>NC_047536.1:27426052-28777052 GCF_012275295.1 Melopsittacus undulatus | reverse complement strand
GAAAAGCCCCAAGCAGTGTGATTGCCCAGGCAGGCTGACAGCCACACAGGTAGTTTGTACTTGAACATACCAAACATCTCCTGTCATCAGTACATACAAATACAGCACCACAGCTTTGCATGCAGTGTATTTTGTACACACAGCTTGATGTTTGGCCATTTAATTCATTGCCTTTTAATAACTGCCTGCTAAAATATGTAAGGAAAACATTAATATTTGCATCTTAGAGGCTTCCCACTTTAAATAATACAGTGCTGGTGTCAGAGCAGCAACTTGGCTTGGAGGACTTCTCTTTACCAACCCAGCACGCTCTTGGTAGATGCATACTGATCTGTTTCTCCATACACTTTCTTGGCTGGTGAACATTGCGTTCCCAGTTCTGCTTTGGCACTGGGCTGTCACACATTTGAATGTCCTCATTTACAAGGTACAGTTCATGGTCATGAACTTGCTTTCCTTTGCTAACGTAAGTCACAAGATGCTTGCTTTACACCCTCCCTACCCTCTCCCTATTCATCTCACAGGGTCACAGCACAGAGAACTGAGCCCTCTCAGCGTGGCCCCACAGCAGCAGATGCTGCTCGTGAGAAGTCACTGTAACCACCATCCGCTCGCTTGGGCTTTCCAGCTGTTCCATGCAAACTCCCTGGCCATCCCTTTAAACATCTACACAATATAAGCACCAGGGCACTCAAGGTGCGGGTCTGAGCAGCAATGAGCCAAGATCCACCCTGAGCTCTGCCTAGAGGGAAAAGGGTTTAGGCAGGAAATCACCCCAGCTCATACTAACTCGGGGAGCTGCACAGCATCCCTCAGCCTGCTTTAGGCATCCACTGCCTCATCTTTCTGCACTGGCACTGCACTAAAAGCATCTCAGTGCTTGGCTCGCCAGCTGCTCTCAGGCTTTCCCTTACAGGTTTATGCTGAAGGTGACTGTCCCCTCTCTGTGTCCCCAGCGTGTGACTGATGGCACCCGCAGCTCTGGGAAGCTCCTCCCTGCCTGGCTGAGACACTGGAACGTGCCGTGTCCACCCGAGTGCCTTTTGCTATTTGCTCCCTGGGGGCTTAGGGAATCGAATGAACAGGGGACTCCAGCAGAGCCAAACCATCCCAGACAAAGACCCCAGAACGGAGATGAGCTTTGCACTGTCCCTCCTGGCCCTGGTCTGTGCTGGGCCCGTCTTCCAGCAGACACCAAAGCAATAACAAAACTGTTGTTACCTCTGGGGGCTGTAGCTCCAAGTCCTGTGTTCTCAGCGTGCCCCCTGTGCAGGGGGAGCCTGCAGACAGCAGCACAGCTCCTGCAAGGTTACAGCCCGGTGCAAGCCTGGCTCTGAGCATCCAGCACACACTGCTGGCTGCAGGGAAACCACAACATCACCTAGGAGGGGAGCACAGGGGCTCCGGGAATGGGAAATGATTTCTCCCTTCATGAGTTCAATCGTTCCAATAAAAGGATGCTCCTGGATACCTGGTACTGACCATGCAATGAGAGACCCTTGCAAATGCTTTCATATCCAGGGTCAAGCTGGACCTTTCCTTTCACCGACCATCCAGTGGAGGTTCTCCCTTGAGGTTTTCACTGACAATCCCAACGAGTACTGGAAACCCTTAGCAAGAAAAAGGGAAACATTCCCTCAGCTTTCTTCACCTGCCCTGTGTGAATCTTGTTCCCGCACTCAAATCCTCACCATAACATGCAGTGACTCATAAGGAACAGCAAAATAATGGGGCTTGTGTTGAGGTTCTGTTTAAAATCTTGTGTCATTTTATCTTAGGAAAAAGCATCGATGGCAAATCCGGGCTTTAGTGGAAGACAGACAGCAGGCTGCCAGACAGCCATGGGATCTAAGGCTTCAGCTGAAAAGAGCAGGCAGAACTGATGGGATGCTGCAGAAAAGGTCTCTGAGGAGAATTCTGTATCACAAGGAAGCAGAAGAGGTTGGAGCCCAACTTCTCCCTTTTTCAGGCCACCCTCTAAAAGGTTTGTGAGGAGATGGGGATCCCGGCTCACCAGCACATCAGGAGCAAGGCAGGATGGGAACACCACTGATGGATATTCTTAACTGTCAAGGTGTAAAAGCTGCTTCAGAGTGTTTGATTTCACAGCTAACGACAATCCAATCTCAATGTGCTTCCTACGATGAATGTCCTGAGGAGCTCACCTCTCCCTTCCTTGTCTGCCAAAGCATTTTAATTGATGCCAAGGTTAAATATATTAGAAAACCACCAAGTTATTAGACCCACAGTATGACACCATGGATGTGAGGGAAGGAGGGATGAGGTTTTTCTACATATTCATGAGCTTCTACGTTTCTTGAGAATGTGACCTTCTCTTTAACTACAAACAGATGAAAGATGGGCAAAGCTCCCACAGGCACATTTTGGATGTGTGCACTGTGAGCCTGTGCCTTTGGGATGAATGAACATGCTGACAGGTGGTTATAGCTCTGCCTAGGGCACTGAGTGGACACACAAGTGCCTTCAGCGTTGCTTGTTGCTTTGCCCACCTCTACATGTAGCAGAATGCAAGGAAAGGACATGATGAGAACTCTAGGACAGAGCAAGCTGGGTGAGACCCAGCCAAGGGGCCATTTGGAGCCACATCCCATGGGATGGGAGCCTGGGAAGTCACTCACCCTGGGAGCAAAGCTGGTGCAGAGGAGAGAAGATGTGGAGGTGCTGGCAAGGGGCACCCCCCTGTACTATGGGTGGGCCAAGAGAGACAGCGCCAATGGTGAAACAGGGCTATGGGTTCATCTCCTCCACAGATGGAGCTCAATGCTTCACAGCCCAGTGAACATCATCCCTCTTACTTTCCTGTGCTCTTTGGATATTAAAGAGTGTCTGTGTACAGGGACAGGTGATTTATACCTCTCTGTACCAGACCAAGTCAATCCAGCCATGAGAATGACGCCCTTCATTAACCTAATTAGAAACAACATTTAGGGCTGAGCAAATAATTCTGAAATTCACATAATGCATAGATCTCCTCTAAGCCATATTTCAGCCTTCCTCAAGAGCCCTTGGAAGCAGACAATGCTGAACACAGGACACACACCACCTCTATGAGATGCCTTAGCAAAGCATCCCTGTATTAAGAACATAGAGCCTGGGAAAAAGGAGGGACCGCGGTCACACAGCTGCACTGGGGATGAGACAGGGCAAGGCCCAGCATAAACAGTCTGGAAGGAATTGTTCCTGCTCCTTGGCGTGCACACACACACACGCAGCAAAGGAAGGAGAACTGGCAAAGCTTGAGGACTTTATTTCCTTCAGCCCCTGGCAGGTCTCCATCAATACATCAAGGGAGCTACAAGTGTCCTGTGAGATCAAGCTGGCAAAAAGTAACAGTAATGCAGGGGAGATGAACTTCTATTTCTGGCATATTACTTGGGATAGACCTCATTGTTATGGTTGTGCTTGAGCTATTTGTAAAGCACACGTCTCCCCTTGTAATACAGGAAATGATAAAAAGGCATCTCTTGCACTGATACATCTGCTGATGTCATTGACACAGGGACAATAAATCCATGCTATAGAAATATGGAGAACATTTTTGTGTCTGAAAGTAAATCACAGACTGGAACCTGTAAACTTCCTGTAGCTCTGTGCAGCACAGGCAAGTGAGGATCAGTACAGAAACCAGTGCAAAAACCTCAGCTTTGCCCTTGCTGCTGTCACCGGGGGATTGTAAAGCCTTTCTCCCCCGGATGAATTAGGAGGTGGTGCATTTGTCTGAGCTCCTCTGTGACGGGGGTGTGGGGACCTCTTCACACCTGGCCCCAGAAGGTACCCACACGGTCTTCACCCTTGTAGTAACCAGTGAGTAACCTCCTTCCCTGCCAGTTCACAAACCTGTTCTGGTTCCGCCTGCCTGCTGCAAACCCCAAGCTGCTCCCTCAGGTGAGCGTGCGACAGAGGAGGAAGCATCCCTGTCTGCCATCGTGTTTAGTGGAGGGTCACAACCTGCACAAGCACTGGGTGCCAAACACATTCACTTTGGACAGAAACAGCTGCTGGACTTTTCTTACAACTCAAAAACATTTCAAACCCATGACTGTGCTCAACAAGACTAAATCTGTAATTCCTCTGGGAGAGACTTCACATGAGAACATCCCATCGGGAGCTACCCAGCCAGCACAACATGGCCCTTTAAAATCAAACTGCTCAACCATGTAGTCCTTGGGCATACAAAGCTGCTGCTGAATTTGATTTAAGCTCCATTGCTCTGACTCTGTTCTGAGAAGAGACAGGCTGTGAAAGCTCCTTTCCCCTCAATTTAATCAGACTTCAAAATGAGATGAAGTTTTCCAAGCAGCTGCTGCGACAGGTACATTACCAGGAAACCCTCATGTTCTGCATCACAGACCCTATTCTTGCGTTCACAGGAAGAATCAAGCCGAAACCTACATCCCATGTCTGTATCTGCCACCTGGGAGGGCACTGGCAGGGCTGGAATGGCCAGACCACATGCACTCGGTCTGTCTGAAAAGTCAAGTGTTTTATATTGTATGATTGTCAGGTTTGCCCTTTTCATCTCCAGACTTGGACAGTTGCTTTCCTTCAGTCAACATGTCACAAAGCCTGAGCCTTTCCTGAGGAGGAGGGGGAAACCTGATGAGCCTGGAAACTCAGCTGACCTCCAGTCTCTTTCAATAGTACATAACTGGAATCGATTTCTGCAATACCTAGCTCAGGAAAAGCTTAGACACTGCTGCCTGCCCAGCAAATAAAGCAAGCCTGAAGAAGTCACAGAAGAGGAAAAGAACACAGCTGAGTGACTGCTCAGTATCTGAAGGACAATTTGCAGTGTAAGAAGGCAGCCCTCAGTCCCCTGCCTGAAATCACTTTGTAGGTTAGTGTTTTCCTGTGCTAGGACTGCCCTTCCCCACCAGTTAAGAGACAAAACAAGTCTGTTTTCTGTCTCCTAATTAGCCCCCCATGACCCCTTTGAGAGGGGTGCAGCCCCATGCACACACACATGCACCAGTGCCCGAGGTGGGGAGTGGGGGTCTCGGCCGCGACTGGCACTGCTGCTATCCCCCCAGGACATGCACACAGCCGCAGTGCTGTGCTCCATCACCCGAAGCCCCAGGGACACAGCTATGGGGCTCAGCTCCCTGCCCTCCAGCCCATGGGACACCTACCGGACCCACCCCCCCCCCAGTCCCAGGGATGCCCGGGCCCCCCTCTTACCTTTCCCGGAGGAGCCCCGGGCGCTCTCCGCAGCCTGAAACTTGCGGGGGCTCCCGCGGGGCTGCGAGGGATGGGGAGGGGGGCGCAGGTTCCGCAGCAGCGCGGCCGCTACCACCGCGGCTCAGCACCGGCGGCCGCGGACAGCTCCGCTCCCACCGCGCCGCGGCTCTGCCCTGCCCTGCCCTACCCGCACCAGGGCTCTGCTCTGCCCCCGTGTCCCGTCCCGGACACTTCTCTCTCTGCAGGGCCAGCACGGGCAGCTCAGCCCGGACACCCGCCCTCCCTGCACCCCGCTGCCCCTCAAGCGCTCAGCCTAAGCCCCACCATCCCCAGCCGCACATCCCCAACTGGCCTCAGAGCTGCTGTTTCCACAGGGAGAGAAACTGAGGCACGGAGAGTGCTGCTCCCTCCCCTTGGCCACCTCCTCTCATCCCCCCTCCCAAGAGCTGGTAAGTCACTCACCTCTCCCTGAAGATCTGGCTGGCCACCCGGCACGGCCCCATGCTGTGCTGCGAGGTGCTCCAAGGACATGCTCAGAGTGATGGGGAGGATAAGGAGGTGGGGATCGCTGTGCTGAGCCTGTTGCCAATTGGAGCTGGGTTTTGTTTTCCACCCAAATCATTTGACCTGTCTCCTCTTGGCAATACACAAGTCACGGCCATCACTTAACCATGCACTCTGCTAATTCTCTCTAACCCAAGAGCTTTCCCTTGGTTGCCAGTTAGAAATGGGAGCAACATCAAAAATCCTAGCACTCCTTTTTAGAGCTCCAAATATTGCCAGGACTGCTGGTCAGTTTGGATTTCTGTGCTTTAATCTGCTTCAGGAAGGAAGCCTGAAGCTGGTGAAACACACAGCAATAGCCTTACATTACTTTACGTGCTTTGGAAAGAGCCTTCATGAGAAACATTTACGGACTAAACAGCTATGTAAATAGATACATACTGAGATTATTATAAACCAAGAGTTAGTTGTTGTTTGCGTTCCAGAAACACAAAGGCCTCAGCCAAGTTTGAGGCCCCGTCGTGCAGTCCCCTCCACCCAACCAGAGTTAACCCAAAGAGCCTGACATCCATCAGGGAATGTGCCTCATCTTCTCCCTGGGATGGACCTCAGTCAAGATGTTCGCTGACGCACCAAGGGCCACAGAGAGTCCTTGGCAGAGTCAGGAGCTCCAACAGCAGCAGCAGCACTTTCCACTCCGTACTGTGCTGCAACAGGGACTGCAAATGGTTACTATCTTTGTGGGCACATTTGTACAATTGCATTATATCTTAGCATAGTTTCCTTAGGAAACAGCCCTCCATCTCAGTCTGTGTCTCCTCAGCAACACCGCTCCTCCTCAGTAGCACTTCATTCATCAGCTGTTGTCACCCAGATTTGGAAGGGATTAATACTTTGAGATAACTTAGTTCCCACTTGGTTTGTGCAGTGGGGAGTGACCCGAAGGAGCTGGCTCAGAAGGTGAGAGTGCTCAGTGCAGATGCCATGGGGCAGGCAGCTGATCAAGCAGCACCCACAGACCCCTGCTCGCTGCCTCCCTTCTTGTCTGCAGGCAGTTTCAAGAGAGGTGGAGGAGCCAGGGCTTGTGGAGGTGATGAGACAAACCTGACCCTGCAGGAAACCAGACTTCATAAGGATGGCTGTTCATAGAACAGCTTTTTTATATAAAGACTAAGCACATAGAGAGCCAGGCTTAAATCCAGGCCCACCTCACTCTTTCCACATTGCTTTTTTACAGCAACAGTTGAGGCACAGCATGATCTTTAGAAGAGTACCTTTGATCTGGGGCTTTAACCAACAGTTTCATTTCTAGAGACCAGAATTGACCCAAAGCACAATTCTTTGCTGTGAGATTTTGGTAAAGTCTTTGTTACCCCAAACATCTCATTCTGTTTTCTAAGCTTCTTCCCCCCCCCAGAAAACCGAACAAACCCCAAACAAAAAAAACCCCAATAAGTAAGCAGAAAGAAAGAACTGAATATCTGAGCTATCAGTCCCCCAAAGGAGCAAGAGCCTAAACAACAGAAAATGACCACAGGACGCTGGCAGCATTACAAAGGCAACACAAGAGGGATGTCAAACCTACACAATGTCACCCATCCCAGAACTAGTATTTGTGGCTGCCAGCCAGGAGACCGAAGTGGGAAAGACTTGCCAAGTAGGTTACAGCCCAGAGAGCCCTGCTCCCCTTTCAGCACCAGCATTAATCACAGCACTGGGACTGTAATCCTGCTCCATTTTCCTCTGTCTCTCTCTCTCTCCACCCCATGGGCCACAGGCAAAGGTGAACCAGAAGTCTTCAGTTCCTCTTGGGATTTCCTCCTTCAACTCCTCCTTCCTGAAGAGACCTACTTGAGTTCAGTCTCGAGGCTGAAAGTACCTAGTAGTTTTGCTCCCAATCCATTGCAGCTCATTTGTAAGGTGAGCTGAGGAGGCTTTGTACAGCAGATCTTGGGGGTCTAAGGTCTTGCTTCCAGCCATGCCTCTAAAGAGACCAGGGTTTAACTCTCTAGATGCCTGTTTAATCCTGTTCTCCTGACAAGAACAGGTTTCCTGTTGGAATATACTTTACCTAGATGCTTTTGTGAGTCTGTGCTAACCAAAGCCTTTTCATGTAATTAAACATTTCAGTTTTTAAGCATACAAATGAAGTATTTGCAGCATAATTGCTGAAAACTGAGGGGAATTGCAGTGAGCACAGGGACATGGGAACTCCCCTGCTCACTGATGAGCCAGGAGGGCACTGAAGCAACTGATAGCAGCTTTAACAGCACCAAACTCCAGACCTAGGTTCCAGATTCCACCTTTGAAATGAAGCTTGTGGGCTCTTCCTCTTACAAAGAACTTGAAAATGACAACAAACACACATACAATCAAATTACTGTGGCTCTTCAAAATGGGGATCTTCAGCCAAGAGAAGATGGTAGGGGAAGAAAATGTACACGCAAGTGTGCACACGCTAGACCTTCCTGTCTAGAGGAACCCAGAAAGTGATGTTACAGTCAAAGAACAACACACCTCACCTCCTAAAGCTTTCAGCCAGCTCTACACACAGTGACAAAACCCCTGAGAGCTGCCTTGCTTGTCAGCTGCACTGAGGAAATGTTACACTCACTGGTGCTTGCTCAGCCTTTCGGGGCAGCTCCCTGCTTCCTCAGCACTGCTCTCCCCACAGGGCTGGCTCTCCTGCTCCCCAGCTGGCACATGAGGGGGCAGGTATCACTTTTGCACCAGGTGAAGAAGGGACAGTGCAGCCCAGCTGCTACCCATCGGAGGTGCTCTGTAGTGCTCTGTCCTCACCTTAGCATTTATGAAGTCCAGATGGTGGGAAGTAACCTGAAACTCATCCCTCTGCCTTGTAGAAACCACCAGCTCGCCACCAGATACAGGACCCTTTCCTGGGAGCACCCCATTAAAATGCTGGCAGCAGACCTCTAATAAGTGGTGGAAATAAGGTGATGAGACTTTGAGAACCACTCGTCTCTTTGTTTGGACCTCCTTCCCTGTGGTTCTATCCCTGTGATGACAAGCATTTGTGAGCGTACAAGTGTGTTCAGTCATTTAAACTACATAATTGTGCACCCAATTTGTATGTGCAAATACTACAACATTTTCCATGCAAACGGGGTGGATTTTAGTGGTCTGGTGGTACCAATGTTTTATCTTAAAATCAGTTATCTAGTATCCTCTGTGAGCAATTCCATCATTGATAAAGGCACTGATGAGCTAACTGGCAGAATGGACTCCACATTGTTACAGTCAACCCTGAGACTGTGCTAAAATCCATGGACTTCCAGGGTCTGTGGAATTTTGTAAGAGGTCTGTTCCTGATTACTAATGGCATTTAATTCACCCCTAATCATCTCCTTGACTCAAGTGGCATCTTAATTCACAATTTTCCACCCTTAGTCTTATGCCATGTGTTGTTTTTTTTTTTCCTTTTTATGAAAACAGACATGGTTTCACCCATTTTAAAGGTCTCTGGCAATGGCAGTACTGAATACAGTACAGGTAATTATTCAGGCAAATTGTCCATGAAAGCTGTATTGCTGGCAGATAACAGTGCTTACCAGTAGCTATTCCTTCTTACATGAGTGACCTTTACAGGCAATGAAAGGTGCAGCCTACACCTCAAACTTAAACCCATGTATCTCTTCTTATCACACATTTCAGTTTCAAAAGGGGATAGACACTTCTAATAGAAAACAGTAAGGAGACAACATTTTTTTAAGCATAACAGATCAGGAATGTTAGAAACTGAAGGATTCAGCAGCACACAAAAATACCATTTCCTTTCAGCCTAGAATTCTTGTGTTTGGACACGAATGTTGTTTTAACACACTGAACACTGATGTCAGGAGTAGATAACTATGCACATACATCATTTGCACATTGCCCAGCAGTGGCACATCTAAATGTCTGGTGAAATAGTTCATCTCCATTCCAATGACTTCTTGGGAACAAAGTCTTACAGAAGCCTCTCAAATGAGAAGACCCTCAGTGCAAAGCCAAGAAAGAAGAAACTCTACCACACTTGAACCACTTCTTTGCAAATCTGGGTGTTTCAGAAGGTTTGTAATGAAACACAAGGCTCGGACTGGAGGAGCTGGGGTACACGAGCATGCAGCTTCCCACAGTCTCTGCTGCAGCGACATTCGTGTCCAGCAGAGGAACAGAGCACTCTCAGATGGGATTGCCCTAAATCACAGCTAGGTTTTCCGGAGCTTCCAACTGATGCCCCTAGTAACTCAGACTGGCCCCTGGCTGGCACACAGAGATGTTAACTGGACCATGCCCTGTGACCCTGTGCTGGCAGGAATAGATTTACCTCTAGCATCAGGACTCTCAGTCTGCCCCTCAGAAGAAAGCCGAGTACAGGGATGTTGTGAGGTGTAATTCAGATTTGTAGAATGTGTTGACATCCCGAGATGGAGATCTGTTCTGAATGTTTAATTTTTATTTATCATAGCCTAAACAGAAAATCAGCCAGCAACATGCACATTAAAACTGAACCATTAGAGGAGCCTACAAGAGAAAGGATGTTTAGCTTTTTCATTAAGCAGCAGTGACAGGCACAGATTGGGAACATGGTCCATAGCATGAACATGAAGCCCAGCTGCAGCCTGAGGTGTAGCAAAGGACACTTGTCCGCAGAAACATGAATCAATGACAGCACATCTGTGCAGAGATTTGGAAGCACACTGTTCAATCTACAAAGAGGATGTCAATACTTTTCTCTCTTGTACACCTAGTTTCTTCCTGCTGAATAAAGCAGCAAGTACTGCAAATTGCTCTCATCCATAATCAAGCCGGGAGAGGCAAAAATAAAGTGACAGGGAACAGAGATCCAGGGTTCAAGTGGCAAAACAGCTCTGAGGATACTGTGCTCCAAAAATATGACATCAAAAGTAATCATGAGAGAGAGAGGTCTGAATAATCACTTTGTATTGGTCAGGGAAGATGAAGACTCTGGGGGTGGCCTTGCCTTTCATGGTGTTTCAGGCATGGGTCCTTTCCATCACCTCCCAAGCAGATGAACAGCAGGATAATGGGATAGAGAGGAGGAATTAGAGCTGTTGTGCCCCACAGTCATTCACCTGTGAAGCAGGAGGCTCAGGGAAACAGCTCAAGGAGGCAGAGCGAGGATGTGCCACCCAGACAGGGCAATACTGCACATCAGCAGAAGGTGGAAATTCAAACTCCCATGGGAAAGGGTCATAAATCAGAGTAACTAAAAATAGCACAACCCTGAGAAAGGGTCTCATCGTCAGGACAGAGGGGGGTCACAAAGAATATGAGTCAGCCAAATGCTCTATGCTGCCCAAGCCAAGTGCTGCTGTGTCCTATACTGTCAGGCAATGAAAGGAGCCTCATCCTTCAATCCAGTGAAAAATTAGTCTGTGGATGTATTCATGGGACAAGGGAGTGCAGAGACAATTAGGAGGAAACTATCTTTGTATTCGCCTGGATTGATGACTCAGAGAACAGTCCCAACAGCTGTGTCAGATACTGGGGATATCTGCAGGCAGCAAAAGGCTCAGTACAAGATACAAGATACAGACACTATCTCCACCGTGCAGGCCAGCACTAGTGGGGAGTTCCCTAAGACACAGCTTTATTTTAAGTATGAGGGGTAGCAACCAAACATCCATGTGTGGGGTAGAAAAGTATTGATGTGCAGATGGGCACACTTACCCACTTTGCCAGTCACGTGTTGAGCACAGTGCTGTACAGTACCAGCACCAAAGGGTGAATCTTGCATGTTGCATGATGTCCTTGATAGGGATTCACTTGATGTTCTCTGTATGTGGCCATCAGCACAACTACAGCCCAGGCTGCAGGTTAATGCAGAAGCTTCAGGTGGGAGCAGAAGGAAACTGTAGCCCTTTGGAGGATTTGCTTGTCAGCACTTTGTATGAGCAAGAAAAGACTACATGAGACTAAACCAGCCATTCTAAACAATTATTTACCTACTCACATACTGCTCCTTGTGGTACAGCCAAAATAAATGTCTGTACTGACCAAACACAAAGAAAACACAGCTGCCAGTGGGCTAACAAGCTACCCAGTGTGACACAGCCAGCTTAGGCATTTGAAAGTCCCTACTCCTTAATGCCTCTTCCAGTCTCCAGCCAAATGGCATCCTTAGAACATACTGTCTCAAAGGACAGTTTCATTTTCAAGGCATAGAAGTCCACAAAGATGATGGGCAACACTGTCCACCAGCCAAAGCCAAGGTGGAACCTTCATTTCTGAAGCTATACAAGCACAGAAAACACTGTCTTGACATTGATTTCCCTCCTAATTCTCAGAGTTAGGAGCTGCACTCCATTAGTTCTTGCTAACATTTATCACCTCCACACAGAACTAATGAATAAACCCCTTTCCAGCATTCTTCAGCCTGGGTTGGGAACTAATTTTCCTGAACAAAGACTTTTCTCCCAGCCTTTGCCTTATCCTATCCATGGCATAGCTGTAGAGACCTCGCTATGCACATAGAACCATAGAACCAGCAAGATTGGAAAAGACCTTTCAGATCATCAAATCCAACCGTTACCCCAGGACTGCCAAGACCACCACTGAACCATATCACTGAGGGGCCTCATCTACACGCTGTGTAGATATACCTCCACAGGAACAGCTCCGAGCTCTGCTACTGAACTGTTCCATAACTCCAGGCAAGTGGTTGACATTCTGCCTTGCTACCTCCATCACACAGCACTGACACTGCACCTTTTGCAGCTCTTGGAGTGATACAAAGCTTTGGTGGCCAAATTGAGATGAAGAATTAAGTCAGTGCGATTCCTCACTCGTGCTTCCTTACATGTGAGAGAAAACCTTTCACTGACAGAGGTGGTAAACCCTTGTGAAAACCCTACTATTGGACCCATTTACCGGTAAGCGCTCAACAGGAAGGATAACACTGACATGACTTTGCCCTCAACATAAAAAGGACATGGAACTGTTGGAACAAGTCCAGAAGAGGCCACGAGGATGATCAGGGGACTGGAGCACCTCCCATATGAAGACAGGCTGAGAAAGTTGGGGCTGTTCAGCCTGGAGAAGAGAAGGCTGCGTGGAGACCTCATAGCAGCCTTCCAGTATCTGAAGGGGGCCTACAGGGATGCTGGGGATGGACTATTCATTAGGGACTGTAGTGATCGGACAAGGGGTAACAGATTGAAACTTAAACAGCAGAGGTTTAGATTGCATATAAGGAAGAAATTCTTTACTGTTAGGGTGGTGAGGCACTGGAATGGGGTTGCCCAGGGAGGTTGTGAATGCACCATCCCTGGTGGTGTTCAAGGCCAGGTTGGCAAAGCCTTGGGTAATACGGTTTAGTGTGAGGTGTCCCTGCCCATGGCAGGGGGGTTGGAACTAGATGATCCTAAGGTCATTTCCAACCCTAACTTTTCTATGATTCTATGACTTGCCTGTAGTCCATGACTGGCCCAGGAACATGAAACCCCAAAGCTACCAGCACAGTTTTAGTCAGGTCTGTCACAGGAAACTTTAACAGAATGTCAGCAGCTGCCAAGCAAGTCATTCAGAACAATCAACAAAAAGACTGTGAAAGAAATGTGAAGTCTTCAGTAAGTGACATACTTGGTAATTCAGTGAGATATGGGTAAAGCCTATGAAAATAAGCAGTGATTAAGTAAGCAAATCATTTGTGAAGGAACAGAGTCCATGAAGGACAACTTGGACATGATTTCGGCTAAAAACAGGTATCTACAAGTAGATTAATTTTAAATACAGTGGAAATCACAGAACTGATACACTAAATAAAAAGTGCACAACTGAAAAGAGGAATTTGGACTCTGCTCAAGTGGCTATTTTATGCCCCTACAGAGAGGCTCAAAGGGACTGAACACAGCAGATAGTTTGTAAGTCACTTTCCAGCTCTGCTGCCATGCATGAGCAGGGTGTCTTAATGAACCATTATCGTCCCCACTTGGCAGAAAATGTGAAGATCAGGAGAGGTCTCCAAGCCAGCCAGCTGCAGCTAAAGTGTTGCATACTGCCACTCTTGGCTTCCACTCAGACCACAAGAGCATTTCATTTTAGAGAGCAAACTGAGAGCAGAGAATAAAAGCACTGATTGCGACTGCATTCATTAAGCAGACAGTGTCCTAAGCTTTAGAAAAGACAGAGCTACAACACAATCAATGAGGTCACTGTTCTTTCCATGAAAGCATGCACCTAACGTGTAACCTTGATAATAGCAGATTGAAAGATGAGGTCTCTTTCAAGAGAGGCTTGGTCAGATTCATAAAAACAAAGAAAATCATCATAAACAGACACAGAAGAAAACTCTGAACCAAAACTGCTTGAACACAGAGCAATGTAAAGCCTCATCCCACCTCTCAGTACCCCACAATTATTTGGCTAGAGGAGGGATGTACCAAAACAGTGACAGTACATCATACTAGTGACATGAATCTGGAATGGACTACTTCCAGTTGTGCTGTTCTTCCTTTTGGTGAATCATGCCATCTCACTCAGCCTCTGTTTCCCCACCTGCAAACAGTGTTAGAGTATTTATTTCACATGGTACAAGGTTCTGCTTATTACCTGTTTGTGCATGGCTCTGAAATACGCATGCAGTAAGTTTTCAGCACATCAGTCGCATTTTCTCCTTTTTTTATCTCCCATGCACATTTTGTACCTAACCCTACCCATTTGTCTGTTGTACCTTGCTGTGTCAAGTGTCTTACAGATGTTTGTGTCCACTGCTTCTTGCATGCAACACTGCTCACTGCACCACTGCCTTAAAGAGATGGGGAGAAACCCTGCTATATGTGTCTGAAAAGGTTTAGCCACACTGGCTGAATTTTATTAACTCTCACTCCTTTGTGCTCTCATCTCATTTTATCATCACCAGATTCCTACCTAGCCTGACTGAGGCCAGACTTCCGGGCCTATAAAATCCTGAGTAATCCTGTTCTGAAGAGGTAGCTCAGCATCTTTCCAAGTGGGTTAGGGGTGGATTTGAAGGGTAGCATTTTGTGAGAAACAACACTAGGTGATAGCATTCATTTAAGACAGATCTATGCTACAAGCGACACATGCTGTTGCCCAACTTCCTACCATCTGTACACCAAACTTTCAGCTTTATGTTAAATAGACATTAATCCCATGCTTGTATACTTAGATGGAGGCATGCGATAACACATATGTTGCTCTTGAGATGCACTTCCCCCCTCACAATTTGTGCTTGTGAATGTAATGGAAATATAGATTAAAATATATATTTCTGTTCTTGCATTTGGCTTTTCAATGCCACCCACAATTCCCAATGCCTGAATATTCTAGCTTCTCACATCCCACTTGTCCGCTGTGCTTTGAATGCTGCCTGCTACTTAAAGATCAGCTGGCCAGAGTTTAACCCTTAACTTTCAAGACCTTCTCCCAAGCCCTCTCTAAACCAGCCCTATTGAGCTCCATAGCCCCGAACAGAAAACTGCAACACATCCCTGGGACCACTCTGAGGGCTGGATCCCACCAGTGGCAGCACCGCTGGGAGAAAGCAGTGCACAGTAACCAGGGTGCTCCCTCTCCACCTTCCCCATCATGAAGATCTCATCTCATCTCACCCCTTGTCAGAGTTTCTCAGCAGTGAAACTTTAGTGAAGAGACTGAAGCAGAGGGGAGCAGGGCAAACATCTGTGGAGCAACAAGCTGCAGGTCCTGAAGCAGGCTCTGATGCTGGGAGTTGAGGGTTAGAACATGTTTTGGGGCTGCTTCCCTGGGAATCAGGCAAAAGTCAAGAAAGCAAAAGGCATAAACCCCAAATATAAGCAGGTAGCACTCAGACCAGCTAAGAACCATCCACAGAGAGACTGCAGCTGTCTTGGTCACAACAGGGGATACCTTACAGTCACCTTTAAACAGCAGTACATAGAAAACTCTTCCAGGTCATGGCTATTTCATAGTAACGATACAGGCTGAGCTGCAGGGATGATGCAAAAGGGTCTATGTGCTTCATGAACTTATCTCAAAGGAAACAGATGGGCTGAAATCAAAGAGAACTTACCAGCTCAGTTATTTCTTGTGTCCTTTGACTGTGGTGTCTCCTTTATGCCACATACCTGCCTGCTTTTTCCAATGAAACTGAAGATTGGCACACTTTTAGGCTTCTATGATAAACCAAATGCATTAGGCATATAAATCTCATTTTCTGCAAAATCTCTGCAAGCACACAAACAGTTCCATTCACATTCACCATGTCTCTCATTTGCATTACAAAGTAGAATTGGTGCATCCAGCCCTGGCAGAGCAGTGCATGCCTAATAGCCTTCAACACACCCACAGGAACAGAGTCCTGCTGGCACAAAGGTCCAGTACGGCCAAGAATATGGGTTTGGTCCAGGAAAGGAAAACTTTGGTATTTTAAAATCCTCTTTAGTCTGAACTAAACTATTCTGAAGGGGGCTCGCTTTCATTTGACTGATTTTCTCAAGAGTTTTAGCTCTCCCAGAGGTCACCAAGGGAGCCCGGATCTCAGCTGTGCAAGGATGCTGCACATTATGCTTCAGTCTGCAAATGCCACATGGCCATATGACAAACCAAGCACGTTTCAGCATACACAAATGGAAGTGGATGGAGATCTGTGTGCTGTGGTTTCGTATAAGGCTCCACAGTGTGAAGTGACCTGACAAGAAATGTAACTTCTGTAGTGGTGAATCACGCTTCATTCTTAGGAATTATGGACTAGATTCTCAACTGGCTTAAGTCAAACATGGCTTTAAGTGATACCAAAGGAACAACACATAGTGGCTGACAAGAGACTGTGACATGAAATCAAAGAAGCAAACATGTAACCAGAAAACTGATTTCTGCTCAGCCTCCTTCCTTCCCATTACCGTATCACACACAGATGACCCAAATATCACATACTTGTGTTCCACTCAGTCCCACCTGCTCCTCCCAGCAGAACTGAAAGTTAGCTACCAGTTTGAGAAGAACACTGCAAGGTGCAATGCTCCCCAGCATACAGCTTGTGCTAAGTTGTGTCTTAGCCAGATGAAGAATCAGTATCTTGTTGCTCAAAACATCATTGAAAGACCTGTATTAAGCCCTCCTGTGTGTTCCCTAACCCTGAGGGCAGCAGGAAGGGCTGCACACCAAGCCTACTGGCACAGAGAAGGCACTGAAGCAGTGGAGTTTCACACTCCAGAGTGAATTCCTTTAGTTTCCTCTTATTCTTTTCTAATGTTCAAAGTCTACTTTGAACACATGCAGACTTAGTACCTTATTATTTTATTTTAGGAAAACACATGGTATTTTCCATGAGAAATACATCAATTTAAATAGATCTTTGGCTGGACTTTCAAGTTGTTCCTAATTAATATTCCCTTTGGGATCTATCAACTTCCTTTGCTACTATAAAGCTTTCCTGCATTAGTATACAGAACTAGTATTTCCAGGAAAAGTCACTTTTGCATGTAGAGTCATTAGATACCACTCTGTTATCAGGCTCAACTTTTCAGCCAGTTTCTTCTCCTCATCTCTGAAGAGCAGTCAGGCCAATAACTTCTCTCCCCTTATCTTCCTACTCACACTGCTCTTTGGCAGCAGTGTAATGTCTTTCACACATGCCTCCACTCCATGGCTTGATAGTTTTTAATGAGCCTTTCACACCTGTGGTTTTATCTAGAATTAATTCTGCAGCCTCAGTTCCTCTCCCTGTTGTACAGCTCAGGTTTAACCACACTGTAATCACTGTTCCTCCACTAGCATAAAACCAGCACAAAGATTATAGCGCCAGGTTTTGTCTTCAGTAAAAAACTGTGTCAGTCATGATTAAAAGACAGTGCCTTGGTGACTGGTGCATAAGCTATTTCAGTGTCTCAATCAGGTTCATAGCAGACTCTTTTCTCATCACAAACCCACTTACAAACCTCTTTGCTTGCTGGTGATGGGAAAGCTGTTGACTGAACAGAACTGGAAATCAGGCTCCCCTCTATGAAGTGCTTCTGGGACAAAGCTGCTGGGTGTCATGGCATTAGTGCAGTAGGGAAAACAAGCAACAAAAACCAACCTTCAGCCCATTGGGAGGTGGGTATAATCTGAACATCATAGGCAGCTGAGCTGGTGCTTTTCCCAAGCACCATGTTCCAGGGAGTACAAACAGAGAAACTGGGACATGACTTTCAGTTTGACAGGGAAGGTGCCTGCTGACAACAAATGAACTTCCCTGTGACTTCAAGCTTTGTTGGGGAGAAAAAAAAGACACATTTTCAGTGCTGCAGAAATATGAACACCCCATCACTTCATTTCCTCCTGCCACTCTGCAGGATAAAGAAGCAGATAAATAAAACAAACACTGCAAGCAAATGCAGTGCTTGTTTCTGAGGCTACTTTTCAGATGGCCATGAGATTTCTGAACAAAATCCACAGTGTCAAGCACTGACAGAAAAATCACTGCCTCTAGCTGTTATCTAGTCACATGGAAAATATTTGACTGAGGAAATAAAGTCCTTCACTGGAGAGCTTGAGTGATAAGCTGCAGGCATGAAAAGCAGGATCAAATCAGTGTCAAACCTACGTTCACTACCAAGACATGTGAACATCCTACTTGAGTTCAGTAAAAGTCATTTTGCCAACAGGCTTTGAGCCAGTTGAAAAGTAGGAAGTATAATGAAATGAAGAAGATTTTTAAATCAAGCAGTGAAAAGTACCAGAAGATGCCTATAACCTGCCCTGAGACTACAAACTCAGGAACAGCCAAGAAGCAAAACTACAGTGATTATACCCTAGGTTTGTACTACAGCAAGGAACACTTGGGTTTGATCATTTCTGCACTTCTGCAGAATCTCTCACCTTTCTTTCCATCAAAATCATGTTTATTGACCTCAGTGTTTTAAAACATGTCAAAAATGACTTTGCAGAAAACAGGTTGCTTTCTTCCTTGGTTTTCCATTGTATTGCAGCTACATCTAAGTAGAAGGATGGCTACACACCACATCTTCATGTCTCAACCTTCCTTCTGCTTACCACATTCCCTGCAGTGCAAGATCAGACACTAGGGTCCAAAGGTATCTAGACCACTGCAACATTTAAAAGGCTGTATTTGAAGCAGTGAGCACTGAACCAGGAAAAAAGAATTTAACTCCAGCTGCAGGCAGAGCTACATTAAAGAAATTAATTCCAAAAGTTTTAGGTGTGAATTACTTGTACATGAACACTGCACCTTCCCTCTCTCATTATTAAATGAAATTCTTGGACAAGAGCATCATTATATTAAGCAGCACATAATGCTCCCTGCAGTATATACAGCAGCACTGTTATCATGCTCTATTTCACAGCATTAAAATTAACTATTCTCCAAGCAGGAGAAATCTTCATATCAAAGATTCAAACACCACAAGCTTCCACGCTGCCAGATGAGATTCTTTCAATTCTTTTATATGCCTTTAAATAGCCCAAGACTTTAGGAGTCACAATGGAAAGTGAGTGAGACTTTGACTCCTGAAACAGGCAGAAGTCACTAAAAGAGTCCAAGCAAAAGGCAGATTTGCAAACCTAGACATGGGAAACTGCACAGAGCCTGGCAGTGATCCGTGGGGTACAGAATGCACTTGAAATGAATCACAGAATGGTTAGGGTTGGGAAGGGCCTTCAGATCTGTGCTTCTCTACCTGAATACTGAAATACAAGACTAAGGGAAAGAAAGGGATCTCTGAGACTGACTGCGCCTGTGAAGCACCTTTCAAGTTTCAATAAACTCTGGCAATGTTAAGACCCTCCCCAGTAGGGCAAGTGCCACACATAGAGCAAACACCCCCTTCTACTCACCTATTCTAAGTCTTATTTCTATTACAATTTACACAAAGAGGTTTTGTGTCTTCCTCAGGCTGAAACTCCACTGGAGACCTAGGAGGGGGAAACAGAGGCTAAGAGCATCCCCTGCTCAGCTAGCACCTCCTCAGTTCTGTCCTGGAGCTGCAGAGCCACCACAGCCTCCAGCACCAGTTCTTAGGGCATGGAAAGGCCAGGCAGACACTAAATGAAACATTACCTAAAACAAGGTACAAAGTTCCTTTAAATCCTTATCAACACAAGATCCAGAATGCCACATCATCTACATGGAAGCACTGTCTATAAGAAAATCTGTATAGCAGGAAACAGTATTGCTACAATATGATGCTGTACTGCCACTAGGCTTCATCCTATTCCTTATATTTCATTTCTACCCTTCAGTACATCCTTGCCCACATCATGTGTTCGCTGCAGAAGCTATACATAAATCTCTCAGAAGCTGGCCACATTGATCTTACTCTCCCAAGACAGAGGCTCACTGTTCTCTGTCCTCTCAGCACCAGAAACAGCTAGGTACAAGCAGTAACCAATACCAGAGTGCCATCTATAGCTATTCCACATGACTTCACAACAAAGCACAGTAGAAAATGCATAAGCATGCTTATTCCCCTTCCTGGCATTAGGAATATTCTCTCAGAAATCTCTGTTGTTAAGTTCTGGAGAATAACAGAATTTAATCATAGCAAAAGATGTAACGGCAGCTGCCCTAAGAGGGGCTTTACTTCTCACAGAGAGGCAGAGCATTGGGAATAAAGCCCCTCTTCCCCCTCTCCCCTAAAACGGAGAAGCAGAGCATATGCATGCAGCCCACTGATTTCTGCTGAGATGGCCCAAAGCCAGCTTATAAAACAGACTTGTTACAGCTATAAGAATACATCTTCTCGTTTAATCCTGTGTGAAAAGATACTAGAACAGGTTTGCAATTTAGGGCCAGGAACCAAGCATAAAGCAAAAAGCGATGGAAATGGCTTTCTTCCCTCAATGCACATCCCAGGATCAATAAACGAGCCACCTCCACCAGCTCCAGCCAAGGGAAACCGAGTTCCCAGGAGGTGTTTCACAGTGATGCTGAGCTGACCCCTCTGGACAGAAAGGCTTATGGCTCACCCCAGCAATGCAGCCTGAGGAAGCAGGTTTTGAGCAGGTGATGTAGCAGATGGCATCCTTGTTCCCTTCTGCTTCTGCCTCTGAGTCAACCCCCTCTATCTGCAGCCAGCAAACCCATACAGCCACCCTCCTCCTCGGGCATACCCAAGCACCAGGCTCAGAGAGAGCCATCAGTGGCACTCTGCCCATTCCCTCCAGTGTCCCTTTGGGGTCACAACACAACCTCCTCCACGTGAGCAATTACAGGCTCACTGCATGCTTGGTTGTAATGAAGAATATGTCCAAAAAAACCTAGCAAACAAACCCACCATCACTCCAGAGTGAGACAACCCCATCTGCACACCCCAACCAAGCCAGCAAAGTGCTATCAGGTGTCTGCTGGATTCTACTGTCAGAAACTGCTAAGGAACAGCTATGCGACTATTTCCAGAGGTTGTCTTCAACATTCCCACCCAGCCACACTTTACCTAGCAACACAGAGGGAATCTTCATGCCAAGACTTGGCTCTTTAGGAGATCTTCTGACCCTGAGCTGATGTAGGTATCTAACAGGGTTCCTCTGTACCCTTGAAGGGACCACACAGATTCTGTTAGCGAGCTTCCACCAGCTTCTGTGGCCCTGCTGTGGGACCCCACTCACTCCCCACTGCTGGTGGTGCAAGGGACCACACAGCAGGCAAGAGGCCTCTCCCCTCCATCACAGAGCTGCTTTGTGGGAAGGTTCACCGTGAATATACTAGTTAGCATAAATGCACCAAGACATGTAAACAGGCTGTTCCTTTTTAGACTTGCTTGTTAGTAGCATCTGTTTTGATTAACAGTTCATTTATTAGGATTTGGGGTTTACACATGCCACTGGCACAGATCCACAACTGAGTCACTACAGAAGCTCAGTCTTGCCTAACTGGAAGGTAAAGTGCAGAGCTTATACATGTGCAATGATGGAGAGACGTGCAGAGATTGATGCTTTGGTGAAGACAGGTCTAGACTGGCGGTGCTTCAGAAAGCTGGACTGTGAAAGTTTCAGGTAAGGCAGTTAAAGGGGAGCACGCTGCACACAAAGCTACAAACCAGATTGTACTGACTCTGGGGGAAAGCAGCATTTTGCACTAAGGAGCTGATGAACAGTTGTGGGTTGAGTTTTCTTTTTCTTTTTTTAAAGCAGGTTGATGATAAAAAAACCTCTCAGAACAGTATGACTATCATGAGAATGATTTCTAAAGCAGGAAGCATGACAGCCCCACACCCACAACAGCAGAAGCAGCTGCCACATGCAAGTTGTCAGCCACATACTGCAGGCCTGATTCTGCACTACTTAGAGCTACTTGGAGCTCTGACATTGTCTTCAATGCAGTGAACTGCACAATGCAGAATTAACTAAAAGCTCACTGTAAGACAGGAAAAACAGATGGGTGGTATTACTTCAGTCAGAAGGTATTGTGCATCCTGATCTCAAAAGCAAGAACTACTATGAAAGAGCCCAGCCTGAACAGAAGGACCAGGACCACCACGACTTACATTCAGAATCTGCAGCACTAAGAACTAACCCCACCAATATGAAGCATCAGTAATTCAAACAACCCCTAATCTCATCTGAAGTTCCCTGCAATAGGACTTCAGTGCCCTGTAGATTCCAAATGCTGGAAGATAAATTCCTTCTTGATGCTAAAGAAAAATATCAGAGCAGGTTGTTTCATTTTTATCTGGAACATTTCCACTTGCCCACCTCTTTTTTACACAAAGCCTTTCCAAGTTCAGTGGAAGTCCATGCCTGGCTTTAAGCACAGGCAACCTGGGAAGCTGCTGGATGTCGGGAATATTTCCATAACCCCTTTTCATCTGCTACTGCAGTGGAAAACCAGACCCACTGCTGCCAGCTGAGACAAGATCAGGTGTATGGGCAGCTGACTGCAGTGGTGCACCAGCAGTAATCATAGCCTCTGACCCTGCTGTTTCTCAGGATAAGGCAACAGCAAACCCATCCCACCAGGAAAGCCTCTATGGCTGCATGGTCCAGATGGTTCGTTTTGCCTACATTTGGAAAACCTTGGAGCAACTCTGCCTTACAAAATGGCAGAAACCAAGTGGCAGCACCCCACAGTCCCTGAACAAAGCATTGTCTCCCATGTTTGCAGGGATTTCTAAGGAGACAAGATCCTTTCTTCCACAGAGGTCAGGGCAGCAATGCAGCTGTTTCCAAAAAAGCAACAACTCACAGCAATGCCAGAGCTCTCATCCTCTGTCCCACATGGTGAAAGCAGCAAAAGCAGTGCAGGAGGGGAAAATAAGGAATTGTAAAGATTGCTCCACTCTGAGCACTACAAGGTGCCGTAAATTCCTGGGTACAGGTCAAGCATCCTCACAGCTCTACATGGTCAGCCTGCTATTAGTTGCTGCTTCTGACTTTGGCATGGTCTGGCTGCAAGTAGTTGCCCATCAGCACACTGACTACCTCTAGGGCTACACAGGTCACCTTGTCACAGGGCTCCAGATTCCGGTCTGAACCAAGACCCACTGCACAGTATAATACATGCCAAGATATTTTCAACGCAGAGAGCTTCAATGCTGTAAGGAACAGCCTTGCTTTCCACACATTAGCACATTGAAATCTGCACAGCAAGCCTGTCAAACAAAGCAGCTGCTCTCTGGCTCTCCTACACCTCTCCTCAGATGGAAGAGCTTCAATTATGTGGCATGTCTGCAGGATTTTAGAGTTAAAAGAGCTGCTGCCATATTACATACTTCAACCTTTTGCCTTCCTCCAGGCACTGCATTAAGATGATCTGATGCACTTGTCTGTTCATTTTCATATAGAGGCTCAGTGCAAAAGGTTGCCCTCCGAGTTTGTTTTTCACAGCAGGGGTGTAGGAGTACAAAACCAGAAAGCTACTTAATTACTGATTCCCTGCCCCTACATTTTCAATACCAGCAAGACAAGTTACAAAAAAAAATATCTTTCCTAGGAGAATAAAAGCAACTGAAGAAAAAAAGTAATTAAAAGTAACTGCAATGCTCAATTCTACTTAATTTTATACACAATTTCTAAGACATTTACATACCTAACAGCCTTTAGACAAACACTACCACATTCCATGATTTTCAGAAAGAAGCATGGGGCATCTTTCACAAATAGAAACATTTGTAGCTCAACTCAGTTGCTGCTTAGATACCACAGCAAGGGCCATGCTAAAAGGCTTAACTCCGATGGATTTCAGGGAACTAACTAAATTGAAGCTAAAACAGGTATGCCAACATGTTACCTTAACTTGGAATAACCTCCTGCTTTTTATCCAGTCACTCTGGCAATGTATCAATTATCACCATGCTCAGATTAGCTTCTGGCTCTAAACAAATATTAGAAAGGTGAACCTTTTCCCTTAAAATAAATCCTACAGCATAATCAGCAACATGTACTAAATGCTTGTAACCTACAGGCATCTTCCAGAAACAAATACATTTAAGGAGCTGTCAGTTCAAACCATCAAGTCGGAACTGCTAGCATCCTTTAAACTTCTGTTGAGGGCAAAAGACACAGGAAACACACATAGGTCTGTAATCAGAAATGTCAGAGTAAAACAGCACAAAGTCTTGTTCTATATGCACCAGAAATACATTAGCACAAGAAGCACGGTGATGTAAGATAAGATTTCCTGCAAGAATATTTTAGTTACCTTGAGCCTGTTTTTTATCATCATCCCTGATGCTTCCAGTAATCTCAAGAGATCATAAGATTAGAGGCCTTGTAGAAATGGCACTTCTGGCATTTCAGCAGTTGCCTGACATGCTTTAACATGAAGGACAAATGAAGAAGTGATCTAGTTTGGAACTTGAGGAACTATCCTGCTCCAGAGCTAGCAGGATGAAGAAGGAGCCAGAAGGCCTAACTGAAGTGCCAAAAGTACATCAGTAGTATCGCACATCTTCTGCGAGATGCAGCTTATATCAGGAAGCTCGTTAGAAGTGTGTATGACATTGAGAGTCAAGGCTGGAAATCAATGTCTGTTAGCTTCACATCACCCATGAAACCTGCTCTCCACCCCACGTTAGTCTGTCTGCTGCAGACTGCTGACATATTGGCTTACATGCTCTTATGGAACAAACTGAGTCATGCTGCTAAGACTTGAAAATAAAAGCTTTTAAAAAAAGCTCTGCATTCTGCAAGCAGTACATCCAGTTTCATAACGCTGAGGCTCATGATACATACACTTTTGCCCATTATTGCCCCCAAGATTACCTCTGGGCACCAACTCATTTCTGCATGCAAAACACAGTTGTGAGACAGACAGCTACATGCACTCCACTTTAAGAAAAGAGTTTAAGCCTTTTCTTAAAGGCTTCTTTATTTTTAAATTCCTTCAAAACATAATTTAAACAAATCAGATGCAAAACACCTGCATTTTAAATTAGCATATATTTTACTGTATCAATCACAGCAACCTCATACAGTAAGATACACAAAAATAGAGCATGGTATCACTTCAATTCAACACAGTTTTGTACTACAGTATTCCATGACATATATACACAGGACTTTTCTTTTTCAAAGCAAGTATAGTCCCTGCTATGTTCACCGTAAAAATTACGTGGCATCACAGTTTTAGTTATTCACTGTAGTGTGAGTAGCCATATGGAAATTGAACTAGTGAACTAGAAGATACACTGTAGAGCAGCCAAACAGGCATGACACTTCAAAAGATGAACAAAACCAAAATAGCCACCAAAATGAAAGCCACCCTTGGACTGTATTTTAATAATAAAATTGTTTTTAAATTCTTCACTATATACAGAATGTATCTACATTTGTGTCATATTTATATATATATATATATTTATAGAAAAAGCATACAAGATTTTCAAAACCTTAAAATCAGTCACCTAAACAATGTTCACCCCAACCTTCAGGGTCAGCAAGGCAATACATGCCTATACCATAATGTTCAGCTGCAGTCACTTGATTCAGACTTTTCCCTGATTGCTAAACACACGCCATTCACTTTGTCTCTTAGTGCAAACTGTACAGTAACTTACTGCTCTCAGCCCTCTGTAAGACTCAGATTTCATCTTATTTCCATAATACTTCTGACACCTGTTTATGGCTAAAATTATTTTAGCTATTTTACAACATTAGCCTATATAGTTTCCCCCTCTACCTACCTCAAGCCCTCCCCCCACCCAAAAAATGTAATACAAATGATCATTCATGCATGTTTCTGTCACACAGGGATCAATGGACATTTAAGTTTAGAAGCCTAGACTCTAACAGTGTTTAAAAAACCCCTAAGTGAATAATTTTAGTGCAGAGTGGACTGACTACATAGTTTACATCTCAGCTAGTTTTTACAGGTATTTTAAACACATTAAATTCTGCACATCAGATTAGGTTGCCTGATATTTTGATCTAACCAGCTAGGTGGAATAAGGTAGCTAGAAGGATTGTTGTGGGTTTCCTTTTAACAAAAAACCTAAAGCCTATTCATAACCAGGTGTTGTTTGGGGGTCAAACTGTACAGAGCCTAGCATGACGGAGTCCTGATTCTCCGCTTGGGTTCCTATGAGCTACAGTAACAGAGATAATCTTATTATCTGATTCACATCCATAAGTGATGGGTTTACTTTAACAGGAGTCACAAATGAGCTCTGATTTTTAACCAGGCCAGTGCTTTACTTGCCGGACTACACTACAGAGGTGGCAATGAATTTGGAAGCAAGCATAACATTTATACTTACAATTTCCATAACCACAAAGGAAAAGCGTGCATTGAGAACCAAAATCCTGCAACTCTTAGACAAGACTGCACTCAGACTAGTGGTAGCCTTGTCAGAAGGAGAGAAAAAAAAAGTCAGATTAAAACCCCAAAATTGATCAGTCTGCCACAGTGACTATAAGCTATGAAATACAGTACAAGGAAAAACAAAAAGTCACCTGAACAAATAACCCAGAGAGACTTCATAGTTATAATGATTCTACCACTTTTAAGAACTCAACATATTAAATATTTATTAAAAATAAACTGTTTCCAAATACCTATTTACAGTACAAAGAACAGTACTTAATACATGTGCAACAGAAAATAAAGAAAGTCAGTACTCATCTGAAAGGACAACACTCCAGGCATAATCTGAGTAACATGACTACAGGTTCACCTTTTTGAACTACCATACGGCAAAACCCAGTAGAATGAAATTGGCAACACCCGAAAACAAAGCAAAAATTGCCCAGATTCAGATTATATAACCTTGAGAAAAACAACAGGGAGATAAGGGGAGAAGGAAGAAACGTAAAGACAAAAGGAAGAGATGCTGTTGGTGTTTGCATTTTGGAGATTAAGAAATGCAGACACACTTAAAAAAAAAAAAAGATAAAATAGTCCTTGTTGGCAAAAAGATTCATTCACATCTCTTGCACATTTGGGAGTCTTACTTTAATTAAAAAATGGCAGTAGTTTCATCATTCATAGAAAATGAGGACCTTCAATTTTCAAGCCTTGCATGGATTTACTTGGGCAAGGAGATGACTGCAATGTAAGAGAAAGGTTTGATGCCACTTTTCTGACATACAACAGTTGCCAAGTTTTAAAGAAAAAAAAAAACAAAAACAAACCACAAACATGCTCTTCTTCCCCTTGAGATTGTAAAGTAATGATCATTCAGGAGTTACCTAAATTATAGCAGCATGAAATCGAATGTGTCTGCAGCATCTGTGAAGCCACAAAAATCAAGAACTGGCACCTGATTGCTGAACCACGGTTCCAGACATTTGGATGTGTTCTTTTGGTAAGAGGTCAGTGTTATTTTCCTATCAGTGGAGTCAGAACACTAGTTAATATAGCCCTTTCCCCTCCCCCTTTCCTTCCCCTCCAAAACAGACTAATCAAGTCTATCTATAAACTACATGGGATAGCTGGGATGATTTATAGTTTAACTGATTGTTAGGCATGAATCTGTGAAGCTCGCTTTTTCTACAGCAGGGATCATAATAGTAAGCATTGAGGCAAGTGTCACATGAGACCTTAGAGCAAAACGTGCAAGTGTTTGCAGCTCCAGACCGGTTACAAAAGCCACAGCGTGAGGTGCTTGAAGATTTGGGTTTTGAACTGAACTGAGCAGCTCTCTCTTGACTCTGAGTCTGTGCTGTGTACTGAGATTTCTCCCTTAAAGATGCAGGAGGCAAGCCATCGTTTGGAAGTGGTTTGATTGAATAGGTGCTCTGTTTCACTGCTGGGTATTCCTGCCTAGAGCTGTACAGATTGTCACACTTTTGGCAAACAGAAGTGCCACAAGGTACGCCACAGTTTTGGCACTTGAGGGAAGCTGTCTCTTTGGCTAGGTGGGTGCGTTTGTGGTAAACAGGGTTGGCATCATTTTTTAACACCCATACATCAGGCTTAATAGCTTCTTGTCTTTTAAAATTTAACATACCTCTAGAATCGGAGTCAGTATATAAATCTAAGTCCTCTTGAGCAGAAAAATAGGAGCTGTAAGGGACATTTGTTCTTAGCATGCCATTGTGATGAGATGAAGTTGGCAAAAATTCCTCTGAACACCCATGTGGGGAGCTTGACACTGTCAGAAGAGAGGGTGATGGACGGATAATCTCATCTTTAATGTCATCTTCTGCATCAACTAAAAATGGTTCTTTCCTGAGACTCAGTGAGCTCATCAAAGGTGGTTTCTTACTTTCCCAATAATTATCATATGTGTCCACTGATTTAGAAGGCTTGCTCACCTTTGGCTTGAAATAATCTTTAGAAGCCCGCTCACTTGCTGATTTCTGGAGTACCATTCGTGCCATGGAAGTGTTCAAGTTTTCTTTGCACTCTACACGCCGTTTCATGGCTTCTGAGCAGCCTCTAACATCTTCAGTGCTATTTTTTCGCTCATTTATGACATCAACCTCTGAATAACCTTTATCCTTCACTTGCAAGTGAATTTCAACAAGCTGCTCACATTCCACTTTGGCCAAAAAGAGTTCAAATGAAACCATTTTCACTTGAATGGCATCAACCTGCTCTTTGAGTTTATACGTTGTTCCCAGTTCTTGAACATAGCCCATGTAGTTCAAAATTTGCCTTACATCATCTTCAGTTAGAGCAGACTTTACATAATAAACAAAGGGTCCAGTGTAGGTCTAAGGGGTTGGGGGGAAATAAAAGGAAAACTAGGTTACAAAATCAGTGATGAACTAGATGTTCAGATAATTTGGTGACAGATACTGTATAATTAAATAGAATAATAACCACAGTGAACACATGCAACTCCCATGGCAAGATGAACTCCATTTCTGCATTCCTCCTGCTCAGCAGATGGAAATTCTGCATGAGGCAAATTCAAAGTAGGAGAGTTTCCATTCAAATTGAAATCCTGATTAGCATAATGTCAGTGTATAGCACAGTGATTTAAATCAACAGGGAGGACATTAACTTTGATGCATACCAGATATGTTTGCATTTACAAGCAAGCTTACCATGAAAGGTAAAAAGGCAGAGATTTCATGTATTGCACCTGGACAGGGGCTAACTAGCGGTAACAGGAACTGTGAGTTACTGTGGGAGTACCAAAGTCTTCTTCAGCTTTAAATATACTGTACTATTACTATGCAGTTTCAAATGTCTGGTTTATATAATTTTCTATTAAGTCAAAAAAAAGAAAAAAAAAAACAAAAAAACAAAAATTGAGTTTGTGCAGGTTGAAATATCCTTAACATCTGGCATATCCAAAGTATGTTCTTAAACCAGTTCAGACTGGTTTAGATTGGAGGCAAGAGTCGTCTGCCCATCATATCTTTGTATAGAACAGCTACTGGATCCACAAGGCACAACCAAAGTCAGTATCAGCAGTGCATCAAGAGCTATCCTCAGTGGATCAACCAGCATTTCAAAGGCCAGAATTTAAGCATAAGATGAAAAAGATTTATATACAGAACGTGAATAAAGGCAGTTCACCTTTAGGGAACTAATGTTCAAAGTCTTTGCTAAATAATGAAACAGCATCTTCAAGAAAAACAAAAGCACTGATCACTAGAGCACACAACCCACAAATGTCTTTAGACACCTGTATACCAGCAGTGTTTTCATTCCGCTTTCAAGTATCAAAACTGTTCTTGTAAGTCACCTGCAGCATTCATTACTGAAATGCTGCAGCAGTTTTGAATAATCATATAGGAAAAGATAAAAGAGAAAAATCAACAGCAGAAAACTCACTATCTGACTTCCACACCCAAGATGAGCAATATGCAAGTTCCTATTTTTCCCTCTGAGATCCTGGCATAGATAAATAATTCGAAAGCACATTAAAATCCAAACTTCATGAACTGAGAGCTGACAAGCAGATAAAAGATACTCTGGAAACAATGCTTTTAGAGAAATTCCTTTACCATCATCATACAACTTGTGGAAACCCCAGCAAAGCATCCACTTGAAAGCATGCAATAGTTGTTAGTAATTGTGCTCTGTTAATAGCCATTCCAAGACAAAGATCAGACTTTGAATGAGCTTAAAACATAACTTGACCACTCACCCCAGTGAAAGCATCTCAAAGTAGAAATTGAGACACTGTAGCAAGCTAGGCTAAAGAAAACCCTTAAATAATCTCTTCCTCTATTTTATGGTTATATTATAAATGCAAATAGTACTTCTGCTCTTGGGATACTCTTGCCAGCACAACACTTTACATTGCAATTTTCCTGTGGCTTCTGTTTACCAACTATATGTAGACAAACATATATATCATGTTAATAGGTGGGGAAAAGAAAACAGACTATAGAAGAAACAAATGAAGTATGTTAAAAGAAAGATAAACAAATCATGTTCTCACTATGGCCACACATAAAACGTCTTACCTTAATATTTTTGAACTCCTTTTTCCAGGGGTAAAGGAAGAGATTAATTCCAACTGTCTCAAGCATGCTGAATGCATTATGTAGCGAATGTAAACTTGAGGATTTCACAGATCTCAGTGAGTTTTCAGCGATCTCGTAGAACTTTATCAACCGGAATCTATAAAAGGGATCAATTTTGGGAAGGCAAAGAAAGGCTGCGGCTGCCACTCGCAAATATTCATCATTAATCGGACGATGCTTGTCAGAGGCACTCAGTTTGCATTCATGGAACTGTACATACTTCCTAAATAAATCGTCTTTATATTTTGAATCCATTGAAATCAGTTTTTATCTCACACTTGGGCAGCTACCTCGTCTCTCTCATGGTTATTCACCAGTAGGTTGATTATCTGGCATTAAGAATCTTCAGTAATGGCAACTCTGCTGGAATAAAGATTGAAAACAAAGACAAGTCAACAGAGCTGCATAAACCCCAGATGTCCACAGCACCTCTCTGCTTCACAAGATTCCATAAAATGGTTCACAGAGCAGCAGCTCCCAGAACAACCTCTTTAGGTTTCTGCACAAGAAAAATGTGCCAGAGTCTACAGAAATGCTGTTGTCCTGCTTTTCACCGTATTTCCCTACTCTTCTTCCAGTTACCCAGCTAAAGCACTACAACAAACCCACATCAAGCAAAGCTCTGAGAGTTTGATGCAATAAAGTCAGGACCAAGGGCTCTTTGGCTCAGGAAACTAAGGCAAAAGTAACTCACAGCAAAAAACAGAGAAGCACAGTTTTTTAGAGTCTTTCCTCTGCACATTATTTTGCCCTTTCAGTTCAAACAACTTAATCATTATAATAATCAGTCACTGATTGGTTTAGTTTTTTTTTCTTTTTTTGCCCTGCACAGTGATACCAGGACTGAAAAAATCCCCTGAAGAAGTTTTTTTTGCTCAACTTGGCAAAGCATCTACTTTTTGTTTCCTCTAGTGCCCACAGACTTGAGCAGATTTATTTGTTTCGCCTAACACTTCCTGCCACTCACATTCCACCTGACGGCACACCCAGGCCATCCCTGCACTGGGAATGCTCTGCACCCAACCTACAGGGAACACACTCCCTGACTGCTGCAATCGACAACCGAAGTTTCAGCTGAGTATTGGCAGTGCAAAGATGGCTGCAATCTTTTCAGCAAAAAAAACCCAGAAGAGCTATACCTGCCATTTATAGCTGCTTTATTAGAACAAAACCTTTCCTGGTTTTACATCATGTATGCTTTTGTTTGCAGGAGTAGGTGCTTTTATGTATATACGGACCTACATTTTCACCTCACTGAGCTCACATACTTCGCAGGCACTTGCTGGTGGCAAAAGAAGCTTCCTAAAACTACCAAACCCAAGGTAATGAACAGGCCAAAATGCTCCACTCTCAACTGCCTGAGGAACTTGTGATCAAACAGCAGACCACAGCCTTTGCTTCTTAAATAAAGTCACAATCCAGCCCTTACAGACTTCCCAGCTGTGAACCACAGGGAGGGGAGGAAGGAGAAATCAATGCACTGTTTTGGTTGTAGTATGTCTGAAACAGCACTTCAGGAAAGACTTTCCACCCAGTATTAATTGCAGCTGCTAGAATGCTGATCAATGCCCCCACACACTCCTGTTAAAATGAAAATCACCATTAAGAGCAAAATTAACGGAATACAAGGAGTCATAATATAAATAGGGGGAAAAACCCAACACAAACCGACAACCAAGAGGCCAGGAAAACAAACAAAAACCCCAACAACCTAGTAGTTACTATTACTTGATGAAAGGCTGCACTTAATGACAACACCATGTGGGAAAAGTTAACTAGCAGTTCAGTTCCTGCTCAAAGGCACTCTGCTCTTGTTTTTCCCACAGAAAATTGCACTGATGTCAAGAGACAAGCTGTGAATCACAGGAAATGTGGAGTTCTAAATTAACATTTGAGCACAAGGGCCAGGAGTAAACCCTTCTCCCTCCTGGGGATCTTTCCTCCTTAAGTTGTGTAAGATGAAGTCTGTGGACAAAGACAACAGAGTATCTGTTCTTTAGCAAGAAGGGCTCCATGAAGGAATTTCAGAGAAGGATCTTTGCCTGTACATCAGTAATACACCCCCAGAACAAGAACGATCCTGTGCTGACAAGGAGCTGGATTACCTATTACAATTCTTCTACCTTCCCTGTTACTAACTACTAAACAAAAGCATTCAGCTACATGGATGAGATGTCAGAACTGGGAAAGTCCCCACACGAAAGGGAAGTCCCTGCAGACTGACACTCAAAACCACCACCAGCTCTCATTCTGACTCCCTGTTTGCATGCAAGCCAAAGTTCACAGAGCCAAAAAGGCAAACCACCACAGCGCAAACAACCCAGCAACCCTTCAAAGCCCTGCTCCTTGCACACAGGGCTTCCAGAGCAAAACATCCCCATCCCAGGCAGCCCACCCAGCACCAGGCAGGCTCCGAGCAGTGAACAACCATGGTTACAAGGCTTGGTAAAACCCTCAGTATGAGCAGGCATAGATAAATATAGTTTTAAGAAGCACACTAGCTGATGCAACAGAGAAGGTGACAAGGCCGTTTTGCTGCAAATTATTGACTGAAAACTTACAATATTTCATGGAGATGCGTGAAAAATAAGGTCTGACCAGCGCCTAGTTTCTGCAGGTGAGATGAGAAAACATTTCTATCCGCCTCCTGGGTCAAAACCTCAGCTGAGGGGTCCAACCACTCTGCCTACCCTAGACTGCTTGGCAGGGCACAAGCATGCAAAAACCCCTATGGCAGATGGCGAGAAACACGGGACACACTCCGCACTCTCCCAGACCACAGCAAGAGAACCCAGAACGCTAAGCTTGCACCAAACGCTTGAAAACATAACAACCCGAACGCAAACGCTACTGAATAGCACCAGCGCATTGCTGAGGAACTCCAGCCCGCGGAACAAGGGGGTGGGAGGGCACACCGCGCATTTAACGCACGCTTGGAGCCGTTTCGCTCCTCGGTTGTAGCGGAAACACTTGTTGCAGGCACCCAGCCCAGGCGGTGCGAGGAGCGCCGGGCACGGCCGCGGCCACCACCGTCACCCCCGCGACGTGAGCGGCCTTCACTGGACACCGGGGCCGGCCCCACGGGGGCTCTCTGCAGCTTCTCCCCGGTGAAGGCTCACAGCTCCCACCGCCCGCACCCACGCCGCACCGTCCCCTCAGACACCGCAGCGCGGGCGGGCAGACAACCCCCCACACCCCGCGGGCCAGGCCCGTCCCTCACCGCTCCGCGCTGCAACCGGGACCCGCCGCGGCTCGGCCGGAAGCGTCCGGTGACCCGGATGCGGGGCTGCGGACCCCACGGCCCCTCAAGCTCTCCAGTGGAGGCCCCAAGCCCCGGGAGCGCTCCTGCTGCCCGCGGCGGACGCGCCCACCCCTCCGCTCGGCCTCCCGGCGCCGGCTTACGGAGCTGCCGGCCGGAGGGGGCGGCTCGCAGCGGAGCCCCGGAAGTGGACCATAGACCCCGCCCCCTGCCGCGAGACAGCTACCGCCGCAGGGCGACGTGCGGCCACGCCCCCCTGTGTGGGCGGAGCCCCGCCGCAGGGGCAGAGCTGCGCCTGCGCACTGCCGCTCCCCGGGTGACCGGGCGCGGCGGCGGGAAGATGGCGGTGGCTGCCGCCGGTGCGTCCTCGTCGCGCTCCCCGGAGCGCCAGGACCCGCTGTCGCGGTTCACCTGCCCCGTGTGCCTGGAGGTGTACGAGAGCCCGGTGCGGGTGCCCTGCGGACACGTGTGAGCGGATGACCCGTGGGGAGGGAAGGGTGCTGAGGCGGCGGTGCGGGGCCCTCTCGGCGGGAGAGGAGCGGGGACCAGTCAGGGGTGGAAACCGTCGGGGGTGGGGGGTAGCTGTCGATGGTCTAGAACGTGTCGGAGGTGGGGGATACCCTTCGATGGTTAGGAACCCATGGGGGAGTACTGGTCCATGCTCTGGAACCCGTCGATGACCGGGAACCCGTGTGGGGGGTGGGATCCCATCGGGGTCAGTGGGGTGAAGCGGTGCTGGCTGAGGTGAAGGGGGCTCTGCTGGCAGCTTTGCTTTGCAGCAGCGTCTTATGGGTGTCCTGGAGCTTCCATGAAAGAAAGGAAATAGATAGTGTTTTACTTTCAGTTCCCTTTTCTCCGGAACAGCGGAGGGATCAGAGAGAGCACTGTCCAAAAGCGACAACACTGAGCATTATGAACTAGAATCCTCCTCCTCCCTAGCTGCACAAATGTCACCAGACTGCTGGTTGATTAGACATAGGTTCTTGAGATTCCATTATCACTTAGTGCAGAAGGCATGGAAGGGCTCTGAATGCTTATGCCGGGTGTCCACGAGGGCTGTTCTCACCATCTGCTCTTCTCCCATTTCAGCTTTTGCAGTCCATGCCTGCAGGAATGTCTTAAGCCGAAAAAGCCAGTGTGTGGTGTGTGCCGCAGTACCCTGTCGCCTGGGAGCAGAGCTCTGGACTTGGAAAAGCAAATTGAAACAACAGAAACCACTTGCAATGGCTGCAATAAAAAAGTATGAAAGTATTTGGAAATAAAGTGCATGAGGTCTGCCTGCTTAGAGGGAGATAAAGTGCTTGCTCTTCAGCTTTCTGCAGAATCAGGTTAAAAGGCTTGCTCTGATAAGTGCTAAAGGTATTTAAGATAATATATATAAGGTATAGGCAGCACTCAAATGTTGACATTCTTTCCATGTTTTTTTATTGTTGATTTCTACAGAAAGTGAATTCCAAATCAAGGGTAATGACTTAAAAATAAGAGTAAAATAGTACTTCAGTACTTGCTTCTATGAGCATTGTCTCTGTGGGCTGGACATCGTAATTAAACAGTAGATGTGGGGTTATGTGTTGGCTTTTAAACTTATAATAAATCATAAACATAAATAATATATCATAAACTTAAAGTCTTTATAGCATTCTTCCTGATAGTTCCTTTCTCTTTGTAAACTTGGGCTGCTTAGTGTTAATTGAGTATGTAAGAAAATCTTAGTAGATAGCAAAACAACAAGAAGATAATTAGACACACTAAGGTGAGGGTAGCAGTTCAGTCAATTTTGCTCTTTGTTTCTGGGTAGTGTCATCATCCCAGCTGATAGAAAACTGTAGTGCCTTAATTAACTTCTGTTAATGACATTGAACGATCAGTCTACACCAAGATCTATACTTCAAGCCAAATCATTTTCCATACATTGTCATAGACGAGGTAAACTGGCTTTAGATGAAGCAATTTTATGCATATATACACTTGTTGTAGTTTAAACCCAAACAAGACAACACTATATCAGAGGTTAACAAAACTGTGCTGTCCTGAACAGCACTGTTTTTACCAAATATTACAGGCAGCAAGGTTACAGATTAACTAATCTATAATCTCAGAGTTTGCTGCCTGGCCAGCTGAAGTGTTTTCCTGCTTCAGCACTGCCTGCAGAAAGCTGCTTTGTTTTACATGTTACTATTTCAAAGTGTAGGAGTAACTGCAAGCAGTTTCAATTAACCTTGGTCTGCAACTGTTGCCTGCACAGATGTATCTCTCAAAGATGCGTAGCCATGCAGCTTCTTGTTCAAAGTACCAGAATTACATCATGGAAGGTGTGAAAGCCGTGACAAAAGAACCACTTCACAACACCAGGTAAGTAGCTCTTCTCTGGAAATACTTGTAATTTTTTTGTCAAAGAAGTAAAAGCAGACCTCACCTCTTTGCTCAGTTTGGGCATTAATAATTTTAATCCTTACACATAGTGAAAAACTAAGCCTCAATCTGCAACTGACCGTGCACAGGCAAGCTGTTCTGCTTTCTGCTGTGGTCTGTGCACATCTTTAAGATCAGGGGTACTCAGTAAAAGTAGCTATTTTTAAATAAAACTTTTTCTGTCTGTTCATTATAGTAACTTACAGTGAAGGGAAGTTGGAATGAGCTGTAGGGCGCACATCTGCATTGTAGCATATTGGGGGGTACCCTGTGCATTAAGAAAAATAGGTAATAAATGGCAACATTTGTATAAAACTATCATTCTGTGTAAATTTAGATGGTATTAAGAGTTCCTAAAGCTGTTGTTAGGAATTTATAAACTCTTAAATTAGCTTGGATTTTTTGTATAGAATAAAATTATTGCCTTAAATAATTTGAATTCATAAGAGCTGGTAAGGCAGCATTTGAGTATTGAATCCTAAAGTTTTTATTTTTAACTTTCTTACAGTGATAAATAACCTCTTTTTCTCCCCCCAACCAGGAACTTCCCCAATCGTTTTACCTTTCCTTGCCCATATTGCAGCGAGAAAAACTTTGATCAAGAAGGACTAGTTGAACACTGCAAAACATTGCACAGCATGGATGCAAAACAAGTGGTAATAAAAAGTCTTGGTGCGAGAATTGCAATGAAGTCTAGTCTTAAATCCATTTGAAACAATGAATTAGAGACTCTTGAAGTTAAGTACATGTTTATTCCTGTTCAAGTCAAATGTGGGTATGCTGTTCATACATTTAACTTTAATGCTGGGTTTCAGTACATTCTCTGGAGGTGACTGGCTTTTATTCCTGTTGCAGCTAGATGACATCCTCCTTTCATCTGTAAAAAATGGCAGACATTTGAAGTTAATTAAGCACAGCAACAAACATAAATTAATAAAATACAATTTCAAGAGAAAGGCAAACATTTAATTTTCCCCTCTGGTATGCTCAGCAATATACTGTAAACTATAGGGAAAAATGCTTGCAAAAAAATAGTATATCATTCTAGTAATCTTTATCTGCTGATACTCATATAAGAGGAATTGTGAAACATGGAACTGAATTTGGAACTTGCATATTTCTGGAAAGCTTTTTTTTAATTCCAAATTATTTAGGAAAAGAAGTTCCTTTTTTCTCTTGGAGAAAAGTGATCTTTGCAAAGGAGATCAAGGAATCTCTTCTGTTACTGAGAAATAAAGGCTAAAATCTTCAAAAGCAAACAACTGAATTGTGGTTTCAGATGGCAGGGAGAAGAGTAAGCCGTTCCATTGCAGATATCTAAACCATGAATTACAATTACTTGGGATAATCTGAGGCTTTTCTATTAAATATCCCAGTAAACTGTTTGACATCATTGTGGATATAGAATAGCAATTATCACAAACCTTGAACTTCAGTGTTCCATACTGTGTCTGTCCTGCCATTCCTACTGTAAACGTTAAAGCACTTAACCATTGGGGCTTAATTGGCTTTTTTGGGTTTTTCTTGAAGGTTTGCCCAATTTGTGCCTCAATGCCATGGGGAGATCCAAATTACAGGAGTGCTAACTTCATGGAGCACCTTCAAAGACGACATCGCTTTTCATATGATACTTTTGTGGTATGTTTTTCCTCATCCTTGGAATAAAGCCTCATGGCTGCTAAACCCCAGCCTTTTTATATAGGCATTACTGTGAAATCTCATCTTGCCAATGGTATAATGAGAGAAATTGGATTATTGGCAAGTCAAAGGAAAAGACAGTTTTTTCTGTTCTTATTTGGTATTGTATTAACCAGCATGGCTGTTGTAGTAAAGGAATTTCTGTCCCCTTTGTTCACAGGATTATGATGCTGATGAAGATGATATGATGGCACAGGTTTTGATGCGTTCTTTGAGGGATAAATGAACCAACCAGAAGATTAACTGTAAAACTCAAGCTTCCATGAGGGGGAAATGCCCAACATCCTTGCACTTCTCCCTGTATATTCCAAGATTAACTCAGGCATCCATAAATACGGAAGACTTCAATCCCTATTCCAGTTTCAAATCCAAGTTGGTTATTTCTATACAAATGGTCTGTACCATTCAACCCTGTCAACCTAATTTTCATACTTGCTTCACACAAAGCTTAATTGCAATATGGAGGAGACAAATCTATTTTCCTTTAATAATTTCCTGGTTTCTTTTGCAGTCGTGTTCATTTGATGATGTAAAAACAAAAACATTCCAAATGGAATGGCCTGACCTAGTTAATAAATATATCTTCCCAGTCTCATTTACATATCTTAAATGCTAGTAGGAGAGGTGTAGTTATAGCTCTGTTTTCCCTTAGTGAGACCTCTAGGTGCTAACTGTAATTGTCAGACCAACTGTCATTTAAATTGACCTATGATACCTGTGATTTCATAATGTTTCCCAGTGTTTAAATTCTCAGATACAGCCTCTCAACTATATGGAAAATACATCTTTAGTATGAGTCTTCAAACTACGAACTTTCTTAGCAAACCTTTGCACCTCTTAAGCAACTTTTTGTTCTATGTATGATTATTACTTTCTTCCATGTGTTGACTATAATTTCTAGCCTGGAAGATAAACTCTAATGTTGATCTAAGGTAAAATGCACCATTTTTAAACCGTGTTAGCAAATCTTAATCATATTTGCAGGCTTTGTGATTAAATCGGAGGTTTTGAAACAGATTTCCTAGTGACTTTAAGCCTTATGCTGATAGGGGAATTGAGAAGGGTGCTTTCTTTTCTTCAATACCTCTGCTTTCTATTTAAACTAAAATTTTCATATATAATCCTAGTTTTTCCATCTCTCATGGCTGGTAGCAAACCCTACCATCAGTTCATAACGTTTGCATAGCATTACCTTTCTGCATTATGGATTTTAAGAGGTAGTTTGAATTCCTGTTCATTTAAATGTTGCTAAAGTAGCTGAAGCTGTACTTGGAGTGTTTTCCATATAATGTGTACAGTTTGCAGGTAAAACTTTTAAAGGAAAGTAAAATGTAACTCAGACAGGATGATAGTTCCAGTACATGGTAAATGGATATTCTGTGTTCAAGTCTACGCTTCTACCATAGACTTTCCTTTTTAGTTTAATGTTTTCCTTAACAGTCTGCACAGTCAAGATGATGAGATCTAAGGATCTAAGACACCTGGCCAGAACTTGTAAATCATGGTAGTATTGAGATGTCTAGTCTAATTTAAGCATGTTTAATTGGAGCAGTGGACCTGCACCACCACAGGATCGAGCACTAGTTTATTTATTTCACCAGTAAGTTTAGGGTAATCACACTCTGCAGACTGCAGCCTAGCCTTACCCTTAAAAGAATGAAATGCACCCTGGTTAAAACCTCTTGATTAAACCTCTTGTCCAGCCAGACCTCTAACATACTTCAGTTGAACTTGGGTTTAGTATGTTTTCCCAACCTGTTAAAGAATCATCCATAGGTATCTGCTTTTGACTGGAAGCTCAGTCTTAGGGGCAGGGGAAATCTCATTGTACTGTGGGAAAAGGTACTGTGTTTGGGGTTGGTTATTCTTAATGCTTGATCTGTAAAGAGATTACAGTGTATTAGTGGTTGGATGGGGATTTCAAGGTTCTGGCTAGGATGCAGTTTGGTGGTATGCACTGGCCAGAATCCAGATTTCTGCTACTATTCTAAGTGCACTTCCATGCAATTATAAAATGTTTAAGGAGCAGTTAGAAGCTTCCGAGCAATTACTTTGTTGTGTTTTTGACTTTTGAAGATTAATTACAAATAAAGGTCATTTAATTTATAAAATCCTACCTTCATGTTAACTGCAGTCCTTTCTTCCTTGTGGTCCGTACGTTTCATTTCAGCATCTCCCTAAAAACACACTTCTTGCCAGCTGTGGAATGCTGCAGGGAAGACACTGAGAAGTGCAGAGACTTCAGCTTTTGGCTTCTGTTAAGTATTTTAGAAAAACAGTTTGGATCAAATTCTGTTGGAGCTGGCCAGGATACTGCAGGTGCACCTTTGCATGGGAACACTTCATATGGGAAGCCGTGGAAACAACATCCCCTGGAGTTTCTTGTTAAATCGTGGAAGTGTGATTGTCCAGCAGGGCTTTTCTGTTGAAATCTTTACAGCTCTCATCCCTTTAATGCCCCTGGATGTCAGGTTTGTGGTGGTGACATTGTTGCGTTATTCTCAGTTCTGGTAGCTCCTAGTGAGGAGGTGATGCCTGGCTTGTAGCAATGGCTGATCAGAAACTGCTGGTGACTGTACCCGCACTGTCTGTGCAGAGCCATTCCCTCACTGTACAACTCGGGTTTGATTTGCAGCAGTTTACTTAGGAATTATTTAACAGGAGATACAGACCAAAAGTATTGACTGGAAAATTCATGCTGGTTCTTCTTTAACTCTGATGACATTAGTGTGTAAGAAGCCATGTTCTTGGCACTTGCTCGCTTGGCATGAGAGGAATTCGTGGCACTACTTTCTGTGCTGTGATGAGCATCCGAGATAAACCTAGCCATAGACTCCTACTGCTGCTGAAAAGCGTTGTGTCTCTGCTGTTAAATACGTCAATGCAAACGTGTTCACACACATGGTATGTCTTACTGGTATTTGCTGTTTGATTTAAAAAGGCGTTTTAAATCAAGTTCTGTTGAGGTACACGCATGTATAGCCTCGATTCATCTCATCTGTGTGCAGAAACTCGTGATGAAAACAAACCTTATTAGATGGTTAGCAAGTGAATCTGAGCTTCTAGATCCAGTGGAGACTTGCTGCAGGAGGGTGAAGTACTCTGCAAGGGCTGCTCTCACCTCATCAGCACCTGATCTTGTAGCCCTAAGTGCCCATTGTTGGTGTTAATGCAATCTGGCCACTCGGACTTGTGAAATTCCCAGTGTCTGGCACAAGGAGTCAGCCTTAGGAGGTCAATTAGCGAAGAGGGAGGTGGCGGAATGGGAGGGGACAAGCTGGCAGTCGAGCTTGCTTTTCTAAATGAATCTGTCTGATAAATTGTTGTCAGCATTAATTACCTAACAATTGCTTCATCTGGAACTAGGACAATACATCCCCCGGTCTCCTTGCACTGGGTAGTAAGGTCTTGTAAAGTACCCCATCTATAAAAAAGCATTCATGGTGTACTCTGGAGCCGCATGTCATCTGATTGACAAAGGCTGACCAAACTTGCTTCCAGACTTTGATAGTCACTGGTAAGACCAGAATAAGAAGGGTTAACCTCTCCTGTAGTAGAAAGGCTATGGTTAAGTCACTATAAAAGCAATTGAGGGACGTGTTTGCAGCCCTAAAGCTTTTCTTTGGTTCAAGTGTGCTAACAATGACAAGGTTTTAGCCTGGTTTGGGGGTGGGTTTTTGCCTCCTCACTGTTGTGTTGATTGTGCTTCATTCTTCAAAAGCAACTGATTTTTCAGAGAGTAAACTACATTATTCTCCACATGATACAAACAAGGACTGCTGAAACGATGCTGATGATGAGAACTTCCTTTTCCTTCCCCAGTCCCCAAAACTCCAGAAAATACCCAGCACTTAAGTGTGGTCACTACAGGCTTCCTGGGTCTCTCTTCTAGTTCTTCTCACGTTTGTTCTGCCTTTACCTCATCCTCAGACACTGAGCTTTAAGACATAAAACAGTGAAGCTTCTGTGAGCCTTTTTAGCAGCCCCATGCAGTGAGGTTCCTTCCACAACCCGAGCGCAGGTGGAATAAGGAATAAGCTCACCCTGGTGTACTCAGCAGCCGGAGGGGCGGCCAGCAGCGCGCACCGACGGCAGAGGGAGGTCTTGCATCTCCGAGAGAACGTCCCAGCCCTGCGCTCCTCATCGCCCTCCTGCTTGGGGTTCACGGAGCTTCTCCGCTTTTGCAGGGAGGGTTCACGCCTCATCCCCGCTCGTCATGGACGGAGCTTCCCTTCGCCCCTCCACAGCCTCCCTTGGCGGAGGGAGCTTTGCTCTGCAGCAGCGTCTTTGAGATGCTTCGTGTAGCCACGGGTCCAAAGAAGGTAAAATGAAGACTTTGCAGCAGAGTTGCCGCTCTGGAGGTGGTTAGAGTGTGCCTGTGAGCTCCTTGGGCCAGCCCATGAGGGTCAGCGGCTGGAGCTGTGCCCTGGGCTGGTGGCAAGGCTGCTCTGGCCACGCTGTGGCTCCACTGCTCCGGTGCTGAGAAACCACTGCCATTTCCAGGCTGTGAATCATTGCAGAGCTTCCCCTCCCCTCTGGTCTCTTGCTCTCCGTCCTGTGGTGTTCTGGCTCATAGGCACGGGCAGATCACTTTCTCCCCTGATCTCGGTTTTTCCTCTAGCACATAGCAGTTTTTTCCACGTGCGGTGGTTGGAACAGATCTGATCATTAACACTGCAGACAGAACAGAGGAGCAGGCTTTGCTTCTTGAAATAAAACCACCCAGTTGGGTTCCTTGTACGAGTGTCCCCAGGGTAACCACATCCGTGGCAGGTGGAGGAGTTCGGGGGCACCTGCAGCAACACCCAAGCTGCTGCCCTCCTCACCATGAAGTGTTGGTCCCCACACCATGGGGTTCTGCATCTCTGGACCCTTGTGGGAAGTGGGGTCCTGGCCTCTGGGATTTGCATCCCCCAAAAGCTTCTGGGAGCACATTTTCCCTTGAAGTTCAGGCTTATCCAGGGATGAGCCAGGCAGATAAACACCTGCTGAAAGCCATAAGCAGTTCTGCAGCAAAGGAGGGACGGATCCAGCTCCAGAGCATGTGGCTGGAGGGGAAGAGTTCATCTCATATCTCCAGGACTGTGTGTGGCTGGCGAGACATGCTTCACAAGCTGTTCCTGGCCTCAGGAAAGACAGACTGAGCTCAGTCCTCTGCTCTGCAGCTGTACCAGTGGAAAGCTTTGCTCCTCAGTTCTGCATTTCATGGGGGTTGTGGCCAAACAGTAACGTGTGGTCAGTGAGGGCTGGTGGGGCCGTGTCTGATGGTGGATCACGAGTGACCTGCCACCATGGGCCCTTTCCCGAGTGACAGGACCGGGCACTGACTGGGAATGAGGAGGCATTCCCAGCAGGTCCCCTTCCTCCTCCCACCGCCAGCAGCTGTCTTGGCCCGGAGATGAGCCCGGCTCCTTCAGCAGGTGGCTGGACCCATGCCCTGAGTCTTTCCAGTGGGGAAATCCCCACGTGAGCAGGAGGGATGGGGTGAGCTGGAAGCTGGGGCTGGGAGCTCCAACTGCCAGGCCAGGGGAGCAGCACTGGCTCTGTTCAGCACTGTCCTAGCAGCACTGCAAGGCCTGGGCACCTTCTCGTGGGCGTGTGTGCTCTGAGGAGCAGGGAGCCAAAGGGAGCATGTGCCTCGCTGGAGCTGGTTTTTGCCATGCCTGTGGGGAAGGAAGGAGGGAAGAAAACCAGAGGGCAGCTTGCTAAGGGAGGCTGTGCCACCTGAAGCCTGCCCAGCGGAAGGGAGAAGCGTGTTCAGGCAGGTGCTCCTGACCCTGCCTGCGGGAGGGAGTCAGCAAGGGCCGTGCTGGACCCAGCCCCCTGCTCTGGGAGTCACTGCTCTGCTCAGAGGTTTATTAACCCGCGGCGAGGCTGTGCCCAGCTCTGCCCCGGAGCAGCGGGACACGGCTGAGGATCGCCCTAATCTGCACCGCAGTCCTCAGCGGTGGGGCAAGGACAGCCACGCGTGGGGGTCTGGAGACCACCCTCCCAGCACAGCGCCTTCCTCCAGACCCGCTGCTGCCGGTCTCTCCCAGACTAGGGCACAGAGGCCCTGGGCAGCCGCACAGCTCCTTGCCCTGCTTCCTTCCATGAGAAACACTCCAGGAACAAGCCAGAAATGGCTCGTTCATGTTCAACATCATCATCGGCAGCAGCGACGCTCTCTACACCGGAGCCCGGTGCGCAGCCCCGCGGGCAATCCCCGCGGGGCCGACACCTGCCGGGCTCCCCCCCACGCCGTCCCATTGGCTCCGGGGGCCAGGGAAGGACCCGCCTCTCCCGCCCCATTGGGTCCGGTGTGGAACGACCCCTCCCCGCCCGCACCGCCCCCCCGGCCCCAGGTCCATATGAACGGGCGCGGCGGGCGCGGCGGTACTGCGGTTCAAGATGCCGCGCTCCTTCCTGGTGAAGAAGCACTTCTCGGCCAGCAAGAAGCCCAACTACAGCGAGCTGGAGAGCCAGGCCGGTGCGTGCACGGGGTGCGGCGGGACGGGGCGCTCCGCGGGGTCCCCGCTGCCTCCTGTGCGGGAGCGGGCGGGTCCGACTCCCTCCATGTGGAACTTTGGCATGGGCAAGGGGCTGTTGTTTCCAGTTCCGTGCAGTTGGGGTGGGGTGGGGTGCGGGATCCCCCGTGTCCCGCCACGTGGAGCTGCTACCTCGTACCCTGGGGTGGGCGTGAGGAGCTCCTCATGGTGGAGGTGGGCAGGGTCGCGGGGCTCCTTTCGCGCTGTTCCTCTCTGCAGGTAGGGTAGGGTGCCGAGACCCTTTGGGTCTCCTTTGCTCCGGGATGGGCTGGGGCTCCAGGACCCGTCGGGTGAGCTGGAGTCCCTCTGGCTCCGGGTGGGAAGCGGGGATCCCACGGGCTGGCTTGGGGTCAGATCTAATTGCCCTGGGAGTGGGTTTGGCCCCCGTTTGCCCTTGTTCCCACTGTGTGCTTCGAGTCCCCACTGAGTGCTGCCGCCTCCCGCAGTTCTGGCCGCCCCTCTGCTGTACGAGACATGCCCGCTGCCCGTCATCCCTTCGCCCGAAGTGCTCGGTCCCGGTGCCTACTACCCGCCGCTGGTGTGGGACACGGGGCTGCTCTCCAGCCTCTTCCCTGGCGGCCCGGGCAGCGAGGCAGCGGGCGGCACGGCCCCTGCCCTGGACCTGACGGCGCTCTCCAGCGAGGAGGATGAAGGCAAGAGCTCGGGGCCCCCCAGCCCAGCCTCAGCCCCAGCTGCCGCCGAGCGCTTCCGCTGCGCCCAGTGTGCCAAGGCTTACTCCACCTTCGCCGGGCTCTCCAAGCACAAGCAATTGCACTGCGACGCCCAGGCCAGGAAATCTTTCAGCTGCAAGTACTGCGAGAAGGAGTACGTGAGCCTGGGGGCTCTCAAGATGCACATCCGGAGCCACACGCTGCCCTGCGTCTGCAAGATGTGCGGCAAGGCCTTCTCCCGGCCCTGGCTGCTGCAGGGCCATATCCGGACACACACCGGTAATGCTGGCTCTTGCCCCCCTCTCTCCCTCCCTTATCACCTCCGTGCTTCCCAGCTCCGCAGCCCCCAGCAAATCGGTGGGCCAGGTGTTATCTGGGAAGATAAGGGCTTCCCAAACCCCCTTGGCACATCTCTCTAAAATGTCCTTTAAATATCCTCTTGGCTGGAACAGAGCACAGGGTCAAGGCTCAGCTTGTAAATCTGTGCCACCACTGTGAGTGCTGTGCTTGTCCATGAGCCAGCACATGGGCCACGGCGCAATAGTGCACACTTTTGCTCTGTGCTATAGACTGGGGCACTGCTGCAGCACTCCCTGTTCATCATTATGCCCAAAGCCACTTTCCCTGCCCTCACCAAGGGATCCCGGGTAGGCTCTCCAGGCCTGGCTGCCCACCACTGGGCCTCCAACCTGTGGCCCCACTCAGCAGTGGTGAGCTGGGCTTGGAGCACACCGAAATGCACCGCAGCATCTCATGAGCCCTGCGGGCAGGTGCTGGGGGTGCGGGGCCGGCACCCCCGCACCAGTTGGTGCGGGTCCGGGTGCCGCAGCTGCAGCCCACCCTACTGCCCGTACAATGCATCTCCTGAGCATCCTTTGTGGGGCTGCGGGATAGTGTAATTGTGACTTGGCACTGATTTCACACCCTCTTAACGTACTAAAGATGATGGCTGAAGGAAGCCGGGAAGACTTAATTGTGCTTTCCAAATTGAGCATACGCATTTGTTTCCTCTAAAAGAGTCTTTCTGGGAGGAATTCGCCCTGGCCGGGCTTTTCAATGCGAGCCGGGCAGGAGAAGGGGGAGCGCTGGGTTCAGCGGAGGAAATAGCTATACTCACCCTGGCGCTGGCGCCTCGCAGCCGCTGCCTGCTATGATATAATTAACACATAGCGCTTGGCTTTCCTGCCTCTCTGCAAACGGCTCGCTTGGCTCCAGGCAGAAGACAAATATCGTGTCTTCGTTCGTGTGTGCAACTGCCTTGCTGCTTGCAGATGTTTCCAGCGTTAGTTTTCCATGGTTCATAGGAGAGGTTTTTTGGGGAGTAGGAAATTCCTGAGTCCTCCCCAAAATGAATGCTGTACATACCTCACCAGGCTTTTCCTCAGAACAATAACAGCCAGCACTTCTTTTTCACTGCACTCTTCACAAACTTTGGCTAACGAATGCTCCTTCTTTGATATTCCCCATGTGTTGATGCACTGGTTAATTGGGAGCATTTCTCTTTGTCCCATAGGTGAAAAGCCCTTTTCCTGTACACACTGCAACCGGGCCTTTGCTGACCGCTCTAATCTCCGAGCCCACCTGCAGACCCATTCAGATGTAAAGAAGTACCAGTGCAAAACCTGCTCCCGGACTTTCTCCCGTATGTCTCTGCTCCACAAGCACGAGGAGACGGGCTGCTCGGGCTCTCGCTGAGGACGCTGCTTCCCCAGGCCTCTCTCCACACAAATCCCTATATTATACCTAGTTTCTGTAGGAGTTAGTTTCCTCCATCGCAGCGCACACCGAGACCCTCACACTCCTCTCTCGGTGCCTCCTGTGCAATGCGAAGGCCTGATCCTCCTCCCATCCTGGCGTCCGAGGGTGCAGGATTGGACTCCGGAGCTCAGTGTGGGTGCCAAAGAGTGAAGCTTGAGGCGTGCAGCCCTGAGCCCGACCGCCGCTGCCGCAGCCCCCATCAGGTGCCCCTGCTCACTGGACACCTTGCAGGGCTGGTCCTGCACCCTGGCCCCAGCACTGTGACCATGTAGCTTGGGGGGGGGGAGGAGAGGGCTGCTTTTTGTATGTTTTTTTTACTGTAACCACTCGGTAACTTTTAAGAACCAATATTTTTTTAATGAAGGACAAGATGTGCCGTGTCCCCCAGCCCCCAGTGTATATCCGCCGCCTGTAGAAGGTGTAACTATGCAATAATATAGTATCCCGGTAGTTGTGAAGCAGCTGCTTCTCCCCAGCACAATGACAATTTGCAATGCCTGCGAGATTAACAGTGTCCGTAAAAGGCACGGGGTAGCCATTTCAAACACCAGCCCTGTTTACAGAGCAGCTATGCACTCAAGCACCTGTTAATATGACTCTTAACAACTGCTTTTCAAGAGAACTGTGACTAATAGCAGGCACTTGTCAGCGATACAATGGTGGCCTGTCCCAAGGCTGCCCATCGACAGGTGTGTGCCAAAAGCCCTATTTATGGGTATTGACAGGTGCCTCCTGAATGCATCTTTCTTTGGACATTGTTTTCATGGAATCATTACAAAGAGGATGTTTACATTTCAAAGGTACACTGGTATTTATATATATATTTTTTTGTTTTCTTTGGTGCCACAATTTTGTACTGATGAAACTTTTTATATAATTATATGCAGTTTATTGATATTCAATAAAATGGTTAATTTATAATAAGGCCTTGTGGATGAAGAGGTGGCAGTGATGTGGGGACTGGGGTGCTGAGTGCTCTGCTCCTAGCCTCTGGCTGCAGGTGAATGAGTGGCATTCACATACATGGGGGGATGCAGAGCAGTTGCCTCTGGGGAGGAAAAGGCAGGCTGAGTCAGTTCCTGCCGGAGGACTGGGGAAGGGGCAGCTGTGTGGTGATGCAGGCTGAGGGGTCAGGCTCATGGGGAGGCAGTGGGTCTCTGGCTCCATGTGGGAAAGTGCATGGGCTTGCTTTGTCCCTCCCGGCTGGCCTGGAGAGGTGCTGGCTTCCCTGTGGGACTACTGCAGCACCCATCCCTGGCTGTGTTCCTTGGCACTCCCTGGGGAGCAGGTCCATGGTGGGGCTGCCCCTGCTCTCAGCAGGCTCCCGGGCTCACCCGGGGGATGGTTGAAGCATCGCAAGGAGCTGAGCCTCTGTGTGGGTGAGTTGGTGTGTGGCACCCAGGGTGACACATCCTGTTGTCACCGCAGAGCCTTCAGCAAGTGCAGGTGGGAGCAGACCGAGGGGCAGGTGCTCCGGGATATCCCAACTACCATACAATACAAAACTATCCCAGTGCCCCAAACCACCTGCCTTGCACCTTCCCAGCTACCTCCAAATTTGGGGTGTTTCAGGGACAGTGCAGTGGTTTTGCCACCTGCCTCCCCAGCGGCTGGGATTTGTTCTTCTCCCCCAGCATTCCCTCAGTGCCATCTCCAGAACATTGCCTCTAACCAGGAAACAAAAGCGCGCATCCCCCCCAGCACTCATCCCCCTCCAGCCCGCTGGCGCCCGGCTCCCTGCACCATTCCCAGGGGCTGTTACGGAGCAGGAAGATGTGTGTGGCTGTAAAAGTGTGCAGGGCCGCTGCTCGGCCCTTCTTTAATTAAGAGCTCGCCCTGCATAAACTGCCTTTCCCAGCCGAGTTGGACTCATTACTTGATTATTAAGCAGGGCAGGAAGTTTTGGGTTTGCTCTTGTGTGTGCTTTTTTCTTCCTTTTCCCAACAGGAAGCGGGGGAGGGGCACTAATTACTTTCAGCTTTCCATCCATAAAATCCTGGAGCCGCAGGAGCAGCTAAAGAGTTAAAAAAAGACCAATTTTGAGAACAGACCACCTGCAGGAGCTGGAAAGCAGGGAGCAGAGCCCTGCTTGTGAGGAGGTGGCTTAGGCTGTCCCACCGGCCCAGGTTGGTGTCTGTGGCTCTGACATGCCTTTGGTTATTGTTCGGCTCAGCAGTATGCATCCAACAGCACCACATGGGCTGTGCCTTACCCCCATACACACATGTCATGACTGTCACTGATTCAGATGGGAAGCCCTTCCTGCATCATGCAGGCTGTTGCTTCATCCCTGCACCGGCACCCCCCAGGGAACGCTGCCAGCTCCCTCTCAATGGGCTTCAGCGAACACTGACTGGTTAGACAAGCGATGAGAGTTGTGAGAAACCTCCTCCTCAGCAATCCTTCCTGCTCTCAGTTGTATTCCCGGCTTTGTCCAGAGCCTGGCTGGGATGCAAACCTTTCAGAGAGAAGGGATAAACCGGGTGCAGGACAGCCTAGGCTAGACTGAAAAATCCCGCTGGCATTCAAACACAAATGCAGCCTCAAAACACTGGCAAAAAGAAATGCTGCCTGTTCTGAATCACAAAAGCGCAGTCCATTGGCACTTGGGCTGCTGTTGCATCTGCTCCCCACCCTGCCCGAGCACCCTGCACCCAGGGAACCCTCAGATGCTGTCCCACAGCTTGGGGCAGTGCCTCTGACCTCTCCAAGTTATGCCTAGGTCTGGACCAGCCACTGCAGGGTGATGGATGTGGCCCAGATCCCTCCTCTTCTGAACCCAATGCTCGTTTTCCAAGCATACTTCTTTCTACTAGGAGGGCTGTTGGGGTAAGCAGAGGGCTGGGGTCCAGAACAAGGACTATCTTGAGTCCAACTCAAAACCTCTGCAGCCACAGGCAGTCCTTTCTGTCCTTTATCTGTCCCCACACACCTCTGGGGGCTCTGTGATGGAGAACTGCACCAGAAGCCAGGCCTGAGAATGAGTTGCCATTGCTTTTTCATCCCATTTTCAGAAGGAAACCTCCTAAAGCAGCATCCCTGGCAGCAAGACTGCGGTGGGATGGTCCTCTGCCCTTGGTCCCCTGTGCTTGCACAGGCAATGACTGCTGCATGGCGAAGCCAGAGGCTGCCTAGTGAAACCTCAGCAGTTTTTCTCCCTGCTCTGTTTAATGCCACAGGAACTAAACACGCCATAAAGCCACTGCCCGCAGCCCGGCTGTTTCATCCAGGTAGCACAGTTTCAGCATGGGGATAGCAAGAGGGGGGGTGGGGGGGGCAGCCGGCGATTAACGGGAGGAACCATTTGGTGACCACCTTGTGTGACCATCTGTAACAGATTACCGTGTCAGCGCTCGTAAAAGCCGGGATTCAATCAAGCGCCCGGCAGGTAGCAGGGGCCCCGCTGGCAGGGGCCGCGGTGCCGGGGTGCAGGCTGTGCCGGCTCCGGGCTGCCGCGCTCCCCGGCCGGCACGGCCACGGCGAGCAGCGTTTGAACTCCGCTGTTTAATTTCCACGGCCCTCCGCAGGACCTTTAAAGGAGCACGCACGTCCCCCCGGCTCCTGGAGCCCTTTCAAAGGCTCTGGGGAAACCACAAAGTGCCTTTTCTTCACAGAAAGGACCAGTCTTTTCCCCCTTCCCTGCAGAGCTGATGCAGAATTAAGGGTGTTTGGAAACCCACTCTGGAATGGGGCAGAGAGCTGGAATAAATGCACACAGAGACTCTGGGTTAAAAAGGGCTTTAGAGCTTCCATGCCGCTGTTTGAAATCATTCTGTCTCTGCAGGCATCCTGAGCATCCCACGGGAACAAGAAGGGAAGTGGGTGGATTACAGGCACCTTTGCAAAGGCTGCTTCTGCTTGGAGATTTTGGGGCTGTAGTTCCCAAAATTGCCTTTTTCACTGCTTTCTGTCCCTCTCTCTTTCAAGGATAGGCACAAGGCATGCCAGGCTGTTGTGCCATGAGGGTGAAGAGCAGCTCTGGGAACTTCAAAACATTTCCCTTCACCTCCAGGGCTGTAGGAAGGAAAAACGTTTCCACTTTCTTCTCCTGCCATTGCACAACTGTCCAAGAGAAATGTTCTCCTCGATCCATGCAGCCCCCAAAGAAGGCAGGCAAAGCTCAGCCCTTATGAAGTGCAGCAGCCTAATTCTTCTTTTGGCTCTTGCCTTACCTAGAAAAAGCTGAATAAATAATCAGAAACCATGCAGAATCCAGGGAAAAGCCTGTTATTAAAGTCAGTCACTGGACGGCTGTTTCTGATTTGGGTAAGGGAATGACCGGAGCTCTGCAACAGAAGCCAGGATGGCTCATGTGGCAATCACCAGTTTCCCATTTGAGATACCTGGAACTGTGGGAGGTCTTGGAAGATGTGTGTGCATTTATCCTTGGCAGGACAAGGGCAGCAGGTGCCTGTGCCCATGCAGGGCTCCGTGAGCCCCTCCCCTGTCAACAGGCAGTGCTGGTGAAAGCCCCCGTCCATTAACAGCTTGCCATAAGGAGCGAGGTGCACAAACAAACTGCAGGTGTAGCTGTTGTTTTTCTGGCTCTGGGCTATTGACATAAGCAATAATCTCAAATTAATCTTTAATCGGATGATGAACTGATAGCGTGGGGCTGCGGAGGTGTGAGGCTTCTCATGGAGACAGAGAGTGTGGCAAATGCAGAGAGGGAGACCTGGGCAAGGGAGTCAAGGCTGGAGGATTGAAATAAAGATGATTTCCCCCTGGGGATGCAGGCAGGCTGGGTTGCAGCATCACTGTGGTCTTGCTGCTGGCTGTGTTAAGTGTCCAAGGACATTGCCTCTTTCTGGCCATGCTGCTTGTGAGCATCTCCTTGTCTGTTGGGAGGCAGTGCCCACCCCCAGTGCCCACCCATCAGCCACCTGCTGAAACAGTGTGAGTGCAAGTACGTTGTTGCCTCAAAACTCAGGCCATAAATCCCCCTGCCAGAGGCTGGCTTTCTGCTGGGTGAAGTGAGCACAAACTCCCCACCCCAAGCACATGGGGCTCACCCTGAGGGTTGAAAAACCCCTTCCCAGGGCTGTCACACCTCCAACTGTTTGTTTCCCCTATGAGAATGTCCTGGCAGCAGCCAATGTGTCCACAGGGGTTTATGTGGCTGTGGAGGGATGGACGAGCCCAATGCCATTGTGGGTTAAATGGGTGATTCTTTCATTTTGCTCTCAGCCAGTCCTGATGGTGGTGAAAGCTTTGGGGGCCACCAGTGCTGCCTCCCTTATGGGTGCAAGCTCATGTGGGGTGGGAGCAGGTCTCTTTCAGGCAGATTGGTAGCAGTGAGCAAACAGCCCAGAGCAGCCACGGATCAGAGACACGAATCTGGTGTGACACCAGAGCCCTTAGCACTTCACAACCCACTCCGTTAATGGCAATGGGTTAAAAATGAAAGCCATAAAGATGTTATATTTAATTCCTTCACCTGAGGACAAACACTTTGGCACAAGGGGCACAAGTGCACGCACAGCAGCGACCCCCGTGTCCTCCCTACAATAAGAAGTGCTGGAGTCCCCAGCCTGCACCGACGGCTTTACAATAGCAATGCTGTGCTGTAACTTATTGGAGATCTGCCTAGAAAATCATCAGCAAGTATTTTAAATCCAGCATAACACACATATTTATGGATCACCTCCTGCTTTACTGGGCTCCCCGAAAGCAATGCGAGGCCTGTTTTACTTTTCTCAATAAAAAGGCTCACGTTTCACATGCAGGGAGATTGGCGTCTCCCGAGCTAATTACTCCGGGTTCTCCTCCACCTCCGCATTTTCCACGCAGGGTTATGCTGGCGACACTTTGTCTGTGGCCGCTCCGGGAGGACGGTGCTGCACATTAAAGCTTCCTTTGCCGGCGATGCGCTGGAGGCAGAGAGGGGTGAGGCGAGGAAGTGGCAGCGTGTTGCGGCACAGAGTCATGGCCCGTTATAAAGAGCTTCAAGGGCCTGCATTATGTCATTACTCAATTAGTCTGTTGGTAATAGCACTTCATTAGAGAGACAGTTCCTATTCACTGGCCCTAATCCACTTTCTAAAGACAGGGATGGAGCCATTGATCGCTTTTCCCGCTTTCCTCATGAGGCAGAAGGCGGGTTTGGAGTGTGGCCCTGTGGCAGGCAGGGTGAGGGGAATGATCAGCCCCCTGCCACCCTAAAAGCAAGGCAGGGGTGGCAGCACCCAGCCCCAAGAGCTCGGGGATGTGTGGGGTGCTCCCATCACCAACCTCAGAAATCAAGCTGCTAACCAGCAAACAAGAGTCTTGGTGTTGAAGCAGGCAACCACAGCTGGGGATGTGACTGCTCCTCACCTGGCTGGATGCGATGGGTGAGCTGGTGCCAGGGATGCTTTTGGTGGAGCATCTGTGAGGATAGGCACTGCACCTCGCTTCGGTCCATGGTTCAGGCAGAAACAGAAGCTATTTATATTTCTTTTCCATTTTCATTTTTCCTCTTTCCCCCTCCTCTGCTCTGTGACATGCAGTGCTCAGTGGAAACCAGAGCGGGGTAGGAAGTGGCACGAGAGCCACACACAGGAAACTGATGTGTGTCAGGAAAGGATGTCAGTGCTGGGCAGCGAGGGGAGAGCAGCCGGTGCAGGGGCTGCCCCGTCACACTGGTGACTGGCTGATGAGAGGGGCAGGAAGAGAAATGGAGCTCTTCTCTAAATAAAGGAATCTGCTTCCATTCGGGGCAGTGATGGAGTGAACCTGGAGGTGCAGGGAACACCCAGCCACCCCAGAGATGCACCATGGAGCTGGAACCCCATGTCCTGCCCACCCCATTGGCTTCAACCCAGCAGGGATCTTGTCCACCAAATCCCACCGCTACAACAGTCAGAGCATCCTCAGCTATGGCCTCATGTGAGGCTGCTGCACGACTGGTGCTTGGGGCTTCCTCCTTGTTCACCCCCTGTCCTCCTTCCTCAGGGTATCCATCAGCCAGATACTCTCTTCATGCAGTGCGGCCAGAGGAGGGGCTGGGCTTGGGGGTTTTTCCTCTCCCAAAAAAACACCCATTGCTCAGGCTTCAGAAAGATGCAGCCTAAGCACAGAAGTTATTTTAGGTCAAAAGATGTCTGGGGTAGGAAAGTTCACTGCCCTGGTTATGGCAGCTGTTCTCTGTGATCAGTATCATCCAAATTCCCCCACAGAAAACTCACTTTACATCAATAGCACCAACGTGGGGCCTCCATTGGCTGTAATTAATGGTTATTAGTACTTGTGACTTAGGTGAGGACCTGAAAGCCAGTTTTTAAATGCATCACAGTAGGTGGCAACTGTTTTCCCTCACATGGTCTTCAGAGTATCACAGAAGCTGAAACAGTGGCTGGCATGCACTTGAGGGTCAGGAACTGCAGTCCTTGCTGGCTGCAGGGCTGGGGCATCACCCACCGGAAAGTCAAAATCTCTCCAAATCCGAGCAAACACCTTGTTTTCATTCACCCTTTTGCCATTTCATAATATTGGATACTTCTCTCCGAAAGGAAATAGCTGTCCCATAAATAAAGGAAGGTAGGAGGGAGTGTGGGGGAGTCTGTGGAGAGGCAGATGCAGGAAGCTTTTCCCGGCGCGCTCCAGCTCACAACCAAAGATAACATCAGTAAGTGAAGAGCAGAGAGGGTCCACAATGCACACGTGTGCAAAGGAGCCACTCACACATGGACACACCTGGAACATCCCCAGCCCTCCCCTTGTCACCCTCTGAGCATCCTGTCCATCAGCATCCTCCCAGCTGGCCCAGTGTGGTGAGAGCATGATGAGAGCAGCCCCTGGGTGAACCTCACACACCAAGGCCTGAGCTGAGCTCCTGGGGACCTGGAGCTGTTTTCCTTATGCAGCAGAGGTCTTGGATGGTGGATCCCTGCAAAACCACCTCGTGGCACCTGGCAGGGGCAGGATGGCAGAGCAGGCAACAGCCATGCAGGTGCAGGTATCACATCCCGACTCCGACAACGACTGAATCCCCAGTCATGGTGTATCACCTCCATATGCACTCTTTTCTATGCACAGTGGGGAATACCATACCACAGCTGCAGCTCTAAGGAGCAATTCCAGCCTGGCAGCGGGGAGCAGGCATGCCCAGCAGACAAGTCAAGATGTGAGAAGGGCACCAGGACCAGCATCCTCCCAGAGGATGCTCACTGTCAGCCCCATCGGCAGGACCAGGACCTGAACCTGCAGGTCAGGGCTCTGCCAGTCGTGGGTGACCTTCTGTTGGCCTGACCTCAGTGCTGAGCCATTAATAACCAGCTCTAGTTGTGTCTCTCCAGACCGTAGCCCCTATTTTCTTTTAAAACCAACCTGTGATGGGAATGAATTATCTCTCTTCATTTTCATTCTCCCTCTGTCTCTGATGCTGGTGAATTAACAGCTCCCCTTGATGCCAAACAGTCTGCAGTTTATCTCTCAAAGCACAAGTTTCACTCCCAATCTGTACCGGGGAAACTTAAAGTAATTGCATAAAACTATTCTGAAAGCGATCCAGCAGCAAAGAAGTCAAATAAATAGCGACCATATGCACCATGGCAGTCAGAGCTGCTGCACAAAGATGCTCTCACTCATAGTGCTCCAGTCCCAGCCTGACCCAGTGGTGTGGCTCGCCTGCCGCACACACAGGGCTCTGCTCTGGTTCCAAACCTGTGTGGGTTGCAGCATTAGAAGCTGGGCAGGTTTGCAGATTGAGCTTTGCTCACACACTTGTTGGGTTTGGTTTTGCCTGGAGTTTAGCTGGCTCTTGGTGAAGGCTGGAGAAGGGAGCTGGTTGCTCACCCAGGAAACGGCTGCTGATGGGTACTTAAGCCATCCTCTAGGTGCAATGTTGAAGGGATGATTTCCAGTGCATTACGAAGGCTCCTTTACAAGGGCCCCATTTGCTGTTGTGCTATGTGGGATCTTGCCAATATGGTTTCATTCTAAGGCAGACACTTGAGCTTTCTCAGCTGTGCCAGGCTTGGCTCTTTGCTCCCATGACCCATTTCCCCCCATTAATGGGGTGAACATTGTGAGATCTGTCAGCCCCTAGCCAGGCTGCTGGTGCCGTGTCTGGTGTGCAATGCCAAGCAGGATGTGGCCCCAGCCCCACACCACAAAGGTCTGTCCATGGCCTTTGGTGTCTCTGCAAGAGGCGGCAGAGTTGGGTGCAGAGCATCCCCTAAAGCAGAGAACTGCAGGACCTTTGATCCCTGTGCAGCACAGCCCTGCCTGGTCATGCACGTGCGTTTCGGGTACCCCCTTGGTGAGGTCAGTGCTGCCTCGGAGCTCAGCTCTGCTGGGGCAGCCAGCCCTGTTCCTCCTTGTCTGGCAGAGATGGCAGCTGCAGGGCTCATCCCGCAGCCACCTTCACCCCGTCCCTGCTTTACATCAAGGAGCCCCAGCACAGATCAAAGCGCTCTGAAGTTTTCCTCGCACAGTTTGCAGTGCTCTCAGAGGGAGATGCGCTGCTGTCAGCAGCCCCTGGCTGCAGCGATGGGGTTATCCCTGGCCCATCACAATCACCTCCTCATCACCACTCATCCCGTGGGTCTGCGGACCCTCGGCATTGCTCAGCACCAGCTGCCCACCATGGTACTAGGGCTTGCAGCACTCCCCTTGCTAGGGCACTGCTGGGTCTGTTGCTTGGCATTGCCTGTGCTTGCCTGTGGATGGAGGGTGACAGCAGTGCCTGGCACTGGACTGGTGACTGTTACAGTGTGGGAGCTGGGAGGGTGACTCTGCAGCCCCTCCTGGGGGGCAAGAAGCCCTTAGACGCCTGTTACCACCGAGTATCAGGGAAAATGCTGTGATTAGTCAGAAAGAAGGGAAATAATAATGGCCAATGTTTCCAGAAGTAACTTGGGGAGCCTCGATTTAGAAAGCCAAACTTGAGCTCCCTTCAGAAAGCTGTTTTCCAGAGGCTCCTCCAAAACGTCTGGAGGAGTTATCCATCGTTTGGCACCAGCAGCACTTGCCATTTCTACAGACTGTGGCTGGGAACTGCTAGTTAAGATGCCTGCCTGCCTGGAGCTGGGGCTGCCTGTCACCAAAGGGCTGTCTCACAAAACCCACCACTGGCTTTCGGATGAGTAAGTCTGTGCCAGCGATACCAGGCTTGTGTTACCCCAGGCTTGGGATGGCACCACTAGAGAGGCTTCCAAAAACACACCCTGGCACCCCTCCATGATGCTGGGACAGGACAAGCATCACTGAGACTTCCCCATAGCCCCAATGGGAAGAGGAGCCTCTCTCCCTCTGCATTGCCTTGGTTCCCCCCTGCCCAGGGCAGAGCCCCCCATTCCGCTGCTGCAACCCGGCAATCCCGATGGCTGTGCTGGAGGCAGCCTGTGTATATAAAATTAGCACCCTCGCAGGAGGCTGCCAGGGAAACCTGCCCTGGGCGGCCTCAATGGGAAGCAGATGCTCTGTGATTAACCCCACATGCACAGGGCAGCACTGTCCCCAAACGGGGCTGCAGTGCCTAGGGATGGAGGGCACGGGCTGGAGCAGAGGCTGGTTTGGGCAGGGATGGCTCAGGCTGGGAGCTGGCAGAGGGGATGGATGTGGTCTGGCTTCTGCTGGCCAGAGCTGGCAAGGTGGGACCAGGGGAGCTGCTTCTGTGACCCCCATGAGTGATGTTCAGGGTGGGAATGGTGCCATCCCCTGATGACAATGCCATGCCTGCAGGAGCCAAGCTGAACTTTTCAGCTCCATCAGGCTGAAAGCACAGTGTGAGGTAAGAGTCAGGGAACCGTATCCTGGTGGCTTGCACTGCCGGAGATGAAGCCCTGGAGGCCAGGAGAGCTGTCCCCAGCACAGCATCCCCAGCACTAATGCCACTTGCAGCCTGTTTGCAGGAACAAGCATCCTGCTCCAACCAGCAGCTCAGCTCTCCAAACCTTGCCCCTCCACACGGCCCCAGGTCACCAAACGCCCTATCTCTTCCCTGCAGAAAGGGATGCAGCAGGGTTTCAAAGTCCAGGGGCCGGTGACCCTGGCCGGGCCTCTCCAGCAGGGCCGTGCTGGGAGGCGCAGAGGGAAGATGTGGGTTTGCTGTCTGCACTCAAAAGCCCTGCACGGACAAGCTGTGTAACCTGAGAGTGATTTTCTAGATAAGATCTAGGCAAGGGGTGGTGAGTTTGTAAGGTCAGGTCACAGGGGCTCCCTGACCCCTCTGAGCACCAGCCCAGGACCCCAGCACTAGCGGGTGAGGAAGGATGCTCACTGGTGTTGTGGGCTTCATTTCTTCTTTTCTTCCCTTTCATGGTTTTGTGTCTGAACAGGGGAAGTTCCCACTTATCTCCTGCCCTCCCCAGTGTGGTTTCTCCAGCCTCGCAATAAGGGATGGCCATTTCTGTTTCTTCTCAAGGCATTTTTCCACCCACCCTCTCTGGCCCTGGTGGGAATTGTCAGCTTTGAGATAACGAGAAGGATGAATTGTTCGTACAGGATGTTGCATGAAGCCCTAGTGCTATTTGCAGGCAATTTTAATAAGTAATAATAAGGAGAGAGAACTCCAAAGGAAGTAACCTGGTACAGCAGACAAGGCAGATTTATCAAGGCAGGGAGGAAATACTCCCCAGAAATGAATCTGGCATGAGTTCCTGCACACCAGTCCCACGATCCTGTCTGCCACCGCAGGCAGCTCTTATCTGAAACAGTCCAGTGTTTAAAATAGACTGGAAAATAAATAGTCTTCCAGCACGACTGATCCTCCAGAGCCTGCAGTTCATCCCAGCAGCATTTACAGTTTTCTCTGGAGTGTTTCCGACATGTACTTCAAGGCCTTCCAACTCTTTTTCTCCTCTCCTGCTTGTGACATTAATGAACCTTAAGGGATTCTTAAAGCACATTTTATGTGGATGTATTTTTAAGCAGGAGAAGGAGAAAGCAGTTCTCAGCCCTCCATGCCTGGGGTGGATGGAGAGCCGCTTTGCAAGGCGCACTCCAAACAGGAATCCATCAAACGCCAGGGCTAAGTGTTGCTGCGGCAGCGCTGCTTGCAGTGAAGTTGTTTAATGTTCATTGTTCACAGCTGTGTCACCCTAATAGAGTATTTTATTGTTTTTCCAGTTGTACTTAAAGCCTTCATTCATTATCCTGCCCAGCCAGCGAGCGCCTCACCTTTAATTGATGACACCAGACAGAACGCCTTCTCAAAGTTTCCAGTGTCTCCATCACCACAACTGGGACTGGCTCTCTTCCACCCCAGAACCTGCCAGCACTATTCAGCCCCAGCAGGTGATCTGAGGATGGGGGGACATGGCCACCAGGAGCTCCGGTCCTGCACAGAGCAGTGGTTGTACCTGGGCTGGGGCATCACCTCAGTGCAGGAATCCTTAGGACTGAGCAGACACACTGAGGGATGCTGAAAGTCACCTACCAGGCTGCAATGAGGACAAGCCTGGGCAGCAGCAAAGCCCATGGGGCCATCCTTGCCTGTCGGGACAGCAGGACACCCACAGCCATCACCTTGACCTGATTGAATCAGCCCTAATTGACCGATGTCTTTTATTGCTAGAGAGGAGCAGGCAGAGGCAAAGGTGATGTCCAGAGAGCTCCGGTGCTGCACATCCCACTGTGCCCATATCCCACAGGTTCACCTTGCTGGGTCTAACAGCCCCAGAAAGCACCTTTTTGGCCAGTGGAGCCATCTCCCTACATTGTCACCACACACCGGGCTGGCCACCCCCATCCTGCCCCAAGTCACCCCACACCACCCGCCTGCAGACCCTTACGTGACACTCATGTATGACAATTGCAGTGAGTACATTTCTTGCTGGAAAACAGCCCTTTTTGCAGGCGGGGAAGTCTCTCTGCTCTGTGTAAGTCCTGACAGACTCTCTACAGTAGTTAAAAGGGACGGCATTAAAGAAAAAGAACTTAAACAACCCTGAAGTGAAGGGCCTGTAATTTATTTACTCCCCCCGATGAATGCTGGTTGCAAATCACTCTGTGTAAAAATAACTCCTTTCTCCAACTTTTGATCTCTGATATTCCTGTATTTCCCTGGGGAAAATGTAAATCTATGAACTTATTACTAATGTTTCCTGTCCCTGACAGTGGAGCCAGTTGATATTTTACTTGAGAAGCCAGAGAGAGAGAAAAAAAGGCAGCATGAAGTTAATGACTGCGGACTGTTTCCAATCTTAGTTTCACTTTTCAGATGGAGATTTTCCATCTTACAACAGGGAGAGGGAGATTCTTAAATAAAACATGATTTAACTTTAGCCAAACTTCCTCCTAGTGTTTATGCTTTTGGCTCGGGGCTTGATCCAGTTAAAGCTGGTTCCTTTTGAAGCAGCCCCGGCTCATCACCACGCACCGACACGACGGCTTGGAAATTGTCTGTTCCACTTCTGGATCTGAATTCCCCAGCCTCTGCCTGCCTTGTTGCCCTGCTCCTGCTTTGCCCTGCTTCAGGGAATGGCTTCTGGCTCCTGCTCATCTATGCAGGCAGCGGGCAGGGATGGGTGATGGTGATGCGGTGGCACCTTGCACTTCCTGGACATCCCTTTGCCATTGCTGTGGGCACCCGGTGGGGCCACACAAAGCGTGGCCACATAAAGCAACTCCATGTCACCACTGTCCCTGACCACAGTCATTTTGTAGCCCCAAAGCCATATCCAGGAGCAGCTCATGGGAAGGTGTGGGGCAGGAGCTTGGGGGTCCAAAAGTGTTTGGGAAGCTTCTGAATTGTCCCATTTTGGTGTGTTCTCTCCCAAAGCTATGCACGTTTCTAGCTCACAACAGGCTTTGCTTGGAAAGGTAAGCTCTTCAGTGGGAGGCTGTGCTCAGCATGCTATGCTCCTGCCCAGGTACAGCATCACCTCTGTGAGGTTTTACAGTTTCTCCCTATTTTAGGATAGCAAAAAAGAAGTCCCCAGAAAATCTCAGAGCACAGGAAGACCATTTCCTGTCAGCACCAGCACTGGGGAGATGGCAGAGGGGTTGCAACTGGATGATCTTAACGTCCTTTCCAATCCAAACCATTCTACGGTCCTATGATTGTCTGGCTCCACAAAAACGGCCTCTTCAGCTTCTCCCTCCTGGCCTGGGCTCTTCTCCCATCCCTCAAAGCCTTGCCAGAGCCACGAGCCCTCTGAGTACTGGGATGCCTGGTGTCAACAGACAACATCAGCTCTTCTGCTGCATGCTCTGCCTGTGCCTGCGGTCCCCTGTCCTTTGGAGCTGCCCATCCCTGCCCCTTTCAGTCCCTGTGGAACCTGCTGGGTGCTGGGTGCAGCACAAGCAGCCCGTCCCCATGGCCACGGGCTCGAGCAAGCAGCAAACCTGACGCCAGGCGTGGAAGCCGTCTCCCGCAGGAGCAATTCAGGCACTGTTTTAACGTCAGCCAAAACACAGGGAATAAAAGGAACTTTAATGGGGTCTAAGTTGAGCTGTGCACCCTGGAGGATTCCTGGCTGCCTCTGTTCATGTCAGATAAATAGCCCTGTGACTGCAGTAATGTTTAACATCCCCTCTCATTATCTCGCTGGCATCCCTGGGCTCCTGCAGGGATTGCAGCCAGGCCCTGGCCACATCTTCCTCATCCCGTTAGCTGGGCTGCAACAGCACTTAAGAGAGTTTCTGAAATGCAGCCTGATTGAGGGCTTAGGAGAGGCTGTGAGCTGAGCTCAGTGCTGGTCCCACCACAGGGCAAGGGCCCTGGGGCTTCTGCCCCCAGGAAAGCCTCTGTGTCCTGCCCCTGCAGGCCAGCCCTCTCCTGGTGCTGCCAGCCAGCATGGTGCTGGCCTCAGTCCCCTCCTTGCCTCAGTTTCCCCATCTCTAGTACAGCCTTAGTGAGCCTGAGTGTTTACTTCTAAAGAGCTTTGAAGTTTAAAGCTGAAAACCCCCAACATCTTATACACAGGCAAAGTGTAATAATTAATACCTATCATGCTTGCTTTTAATTAATACTTATCAAGCCTAATATGCATTAATAGCTATTCCAGAAGTCTGCTGGAAAGAAGGAACCTTATATCCCATGTCCCATATCCCACATCCTATGCCCCTGCCCCAGTGACTGTCCCCCTAGCAGGCGTCTCCCTTTCTGCTGGGAACGGTCTGGTTTTCCTACGTGGGAAGGTTGGAGAGGAACACCCTTCGGGAATGACCCGGCTCCGGTGTGAGCATCTGTGGGTCAGAACAAGGGAGGATTGAGCCCTGCAACCTGCCGGCCCTTAAAGGGCTGCTTGTGCTGGGGACCACCAGCACCGCCACGCTGGGGGGGGACGGTCCCCCCACTGCCACTGCGTCAAGGAGCCGTCTCCAGCAAACCGCACATTCCTCACCTCCCTGCTGACCCATGGCCGCATGGTCCCTGCTGCTGCTCCGCCGGGATGCTGAGCATCGCCCTCTGCAAGGGGAGAGCACACACATGGCTCCCAGGGATGTGTGTGTGTGGTTTCCCAGGCAGCCGGAGCTGTGAATGAACAACTGCTTTCTCAGGGTGCTGCCTCACTCACCCCCAGCTCAATGGGGCTACAGAAGCAGGTGAAAATGTCACCAAACTGGCCCCATTGACAGAGACAGTGGAGCTGGGACAGGGTCCCCAGGCAGTGGCTGTGGGTCCAAAGCTCAACTCCCACCAAGCTCATCCCACAGAGGATTTGGTGTGCAGTGTTTGGGGTTCAGGGCTGGGGCAGCTTGTCTTTGACATCTGTCCCAGTGGCCAGTGTCTCCTGAGCCCCCAGAATGTGTTGGTCAGCATGGGGAAGAGACATGGCTCTTTGTGCCCCCTCCACCTCTATGAACTCTATGAACTGGTTTCTGGCACTGCTGACTCCTCCTGTTGCCCTGACCACTAACACAAGGCTGTGCAGGACTGGATCCCCAGATAAGCAGGGCATTTTCCACCATTTCCATTCATCGTTGAGCTCTTCTAATTCCTCCCTCTGTTTTCCTCCTGCTCCAGGCTGGGCATGGGGAGGAGGGCAGGCCCTGTAGGTGTGCTGATGAAGACAAACACCCTATCACATTTTCAGGCATGTCAGGAGATGGCAGGAAATGCCATGCTTTTATTTTCATTTCCCTTCATCATAACTAAAGCTTGAAACCAAACCCACTTCCCAGCTGGGAAGCCTCCCCACATGGGCAGCACCACAGTGGGTCCAGCAGCACCCATGGCCACCTCTCGCCAGCTGCACTGCTCTGTCCAAACTGTTCCATTGCTGGAATACTATTCCATCACTGGGGCAAGGGAAACCCAGTGCTTCTCCCACCTCTCAAGCATGAACAGCCGAGGGTGTCTCCAAACAACCCTGCTGAATCAGGAGCTGCTTTTAGGACAAATGACTGTGGAGACACACAGCAAATGAGCAATTAGGCTGCCAGTGCAGTTTCCAGGATCCCACTGTCCATGTGTCCATCAGTGATGCCCGCAGCTGTAACATCTGTCCTCTAACACCCGTCAGTGGGGTATGAGCCCATGGGTAACATGGGGCTCTGCCTCCAGTCCCATCCTGGGAGAAGCCCCTTTTTGTCATCCAAGTCTGTCCTTCCTCCATACAGTTTCAAGCCAAGTGTTACCCACCAGCTGCCTGGCTGGGGCTGAGCTGCCGGCATGGCCAGAGCAGGACACTGGCATGGCAGATGCCTCAACAGCAGTGGAGGTGACAGTGGGTGCTCTGGTTCCCTTTGGTGCCCACCACATTCAGGGGAGCCTGCTGGTGCTTTTCACCCTCTCGATGAGTCCCCAGGTGGTTTCCTGGCTCTCAGGGGCAGGATTAGCTCCCAATTGGCAAATGTCCTTATTGTCACCTCGGTGTGGACACAAGGGCCAGGCTGGCACTGTGTGCGGTGCCAGGGGTCTGCCTGACCCCAGACCAGCCTGCAGCCTGCCTGCCTGGCTTGCTTCTGCTTTTGGGCATTTAACACCGTCTGGAAGCTGTGTCGGGGGGGAGAAGAGGAGACAGACGGACGGGAGCTGCTCTGATGTAAAACAGAGACGGGGAAGCGAGAGCGGAGCCTGCGAGCGCCCCGGTGAGCGGCCCAGTGCCGGGGACAGGGTGAGAAGCACGTTTGTGTCATTACTCATGGAGGAGCTGGCGGGGAGGCGTGCGGAGAGGGCCAGGTCCTGCTGCTGAGGCACTGCTGACTTCGCACAGCCGTACTGGGAGGGAGCGCAGCCCAACCACTGCACCAGGATCCGGCCTCTTCCCACCATGGGAAGTGCAAACGGAGCTCCAAGCACGGAGCCAGGGATGCTCCATGGCCCCAGGGCTGATGTGGGGTCAGACCCACTGCAGGGATGTGTCACAGCATCTTTGGCCAAAGAGAGAAGAGGGGCAAGGTGGCCCCATGGTGGCAGGACAGCCTTGCCAGCCCAACTAGGACCCACAGCCCCACACAGCCCCTGCCCCACACCAGCCAAGCTTTCCTCCACTGATCCTTAATACCTAAATAGGGCAAAGAAAGAGAAGGAAAAACGCGGGGGAGGAAACATTTCCTCTGCTGAGCAGCCAGGAAGGGCTCTGGTGGATGGCAGGGCTTTCTCCATGCTGAGCCCTAGAGCTCTGGCTCCTAGTCCTGTGGTGGTGTATGAAGTACATCATCTCCCAAGGCTACCCGCACCCCTTTTACTGTCTCCTTCTGGATCTGCAACAGGAATAGCCAGGCAGGCCCCTCTTCCAAGGACACAGGGCTGTGATACAACCACACATGGGCTCATCCTGCAGCCGTCTGCAGCCTGGAGTTCCTCTGAAGCCATAAAGTGAGCTGGGAGCCTCACTGCCTCCGTGATTTCCCTAGGTGACAACACATGCCAGCAGCCCAGCAAGCGTGGCGGTGCCTGGCATGCCATGCCCTCCAACAGGAACACAGGGCTGCTGAGGAACAAGAGCGAAAATTCCCCTCCTGATCCCGAGGAAGCAGCACTGGGAAGCAGCACCACGGGAGCACATGGGGTGGGACAGAGCCGCTGTGCACCCACCGTGGCTGGGACTTTCCCAGAGTGCCAAAGACACCAGCTCCGTAGTGCATGGCAGTGGCCTGGGGATGTGCCAGGGCCACAATTGCTGGTGACGGGAAGGGAAGCCCTGGCACCTGCTTCCAGGGATCAGATCAGCCCAGATGCTCAGCACTGGGCATTTCAGCAGCCCAAAGCTTTGCTCTTGTGCATGTCTGCATCCCAGGCAGGGGTAAACCTGGAACCAAACCTCAAAGCTTTGAGGATGCTTGTGAATGAACCTGCATGGACTTCATAGCCCAGCTCCTCCTGCCAGCACCATCTTCACCACCACCACAGGCCTGGGGTCAGGTTGTAGCTTCCCCCACACTGGTTATTTGATGCATAGGGTGAGTGACCCCAAGCAGCCCTCCCTGCCAAACCTGAGCTTGCTCTTGTCAGGTCCTCAAGACAGCCCTGGAGAATGGATCACTCTTTGAATTAACACCACCAGTGTTAATTCCATCCCAATCAACCCCTGGAAAAATGTAAACCCTTTTTTTGTGAGTGTACTCAGTTTGCTGCCTTTAATTAGCCATCAAAATCACACCTCAGCATCAGCCCAGGACTGTAGCTTGGTTCAAAGACCATCCTGGGGTAAGCCAGGACAGTGTTGCAGCAGCCCCATGTTAGGTAGATGCTGCCTACTGCAGCCATTGAAGCACAGAGCAGTAAAGGCAAGTGACAGTGACAGTGGTTAGAGCCGTGTTGGTGCCCACATCAGTGCTTTACACCAGGACAAGGCAGAAGCTCAGCCATGGTCACCAGCGGCCGGTGGAGGCCAGGGGGCCACAGGGAAGTCCCCAACACCTTCCCCAACACCCTCCACCCAGACATGGAGTGATTCGTCAATGAGCCTGAGCTCAGGATGGGCAGGAGGGAGGAATCACTCCTGAGTCACTCCCGAGTCACTCCCAGGCTGCCCAAAGCAGGGACATGAGGGTCACACTGCACCGGCACTTGGCTCCCCTCCTAAACCACTGCCTCTTCTCTCTGGCTCTTTCTCACCCCATGAATAACCCTGGAACTGCTACAGCAGGAGCAGAGGAGCTGGGGTTTGGTGGGAGGCAGCCTGGGCTTGGAGAGCTAACGCAAGCCAAAGCTTTGTGCTGGTGCATTAGTCATGTGGAGAACTCATCCCTTCACAGGCATCCCCTCATCATCCCCTGGTGGGGCACGGGGAGCCACGAGTATGAGATTTGTGTTTCCCCTCCAGTAAAACACCTCCCATCTGCAGAGATGGGAGCAGCAGGTGAGCGGGGACCCCACTGGACCCCGCGGTCCATCCGGGGTGTAGGCCTCACCCTGAGGTTAACACAGACCCTGCTGGGATGGAGCCGCGATGCTGACGTTAGCTGGAGAGCTGGAAAGTTTTCTACATACCAGCGTTAGCAGGAATGTTATTTACTGAGAGAGGGAGAGGTCTGACAGAAGAGAAAGCCTCGCGCCCGGCTCTTCCCCATGTATGGATGTGGACCGGCGTTACTCAGCAGGATATGGCACAGACAGAGGCACCGGCGCCGCGGGATGGTCTCCTGGAGGAAGCTGGATGCAGGACATGGGGCAGGCTGGGCCCCACAGGGCAGAGAAGCACCGTTCAGGCTCCCACAAGCGGCTCCCCTCGACCATCATGGCCCCATCCCCGTAGAAGCAGGGGGACACTGGTGGAACATGGACACCACACATCAAGGTGTAGCAAGCAGGACAAGCGGAGCATCGCACTGAACAGAAACTGAAACCCTTTCCCTTCATGAGCAGCCTTTGCTCAAAGCAAACGTTCTGATAAAATGGGATTTCAGTTCCCATTTGTGTTTCTGACATTTGTTGGAAGCTGGTGGTGGACACATTCGAAGACAAATGCTGTGTCCTGGACCTGAGGACTCTTCCCAGCCTCAGTCCATGCCCCTCAGGCTGTCCGCAACCTCCCCCCCCAGCCTCCTGGCTCAGGATAATGATTTGTCATGGAGGGGGTGGGTGTTCCTGAGTCACAGGCATATCCGAAGTCCCTGCTCTTCTCCCTGAGGACTTCAAAGGCTTTGCAGACATAAATAGGTGCAGCCCCAGAGTTAAGTCAACAGAGCCTCCTCTGCCAAGGGGGATGTGAGAGGTGCACCCAGGGTTGCTGGTGTCCACACTTTTCATCTCTTGCATCCAAAATCTGTGCTGTTTTCTTACCATGGATGCTCTCACCATTCCCCATGTACCCTTGTCTCTGGGATGCTGATATTCTAAGGATCAGGCTCAGCCAGCACAGGGACCAGGCAGGAAGGGAGAGGCAGTGGGGATTATTCCTGAGCAAGAGGCATTCTGAGGGTGGCTGAGCAGATGCAAACGTGTTTCCCAGCGGTGCCTGGCCGGGGAAGTTCACAGCGTGACTCATGTGCTTTCCCAAGGCCCTGAATCGCAGCATTGTGCTGAGGAATCAGAAACACGCTGTCACCCTCCCGGCGCAGCAACATCCCTCCTTGGTGCCCGCACACCACAGCCTCTTGGGAGCCAAGCAGCTCAGGCCTGAGAGGAGCGATGTGGGGAAGGGAGCAGCCGCTTTCCCTGGAGCAAACAGCTCTGAGGGTGCTGAGCCCTTTGGCAGAGCGGAGGCCCCAAAGCTCTCAACCAGATCCTTTAAAACGCCTCTCTTTTCCCTGGCATCCTGGGAAGCAAACAAACTGCAGAGCAGGGCATGCATACGTGTGCTCCCTCAGCAAACACCTCGGGGGGGAGAAGGAAACAGAAACCAAGAGGAGCCTTCACCCGGCGCCCCTCTGCCAGCACCACACCTCTCCCCGCACGCCCAGTACACCGTTTATTTTCCTTCCCATTAAAGTCTCCCCCACCAGCCTGGCTCTGGGAAGCTCAGTTTATGCTCGCAGCTCTGGGTATATTATTCCTAGCGGGAACAGAGCGGGGCAGTCAGCGCGGAGGCGGCCCCGGCAGCCGAACAAGCCGCTCTTTGGTTTCGCTCCGGCAGCGCCGTGCGGGGACGGGAAGTCCCCGTGCAGACAGAAAGTCTGAGCTCCGGCCGCCCTGTGCCACCGTGGGGCCGGCCAGGGCTGGGGCCGTGGGGGGGCTGCAGCGGGACTGGGGCAGACGGAGGGGAGGAGGTTGCTCCATGATGGAGCCTCAGCGCACGGCCCCCGATGGAGCAATGAGCATCTCTGGCTCATCCCTGTGCCATAGAGCAGGCGTGCCCAACCCCACAGCATGGAGCCACCCTCTGCCAAGCAGGCACACAGCATGCCACAGATAAACTGGGAGGCTCAAAGGGTGGGGGAGAGAGGGAAAGGTTCTTGGTTTTGTCCCAAGAGTCCACTCCAGCCCCTGGCACTGCTCAGAGATGTTCCACAGGCTCTCAGCTGCCCAGTCCCGTGGCCAGTCCCCTAGAGGCTGGAAGGATGGTGTTGAATAGGGCAGATACATTCACATGGCATTCCAGCACTGTGCCAAGTGTTTTCCAGCTGTTTCACTGTACCTGAACTGATTGCACCAGTACCTGTTGTACTACAACAGGCATCCCAGCAGGGATGGTGCAATGAAGAGAAAAGCTGTGTCAATGCCTCTACCACATGGCACCCACCCTCCACCACCTCCTTCTATCCGCTCCTCTTCTAGACCTGTTTTATGTGACCCCAGACAAGTTAACCCCCCAAATGTCTGGTGTGAGCAGGAGGTGACCTGCCATCCCCACAGCTGGTTTTCCCCCTGCTCTGCAAGGTTACAATAGCTCCTTGTTCCTCCATGCTCCCCGCTCCTCTCCTGTATCACATCCTACACAACTGCTTTGCAGTGACCTCATCTCTCTTTTTTCCATGCCTCCAGCTGAAACCAAGGCTGCTGTGTCCCAGCCTCTGCCCCACGCTGCCTCCCGGGGGTGCTGCAGGGGATGAAAGTCCCCAGGAGCTGGCCAGACCCCTTCCCCATGGCCTGCAGGGTAGCACTGGGGTCCAGGGACCCCCACAACCGGAGAGTGCAGCCTTCGAAGGTCTGCAGTTGTGGCTAAAGGGCCATCTGTGAAATCCATTTGCAGCTTTTCCTGGATTTTTAACCCCTTTATCCCCACCTAGCCTTGGCCTGTCCATGATGCTGAGCATCTCCTGCCTTTTCTCTTTGCCATGTGGTGACTCTGTAGGGTGCAGACCTATGAAGGACCTCACCCCAGACCCACGTTCTATACCAGATCAGACCCCACTTCTGTTTTATATACCATAAATGTCTTGGAAACCTGTGCATCACTGGGGCTGCTCAGTGGCCCTGCACACATCTGTGTGCATCTCTTGCCTGGATGGACTGGCACAACCTGGCACCTCTGGCTGGGCAGCATTGGTTTGCCTTGGCAAGACAGCTCATTTCCAGGGTGCAAAGCTTTTTCTTCTTGGGCCCTTCCCTGTGCCCTCTCAGCCCTTTCATGTGGTGTTCACAGGAGCATGGCTTGTGCAAAGCAGGAAGAAATCACCAAAGGCTTTCCTCCCCCAGGGCTCGGACCTTCACACACAGCCAGGGCTGCGGCTAGCCAGAAGAAAACACTTGTGGTGGCTCAGGGCTGGTGGGAAACCAGGAGAGGCATCTGCTCCTCCAACCCAGAGTGCTGGGACTGCCCCTCTGCGGTGGCACCAGAGCAGGGATGGACTTTGCCTTACACCCAGGTCCAGCCTCTACACACGGGGACAAGGGCAAGCCTCCCCTTGGGTGCTGCCACACGATTTCTGCGTGCCCAGAGGAGTCCCCTTGGTGGCACATGTACCCTGGGTTACAGCACTGCCTGTGGTTGGTGCTGCCTGTGGGGGGGGGTGGTGTTTAAGCACAGTGACCCTTTAGCAGGAGCTTCAGAGCATGATTGCTCACACCCTGTCATGGGAGCAGCTGAAAGCCATCTGCCTCATTTAGCTTCCCACTGAAATAGGACCTTCCTCGGGCTCTGGCCTTGCTGGGTATCACCTGGGGAGGGAAGGTCTTGGCTTGCCTAGAGGCAGGTAGGAGCATTATTTTAAGGACCACCATCTCTACAGCATGGGTGCGTTAGGGCAGCAGAGCCTCTCTGTGGAGATGTTGTGTGAAGCTCACTTCCAGCCATTGTGCTGGTAAGTCATAAACTTGGTGATGTTGTTCTCATATCAGCAGGGGATGCAAACATAGGGTCTTTCCTGTGCTCCCCAGTTAGGGGACACCTACTAACACCCACATGTTCAAAAAGACTATGAGGATACACTTAAGTGAGTACAGAGAAGAAGCTTTCCTATTTAAACCATGAGGCCCTGAGAGCCACACAGGCAGTGCGGGGGGGGTGTTGTCTGTGACCCCATCTTTTGCATTTCAGGTGGGGCTCACCAGATACCCTCTGGTACAGTGGGGAGCTGAGGGAGCTATTTTGCTGTCGGTGTAAGCCTTGGGGCAGGGCAGTGCATGCCTGTGAGCAGCAGCATGAGCTCACGTCTGCCGGCAGTGGCGCGGCCTCAAGAGCCTTAAGTAGGTGTTGAAAATGAGGAGTTTCTTTCAAGAAGCTCTCGGGTGGGAGGCACCAAGTGGCTGAGCAGTGATTGATGGTGTGCAGCCACTGTGGGCATCGCCACTCCTGGCCATGAGACCCCCAGGCCAGTGACACGGGGGGGGGCAGGAGCAGAGCCAAGCCCTGCTCCCCTCATGCATGTATCTGGGCATGTGGCCATGGGGATGCTGGCCCTTGCTTCCCAAGCACAAAGCTGGGGAGGAGAAAGGAGAGGTGCCACTGCACCAGACTCTGGTTGATGGGGACATACAGCTGATTTCTTGATGCACGCATGGGCACACTGCGCAGTCCTGCTCCATGTGCTAACTCCAGGGCCTGGGAGCAGCCCTAAATCCCCCTGGATATCAGTACTTCTCTATTACCTGTGATGGTGTGTCCTCAGGAGGCTCTGCAACAAGAGCCACCTCACTTTCCTTTGCTGTTGTAGTTGTTTGGGGTTCAGAGGTGATGCTTAGAAGTTAAACCTCTGCCTTACTTCACAGCCAGCACCTTGCTGTGAGTGCTCAGCTCTCCTGTGGGTGCTGTGAGGCTGTGTGTGCTCATGCTGTAGCAGATCATGAGGGCATTCCTGCAGCCACAGCAAACAATTGAGTTACCCTGATAAAAGTTAATAGCAGAACAAGGGGAAGCATGCCAGATGCTTTGCAGCCCTTTGGTCAGGCCAGAACTTGTCCTCCAATGCACGTGGCTTTGCAGGTCCCTCTGCCACCAGTGCAGCTGCTCCCCGAAGGTGCCCCCCAAATATTTAATACATGAAATACAACTATATCCTTCCTATGTGATGCTGCCTTAGAGAAGGGCCAGATTTACTTGAGAGGGGCAGGGTTTGGGTGGAATAGGGGTACTGCTGTTAAAGTGCTCCCTGGGGAGGTGGTGGGGACCCCCCTGCTCAACCCAGCTGGGGTTTGCATTGCTTTCCGCTCCATCACCTGCAAAGGGCAAGAGTTGCATGGTGCAGAGCCTGTGTGAGATTTGGTGCACAGCAGGATCAGACCTTCCCCTGGGTGTCTTACATGGCAATTCCCACATCCAGACAGCGGCTCCAGGTGCTGGTCCTGCCACACTGGGGGAATCATGGTCCACAGGGTGGCTGGATCCCTGGGAAGGCAGCGGTGTGCTGAGGAGAGAATGCCAAGAGCGAGTCACTCCCTGCACCAGGCCAAGCCTTGGGATTTCTGGGCTCTTTTCCATGTGTCTCTATACTGGAGCTGTTGGCTTGCAGCACGACAGAGCAGGCTGTTCCCCAGCCTTGGCGCCCGGCTGCAGCCTGGAGCCCTCCACAGCCAAGAGCAATCCCCATCCCTTGCCGCGCCACCACTAAGCCCCAAACTATGCCGATAACAGCCACTTGTGCAAGATGCCGCTTGCATTAGCCTGCCTGGAGATTAGGAAACTCCATCCCGAGACCTTGGAGCAGGTGCTTGGGCTGAGTCCGTGCCCCATGGGCAGGAACTCCCTGCTCCCCTCAGGCATGCCAGCACAGGGTTGTGACCTGGAGCCCATTGCCCTGAGCACAGCATGCCTGGGGCAGTCAGCATCACCTGCCTCTGACAGCAGTGGTGCTTGACCTCAAGTATCTTGTGGCAAGGAGTGTAGTGTCCATCCCGTTCCCCCCCATTATGCCTCTATATCAGCTTTAAATGGGAGTTTCAAGTGTTACCAACCATCTCCTTTAGTGCAGCAAGAGGTATGAAGTAAGTGTTGCTGCTGGAGCCAACTGGGAATGTTCTAAGGAAATGCTGTTAACTGAAAACTCAGTGTGCTGCAATCAATATGGTGGAAAAGGTTGATTCTGATTAACTTCTCATAACTGAAAATATGCCCCTGTGGTTGCAACTGTGTCAAAAACATGATTATTTTTGCCTAGCCTCAATGAGTTATTTTCCCCATGAAATGTAAGGTAATTAAATGCACTTAAAAACATTCTGTATGTTCAAAGTGAAAATGTGCAGTATTTTGGAAGTGTATGAATAAGGATGGAAGAACTGACTTAAGCTGGTCTAGTTCAAGGCTTTCTGTTGTGAATGAGCTTTGAAATGTAATTTCTCTTCCCTGCTTTTTGGAGGGGAGATGTCCAAAACCTTGACAGCTCTTCTGTGCTGTCAACTGTAATTCCCCGATCCTTGGTGGTGCAGCCCAGCTGAGCACTGCAGGGCCAGACCTCACAGGGGAAGCGCCTGGATCCACTCTTGGGTACATGTCACCACCTCGTTGTTACCACAGAGGTGCCCTGTTGGTGGGTGTTTTGAAGGCAAGTCTGTATAAAAGATGGTTGTAAGCACAGCCCGGACTTGATGTTGTTTATTAACAGACTCATTTATTGCAACATCTCGGGCTCTTTCCAGGATGCTGTAGCAGAGCAGAGAGGTCACAAAACAGGCTCCAGAGAAAGCAGAGGTACCTGCCCTCCTTCCAGTGCTGGAGAAGCAGACCAGTACTGACCCAGCCAGGCTGTGGAACCTGAGTGGGCTCCAGTTCCCAGACCAGGTGGGTGACACCTACTTCAATATACACTTCATTAGGTCAAAATAAAGCATATCTGGGGCTTTCCAGGCCTTTCCTGCCCTTCCTTCCCAAATGTGTATATCCACCAAGTCAGAAGGAAGCCATGGGAACCCAACCAGGTCCTGGGCTGTGCTGAAAGCACAGGTCAAAATGAGCCAATTCCTGTGGGGATCTGACCTATGAAGACCCTCCCATCATTGTTAGTCTAGATAAACATCCCAATAAACATGGGTTGATGCAATTAGCACATGCAGGGGGATACCAGCAGGTCTCCCTCCTGCCTGGGGAGGGGCAGTGGCTGGAGAGGGTGCTGGGCTGTGGGGTGGGCTGGGGGCCTTGGGGACCTCCAGATTGCCCTCCCTGCTGGCCTGTTAATATCCAAAGTGGCTGTGATAAGAAGCAGTTGCTGAGGCTGCAGGTGGGAAGGTGTCAAGTCGTACGCACGGAGCTATAAACAGTGCGTGCCCATAAACCAGATCAAAGCAGAAAGAGTTTATTTTCAGAAGGTCTGCTTCCTCTGCAGAGCCCGGAGACAAAGAGCTTTTGGGGGAAGGGGGGAATGAGAGGGAGGGGAAAAAAGGGAGAGAGGTAGATGAGGGGAATGGATTGCATCGGCTGTGCTGGTTTCTACTGGGTGGATTGCAAACCCCACAGGGATGTGAGCAGCTGGCTCTTTGCTGTGGTTGGATCTAGCAGGTCCAGTGTGCAAGGGGGTGGTACCCAGAGCGCTTCTGCAGCATCTCGTGTACAGCTGTGCCTGGATGGGGATGCAGAGCCCTGGCCCCCAGGACCGGGCTGCTCCCTGCCTGCCCGGAGCACCTGAGCATGAGGCTGCAGTCACAAGCCCTTAAGCAAACTCTTGTGCAACCCTCGCTGGTTTGCGGAGCCCGTCCCCACCCTCCGGTCCCGAATCACCGGATCAGCTTCCGCAGCGCCGCCGGGAGGGGCGCGGGTGCCCGTGGCTCCCACCTGCCCCTCGCTGGGGAGCCGGCGGTGACTGCAGGCAGGAGGAGGAAGTCCAAGGGGGGAAGGCAGCCGGGGCAGGTTTGTCAGCACTCGGAGCACAAGAGGTCAGAGAGCAGATGTCGGGGTTGTAATGAGTGCGTGTTAGCTCAGAGGCGCCTGTATCCTGTGCTGCCCCGGCTCCCCGCGCACACTGATTGAGAGAGAAATTCCCACTCCTTTCCCACTGCCTGGCTCTGAAATGAGCCAGATGAAGGTGTTGCAGATCCCAGTCTTGTTCAGTTTTAGTTCTGGTTGAAGATAGTCTCTGAATTAATCCATACACCGCTGGAAACAGGTGCCACAGCAGCAGGCCCCCACAGTAGAGTGCTCTTAGGGGAGAAGGAGCAGCGTCACTGCAGTGCATTTTCCCCTCCTTCATAGCATTGATGCTGGTGGGCTGAGAGGGTGAAATCCTGACCACCTCTCCAAGGGGAGAGAAAGAGCTTCTGGATCTAGTGTGAGTAATTCCTACCCTTGGCAGGGGGTTGGAACTAGGTGATCTTTAGGTCCTTTCCAACCCAAACCATCCTATGATTCTATGATCTGCCCCAACCCCAACAGCACATCATTTCCAGTGACATGTTGGTTGCAGAGGGCACCAGATCCACATGGTCCCTTGGTGCTTTTTCTTAACCAGCCTTACAAAGGGGAGGTGTGGATCTTTACAAACATCATGGTGGGACAGTACAGCTTTTGTTCTGTCCCACCAGCATGGGGTCTCACGTGGTGGTCCCACCTGGGGTTGGGTGTGCTGGTCTCTACCCTGCAGGGCTCCCAAGGGCCTCAGGTTGAACTACAGCAATGAAGTGCCTGGGTTTTTCCAGGGCTGATTTTCCCGCACCCCCAGCAGCTTCCTGAGCCTGCCTTCTTGGTGTACCAAGAGTAATGGGCTCACTTTCCCTGGGAAGGCAGCAGTGCTGGTCCCACACCGCCCTGGCAGCACCTGCTGCAGTGCTGGCCGTTACCTTCCCATTCATAACCACTGCAAGGGAAACACATTGCATGGCCTTCAAGGGGAGTTTCACTCTGCTTTGCACAAATATTTATCCCACCTGTTTCCTGCCGGGGCCGGCTCTGGGCCTGGAGGACGCAGTGGGTCACAGGCAGCGGGGCAGAGGAAGCAGTGGGGAACCGGCTGCTTCTCACACAAAGCCCTTTGGTCTGTGTGGCTGTGTGGTTTGTGTTCTCGGATGGGTTTTGTGAGCAGCTGGCTGTGGATGTAATAGCTCATGTGGCATCCTGGTGTCTGTAGGTGGAGGGCATAGGTGGCTGTGTCTTTCAGCTGGAGAAGTAAAAGCTGTTTACTCCTTGTCTTTGGTTTGCTTTCACCCGCACTAAAGCATCTCTGGGGGGAAGTGAATGGCCTGGGAAAGCAGCATGTGTTTCTGATGGCTGTCACCAGCGTGGTTTTAAATGTCCCTATTTCTTCACTGCAAAGGGTCCTTTCTCTAAGCTGAAACTGCTCAGAGCTGGTCCATCCAGCTCAGGTTGGTCCCTTTTCCCCACCACACTCCCTGGCTACCCCATGAATCACTGCCATTGCCATCTGAAACACCTGTAGGTGGTCACCCCCAGCTCTTGCTTTTGTGTGGGACAGAAAGAGAAGCAATTCTCTGGCACAGAGATGACCCAGGAGCTAGCCAGAGTGTGGTCAGGTACAGCCATGGTGCTGCATCCACCATCCACTGCAGGGGCACAGCGCTGCTCAGGAAACCCCTGGTCCATGGGGCTGGAATGCCAGGAAGGATGGCAGTGCTATTCTTGCCCTGTGCCTCCCTCCTGCTGGCTGGAGGAGATAAAGATATGGGCTGGCTGGCTCCGAGTGCACCTCAGTGATGGCAAAGGCATGAAGAGCTTGGCAATGGGATGTCTTACCAATCCTACCCCTAAAATTAGCTCTACCCCTCCTGCAGGCAGCTGTTCCCAGCTCTGGTCTAGCTCCCTTGGAGGCACTGCTCCCAACTCATTCCATCATCGCTGTGTTTCTCCCCTTCCCAGCCAGCCCATGATTCATGCACACAGCTCATCAGGAAAGCCCCGTGGGGCTGCAGCTCATGGACACGGCACAGTTGCCAGCAGCACACCACGGGGCTGCTCACCACCGGGGCCGCTGGCCACATTGTCCTGCTTCCTGCTGCTCAGCTTCCACCCGGCAAGCAGAGAAGCAGCGGTGCCAGCCGGAGGCTCTGTGCCGGTGAGGCAGTGGCAGGAAGGGTTTGACTCACGCTGGAGTTAATGAAAACAAACCTCTGCAAATAAATAGCAGTTGTGGCGTTTCCTCACCGGAACGGGCTCCCGTTTCCTCTGCAGGGTGTCTTCTGCTGGTGTGCATCAGGGCTGCTCCTGGTAGAGTGCCTAAGGGGACTGATCCTGCTGCTGCTGAACCATCTCCTCTCACTGCTGTTGTCAGCAGCAGTGCCCAGCTAACCAGAACCCTTCCCAAGTTTGTCCTTAGCTGCTTGTCCCTGTGTTAGCTGCTGTGAGCAGCTCCCAGACTCGAGGGTTTCATCACAGACCTGAACCCCAGCCTGGCTTGAACTTCTGGCAACCTCCAGCTGTGCTCAGCAGAAGCCTGGATCCCATTATGGGCTCACCTGGGCTGAGTTTTGAGCAAGCACAGGCTGCTCCTTGAGCAAGTGTTCTGGTTGGTGGTTGCAGGGGAGCATATAGGTTTTACAGCACGGTTCCCATCCCTGCATGATGCCACTGTCCAAGATAGGGCTGAGCTTTGCTCAACAGTGTTTGAGCCCAGGATCTCCCCCTGCCGAAGTGGGGCTCTGCCAGCTGAGCCAGGCTCCCTGTCCTTTTGGCAATCCTGTATTTCATGCCCACTTATGATTTAGGAGTAGGCAGGGGCTGGGGCATGCAGAGCATCCCTATGGGCTACTCAGGTGCCTGTAGTGGGGTCAAGCAGCTCCACACCCTGAGTGGGATGCGGCTTTTCCCCAGAAATACATCAAAGGGTGGATGAAGAACAGAAACCAGGATTCAATGTCAGCTTTTTCCCATCCTTTGCTCTAATTTCCCAGATAACTTCCTTACCACTTAAAAAGGCTAAATGTTATTTACAAGGGACTCAGAAGCCAGGAAACCCCGCTGTGGGATGTGAGAGCTAGCCTGACCCACAAGGTGGGTTGCTCTGCACCAGGGCTCACTCCAGATCCCTTTTCTTTTACCCATGTGAGAAGTCAAATGACTCAGTGTGTGGTTGCTGCAGCCATTGCGGGTGAGCTGCTGTGCAGCCGTCACTCTTCTTTGAAGCCTCTGCAGAGGATGCCCTTGCTGAGGCTTCTCCAAACCTCTTCCCTGGGCTCCCGCAGCATCAGCCATGGGGAGCAGCATCCCATCAGCCAGGAGAACCCTCAGCATTTCCTGCTGAGGCAGCGCATTCCCAGCGGGAGGAAAGGTCACGGTGCTGGGGCTGCCCTGGTTTCCTCTCCGGACCCCTGGGCACGGCTGTCAGCAGCTGCGGTTTCCTCTGGTTCCTGCCTATCCCTGCAAGGTGCAGCACAAACCTGCCGTCAGCAGCCCCCCTGGCCCGGAGCTGCCCTCCTGCCCATAGAGCGGTGTCTGTTTGTTCAGCTCGGGGGTGTCTCTGTTTGCTTGGCAGATGCTGGGGTGGGTGCAGCTGGACAGGGCGAGCAGGGCCGGACGCGGGTGGCTTCCCCAGTGACACATGGCCCAGCGGTGAGTGAGACGAGTCACTTCCCTTTTCCCTCCTCTGTCCTTAGTGAAGCACCACAACAAGCATCTTCATCTGCCTTCAGCCCCCGAGGTGAGGGGAGCGGGGCCAGGGCTGGCCAGTTATGGGAATGGTGGAGGTGATGATGAAGGGACAAGGTCTCTGTGTGGCACCCCAGGGATACACCCTCCTTCTCATTCCTAGACTGTGATTTATATGAAATCGAATTTTGCACCATCCAAATAACCATGTCCGTGTAATGTGTTGCATTCACAATGTATTTAGTACACCATTTAACAGAAAATTCAAAGCAGAAGTAACTAGCATGGTTCTTAATATCAAAATTGAAGCAAAATTAACCAAGACAATCATGTAGAAATGAAACTTTGAGACTTATCAAAAATCAGGCACCAACATCGTTGTTCCAAAATCCCCCTTCAGCATGAGTCATTTCTGCTCTTTCCCAGGGAAAAAGCACCAAAATGCTTGTGTCCTTGTGAAGGGTTTCACTTCTGACTGCCCAGACAGTGGGTCCCAGCACCCCAGAAATGTCCCCCACCAACCCAAGTGTACCAAGGGAGATGAAACCCAGTTCAGTCCCACTGTTGTGGCCAAAGTGCTTTTTGCCTATGGCAAGTAATTGAATCAGTAGTGGGAGTTTTCTATGGTTTCAAGTATTCAACTTCCCTGAAGCACAATTTACTTCCACAATCTATTTGTGTAATAGATTTTAATCATAACTCAGAAGAGGCTGTAACACAGCAGGGGTTGGTAATGCCTTGCAGGACCTGCAGCCCGCAGAGGGAGTTTGCAGCCGCAGGTCAGTGGGTACAGGGGGGTGGGTAGGAGGGTTTATCTGTGATGCTACCTGCTGTTATCATCCGGCCTTTCACAAGGGTTTATCAGCCACTGGCCCTTCCTTTTACAAACTGGGGGGGAATTTAACAACCTCGACAAGCAGAGGAGGCTGATGATGGGAGTGCTCCCATGGCACACGTTCCCTGCGGCAGAGCAGTAGTGGCAACTTTAGGATGGGGGCTGGACCCCCAAGGACAAACCCATGGTGGAGGGTCCCATCCCTTCCCCAGGGCAGGGGAAACTGAGGCACACGCAGCCATGCACCCCAGGAAAGGGGTGCAGAAGGTGGACGGGAACCCCTTGACTCCCCCAAGTCAGGGCTTCAGCTCCAGCTTCCTGGGGGTAGTGGGGGGAAAAGGACTTATCTGTACTTCTTCAACACTCAGAATATGTTTGCTTTGGCTCTGGGTTAATATGTATCGGTTTACTCATCTGATAGATCAATGAGCAGAGCTGGCCCCAGACAAAAGACGTGACAGGTCTATTTTCTGCCTGTTTCAAAGCCTTCAGCCCCGGCAGCAGCACAGGGCTCCCCCTCGTTATCAGCAGCCGATTAAAGTGTCTGAAATTCAGGCTGATAATGTTGCATGTTCTTCCATCAGAAATCCTGCCTGGATTGGGATGGAGCCATGGGAGCTGGGTCTTTCCCAGCATCCCTATCCAAGCACATAGGAACTGGACTGCAGGGCAAGTTGGGGAGGAGGGAAGGGAGCTGCTGCCATCGCAGCCAGGTCCAGGCTGAACCTGGAGAGAAGGAGAAGTGTGTCGCTTGGAAGCCTTCCCAGAGCATCCTGCCCAGCTGTGCCCAACGGCAGCTCTGCCAAGTTCAAGCCAGGCTCTGCAGCCCAGCCGGCCCCTCCTGCTCCCATCCCTGTCCCCATCATCCTCCCCTGATAACACAGGAACAATAGCGGTGGCAGCAAACTCAGGGCCAGGGCTTAGCACAGCTGAGCAGGTAAAACAGAGGAGGGACAAAGGCAAACACAGCAAAAAGGGCTCCTCCAGGCCCAAGGCCAGGGCCCTTTCAGGGATTAAGTCCCCTTGTGCCAGGGTGAAGCAAGTGTTTACTTGAAGCTGTCACTATAAATCCCAGCAGCCCCATTTGCAAGGGTTTGGGTCCACCCCATGGGGCTGAGGCGGGAGCCTCTCCCTTCCCTTGCTCCCCATCTGTTCTGGGGTGCCAGCAGTGTCACTGCCCAGCCTCAGCAGGACCCCTGGGATGGGACAGGGGTTGGTTTTACCCCTACATTGGGACCAGTAAGAGCCAGAGGGAGCCCAGGGAGCAGGATCCCACATAGAAGGACCCACTGTCCCCACCAGCTGCTCACCATGGCTGCAGTGACCACCCTGCCCACCCGCTCACTTATAAGTGAGACGGGAGCAGGGAGTTCCATCCATCACGCAGCCTGGTGGCTCTAGCCCTGGCTCACACACTGAGGGACCACGCATCCCTTTTCCTCATGTGCCAGCAGCCAGCACCAACTGGGCTCAGTCTGCACCACACAGCATCACCTCCAAGCCCGCTCTCCAGTCTCCACCCGCTCGTCGGCCCCCACCAAGACACAGTCTGGCTTTTCTTCCTCCCCCTGCTCTCTCTTGGCAGATAGCTCTCTGACGTCTTGTAAACCAAAAGCAGGTTGATTTGAATTTTCCATGGATGGCTCAGAGGCACGGATAATTCATTATTCACACCTCCCTAATTAAACCACTGCCCAGCAGGAGAGGCAAGGCTGAAACCAGCCAAATGTCCCCTGCCCGGTGCAGGTCAGCAAGGTCCAATGTGGCTTGAGTTTTGGCTGTGGTGTCACTCTTTGCTACATGGAGGACACAGAGCTGCTTTGATAAGCAGTGTGCTGGAGGTGAGAGGTTTGAGAGCAGCACAGAGGGGAGGGCACCCCTTTGGGGAGAGCTTTTCCAAACAGGGATCCCAACCCAAATCCCCACCAAAGCCTTTCTGCTCCTGGGGAAGGGCTGTACATGGCTCTGGTCCCACAGCAGTGACTTGGAGCTCACTGAAGCTCACAGCCAGCTTGTCAGGGTTCATACTTGCTGCTGGTGCTGAGGCTCGCCTTCTAATTCCCACTGAAGGCAGGCCCACCGATACTATTTCACTGTTTAATTCCAGCTAGCTGTAAAAATAGAGGGCCACTGCAGACGGAGGGATTGATGCAGGGCAGGGAGCGATGGGTGGGCTGCCGCAGCCTCGGGTGTGTGCCCATCAGCCAGACCGGGATGCGGTGCCGAGTGAGGCAGCTCCAGGTAGGGAAAGGCTCTGTTGGGTGAGATGGATTGGCACATCCCTCCCTCCTGCTCCCCAGAGCATCCCCCTGCGTGCGGGGGGCTCCGTGCAGGGAAGCCGGGCGCAGGGCTCGCGTTCCCAGCGCCGCTGATGAGAACTCCAAATGCAGGCGGTGGCTGCTCCGCAGGCAGCTCCGCGCCGCAGAGGCAGGCAGGGCCATTTTAATCACTTCCAGATTCGTGTGGGAGGTCAGGGCCCTGGGGTGCTGCTCCATGTCAGTTTTATAAACACGGCAGTTTTTCCAGATGGTCTCTGGCTCCAGCCTGGCTAGCAGGTTGATTGGGCCAGACCAAAATAACAACAGGTGGAGAACAGCCCATGCTGCTGCCGCGATCGCCTTTTCCATCTCTCCCAAAATGATTGTGTGAGTTTTTAGGGTTTTTTGTGTTGTTTTGTTTTTTCTTTTTCCCTTTGCAGAAAACCGTTTCAGTTCTGCTGGGGCTGCAGCGGAGGCCACACGCCTTCACTGCACGTGTGAGAGCAGCATCCCGCCCAACACACCTCTAGCCAGGACAGGGCTGGGACAGGGCTCATGGCTCCACTTCCAACCTCTCCGCATCTCCAGAGCTGCATTTCTTAGCCAGAGGATTTCTTACCACCCTCCAGAGGGGTGGCTGATTCAGCAGATCAATTGCACACCAGCAGCTCTTTCATGTGTGTCATGTTACACACATCTCCCCCACACCCCCCCCCCCCCCCCCCATTTATTCTGTTTTCTTATCTTTTCCATTAAATCCCAAGGAAATCCGGTGCCAAACCGGCTGGGTGGAAGCATGCTGCCTGCACCCCGCATTTCCAGGGCCAAGAGGGAGCCCAGCATCCCAGGGTGCTACTTGGGTGGCCAGGATCAAGCTGGAGGTGGTGGATCTGATGCTTTCTCGACACGAAGCCAGTGCATCAGGATCGCTCAGATAAAGCCCAGCTCCATCCCCACCAGCCACGGAACATGGCAGCAGTCCCAAATGGATGCCCAGTACCTGGGAGCTGAGAAACCAGACAGCACAGATCCCAGTTTTACCTTCACACAAGACATGGCTCCTGTCCCTCTTGCACTGCAAACCCCCATGAGTTAGTGGAATGCCAAGGGGAGCATGGCTCAGTGTCAGTATGGTGCCATTGGCTCATCCCAACCACAGGCAGCACTCGGTGCAGCCCAGGCAGGGCTTGCGGTGCAGAGATGTCTTGGAGCAGAAATCCAGAGGGATGGAAAACCCACAGTTGTGTACTGCAGGCAAACTGAGCTGCTCTCCACATAGAGAACCCTTTCATATTTCCCACTCGCCTTCGAGGTGACGTCTCTCCACAGGCCAAATCTTCTCATGGAGGAGACAAAGTTCTGGCCAGAGATTATAAACTGATTGTGGGCGTAAAGGAGAAAATTGCATATGTAGCGCTGCTGCAAGCCAAGCGCAGCACATGTGCCTCCTGCATCTGCTCACTGTGAGCAGCTCGCCCCACGCACGCCTGCATCCGTGCACGTGCACGTTCAGGGGGACCGAGCTGAGGACAAACAGAACAAGGAGGGGAAAGAGGAAGGTTTCCAAAGCCCCTGCTCAGAGGGAGGTTTCCAAGGACCAAGTGGAGGTGGTCCATCATCCGCTCTGTCCCCATGGTGCAGCCCCTCCCTCTCCACCTCCAGCATCCCAAATCCTCAGCAGCATCCCCCTCTCACTTCATAGCAGCAATCTGGCACCATGCATCTTTATTTCCTAAACTTGGGCCAAAGCTCAATGAGCCCAGCCCCGCTGCTGTTCACACAGCTAACACTGACACCTTTCTTCAGCCTGCCTTGATTTCTTCCATAGGAAACAGCCTGCTCTTGCTCCTGCACATCTCCTCACAGAGAATTGCACATCCCCCACTGCTAATTACACAATCCCAAAGTAAATCTGTATGAATTGCTCGCCCTGGTGCAATTTAGTATTTAAAACCAATTTATGTTGTGGCCATTAATGGAGAAGAGGCTTCATCCCATAAGCAGCACAAAGCACTGGCAGGCTAAGGGCCTTGGCACCACACTCAGCCAGTTGGGGGGATGTAGCCGGGTTGTGCTGGAGTTTTGGCCACTATGACACGCTCGAGGTCGGGGGATCCTTGTGCAGAGATCAGCAGCCAGGTTTATGGATGTACACCCAGCAGTGGTGGGGGAACAGGCAGCAGAGCAGAAGCACGTTCCCAGTCCCTCAGCCCACATCATCCACTCTGGCAAGAAAGTGGGGGGTTAGAAATGCCTGACCCTGTTCCCATCACCTCCTAAAATGGAATTCCCCAGTGCTGTCGGTGGGTCTGGACAGCTTTACTCCCGCAGGCAGGTAGGCAGCGAGTCTGGAAACCCTCTGCCGTGTGGGAATGGTGGCAGCGGCGCAGGGCTCGCCGCCCTGGCCCTTTGTTTAGGAGTCCCATTTCTGCCATGTCTAAATACACCCTGATCCTACAAACACTTCCCCTCAGGAGAAGGAACAGGCCTTTCACTGGTTTTCCTCTGCATGCACCTGAAACCTTGGGATAGTAGGGAATGACTTGGCTCTGGTACAGCGCCTTTTCCCCTTGAATCTTATCACCTTCTCCATAGCTTAAAAGTGTTGTTGGCCCCATTTGCAGGTGGAAAAGCAGAGTTATGTTTCAGCAATGGAGGAAATCTGGTTTCAGCGCTTCCGAAGCTCTGCCACTGCATGATGCAAAGTGCTGATCCGGTGCAAACATTAAATTCATCAAATCCCGTTGAAGCCTGAGTATTGAAAACGTTTTGACAGGTTAATTGTGTCCAGCCGGCTCTTTGCCAACTGACGTCTCATCCTGCTGTGCCACAGCTCTTGCCTGGCCTTCACTGAAGGTGACAAAACCCCTGTAACAGCAGTGGGACCAGCCCAGTACATGTCTCTGCAGCCCAGAAAAGCACAAGCTATAACATATATGTGTATGCTTGGTCCATACCTCTGCAGTACGCGGTGTTTGCCCCAGATTTCAGGACAATTTCTTCTCCTATTGGCACTAATAACTTTCTGGATGCTAACACTGAGAAAGCACTCTGGCAAATGCTGTGTTTTCAGGCATAAGGGAATTGTTTATATAAAATCACTGAGTTTCTTTGGAGGATTTGGGAGTCCAATAAATCAAGTAGCCAGGCAGGCTACAGCCAGCACTACAGGAGTTATAATCGGAAGCGACACCCTATAGATCTTTCTCCAGAACAGTGTTGGGTGGAAATTGCATCACTTGGGGAAAAGAAATGGATGGGGGTGGAGGAGAAGAAAAAAGTGTATTTGAATGGTGTCATTGGATAAAGAAGGGCCCTGAAGCCCCAGGAAGCCAGGAGCAGCTCGGGCATCTTCAGCTGCAGCAGTTTTGCTGCCTGACAGTGCAGCTCCTATGGTTTGGCATGGCGACAGGGACCAAAGACCACTGAGCAGCACATGAAGTTAATGTTCATGCCTTCAGGAGCACTCCTGCCTGTGCCCTGTGCTTTCAGACACATGTTCCAGGAGAGCAGTGTCTTTCACTTGGTAGTTTCTGGACAGTCTCTCTCCTTGGCATCCACCTTTTATTATGGCCTCCGAAGGCAGCGTGTTTCCAAAATCACTGCAGTAAGGCTGTGCACAGACATACTCAGGGATGGAAATGGGCTCCAACACCAGCAGACACATTTGGAAGTGCCAGGGTGGAAAAATGTCTTCAGGCTCCATGTGACCGTCTTGCTGCAGAGCGCGGGAGTGCTGATGAACAGAACATGTTCACACACATACATACATGTTACAAGCATGTTGCCCACCTGGTTGCATGAACAACACACGCATGTGCCGGTGCTTCTGTATTTGCAACAGAGCTCTGCGTTTGCGTGTATACACACATGCAAATGTAGAGATGCATCTCCCGCATATTGGGAAGGAAACAAAGGCTGGGATCCCTGTGGATGAAAGGGGAGGCAGAGGAAGGGCAGAAGCAGCCCACACACCGAGCTGCCCGTGCGCTGCCCGCGTTCCCAAGCTGCTTCCAGAGGCGCGGGCGAGCGTCCCGTATTGCCTGCACCTGGCTGCTATTAAGCATTCAATCAAAAAGGGATCACAAGGCAGATACAGCTAATTCAGAGGAACCTTTTCACACAACAAGCCCCTTTCAGTCTGCTCGGCTGGGTTTAGATCTGGAGCTAACTCGGGCAGGCTTGAAAATGAGCAGGGCTCTTGGCGGCCGCGGGGAGCGGGAGGGATGCGCCACGTTTCCAGCAGACGGAGGTGGGAGTTCTCCTTTGGTGTTTTAAAAATAGCACTACAAAGAGAGCAGGGCTGGGATGCTGCGGTGCTGGGAGGGGGGGCTGCAGCAGGGCCGGTGCTGGGGACAAGCCAGGCCCTGCAGAGCTGGAGGTGTCCCCCAGGTCCTTTGCATTTGTCTTTAACTGCAGTTGGGGATCTGGGGCTGCTTGGATTGCCCCAGGGTGGTGAAGAAGAGATGTGCTGTTGTGTGAGGTGGTATCCTCGGCAAAGCTCGCCTGTACCCAGTACTGCATCCACACAGAGCAGACCATGACGTGGATCTTAGCACCAGGCACTTGTGGAGGAAGATCTCCCAACCCTTGCAAAGTGGGTGACATGCAGGTCCCATAGCACATGGTGGGCTACATGAGCATCACAGGAGGTTGCCAAACGCTCCCCATGCTGAGCCACTGCAAAGCTCAGAGGATACCTGGGGACAAGGGTCTGTCCCCCAGCAGCCCTGCACCAGCCCTGAGCCCCCAGCAAACAGCAGGCAGGTGGCAGAACTGTTCCCAAACATTTCCCATGTGGTGGCTTTGACCACATTTCAACAAGGAGCTCAAAGTGCCATCAATCATTTCTGACACTTCCTTCCCCTACGGGTAAAGAGCTGTCTTCTTATTCTTTTACTAGCTATGAAATACCCACATTAAATAGCTGCTCCTCATCCACCTTCACAGAAGCTCAGTGGCAAACGCTGCCGGCTCCTCCACAGCATCCTCTGAATCCCTGTCCTGAGGGCAGCTCCTTTTCTGAAATGCTAGAAATGAAGGGAATGACAATAATAATCACATGTGTCCTGTGGCTGCTGCCTGCGAGGGCTCCAGAGGGGCACGTGCCTTAACCCCTGCATGCCATCACTGAGGTCCCCACAGCCCACCTCCAGCTCCACTCAGCACTGGGGACATGTCACAGCTAGCCTGTCCTGGTCACCTTACCCCGGTATCAGAGTGTGGTCATGCTGCTCTAGAAGAGGCAGAGCCATTCCCTCAATCCCATACCAGCTTCAGTGTGTGTGTGTGTCCAGGGATTTACGCAAGCAGCAGCAAACCAAAGGCTTCCCGCAGCTTGGAGGCTTCCCATCCCATCAGCCCCCAGGAATCCTGTCCAACACACGCTTATAGGGACCATACGCAAGGCATTCCCAAAGGCGCCCCTACACACATGGGCATGCTCGGATGTCGGCTGGGACACGCTGGCTTTTAGGGGAAGGCTCCAAGAGGTTTTAATTTAATGCTGGCGCTTACCCTGGGAAGAATTTCCCAAGTAGGTGGAAATTCATGATCTACATCAACACGGGGAGAAAGGAGGAGTGGGGAAGGCATCGCCTTTGACAGTGTTATTCCTCCTTTTGGGAATGGCTTTGGGTGTTTATTCCCCGGACACTGACACTCCTCTTTCCTGGGAATTCCATCTGTGTTGAAAACTTGGCCAGTGTCTGCATGTTATTTACACTGGCTTTTGGGTTCCCATGCCTGGCTCCTGCTGTCAGGGGACCCGAAGGACCGCAGGGGCTGTTCAGGCTGGGCTCAGCCTGAGGTGGGAGGGAGCTCCCTGTCCAGCTGGTTTGTTTCCACTCAGGATCACACTCATGGCCAGTCCCGGTGGCTCCCGACAGCTCATCCTCCCTTTGCCAGAGGCATCTCGGGAATCACTGTGGCCGGTGGCTGAGGGACGCCCCATCCCCACTGAACCCCTTGTTCAGTGGCCTCAGGGGGAACGGGGCTTCCGGGCTCCTTGGGATGATGCCGGCAGCATCCCTCTCGCTGGCCCCAGTCTCTGATGGAAGGAATTAAGGAGCAGATTTGGCTGGGAACAGCCCCCAGGTTGCTCTCACAGGGAAAGGCAGATGTAAAGCTTTGTCCTAGGAAGGACATTAAAGACCTTGCCCTGGAGAAGCACCACAGCGTTGGGTTGTGGCCAGTGTGACTAAGCCTCCTCTTCCTCTCTCCTCACCCGTCTGTCTGGGATGTCAGGCCTTTTTAAAAGCACCTTCAGTTTTGCAATGCTTTTGCTCAGAACCCCATTACTCAGGCTGAGCTGGCCCTGCTTCCCGGAGGAGCACTGCAGCCCTGCCTGATAAGATAAGCTTCCCAAAGAAAGGTTTTGGGACCCTGACTCAGTGGAGAAACTGCAGGGCATTGGTGCAGCCTCTGACACACTTAACTGTTTGATGGGCTTATCACTGAAATTCAGATGTTCATCTGTGTCCACTGGAGGACACAGCCCTTATCCAGGAGCAAGGTCATCCCAATCAGGTGTGAAGCGTGGAGGCTCTCCCTATCTGCACACCTCCAGCCTGGGTACATATTCACAGCCCTTTCTCAGTCCTGTCCCTAAATCCTCCTGTCCAGGTGTCCCACAGGGACTCCCCCAGTACCACTGGTGCTGGAGTGTTCACCTTGAGCTTCGGGTGTAGGGTTAAAGTCCTGCTGGCAGGAACCCTGTGCCCATTGCTACCTCCCAACCCTCCCCAGGCACTGCCGAGTGTATCCATGCCCAGTGGCCATAGGGCTGCAGTTGGAGCAGGTCCAGGCTGCAGTTCCCAATTATAGGCAGGATCTGGCCCCAGGTTATCGCTCGTGCTGCTTCTGGCAGCCCACATCTGGCTTTGCCACCAGGCAATAAATCCCCATAGGGAAGCAGCTTTAAGGTCTTGATCCTAGTGATCACAGACCCCCCAAGAGAAAGCAGCTCCAGACCCCAAATATTTGCTCTGAGAAGGCAGCAGTGGTTTTCCTTTCCAGGTATGGTAAAGTCTCACCCCAGACAATGCCAGGCCTGGGAGCTCTGATTGCATCAGCAGGGCTGCCACTGATGTGGTGTGAGGGGGTGAAATCTCCTGCTATGGGCAATAACCCATGGCAGGTATGGGACCAGTTTCTGGATGTGCTTGGCTCTCGGTGGATCAATTCACTGGGCACTGCTGAGACAGAAGGAGCTTTAGGGCTGCTTCCCACCAGCACCCAAAGCCAGCACCCTCTTCCCCCAATGGTTGCACCCCATTCCCTGGGGCTTCCCCAGCACCGGCCCCAGTGTGTTGGGGCTCTGCACACCCATCTATGCCTCTACAGCAGCAGGACCCAGCAGGTTAACGGGTGGCTCTGGAAGCCCCCAACAACTGCAAATGATCAACCCCAAGGGGATTTTTTCCCTCCCCTCAGCTCTGGAGTCAATTGTCAGCCCTTGCTTTTAAAGACACCCTTGTCGGCAGCCCGGCTATGCTTTTCTGCTTGGGAGGAATTCCTCTTAAACAATAATAGTGACATTGTTCCTCACTTTGCTGGCGGTTTTATAGGGCTCACGTTGGAGAAAGGTGACCACGGCTGCCTTTTGGCCACATGTGTTTACACAAGGAAATGCATGTGGGTTTTGGGGTGGCGCCTGGACTCAGCAGCCGCTCTCTGTACTCCTGACCCTTACAGAGCTGCTTTCTTGCTTCTGGGTACGTTTACTGCACTCCAGATGTGAGCTGGCTCCAGCAAGGCTGCGGAGCGCCAGGGATCTGGCATCCCCAGACTCATCAGTCCGTGGGGTAGAATGCCATGGTGGTTGTTTTAAAAGCTGTAATGCGTCTTGGTAACACATCATGATTTATTCAGCCCTTGTTTGACAGGGCGCCTTTATCAAAAGCTGATGCGAAGCTGGGCTGCACTGCGCGCTCAGCATGGCTGGGAACCGGTGCTTCCCCAGGGATGGGCTGGTTGGGAATGTATTGGTATGGGGCTGTCGGAGAGGTGGGTCCCAATTGTGCCACCCACCCTGAGGGGCTGCATTAGGGGACGACTGTGGGTGCAGCTTTGCAGTGGGGCTGTTATAAAGGGGAGCCCTGAGGGGTGTAATGAGAAGAGCAATGACCCCGTTGCTTGCACCCAGGAGCCATAAGGCTGTAGGATGATGGGGTGGCTGGAGGATGACAGTCCCATGTGCCACCACCTCGCTTGGCAGAGCCCATGCTTGCTGCTGGCCTTGCTCTTCAGCGTATGGAAGGAGGGGAAATAGGTGACAGTGGAGTTTGGTGAAAACCAGGGCAAACCTGTAGCAGAGCATGGGCAGCGAGGGAGCCCAGGGGAGCAGAGCAGTGGTGGGGCTGGGGAGTGCCTGCCCCTTCACTAAACCCCACACTTTGTTCCATTTTTCTGCCTTTGAACCACACAAACCACAGGACATGGTTACAGGAGGAAAGAGGAAGGGGGGACGCATGGTTTACAGCCTGAAAGCAGCTCGGTGCTGGCCCTGGCTGGCAGTGAAGAGGAGGCCAAGGAGAACAAATCCTGCCATGGGGTTTGGGGTGAGCAGCCCAGGACAGGGCTCCCCCAGCCCCACATCCTTGCTCCAGTCCGAGCCTCCTTGCCCGGTGTCTCCGAGGTGCCATTCTCATGGGCACAGATGGATGCAGGACACTTTAGCCCGGGGTTAAGAATAAGCCTTTGGTTTAGGGATATTTATTTGCTTTTTATCATAATGGGGAAAAAAATGAACCAGCAGATAGAAGAGGAAGGAAAAAAACCCCAATCTGGGTCAGGATCTCACACTGGCTAGTTCACTTCACAGTTTAAGTAAATAGTTCTCATCCTAAAACCCTTCAGGGTCATATAAATGTGCCTCTTCACATGGAAGAGACTATTTTGATAGTAGCTGGGTGCCTGATGAATTTGCAACTTTCCCAAACTGTCGGTGTCTAGAATGTGACATGGTTTTTCACAGTGAGATATAAAACCCTATCAATTAATCTAACTTTTATTGCACCTCTGGGGCATGAACGTGATGTTATTTAAACAAATGGTTCCCATTACCTTCAATTATTTTATAAATGTTTTGCAGTGATTTATAGGCTTCTATTAAACGGACAATATACTCCTGTGCCCCTCGAGGGGGTAAACAGGAATCTCAGGGGCTGGGGCTTGCTGATCTTTAGTTCTTTTCCTCCTTCCTTTTCCCCGTCCATAAGAAGCTGCTGTTTAATTAGCGGGGAGGTGGGGAAGAGCCCGGCCAGACGCGCTGCTGACGGCTGCCTGCGCCAAAGCCCGATCCCCCCGTGGCGATGCAGGAGCTCCCTGCACTGACACCCCATTCGCACCGTACCCTGAGGGTGCTGCCCCCCTCGGGGTACCCAGCCGGGCCCCATCCGCCCTCCCTGGGGAGTTTCCTGCAGGACCAAGCAGGGGGATGGTTATCCCTGATGTTTTCCCAGTGCCTCTGCCCACCAGCTGCGCTCGTGCTGGCTGGAACAGCGTGTGAAAGCGATGCAGCCGGATGCCTGGGGTTGTGGGGACTGCTCTGCGATGCAGGAGCCATACAGGGAAGGGACAGCAGGATTAATACTTTGCTCCTCTCATATGGGATGGAAGGAACGTCTCCTGCCTAGGACACCTCCCTGCCCGCAAGCTCCACCGTGCCTCGTGCTTCGGGGACACAACATTGCCATCATCAGCCACTGCACCCACTCCCCTCTGCAGCCCTGAGCCCCAGCGAGACCAAACCCCGTGGCTGGCAGGGGGAAGGGACAACACATCATGCTTTGCACCCCCAGCCCTTGTGGCTGCCCCATCCCTGGCAGTGTTCAAAGCCAGGTTGGACACGGGACTGGACCAAGCTGCTCTAGTGGAAGGTGTCCCTGCCCATGGCAGGGGTTGGAACTGGATGAGCTTTAAGGTCCCTTCCAACCCAAACCGTTCCATGGTTCTCCCAGTGTTTTCATTCCGGGGGAGGCCAGGGAGGGTCACAGCAGCGATGGGGACGGCGCAGAGACCGCTTATCTCAGCAGGGGTCACACCGGGACGTGGTTTCTGGTGCAGTGACCCCGGCTGCAGGACCCCATCCATCTCCCTGCCACCGCGCTCCCCTGCTAACCCTCAGCGCCGCACGCTGACAGACAGGACGGCAATTAAGCCCTCGCTGAACTAATTCACTTGAGCCTGTCTACATTTCAAACAGCTCTGGAGATAGGCTCTGTTTACAGAGCCTGCTGCCGTTTATTATTTTTTTGGGGGGTGTTGCATGGAACAGGGAGGGGAGATGTCATTGAGGGAAGATAAATAGGGCAGAAGACCCTGTAAAGACAAAGGGCTGAGCATGGCCCTGCTTGGCCTTGGGATAGAGCAGCTCTTTGCACAGGGAGCAAGAAGAGCGTTTCCCAGCTTCCAGCTCTAGCTGAGGGTGTGCAAAGCTCAGTGCATGCACCCAAGGGCTGCTCCATTGCCTGGGCCACCCCAGCACTGGCAGAGGCAGGGGCTGCTCGAGCTCAGGAGTACTTGGATGGGCTCCATCCCTCCTAATAAATACAGTGATAATTTATAGGTGATCCCCTGGCACAGTGGGACCCTGGCTCCATGTGCACCCCTTTCCTTCCTGCTGCTGTGGCAGGGCCACAGAGGGTGTGGGATGCCCCCTGCTTCCCTCCTTGCTGGGATCTGGCACCAGCCACAGCGCTGAGGCCACTACTCAGCATCACCAACCTCTCTCCCTTAAGTCCTTCCAGGCTCAAGACATAACCCCTGTCCCTGAACACACAAGGAAAGCACAGCTCAGTGCCAAGGCAGAGCATAGGGCGGTGTGACCACAGCTACCTAATATGCACATCCCTGAGAGGGATGCCAGGGAGGCAAAAGGGCAGAAACAGGGGAAACTCCTAAAGGAGAGCCCCAGAGTTCAAGGAAATGGGCCCTTCCTGCAGGGGAAGGTTTGAGGAGGCCTGGCACAGCCAAGGAGGAGTCCAACCTCCAGCATCTCTTTGCAGGGGGATTACTTGGAGGAGGAGATCTGGGCAGGACTCTGCCCTGTGGGTAAGGGGATGCTGCAGCACCATGAGCAAGCAGGGAAGCCCAGACTTGCCCCTACACAGGCAGGGGAACCATGGCACATGCCCTACAGAGGGAGATGGGAGAAGCCACTGGGGCTGGGGCCATATGGGAGATGCCCATCCAAACCTGCCCAGGGCTCCTAGCATGGACCCTGAATCCCAGGACCTGGGTACCACAACAGCTCAGCCGCCCTGCTGCCCAGCAAGCCCTCTGCCACTGGCCATGGGGGGCTGCCCCTTCCTTGGGGGCTGTGTTCCCACCCTCTGGCTCTCCAAAACCAAACCCTTGTCTTCCTGAAAGGTGGATACCTGCCTCGGACCCAGGGCAGCGTGTTCCAGCAGCCAGCCCTGCGGCTCTGCTTCCGACAGGCACGAGGAGCCTCCACAGACCTGCCTGCCTGTTTTCCTTGGCAAAAGGCAACCCCCTCGAAGCTGTTTAACCACTAAAAAGAGCTAATGAGGTTTCAGTTAATTAAACAGGGTGAGGCCTCACAATGCCCATCATCACTTTTTCCCTTCTCCTTGTGCCACTGCAACATCCCAGATGGGAATTGCACAGCCCCAGCTCAGGACGGGGCATGTGCTGGGCTGTAGAGTCACAGAGAAATGCTGGTAATAAAAGAAATACCTTCACCTACCCCCTTGTCTTTCCTTTGCTTAAGTCAGGTCATGTCTGGAAGACAAAAACACCCCTTGGAAGTCAGGGTTTGGAGCAATACAAAGGGGAGTCTTGTCTAAAAGCACTGGCCAAGAGTCAAAGCAGGGAAGCGATCGCTGTCCAGGACTGTTTGCACAGCAGCGACTCCGAAATCGTATTTCACTGCAGCAGCAGGGTCTTCATCAGGTTTCTCCACATCCCAGCTCAGGTCTATTTCTCTCTGCAAGGTTATTAAAAACACTTGGACCTGAAACAGTCTCATTGTGTCTACACGGTTGCTATTTATTATTATAAACAAGGGTGTCAGGGCCATTAAAAATAAATCAAAATGGGTAAAAAATGAGTGAGAAATACAAGGAAACGGAATGATGGAGAACACCCATCCCAACACCCAGGGCTGACAGTTCCCGCTCGCAGGAATGTCTTCTGTGCTAGAGGGAAAATAACTTCTCATTTTTCTTCTCAACCAAACTGCATCCTTTTCCCAGCTGGGGATGCTGAGCTGCAGGGAATGGAAAGAGGAACAGATCCAGCTTCCAGCCCCAGATCCTGCTGCTCCTGGACTCTGACTGGGATTAGTGCTGGCACCCATTGGCTCCCACCGAGGGAGGAGAATGCAGTGTCTCACAGACCCATCACCACTGCAAGCTGGCTGGCCACAAGCACAAACCAGCACATGCTGACTGTGTGTGCTGTCAGAGCTGGGTGAGTGGTCCCTGCAGCAAGGCTCTGTGGTGGGGTTGGTGAGCACGAAATGATGGGTGAGAACACCAGGAACCTGCTGCACCCTTCAGAGGGCTGCTGGGGCAGCTTCTTCCTGCAGAGCAGCCCTGGGAGCAGAGGTGCTGGCTTTCATTCTCCTCCTGGTGGGAGGCAGGGCCGGGATGCACTGGGGGAATCAGCACCAGGGATTACAGAGGATGCACAGGGAATGATGTTAAAGTACAAAACCCAAGATCCCACAGTTATTACTGAACTGTGGGAGCTACAGACCAGGACAGAGGTCCAGCTGAGCAATAGCAGGCACAGAAGGGGCTTAAATGGTTGTGAATGGGCCAGGTCATTACACCACTCTGTTCAGAGCATCTCAAATACTCAGCATTCTTAAAAAGCTTTAAAAAGCAGAGAAACTGCAATCTGCTCTCATTCACACCAGGGCACAGAGAAATACAGAGGTGTTATTGTACAGAAACGCTAAAAACCTGTGCTGGTGGAATTACAAGTTAGAATTGTTCCTGAAAGCAAGACCTCTGGGCTCCTACATGGGAAGACACACTGGCCTGAAGCACTCCTTTACACTGGCATCTCTGCGGAGACCCTGCCTGGGGCTGGGCTCTCCCCTCCATCTTTCACATCACCATCTCTAAGCAAGAGCTCCAAACTGGCCAAAGAGCAGTCACACAAAGAGCCCATTGCCCAGCTCCTTCTGCCTTTCACAGCAAGCTCTGAGTGGTCTGAAGGGCCATGGGGAGCAGGGACACCCCAAAGCAGAGCCTCCCATCAGTAACAGTGGGAGCTGATGAGCCAGGTTCAGTCCAGTGCCTTGCTCACAGCAGGACAGCTAAGACTCAGCCAAGGAACAGCACAAGCTGTGGCACATCATCTGAGCACTGCTGCTGATCTGATCATCTCATTAACACTGATTCTCTTCCATAAACCAGAGCAGTTCACACCCACCACAATAGCCACCCTCATCCTCTACTAATGAGCACCCATGGCTGCTCTCCTGCCTCCAGACCAGCACCAGAACCACACCGCTCCGTGCCACAGAGTCTACCTCAAACGTGTCTGTACTCAGGCTTTTGAGTGCAGAGTTGGCAACAGGGCACATGCAGCAGGACCCTGATGCAGGATGTCTCTGTCCCTCTGTCACTGCTGTAAAGTGGAGGATGCTTTGGGAAGGCCATGTCTTTCAGGTGGTCTCCATGAATACAACAGGGATGGTCTTTGGAAGGAGTAATGAACCCACACCTTATTGTTAGCTGAATACTCATTAATAAGCAAGAAGGTGCTGAAAACCCATTCCCACACTGCTGCTTTTCAGGATACAGACTTAGGCTTTCACCAAGGCAACAGGAACCTTTGCTCTGTCAGGGCTGATTTCATTATCTTGCAGGTTTCACCCCATTTCTGGTTCTAGTCCCTCTTGTTTCAGTTCCTTTCTCATTAACACATACAACCTTCATTAGCTGGAAAGCAACCCTGCAAACCATCCTCTGCGGGAGGACCCTGCCAGCCTAATGCTGGAATTACATTTGCTAAATGCAGCCTAAACGCAGGATTATTTCTGTTAAAACCTCCCGTTTTGCCCATGCCCTGAACACCTGCAGCTTTCAAGCCTTTTGTAAGAAAAAGCACTTTTATAATGTGACCTCTCCCACTGCATCTCAACCCTAGCAGCTCCGGCAGCTTAAAAGTAAGGAGACCAAGGTGAACCCTTCACTTGCTGCAGCACCGGCCCTGTGGTGTAAAGTAATCCGCTGGGAAGCAGGCCCAGCACACTCCTGTCTGTGGAACAGCATCTGCAAGCAAGCACCCTGCACCTCCAGCAGGACCCAGCTTTGGTGTAAATGGTGTTTGGCTTAGGGCTGGAGCAGGCCAGGTCTTGGAGAACCAAAGCATTAAAATTCCATGAAAATGATGGCAAGCGTTAGAAGTCTTGTTTCACACCAGTGGGAGACCAGAGAGGGTCACTTCTCATCACCCACGTTTGAACACCGAAGCTCATGGGTGGTGTTAGGGATATTTTAGGAGAACCCCACATCAAAACCTCCTGTTTTTCTCCTTTAAGACACGTAATAATTAAAAACACAGCTCTACATGCTGGATTTAATGAAATCCTCCCCTTCTGGCAGGCCCACCCAAGCCAAAACCGAGCTTACAACGGGTGGCCAGTGACCCTTCAGAAGAAGGGATGCTGAAAGCGTCTCTGTTGTACTTGCGGGACGAGGGGAGCAGGGACACAGGGCTCAGGACTGTGTGTTGCTGGGAAGCATGACGACACCCGGGGAAGGAAGGGAACACTCTCAGCCTTCTGGCCTAAATTATCTGCTAACACAAATAATCAAGTTCCAGGGACCACACTGCTCTGGCGCCACTAAAACAAGGGGGGGGCCAGGCCCCAGTGCTGTGCAGCGAGCAGGTGGCAGCCGCAGCCTGACCCGTGCAGGATATTCCAGTGTGATACAGAGAGTCCCGATGCTCTCCGAGGAAGCCAGCGCCGCTTCCAGTATCGTGGGAAGTTTTTAATGGCTCGCTCAAGGCGAGGCCTCCGAGATGTTTATATTAATACTTACATGTTGGATAGCCGCTCAGTTGGGCTCAGCTGGAAACCCGTCCAAGCAGCTGAGAAACATCTGGCTGCTAACCTTGGACAAGGGCTGATCTGGTAGCCCAGGGATTCAAGAGGTCTCTTTGGAGGGATAGGAGTTTGGCAGATAGCTCACTGAGATCCATGCTCTCCTACGGCTGTTTCCCAAGTCCCACTGATCGTACAGGGGTGACACATGCAGCCTGTGCACACCCCAGCCCCATGTATGCAGCATCCCAGCCTCAGTGATCACAAAAGAGCTGTAATTAAGGTATTACTCCTAATTTCCAGGAATACTGAAGGTGTGTGACTGTGTGTGCCTCCAGGGGAGCACAAGCAGCTGTTTGCAGCACACACAACACCCATCTCTCCATAACCCTGCCCTATGCTGTGTGTGCAGGACCAGTGCCACCAGCCCTCCAGCCTCTGCTCCGGCTTCCCTCTGCCTGCACTTAGCACCAAGCAAGCACAAAATTGCCCCCAAAAGCCTCCACCACGAGGCAAACAAAAATCCTGTTCTCCATATATCAGGAGACTGCTACCAGGCCAATTATTAATATATGGTTTTAAAGCAGCTTTATAAGAGGAGCAAGTAGAATGGAAAACAGACTCATTTCTGACAGAGATGACTCAAAAGCTGGCTTCCCTTTTCTTTCCCAAACTCCTGTGGTTTTTTTTTTTTGTTTGGTTTGGGTTTTTTCCCCAAAAGAAACTTCAAGCTTTGGCTATCCTGAAACATTCTTTGGTGAGTGAAGAGCTAACGAAATAAGCCAAAGTAAAAGAATACATATTGAGCAATCGAGAGGGAGAAGGGACTTGCAGACAGACCATTTGACATTTATCTTCCCCTCCTATTACCCATTAAGGTACCACAGGGCTTTCTAGACATGTTAGGACAAAGCCACCACCAACCTGGCTCGAGAAGCAGAAAATCAGGACAGGACCCACATTTCTGGAAACCCTCTGTAGGCTTTATTTAAAAGGAGATAAGGATGAAAAGGTGACAAGATGCTTGACAGATGTAAGATGATGAGAGTCTAGCTTATCTCCTTATCTTCCACGATGTCTTCTGCTTTTCTGTTACAACAAAGTGTGTGTGACATTGGTGTAAATGTAAAGGCACAAGCACCAACAACGTAGCACCAAGAAGGGAGGACTGGGAAGAAGATGCTCAATAAGGGCTAAAAAGGTCTGGCCCAGCAGACACTGAGTGTGCTGCCTCTGGTCCAACCAAGCACTTAAGCATGTGCCTAACTTAAGCTTTACTTCACCAGGGCTCTTCACAGGCTTAGAAGTTAAGCACATTCTCCAGCAATCTGCTACAGACCGGACAAACAAGCAGCTACTGAAGGACCTGAATCTCAGTCAACAGCAAGGTTAGCGCTTTGGAAAGCACCCCAGCCAAACATTAATGCAATATGGCAATTTCCACTGACTGAGGAACACTCTAAGCCATCAGGAAAAGCTTCTTAAATGTAAAATAACACACAACAAAGTTTAGATATTAATAATATCACTATCACATTCTTTTCACCTTCTTTCAGCTCCAGGTAGGGAGAGCTCAAAGCAGACTTATCCACAGACACATGCAGAACTGGAACTCCCTTGTTTCAGTGTAAGCTGGTGCCAGCTTGAAAAACACCCCTGAATTCACTGTGCTGTTTCTTGATGTAGGAAATGCTGTCCTGTAGGTAAAGCACCAACCTCAAATGCCTAATGGCCAATTCCCACAAACAGCAAGGTAAGCCACAAATAGCTCCTACAATTCCAGCAGCATACCACAGAGGCTGGTATTTGGCACCCGAGCATGTCCCACTGCATCTCTCTGTTGGGTTTGTTTCCCTTGTTAGAACTGGCATAACTTAACACTGTCCCTTCATGCTGCTTATGTGGCAGTGCCATTGGGAGCTCTGGCATCATGGCTCCGAAGCAGCTCCAGGATAAACCATCTGAGCAGCTGTCCTTTGGCCAGGCTGTTTGCTCAGAACCCATGATCACAGCCACATTCACTGGCTGCTCCTTCTGCTCTGCTCTGACCGGCTCCAGGGACACAGCAGCTGAAAACGCCTTTTGGGTTAAAAATCAGTTCCCTACTGGTACTGGAAGAAAGTTAATAAATCCAAAGCACTACAAGTTGTACAAAAAAGCAATACTTAAGCATTTACTCCCTACACACACAGAGCTGAATTACAACAAAGCAAGAAGCAAGCAATTAGTCTTTATTAACCATTAAAATCTCACTGCAGTGACGGTTTTCCCCGTAGCAAGTTAATGTTGTACAGTGAGAAAGTAACGATTATCAGCCTTTTAAAACTGAGCTGATTCAGGATAAGTGTGAAAAGTGGTTCCCACAAGAGGCCAATTCCCACATTTCAATGGAGCAGCATTTGCACCTTACTCAGAGCCAAGCCTTGCACAGCTTGCTAGCTCCCTCTACCGCCTCACACTACAGCCAGAGCCAAAACCTCTCACCACATCCCCAGGGAGCACTGGCAGGTGAGGAAGGGGTTTTACATCCAGTATATTTGGTGCAAGGATGGCCCTAGGACCCTCTGCAGGAACCGGGAAGGGCATCCGCATGGCCACCTCCTGCTCAAACCAGTCCCTGCCCCGAGCACTGCTCCAGCAGCACCTGCTCCAAGGAACAGCATCGATTTTAGGGCCAATCCACTCATTTATTATCCCTTCATATCCTTCTATCAAGAGACCCTGGTTCAAGACATAAACTGAGGGTCAGTGGGGATCAGCTTCCACTTTGGCTTTACACTGCTAGAGTGAGGATAAATACAGGTAAGACACAGTTTTTGTTTCCCCATCTCATTTCTGAAGCCCAAACAAGCAACTAAGCTGTGAGATGCCAGGTCTCTTCCACTACGCAGCTCTTGGGGCGCATACACTGGCAAAGCTACAATGCATAGATCCAATGAAGCTGACTCTTAGGGCTTTCCAGACCGCTCCTACATGGTTCAGAGCGAAGAGAGCTCGGGAGCATTGACATGTTCAAAGAGTGCAACTCCCAGATGAGAAAATTCGGAGTGAACCCCTCTGGTTTTCAGGTACCACCCTACTTCACATGGCAAATGTTAACACCACATGGCTCTTGCCAGCACAGCACAGCCCAGGTCAGAGGGGAATGCTCCAACCTGTACAACCTGCAGAGCAAACCGGACAGTTTCAAGGTTTAAAAACTGTTACTTGAGGTATGAAGGTCAAGGGAGGCCCCAAACATGCACCAACCAACTCCAAAACAGGGCAAGGGCACTTACAACAGCTCTGAAAAACAGAGATAATCGAGCAGCATGCTATAATTATCGAGCATTGTTCCAATTCCCGTTTAACATCTTCACATACCGAGCTATTTTAAATAAACACCCACACATGATGCTGACAAAGAATTAGTCTTCACAGATACCCTCCAAGCTACCAGAGGATTGAGAATTCCAGGCTAGAAGCCAGCAGCAAGTTTCACAAAGTTTCATAGAAGGTCATTCCCTTTTTCATTCCTAACCCAAGAAGAACCTTGTTCCACCACAACACCCAAGTGAATGCACGAGTACCTTCTGGCAACTCTCTGAAGCAGAGATGCTTTACACTTGGCAATGGCTGAAATCTCACAGCCCCGTTCCATATCCAGATTTGGAGAGGTCAGCTTTTTACACTTCACTGTTTGAGGGAAAAACAGGTAAAGTTTCAAGATGTGAAGCTCTCCTTGAACTTGACAGTGTTAACATGCAACCATGCGGGGATTTGATCTCCTCAGGACCACAGCACAGAAAGGTCACTGCAATGACAGAGCTACCTTCAGCCAGCACATGTATCTAGAAATTCACTTCAGCAGTTCCTCAAGCATCATGTAATGCTACCAACTGCCAAGTCTAGAGGAGTTTGAGGTTTAATCTAAGACTAAAGACTCTCCTTGGCACAGCAGCAGCAGCTGGATAAAGACAATTGCCTCTCACCACCAGTCTACATACTCTTAGCTAAACATGATCTGTAGGAAGATACTTCCAACAAATCAAGAATTCCATAAGGGATTAAAATTCTAAACATAAATACAATTAAAGCCTTCTAATATTAATGCACACTTTTTATTATATTAAAATCAGGCAATGGTCTGATACAATAAAAAGGCTGCTTATGGAATACTGTTATGTTAAACTTTAATTACAGAGGATGTTAAATCCTTACAACTAATATTTTCCTCAAAAGAGTTAATGGAAACATCAATTGTTCATTGACTTGATAGCTGCTGCTTTAAAATGTGTTCATTTTTCTCTTTTCCTTTTTTTTCCTGTTTTTTTGTTTTCTTTTCTTTTTTTACACAAACACTGAATTTGTTCATAGAACTCAGGACACACCAGGTTGGTTGTATGTAAGCTTGCATCCACATTTCAGCAGCTAGTGGTCCGAAACAGTAAACCAGAAAAGGCAGTGATTTGCCAGGATGCAAAGCCAATCAAGGTCCTCAATCTGCTGTACGCACCAGAATCTTCACTGAGGAGATTACTCTTCTAAGACTTACAGAATCCTAAGGAAATCTACCACTTATTTGATTTGTCTGTAGTTGTCACATCTTTAGAAGGGCCAAACATAAGTGCAATATTTTGTTAATTAACATTCTTGGTCAATCCAAAGCACCAAAATACAACTATTTGAGCTGGAGTGTGTTCAGAATCTCTGTGTGCAGAGTTTCCCCGTAACAGTTTGGCAGCAGCAGAAGGTTTCAGCAATCCTGGTAAATTACTGCTCTTTTCACCACGTCAAAAGCCTATCTAATAACATCAGCCGTGGCCAGCTTGGCGGTGTGGCAGCAGTGCTGGAGGGACAGGGGAAATCCAAGTTTGCGAGCAGAATAGATACTCTTGTTTCCCAGGCTGGTGAAGACTAAATTTGTTGCAAAACCAAAATGATAAGCAAGAGGGAACAGGTCAAGTTATTGCCCCAACGCTTACCCCTGCTGGCCAGGGGTGAGAAGAGTCACAAAGAGGGGCAAAAAGAAAGCAGCATCCCCACTAAAAAGAGGGGAAGAGGGAAGAGATTAAAAGAACCCTGAATCCCTCACCCAAAGCCCACATCATTGGTGAGAAGGACCAGGAAGAGAAATACAATCTATGCCTTGGCCAAAGGGAAGAAGGAAGCTTGCCCAGATCAGGGCATTTAAAAAAAACCCCAAAACAATAAAAACCCCAAAAACGACCACAGTCACATTCAGCCTTTACTAGAGATAGCACAAAGGGAGGGATGACTGAGGTTAGCACACATCCCCATTAGTAGTCCATAAAGCCCAGTGTAGTACTGGAAGCAAAAACCTTTGTGTCTACTCTAATAAATAGCCCTGAGCTTCGACTCTATTGCAAAAGACAGAAAAAAAACCCAAACCCCAGGCCAGACACACAGCAAGGTGATTGTGGGATGGATGCTTTCACAGTTACGTTAGATGTGCCACACTGGTCTTGACAGTAATAAATTTAAATAGACTTTTCCTGATACCAGAAGTTCAGCTATGTGGACAGTGGTTACACGACAGGATTATTTGTTATAGCACAACTTATATTTCAAATGAAAAAAAAAAAAAACAAAAAACCCCCAAAACCCAAAAAAAAACCCAAAACCAAAAAAAATTAGTATCATTTACAGTATCTCATGAAAAAACTTCCTTTGAATGGGAACTTCCTTTCCAGTATTTCTGAGGTCTACAAGATGCATCTAGAAAATTTACTACTGTGGAAAATGAAGACAGCTTAAATTGAATAAGGGGGGCATGGTTTTGTTTTTGTTTTGTTTTTTAATTAATTGCTGTAACATTGTCCTTCAGGTGGCTGAGGAAGTTTCATATTTTCTTTAGACATCATTAGACGCCGAAGCTCTTGCAGAACAACTTTGATACTATAAGAATTCTGCCATTTTGCTAGGACTGATATGGCTCTGGGGTCCACCTAAAATAGACAAAAAGATCATTCCTGTCAGAATTGAAATGTTTGATACACTTAAACCACCCCAAACCCTCCAACTAAAGAGCTTCTAAGAAACCTGAGTGGGAGAAACCAAAGCAAGCAGAAGCAAGCAAGCAGTTTGCTAGAAGCATAATAAATCCCTGCATGATGCAACTACTTGTGAACTGCAAAAGGGCAGGAAAAGTCAATTCCACGTTTTGATTTCAGAACACACTTGGCTTGTCCACTTCCCTCCTACCCCCTTTTCCTTCTCCTCAAGGCAAATGGCACCAACAAGCAGTAAACAGTTAAGCAAGTTTTAAGCATAAAACAAAAGCATTAACTGGAAGATGCACACAAAAACCATGTTAAAATGAGTAAAACCAAAAAACTTACCACTCCATTAGAACTATTTACTCCATTCATATTAATTTTTGTTACAAATCTTACAAATGGAGGTGCTTCTGGATACTTAGGCCCACATTCTATTTTAAGGCTGTATATTCTGTTTTCATAAATCGTCTGAGGGGAGAAGAAAGGGAGGAAAACAATTACGTGAGGCAGTTCAGTAAACATTTGGTTAAAACAGTGGTTACTTTAGGGACATGTTAACTACTTAACATGAGGGCAGCCACTTACATATTGTGCTGGCTACCTCTGGTTTGGGTTCATTTTCTAATATTCAGAGTATCACAGAATGGTATCAAATATTATCTCTTCAGGGTAATAAATTCTACTGGTCTTTTAAACATCCAATTTTCATATAAGAAATGAAACCGGCATTGCTTCCCATTCACCAACTGAAGTGATTCTTTTAATCATCATATATAGCACAGATACTCACTTTTCAGCTAATCTTTATAAAGCAGCTTTGTCTTCCCAGTTTACTAACCAGACTCTCTTCCTTGAAATTGAAGCCATAGCTTTAACAGTTAGGCAACTATCTCTAGCCTGCCCTAGAACTGCACTTGAAAAATACTCCTTGGTCATAAACCAACCTGCTGGTTCTCAGAAAGGGGAATCCCTCCCATTGCAAAGTACATCCCGATCCCAAACAGTATTATCACTGTCTCAACAGCAGTAACACTTCACAGCTATTAGAAACCCTGGATCAAGAGTTCTTAACTAACAAAACAATGGATACAGATGAGAGACTACAAGGCTACCTTGAATCTTCAATATTTAAAAGTCATTAAAAGAAACAACAGTTAAGGTTATTCTGCATTCTGAGAGTAACTCATTATGATGTGCTGAGCCAGTGCTGCCGGCCACAGAGCTCCAGCTAAGCTGGGCAATGCAGGAAGTTGGCAGCAGCATACAGCAGCAAAAGGATCATCATGGGGAAGTTTACACCCTGAATATTTTAATATTTCCCTTAATATTAATGAGTATTTTGATGCAAAACACTACCAAAACCTTAAGAACTGACTTCCTGACTCAGTTGTCTCTCAAGTGTGCAGACAAAGGGGCTTCCAACCAGCACTGGCCAGTGCTGGCTGGCACCAGTACCTCTTGGTCACTCCCCCAGCACCTCAGCCAGCCAGCCTTTCAGATGCCAGCCAAGGCAGGGACAAACTGAGTGCTGTGACAAAGTTCTGGGGGGAAAAAGTCATCTGTCAGCTCTGCTCAGGTCTGCTGAGCCCCTGAGTGTGCCTGGTCCACAGAGTAACTAAGAGGCCAGAGGTTCGTGCAGGTTTTTAGGGTTTTTGCCAATAACCACACGACATGCGGACTGGTGAATGGAAACCCTGGCCTGTGCACATGTCCATAGCCAATATAAAATACGTGAAGATAAAGCTGAAGTTGTGACAGTGCCACTGTTTTTAAATAGCTTGTATAAACAAGATGAATCACTGGCTGTGAAGCTATCTGCACAAAGTCTGGGAAGGAGAAGGATGCTTCCATGTATGGTAGCAGGGATATGCAGAGCAGCAGCATGTATCTAACTCTGCACCACGATTCATTTTTCCCTCTGGGATGCCCACGATAAGACTCTTCCACCTGCTTCGAGCGTGACTGCTTTCTACCCAGAAGGAAATAGGATTTTCATTTTTATTCCCCCATTGCCAGTATTCTCACATCCTAGTAAGAAAAAAAACATGGTAATAATATAACCAAGTAAGAACAGTACTGAAAGCAGGACAGCCACTTATCAAAACAAGAATGACTCAAATGTCCCAGAATCTCTCCCAGTACAGCCCATTGCCTTCAAGCAATAAGAAAGCATGATACATTTAGAAAAGATCTATGTCCATAAGTGTGTCAGAAGGACAAAAGAGGCACAGCTGAACCATCTTCCATGGTAGTCCTCTAGCCTTGGTTGGCAGCATGACATGAACTACATGGTTCTATCACTTCTGGTAAGTCAGCATATGTCTATTTGCACGCTGCAGTTTCTATTTAATTTTCTAAATTAGGTTTCAAGGTTGCTTAAATTCTCCATGAAGTGTATGCACACAGTGAGCTTTCTTCAGTCTTACTGCTCATTAACACTCTCCTAATGTTCTAGAATCAAATGCTGTTCTAGAAAATATCATAAACAAATGAAATGATCAAAAATGGGGAAATGTTAACAATGGCAGACAAAAAAGTAAACAACACTTCTGGATGGGAATACTGCATATGTAATGCCATTGTAATATGGATTCTTGTACAACCTCATGGTGCAGCAGAAAAGGCAACTGACAGAAGGGAAACACACAGGGCAGTAGCATGGTTAAAGATCTGCAAAGGTTTCCTGATAACAGACAGAGAACACTGGAATTACTGGGAAATGAAACTGAGGCCAGATACAGAAGACAACATCTGCTACTGCAGGAAGGAGAATCAGCTACTTGCACTACATGGCAAGGATATTAAAGACACAGAACAGAGGTATACAATGAAACTGGAGAAAACAGGCAAGTTTTGGGTTTAGAATACATGCATACATACAAAGCACAATAAGTCCTCAAGTTCACTACCAGAGTGGAGACCCACAGTTTAGTAGGGTTTGAGGGGAATAGAGAGTGAGAACACAACAATACCACCACAAAGACGAGTAGCATTGTAAGAAACTACATTGGGAAAGAACATTCAGAGAAGAAATTAAATTCATTAAAATTTGAGTTTCCCAAGTTAGCTGAAACTCTGCAAGAGCAAGTCAGTACTGCTGCAATAAAAACCAACCCATGAACTCAACAAGAAACAGCAGAAAGACTAGCAGTACTGGACAAAACATCCACGTTTTACCTACATTAGCTCCATATGTAATCTCACTAGCCGAAGGATTTTAAACCTTGCTGTCTGTATTCAAGAGTACAGGATACTAGAATCCTGGAATCTCAAAAGTTATGTCTTAATGAATCTGTAAATATAAAGCAGACATGTAACAGAACTAACCAGAGAAAGGTATTAAAAATATTCCAAATTAAAAGCACAAGACACAGAGATATATGAACCCTATTATCATATGGAACTTGAACCTTCAACATAAATCACTTGCTACAGTGGTCTTTTTTCCACTCACTTGTGTTTCCTTTGTTTTCTACTCCAGTGGTTAGATTAAGGGAAGAAAAGGGAGAAGAGAAATAAGAGTAACAGTACTACTTTAATAGTTAAGCACATAACTTACTCTTGGAGGTCCAATAATCATTCCTGTCCATCTTGTAAGTGTCATGTCTTCGTCATCTTCAAGGCCCCAGCTAACTGTTCCATCACCTACTCCTTTCTGACCTTCTTCAAGTTCTTCCAACAGACGAAAATTACGAGGAACTTTTACTCCTGAAAAACATCAGAAAAATATTTTGAATTGAGAAATCCAGTAAAGAAATAAAACCAAAAGCAATTGCCCTGATACTTTTGGTCATTCTACAGCAAACATTTTGGGTAAATCCATAAAAAAGCACCTGTTTTTCAATGACAACATTTCAACACTATGAAAAGGATATCCTCATAATTAGCTTGGATTTTACAAGCAAAATAAGGTACTCACAATTAAACACACTAGAAGGATGACAGGCCAGATACTGGGGCAGGCAGCAAAATTACAGGAAATGTCTGTCCATTCAGAGATACATACAGTATCACAGAGCTCTAATTAGCACTTGTCTGTATGATTTATAGCACAAAAACTTAGGAGATGCTGCAAAATGAGAGGCTCAACAGCACCCAACTTACTCAGAGCTTTTAAAATACCATTCAAGGCAAATAAAACTCCAAACAGTAGTTAGTCTGAAGTTAATTTAAGTGGGCTTTGTCAGTAGCAACAGCATTCTTTGTACTCATGACCTCCACCACCAAGGAATTTCTTCTGCACTTCTTAGATGTTGGCACATTTATCCTCAAAACACACAGCAGAAGAGAAAATGTTCTTATTCCTATCACATTAATGGAAAACAATGGCATAGAGAGCTTATGACATATCCAAGCTCACACACTAAGTCTGCAGCAAAAAAGCATCTTGAACCCAGGCCAGAGGGGACTTAATATTACTCATTCTTCTTCAAGGTATCTGTAGCTCAGTCATCACAAAACATGAATGCAGCCTAGGCCATCACTCCTCCTTTGTATTAGGTTTGTGTGGCAAGGTTTTGGTAGCAGGGGTGGCTACAGGGGTAGCTTCTGTGAGAAGAAAGCCACCTCTTGTGCCTAAGAGAAGCCGCTCCTGCATCTGACAGAGCCAATGCCAGCCGCCTCCAAGACAGACCTGCTGCTGGCTAATGCTGAGCCCATCAGCAACAGTGACAGCACCTCTGGCATAGTTAAGAAGGGATAAAAAATGCCCTGTGTAACACCAGCAGCAGAGAGGAGTGAGAGTACGTGAGAAAAACAAGTCTGCAGACTCCAAGGTCAGTGAAGGAGGGAGGAGATGTTCCAACTGCCAGAGCAGATTCCCCTGCAGCCTGTGGTGCAGGGCACAGTGAGTGCCCCTGCAGCCCATGGAGGCCCATGGTGGAGCAAATCTCCACCTACAGCACAGGAGCAGAGGGATACCCTTAGAGGCTGTGACCTCATGGGAAGCCCATGCTGGAGCAGGCTCCTGTGGGGAGAGGAACTCAAACTGGATCAGGTTTGTTGCAGGACTGGTGACCCCATGGGGGACCCATGCTGGAGCAGTCTGTTCCTGAAGGACTACATCCAGTGGAAGTTGGCCATTTTGATACGCACATCTAACACAACATGTCAAGAATATCCCAGGGAAGCATGATTCAGTAACACAACTGTATGAAGAGAAACCTGAAGTCCAAAAAGTGACACCAGAAGAGGCCAGACCTGCACTGGCTATACCACACCACACGTCTGGGGGCTGCAGAGCACAACTCAAACACAACTCCATGCCAAATCTGCATCTTCAACTCCCAGCGAGACCGCACTGTTACCATGGCTGCTGTGTAATACCAATCTTTGGCTGCAAAAGGAAATGAGTCAGTTGGGGCTGGTGAAGCCATCCCCATAAGATTAACCAAGCCCCAAACCATCAGTGGTAAGATGACCTCTTGGGAATCACTGTTAATGTTTAAGCAGGGTAATCCCTGCTTAAAAAGCTCCTGCATCTCCCCTCTCAGCAAGTCTTAAAAGTATGCAGTGTGTATTTTGTGTACCTCAGGCACATGAAGATTCAAGTACGCAGCTCATGCCTGAATCATGATTAGCCACCCCATTTTTACCTACATTCCCAAAGCTCTCCATGCTGTAGCTAGAGGAAACAGAGAAGAGAGCAGTCTACCTCCAACAGAGGGAACAACAGAAACAGCTGGAGTGTGCGTTGAAGGACAAGGTTCCACCTTTACTTACACACACAACCTATTTTACTACTGCAGCAGTGGATGCATGGGAGCACTGGTGATGGAGAATGACTCACTGCTGCGATGCCTGGAGCTGCTGTCTGGGTTTCAGCCCTGCCCGCTGGCACCCAGGGAAAGAAACAGCCAGCTAAGGACGACAACGGAGATACAAAAGATCCTTTTGGAGGGTGAACTCCACCCTTGGGTCTGACACAGCGCTCTTCAACAATGCAGGTGATGCCGCAAAGGAAACTGTTGTGGTTATTATTAGAAACCCAACCTGAGCCTCTCCCCACTTACAGATGCAATAAGCTGAAGCCAGCAAAAGACCTGCCTTGAATGTGCCATGTTACCAAAAAATGCTCTCTGTGGACCACAATATCATGATGCTTAACAAACATCCTCTTGGTCTCTGTGCTTCAGCGCTTGATAATACCACTCCATATTTACCAGTGGTTCAAAGATAATTTACTGATATTTACTTAGACCAAAGCAAATAACCCGGGAGGAATCAGCTTTATGGTAAGCACACACAGGCCACACATTAAAGGAGGCAAAAACCCCATTGCCTGCCCATCCTCCCTCTGAGCATCATGCACCCTGTTCAGAGTGAGGCAGAAATCCCATGTGAAGAAAATTAAGTGATCATGTAATTACAAATGACATTGTCACGTATATATTTGAGAAGGCCACAAGCAAGGTTGAAAGGCAGCTTTAATTGTGACATTTGCTAACCAGAGCTCAGCTTGGCTTTACAACCTTACAGGAAGAGAAGGCCACTTTTATTTCTGAGCCCTCCACAGATCCAGCTGCTCTGATTCAGCATGAATCAGAGCCACAAGAGTCAAACAGGATGGTAGAGTTCTGACAAGGCTGAGGTCTACAGGGAGCTAGCTAGTCACATCGTGCACACAGAAAAAGTTAACATAAATTACTCCTACTTTCACAGTGACTGCTCACTTGTGAGCACTACAGGAGCATGAGTGGCAAAAGGAGGTGCCAAAAGAGAAGTATATAATATTAAAGATATTATGCACTTCACAGAAAATAAAATTATCATGGGAGATGACTTGTTACTTTACAACAAACCATCTTGTCCAACAGCATCACTGACTTCTAAAATGTTCTATCCCTGTGCTAAAGCTCAGAGATGCAACAGAAGCACCTCAGCCACTACAGAAGGCAAGTTCAGAGTCAAATCAATGACAGTAATTCAGCTCCTCTCTGACACTTTCTCAGGAGATTAAAAAGGAATAAAAACAAATCTACATGTAAAAGACTATGGCCATACAATCACAAATGCTTTATATTATTTCCAAATAACCTGCCCTTAAGGAAGGCAAAGTAAAAGACCAGATTCACCCTTCTGTCAGCCTGGAAAGATGCATGAAGTCATTAAGCCAACCTCATCTCCTCTTCACATGCAATGGCCTGCAATGGTCAGCTACCACATCCCACTGGGACCCCAACCCCAGAAACCACACAAGCTTTATCATTTGTGGTTGCATGCAAATGTATCCCCATTGATGTTCACTCTCCACCAAGATTCCTAGAAAGTGACCTGTTCTAGGCATACACAGTATTTGGGAAATGCTTTCTATGGCTAAACCATGGCAGATTCAGAGCTGGGAGATGTCCTGCACCAGCTGATACAACCATGAGTCAACTACATGTCATCTTCCCACCCTCCAGTAAATACCTTGCATAATCTTTTCAGCGTAGCAATGGAGACTTTCAAGGCAGTAACCTAACCAACCTGTTTTTCTAAGGGTCCTTCATTTAACACAAGAAAACCTAAATAAAGTAGGAGGCAATTAAAAAGTAATCAGTTTGTTAAAAGTACATTGTTATGCATTTTAATTTAGCCTTTGCTACAGCTCAAGAAGACTCTCAAATAGCAGTTTCATTTGAAACACAGTAATATCTAGAAAATTGTTTCACATGCAGCTTGCTTGACCACAGAAAAACACTCGCAGAAATGGAACTGAAAATGCATTTCCAAGCAAAAGGAGGTATTTACTATTAATTGCAACAGCAAACCTATGAAATTTAAATAACTGTACTGACAAGGTAAGATCTCCAATGACACAGGTTTGTGCAGTCTTTCTGAAAGCTCACCTTTTAGTAAAGGTACATTTGTGAAGCCTCAACCCTGCACACTAGTTCACCAGTTACAAAAAGTTCATTAACTATTTCTATGGAAAACCAGAGAACAAAACTAAACCACACAGTGGGTTTCCCAGAAAGCGAGGATGTGTACTTTACAGAGTTCAAAGTTCCACTTAAGAAGCTGTTAGGTTTTGCATGACATCCTCTTCAGCCTTCAAACAGAATCAGAACCTTCTGTTTTCACCTAATACCAGTGCTGCCAGGCAAGACCAGTAATGACGAGCCTTCGCTACCACAACTCCTCACAACCCAGTTGCTTACTAAGCGGTGAGCTGCAAGACTGAGACAGCAAGCTGAAATGAGGACATGAGGAATTTGACTGTGTCCTGTCAATCGCAGAAAGGAAAGTTCTGTACTTGGAAAGAACAGAATTATTCCTGGAAGACAGTTAAATGCCAGCGTGGATTCTTAAAGCCCTTAAAGCACACTCAGATTTACTTCACATCACAGCACTACTAAAGATACACAACTGAATGTGTCTTACGAATAGTTTACCAGCCTGAGGTTTTTCCCATCTTGAATCTACATCCATGTGAAGTATATAATTTGTTTTTAACAAGTTACAATCAACACTTTGTGACAGACTATACTTTTTAATCTTCCATTTTCCCCAGTTATAGAGCAGAAGCAATTCCACATTCACAGAAACCGTAACAAGCTGAACACAGCACAGTGAAGCAATGTGGACAACGTGCCTCCGAGTGTAGATCCTCTACTTGAAACATTTTCATCAATGTCTGTATAACAAAAAATACACCTCAAAAACTTCAGGAATACATTTCTCTTTCCTTTCTAACGTGAAATCAAGTTATAAGCATTTCTCTTCAGGATTAAAGGACAAATACACGGCCCAGCAAAGCACACAGAAAGTGCACTTCACTCATTAGGGGCTCTAAGGAGGGGAACCCTCATTTTGCTGAAGATTTCTTGACATCTTCAGTGGTAACAGGCAACTTATCAAAATGCCCTTTCAGGCCAATTTTAGCTGCTTCTGTACTAGCTCCCAATTTACAGTAACTCAAGTGAACTGAAATCCAATCGCTTTTAACACCTCTGTTGCTTAATAAGTTAAAGCCCCTTCCATTGCTTGTTTTTTGTATATCTGATATTAAGCCTTAATTACATCTTTTCCATATTTCTCACCTTTTTGCAGAGACTGCAACTACTGAAAATTTGACAGCTTACCCCTGCAGCACTGCCACTGTAAAGAAATAAGAAAATCATTCCCCATCCAGTGGTATAGAAGGTTTCTGAACTGACAGAATATTTAGAACTGAATAAAAGGCTTTTAGCAACTGCGGCAGAAACTTTCAGGAGACAGGAACTTCAGATTTCTTGCATCATCTTTATAGTCACGATTTCTATTCTGATAACACAGACAGGTACTGAGTTGTTGTGCAGATCCAAAATAGCTTCCTGAGCACTTGAAACAAACTGAAGTGTTTTCTGTTGTGTAAGCTAGAGAACTGGTTCTGTCTTTCAACACTTTACGCACTTTACTTGGAAAGAGATCATGTTAAAACATTTGTCTGAGGCATACTGGCAGCATCACTGAGGTCTGGAGCCAAATACATCTTGTCAGATGCAGAAGAGTTAAAATCAGTTGCATTCCGTGGCTTGTATCACAGGTGAAAAGCAAAACATTACCAGCTCAGCTAGAAGTTTACTCCAGAAAATAAGTCACCTTGAACTAACATCCTGGACAAAATCTTTACACAAAATCTCAAGAGGGAAAACCCCACCATCTCCTCTTGGCATTGTGAAAAGAAAGGGATGTCACTGACTGAGAGCCGAGCACTCTCTTCCAGCTGCCTCTTCTATCAAAAAGTACTGCTAAGTTTTCTTACACTCACACCACCCACCAAGAGGCGAGTGCAGGAGTAGGCTCACTGATTCAGAGACAGGCTTTGAAGATCAAGATGCCACACTGACAGACTAAGGCAGTGTTACCTGCTCAGTACAGTTTTAACAGCAGAGGTAAGAACAGGCAGGCGGAGGCAGGATGCACACTGCTGGGCTTTGCTTTTGGGCCAGGCCCAGATCAGACCTGGGAGGAAAGCACACAAACTCATCAGTAGGTACAGAGTAATTCCAGCTTGACTTGCAATAGCTGAAAAACATCCTCACAACCTGACAATCCCAACCTTCACACACCTTATCTGCCAGTATTACAGCTTCTATGATTTTAAGCTACTTACATATTTAATACAATAACAAATCATTCTAAATTCTCAGCCAGAATGGTGTTTTTCAAGTATGTTATGTAACTTATATCATTATATATTAAAAGATCCAACTGAGTATCTTTGTAAATCTTAAACTATTTACATTTTTATTTAATCTGCTGCATCCTTCCATTACAATACTCAAGGAAGCTTTCAATCTTTAACACCTGCTATTTCCTGTGCTCTTACAGTCTATCTCATTTAAGAAGGCATAATTTATCTTCCTATTTTCTCTTCAATTACTTTTTCCCTACCCTTGAGTATTTTACTTACAGACTTAGAAAGTACTCAGTGGCTGGCAATATTTATTTTGAGATAACAGTGACTGTTGTTTGCAGTGCCCTCCAAAGGAGACATCACAGTCCATTTGCAGAGGCAGGTACACCTTCCATACCCTTCAATATGCAGTTTCTTCCTCATGGTAATGTTGCATTTGCTTTTTGGAAGCATAGATGTGAGCTCACAGTAATGTTATGGGTCCCTCAACAACTATAAATGTATACTTTTAATACACTGTACTAAAACTGAGCTGTGCTGTTCTCTCCGTTAGGAATATTAAGATACATGTATTCACACTATCGTGACTGTACACCTAATGAATCACCCTTCTGTAGTTCTTCACATTCCTCTGATTTTGCCTAACTTGTTTCTGGGGATATCATTTTACTGCTCAGTGCATCCAGCCTGTTGGTAAGCACAGTATCTACCATAGCCCTGCAGGAGATCCCCTAAACAGACCTGTGAGAGAAAAGTGGGTTGAAAGAAATCATTAAACCTTTCCAGGATGAAAGTTAGAGAAACAGGACTCCACAGGCCAGCATGGTCAGGATCTGACCTACCGTAATATTACAGTATGCAGGACAGCAACGTGGAACAAGCTCCTGTAGGCTAACTACAACACAGACTCCACACAGCTCAACTTTCCTGTAGGGCCATGGGGTGCATGAGCCTCTGAGCCCTGGATCTCTCAGGTAGATCACCTCTGGTACCAGAGCCAGCTGAGTGCTTCTGCATGACACTTCAGTCTGAAGGATGGATAGACATAAACTTACAGTTTGAGTGTTCGTAGTCTCACATGAAGGGCCTTATTAGGAAGATTAAAGTCAACCCTTTCTTTTTATCAATATATCAATTGTATGTGTGGAAATCACACATCATCAGCAATACAGAATTCTCTGTAAAAGTTTTGTCTGGATAGTTAATATTCTTCCTAGTAGCTGTGCTGTGTTTTGGCTATAGTCTAAGAATAATGCTGATAACACACTGATGTTTTAGTTCTTGCTAAATAGCACTCACCCTGATCAAGGACTTTTCAGTCTCATGCTCTGCCAGTGAGGAGGGGCACAAGAAGATGGAGGGAGCACAGCCAGGACCTGAACTAGCCAAAAGGGTATTCCATATCACAGAACATCATGCTTAGTATATTAAGTGGGGGGAGCTAGCCAGGAGGGGCTGATCATTGCTCAGGGACAGGCTGGGCATTGGTCAGCAGGTGTGAGGAGCTGTACTGTGCTTTGCTGTTGTTTGTTAGCTGGCTGGGTTTTCTGTTTCTCTGTTATTTCCCTTTTCATTATTATTATCGTGGTTAGTATTAGTATATTATATTTTAATTATTAAACTGTTCTTATATCAAACCATGGGTTTTACCTTCTTCCTGATTCTGCTCCCCATCCCACTGCTGGGGGGCAACTGATGCTGCTGGACCCTGCATCATAACATTTCTTCCAGGCGAGGGTTGGTTTTTCTTCTGTTAATTATTTCTATCTGTTTATTAGATACAAATATCTGGCTTTCTTGTCTGATTCTCAGCACCAGCCCTATGACCTCCTTAAGTTGCATAGACATTTGTTACTGTTTCTTCCTCTGGGGCAGTAGCTGCTCTTAAACACAGACTCATTCTCCATCCTCAACCTCTGTTTAGGCTCCTTTGCTGAACTCATGGTATCAAATATATTCAAGTGGTTATTACCCGCAACTATGAATAAATCAAGGTTCCATGAAACAAGCATTAGCAAAATCTATTTTACATCTGAGTAAACACACTACTAAGCTATTTGCCCACAGAGAAGTGAACAGTGCTGGAGAACAAGGTGGTGTTATTTGTATGTGGTGGCTCTATTTGTATGTGTTGGGCAATGCCTTCAGTGCAGTGTCAAGAGGGAACAGTACAAACTGCATTGCAGTGCCACCATCACCACCAGTAACTGGACACTATGTTGTTCTCTTAATCAGGAGAATCTCCATCACTTACTAATACAAGAAGAAAACCACTGCTGGTAAGGCAGCCCATGATTTACAGCCAGACAAGGCGCGAAGGCTCAGTGTAAGATACTGATCTGTACCTGAAGGTTCCCCCAGACTGAACTGGGGGTTTACTGCAAAAGTTCAGTTACTGCAACATGTTTGTTAAGTCACAACTGATTTATTCTCCACCCCAATCTCCTCAGCAGCAGTTAAACACCCAGGATCTCATGAGTAGCTGAATGGCAGCGCTTGTCAGATGCCCACACCACAGACACAAGACACCGATGCCCCTACCCACATCTGCCTGGCTGTGTAGTGTTTCACACTTTCAGCACTGAAGAGACAGCTTTCAGAAATCCCTGCAGTAGTAGGAAGCAATCCAAAAGACACCATGTGGCTAGCAGATGATGGTGAATGGCAGCTTATCACAAAAACCACTGGCTGCAAAAGAAAAGCTGCGCACTAGCTTTGGGCTTCACCACCACAGTCCAAGCCCCTTTCCACACATACCCCTCCATGAGCGCTCAGACAACTAATCCACGAAGCTGCACTGGCTTAAAAAACAGAACACTTGCCTTGTTCCTCCAGCCAAACACAAACTGAAAAGTCAGCAGCTTGAGAGGATTATTGGGAAAGCATGGCAGCCAGAACAATGTGACACAGGAGGGGGAAGAAGGCTCCGCTACATTTGTTGTGTATTTTAATCAAGTGTTCCAACACCTTACCATCAGGTTACACTCAAACACAGAGCTGTGAAGCACAGTTCTGAGCACAGCATCCACTGCATTTTGCAGCCTGTATTCATAATCTTGATTACAAGTTATCTGCATTACAATGGTTATTCTTAAAAGTTGAAACTTGTCATCAATAGAGACCTATCTATTAAAAAAAGATATTTTTGTTATATCTCAAGAGAAATCTGGTGATTTCAAACTTGAGAGGAAGCAATTTTAACACAGGTATTACAGTGTCACATTGAAAACCCCATATGTACCTTATGAAAACAGGAAAATGAAACAGGCTAAAGAGAAGTGAAACTAATTTATTTAGTTCATTAAATGATGTCAGCAAAGAACCCCCCATTCAAGATCTATTGCAATATTTCTGTTTAATGTGTGATGCTAAGTGCAAAGACAGGATTTGTGTAACTATTCAAAGTGGGCGAGAAACAATTTTAAAGGCCAAAAGATATATATTGACTTCTGGAAGCACACACATCCTGACAAGGAAGTTCCATCCCTCTGATGTAACAGGAAGATGTTATTAGTGAATAAGGTTTTTAAAGCCGCTGATTTCACGCACGTAACTTAAGCACCGGCTCAGCGATCACAGCGAACAGGGAACCGGGGGCCAGCTCCGAGCACACAGAGCTCACCCGCAGGAAAGGAGCCAGCCCGGCGGCCCTGCGGTGCCGAGCCCAGGCTCAAGCCGCCGCGCCGTGCTCGCTCCGCGGCTCACAGGGCCCATGCCCGAACCGCAGGGCAGAGCCGAGGGCTGCGGGCCCGGGCGGGGGGTCCCTGCCCTGCCGCAGGACCCAGCGCGCAGCCCCAGCGCCACTTCCCGGAGCCAGCACACAGAGCACCGGGGCACGCTTCCCGCCGGGCCGGCTCCGCAGGCCCTCCCGGCCCCGGGCTGGACTCGCCCTCATAGGGGCCGCTCCCACCCCGAGGCCTCGGCAGCCCCCGGGGAGGCACCGGCCCGATAGCCGCGGGTTAGGAGCGGGGCCCGGCCCCACCACCGCGGCCAGGCACCAAACCCCTGCGGACCGCGCCCCTCGGGCCGGCTCCTCCGCCGCCGCCCTCGCCCCTTCCCCGGGCGCCTCCCGGCCTAGCGGCCGCCACCACCCCTTCGGCCCCGACAGGCCCAGCCGGGCCGCCCGCAGCCTGCCGCCCGCACGGCCCGGGGCTGCCCCGCAGCGAGGAGCGGCCCCGGCCGGTGCCCCCAGCCCGCGGCCCTACGGCCCCGCCGCCCGCTCACCCGCACCCGTGGTGGCCGCCATCTTGCGCCGCTGCCGCCGGAGCCCCGCCCCCTACCACACGTCAACGCAACGCGGGAAGTGCGGCTCCGCGGGCGCGACGCGGGCGGGCGCGCTAAGAGGAGGCCGCGGCGGGCGGGGCTAGAGAGTTGCACATTGAGCTCTGTGGTACAGGCAGGGAGCTTGCAGAGCTCTACCGCACGGGCGGGCGGGTGTGCCCCCCGGGGCCCGCCTCTGCCCGCTCCAGCGGGAAACCCTGGGGGAAGAAACCCCAGCGAGCCCCCAGGGGAGCTCTGAAACACCAGAGCACTCAAGCGTTGAACAGCCCATAAAATTCAATGCAATTAATATGGGTAATTTGCAAGCTATGCTCATTACAGCCGGAGCACAGCAGCGTTAGCTCTCCTACTGCTTTCAGATATTCATAGCCGCTTTGTAATACTCTGATGCTGCTCATGCATTTGCATCAGAACCTCATCCTGTGATGCTCAGCAAAGGGAGGCTGCAGGACACAGCCCAGCACTTTGAACCCGGAGCAGGGCAGTTCAGTTTGCTGCCCTCCAACACTGACAGACGTGCACCAGCCTCCGCTGCAGCTGTCTCAGCTCAGCTCTAGGGTGCGGTGTCAGGGCTACTGCACGGGGGGCACTTCCAGGGCATGGCGCAGCAGTGCAGACATGCAGGGGCCCAGAGAGCCTTCCCGTACAGTGGGAGACATGGACGCAACCACACACGCTGCCTCCTTGTGTCTCATACACAGCTATGAAAAACACCTTTTTGCCTAAAATAGAGAGTATGAATCCAGAAAAAAAACACCAGGAACATCAGGAAGAGGTACAGTGCTGCGTTTTAACCAGCAGCATATGTTCCACTTTCTCCGGTTAAAACAGGAGTAAGACTAGGGGGGGAAAAGGTAAAAAAGAAAAGAGGAGGAAAAGGAATTCTGCTTTGTCTTGCAACACCTGATCCAAAAACTGTGCCCGGAGACATCACAACAATTACAAAGCAAAACATTTTGCAGACCCCTTACGCTTGAAGTCATTTGCTCATTTAAGCCAGCTTTAACACACACAGCTGTCAGCAGCAATCAGAGGCAAGGTGCTGGCTGTATCAGATATGCTTTGAAGCTATTTCAATCCAGCAGCGCTTCCGTTGCCGGCTGGGTTTCATTTCATTCAGGCGGGACAGGGCTGAGCGCGGCAGCGGAAGGCATGCACAGAGCCGCTGGGTGGCACCCGAGCTCAGCAAACCTGGCCGGGCCATGGGGAGCAGCCCCGAGCACACCCCGGTAGCGATGGGGAGAGATGCTCGGTGTCGAGCAGACGGAGACCTCCTTGCTCCAAATGGGTATCAGTAGCTTTAAGGGGCAAGGTGAGTGACTGGTTTAACCCCCTACAAACCGCAGCTTCCCTTCCACTTACACCTGCCGCTGGTCAAGTTCCAGGAGGACGTCAGATGGACAGACATTGCACCTGAAGCAAACATCTTGGCCCTATCTCATGTAGGCAAGGCTGATGCCTGGTTGGTGCACAGCTGTTCACACAGGACAAGTCCTTGACCTTGTTTTTAACCCCTTTTTAAAATGAGACAAACCCACACCTGACACACTTCTATCCCCACCATGGTCCTCAGGCTGGCTCAGTGCCCCTTTTCCTCACATAGTGGCTGCTTCACCTGTGTTCAGCAAATGCTGTTTCTGAGCAGGGCTTCTTGTTGGTCCTCAGTACTTCATGGAGGCAGCAGACAGGTCAAGGCTACAGACAAGGAGAGAGAACACTGATATCTTGCTCCAGCAGTAAATTGAAACATTTGGAAGCCAAGAGGCACCAGGAAGCTGAACAGTTTGAACTGTGGCCATGGGGACTTCAAAGCAAACAGCAAACCCAAACCCACCAGGCAGTCCTGAGCACTGCTTTAAGAAAAGGATGAGCAGGATTTTAAAGACTTTGTAGTAATTTGTCCACAGAATGCAAGGCTTCCCCCTGCAGGTGCGCCCCCAACCACCTCTGCAGTTCCACAGGTACACATAGAGAAATACACCTGCTACTGCTAGGCCCCTGCATGGCCACATGTAGCCAGCTCCTTGGAAAGCAACTACAAACCTGGGAGAAGCTGAAGGCCTGGAAGGACTTCTCCTGTGAGCAGGAGCCTGACCACATCTGTCTGCAGAGGTGAGAGACTGAAATAAAACCACTTTCAAAAGCATTTACACTGTAATGCAGGCCATGTCTGTGGAGTTTAAAAGGAGTCTCTTATGCTGCTTTAGCTCTAATCCATTCCTAATTAACTTAAGGCAAATTTATCTTTAGCCAGATTTACATATGTTAAGAGGGATCCACATGGCCTTTTGCTCCAGAATTGCCATACTGATTTTGTGGAAGCATCCACTACTTTAAAGGGGTGGAGCCGTTTCCAGCTTGAAGACCAAGGTATTCATTAATACATTGGCTTGTTCTTCAGTCCTCCAAGGGGCAGGAAGCTTTGTGACACATCTTGACCCACAGCAGGGAGGGAAAGATCAAGGATTACAAAACCAGAACTTGCTCAGGGCCATGCCCCAGGCTGCTGCCTTATGAACAGCAACGTGAAGACAGGACCCTAGGAGCGTCCAGCCATATCAGTCATCGTGGGTCACTCTGGGCAAGAGCTGCCTCAGGAGTGGAGCACAGCATCAGCGTGGAAAACAGCATCCAGAGATTAATGGCTGCCCCAGTTTCTCATAATTAAGATTAACGGCTTGATAGTCCCAGCCACCACCAGTATTAGCAGCTCAGATTTGTTTCCAGTAAGACCACAGATCAAATGGCTGAGAGAGGTTTGGGCAATAGCAATTGCCTTTAATAGCACTTTTGAAGAGAAATTCTAATTCTTGGAAATCTAATAATTCATGTGCTTAAACCCATTGGTTACTGCAGCACTGCTGTTCACTTGGCATTTCAGTTTGCAGCCAGATGCGCTCTCAAACAACCTACAGCTTCAGGCTGTTTTACACAGGAGCCCTAAGCATTCACCAAGCTCTGTACTGGGCTTTGACACTGGTTTACCTAACTCAAACTAGGGCTGAGCGTGAGGAAAAGGTGAGGAAAGGGATGAGGGCAGGAGGGACAGAAAACTGATGTCTACATACCTGTTAGAATATGGATTATGGGAATCTCAGGATGGATGCACTGGTGAATCTAACTGCTGTTGAGATAGCAGAAATAACCACTGCAGTTCTTTGTACTCACAGCAATAGACATTGTTTCCTAAGCACTCCTACACATCTAAACTGCAGAACAGCCACACTGGAAGGGGAGGAGAGGAAGGAGAAGCATTCTTTGCTCTGGACACACTGTAGTTTGCATTCTCACCAGCATTGTCACAGCAAAGGATTTTAAAGCAAACTACAGCCACAAATAGCAAGTATTAACAGAACTAACTGCACTGATTCATAGTAATGACCACCACACTAACTTCCACAGTACTAAAAGTTACCTTTCTTCCTACCCAAATTTATGTTCATATCAATTCTTTAATGTAACCCTAAACTCTCAGTGCCTGGAAATTAAAACAAGTAGAGATCAAACTACTGGGAACAACTGTGCCTGCAGGTTTGGCACAGAACCACCCCTCCCCAGTGCCCAGAGATCTGGAAGCAATAGGCAATAATTAACAGTATTAATGGAGTATTTCTTCCTCTTTCTCCACTTTCAACTAAATTCATTTTGAGACTCCTATAAACACTTCTGGTGGAAGCGTTTTTTACTGTCAAAGCTATGCAGAGATGTGGTGTCAACTGGTACAACTGAAATAGACAAGTTTCCTGTAATGGTGCAAAGTTTTCCAAGGGGTTTGGAACTCAATGATCTTCAAGGTCCCTTCCAATGCAAACCACTCTAAGGGCCTGAACCATTTAGGCACATTAAATATTTTGCAACCAAGGTACAACTCTGATTTTGGTCTGCAGAACCCAGCTCAAACACACCTGCACCCAGCAGTTTCCACTGGAGGAGAGCTGCCAAGTTCCAACACTTTCAGAACTTGTGGTCCATCAGGAACAAGATTAATCTAAACCTATAACTCAAAAAACCTTAGTGTGCTCTTCAGGACCAGTTTGCATTCAACACAATTTACAACTAGGGAAGGCAAAGCAGTCTTAGATTTGACCATCTGTAAGTTTTCATTCAGGAAAGAATTCAACAAGATCCAAATGGCATTAACATGATAAAGTACCCATTGGATATTCTATGGGGAACTTCGCCCTCCCCAGTCCAGCAGTTACTCCTTAGCATCCGAAGCAGATTTAACTGCACTTTTTGAAAGGTGTTGAGGTCTGGCCTAATATAGTGTCAAGCTCTTAGATAGTTGACTAGCAATTGATCACTTCAGCCTAAAGAGGATGTAACAGGCTGCAAAGTGTTTTCGGTGGTTTGAATAGCGTGAAGCATTTTGCCACCAGTGACTGAGTTCTTGCACTAAGCACTGCCAACGCATGAATGAAGAACAGCAACAAGACTTAACAAACATGATTAGTATTATCCAACTGCTTTGTTATAAATATATTATATACATTCAAACATCACATTAAAATATTATTCCATTACACCAGAAGAGATTAAGGCTTTATATTATTTACAGAAACAAGCAAGCACCTTAAAAAAAAAAAAGAACAAAACACCAGTCATTGACAATTTCCCTTCTAACATTATGATTTGATACCTTGAGCTCTTGAATACAGCTATTTGCAATGTGCCCAATACTAGAACTATTTTAAACATTTATTGTCAGGGTAGGGAACACTTAACAGAAGACTCAGCAGCAATCACTCCGCATGAACAAACTTGAGCATGTGTCCTACTGGTGCCCTCCCTCTTCTCAGAGGCTTCGTAAGTTGAAGGCTTATGCAGAAACAGCTCAGTTCCACGTAGAGTAGAACAACTTTATTTTAAGGGAAACTGAAGACACTTGAGGATTCGTGGCCCACTGGTGGAGCAAGATTCCCAAAGGCTGTCCCACATTAGATCAATTCAATTCAACATAACAGAGCTGTAGGTTTATCGATCACTAAGTGCATTGAACAGTGATTATTTATAGGCTTCCATTAATTCTGACACACTGTTTTCATGCCGTGTACTTGGACTCAAACACACAGTGACACACTGCTGTCACCATTCTCCCTGTAGGTCTTAGGCAACAAGCTATTTTTGAAGTGTTAAATAATGTTGATACAACACATGTTTACTACGCCACCATGTACCAATGGAGTGACTGTCCTGCCTTCTGGCTTGCCCAATAGCCTTGTGAAACACAGTGATGAAGTACTTCCTAAGATGTAAGCAGACATGGCTGAACAGAAAGGTGCTCAGTAAGAGTAATCATCTCCATTTCAAGTATTGTTTTAAGAATTAGTTCATTTCGTTGCAGTCTGTTAGCACTTTTTAGTTTGTGCTTTAGAGTCTGTTATTTCTTTGCAGGTCTTGAATTTGGCTGATGGCTTTGTATTTAAAAAAAAACATTGGCAACAAGTTAAGGATTGCAGAAGGCTGGCAAAAGTTACTTGATTTTCTGAGCCCATTTCATGTCGTCAGCTCTTGGCTTCTCCCCGGTAACTGCTTGGATAATGATCTCCAAACACCTCCAGAATCTTATCTTCTCTAATGGATAGTTCAGCCAACCTAAGCGATTGCAAAGGAAAAAGAGGATTAGTTTCCCATAGCATCCAAAGTACAATGTCTTGCAATGCTTGTTTAATAACATTCTTCAAATTAAACAAGGTAGATGAGAGAGGAGCGCACTACTCTATGGCCACTGCAAACCTATCAGAAAAGAACCATCAAGTTGAATGAAGAAAGAGATTTTCCTACAACCAGGAAGAGATGGATGTATACAGGGTTATATTAGTTATTCCACACTTACAGAACTGTTCTGTAAGCAGATGTTATACTTTACTCCATGTACACTTCTCTTACCACAGTGAGCTAGAATTTCATGTTAGAGGGAAGAGCTGAAATGCAGGCTAGCGCAAGCAAGACAGAAACCCAGGAAAGCTGCTGCAGCCAGCTCTGTCAGCAGTGGGAAAAGAACTGTTCTTGCTGGTGATGTCTGGTGTATAGCTATTATGGGACAGAAATACTAAAGGCAGAACATTCAGGATATTCACTGCTGAAGATGTGTTTCTAGAGAGCTAGATTATTCCTAACCAGAGACAGCTACAGCTTTAACAATGTACCAAAACAGGAACTATCTTCAGCCACCTTCTGTAGTTGAAGATGCCCTTTCCCACCTCACCTGTGATCCTGCAGCTTCACTAACTCACTGTATACTGATGCCCCTCAGGAAGTCAGCCCATGCAAGTCTCATTAAACCCAGCCAGTAACCCTCAAGGAATGGATGACTCCTTCCTGGTGTCTAAAAATGGTAGTCAGCCTGAAAGCTTTAACACTGGGAATGCTAGAAAGCTCTGTTATCTGAACCCATCCCTGGCAATGATACAGTGGTAGACCTTTTTGTACACAGGTCAGCCCTGAAACCAAGTATACTCCTGGGACTTGGCTATCTACTCAAGTCAAGTCACTAACAAATGCCTTACAGTAACTAGTCATATTTCATTCAGTAAAGGCCCCTTTTAAATCATGTATTGATTGCATATTTCTGTTGCCCTCCTCATTTCTATCCTAGAAGAAAGAGAATTGGGGCTGCAGAAACACTTTGCTCGACTGGAAAATTGAAGCATACAATCTGCATGCTGTGCTATGTCAGCCTAGTATGGTATGAACACTTACAGAAAGCACAGAGTGAACATAAGCACATGCTTTTTTGGTTTTTAAATGAGAAATGAAAGCAACTAGCCTAAGACTGCTGATAATGGCCAGGCTTAAATATTCAGGATATAACAGGACTGAAAACAGCTCTTCAGGTGGCAAGGTTTTTGCCATCTGTCAAGTCATGCTTAACTGTACCATGTTTTTTACATGATATTCATAGAATCGTAGAATAGTTAGGATTGGAAAGGACCTCAAGATCATCCAGTTCCAACCCCCCTGCCATGGGCAGGGACATCTCACACTAAACCATATCACCCAAGGCTTCATCCAATCTAGTCTTGAACACCGCCAGGGATGGAGCATTCACAACCTCTCTGGGCAACCCATTCCAGTGCCTCACCACCCTTACAGTAAAGAATTTCTTCCTTATATCAAGTATAAACCTCTGCTGTTTAAGTTTCAACCCATTACCCCTTGTCCTATCACTACAGTCCCTAATGAAGAGTTCCTCCCCAGCATCCCTGTAGGCCCCCTTCAGATACTGGAAAGCTGCTATGAGGTCTCCATGCAGCCTTCTCTTCTCCAGGCTGAACAGCCCCAACTTTCTCAGCCTGTCTTCATATGGGAGGTGCTCCAGTTCCCTGATCATCCTCATGGCCCTCCTCTGGACTTGTTCTAACAGTACCATGTCCTTTTTATGTTGATTATATTCTCATCACAAGAATTAGATTTTTTTCCTAGCAGATTTCAAAACCATCAGAAACTGTGTGCTAAAGGCAATGACAGAATGAAGAATGTAAGTGCATAATTTCCAACTCCCCAGTTAACTTGATTCAGGACCATGCAACACTGGTGACTGAGTATACCTGCCCATACAATGGGCATAAAACCAAATATAGATGCAAGAGGAACCTAAAGGGCAATTTTTTGCAAGCTCTCACACTCCTATGCCCCAAATCAGAATGAATGAAGACTGAAAACGCTTAAGCCTTGTTTTAGAAATGAGCATTCAAGGTAAGCTGCACTTGCAGACAATGAGCAATTTTGAGGGAACGACAGCTTTAAGACTTTGATGAACAAAATCCATTACTAGCATGAGATTACCAAGGTACCATGCAGTTGGATCTCAGTACCACTAACTACCCTATCAGGCTGAAATTTACCTTTTAGTCAATCACAAACCTTCCCCCCCACATTTTTACGCAACAGAAAACTACAGTTTGCTAAGAGCACAATTTCACCATGTCATTTTGTAGGTACTTAATAGGCTGTCACTAAATTACATATTGCCAGGTAAAAGTTGCACAAGCCTACTAAAGAGAGGGTGCAGTATGAAGGAGGTGGCATTACCAGTTGTAATGCAGAAGTACGTCTCGTGTGGAGACACATGATGGATCCTGTGATGCTTCCGCGGCAGGATAATGTGCCAGTCCTGTAGGAATATGACCCAGCGTGGAAGACCAAAGTACGTGTGAGACCACTTGTGAATCTGGTTCGTCAGGGTTATGAAGATGATGAGTGCAAAGACGTAACACTCCCAAGGACACGTTTCATATAATGCCTCTGCAAAACAAAGATGTGTGTCTTTACCATTTATGAAAAGGTAAATTTCTACTAGGAGGATGCTGTCTTGCCCAGAGAGAGATGCCTGGCGCTGCAGGGACTACCAAAGGCCCCAACAAAGCTGCTTTGGCAGAAGTATCATGAGAGCCAGTAAGCCATAAGCAATTCCAGCATGTCACAAGACAGGCTGGTAAGCACCAGTGTCTGACAATGAGCCATAAACAAGAAGTTAAACTCTAAGTTTACCATCTATGAAATTACATTAATTCTTTAATTCTCCCACTTACAGTTTGCAAGTGTTTCTATAAAGAGGAAGCATTTTTACACACTTCAGAACAAGTTCCTCCATACACACACTTTGATCCCTCTTATAAAAATAATATGTACTATAACTTCTAATGCTTCCTTGCAAGACTTCAGCCACAGACTGTCTGTTGAGCCAGAGTATCTACCTGGCCCACCTTCTGGTTGCTCCATCAAGGAAAAAGAAGGTTTCCCTCTCTCCTCCCAGGAGCATCCTGCTTCCAAGAGCTATTACTTGGCCTCTTGCATTCATTGATTTCTCCTGGCTTCACACAGAGAAATGTTTATTTAAATACCAACACAAATGCTAAATGCACACAAGTCAGAAGTAAGAGCTTACCTGGGGAAAAAGAAACAAATTTGTATGCCATGTTTGCCAATGGGACCAGTGTCATAAAGCAGTTGTCTCCATTGGTCTCTATAAAATCGTGTCTGGTAATTGCTGTGGGGTCAATGTGATGTTCTCTAAAGGGTCTGATGAAAGCCTGAAAAACCAAATTGACAAACATGAAGCCATGGCTCAATAATGATCTTAGGAAGACAACTATTGAAACCTCCCCAACCTCACATACATTCAAATCTATGACAGTTTGAGTTCCCACCACAGAGCATGTAGGCAGAATTCAAACTTGTGTGATGACAACACATCAGATAATTTGATTTGCAAAGCAATTCAGTTCCCAGACCGAAATCCAGTTTTTCTTTGCTTTTCAGTTTTATTCTTCTTAGTTTTCACTTAAGACCTTTAGTCCGTAGATCTCAAACCCAAAGCATTAACATCCTAATTTCACATAAGCCTGTGACATTCACAAATATAAATCACTTGGTGAGCAGCACAAACCAATAAATCACTAAAAGAAGGTAAATTTAGTCTCATAATTTGTGAGATGGGCTAAAAGGACAGCATTAAAGGCAAGTTAGAGGACCAGACAAACCAACAGAGGTCAAACAGTCAAATATAAAACTCTTCCCCTAGGAGCAGAAATTGCATCTGAATAGACAGTCCCAGAGAAAACAGCAAATGCGATCAGTAGGACTGGGACAGGAAAACAAGTGCACTTATTTGCCTGTAACACACACATCATGTACAGCCTATGCAAAAGTGAACTCTTGTTTATTGAGTGCAGTCTCCTGCAGTCTTGGTCTTTGAACTACGGCCCAGAGATACAGGGACTCAAGGACTACCAAGTCTATTAAAGGTAAACAAGTACATGCCTAAACTCAGCAGTCTTAATTCCACTGTTCTAGTTCATGTATTTCTTAATAATTACAAGGAATATCATATACTTTCATACTTATATTGCACTGTGAGGAGTAATTAATGGTAGCTATAATGAAGTTAACCTTTAAGAAAGATTATTGCTTATTACAGAAGTCAGTGCACCTTCCACTAAGCACCTGGCATTTGTAGCTGCAGGGGTATAAATACATCTCAAATTTAAAACCTCAGTCATCACCATTGTAATGCTATTACCTTTACAACAGGGCCCAGTAGCACAGAAGCTGGAAAGGTTTCTTACTGGAGTGTCTTCCTGTTTTACAAGGCAGCTTTTAGAGGGTTTAGCAAGAGGAATAACCCTCATTTCTCTGTGTCTGTCAGCCTTTTGTAAGATCTACGTTAGTCTAGCCAGGTTTCCACACTCACTGTGACACAGGCCATTCCCACAGTACTTTGGGAAGGTCTGGGAACACTGGGATTGCAAAACTCTGTGCAAACCTTCAAGAATGTGATAAAATGGGCAGTGTCACCTTGCATGTGTCACTGAGGCCAAGTGCAAACGTGGCACTTCACCAGCAATACACCATGCCTTTCAGTGGAGGAGGGCTCTGGGGTGGGTGAGCTGGTTCCATTGGCAAGACTGCAAGAAACATCCAGCTTACACACACAGTCCAATGCAGCTGGGAACACTGGAAGTGTTTCAGAAAAGCATTTCATAACGTTTCCAAGCATAAGGATAAGAATCTCAAACCTTTCCAACTATGGGAAGCTCCACAGATCCCCACGTATCCGCTCCCCAGTGAAACAGTCCTGACAGAAAGTCAGCGGTAATAACTCCTGCAACTTGAACAGGGAGAGGGACAGTTAGATGTACACAGCAGTTTCACTGACACACACACATTTAATGCTTGGTTTATAAATTTACGTATTTAACTCTAATTTAGATATTTACAACCACAGGAGATCTACTCAATCTGACTAAATTTAAGGTCAGACCAACTAGGAAAAAAGAAGGTCAACAAGACACCATTTGGATGGTTATGGTGTTCATTAAATAGCAAGATTTTGTGTTTAGCCCATCTTCTACAGAAGAGCTTGACAAATCCTTACAATTGCTGGTATGGAGAACACCAGTTTTCCATCACATCTGAATCACATCTGCCCATCCTCCCTCTTCAATGCCATTTAACAGATTACCAGGCTGTTAAAGCTATCCCAGCAGATAACGTTATCTGCAGACCCATCCTTCCCAATGTTGGTCCCTTATGTCTGTAAATAAGCAGCATTGCACACTGATGGGTACAGGTAAGCACCAAGAAAGAAGCCATTCCTGGGTATAGTGATGCTATTTACAAAACAAGACTGGAACCTCAAACAGCTTCAAAACTGTGGCACCTGCAATGCTGGAGGCAAGGCCCCAGAAACCACACTGCCGAGTCTCTGTAAGGGACAGGGTGCACTTGTGGTATTTGCGTACCCAGTCAGATACATCACTAAACAGAGCTTGCTGCAACAAGATTTTTCTAGCTGCCAACTGCAGTAAGTTTAAAACCCTGGTCAAGTAAGGGTGATTTTTGGTTCATGCACGTAAAGCCCTATTTTTGCCTTCATGTTCTGGATAATCTACTCGAGTTCCTGGCTAATCCTGACATTAAAAGTAAGGACACAAGAGATGGCATTTGATCAGAACAGCTGTATATTTCCCAGTTAGTCACAGATGGTGTTTAACAGACACCTATCACTCTTCACCTGTAGAAGTCATCTGGCTTTCAGACTCGCAGTCCCTTCAGCAATGAAGTCTCCAGCACAGTCCGAGTTATTCCCCTGCATGAGCTCTGCTGCCAGGCTGTGCTTTGGAGGAAGCAAATTCAGAGAGGAAGAAGCTAAAAAGCTCCCTTGTTTATAACTGAGAAGCTGGAGGAATGTGGCTGACAGCGCAGTGACATGGCTATAGCAACACAGCAATGAGTGAGATACTGCCTCAGGACCTCTGTGCTTGAGGGATTTCAGGCTACCAGACCCTGCCCTTTACAGAACAGAGACAAGAGGTAGCAGTTCTAGCATCGTGCTCTGAGCAGGTCTAATGTTAGATTAGCCAGGTCTGGATGGAGTCCAGATTTGTTGAAGGATAAAGCAAACTAAGCTTCAGGATCATTTCTGCCCCCAGGGCCATCCCCTCAGGTGGTAAAAACATCAGAAAGATCTTCCTGTTTGTTTATTCTGAGATGGACCCTCCAGTGAACGTGCATCCAGTCATACCCAGTGATCCTCTGTGGAGCCAGCATTCAGGCTCTGACAGGGAAGGCAGGACACACGTTACCTGCAGCTCTGGTTAAAGGAATTCAGCAGAAGCATGACCCAGATTTCATAGTGGCTGCTGTGCCCTGTGCAAATTTACCTGGGAACCGAGTGTCTGATCCCAGTGAAAATCCCTCAAAATCACCCAAAGCTCATGCCAACTACAGCGCTCTGCACTGATCTTGCAGTTCACTGGTAAATGGGTCACAACAACAGAAATACAAAGACTGTGTGCTCAAAGCATAGTTTCAAAGCAGCTCAGTTAGCAATTCACAACTTTCAGTTGGTGCCCAGGGCAGAAGGCACAGTCACCATTGGCATTGGCAGTCCTCAGAGGAGCCTGTGGGTCCATGAAAAGCAGAGGAGTAGTCACAGGGCCAGGTCAGAGTGGCTGGAACCCAGCTCTTCAGTTTTTCCTCTGATATTTAGAATTGTAGAATAGCTTGGGTTGGAAAGGACCTCAAGATCATCCAGTTCCAACCCCCCTGCCACGGGCAGGGACACCTCACACTAAACCATGCCACACAAGGCTCCGTCCAACCTAGTCTTGAACACCACCAGGGATGGAACATTCACAACCTCTCTGGGCAACCCATTCCAGTGCCTCACCACCCTAACAGTAAAGAACTTCATCCTTATATCCAATCTAAACCTCTGCTGTTTAAGTTTCAACCCATTACCCCTTGTCCTATCACTACAGTCCCTAATGAAGAGTCCCTCCCCAGCATCCCTGTAGGCCCCCTTCAGATACTGGAAGGCTGCCATGAGATCTCCACGCAGCCTTCTCTTCTCCAGGCTGAAGAGCCCCAACTTTCTCAGCCTGTCTTTATACAGGAGGTGCTCCAGCCCCTGATCATCCTCGTGGCCTCCTCTGGACTTGTTCCAACAGTTCCATGCCCTTTTTATGTTGAGGACACCAGAACTGCACACAGTACTCCAAGTGAGGCCTCATGAGAGCAGGGGCAGGACCACCCCCTTGAACCTGCTGGTCACGCTCTTTTTGATGCAGCCCAGGATATGGTTGGACCTAATTTATCAAATTAGGGCTGTCTGCAGCACTCACCCATTGTAACAGAGTCTTTGCTCCCAAAACAGCAGGAGCTGCAAAACCAGAGGTGATGTGGGACCTTTATTTTTTGCTCTGCTGATTCTTCTTCTGCACTAACTCTTCCTCAGATGTCCATGAAGCTAGGAGGATTCCTGGCTTTCTCTTCCACTAGCCAGCACTTGTTTCCTCTATGTGTCTGAAGACTGTTCAAGGACTGCTTCTCATTTATAGCACTGAGGCTTTCTGATGGGCAGGGACCCCTTTTCCTGTTACGATGTTAAGCAAAACAATTCCAACTCACTTATAATCCAGCCCAAAAGTTAGTTACTGTGTACTGGTTCATGTTGCTTTGATGCCAATGCACCTTCTTACTCCCCCCTCCTTCACAGAAACTTAAAAGCAGCCTGAGATATGCCAGAAAATAAAACAAACATGCATCTTTCCCCACAAATCATACAACTTTTATTTACCCTGGTCAGGATCCAGACTGTGCCTGTCTTTCCTACTCCAGGAAGCTTAGGGCAGCTGCCTTGAGAGTCCAGCTTAATGAAGTTCTTGTGACATTGGCAGGATTGCTAAAGAGCAGGTAATTTTCAAAGCATGACAGAGGATGAGGTTGTTCTGTTACTATCAATCAAGTGTTCTTCATCTTCAGCACACAACCGTTACCTACAGTGCATGCAGCACAGCACACTTCAGATGTAGCCCTCCTTGTGGTTACCTTTTCCTTAGCTGATCCCTCACCTCTGCAGGCCTTCCCCTCACCTTTCATTTGCAAAAAGGGAGAAGAAATAGATTAGGATTAGTGTGGCATCTACTACCCCAAAAGGTTCTTTTCAAATTACAAATCAATCCCCACTGCTGAATCCATTATCCAGCTGGCCCAAACTCTTACATGCAGCCAGAGATACCCCATCCTCTATGTATCACTTCATTGTACTGAACATAACTCCTTTTTAAGCAGTAAATTCTATAGACTTTTTTGTTTCAGGGCACACACTTAAGCTACAGTGAGACAGGGTGGAACACAATAGCTTTTAGATCTGCACCTAGCAGCTGAAAGAGCAAACCGCCTTGATTCAGGAGGAAGATATCCAAACAACACTCCACTTTGCAACAACTAAAATACCATTCTTGCTGAGGTAATCACCCTATTAACCCTCATCCCCTCCAGCACACTGCATTATCAGAGCTTGAAATAACAGCAGGAAGATCAACAGAAAGAGAGGCAAAATACTGACAGTTCCATAGATATTCCGTGTGTTACTCCAATGCCAGCTGGTAGAAAGCTAAGAGGAAAGAATGAATGGTGCCTGAAGCAGTGCATTATACTAAAGCAGTATAGAAAAAACCTAACTACCAGAAACCTTTGTATTCAGCTGGACTGCAGAAGGCCTTGCTCACTCTGCAGCAGTTGTGTATGACAAGTTGTAATAAAAGAGACAGAACTGAACCAAAGGTTATATATATAGACATGACTAACATCATAACACTTTATTTGCATCCTGTCTCTGGACTCTGAAAGTACAGACAGCAATGTATTGAACTCAATACTCTCATATACCTAGCACTGTCTTTAGGTAAAAAGAGAAAACCAAGGCAGAGGTGTCCAGCTATTTCTCTAAGGTGGTATAAAAACTTGATGCTCTCTCATCAAGGTTGGGAGGGTGGCAAAATTCATGTTCAAGGCTGTCAGTCTGAAGAGTTTATTATAAAGTCAGAAAAAGCAGGATATTCACAGTTTGGATATCTATGAACTGCAAACCATGGATTCACACACACATGGGAAGCAAGACCACTAAAGCATTAGAGAAACACAGCTCTGTGCACATTAGTTTTACTCCAGCCTGCTGAGCAGTGGGATGGATGGCTTATAGCTGAAGAGGAAGTGAGCACTCAGAAGGCACAGAAGGGGAAGAAGGCATCGTGGTTAAGAAATGAGCTGCAGAATTTGCTCAGAACATCAGGATTTGGTTTGGATTTTAGGCTGCTGAATAAGGAAAGAAGAAAAAGGCCTGAGAGACAGGGAGACCACAGGTGTGCAAATTAACCTTAACCAGCAGCAGATGTTTTAAAGTAAGTGAACACATGACTGATGCACACATTTGCTAAATGGCCATTCTCTTCCAGCCACTTGTGATGCTTTGCATGGGTGAGCCTGCAGGCACAGCAGCACCATTGGGACACCACAGAGGGAGTGGGTGCCTCTGGTCTGAGTCAGGGGACATGCCAAAGCATGACTGTGGCACTCAGACACTCAAGTCACCTGCCAGGCCACGCTCAAAGGGCTCAAGGAGACACTACCCAAACACGCAGTCAACAAAGATGCCTTTGCTCCTGCTTGTGGTCTCTTCAGAAACAGGTAAAACATAGGGGCTTGTGTCACAGAGAAGCCCCCACTCCTCCTCTTCCTTGCTTACGTACCAAACTGAGGATTGCAACCTGCAGCCTCAATAAGGAGCCTCTCTCATGAACCAGTCCCATACCACTTCCTGCAACCCAGCTGCTCCCAGTGCGAGCAAAGGAAGCCACACCAAGTGGGACATTTGAACACCTCGTGCCTCCAGAGACAGAACTGTTTTGCATGTTCTGCAGCAGCAGGCTGTAACTTCACCAAAACAGTACAGAGCCAAGTGTAAGCCTGGCTTTGCACAGACAGAATTCTCACATTGTAGCCCAGAAGCCTTGCAATAGAGCATATAAGGTTTCATGTTCAGTGTAAGGACTCAGTTAAGAGTCTCTGGAGGGGAAAAAAACCCAGCATAAGATGTTATTAAATAACTTGATGCTATTGTGCAACATCATTGAGGTACAGTCATTTGTAATCAGTGACTGTACAAACCAGTTGAATGTTACAGCACTGAAGAGCCTGAGGAGTGGCCAATTCCACAGCAGAAAGGTTGGTTTTCTAAATAATCAATATGCTAAAGCAACATTGCTTTGCTACTTATATACTTATAAAAATAAAATGCCTTCGTCATCTGCATTTCACATTTAGTGGCTTTCAGCACAGAAAAGGCAGGGCTTGATACTGTGGCAAGTTATGAGGCAAAGGAAATCCCATTTCAAGAAGTATAAAGTGTAGCATCTTAAAAGCAAAAGAGAAGAGTTAATTGTTTCTGCTTTTTAAAGCAGAGAAACATTCAGTCAAAACTGGACCTACCAGTGCAAGGAAGCAGAGAACACAGCTGAGCTATGAAATAAAAGGGCCTGAATATATTATTATATGCATTAGAGTATAATTGGGTCTTCAAATAAGCCATGTCTATAATACATGTGCTCCAGAGATGGGAAAGGTCAGTCCTGAGTTGCACATGCATATTTTGCAAGATTGGCACGCTACTGATATAGCAGACATTCCTTCTCCTTCCACTGGATACTCCAGTTACCCCCTGCTATGGGAAAGCCATACAATCCACTGCCTCCCAGCAACGCCTCCCAAGAACCAGGCACACCTCTCATAGCTCTTGCCTCGCCCCTAACTGCAACAGACCTGAACACCAGCCTCAGGGCAGAAACCACACAGCTTCTAATACTGCCAGAAGCCTCCAGAAAAGCACATCCGCAGGGAATCAGGGTACCAGCTCCCCTGGAGGCACACACCAGCAGATCGTAAAGCATGACTTGCCTAAGAATCACTACCTGATAAACTTAATGACAGGAGCCACATTTTATGTTCATGTCCTTAATCATAGCCTGTTGACCCAAAGCAAGCCCAAAGCAGCTACTTCTTCAGCTGATGGAGTGCTGGGCAAGCACCCATCGTATTTAAATGACCAAATCTTGACAGCTTTACCTAGGCCTCAGGTTCTTGCACAAAAAGTACCATTGTGCCTATTTCTTTTCCCTGGAAATGCATTACTAGAAAAAGCAATTAATCCCTTTCTTCTGGATGGCTTAAGAGAACAGAAAGCAATGGATACTGAATGAAACCCTGGAGCACGTTTTCCCTCACTGAAAGCCCCCATACTTTGATTAGTACAACTGATCAAACTGACCTATTCACCATTGCAAACACCCCCAGGAATCCTTCATGGTGAGCTTGGCTCCCAGCAGCACCAGGAGCTCTGTGCAGTCAGGTTGGCACCCACAGACCTGAGCATTTGCCTGGCGCAGGACATAAGCATCCATAATCTCTCACCAAAGCGGATCATTCTGTCACCACTCACTCTAACCCACTCCATCAGGGCAGCACTCCAACATGGGTTCATGTTCTGAAGTGCATGAGGCACTATTCCAAGTAAACCATGGCCACTAAGACCTATATTAAACCAAAGTCCCCTGCAACTTTAAGAGAGCCCCAGACAGCTCAGCAAGCACACAGAGCTGTCTTTGTCCCAGTCCTGCTGCTGACATAAGGAGCAAAAGCACATCCACTGTGCACACAGGGGGGAAAGCACAGATAGAGCCATGTCACCAGCTTCCCCCTGCTCCCAGGTTAAACCATCTCCATCAGGGAGAAGGGCTCATCTCTCCCCATCAAAGGTATGGCTTCCATCCACCCTGCCCCAGAACTCTGCTGGCACAATGGAGAAGTTCATCCCCTAAACCAGGTTACACAAATAGATAACTGGTGTCAACATCACCCAGCAGGGTGCAAACCATGTACTCCATAATTAAACTGCCAAGACCAACAGCCAGCATCTACTGGTGCCAGAAAGGCTATAGCCCAAGTTAACACACACAGCACTACAGAAGCCATCAGTAGATGATGATGGTTGGATGGGGCTTGGAGCAACCTGTTCTAGTGGAAGGTGTCCCTGCCTGTGACAGCAGATTGGAAGCGGATGAGCTTTAAGGTGCCTTCCAACCCAAACCATTCTGCGCTTCTGTGACATTACACAAATTGTGTCAGGACAGTGCAATTGTTACTTGTGCAATGCAACATTCACTCAAAGTATCCACCTTTAAGAGATAATAGGGTTTAGGATGGAAAACACAAAGTTACCAACAGATAAGAAGTAACTGACAATTGCTTCAGGGAGTGGGTGAGACAGCCCGTGACAAAGATTTGTTTACTTGAATCAACGCTGAGTTCAAAGATGATTTTCCTTTGTTAACGGAGGGTTTCCCTGGTGTCATTTCAAGGACCTTTTAAATCAAGATTCCAAGTGGAAACTCATTTTAATGCACAAATCCAAAGCGAAGTGACATCGCCACAGCAGGATGTTGATGCAGGGGCACACCAGTGCACTTCGTAAAGCACTGATAGTCTCTAGAGCGTGTTTACTCCAACGTGTGCCAGACCTTTCATATGCATTACACACTCATCACTTGGCTCTGCAATGCAGGTAACCAAGTGCAGCTCTGCAGAGCTGCTCAGGCTTGAAACAAAAAGGTTCTGGGCCTTGATCAGAACAAGTTTCTATTTTGAAAGTGAACCAAGTGATTACTTCCTGCTCCAGCCAAACCACAGCATCTGCTGTACTGAAACATGTACCTCTAAGGGGCTTAGGAAAAACCAGTTCCCCATCTCTCAAGTGATCATTAATTGTATCTTGTGTTGTGTGTGTCACAAGATGCTTCTACAGAGATCTGCCCTACTTGGAGCAGTTCTTAGGAATATAAAGAGATTACAACACAAACTTAATAAATTGATAAGACTGCAATAAACAGGATCTATTAAGAATAAACGTGGCTGCAGATAAAAGTCAGATGCTGGAAACAAGTCACCCAACCTGGAAAAAAGGCTTTAAAACCCTGTAACATGACATGAGGAGGGAGGGAAAAATGAAAACCAGAATCCATGGTGAGACTTGCCAAACTTTTTATCGAGATGCTATTAATACAACACATACACAAATTATATATATATACATATATATATATACATGTTCACACACAGCTCATGTATATTGAATACTGATGGACACCACAAAGTCACCTAAGGGTGTAAGGGATTTCAGACCTAATCTTACATGTTCTGGCAAGGCTTTTCTGCTTATCACAAAGTGACACCTAGGCCAGCCTTGTCCTCAGCACTGCTGAGCTGCTCTTCCAGGGGCAGGAGCTGCTCTGGGTCTGCAGCACTGCCAGGATGCTATCCTGCTGCAGTTGGACTGTTCGGATATTAACCCTCAATCACATCAGCTTTCCTACCTGAGGCTGCCCTGGCATTCACTGTGTGCATGTGTGTGCAAATACGGTAGCACATTCAAATCTACATCATTATCAGCTTGCATGAAAAGGAGATTTTTCATAGCTTCTGAGCAGCAGAAGATACTCAGAATAGGGCACAACTGGAGTTAACACAAACAACAGAATATATCCACCCTCTGCCCACTTTCTTTTCTCTCTTTTCTTTTTGACAGCAGGGAGGGGAAGGGAATTGTCTTCCAGAGATAAGAGGCTCACATGCCTCTTCCTTTCCAGCAAGATCATCTTTAGTCAGCACAAAACAACCGAGTTCAAAAGCTATTCTAAACCAACGCCATAAAGTTCTCTCCTCGCAGCCCCAGTGCCCGCAGGTGATTCAGCACAGCAAATGACAGAGCGCCACGTTGAGAGCATTTCTCAGCAGCCTGCTCACATCACATAAGGAAGTAAGTGTTTTCAGACTGCCAGTAAGAGGAGGATCAGATCTTTCTGTCCTAGGAGTTTATAGATATTTACAGCATTACCTATGCTACAGCTACGCCTTTAAAGGCATGAAAAAAAGAAACTATAACACAGACCTTAACCATAGAGACAGGGTTTACATAAGGTGAAGTGATGCAGAAGGTTCAAGCTACTCGCTATTTCTTAAAACAAAGCACACAGTTACATAAGAGTACACAAAGAGTCCCAGCAGCACATCCCAACGCACAGGTCTGTGCAGATCAGACCCAGCCCACTGGATCACCAATCACTTTCGGATTCCTGCACACGATCTAGAGCCGTGTCTTTATTAGAGGAATGTTTAATTTGCCATCTCAACTCAAAGGTCAACATTCCAGTCTAAGCTTCATGAAAGCTCTCAATGGGAAAACATTTGACCATGTCTGTAACTCAATGCTACTTATCTCACCCACAGCACTGCCTTGCAATACATAGGAATTGGGGCATCTACAGAGACGAGTTTCACAAAACTCAATTCATAGGGATAATTAGGCTGTATTACAGACTCCTTCACACTTTACCTGGAGAAATGATGGACTGAAGACAGCACAACAAGATAGCATGGAGCAGTTATTATTTTATTGAACTCAATTTTGTATATGCTATCAGTTATTTCCACACTGTTTACACAGAATCCAGATTCTGCTGTTTTAATCATTCACTGCTACTTAAATAATATTATCAGTGAATTGGCTGCTTTATCAGTTAAACTGGTAACCAGGATATCAGAGAACTCAAGCTTTTATCAATATTAGCATTGAGATCAAAGCCAGCTGCAAACAGATTGCACTACAGGTGAAGCATCATTATTGCTTGTCTACACTTGACATCATTATGGAGCAGTTCTCATGCCACGCTCTTCTCCATTCCTCCCAACACCTCCACCTCATCAGCTGAGAGTGGGCAAGATGAAATTAGGCCAAGCGAGCTGGTGTGATTTGTAGTGGATGTCTCTGCTCTCCCTCAGCCCCAACAGAAAGCAATGTTGAAAGAGGTGTCAGGAATTACCTCTTCCCAGCTTTGGCAGAAATTCACAGCATCTATCATGTATCCCTCTTTGAACCTGCTGCTGTGTTTTGTTGGTGCTTGGTTGGTTTTTTTATACATATAATTGTCAACAAGTGCCATTCTCTTCTAAAACATGCAATAATTCACACAGTTTATAGGCAAGTTACTTTTATTACTAAGTGAGGAAGCTGAACACCTGTAGCTAGCTTATGTGGTGTCCTGATGAATGACACCGTTTGGTCTTCTTTCAGTTAACTGGGAAATCATATTAAAATATATAAACCTTTATACACACCCAACAGGAGTTGCTAACACTGCATTTAACATTCAGCACAAGTACAGCAGAGGACTGCTGAAACGCTTAGTTACTAGTCTCTTCCCTCCCTCATCCCATATTAGACTCTAACCAGAAAGTTATGAGAGGTATGCACTGCAGAGATGGCTCTTCCGATTCCTAAATTTAATCCTCTTTCCTTTCCCCATATCACCTCCCATACGCACACAACCACACAGTCACCAGGAACATTTGCTGCCCAGAAAATGCCAACAAACTGAGCAAGCCAAGCTGCCCACCTACTGCAGCTCAGCCTGCTCCACTGCCCTCTCTTTTGCCTGCTCCCAAGAAAGCTTCTGTGCCACAGCATTTCAACACCATCCCAGTAACATAGGGCTCATGTAAACACTGACACTTTCGGCTCCAAGTGTTAAGCAACATTCAGATTGTATGTAGGTTTAGGCTTTGAATGATGTAATGAATGTTGTGGAGTCCCTCTTCACACCCAGGTTATTCAAAGACAAGGTTTTCCTTCAGCTAATTCCATGCAGTTCCTCATTCTATCAGTAAAGGTGCACAGCATCATACTAGAATTCTTTACTAGTTCTTCCTCTCCATCTTTCCAGATGAAATCACCAACTCACACCGCACCTACACCAGCTATCTCTGTACTGACAACTTAAATACTTCTACACATCTAAGGCTGAGGTACAATACTGCACTTGCTTGCCTACGCTCCCAATCAAATGGAGTAATAAGAGACCAAGAGTTCCTTTTACTGCCACAAAAAAGCTGCATTCAGGACAAAGGCCAAACTTCATGTTTCAGTGTGAAATCACAACACTCCCACTTACTCATTTTTAGTTCTCCACCTCCAGAAATAACTTGGCTTTTGGTCTCTGGGAAGTTCTTGAGAGTATTTTTGTCAACCAATGTATTTTGTTTCCAGCTGTGACAGTCGTGAGGGCTTTTCCCCTCTCAGCTGTCCTCACACTTGCAGTGACTACACAAGAACACTGCATTGCAGTAGCTATGCTAAAAACTTCATCTTTGAGATATAAGAAGCCACTGAAAAAGAGAAAGCTCTAGAAACTTCTGCAGATGGCCTCCGTTTCAGAGGCAGTGCAATTGCACGCACAGGAGCGTCCATGTCCCTTTCAACAGCAAGTCAAGCCTAAAAGATCACACACTTGTTTCCAGCATTACAACAGTCTTGTTCATGGCAGTGAGGGGCTCCTACTTACAGATTCCAACAATCACTGAGGGCATGTGTTCCAGGCGCAAGTAGAAGAGAAGATTGTAAAAATTGAAGCAGATGAGGGAGAAGCACAGGATGACCGAGATCCACTCCTGCAGCCTCTTTCCTGTTGAGGAAAAAAGGAGAAAAGGCTTGTTTTAGTTTATCTGAGAGGACATTTTTGACATCTGCGATAATACGGGCATTCCCCTGCCTGGATGACTGACTCCATTTGTCTGACAGGGAACCGATACAGCAACTTACTTATCCACAGGAGGTGTGCATATTTTGTTGTGATATTCTTCTTCCTCCAGTCACTACTAACCCCTTCCCTGTGCCCTTGTCCAAATAACAGGGACAAATCAGACATCATCTGACATTGTCCTAGTTTCCTTCCCCCTGCGGTTGCTGGCATTATGTTCCTCCACATCACATCCTTTTTCAAATCTCCATTTCATTCAATATTCAGTGTTGCTGGGATGGCTGAATATGGGAACAAATTCCTGGCTTCAGATGCCCTGTAGTTAAGTCATCTCATGATTTGCAATATTTAGAATCTCAGCGCTTGTAAATAAAGCTGTGGTGCTTGCAGGAAAAAGCATCATCTTGTATTCTGCTGACCCTAGAACTGCTTTGCTGACATTTGAGTTATACTTCCAAAGCTTGCTCAACTCCTGCAGCCTTGTCTTTGCCTTCCCGTTCCCAGGCAGAAGCCTATGACCTCTCAACCATTGCAAGAGGAGAGGAGACAGAAAAAGCAAAGAGAAAGATCTGGCAATCATTCTCTCTTGTACCTTGCTGTACAAGTACCTGAACTACACTACAGTATCTGAACAATCCCCTCATTTATTTTCTATTAAAAGAGACATTTCAGAGTATGGTAACACTTTGAACATTCAGATTAGCAGCAGAAAGCTTCTGCCTGTCAATCACTGCTAGAGCCTCAGAAGGCACTGATGCCGAGAGCAAGAGAATACTCAGTATGAGACCCACGTGGATTAAGTCATCAGAAACAGACCTTTAATGCCTAAATCCAAGATGATCTGAGCCACCACCTTGGCCCAGCAGGGCCCTGGCTGTAGTTAACTCGACATGCTCAACTGCCCTTGCCCGGGGCCTTCCAGAGCAGTTTAACCCCGCTGACCATTCCCACCCTCTCCTGCAGCCTTATACACTTTGTACCACTCCAGTTTGAGGCACAGCAACATGCAGGGGAGCAGTCAGTAAGGACTATGTGCAAGGTGCACATCCTCTCACAGGCGCAGAGGCACACTCACATGTCTGGCATGCGTTCAGGACAGGAGCTTCTTTCCTACTACTCCACTACACTGACCTACTGCCTGATCAAATTTCTCCTCCTAAATGCTAAATCAAGTCCCTCTTCTCAACTATCTCGTGCAGTGGAAAGGAAGCTAGGAACACTGAAGGAGGATCAGTGCTCTCTTCAATGTGCCTACAATGCAACTTCTGAAGCAGTGTGAACAAAGACCTTTAGAGGCCATAAGTGTACAAACCAACACCCTCTGCAGGAACAGAGGATCCTAAAATTAAATTAAGACACAAGAACAAGCATACTTCCAGGCAGCATTGGGTGACAATGTGGGAACTATAAAGAGATCCCTGGGGTAATGAAAGCAAGAGTTAATTAATGCTCCCTGCAATAGGAAACCACACCCTGATTAGGGGAGCGAAGTGGGTAGATCCTCACGGAACAATTAGCTGACTGTGGGGAAACATTCGCTCCTTACTAGCAGGTCCCAGAAGTTCAGTCTGTGCAAACAGCTCTGTACTCTGAACATGGGATCCCAAGGTGCCTGTCTGGAGATACATAAGTCCAGAAAGGCAGGCCCAGCTCTGGACAGACTGGGAAGGTGAATCGGCCAAAGGAGCAGAGTCCGCACCAACAACTTGTGCTTGGATCATGGGTAATGGTTTGTGTTGGAAAAGACCTTAAAGCTCACCCAGTCCCAAACCCCTGCATGGGCAGGGACACCTTCCACTGGAGCAGGTTGCTCCAAGCCCCATCCAACCTGGCCTTGAACATTGCCAGGGATGCTCTCAAGTTTAAAAGTACACCCCAGCTGAAGGAATAAGGTGACAAAGGCACTAAGTACATGCTTAAAGAAATAGCGGAAATACTGCAGAGTCATATTCACTCTGCACAATTATATGTAATCCCTGCTCTTAAGACTTCCTGCTCAGTAGTTCAACGTCATGTGCTTCCACCGTAACACATATTCTGACATTGTTTATGTAAGTTATTTATGTAATACCAGAAAGAAATGCACATCTAATCTACCAGCACAGCTCACTGCTGATGAGTATTGCTATACACATGCTGCTCCACAGACTTCTCAGGAACTTACGTCCACAGCTGAAGATAAGAGCAGCAAGTTGCTTAGGAAAGAAAATCTTACCCTCATGAGCAAGAGCACAGTGCAGTTGTAAAGCTGGTGTTTGCTTGTGTGTAAAGCACAGGAGCTGGTCACCGCCTGGATCAGAGCTGTGCCTCTAGACCAGCTAAAGGACATCACACACCACTTTCTTTCACGGCAAGAAAGAGGTGACCTACGCCAGATGCAATGGGCACACTTGCCCTAAATATTCTGGAAAACTGGCAAACTAATGGATGCCTTTGTTTCCTTACCATTACTTGCCTCTGTGCAAGTAAGAACGCCTGCTTTTCCAATAATGGCCTTGAACACGCAAGCCAAGGTGTTCAGCTGACCTGCTGGAAACCACAAGATGAAGAAAACTTATCTTCCCTTTCCCAATCCTTCACCAGGGAATGAATGACAGGAATACCTGGCATCACTCACACCGAGCTAAAGACAACAACATATTCCATTATAAGGAGTTTGCTGTTATTCCAAGGCATAATCACAGAGCTGCAGCTGCTGACAAACAGCAAGCCTCAGCAAGACAAGGCCAAACCAAAGCCTCAAACATCCCCCACCCAGTTCTGAGGTGCCAGGAGTGAGTATCTCAAGTAGTCACCAAGCATCCTGAAATGAAAGCTCCTGTTACTGCGGCCAGCACGCGAGCTCGCACGTCTGCGTTCAGACCAGAGCTGAAGGCTGTGTGAGCATTTAAAGGGCAGAGCACTCACTGTGAGCAGGTTCTCGTTAGAGACCCCCACCACGGCAGCGCTGCCCCTTCCCAGCCCTGCTTGAACCGGCCGCGCTCGCCCGCCCTGCGCACGCCACCAGCGTGCAGCACCGCTAACCCGGGGCTCCCCGCAGCCGCACCGGCATGGGCCGGGGGGAGCCGGGCCCGAGGGGAGTCCCGCGGGGTCCCCTTCCCCGGGGTCCCGCCTCCGCCGCCCTCACCTGGGGAGTAGAGCTCGGCCAGCTCTCGGGCCCCGGCGTGCTGCGCGCCCCACCGCCGGCTGCCGCCCTCGGGCTCTTCCGCGGCCTCCGCCGGCGGCCCCGCCGCCTCCGCGCGGACGCTGTCGGCGGCGCCGGCGCTCGCCATGGCCCGGCCCCGCGGCGGCTGCGGCTCCTGGAGGCCGGCGGGCGGCGGCGGGCGGAGCCCAGGCCCCGGCGAGGCGCCCGGCGGCAGCGCTGCGGCCCGCGGCAGCATCGGGAAATGGGGCCGCGCCGCTGCGGGAGCGGGGAGGGGGGGGACGGACGGGCGCGGCTAGCCCCGCCCCTGCACCGCCTCCCGCCTATCGCCGGCGCCACCGCCCTGCCGCCGGGCCAATGGCAGCGCCGCCCCACGCGGAGGAGCCAATGGCGTGGCGGCAGGGTTCGGCCGCGCATCTGGAGGCGCTCCGCCCCGCCCCGCGGGCCGCAGCTGGCTGTGGGCGGGGCGGTCTCGGCAGCGCCCTCCCGCGCTGCACCCCCTGCCCGTGCCTTGCGCGCCCCCTGGCGGCGCGGCTGCCCCGGGGCTGCGGGAGCCCCGGCGGTCACAGCGGCAGCCCCGTAGGGTGCCGGTGCAGCGCGGCCTTCGCTGGGATCCAGCGGTCCCTTGCCCACCGGTGGCCCCAAAGAAACACACCCCAGGGTGGGAGAGAAAGCCCCACACGGTGTCCCAGTACCAGTCTATGAACATGATTTCTGCGACACACTTACCTGGATACCAGATAAAATGGCACTAAAATAACAAGTGTTCCAAATAATTACAGAGATTTCACTTAAACATTTAAAATGGATCCATTTGCAGTGCGTGAAATACTAAACCAGGTGTCTGATTGATCACAGAATCATAGAACCATGGAATGGTTTGGGTTGGAAGGGACCTTAATGCTCATCCAGTTCCAACCCTCTGCCATGGGCAGGGACACCTTCCACTAGAGCAGGTTGCTCCAAGCCCCGTCCAACCTGGCCTTGAACACTGCTAGGGATGTGGCAGCCACAGCTTCTCTGGGCACCCTGTGCCAGCGCCTCAGCACCCTCACAGGTGATACTTGTGCCAGGTCACTGGTAGGTTTCCTGACACATTGCTTCATTTTCAGGGTGCTGTTTCCACCAGGCACTGTGCCCATGAGGTGTCAGACCCCTTTGGTTCATCCTTTCTCAGTGTGCAGTGACACGACGGCTGTGGCAGCTCTTGGAGCTCCACTGTAGCCTATGGGTGGAAGGCATCACAGCCCATGGCAAGGAACTGGATGACCTTTAGTCCTTCCCAACCCAACCCCAAACCATTGCATGGTTCCATAGTCCCACATCTCGAATTGGAACTCTGAATGGAACTCTGCACTGATACTGTTTCCCCGGAAAACCTGTGTGCTCTTTGGGGTGACAGGGGCCGTACCGGGTACGACAGACCGCGCTGCTGTACAGGAGGCTCCGGAGGAGCCGCATCCCTGTCCGGTTTGCTCAGGGGCAGCAGCCAGCCAGGCCCTGGCTGTGCTCATCCCGCTGGCTGCTCCCGGAGGCGGTGCCGCGGCTGCAGAGACCTCGGGGCGAGCACCGCTCAAACACCCGCCCTGAGCGGGCTGCCGGTTACCGCCGACTGCCCCGCCCCGGCCCCGCCCCTGGCCCCGCCCCGCCCCCGCCGTGCGCCGCTAGGTGGCGCCCCAAGCCCGGTGACGGGCCTGGCCGAGCGGGCGGCGAGGGCTGGGTGCGAAGCCCGGGGCCCGCCCGGCGGTGCCGTGACCCCCGTTCAGCTGCGGCCACCCCGGGACGGGGACACGGGGACACGGGGACACCGAGTCCCGCTGGCACAGCCCTGGGCACTGCTTCACCCAGTGACTGACACCTGCCAGGGCACCTGCAGCTCCTGCAGACCCGACTGCTGCCCACCACCAGCACGGGCCCGTCGGGGCAGCGCACCCTCCGGGCTCACCTCTCTCCCCTGAACTTAGGTAATTCCAGTCTCTTCCCGTGCCACAAAGCACAAAGGGAGCTGGCTGCAGCTCCCTTGCTGGGCTCTGGCATGGGAAAGTGTCAGTGGGTGGGAGAGCTGGAATGGCCACTCCTACGGCTCTCGTCTGAAGCTGTAAATGCAAAGACACGGACCAAAAGGCGAGGTGTGTGGAGGATGGTACTCCATGGCTATCCCTGCCTGGTACTCAGTCCACCAAGGCCAGCTGCCAGATGACACAGACCAGCCCAGGGGCTGCTTTTAGGTGCCAGGACTCACACCAACAAGTCCTAACTGATGCCTGGCAGCCCCACTTTCTCCATGGTGCTTGACACAAGAAGAGAGCAGAGGGAAAAGAAAGTATTTGTACAGTCAAGGGCATGGACCTTAATGCTTTTAATGAAGAAAAATCTTGTTTCTTATACCCACTCTCCCATCACTCTCTCTAAGTCCTCCCTTGGTTTATGTCACCCCAGCAATACACACCAAGGAGTCCCAGCTACCGGCCTGCAGCCTCAGCACCCCTGAACAGCTCTCCTCTTTTAGAAACTGCCTAGGTGAATTCCCAAGTTCTGTACTAGGAAATTCTGACACTTAGGGGGGTCTCCTGGGGGGATAGAATTCCTGTTCCCTTGATGGATCTTTTGAAAGCTTGCATATGTTAGAAAAAGTGTTAATACACTACTGTAATAAATCCATCAAAGAAAGAGGCCACAATTACCTAGGAAATGTCAGACAACTATGGAAAACTTCGGAAAAGCTGGTGGACAGCAGCTTCTTTGCCAATATTTTTTTGGAATACAGGAAACAGGCTACTCATAAACCACAAAGTCACCTCTTACAGTCCCTGCTTGAAAAGACAGCCCATGTCTTGCCAGCCAAATGGCTTCAGCACGACTCTCTGCAACACAGGACTGGAAACTGTAGCTTCTGCTTTGTCACTGTCCCGCTCCGGGGGTGTTGGTGTGCGCTCGGGCTCTCCCTCTTGCAGAGCCACAGAGTGGGTGCTCTGACCTCCAATTTGCTCTGGAAAATTTTCCATCGGGTCGGGGAAGGTATTTTGCTCATGTTGTCTGCAGGCAGCGGTGCCAATCTCCAGGTGTCGTCTCTGCAGCACTGTAGGGCAAAGAGCAACGTGTAGATAAAGTGGGATTGAGCAACGCAGCCCTGCAAATGCTAGGTCAGAGGTGAGCAGAAAATCAGCAGAAGACCAACAAATACCCGAGCATCACCATGTCACATGGAAACAAGGGGCGAGGGAGCACTTAGGGAGGGGGAGGACTCTGGTCTCTAACAAAAGAAGTAAAGGAGGCCAGGAGACAGGGCCTGCAAGCGCCTGGGGAGCTCCCTGCCACTGGAGACTGCAAGGCAGGGTATCGCTGCTGCGGTTTCAGAAGAGAGGAAAGCATGTGGCAATCAGTTTTTATGTTAAAATGAGGCAAAGTCTTGAGGCTGGTCTCAGAGCTGGGGGGGACGGAAGGAGAGCCAACCTCTCTCCGAGTTGAGACATTGTCCCTGCCTGACATTTCATAAGGGCTGCTTTTTTACAGCAGAGAACAGCAAGTGGAAAGCAAGAGATTGAAATCTGGCCTTTGCCAGGTACAACTTAAGAGTTGTCGTTGGCATAAGGTGCGCGGCTGTATAAAGAGGTACCTGGGGGTAGGAAGAGGAGCAAACACAGCTCACAACATGCTCAGAAATACATTTCAATTTTACTTCTCTGTTTTGCAGCCTTTACTTATTGCAACATCGCTCCACTTAAGCCAGTCTTTCAGGCAAGGTCCCCTCCTACCCCCCCGAGACCTTCCCACACCACCTCTGTGCTCTCTCCCAGGCTGCTTGTTTGCACGGATACTGCTCTGCTCTGGAACCCCTCATATTCTCCTCTTCAGCCCATTTCCAACACACTACCTACAGCACCTTGTTCATTGATGCAACTCTCAACCTCTGGCACAAGCCTCTTTCCTCTTTGTCCCTCTTCTGCCCATCCTTGTTGTTTTGCTCTGCAAGGCAGGGTGAGAGGCTGTGCTCACACACGGTTTAGCATGATACAGCTCTGATCTTACTGATCTGTTAAGAACCACTGCAAGGGAAATAATACTTGAGACAAGTCTGCAGCAAGAAACATGAGAAATTACAGACATCCCAGAGGGTGGTTGCCAGTCTACAGACCTTATAAACACTTCAGTGTTTCAGCCATCACCATTAAACCAACAGCGTCTCCCCAAAGCTGGTGTCCTTCCAGGGACAGCTGCTGTAGACCTGGAGCGCATGAACTGGAAAGCTTGCAAAAAATCCTGGAAAAGAAGACCATTTCCAGGAAGAAAATGCCTTTGCAATGCTTTATCGTAGGTCTGAAACTGGAGCTGGAAAGTTGTGGCTTTTACAGGACAAAAGAAAAACTGAAGAGCAGAATTTAATTCATGACAGAAATGAGCACTGAGATTCTCCCTTCCACCTTTTCTGGTATCTTTCTGTTACCCTCCCAGTGTCTACCTTGTTTCACACATGGATGTAGAGGGATCTGGATTCTATTGCATCAGATTGTTTTCTGCTCAAATGTGCTTTACGTTCTTCCTAAGTGGTTTGTGAGTTATGCTGTCTCCTTCCCCAGCTGACTAGTTCTGAAGAAAAGAAAGCATGGAATCACTAGGAAGAAGGTGCTTTCACAGAAGTGCTGCCTTCCTGTTCAAAATTACTCTGTTTTTCACAACAATGCCTGGATCCCTTCACCAGGAATCTCTGCATCTATTCTCCTATCTCAAGCATCTCTCTGAAGAGTTTTCCAGGATGATTACTAGCAGCCTTTGCACATGTGCCCAGGCCAAGGGACAGAGCTCAGTGTACCCAGGCCTCCCCTCAACCCTCACGGTGCGAGCCTCTCTCTGCACCTGTTCCCATTCCAAAAACCCCATTTCTGGCCATGCATTTGTTATGACAAGTGCAGAAACAATTTACGAGAGACCAGAGTTAGCTCAGAACCTGCTTGTCGAATGCCAGGGTTTTGGATACGTGGTTAGAGCCGCCAACAAGGTTCCCATGAGAAGCTGAGAACGGACGTTGGCTCCATGAGAGTGGATGCTGGGGTTTGAGGTGAGCTGGAGGAAGTTTAAAGAGATCCAGGTACAGCAGGGAGGTGAGGGGGGAGAAGGCAAGGAGGGGACAAGCTGGGCATCCAACCTCAATTACCACCCTGGCTGACGTGTGATCTCGGTGACTACAGGATTACTCAGCACTGGCCTGGAAGCGAGGTGTGGGCCACACCATCCCTGATATAATCTGTTTCACATGACAGTTGCACAGACACTGTATTTTGTTAGGGAAGAGCAGCCCAGGCAGGAATACAACTGCTGCAGAGCAGGGGAGGATAGGGCAGAAACTCGAAGAGGGCAAATTGAGATCTCCAAAAATGTCTTGAAACACTGCCCAGGAAAGTTATCAACCACTCTGAGTGCTCGACTTCATCCAGCAGCAATGGGGAGCTGGAGACCTGTCAGGGTAATGCCAAGAAAGGCATCACTACAGCAGGAGTCCTCCTGCTCTGGGTCCCTGAGATGCCTGGGAGGTAGGAAGCACATGAGGCCAGCTTTTGAGAGCTCGGTTACAAGGGCCAGTTGGGGCAGCGGCTGGAGGTAACTGCCAGATCAGAATGCAGGATAAAGGCGCAGAATGAGGGAGTAAACAGCCAGAAGAACAAGCCCTGGCTCACTGCGACTTGCCAGTATTTGCACCCAATACAGATGTTTGTATTTATGAAGGTATGGGCTCCAACTCCAACCTCCAGACCCAGCGCTCTGGCCAGGCCCAGCTCCAATTTAATCTCTGGTGCATTCACCAAAGATTAACTTGGTAGATAAAGATGGAACTAGAACTATTTGAAGCCTGAAAACCTGTTAGGGTACTTCTGCTATGGAAAGAAAAGAAATCCTTCTAAAACGTGGAAAGAAAAAGCAAATGAAAAACTAAAGTGAGAAAAAGTCTGATGATCACTGCCTGATTCTTGAATTCTTCCTCTTTTCAAAGTTCTGAGGTTTGGACATTATGAACAGTTGACTGTTTGAATCGTATAATGCAATACCTGTTCCTCTGGCTTAACGTTACAATATTTCCCACACCGCAGGATTGCTTCACATTATTCTAAGAGGCAATGTCATTTTCCCTGCAGTGCTGGGTCTTCTTTGCTGAGGCGAAGGACACTCCTACTTCCTTTAATTATATGTTTTGTTTTAAATTAATGTCCTTTATTCTGGGGATGAATCACCAGCTTGTAGACAGGTAAATGTGGGAGTAAGAGAGTGAAAATATAAGTTTGATTCCCAAGGTGGGTGTCTTTAATTAAAACGGACATCAAGATTCAGTCTTCCTTCCCAAACTTAACCCGCGATTCTAAAAACATTTGGATTCCATGTTTCTATGCACGTATCTCACTTCCCTTCTGAACCGTGTGGATGCAGTGAGTCCCCTTCGGTTCCCTATCGCTCATGTACCCTGACAGTTGCACCATATCATGCAAAGCAAATATGCCAAGGCAAACTATAAGGCCACCATCCCTGCACAAAGAGATGGCAAGAGAAGCTCAGCATTGGCTGGACTCTTTTGCTGCTGGCATGCAGGAGGCCTGCAACAGCCTTGTGCCCTGCTCTGACCCATCTTTGCTCCTCTCTGTGCCCATTCAGATGGATGGTGCTCACTGCCCCTGGGACTGAGTCAAGCAAGCACGGGACAGAGAATAACGGGATCTGTCTGCTTGCAGCCTTTCCCCTGCCTCACCTAAGGGGCTGAGGAAAATCCCTCTTTCCCTCTATTTCCCAAGGGAACAGGGGCGCAGCCGGGACCTGCACCCACCCCTTCGGCAGCGCTGCCAGCCCCCAGCCCGCTCCCGGGCGCGAAGGACGGAGCCCCCGCGGGCACGGAGCCGGCGGCACCTTCCCGACACACGCGGGTGCGTGTGCCCCGGACCCCGCTCCTGTCGCCCCGGCGGCCCCCGCTCCACAGCGAAGCCCTGTCCGCAGCGCGGCCGCTCGGCGGGCACCGCACTGGTAACACCCGCCCCGGGAGCCTCCTCCGGGGCCGCGGCCGGGGCCGGGGCCGGCAGTTACCGAGCGTGCAAGCGTGGCAGGCGGCCAGGCGGTGACGCGCCTGTTGCTATGGGATCCACCGCCCCTATAAATAACCGGGGAAAGGAACTTTCCTAAGTCAGAGACTTTAGGACACGGGACCCAGAACCAGATGGTCCGGACGAGACTCGCCAGCTCCCGCCGCAGCTCCCGGAGCGGTGAAGCCCCGCCGCGCCGCAGGACCTGACCCAGCCCCGGTGGGCAGCGCAGCCGGGGGCCGTGCCCAGCACCGGAGGCTGAGGCCGGGTCCGGAGCCCCCCCATACAGCCCCAATCCCGACGGCGGCAGCCTGACCCTCTGCCGGGGGGGCCCCCCGCGTCCTGTCCTCTTCCCTGCATCCCCCTTTGCTTTCATGCAACGCCTGGTGGCCTGGGACGCAGCATGCCTCCCCATCCAGCCGCCCGCCTTTAAATCCATGGAAGTGGCTAATTTCTATTACGAGGCGGACTGTCTGGCTGCGCTCAATAAGCTGCACCCGCGGGCGGCCGGGGGCCGCTCCATGACCGAGCTCACCGTAGGGGACCACGAGAGAGCCATCGACTTCAGCCCCTACCTGGACCCCCTGGCATCGCAGCCGCCGGCGCAGCCGCCTCCCGCCGCCGCAGCAGCAGCAGCAGCAGGGGGCAACTTTGAGCCTCCCTGCAGCAGCGGCGCCGGCCAAGATTTCCTTTCCGATCTCTTCGCCGAGGACTATAAAGGCAGCGGCGGGAGCAAGAAGCCCGACTACACCTACATCAGCCTCGCCCGGCACAGCCACCCCTGCGCCAGCCAGAGCCACAAACCGGGGGGTCTGCCGGGCTGCTTCCCGCCCCAGATCGTGGAGACCAAGGTGGAGCCGGTCTTCGAGACCCTGGACTCTTGCAAAGGGCCCCGTAAGGAAGAAGGGGGAGCTGGGCCGGGACCGGGGGGCATGTCCTCACCCTACGGCAGCACCGTGCGCTCCTACCTGGGTTACCAGTCGGTGCCGAGCGGCAGCAGCGGGAACCTGTCCACCTCGTCCTCCTCCAGCCCCCCCGGCACCCCAAACCCCTCCGAGTCCTCCAAGTCAGCAGCCGCCGCCGCCGGGGGCTACTCCGGCCCCGCGGCGGCCAAGAACAAGCCCAAGAAATGCGTGGACAAGCACAGTGACGAGTACAAGCTCCGCAGGGAGAGGAACAACATCGCGGTGCGCAAGAGCCGCGACAAAGCGAAAATGCGCAACCTGGAGACGCAGCACAAAGTCTTGGAACTGACGGCCGAGAACGAGCGGCTGCAGAAGAAGGTGGAGCAGCTCTCCCGGGAGCTCAGCACCCTCAGGAACTTGTTCAAACAGCTGCCCGAGCCCCTGCTCGCCTCCTCGCCCCGCTGCTGACCCCCGGCCGGGTCGCGGGGCTAGGGGAGTCGCCGGCTCCTCGCCCCGCTCCGCTCCGCCGGGCTGGGGGCGAGCCCGGGGGCCGATGGGCTGGTTTTTAATGGTTTTTATGTTGGTTTGTTCTTGTGTTTTTTCGGTCTTTATTTACACATGGGCGGAAGGCTCCGCCGCCGCGCGGGGATCTCCGGGGGCTGTCAGCGGGGCGGTGCGGAGCGGAGGGGCCCCGGTCCCGGGGTCCCGGTGCCCAGGTCCAGGACGGGCTCTGCAGGCTGCTGGGCGCTGGGGTTATTTAAAAGAGCGAGAGGAGAGCAAGGGCAAAGTGATGCAATCCTTTAAGCATGGCTGGGAATGCTGTGTACATGATGCAATCTCGTGTAACTGTCAGTCATGAATTGAGTAATCTGTTAAAGATGTTCCTACAGTTTTTTTTTTATTATAAAGAATAATCTATTTCTATAAGAAAATACATATGTATATTTTGGGATCTATGCATTCTTGCTACATTTGAAGCATTAATGAACAATTTTAATAAACTTTATGACTAGGTTAAAGAAAGTAGCTTGTTTTATTTTGAAGGCATGTTTAAAGCAAGATTAAGCGCAGGGTTGAAATTCTAGCTGAATCTGGCTCAATGCTGGGATCAGGGATCAGGATTTTTGTTGCTCTTTTGGCTTTCTCTGTGACTCAGAGAAAGGAAAAAATAAACCCAACCAAAACCAAAAAGCAAAACCCCCAAGAGAAACCCAGCAAAGAGCAGAGCTGAAGCTTTAGCCAGTTCTTGTTGCCTCATTTTATGTCCTCTAATCACTTGATTTAGCTGCCGCTTGGGTGTTGTTTGGGGAGGAGGTGTTTGTGTTGAGTTTTTTGCACTTCTTGCTGTTCTGAACGTGTAGAGCAAGATGTGCTATCCAAACCATGACCAATCTTTGGCAAAGTAACACCAAGCCTGAAGTGGGAGGGAGGAAGAAAAAGTCAGGGAGGAAGCTTGAAATGAGGGTTTGTTTATGTTGTGTGTGTTTTTTCTTTACTAAGTTTCTATTCTCTATGATTCAGCTTTTCTTATGTTTGTAGTTTACAGGAATAAACATGAGAAAGTAGCATTTCTGTTGGATGTCGGTAATTTCGGGCATTGCTCAGGAAGCTCTCATGAAACCCGGCCAGGTGAGAGGCTCATGAACACCTCCCTCATCTTTCCTCTTGAGATGTCTTTCTAAACCCTGTAGAGAGAGCACCTCGGATGAGAGCTGTTTGTTTCTGTGTGCATGTGTGTCTGCTGGGGGCAAGTGACAGATAAGGGTGGGATGGCAGAGAAGGAGGTTTGTCAGAGGCCATTGCTTGGATTTAGGGAGAACTAAGGAACACGCCAGACTTGCCAGGGCTCCCAGGCTGCATTATTTCCCCTATAAGAAGTTAACAGTCTCAAGCTGGTTACATGGAGGGAGCTGGGCAAATGATCGGGTCTTACTCAGCATTTTCCATTTTCCTGTTAGGCCAAATTTAAGCATTAAGTTTTTAGATCCAGATTCCCTGTGCCCCAGAAAAGAAACTGCTTCGTGGCCTGTGCCCTGTTTGACAGATGAACACAGAAGGATTCTTTAGTATAAAGGCTGTGCACTTGAATTCGCCCCTATGCATTCCAATCCAAACAGCAGTGGTTTGCAGAGGAACAAATCATCAATTTGTTGCTTATTTTTAATGTTTCTTTAAGCAAAGAAGGTTTTCTGCTGAAAAAACTGTTCTGCTTTTTTGACACTTAAGATCCTGGCTTCCTGCAGGGAAATCTGCTTGAGGGAGATCTCACTGAAATTTGTTACACATTCCCTGCCTCCCTCAGTGCCTCTGCAGCTCCTGCAAGGAGCCGTGCAGTAGTGAGCACTAGGAGCCATATAGTAGTGGGCACTAGAAACCGTGCTGTAGTGAGCAGTGAGTGTTACTCCTCATGCAGATTTCCTCTGTTTGCCTTTTAACTTGTACAGTGCAGTTCAGTTGTTTTTATGAGACCCTAAGAATAGATTTTCTAGGGTGAGCTAGCTCCTGCACCAGCATGACTCAAGTTCTTGCAGGCAAGATAGACGTTAGATCTTGTCTTGACTGTCCCTCGTGACGATGATTACTCCAGCCTCCTGTGGCTGTTTATTCTACTATTCTTCTAGTTACGAAACTTATCCACATCGTTAGATTCTATTTTCTTGTTGTGCTGTAGGCCATGTAATGTTACCCAAATTTACAAGCAGCTCTCCCAGTCAGAGCTGAGTGCTGCTGAGGGTGGAATTGCAGGACTGAAGCTGTCCTCGGGCATATTTCTCTTTCTTTCTCTTTCTTTCTTTCTTTCTTTCTTTCTTTCTTTCTTTCTTTCTTTCTTTCTTTCTTTCTTTCTTTCTTTCTTTCTTTCTTTCTTTCTTTCTTTCTTTCTTTCTTTCTTTCTTTCTTTCTTTCTTTCTTTCTTTCTTTCTTTCTTTCTTTCTTTCTTTTTCTTTCTTTCTTTCTTTCTTTCTTTCTTTCTTTCTTTCTTTCTTTCTTTCTTTCTTTCTTTCTTTCTTTCTTTCTTTCTTTCTTTCTTTCTTTCTTTCTTTCTTTCTTTCTTTCTTTCTTTCTTTCTTTCTTTCTTTCTTTCTTTCTTTCTTTCTTTCTGTCTAAATGACAAAGTTTCCAACAAAAGTTCAGTTCATGGGGGCTGGAAGGCAGGGGAGATTGAGAGATAAGATGTACTGAAGGTATTTATATTTGTTTAAATAATACTCCAGTTTTGGAGATAGAGCTCTACCAGGCATGAATGAGCTAATCCTCATCCTTAAACTTTGCCTGCCACAGTTCAGGGGAGCCAGGGTGGTGTTGCTGCAATGTAAAGAATGATGTTTGAATTTCTGCTGTATTCCAGTGTATGTTTTAGGTAGGATTATAGATTCCTCATTCAGGAGAAACTTGTGCAGCAGTGAGCTTTTGTCCAACAGATGCCATTGCAGGCAGGAAAGTTAAGGACAGAAATGCATCAATTTTACACTGGTCTCAGAAGGCATCTGTGAAAGTCAGAAAGAAAATTCCCAAATCCTTCATTCTTAAGTCTTATACTACCCACCTCACTTATATTTCAGGAGCTGTGTAGCACTATTAAATGCATGGAGGTCTTGAAATACCCTGCTTTATAAACAAGCATATGGAAAAGCCCCTGTGATTAAAATGTTTCCTAGACAAGAAATAGTCTGGAAAAAAAAGCAGTTTGGAAATGAATCTGAAAAAGCTACAAGCACTAAAGCAGACACAAGATTCCAAATATCTTTTCTAATCACAGCAGGGGAATTGGAAAATCCCTGTCCAAGCAGTGGCTCAGCTCCAAATATTGATATAGTTACCCATTACAAATAAGATTCTGTTGACTGAAAGCAGTACTTGGTATGTCTTGGTTGCCTTCTGACAGGGTCTCTTGAGCTTCTTTTCCTAAAGCAACTCTGTACAGCTTGTGGTAGGACTCTGCAGTCTGTTTGGAATTTTATGGAACTTTATAAACAGCATTTTTCTTGGGCTTTTATTTTTTAACCTTCAAATGATTTATTACATTGATTGATTCATATAGGGCTTTCTCCTTACTTCTAAAATAACAGTGTGTCTTCCTCTGTAGAAAGAAGTCTGTAAGATCAAATCCCTGGCATGGACATCCCCTTTTCAAAGCACCTAGCTCTGTTTTGCTAGGTGTTTGAATTCAGTTGTGCTTAGTTCTGCAAAAGGAATCATATGTATAATTTTAAAGCACACTATTTAAAAATACAATTATAATTTTGTTAGCAGTTCTTCTGTCTATGAATACAACTTATTACTCACTATTTTTCTGCCCAAAGCATGTATAACCCTGTGCAGCTCTGACGCTGTGCTGTTCCTTTCACACTTTTCCCACTGCCTTCCATCAGGGACTCTTGGAAGATGCAGGGATATTTGCACTTCTTGCTATACGAATCATTTCTCCTCTGTCACATAAAATCATTCAAATTGCACACATGCACCAAAGGGTTACTGGGAGGGAGGCTTGATCACATTTGGTAACAGTATGGGTTTATTCTGCAATAGCCTTCAGATACTGAAATTACAGCCTGAAAAAAGCTTTGTGCAAAATGTTTACCATTTCCTTGCTAGAACAACTGTCATTGATGTGGATGTGTATAAAAATATAAAATTACTCTCATACTAGCTAGTTTTCCAGCAATGTTTCATTAGCTGTGACCAGAATAAAAGTCCATGCAACTCAATATCTGCTTTAATAAAGAGAAAAACATGTATATGAGGCCAAATCACACATCTGCTTTTGTTATTTATAGTGATATCACTTAAGATGCAATTAAGCATTGTCTTGGATTTTCCTGTCATTCATACCGACAAAAGTGAGTCTAAAGCAGCACCAAACTGGAATGCCTGGGTTCTGCATTCAGTTTGTCGGGGACAAAGATGGCTTTATGGTGGATGGGGGGTAATGACAAATGTGGTTGTAACTTTTTGCTACTGATTGCTAATTCCAAAAAAAGTCTTTATTACTCTCCTGAGTGTTAGCCTCTTGTATGTTTAAGTCTGCACAGATGTTTAACAGTCAGAATTTTAGGGCAAACCTCATATACGATCGTGAAGTGTGAAGAAAAATTTTAACCTATGCATATATGTTGAAAGGTTCCTACTACATTAATCAGGAAATCCAAGCAAAACTTGGAATATCGTTAACTTCTCCCAAAGAAACAATTCTGTTCACATTCCGAACCCTTTTTTTAACCAATCAATATAGTAAAACTAAATCCATGTGGCCAAAACTGTATATGGAATTTGTGAGGGAATCTCCTTTGAGAGATACTCAACAGAGAAGTGAAACCATTAAACAAATGAAGTTCTATTCAACTCTTTGCTGGGACCCTAACACCAAAACATGGTCTGAGAGTTTGATCTTGGCAATATTAAGCTAAACTTTGGTAGAAACTCTACACTTGGATAATAACCCAAGGTTTTCTGAGGTTTCCGATGCTTCCATATGTACTGAGGCCGTTCTGCCCCAGTGTGGGCAGATGAACAGCACAATCTATTGTGAGTATGTAAACACCTCAAAAGATTAGATACAGCCTCAGACTAACATCAGGATCATGTGAAATTTATGGTGTGGTGTTAGCCTGATGCAAAACTACCTGAAACTCCCAGAGTTTCTCCTTGAAATGATCCTGGGAACAGCCACGTGGTATCTGGATCATCACCCCTGGGGCTGTAGTCCTTGGGAGTTCCTAACTTTGGGATAGCTGTAATTCTCATATGCTCATTTTGATCTATTGGAAACTCAATTGGAAAGCAAAATGCCTTCTGTGATCACTTCCCCACCTGCTGAATTGTTCAAAGCTTTAAGTTAGGGACTGTAGTGATAGGACAAGGGGTAATGGGTTCAAACTGGAACGGGGGAAGTTTAGGCTAGTTATAAGGAAGAAATTCTTTACTGTAAGGGTGGTGAGGCACTGGAATGGGTTGCCCAAGGAAGTTGTGAATGCTCCATCCCTGGTGGTGTTCAAGGCCAGGTTGGACAGAGCCTTGGTGACATGGTTTACTGGGAAGGTGTCCCTGCCCATGGCAGGGGGGTTGGAACTTGATGATCTTAAGGTCCTTTCCAACCCTAACTATTCTATGATTCTAAATAAAAGGCTTTCTTCCCCTCCTGGAAATGGTGGTGGTTCCATCTGCCTGGATGTAAAAACAATAGGACTGGGATTCAAAATGAGGATAAAAGGTTTACTAGTTGCTGAAGCAAACAGGTTTGCATTTATAGTAGGGACACATTTAGTTCCAAACCTTCCAATTGGACTGGTTGCCATGATTTCACAGAGCAGTGCCAACTTTAACCCTCATTTGTTTTACACTTTTCACAAATTTATATATTTATTATTAAAAGTATTCATATACTAAATAATAATAAATTCCAATAATATTTGCTAGTTAATTAAAAGCCAAGGAAGACTTTGATCTCCATCCAGTTTTCACCCTGCCCCATCCTATTTGCTCTTGCCTCTGGGATTCCCATATCACACATTATATAGCTATCAAAGCACTCTCAGAGTTCAGGCTATTTAAATCAGAGGGTTAAGTTAGGTCTCATAATTTCATACTATTTGCAGAATAAATCCTCTCAGAAGTCCTGGCTCGCTCAGCAGACCTGGTTGAATGCAGACCCCTCTGTATTCATGGCAAAGAACTGTGTTTTTGATAGAGGCGATGGGATGCTGTGCTCCCTATCCCCACACAAACAAATGCAACAGCTTGTTTTCTATAAATACCTCGGGTTTGCTAGTATATTGCAACAGCAGTTCATTAAGCCTGTGGTAAGTAGCTCATTGATGTTGTCTAGAAATTACAGGAATAGGAATCACAGCCTCTGTCAAACAATGGAAAAATGCCTCTAACTCTTTCGTCTGGTGCATTCCCCTCCTCCCTCAGCTCACCTGGGAGCCGCATCCACACAAGTTTCCCCGCTGTATTTTCTCCAAGCGAGCGGAGGAGCTTTGGGTTTAGAAATGAATGTCATGGTGACACGATGGGAAAATATTTCTGTGCAACATGATGAAACAATTACTTGGCTGAAGTAATTCAGGAAGGGAATCACAAGAACAAGGGAAAGTGCCCAGAGCCAGTTTGAGAAGCAGAAGGAGAGCCGGTGGTGGCTCCCTAGCAGACACATTGTTTTGCTGATTTCCCCAGCCTTTGCCATTGAGACAATAACTCGGGGGTGGATGTCTCTGACAGTGATTTGCCGCACTTCTCTGAGCCCAGGTGTCTTACTTGAAACAGTAAACCACAGATTCATTTTCTGAAACACAAAAGGCCAGAAAACGAACCTGGAGTTGTAATTTATTAAGATATATAAGCATGTGCAACATTGAAATGTACAAGGCGCGAAGTAAAATCTGGGGGATAACTTGGCACAATGAGATAAGCAGAATTACAGCAAAAGGAGTTATTATCAAGGAGTTGGGTTGCTTGAAGGAATGCAAGCTGGACCATAGCCACTTACTTATGCCTAACCTCAGCACACAGAGCTTTCGTGCCAGCTCTGTGAACAGAGGCAACTTCCGAGCAGGGCTGCTTTCTTGCTGTTGAGTTCTTGATGGCCACTCACGGTGGCAGAAAACATTTTTGTGCTTAAAATTAAGAACAGTGGGTTGAGGCCCCAAATGTGAAGGAGAAGAAGAGAAAGCAGAATTTCTTTATGTGTGACTTGAGCTACTGAGTGCACAGGGTGGGTCCTTAACCATTTTCAAGGCAAATTACGCAGCTGAAGAGTCAATGAGTGCTGAACACTGACAGAAATTAAGGTGCAAAGAATAAATATGGAACTCTTAAACAAAAGATACAGTTTCTGGTCCTGGCTTTTTCACCAGTTTATCGTCTTAGATTATCAGTTAGCCCCTAAATGGTACAGAGGCTGCGTGCACACATGCACATCTCTAGTTCTAAGTGCAGTTACCATAGCTGCAGGTATATTTGCCTGTTATATATTTAGATCCTGATCTTACATATGTGCTTCACTTTATACATGTAGCTGTAGTGATTTCAGTGGAACTATTATTACTTGCATGAGTAATGATAAATGCATAGATCTGTATTTACATGGATGGATTTACATGGATCTGTATATACATGGATCTGAGATCACATTGTCTCTGGGAAAATTTTTCCTTACTCAGTTAAACAGCACATGCCCCAGCAAATTCTGAGCACTAACATTCTGTGGGCTTTCAAATTTAAGAGAACCAGCCACGCACAGGGCATGATTTGTCTGTGTCTTCTGTACAAAAGATGACAGTGGCTTCAGCATTTTTGTATTTCCCAGGAGAAAAACTGACCCCAACAATAAAACATCTGACAAGAGGGGCGCAGACTGTGTTCTACTGCTGGGTTCTAATTCAACAAAGTACTTGAGTGCATCACAGAGTCATAGATTGGTTTGGATTGGAAGGGACTTTAAAGCTCATCCAGATCCAACCCTGCCACGGGCAGGGACACCTTCCACTGCAGCAGGTTGCTCCAAGCCCCGTCCAACCTGGCCTTGAACACTGCTAGGGATGGGGCAGCCACAGCTTCTCTGGGCACCCTGTGCCAGCACCTCAGCACCCTCACAGGGAAGAGCTTCTGCCTAATATCTAACCTAAATCTTCCCTCTTTCAGTATGTTTCATATACCCTCTTTCAGTGTATGCTTTACCAGAGCAGAAGCAAAACAATGCTCAACACAAGCTGTAAGGTTTTGGATGTGCCAAATGTTCTCCTGAAACACATCCTTCTAGAGCTTCAGCTGTATCTGATTGGCCTCTGGATTATACTGCTGTGATACAGCTGTAGCATGGGCAGAAATCCTGGGAAGGAAAGCAAGATAGAAAAGCTGGATGTCCAGAAAGATGGTGAATGAGATGGACTCAACAAGGCCCAAAGAAATCCTGATTTCTTCCTACTGTGCTGAAGGAGCCCATCCAGTTTGCATGCTGGCCAGGTCTGGCAAGCCACCATTTCAGAGCACAGTGTTAGTACCTGGCTGCTGATCAAAGGATTCTTAAGCAATAACCCACTCCACATCAGCAAGAGCTGCTGCCAAGAACCATGGACTTCTATGGGCTGGAAGACAACTGATAAAGCAGGTGCTGAGAAAAAGCAATGATGCCTGCATTAGGCAATCTAAAAGCTACTAATGGCTACTGGAAAATGTTATTTTTACTTTAGTTCTGCAATTGCTTAAGCCTGGCTTGCTGGAGGCTCACAGGGACACAGTGTTCGCATGGGCCTTGCCTTTCTTCTTTCTGTACAGCATTTTATTTAGATGTCAGGGGAAAACCATGACTCCTTGGTAGTTCTTCCTCTGCCAATAACAAATATGGGTCAACTGCACCTTTCTCCAGAATTATCTCCTGTGGATTTTGGCTTGTGAGTGACAGGACACTCAGAATAGGTGTGAATGATGCAACTGAACCTCTTTTGATACAGTCTCGTGTGATTGCAGGGGATCCAGTTCTTGAGCTGGGCTGACGCATTGGAAAGGGATTTGCATGAAGGACAAGGCAGCAGATCTCCATGTGCTGAAGAGGCCTGAAAAGAAGGAAGTGATACTAAACAGCACATAGTTCTGGGAAGACTATTGCAGGCTGTGTCAGTGATGGGAACCGTTTCCAAAAGACAGACAATGAACTATTTTCCCACTGATTTCATGGTAACATGAAGTGAAAATTCCACTCGTGCTTTTCTGCCAAGTCCTTAAAGGCAAAACTCTAGCAAATGACTCCTGCTTTTGCATTGATTCACTAGCAGGTGCTCTTCTGCACGAGTCCTGCAAGAGCTTTATTACCAGAGGTACACTGACTATTAAGCAGCCATAAGCTTAACCTGGTATTTACTGTAGGACTGTGCCTTTTTATTGCGCAGAGGGAGGGAACTCCCTTCTCAGCCCTCCAGGTGGTCCCTTCAGGGCAGGGTTGAGGCACATTGGTGAGAAGGGGTGGGGTTGGGTGGGAGAGGCTTTCATTGCTGCCCTACCTGTTCTGGGCATAAATTGAAATGATCAGTCTTTAAACCCTGCCAATTAGGCATGCTTTACTGGCATTACAGTCAGTTTACTCTGATTGGTAAAACTAAAATGTTCCTTTTCACAGTAAAAGAGAGGCAAAATCCTGCTGGAACACAACTCCTGGAACAGGGGTATCAGGGAGCAGCAGTGCACTCTATGGGGTACCTGCCCTAGCCCCAGCAGGCAGGAGCAGGGCAGCATTCTGCAGTACAGAACAGCTCAGGAACAACCTCCTCCTAACACGTTTGCATATCCCCTTCCAGCCGTGACTGTCTATCAGGGAGCAGGGCAGCAGGATGGAGGCTGCAGCCCCCCACAGCATCCTCTCTTCTCCCGTTCCACTTCAAGGTAGCATTATATATGGGAAAAATAAAAGGAAATCAGAATAGTGATAACCCTTTCCTGGGCTTCACCTGCCAAGAAAGCTCCACCTACTTCGGAGAGCAAAATGAGATGCTTTTACAAGACTATGAAACTGCTAATCAAGGTAGTGCATGTGCTCTCAAGTTAGTACCTTCCTAATCTGATCAACAGATCCGTGTAGTGAAGAGGCACTATGGACCTTTTGGTCTAACACTTCTTGATACCTGCAGGCTGAGGCAGATCCCATTCTATTTTTCACACACTGAGGGTTATCCTGATTACTATAAAGGCCAGAAATGATGGGGTTGGTTTTCTTCCACGAACAAAAGTTATCTTTGCAGCACGTGTTTCTGCCTCTGAAAATAGGGGTATGCTGTGCTGCCATGAAAACCACAAGCTGGCTTCATCCTCATCTGTATTCACAGAAGGAGAAGGTTAGGACCATCTCTCAGCAGCCCTGTATTGCTTTCTTATGAACCACTTTGTCTCTGCTGGTCAAAAATAAGCATTTCTGATATCAGCATTTCAGGCCTTTGTGACCCTCACTGGCTTCAAAACAGGCTTTGTCCTGAGAAGGGCTTGTCTCTGGCAGTTATGCAGGAGGGGGTTTTAGGAAATGAAAAGGACAAATGGGAAAATTATTTATCCATGTAAAACTCATTTGATATTGCATAAAGCCCCACTGTGAGGTGTGCTGCCTTTCCCTTGCCTTTCACTCACCTCCTGCATCCACAGCTTGTCAAGATCCATGGGAGTTTATAATCTAATCACTCCTGTGTACAAATCCAGGGTAGAAAAGCCCACTTGTTACAAGCTTCTTTACAAATGCAGTTTTATATTCTTCCCTCCTCTACCTACCACCATGTCTTGAGGAGAAGGGAGGTGAATGTGACCTCCAAACAAACACTTCTCTAAGTTAATTTGTGCTCTTCTGCAGCCTCTAAGATTAAACATTAGCTAGAGACCTCAGGAGGGCTTTGGCCACACTACACAGCTGAGTCAACTGGTGGGACCTGGCATGTGCAGGAGGGTGCTGCACTGGCTGTGTACTAAATATTAAGCCCAGATGGTCGCTTTTCAGCCTCTGCTGCAGACTCTGTCCCACATTAATTAGGTAGAAGGGATGACCTAGTGATTCTGGAGAAAGGAAAGCAAGGTCCTGTATCTGCCATTGCTGCAAACTTGTTGCAGGATCTCGGGCAAGTTGCCTCACCTTTCTTTGCTTCAGTTCTTTATCTGCCAATAGATACTTCTGGAGGTGTCTCAGGTACTATTTGTTTAAAGAAATGTGAAATATGAGCTAGGAGGCCTTAACAATACCACCTAGTAATTATTTACAGTTTATACTAAAAGCTAAAAATAGAAATGAATTCAGCAGGGAAAGTCTTCTGGCAGAAATGACTGGAAGCACAACTGTCCCTCACCCCAAACGCTTCCCAGGCAGGAATATGACCACATGGAGTTTGGCTCATTATGTATGTAAAATAGGCAGATGCTATTAGAAAGTAATTTTTTTTCACCCAGTGACTACAGAAGCCTGTCCCTCATGATGAAATCCTCTGCAGGGGCTATATTTTTACCATGCCTCATACTTCTCAAGGTATTTGAAACCATGCTCAAGGCTGGATACTGTCTTCCTTGTTCTCTCCTTGAATGAGCTCTGCTTTCACAGAACTGCACTGAGGCCTCAGCATTTCCCTTTTGAATACGCTTCCTTTTTACAGTATATAATTCCTGATGTTGGGGGGCATCATCACAATTTTAAGTGTGTAGTAACACACTGTTCAGAAACAACAGATCATGGTAATAAATCATTGACATAATTAGGAGACTTGTCAAACAACATGGAAAAGGACTGAATGGAGTTCATAAAAGCATTTTTCAGAGGTGGAAGTGTTTAAAGAAAAAAGAAATTAGCAGTGTTTTCTATTATTAAGTGTTTTGCATAGCAGAAAATTAATTAGCACTGGAGAGAACACACTCTTCTGGCATGCCCATGTGTGGCCCATTATATCCCATTTTTCCCTCTGAGTCATCTCTCCGCAGCCACCTATTCCGTGTGAACAGGAGCAGTCACAGTGGGATCAAGCTGAGTGACTTATCTGTGTAAGGAACCATAGAGGGAAACTCCCCCTTGAGCAGTGGCTATAGTACCACTGGCAAAAACTGGAGAAATAACTTTTCTGGGCAAAACATAATCCCATTTTTGGATATTGTTATTTTTACATTTCTGCTTTTCACTTTAGGAATTCTATGATGCTAAAAACGTGTCTCCATTCAGCTATACACATCAGAAGTCTGCATGTACTCCAGAGTGACAGTCTGAGACATCTGGCACTTACACTTGGGGCCTTCCTGCACGGCACAAATTGCCCCCATGAAGAGAAAGCACATTTCCAACATCTAAGTGAAACAAATAACAAAATAGCCCCTGGTGTGCTTAAGCCCTAAAACTGCACAAGCAAGTTAGGAAGGCCAAATCCAGCTCTCTCCAAGTCTAGGTGAAAGGTCATACATGAATCAGGAAGCAAATTACTGAGTTACCAGCGTTGCAGCAACAGAATAAACTCTCACCAGCTGCTTGACTGACAGTGGGATATCACCCCCAGCTACTGGCAACTGTCCTTTCATCATTAACCTTCATTAAGGTGACCATCTCCAAACCAAACAAATGCACAGTTCAGTTGCTAATATAAAAGACATCAATTAGATTTATATAAGAGTATTGCAAAATATTAAATAATAAAGGTTGCTACCAAACAACAGCAGAGGATTCATCGCCATAAAACACATGCTCCTCGAACAGGCAAAGCCTGGGTATTCTGGGGAAATTACACCCTGACTGTTGGTAACGCTCTGTGCATCTGATGTGTGGGAGAAGGGGTACCGCTGGCATCCTTGATCTGTCTAAATCTGACAGCAAGGCTGAGGTTGGCACTTAAGTGCATGAATCACCAACTACTGAAATTTAAAAGCTTGCATATGCAAATCACTAATTAAAGATATTAGCATAGTCAGTTACCCAAACTGTAATCTTAATCGTATCTCCAAGTGAGGCATGCAATCACACACCCATTTCGCAGATTTGCATTTGTGAGCTTGGTTTCCCGAGAGCTAGGGCCAGAAACTAGTCTAATAACCAATTTTAGCTCATGTGGTTCCAGGAAGGAAAAAGAGTGAAAGTACGGAGTGGCTTCCTCCCTGAAAAGTAATGGGGAATTGTACAAAATCAGGAACTGATGTGGCCAGTGAATGATAACTGAGAGGGCTTGATGGTGAGTTATGCATCCTGTCCTTTAATCTAATGCCCATCTTGGTGACTCTTGACACAAACAACATAGATTTCCCTCTATTAGCAAATATTCAGACACAGGAAAAGACTATGTGCCAGATTTTGACTTTATTTACATTGAATTACCTGAGATTAGAATCTGAAACTAGAAACTTTCTTTATACAGTTACAAATAGCTATATTATGCAGTTTTAAGGGGTTAAGAAAAGGAGGAAATCATAACCACAGAAGTCGTAAAGGCAACTTATCCCAAGCCAAATAGTTTTGTTTCTAATGCAGGGCTTTAATTATAACATGTCATATAATGATGACATAGTGCTATAATAGGCAAATATAATGCATTAATCTGATATTATACTCTGGCTTTAACAATAGGTGCAGCGAACCAGCCTTAGTGGATAACTCATTCAGAACCTATCTGCACACTCCACCTAGATACTTATCTGCCTCTTTAATTAAGTGCAGGGAAACTTCTTGAGGCCATACCCATAAAGTCAGTCTCTGATGATAGCAGAGTTACTGGAAGCCTTTGGTAATCGTTTACACCCACGTATTGTGGTTAGCTTCCAACTTTGGCTCTTTCCTTCTTGCTTTGGAACCACCTATTTATCCCCTAGTGTAAATCCCCTAGTGTTTTTGTACCAAAAGGGGTACAAAAAACCTCCGGGGGTTGGTTTGAGCAGCACGCCAACATACTGTCATTGGCCTCCTCAGGATGGAACCAAGCTTCTTAATTGCAGTGGTAAAAAAAAGAGTTTGGCAAATTTTTCACTTATCATATACTTCTTGAAACAGTAGCAACAGATTGCACCAGTGAACACAGGATGGCCAGTGACACCTTTCACCATGCACAGTCCCAAGGTTGTCCTCAGTATGTGCTCATGGCAATCAGAGACAGTACAGCAACCAACTTCAGAAGAAGCAGGACTGGGCCTGTGGGATAAAATCATCTTTCCTGATTCCATGGGTCCTGTCTAACTTTGTGTACACTGAAAAACACCCTTTTTGGCTTCTTCAAACACAGTTTGTAGGATTTGCACACTAACCTAAAAATAAGAGTTTAACTGATATATTAGTTTGGAGAAGGTGGCTCCCTGAGTTGCAGTGCTTGCTCTCTACTAGGATTTTTTGAGACAAATATCCTGCTCTGAAGCAGCCATATACAGAAGTAATAAAGAACAAGCATGTAAACAGCATCTGAAGAAAGCACAGGGACAGCAATCTTGAGGCCATGTGAGATAACTTTCTTAGGTGACAGTAGTGTACAACAAGTAGTATAGTCCCTGTAGCAGAATAAAGGCAGGCAACATGGGGTTCCTATCCTTCAGTACTAGTTAAGCAAGCCACACAGGATGAGCACAACCAAAATGGCTTTGACAGCTTACCACCTCCTTTGCCTTTTTCTCTCCTTCTGTGGCTCACTTCTGTACTCTTCTCCAATCTTTTCCAGTATGAAAGGCTCTGCTAACGACCTTTGAACAGATCATGTTGAGAATGTCACTGCAGACCTTCTTAATCTTATGGTGGCGCCTAGATAATATGGTGATGGGTACTGAAATGCTGAAAAACAGACAGACAGATAGCTAGATAAGATTAGATATATAAGCAATTTAGTCATCATACAGAGCAGCTGACATAAGTTCATTTGTAAAGCCAACTGCTAAAATTGCTTTAGAAGTCCTTACATTTTAATTCTGTTGAAAGACAGACCTTTGATCTGAATTGTTTTGGTGGCATGTGCATTATTTGAATGGAACCTCACCTGACCAGGTAATACCAGACCAGTCATTCCTGGCATACTATTGTCATAGGAGAACAGTGTACATGCAAATTCATACCTACCGATAGCTCAAGGGCAGACAGATAACTGAGCATCATGGAACAGATACAGACTGAAAGACGAGCATCACTTTATTCTGATATGCAGAATGAATCACAGCTAATAAAAAGCTCAAACAATCATATATGTAACTAAAAGTAACCCCAAAACACTTTTAAGTTAAGCATGATCATAAAATAAAAGGAGAAAAAATTACAGATAAGTGTTATTGCTTCTCTTTTTCATTAATATTTATTAATTTACACTGAGGGATATGGAGGAGGAAGAGAAATAAAACAGACCTGTCAGATTTGCCATTGTTTATAAACAGTTTTATATTCCAGGTATTAGCAAAACACTGGGATGTTTGTTCTGCATTCACTGCAGGGAGAATGATTTACATTCACATGTGATGTTCTTTTAATTTGGCATTAAAAACAATAAATTCAAAGGCACTTCCTAGGGCAGTTTATTTTTGAAGTGGGTTGTTTGTTTTCACTCTAAATCTGAGGCCATGGTAATATTCCCAACTATGGAAGGGGGAAGAGAGCTAATATGAAAGTGTAGAGTTAGTGCTTGGTTTTATCTGAGTGGCATTCACCCCAGCACAGCCACTTGGCACCACTAAAGCAAAACCTGTGCATCAGTACACGGCTGAACCACAGATAAATGGTTGCATGTCTTAATGAGTGATGGCTGACACTCTGAGAAGATTCTGTGGTTGAATTAGAATAAGCATTCAAAAAGTTCAAATGTTAATCTAAGCCTCTTTGGTTTATAATGATGGAAGTCTGTCTCTAGAGCTGGCTTACTCACTCTGTTTTTAATATAACCTGACTGAAGATGGGCTTGAACCGCTGCACAAACAGCTGCTGTCACAAAAAGCAGCTCCCTCCTTCGTACCCACTCAAAATCAGTAATTGCAGGTGTGCAGAGGGATCAACTGATTCAACAGCAGTCTCCAGACAGTGCTTGCCACAGTCTTGTGTCCTGTGACACTTTACCTTTGCATGTACTCAGCCCTAAGGCGTGAAGTCTAGATTAATCTTACTGTACTGTTAGAATCCCTGTTTCCTTGACATTTGGGAAACTCAGCCTCTTTTTGAAGGTACCTGCATCTCACCAGTGGCTACAGTGAAGGAGTTCTAATTTGAGCATCTCATTTATTTGCCTGTACTTTGGAAGGATCAGGGTCCAGCTGTCTTGTGAAATGCCCAATGTTATGCTATCTCCCTGAGCAGCAACCTGTCCCCCATAGTAGTAGTTACGGGCTCCTTCCAGTCAGTTTTCCTGCATATTGGTGTATGTCCTGGTTTTGTCTGGGACAGAATTAATTTTCTTGCTAGAAATGATTAGAATGGATGGTAAGACAGGAGACTTGATTCTCCACATCATATACAATACACCTAAAGCCTGATTCCCCACTGTCTTATGACTGTGCAATCAAACCCATGGTCTTGCAGCAAGTCCACAGGGTGTGTAAGATGCTGTCTAGCACATCTGGAAGTGCCAGGCTCTCAGTCTGCATAACTAAAAAGCAATGGAGGATGAGGACAGTAGTTACAACAATTGTACTTTAGTGCCTAATGTCTGCATGAGAGAATATTGGGCTTGTTATGCATGAATTCAGTATCTGCAGAGTTGTCTGTCTTGGGCATAAATTGAATAAGTGTGCATTTCTCTTGCACCCCTCATGCCAAATATGTGCAAATCAAGCACAAAAGTATGTCATCAGCTGAGACAACCATTTAAAACGGGTATTGAAATGTATTATGTAGCAAAGTGCTAAAGAACATAGTTTTAATGCCTAGAAAACAAAACTGGGCAGAAACTTGTGGTGGTAGTTATACTGGAAGCAGTAAAAAGGATTAAAACCGTTAGTTCCATTAAACAGCCCAGTTCAGGCAAAGAGATGGAAATGTACTTCTGTGAACCTGTCTGCAGTGATAACAGCAGTTCTTCCTATGGCATTGTGCGCTCCCAAAGCCTTGAACGAGTAACTGTAGCTAATGAATAACAGCACTTTGAAATAAAATCTTAATTGCCAAACAAAGGAATAATAAAGAAAGTTAATACTTTTTAAAATTTATTTTAGTTGAAGCTTAGAAAAGTTTAGGTTGGAGTTTTGGTTGAAGGTTTGGTTGCTGCCTTTTCTCCTTTTATCTGAACCAGCTCACTCAGACCTAATCTTCATCATCTAAACCACATGATTAACACACAAAATAACTTTGGAGCAAGCCAGGTCCAAGCAGGAAGCTGCAAGTACTATCATGTTTTCATAATATTAGCCAGCAAAATAACTGTGGTTTCTTCAGGTTTTTTTTATTTTTTGCTTCTTTTTTAATTCTTCACATTTATGTTTTCCTTGAAAGGGGCCGGTGGTTTGGTTTCTTCTTTGTGTTGGAAACTTTCAGGTTTACAATCTCATTCCCAGAGGGAATGCTTATTCTCCTAGACAATCCCCATAAGACTGGGGCAGGCCTGGACCCTTATGCAAAATGGCTAAGGACGACTCCTGTTCTGCTCAGGTTTGTCAGTCAAACCAAACCATCCAGCCAGAGAGCACCTCTCCCGCCTGGTCCAGTTTAAAAGCAAGCAGCTATGACTGTATCATGTGAGGTGACTGGTCCTGCTGCTGTGTATTAGGCTTGTTCAAAATATTCCATCTGAATTGGCTGTCCTGAGAAAAGAGATGCTCCTCTAACTTCTTCCAGGGTCTCAGTGGGTTTTAGGTGGGAACTCTGCACTAAGCTGCTCAGGTCACAGCAGTTCTGGGCATGTCTAGACATAGGGTTTCTGGTAGTGGAAGAAATATTATCCTGAGCAGGGAGGAACCTACTGCATTGTAGGTGCTTAAGTCCTCTTTTGCATCTGGTCCTAACTTGCAAGAGGGGAAGAGCCAAGTGCTCAAAGGCAGCTTGCATTTTATGGCTATAAATCATGCAAAAAGAATATGGACTCAATAATTTTGTACCTGCATTTGTATTGGAGGTGAGGGAGAGCCTTGACCAGGCAGGGAGAGACTCTGATTCTCTGCCTTTTCTCTGCTCTGTGGATTCAGAAAGGAAGAGAGGTGTTATGCCAGCAGAAATTATAGCTCCCATGTGTGTCATGCACTTCTATGCAAAGCTCCGTGGTTGGTATACTGGGTGCTTGTTGGGCAATGGCATGGAGAAGGCTGGTTTCCTTGGAACATTTTCTGTTCATTGTACTGTTCCTTCCCAGCCCAGCGTTTCACAAGCCACCACAAAGATGCCAAAAAGGGGGGAAAAATCCCTTCTTAAAATGAATTATGTGTGTCTTCCCTTGCTGCCCCAACAACCTTGGCAAGCTCAATGGAGCCGCGCAGAACTGGTCTTTGCTGGATGTTACTCTTTGCACAATTTTATGGTAATTATAGGGAGTTCACATGATGGAACGGTGAAAGCACAGGGAGGGAACTTAGGACTCTTTGCCTTCATTCCTGGTTCTGCCACCAAGATGCTCTGTGCATTGGCACTGCATATATAAACTCTTACGATTGTCCCATTGGCATGAACCTTGTTTTATGTATTTGCTGTTTCTGTCATTTCTAGGGCTACCCAAGCTCCAATCAAAACAGTAGCAAAATGTCCCAACTAATCTGTAAATCAAACTATAAACCTAAGAACTATAACCTCTCTGCTCTGATTCGAAGCCTATTAAAAGACAATGCAAAGACATCTGTTTGCTCCAGTGTACTTTAGATTATAATGCAGGTTCTTGATCAGGTGGAAAAGAGAAGGAAGGCCACTAGAACTCAAGGAAGCAGTGGAAGAACTACAATATATATTAATAGGAAGTAAAAACACCCTCAAGGGATGCTGAAAGCAAGACTTCTGCCAAGGCTTGGCTAGAATACACAAGTTTAAGGACCCAGCTTTCACAGCTTCTTGGCTCAACCTAGGAAGAAAACAGCTTCCTGTCTTAACTTCTTAATGTGAGTTCTGTATTTGTAATTTGCAGTACTTTTCATACCTGAAAGAACAACTCAGTTCTGCTTTCATGGCAAAATTCCCAATGATTTCATTGTGAGCACAGCACAGCTCACATCCTCTTACTCTCTGCTGTTGGGTCTTTTTCACATCCTTCCATGCTGGGAGGCTTCACTGGTCTTCTCCAACTCATGCTCATTCTTGATCTCTTTCTTTGATGCAGGTAACAGTTGCTAACTCCATCTAAAGATTGTACTTGTCTCTGTAGCAACCTAAATGTAAAAAGAAGCAATTGATTCAAACACTGTCTTCTGATTCCATTCAAGACATCTCCTGCTTATAGTGACAACATGTTTTCTTGTTGCTTGTCAGCATAAGCCTCACAGTCAGCTGTTCTCTGATGGGGCTTATGGAGGAGAACAGGCATCTGGACAGTCCTCACTGCCACACTTGCAGAAGTAGTCTGTAAATGCAGCATGTGATCATCCCAAAGCACAAGTGCAAAAAAGGAAGAGTGAACCAAAAACCTATTAGTGTTCTTGAAAATGAAATCTCATGATTTCACTATGTAGCACTGCTATTTCAGTACTGTGGATTTCAAAACAGTACTAAATTTGTGGTCCTTCTTTAAGTATCTACTTCCCTGGGGTTGGTACCTACAGCTGCCCTCTTTGCCTTTCAAAACCCTCTTTGAAATTAACACCGTGGTTCCAAACAAGTGGCAGGCTATGTATAGACCCTGGAAAGTTTATCCAAGATTTTCCCAAAGTTATTTAAAAGTCTTTATCAAAATAAAAACTGCAAAGATGCATAACCAGGATCCACTTATAACCATGTCATGTCTAACCCATCTGCTGTCATGGCACAAAATGAAGGAGTTTGAGGAATATGGACATGGATTATATAAGGAGATGCTTTCGGTTGTGATCAGAGATGGCTTTTCCTTCTAAAAATACACTAAACTTGATTCACTAGCAGCAGTGACAAAAAAAAGATGTTTTGATTCATAAGGAAACACTTTGATGCAAATATTTAATTTTGCTTTAAGGGTTTCTAAAAATATAATAAAGTGCTAAACTAAAATGGAAACTCTGAATCCCAAAGCTAAAACATTTCACTTACAAAATGCTAAACTTGGATAATTTCATCTGTTTGGCATTTCAGGGTGATACAACTGAAACAGTCAGTTGAAACTGGTTCAGTTCACAAAGCATCTTCCTAGATTTGAACATTTTGGTTAAGATTATCTGATAATAAATACGGGGAGGATGTTACAGCGAAGAAATAACATCAGGACTTCAGTGTTGCCAAATACAGCTCTGTAATGGCATTTTACTGCATTACTTTATCAATGATATTCACAGAACTCTCAGCTGAAAGGCGGAGTGGGTACAGTAAGGAGTAAGTCGTGGCTCACTTTTAGTATATTATTAGCTATGGACAAGCTGAACAAATCTGTAAACTCCACTTGAAGGGAAAATACCATATACATTTGTGATGCCACAGAAATAAAGTATCATAATTAAACCAGTGGTTCTTCTCCCTCAAGATTTTCTTCAGGCCTGTCCTCAAAATGAATCCTAGGCAGGTAATTTCTTGTTTATCCACATGACATTTAAGCAGCATATTTAGCACAGTTGCAGTTCATACTTTAAATTCAAACATAACATCAATCCAACAATTCTTGGCAAATAAGAGGCAGCAATGGAGTGTCAAGAATTCAAGGAAACTCCGATCTAATTTAAATGGTGTTGCTCTCAAAAGCTGGCAGCAAGGAGTGCATCTTCTTAAAATGTTTCTATTAGAAGCTGCTGTTTATGATGGCTCTCAGCTTGGCAAGAAAAACAGTCTTCTAAACATTTACATTTCACATTCTTTAGGACAGTTGAAAAATGTTGGCTTGCAGTTCCCCACGCTGCAGAGAGGTTGTGAGGAATGTTACAGTAGAATGTTAATAGCCATGTACTTTTCTTGTCCTTTGATTTACTGTGTGGCAGTTTTTATACCAGTTGTGTTCCTAATGTTGTCTGTCCTGATTCGAGTATCACTCAAACAACATGGGCCTGGGTTTATTTCCCTAGCTAATAAAACCAAAGTCAATTCATTTATTAATAATACTTTGTAATAATGTTACAGTCACTATTTGGAGACTTTCCCATGTGAATATATTCACTATGATCTGTTGCAAAACTCCCCAGCCGAGTCAGAAAATTAGCATTTTTAAGAGAAGCAGCCTGTGAAGAGGGGCTGTTACTGTTCCCTTTGTCCAAACAGTGTGGCCATGTCCTGGTTGCCTACGACTCTGATCACAATGTACAGACATCAGCACAAAAGTGATAATATAATGTAGAACTCGGTCAGTCCCTCTGGCTCCATGTAACTACTGTCACGAATAACTGCCATGCTTGAGTAAGACTTGTGTGTTCTGGCTGCTGTGTCTCACACGCTGTGGCCCCAGTGAACAGTTCTGGTGAGCTCTCACAAATGGCACCATTAAAGCTAGCTGGACCGACTGCTTGTACGTGCCTACTTGCTCCCTTGCACATGGATTTCCCAATCTGACCCAACCTAATAGCATTAGAAATAAAAAACAAAATATAGCATTGGCTTATTCTTCACCAACAGCACTATTTTCAAAGCACAATTAGATTGCAGATTAGAGGTGCATAAATGTATTCAGTGTGTTCCCCACTCTACAAATCACTGGAGGATATGTATGAATCTTACTGACAAAGTTAAATGAATTGCTGAATTAGGACTGATCCATGGGCTATGATGAAGTCCTAAACACTGCCAACTCCCAGGAAGGTCACTGAGAGTTGATGGCACCTAGGGACTGCAGGACTGAATAAATACAAGAACATGAATAATCTTCTGTATGCAAATCAACCCACTGCAGTGTTGCAATCAGTAGGAGTCCCCAGACTGGACTGCCTGTGTGGGTAAGCTCACTCATGGTCTGAGATTCTGCAGAATCAGGCTTGGTGGTATATCCTGGATGCCTGTGCACTATCATTTTAATTCAGCTTGCTAAGGTATGTGCAATTGCTGTTAAGGGACACGTAAGCCGCAATCACAGTGGCATTGAGTCAGCTGCTTCAGGTCTGGGCCATTTTGCTGTCAGTTGAAGATGTGAGGCTGATGGAAGTGGCTTGTTCTAAGGCACTTGGATAAAGACTGAAATCTGCTGTATGCCTCGCTGGTAGCAGTAGTAGTGCAGAACTGGAAGCAAGGGAATTTTATGAACTGTGAATGCAAATTGTAGGTGTGAAGTTTTAATTGGGCAAAATTACGCAACAATATAAACAAACTGTACACACATAATGACCTCCATCAGAGGCATTCAGATAACTTAGAAAGGGTATTAACGTCTCATCAAAACATGATGCTGTGACAGTATTCCAGAGACCCCCCTGAAGCAGCTGTAAACTACCTGGTCTGGGCCATGGCAAAAAGCCTGGGCCTTACGGCTGCCGGCATGGTAAGATCAGGAGCACATTCCCTTTTGGCAGCTCCCAGTTAGCCGCAGGATTGTGTTGTTCAGGGAGGTGCTTTTATTCGGTAGGATAAAAGCTGGGTCTTGCTGGCTTACATCAAACTTGTTTGGGAATATTTGCAAACTCATGAAACAAAAGACAATGCCTCTTGACACAACATTTTTAGTGTAATTCTGTGCAAGAACACTCTAGTTCCAGAATAAAAATGACCACACAAAGAGTGACTCAAAACTAACTCCCTGCCAGCCTTTAGAAACTGAAAGTCCCATTTTAAAGTGGAAGGCACTTACAAAAGCCCCATGTTTTTATTTAGCTTGTTATTTCCAGTGTGTACATCCCCTAGAGCAAGCACCCAAAATCCAAATGCAGTCAGGGGAATCTCGAGGTACCCAGTGACAGTTGCCTCACTTCAAGATAAGCATCCAAAATCAAACAAGGTCAATTGAACCTCAGGGTGCTCAATGACTCATCGCAAGGCAGATATGAAAACCAAAGTACCTTTGCAGGGTTTTGGAAATCTTAGCCTAAGCGGCTGGGGCAGATGACGAAGCTGAGGAATTCCTGTCCCCATAGATGAGTCTTCTCAGAACAACTTTTTATCAACTCATAATTTATCCTAGCGATTAGCATATAGAGGTCTCTATAGGAAACTGGTAACACATCACAAATCGTAACTTAATAGAACCTGTGTATAACCAGTGTCTTGAATAACACTAATAACTCTGTAGAAAGAAATTAAGGGAGCAGCTTGGAGTGGGTGGGAAGCAGTAGCCAGCAGTCTAGCTATGAGGAAGGGAGGAATAATAAGGTACCTAGTTCCCAGGAAGGGCCAGCAGGTGCATTTGTAGAGGTCACACACCTGCTGGTCAATTAGGTCTAAACCCAGAGGAACCACTGGTAAAACATCCATGGCTGCTGGCTTTGGTAAAAGCCAATTAGGGAGGCATTTATATTATAAAACCTAATTTCCAGGGAACAAAAGTGTGGAGAACTTCAAAGAGTTGCGCAAAGAAAGATGGAGCATGGTGTATATTCATGCCTGGGACCAATGGAACCCAGTGCCTGAGCGTGTGGACATTCTTTGAGATTCCAGAGAGGGTGGCCTAAAATACTGGCCTCTGGCTGCAAAATCTAAGGCAGAATTGAACTATTTTTTACTTGTTTATTTTACATTTTACTTGTTTACCTCCTCCCAGCCTTGCATCTCAATGTTCAAGTTCAACTGTTCCTAAACAAACACTTGTTTTTCTCCACGGCTTGTCTGACACTGGGGTTAAGGTAAATGAAAACAAAGCTATGGTGTTACAGTTCCATGGAGATCATAGACTGAGTCAAAGAAGCACGTGTGGGTAACCTTGAGAACCCGTACCTCAGCACAGCTTCATGATGTTCTTTAAGTGGGAGCTTTTTTTGCCAGGCGAAGACCCACGGCAGGAGCTGGGAATGCCAAGGGCCAAGTTTGCCAAGGAGGTCCCTTTATAGGCACAAAGAGAACCCTCTCTGAGGCAGAGACTCCCCATAGCTTCTCCAAGCCACGGTGCTGTACAATAAGTAGACCGAAGTCATACCACGGGTTAGTGACAAAGCTGAAAAGAATCCAGATTGCCAGCTCCCTGTCCTACATACCAGATGTAGTCCTGCCTTCTCCTCTAGGATAAAAACATCAGGAAAATATTCTAAAAGCTTTCAAGAAGCAGTGTGGATTTTGCTGTTAAAAGGAGGAAACATTATCAAAGGATCAGAAAATTCCACAAAGTAACACAACAGTTGCTATTGCAAAACTCTGGGGGATCTCTTCTGTGGTATAGAGCTATTCAGCAGCTCAGATTCATAGCTGTATTTTTTTGTCCTCCACAGTCATAAATTCTTTTTCCTGTTTTGGGTAAGTTCACTAAGCTCCACTCTTTTGGCTTTGGTGAAAGCCAGACCTTGCCTAAAATGTAGTATTTTTATTGCCCTTTCCATAGAACATTTATGCTGTGTTTATCAGCTTCATTTCTTTTTTCATTGGAAGTTAGTCACACTGCCATGAGTATTGCTTTAATGTCATGAGAATCACACTCTGTAGGGTGCATCCTATGACTGCCTCAAAAATCTCTCCCTGTGGATAATTTGTCTTTGTGAAATAGTCTGGTTCCAACTATTCATCTTTGCCAAGAAGAACAATGCTACCAATTATTCCTACAGTGGAAAATAAATCAGAACTATCATTTGTTTTCTTGCAGTTGGTTGTGCATATCCTTCATCAGAAGAAATTTAGCTATGAATTAGAAAAATTGCCTTTCACCTTCCCCGTGTCTCCAGTTTGTGCAGGATTCATAGTAAGCCTATGCATGAGATGAGTTATTTTACCTGGGAGGCAGGAATTGTTCCAAGTTCATACCTGCTCAAGATGTAATTCAGTTTTATGAAGGAGACTGGCATAATGCCTATCTACAAAAAATCTCCAGCATCATTACGCAGAGCACAGAAGAGTTAACAGTGACCCAGTAAAAGAAGATGGTTTTGCAGAGAGAAAAGATCTGTCATTAGTGAAAAGAAATGAGGTGAAATTACTGAGAGAGCATTTCTGATCATGCAGTCAAGGAAAGATAGAACAAAACTCCAGGGCACAGAGGGAACTGTGAGTACTACCTTGGGGAGAAGGTACTACAGATACTTCTTCAGATAAGGGAATATCAAAATTCAGTGCCTGAGCTCAGAAACCCAAACATATTAAGAACAGAGCCAGTTCACATTCATGTATTGGCACATGAGTAGCTTTAGGACTTGGCTCTCGTATTCTGCTTAAACACTCAATTCATAAGAACAATCCAGACATATCATGACTGTAGTGATAGGACAAGGGGCAATGGGTTTGAACTGAAATAGCAGAAGTTAGGTTATATATAAGGAGGAGGTTCTTTACTGTGAGAGTGGTGAGGCACTGGAATGGTTTGCCCAAAGAAGTGGTAAATGCTCCAGCCCTGATGGTGGTTAAGGCCAGGTTGGACAGAGCCTTGGGTGACATGGTCTAGTGTAAGGCATCCCTGCCCATGGCAGGGGGTTGGAACTGGATGATCTTAAGGTTCTTTCCAACCCAACCCATTCTATGATTCTACGATTCTATGACTGTGACAGCATCAGACACCAGAGCAGATGCACACTCAGGTTACACAAACAGTCCCCTCCTGTGCACACACTTGTGAACATCTAGCCCTACAGACTTTCTGCCTTATTTTTCACTGTGCCCAGGTCTCACTGAGGTGTTGTCCGAGGTGCTGAGTCCTCCTCAGGTCATTGTGAAGCTGAAGGAAGCTGCAGGTGCTCTGTGCCACTGAAAATCACGTCACAGGCTTAATCATCAACAAAGTCTTATTACCAAGATTGCAGCTGGTATCCAATGAACTCCGAGATAGCAGCCAGAGTCCCAAGCAACTCGTAATACCAGTTTTTCTAGAAAATTAATAAATGCAAATGTTAACTGCTCTAAATTCACCCAATAAAGAAGTCACCTGGAAAGATTTGTGGCTTTCATTAGACTAGAGAATATAAATAGGAAAGGAAATGGATGGCCTGATAGTTGGTGTCCAATAAACCCCACAATGTGGCAAAGCTTTTGCAGGGCTCTCTGGGTATGCAATGAGATAATTAGCAAAATGTCATTGTAGTCTTTCAATCGCTGTAAAATACATTTAAATGCTTTCTAAGTGTGCAGCTCATTAGTGACTAATGAAGCAAGTGCAGCTGATAGGCTGGATCCTGCGCTAAACAACACAAAGTAAAGAAGATAAACAGCACTGAACTGTGCTGAGAAGCTCCAAGGAAGTGATTCTGTTACCAGCTAGTGAAAGAGACTGACAAGGGATGCACATTGCCTGGTCTCTCATTAACACAGAGGCAATGAGTCTTGATACATGTCTAGTGTCCATTCACACCAGTGATTTTGAGGGTAAGTGAGCAGAGGAACTTGAGCGTCATCCCCATTCAGCATAAGAATCCGTGTTGCACTGAGTCTTGGCATTGTTTCCATTCTTGCCTTATCCCCACTACAACAGCTTGCTGTCCTGTAATAGGCAGAACAAACCCCAAGCAAAATCTGGTGTGACTGTTCAGCGCTGAAAAACCTATGCTCCTTCTCAAGTCCTGGCTCTAGGAGACAAATGTGGATTCCCCCGGAAATCTGCCCAGCTCTAAATGTGAGCATGGAAATGGGTGTTATTGCTGGCACTCTGGGTTTGTGTTCAAACTCTCCCTTGTGTGCAGTTTACAGATTTTTCCTATTGAAACTAGGGTGAGATTATAAATTTAAAGGACCTGTCAAATAATCATGTATCATCTTGATAATGAATTATGGATTGAAACCAACTCTTATTGGCTGAGAAAGTCTGACAAATTATTCACTTGCCTCCAAAGGAAAAGGAAAAAAGACATATTATGAGAATAAAACTACTGTACCACAGGTATAATGTCTTAGCAAAACTAACACAAAGGGCAGATTGCACTCTGAATCTGGACCATGAATAAGATCTTCCCAGCTTCTGCAGTGGCCTAGGCATGTGTCACCTTCTACATTCCTCACCAGTCTCTCAGGGTTGCAATGTGCGACCACAAATCCCAGCTGGGAAGCTACCACGTGCTACCTGCCAAGTCTGGCAGAGCCCACGCGATGACACTGCCCCAAACCACTGTGTGGATGCAGTAAAAACTACCCAGCTGACCTCCATAAAAACGGATTGAGTGGCCCTGCTTGAAGCATCTTGCGTCTTCCTAGAGTTGTGCATCGGAAAGGACTCTCTGAGTCATCCTTCTCATCTGCATATCCCTTTGCATCTTGGCATTAACAGTCAAGAGCCATTGGAGCCAGCTAGAAAAGCCTCATGTTTGTGCTCTCCCATGCAAATACCTCTTCTCCCTATATATTAGTTACTGTGTGTGGGTTTTCTCTCTCACTCTCTCTTGCCATATGTGTGGGAGTTGATGGCATCAACTTTATGAAATCTCAACACATGCCAAGAACAGCTGGAGAAGTTGAAACAAGTTCTGGGTGAGGTGAGTTTCATGGGCAGGGACTGAAATTAGTAAAGGTACCGTGGCTGCTTGCCATCCTGGGAGTCTCACATGGAGCATGTGGGCTTTGCTTGCTCCAAAAGCAGATTCCCCATGGAAAAAAGGATTTGATTTAGATAGTGATGATGAGATAGCTGAATTAGAAGAATCTGTTCACCAGGAGAGACCATCTCTGCACCTCTTCCGTGACTGGTTCATTATGTAAATATAAGAATTTCATCATGAGTCTGAGGTAATGAATATCCTTAGCCAGCATGCAGCACTCTTCAACTTCAAAACGCTTTACTAACATTAATAATTAATCACAACAACACTTACGGTTATCGTTTGAAGGTTATCGTCTTAATCAATGGGTAAACTGAGGCACAAGGATTTCAAGTATCCCAGCCTGTCAATGGCGGTACCCTTGTGTCCCAGCCTGGTGCTCAGTGTGTCCCACTGCATGGCCAAGACACCTGATATGCTTTATGATGAGAAGGAACAAATCAAGAGGGCACTGCAGGATGAATGAAATAGAACATCCTCCAGACTGCACACAGAGCAGAACCTGTTACTCACTGGCTGCTCCCTGCAGGTCTCTGTGCTCTCAAACCCAGGATGTCTGTTCCCTCCTTGTAAATTCTACACATTTCTGTCGATCTTTCTGCATGTTCCCTTCAGCAGTCCAACAGTATTCCTGATGTGACTGGTACCCTCTGGCCTCAACCTTAGCTATGACTCAGGTATTTGCATCATCTTTCCCAGATGATTTTAGAATATAAAGAACCAATGATATGTCTGTTGAATTTTAGTGTTATAAATCATGTAATAACTAGCATTTGCTTTTGAAGCACTTTACACATCTATCTCAGAAGAATTCACAGCTTTTGTCTCAATCTCTTATATAGGAACATGTGAGTCTGGTTCGATTTTGGTCTTGTTAATTTTCTACAATCAAGTCTTGCCTAGGCTTCAGTAAATGCAACTTTTACCTTATCAGTTCCTGCCATTAGTTCCATCTGGGCATCTCCACTAGGCCATACATTATTGTTTAGGTATGTCATTCCCAGGCAAACCTGGGGAGAATTGTGAAAGAAATGACCTCCCTGCCCAATTCAGAAAATGAAACTTCAGCACAGCCTCCTAAATACAGGAACATGCACAGTACATCTCGAAGAGAAGTTTGCTTGTCTTGAGGCTTCACAAGAGAGATCTCTCAAATGTGGCAGGCTGTCATTAAAACAATTAACCTAATCAAAAATCCCTTTTATTTCTGCTTAGTCAGGTATTCACCTTAAATACTAGATTTTCCAGGGGCACAGAGAAGAAGAGGAAATCAGCATCTCTGTTTTCATTCAAACACGCATATGAAGGAGCAAGTACAGATTTGCCTTCGTATACCTAAAGTATGCATGTCATTACTATGACTGCACAGGGAGTCATGAGACTCGTATCCATGACTGGCCACTTGCATGTCACTTGGGCGGTTGTCTTAAGAGTGACAATGCAGCCCTAAGCGTTTAAACCCAGGGAAACACACATTTTCCTGGCAAAGCGGATTTGTGAGAAGCTACTGTTCTCCCAAGCCCACACTCCCCAAGACTTCTGGTACCTGTTAGGACAATACATCTCGTTGAACATGTAGATTTTTCTACCTGTTTGGCTTAGAATAAACTGGTTGCTTGTAATGTCTGAACTACTAGCATCACCACCACCAGTACAAGTACACATCTCAGCACTCCCAAACCTCTTTTGCGTTTTCCAGGAGTGGAGGAAGCAAAGAAAAACCCTAGTTCCTTTGAGGTGGGAGCTCACCCCAAGGGGGAGGAGAGGGAAGCTGACCTCCAGTGCATTTACTGATCATATTTATTTTTAAAGGCACTTAGCCATAAGTCTCAGCCTATGGATCTGCTTCCTGCAGGCACACCCTGCTTGTGGCTGTGAAGGTACTCACTAAGCACTAGTAACACCCAGCATTTATATAGGGCTTTTCATCTTCAAAGCACTTCCCGAACATCGTTTAATTAATGAATCCTCACAGCCCTCTGTGAGGTATGCACAGTTATTACCCCCACATTTTACAAGTGAGGAAAACTGAGGCAGCGATTAGCTGAGGCAACACTGTGGGAATTGGGATTAGAGCTCAGGAGAAATCAGGAGTGCCTGGACCCCCATCCCACGCAATGATTGTCAGGTTGGAAATGCATGTGATGCCTCAGTTTGGCACAGTATCTTGAACACAGGAGGTGCTGACCCTTTGGTCCATCAGCAGCATCTTTTCATTCCAGGTTCATATATTTTTTTCTGTGTAGGGATCTGGAAGAATTCTCTTTTGTATCTCCCAGTATCAGTTCCAGGTGTCGCTGTCACCCACTCAGGAGATGGAAAGACGGACACTGGGACTGAGGCTCTGGAAGACACCTTGTATTACCTATAGCACTACCTAACACATTCAGTTTTAGTGCATTCACAGTGTTTCTAAACTGACACACACAGGGTACTTTCACCCACAGATCTCAGAGCGCTCGATGGACAAAGGACAGTGTTGCAATCCCAGATCACACTATGGCTCTGTGCAGACTCTCAGACCCACTCAGGCTTGGCCTCGGCTGCAGATCTGATGATTCACGACCCTCAGCCCACATCCATGAAAGTTCAGTGAGTTTCACTCACATCCTCCTCAGTAACTGCGGGTTCCTCCCTCGAGAAGCCCCAGGGTATCACAGTTCCCAGCTGACATGTGGAGAACAGGAGCAGACTTCCTGGTCATAATGGTAGCTGGTAGGGTGAGAGAGGGCACCAATGATGGGGGTTAAACCTGAATGGTTCAACCTTGTCAAACTTGAACATCCGAGAGAACCTGCAGGGCTTGGTTCCTCTCCAGCCCTCCAGGGCTCTCACAGCCCTAATTATTATTGTTGTTGTTGTTATTATAACAAAACATTAATATACCGCCATAAAATACAAACTAGATAATACACGTTCTTTGCCTGAAGAGCTCAGGCTTTAAACAGGCTGGACACTGAACTGGATCCCTCAGAGAGACAGGGAAGGCACAGCCCTTTTTACAGCAATTTCCCCTCTCAGTTCCTTTGAAGTGTGGCTAGACACTGTGAAGGGATATGGGACGTGGCAGTAAGTGGCTGACCAGGCAGCATCAGAGATAGAGCATGCTCCTCCAGCTGTGCCTCAGCTCATGTTCTGCTATGCACAGAGCTGTGGGAGAGATTCGTGGCTGGCAGTCACACTCACAAGGCAGGGGACTGGGGGGAATGGGGTTTCATTGAGGGATCTCATTGTGCTTCTCAAATCAGCTGCAGCTCAAAGCTGGTACCTACCACTGGGAAAGCAATGCCCAACCCACTGCTCCTGGTGGCGTAGCAGCTCCCAGGTCCTGCTGGGTTCTCACAGATGCTATCAGGGAATTGCTGTCAATGAGTTGATCAGGAGTGCTGCCTCTGTCTGAGCCAGACAGTGCGTTACCACCTGCAGAAATGCAGCAGGAGCTGCTCCATCCTGCTCCTGCACAAGACAACCATCCCACAGGCGTTGCTTCATATGCACTGTTCTCCTAAACGGAGGTGGTGGAATTGTCATGCTCACGAGAAAACAGGAGCATGGTAGTACATAGTGGGCTGGTGTCCCTGCACAGCTGACTGCTTGGAAGCAATGGGGAATCTGTGGTTTGTAAATGCTCTTCTGACTGAGACTGATGCCTTCACTTGTCTGTGAGGCTCTTTCTGTTCCCTCCTGACAATGTTTCCCAGCCTCATCTGAGCTGCCATGAGATATCAAGCCCAGAGAGAAGTTGCAAATGTTGCAATTGCTAAGCTGCACTCTGAAATGAAATAGTAATACTTGTAATTAATAATAATCTCTAATGAAAACAAAAAAATCCCTGCTTATTCCAATACAGAACCTTAGGTAGTGCTAGGGCGTCAGGCAGGCTTTTCAGCCTCTGGACAGACTCACCCACGAGGCCCAGCATCAACACGCCCTGTGTACACCTCACATCGCTCTGAACAACTGCACCAAACCAAAACAAAGACAAGGAGCACTTTAGGTTCTTTGTGTCTCTAAGCACAAGAGAGGATACCTGGGCAGTTTTTACCAGCTCAATGCTCCAAGCCAAAAATAGTCCCTGGACCCGTATTCATAACTCATAAACCAAACCAAAACAACCCCCCCGACAAAATATATTTACACTGAAGGAAGCATTCCTCTGAAGCACTGCTGTTTTCATCCCCTCCAGTGCTCTGTGTTCCGGTGTTCCAATGTTCTCTGACCATTTGGTTCCCAAAACATTGAGCAGACACTGCCAAAGTTTCTGAATGCTGGATCTGACCTATCTTAGACCTGGCACAAACCCAAAACATACAAAGAATAGGGGCACACATAGTATATTATTAAGGGATATAATGTTAATGTTCTGATTGTTATTGAACTTAAAGCAATTCTCATCACAGAACCTACAAGACAGTTCACATCACCCACTGCCCACCCTTAAACCACTGTTGCTGCTTCTTCCCATTCCTTCTCATCAGGCTTTTAGCCTAGCCCCCAGCCAGGCTCGGCTCTACCCCATGCAGGTTTTGTTCATACACCCAGGTATGCTGATGACTTAACTTTCCCCCAGTTGATCTGCCTCTTTATGGCCAGCTCATTTTTGGCTGTCACCAGAGGAGCCCTTTTTCATCACTGCACAGCCCCAGCAGCTTACTGCTGAGCACACAGCACTTGTGTGCAGTGGACATCTGCTTGCAACCTGACGCACACTGTGCTGCATTTCTTTTTTCCCATCTGCAGAAGGTGATCCAGACAAAATGGCTCATTTCTAAGTCAGCTCCTCGTGGTTTATGCTTCCTGCCGTAGCAAGAGTTGTCAATCAAGCAGAGCTTAATCTTAACTCAGGCATTAACTTGAACACAATTAATTCTTGGCAGCAGGCATAAAATGCTATGAGCTCCATCTCTGCTGATGGTGATAAGGCTGACTGTCAGGACAGGCTCTGCATTCACTCCTTGACTTTAGCAAGAGTTAGATCAAGCCCATACAGACTAATAAAACAAATTACATTGTTGGCATTAGCAAGTGCAACTCTAAAAAAGTCAATTGATTTCTGTCTCACTATGCCAACCGGGACCTTGCTTCAGCTTACAAAGGTGGCTGGGATTTTCCTATCACTTTTCAGGACAGCAATTCAGATTACTGCTGGCTAAGACTAAAGAGCACAAATCTGAGGCATATGGCCTAACCCAAAGGGAAGGTGTCTGACAGGCTGCACTGCTACCACCACCCCTGCGGCCAGACACATACCAGACGGTCACAGATGTGACCTGCTGCCAGCTGGGTCAGCGTGATCTCTCCATGCCTTCCTCTCGCATGTTGATGTGGCCTCACTGCACTATCTGCATGGCAGTTTCAATCTTGTTTTATCTCATTCCACTTATGGGGCTGACTCCTGTGGCTCAAATGAAGCCTTGTTAGCTTTGCTGGGGTTCACAGTGATCCAGGTTATGAGATGGCCTCAGAGAGACTGTCACCACTCAAGTCTGATGCAGGTTATCTGCATCTTGAGGTTGAGGAGCCAGCTGGGCCATCTGTCTGTACCACTTGCAAGCCTGACACTTGCTGTCCCACTCCCTGCCCCTCATTTTTCTGGCTATTTTTCTGTTGTTACCTTTATCAAGACAAGAACTTCACCAACTTGGCATGCCAGCCTGATGTACTTAGCAGATTGCAGTGTGACTCAGTACAGAACTCTTCCTATGTTTTCACACATAAACACAGTCAGTGGACAAGAAGACAGTGAAAAGAGTATGCAATGCATCATGGAGATTGCAAAACCCTGAGGAGTCAACTGATTGGAAGGTCCCTCACAAAACAGGTCCCCATTCCCCATGGAAATGCCCTAGTCCTGTTTTGATTTGAACAGTATAAGTTCTCAAAGCATCTGAGATTCATTAGGTTAAACACAGGGATACCCATATTATTAAAACTCCAGCAAACATGTCTTCTATTAGCAATATTCTGGCAGTCATTCTGAAGGGTCTTTAGGGCTTATCCATTCACAAAGCCCTGTATTTGATGACTGGTGTAAATGACACCTTTAATTAAGCTGGGGCAAATATTTTGAAAGTGATCCATGGGCAGAAACACATTCCAGTTAGCCATCCAATGAAGAGATAGAGACACAGACATATCTGACTCAGGGAATTAAAAGGTAAGAACTACTCAGGTGCTAAAACTATGAAATTTAAGATCAATTGCTGCATTTCACCACAGTTACAACTTTTGGTAGAATGCTTGGTCAAAAGCCATCTCTTCAGTGGCAAACCAGGAAGGATTTTGCTCTACTTTATGTTGAACACAATCTTGACCTAAAATTTCATTTGATTTGTGCTGCAAACATGCCTCTAGTTTGCACTGTTCCATGGATATCCTGGGAGCAAGGGTGCAAGGGTAGTTGGTGTGTTGTACACTGCATTGTGTAAGGTGTTGCCTACTTACAGTTTGCATATTATTACAAATGCATTTTTCAACTGACGGAAAAAAACCCCATTGACACGAATCTTACTGATAAAAAATAGCTTTAGAAAGCACATGGAGAAAAATGTCTTGTTATGATTTTCCTGCAAATAGTCTTGATGACATTTATCCTAAAAAGCTCTGTCTTGCCAAGATCTGTATGAGTAAAAACCTCACAGTCAGAGTCTGAATTAATTGTGACAAGGTCCAAAGGCAGTAAATGCTTGCAATGAAACTGTCAAGTGCTTGGCTTATACTAAGTAAAGTTCTGCAAGTGGCAGTATGACTATTGCACAGTTCCTTCACTTCTGTTGATATAACTGATGTAAAAATTCACTTATGAAAAAGCTTTATTACTCAATTTTTCTTTGGCAAAGTTATGCAGCACTGGACTCAAAAATTAACTTGTTAGTACAAATCCAAATATACATAAAGGAGGAATTTATCTTATTCAAGAAAGAGTTCAGTTATGAACACTTACATGATCATAAAGATGTTTGGGAGACAGTTAAACCTCAAAAACAGTCTTTATATCTAACACATCATATATTACTTAAGTGTATGAGCTGGATGTATGCAATACATCATATTAAATATATCCTCCGTATAAAGAAACAGCAAAGGAAATCCTATACTCACTTCATTTAAAGAAATCCTTCATGTCCCTCATAAAAATCAATCTGTTACTGTTACTTCCATGGCTCCTCCATACTGAAGTAGTATCACAAATAACTTTTTGTACTCAAACATGGTTTAACACTTGCTTAATTGAACGTGTTGAACCTGTCTGTTGCAATGCTTCTCAAGGGAATAGCAGCTCTGTTCCCCCTCTGTGTGTGCCCATGATCCAAGGTCAGGCATGAGAAGGACTGCCCAGAGTTTAAAGATGAAGAATTTAGTTAGTGGTGGTTGCATCCCAGGTCTCAGTGGAACGGGTTGAGTCTTATCCCACACCACAATACGATGGGGGTAAACTGCATTGTCCTGTGTGACAGGCACAGGCCCCAGGCACAGACTGCAGATGGGGTGAATCACATGCTGCTTGCCCTGCACAGTGCCATGGGCTTTCTCCAGCTCCCCATCTCTGGTACATGGGACCACAGAATGGGAGAGACCCTGAAGTGCTGGGGTTTGTGGTCCAGGCCAAGAGTGTGGAAAGAACTCCCAGGGAACTAAGAATCCTCACAATTCTCACTATGATCCATTCCCTTCCACTTTGATCTTGCTGTCTTACATGAATGTTTTTATGCATTGCGTGTATATTGAAAGCAAATAAACATGAAACAGGACACTGCTGCACACAGTTTTCCATGTTAGAAGGGAGTGAGAACAAAACCCTACAGCACATTATTTATGCAATTAACTCTCCAATAGCTTGAGTGCATCCATTAGTTCAACTAGAAGCTAGGAGAGATATGCATGTTATATTTTCTGTTTTGAAAGCATTATCTCCAGCAAAATAACCCCCAGGAACATAAATACAGTATAACAGACTAAAGTCTTCATAGCCCTATCCCTTCCGCAGGATGATGGTTAAATGCAGTATTCAAATATTATGGGATGCATGTCCAATAGTGTATTCTAAATCAGCATCTATAATGGGTCTGGCAAGGCTTGATCTGCCCAGAGGTAAGGGAGTTCAGGATGAAAGTGCTGGGACAACTGTACATGAACTGCCACCTGTTGAGGAACAAGCCCCGCTGTATTCAGTACCACAGATCTTTCCCCACCTCCTTAAGAAGTGAACTGTGGAGTGGTACAAGGAACTAGAGTGTTGAGATCTCATGTACTGCATTTGCACCTGGGAATTATTAGGTGTATGCTCATAATAGCTAATGTGGCAGAGCAGCCCAATGTGGTCTGACTTCTGCTACTAAGTTGCTCATAGATCTTGTTCATCTTTCAGCATTTCATTTGGTCCTTCTGCAGCTTGGGGAGTAACACTTACCTGTTCCACCGAGGCACTGAGGTCTGTAACAATAACTGCGAACTGTTTGATAAGAGATGCTACTGAAAGACAAAGGTGTATTATTGCAAAATTTTGTGGGCTGGCAACTGAGCTAGTGGCACTGTATTGCATCCAGAACCCACTTGGCTCCTTACAATGAAATGAGAGTGGGGGGAGAGGAAATCAGGTCAGTTTTTGGCAGGCCTATTCAAGGTAAGCATAATCCAGTTGATTCATTATGTGCTGCAATCCTTGCTGGCAAGGAGTCTGAAGTAAGGTAGCCTCCAGCCCTATTGCAACTCAACTTCTGTGTGTGGGTGTTGATGCTGCACATTAGGGAAGGGTGTCACTGATGGATAAACTTAAGGGGCTGAGGGCTGGGTAAGGGATGCACAGGACTTCACACAAGTGTGCACTATCAGCTTAGTGTTCCCTACTGAGCAGCCCACTCTAAAAATGTTGGTCCTACCTCCTACAAGACAAGGAGAAAACCTTTTGAGAAGACCCTTCTGATGACTAATGCAATCTGTGTGTCATGAATCATTGGGATGTCCTTGTGGCATAATCAGAGCTCTGGTTATTATACCCATTGATGATAAAAAAAGTAAATCTTAATGAGTTGTGGGAAAGGAGACAATAGGGCCCTCTGCCAGGTCTCATTTACCTTGACAACACGCCTACAGCCCGAGTACAAAGATTGCCATTGTTTATTCTCAGTATTTGTAAAGGGGCCAGACAGTTCTTCTCATTTCACTCAATCTGATGGTGCTCTCTTTATCTTTGCCTTAGCATTTCTAAGGTGCCTATCACTGTGGTATCTAAGCATCTCAGCTTTAGTCCAAGGTTACATTTATGGTAAATAAACCACCTGGACAGCCTTTGAAGGTGAAAACCTGATATATAGTTAAATAGTGGTAAACAGCCCAATTTACATAGTGCTTCTTCTTTGACTAAAAGGACAAGCAAAGACTTTGTTGTTCATATTGTAAACAAATCCTCGGTGTATGATTCAGACCCTAAGTAAGTGGGCCTGTTACCGCACTAGCACAGCTAAGCCAGTCTACCATGCCAGTAACACATGCCCAGCATGAGCTCAGCTTCTGTCCCAGAGGGACTGTATTTACACCAGGGACTCCTGTCAGCCTAGCTGTCTTGGTCAGGTTACAACTCATCACACTCCTGACCAGAAGAGCTACAGCAGAAGGATTACACAGGAAAAAACAACCCCAAATATGAGAAAAAATGGACTGATTCCACTGGGCAATCCATCCCCTGTGGGTACTCACACTCACAGCTAACCTCATTGCAGCTCCTGCCCTTCTGCTGCTGGCTGCTCTTGCAGAGCCAAAACTCAGCTGTGAATGGGCCAGGGAAGCCTTCACCTGGCACATGCTTTGTCTACAGCTTTGTCATCTACAGCTGCTTGGGAATCTTCAATTAAAAGGATTTTTTAACAGAAAAGATCTCTATCAAGCTGTGGTTTTGTACTTATTTTTTAAAGGAAGCATTTGTTAAGAAAAGCTTCCCAGATCCCAGCTAGATTAGTACAAGCAGCCCCTGAATAGTCAGCATTCCAGCAGCAAGGTGTTTGATAGGGGCAGGGGAGAACTGAGATCAGCACCTAGAACTTCCTTATCCCAGCTGGCTCCCAGAATGACCAGGCTACTACTTACCCTGACACTGGTGTGCTGTATGGGTTTTGTGCAGAAAAGATATGAGTTTCAACTCAGTGTGAACGCAGGAACATTCCTGAATTTCTGAGAAGTTTGTCAGGATGGCAAAACACTTCCCATTCAGATCTGGAGATAAGTGCAGATTTCAAGTGAGAAACAAAAGACAGACCCTGACATTTAAATCTCAGAGTGAATTCCTTGGGACAACAAGAAGAGAAAAACATCTTTCTACTTCCAAATCAGATCAGTTGCTGGTTTATAATGCTGAGCTTGGAGACCACTAAAATAGCATCTTTTTCCCCCCTCCATACTGCCAGCCACAGGGAATTGCAGCTAAATTAGGGATTGTTGACTGTTTGCATCTTTTAAACAACTTCTTCTGTTCTCACATGTTCTCGCCCTGTTGGCTTCTTTCGCTGCTGTCAGCTCAGTGCTGCTCCATGACTCATGGTGCAGAAAGACAAATGACAAACCTTTCCCTTAGGACAGAAAGTGTCACCTCCACAATACACCTGTGTCTGCTGGATTCACTCTGAGTCTCCAGTTCACACTGTTCCCCCCTGGAGTGACTAGATGCAAGTTCTTAACGTGACATTTCTGCTTTTCTGGTGTATGGAAACAAGTGACAAGCTGGGACACATGACAAAGTAAGGCATATACTGTGAGACCATGGTGATAATCATGGAGCAAAAGTCTCAGTGGGGCATACAGAACTGTGTTCTAGGAGGGAAGGTTGCATAATCAACAGGATGCTCTTCCATCACATGGAATTGAGCAGTCTAACATCGGAGGGGGGCTATAGCCCTGCCATTTCCTTCCTCTTTCCCTTAAGAAGTCCATCACTTGGCCAGACTGCTTAAGGTTTTTTCACAAATGGGAGGACTTTCTTCCCACTCTGTCTTTGTGCAAAGAATCATCTCAGTCATGTTCCTTTCACATATTGAAAACAATTACTTACTGATAGAAGATGCTCAGGAAGTAAGAGCTTAACAAAAAGTCTGAGTAAAAGGAACAAGGCTACCAGGGAGACACACACATATTGCCCCTGCCTGCTCGCTTCTCATAGGAGCAATACCCTGAATTCTCTTTTCACTTGTATTGAAGTAAATTAAGCAGCTCAGATAAGATTACATAGCTTCAAAGCTTTCGTAAGTGACAGGAGGATCAGATCCATTGTGTAAGCCAGAAAAATAATTTTAGTGCTCTCCCATGGAGCAAAATGACTTTCTGGCTCCTGTTTAGATCCTTTCAGCCACAGGCAACAAATGATCACATACACTATACCCCACAGCAAGCTTTCAGTTCTCTGAAAGCTTCCTTACTCATGGTTACTTCCACAGGACTCCCTTTGAAATCAGTCACCGAAAGTCAGTGAGCTCTACCTTAGCAACAGATGAGTAATAAATAATGATGCTTCCCCACCTCATCTCCTTCAATACGCTGAAGGGACAGAACCAATTTTGATAGGAATTCCCCCCGAGGTGACTGAGTTGTTACTGATCTTCAGTTTGACCTGTAGGGTGAAGAAAAGCTGCAGCTTCATCCATAGCCAGCCTGCTTTCTGCCAGTTTGTGCCAGGCAGATGTAATAAATAGCTTTGTGGACACTCATGCTGTCACACACTGATTTTTTACCTTCTGGAAGAAAAGCAGCATGAATTCAAGTATTCTGAGGACCTCATTCAGCTTCCCAAGAAGCTGCCAAACCCTTGGAAAAACCCAACCCTTAGCATCCCAGCAAGAGCTGCAAGGCATTGGCCATTTTGCCTCTTAATTACAATTACAAAGCCTCAGAATGGGAAGGGGGCTGCTTTGAAATTGTTGCCTTCCTGTTGGCAAGTGCTGAACACTGGAAATCTGGATCTGGCCTGGTCTGAAACTTGGACTATGGGTACTTAACTACACTCTCAGCTGGGCAGGAGCCACACAGCATTAGTAACTGCATGGCTTTGCTGGTCAAAGTGAACTAAGGCAGAGAAAAAGGCCAACAGAGAACATGAAAAACATCATGAGTTACTGAAGCCATGCAAACAGCTTCAGTAACACTCCCACAGGATAAAGCAAAGATCAGAACATAACTAGGTCATTTCTGCTAATGGAGGACACAGTCTTCAGTGGGGAACTGAAATCATACCAGAGTAATTTAGAGTGTGATGCTGTTTGCTCCATGGGGACAGGTGGATGAAGTTCGAAACTCCTTACTGCTTTCCAGGGAAAAGGGCAATGCCTGACCAGGCAGTGGGGATGGAATTCAACCCTCATTTCTGAGGGCAGCTAGGATAGAGGCATATCCTACAGAAAGGTTAGCTCCTTGTGTCTACAGATCGAGACTTCATTCCTGAAGCTTTCTTGTGCCAAATAAATTCACCAGACTACGTACAAACCAGGGCTGAGCACTTGCCAACTTGTGCATGCAGCTGTGGATACGTGGTGTGTAATTGCATCTGCCATCAGGGTAATTGTGCATGCAAAATTGTGCAATAAGTATTTTGTACACAGAGTCATGCTTCTAACTGTCTTTTTTTTTCAAGAGTCAGGCACTGTTTAAGCAAATACTCAGGTAGAATAGCTAAAATTATTAAACATTATTTGACTTGCTTTAATTATACAGTCACAAGCGAACCACAATACTGTGCACTTAAATGACACAAAAGAGAGACACACCACAGCACTGCTATGTCATTAGGATCTGCGTGTACAGTGTGTTATTTGCCTGCAGAAAGATGGATTCTTTAGACTGAAGCTAATTTGTTACGTGTTGTCTGGAATCCAGAGCCAATTAGACACTGATCACAGTTACTGCGCAGTCCTCAGCAATTAACTTGCTATTTTTGAGGATTTGTTTAATTTTACAGTTGGGGAAAAGCAAGGAAAAAAACCCCTTCTGACAGAGAAATCACAGCTGTTTCATTGGAAGCCCCAAACCAGTCAGAGGTACACTCAGATACAAAATGACACTTCAATAAGATATAGCACAACACAGATTCAGCAGATCAAATGAAGTTTAATGATTAATTTCTCAAACAGGAGAATTCCCAGCTCCAATAAGAAATTGCAAGACTGGACAGGGATATCATTACCTGGACTCTCAACATACATTCCATAATCTGATGCTATGAGCATAACTACAAAGCAGGCCTGGCTAAACAGTGCAAATCATGTAAACTTGGTTACCTGCAGTGGCCCTGGATGATACCACTGCTAAAAGCAAACGTTATCAGGAAACAATATACCACAGCACTGCAGCTGTGAAGAGCAGACACCACTGAGTACCCACAACAAGGCAGTGTCATCATACAAGAGCACCCAACACCATGAAGTGCAGCACTGCTGAGCACAGCACCTATTAGATGTGGCCAGGACATAATAACTGGATACTGCAGTACACAGCATAGTGCAGATGATAATCGGAGTATAATTTCATAAATACACATATATCTGTATGTACATACAACCATATGCACGCACATCTACATGCACACACCAAGTATTGTCTGAAGGGAAGAGCAGTTTTGCTAGGCACAGATAAGTGTTTTTCTTTGAAAATGAAATGTTGTAATACATAATTCCTAGAGATGTTAAAAAAACAGACACCTAAAAGAGGAAATGCCAACAACAGCAAGAGGGGGAAATAAGTTTATGCCTTCCAGTTAGGCAATCTGTTCTATCACTAAGATGGTCAAGGTGAATTACAGGCCTGTTTAAAATCATAACTTCAAACACCCCTATCAATCCCCTTCAAATCTCAATCACTGTAACTGCTATGTCTGAAGAGTCTGAGACCCCTCCATATACACGTCCTATTTGTCACAGATGACATGAAGATGCCAAAAGTCTGCTGGTCCAACACTAGTGAGCTTGCAGTGGCTTTCAGCTCTTTAGCTGCTGCTGGACCTCTGTGTTCAAGCCAGTATCATTTAATAAACTGACCGTAAGTGATGAAGGAAAGATACAGCCCTATCTTAATGTCTGAGGTATAACTAAATCCAAAGGACCTGCTGCATTTAGAGCAGATTAAAGAATCTCAGTATGGTGAAATCACAACTGATGCCTTCTACTTTTGCAAAGTTTGATATATTGCTGGTTAAGGTTTCAACAAAGCCAGTGAGATAAAAGCTCACTGTTGCCTTACAGAGCTGTAGCTATCCTGCTCCAGTCAGTGGCTCAGATTTGCATAAGCTCTTCACTTGGCAATATTATTTTGCCACTGGCTTGTAGAAGATGAAACAGCATTCCCTGTTATGGAAAAGCCCCATCCACAGGTGGGCAAGCACCTATGTACATGCAGGAAGCACATATATACAAACCCAGCTTCCTGGATACTTACATATATAACACACAACTTCCACCGAAGTCAGAAAGTCACACATAAATGTACAGAGAGACCCCTTCTGATTCAGAGTGTCTGCACACAAACATGCATCACACGTGTTTACGTGCGCACCTGTATAAACACACTTGCATTCAAGCTCAGACATGCGGCGTTCTCAGAAATGCACACGGGTACTCACACATATGTGCTTGCATGGATACGAGCACACACCCATGACTTGCTCAAGGCAGCACCATCAGCCTATGGCAGAGCCAAAGGAAAAAAAAGCAGATGAAAGACCAGGAGTTGTCCCCGCTGCTGAAATGACAAGGCCTGTCCCGCGCTCCTTCCCTCCCAAGAGGGTGGGTAGCTGTGTGTAGGCAGTCACGCTCACTTAGACACATGTACAATCACAGGCTTGAGCTCAGACAAACACAGTCTCACTTATCCCATTATGCACTTTTCAGCAGTAACATGGACATGCCCGGCTGCCACTCCTCCCTTCTCCTAATCCTTTATTTGCACACAGCTCTTCAGATCAATCTGTTTCATTTCCCAAATAATGCATATTCACTTTTGTTTACAGCCAGGACACTGGGCTGCTTTGAGTCAGGTCTATAACCATCTTGGCAAAGCCAGTCCCGTCTTGTTTGTTTGTTTTTGCAGTGACTGTGTGTGTAAGGAATACGGAGGGTGTAGGCGGCTCTACATGTCCCTTCACCTCTTGTGGCTTTTGGCACATTCCTTTCATAAATACTCTCTTTCAAATGCAGGGGACAGGATGCTTTGTTTATATAACCACTGCTTTTTGATGAGGCTCAAACCATCCCAACACATCTGTGTCCAGGAGGCTCTTTAGAGGAGGTCCTTGTTCCTAATTTCCCTATGACATGGATTCTGGGTAACAGCCCAGCATGGAGAGTTTCTGGAAAAGGACCCAACCTCAGGCTGAGCTAACTTCAGACAGACCTACTTTAAGCTGGAATGTGGCAGTTTCACACCTAATTTTCTCAAGTTTTCTCTTCACCTCAGCTGGCCCTGTCTCCCTGGATGCTTTAGGGAATGGAAGCTTCCCAGGACCAGCTCTGACTCTGCTGATCCTCACAACCAGCAGACAGTTTCTGTGAAACCATGCTGCTCTGACTGGTGGGACTCTATCCAAACTGGAAGGAGCAAGAGTAAGAATAAGGAAGGATGTATGAGTTATTTTAGTATAACCATTTCACTTTGCATTTTCACACCCACACAACTATCTACATAAAGACTCATATCCAAACCCATAAACATTGCTGAATTTGAGCAGGTGGTCTGCAAAGACCAGAGCTGAGTTAACTTGCCCTGGTCAGTTGCATTGATAAAGACACCTTTAAAGGAATGTAATGAGAGTTTCCCTTGCTTTGGCCGTATAACTTTGAAGTTAAAGTGATACAAACAATCCCTTTTTTAACTCCTTTCTTCCCTCTTCATGTCTTCCATGTGTTCCTTTAGCTAAAGTAGTGGGCTGAACAGGCAGAAACAGCAATAATAACGGGAAAAGCAGGATGCTAGAGGAAGGTGCCACCCCACTGTGTAACACACAGCAGATAGATAGCTTACATGCCCTTGTTATAGAACTGTATGCTATAAAAAGCACATGTTGGTATAGTTGTGCACACACAGCATTTGCCACCATTCAGTAATTTATCATGAATGCTTCATAATACTGAGTGGGAAGGAAAAACATTAAATAGTTCTAGGGATTTTTCTAGTACCACATTGCTAGGAAGATGTGTTTCCCATAGCTAAATTATAGACACAAAACAACCACTAACTTAACCACTTGAAGGGAAGTGAGTACAGAGCTTGCCAGGCCAAGGAGATCACACCAGCAGCACAGGTTGAACATTGCCTGCCAAGCACAGCAATAGGCAACAAGACAATTTTCATGGGTTTCAGTGATTGCAAAACCTAAGTGCATCCAGCACAGACTGAGGGTATTTCTGCAAACAGCCTGGGGAGCTTTTGATTTGGGGAGAAAAAAGAGAAAAAGAGAAATGGGGGAAAATTATGCAATTAAAGAAACAGTGAGGCAAAACAAAAGGGAAAATTCTAGAAAGACACATAGATGTATAGCTAGTAGTCCTTTTAGTCAATAAAAATTGCTCTAACATCCATTCAGGGATTACATACATCACCCCCGCTAGAATGCCTATACTGTTGCTCCTGCAGTGTAGGACTTGTCAAAGGTGCATCACCTTCATTTGCATTCAGAAACAGGGAGGCAAAAAACCCTCTGCAATATTCGTTCCAGTTCATTCAGACACCAGTGATCAAAGAAACAGATAGACCTAAATCCCCTGTGTCAGCTCCATTCACTACACAGGAACCAGCAGTGCATTTGTGGGCTAAACCATCTTTATCGATTCAATGCATCTTTCTAAGATACACACATTTCATTTTCACTCCCCAACTCAGCAACAAGTTGGAATTCCATTCATGACCTAATACAGCCAAGTTTTCAATAACTTGGCTTGTGTCTGCTATACCCAAGATTCCCAGATGGTCTGCTATCCAAATAATGTGAGGACCGCTTAAAGGCCACCATCAGATTAGTTCAGCTCATATTCTTCATCTCTGTGTACACATTCTTCACTGAGGAATAGCAGACAGAGAAGCAATTTCCACTGTGTATTCAAACTGGGACTGTGATACTGGCAGAGCTGAAAGCAGCAGCACCTTCTAATCTGCACCAGTCCAATCTTTAGTGTTTAAGATCTCCCCTTCTGAAACAGGCATCAACGGCAAATTTCACAGAAATAACTACTTGCTTACAAATAGCATACTAAGAAGTGCCTTAGCTAGAAAAAGAACTAATCAGCCTTTCCAGGTAGAGGAGAGACAGGTGGGTTAAAGTCCTTTGGAGCGTGTGATTGCTGCTTTCGCAAGAGCAGCTTTTCCTAGTGGAGTCTGCTGAGCTCCTCGACCAGTTAAGGAAATTTTCTCAGTTGTTACTATTTCTGAATAAAAACCTCCCATGTCATTATATACTTCAGACCTATTCCCACTTCCTTTATTCACACCTGAAGTGCAGCACGATTATGTACGTGACTCAGCTGAGTTACATTTGGCTTTAGCCTCTTTTGTTATCAGGATGTCCCCTACCAGTTCCAAGAAAAGGGTTCCAGAACCCAGAATTAGTTAATTCCCTAATCCACAAAAGGAAGTGCTAAGAAACTGTTTGACTCTATAAATTCTCATTCTCAGTCTTCCCACTTTGATTACTCCTCACTGTCCTTGTTAAACTGATTGGTAACATGCACTCATGTCCACTTTCATTAATGCATTTAATTCACAAGCTTCACACATATTCCACCTAACCATACCTGTATAGGCTTTAAATAATACGCTTATTGCAATAACACAATCAGATTAAACCCAGTAATTGGATTGCAGAGGTTTTAGGCAATCCTGGGTCAGTGGGAAAGGATGACAAGATTGTTGTGCCATCTGTTTCAGCTGGTCAGAGTTGCCTTGGCACGTACTCTGTTATTCTTATTACACCTCTTTCTGGAGGGCAGAAGGAGATGATCTGCTCTTTGAGCTTTCGTTTTTGCCATGACTGTATCTGACATAAGGGCCTTGTTTCAAGTCTTGCAGCTGGCATTCAGTCTCTGGTGAGCACAACCTCAAGCGAAAAGAAGCACCAGAGGTAGTCTGAATCTTTTCTAATCAGAGCAGTTCTATAGCATCTTCCAGGTGCTGAGGGCAGTCTACTGTAATTACAAACATTAACAATTATCTATTTGTAGCAACTGTAAACCTAGATATCTTTTTTATATCTTTGAGAAAGATATATATTTAGAAGAGCTTTTAGCTAAGTCATATTATATCCCCACAAACCTGCAATAGCTGAATTTCAGAAACTGACTTTTGACTCCAAAAATGTCTCTCATAATAAGTGAAACCAATTTCTTCCATATTTGCCAAGTACAAGTACATGTTTTAAGACAAAATCCTATTTCCATCTTTCTTTCTGTGCTCATAAGATTCCTGTCACACCTCTGATGCAGTGACAAACATTCCAGGGCATACAAAACAGAGGAGCTGTGAGCACAAGAAAAAGGCTGATTTGCACAGTGAGATATTTTGATTACTAAGCAGCTTTAAAAATCTGCTTTAACTTTGGATTCTTTGAGTCCCAGCAGCTTATTTGTACTGTTGTCCTCTGCCTGTATTCTTTGACCTTCTGACATACAGTTACTGCAGTCTGTTGCATGCATCCCCAAGCAGAAAGCAGATTGGATAGAGATTAGATAACATCGTGGTGTATGGGCTGGGTACTTCTTTTTTTTTCCTTACCAGTTTCCTGTTGATAGAATCACACTGATAAGGAGTTTAGTTGGTAGCTGAAGTATGAAACTGCAAAAGGCTGCCTTTTAAAAGACATGTTCCAACTGGGATGTAGATGTGGCCAGAAGATAGTTTAGCGTGTAGCTGGGCTCTGGTGCTCAGGCCCCTCAATTTGAGTATTACCGAGCAATGAGCAGCTAAGGGGGACCACGGTAGGTGCACAACACAGGTTTAGAGCATTTTCAAGCCTATTTATGAACATGGTTAAACACTGCAGAAACAGAGGAAGCTATCTGAGATATTACTTCATTCTGGCTATATCTTACCACTTTGTTTCTGAAAGTTACTTGCTCCACAGTGCTTCAAGGGAAGATGAGTTAGCAGAACAGTGTGCATTTGTCTCATCCACTTCAGTACAAAGTCATCCAGGCTGCCTCCAACCACCACAGACAGCTTAAAGTAAGGCAGCTGACTTTGCCCAAAGTGGATGCGTAGCAATGCCACACAGTTCTGCCAGCTGAGATCCAGATGCATGAGTTTTGGCAGCGATGTGGGAACAAACAGCTTGTGGGCAGAGATGTTTCACATTGCCACAGCTCTATCTGCTATGATCACGCACAGATCCAAGGCCTTCAAGGACCATAATGCTAACATGAGAGCACGGTTGGAATAAACCTTGGAAGAAGCCAATTGGTCACCTACACTTCAGTTTGGAGGCTTTTTTAAAACATCTGGATTACTGGGTTGAGGAGCTCTACAGAATCTGAAGGCCCCATCCTTATCTTCCACTACCTGCAGGAGAAATGGAGAACCAGCCAATGCCTCTGCCGTTAGTGGTTTGTTGGCATCATGGTGTTTTCAGTTGGAGGGATGGAGGCTGTGGTTTCACACTGAGTGGCTCCTCACGCTGCTGGCACAGCTCTTGGTGCAGCTGCGCACTCGACCAGAACAGCTGAAAAATTCCTTTCAGCTGACAGCTCAGGGTACCCCATGCCCATGGAAAAGGTATGCTGATTCCAGACAGGGCAGCACAGTTGCCAGGACAATGTGCAGTGTCGAGAGAAGAGCTCGCTGAGAACACTGACATGAATTCACAGCCTCAGAAACACATGCTGTCCTGGAAGATCTTGGCAGGGAAGCTCAGCAAAGAAAGGGTCAGTCTACACATGCAGCTCCCTCTAAGGCAGAAGGGAGGTGCAGATCTGAATTGAGGGCTGTGCAAGCAGCAGTACAATGTAAAGCAGATTTTCTTTGATTAGCCGTGGCCTCTAATCTCTCCTGTGCCCCCCTGCAGCGAATTCCAGAGTTCAACAGCCCCCACTGGACTTTCCTGTTAAGGCTCAAATCATTAAAAGTATTTGTTTAGTAAAGGCTAAAGCACTCAGGTCCCAGTGCCTGAGAGCTCTGTGAGGTTAAATGTTGTCAACCTTTTGAATTCAAGCCATGTTCCACAGGGTCGCGGTGAATCACTGGTAGAGCTATATGGAAATTTCATTTCCAGGCTTCACCCTCCACCCCAGACTGCTTCAGTAGCTAATGAAACTGCTTGGACTAAACGAACTAGAGTGGTCCCAGACACAATTCTGAGGACGTGGCAAAGCCTCTGCCACAGTTTGCTCACTCAGCAGAGATGTCACAAGCTGGCCACTGTGCTGACTTTGGCCAGGATAGAGTTAACTTTATTTATAGTAGCTTGCATGGGGCTGTGTTTTGGATTCGTGCTGCAAACAGTGTTGATAACACAGGGATGTTTTCATTACTGCTGAGCAGAGCTCGCACAGAGCCAAGGCCTTTTCTGCTCCTCACCCCACCAGCAGGGAGACTGGGGGTGCACAAGGAGTCAGGAGGGGACGCAGCCAGGACAGCTGATCCCAAATGACCCAAGGGATATCCCAAATCACGTGGCATCATGCTCAGGACTGAAAGCTGGGGGGAAAAGAAGGAAGGGGGAATGTTCAGTGTGATGGCGTTTGTCTTCCCAAGGCACCATTGTGTGTGATGGAGCCCTGCTCTCCTGGGGATGGCTCAACACCTGCCTGCAATGGGAAGTGGGAATTAATTCTTCGCTTTGTATGCACATGTGGCTTTTGCTTTACCTATTAAACTGTCTTTATCTCACCCAGGAATCGTTTCACTTCTACCATTCTGATTCTCTCCCTCATCTCACTGGGGGCAGTGAGCAAATGGCTGAGTTGCTGGCTGGGGTTAAACCATGACACCTTATTTGACACCCAAAAAACAATCTTCAGCTTGCTGAAAGCTGGTGAGCTTATGGCAATGCAATGTGCAGTTCTGTTGAACAAAGCAAGTAACAAAGGGAGAACCCCCCTGACCCACCAGGCCCTCCATCAGGTAACTTTCTCACATTTAAAATTTCACACGTCTGAAATCAAGGATTTACTCTCCCACAGGACCAGGTTTCTTTTCTAATCTGGACCTGTTTGGTTTTTTCTACACTTTGTATTGATGAACCAGCAAATGTGGTTTGAATAGTGTGAGTCTGACCCACATCAGCTTTGACTCAATACTGTTGTTTAGGGCAAAAGGCATTCAAAGATGGGAAGGACCAGTTCCCAGAGTGATCCAGGAATCGATTTGTCTATAACTTCCAAAAGGATGAGTATTTCTCACAGATCACTCCTAGTAACACCCTAAAGAATATTCCTCAACTGGCCTCATTACAGTGAAATTGCCATGAATTAGGGGGCAATTTCACATTCCTGAAAAAAAAGTTGGTACTTCAAATTGAAGCTGAACATGATATGGTGGAGCGGGAGAGCCTGCATACCTGCCCTGCAGGGGAAGTGGCTGCCTGACCCTCAGAGAAGACAGCAGGTGGGAACCAGCAAGTAAGTGTCCAGAGCTTGGAGCCCTTGGGGAGTGCTGGTGCCATGCAGCCTGCCTGGAGAGCTGCACAGGCAGAGCAGAGCCTGAGCCTGCCAGGCTGCCTGGGAGCCAGATATACTGATGATCCCAGCAGGATAACCATTACTCTGGAAGACCCAGCTTGAAACAGTCCAGTGATGGGCTGCACACAACAGCAGTCACCCCTATCAGAACTCGAGAGGAGGAAAGTGGCAGGGCAGAGATTTGAAGACCTATAGAGATGGGTTTGTGGCTTTCAGCTCTGTCTGTCTCTCAGCAGGCTCCCTTGGGGCTGGGTGTCTCAGCTGGAAGGAAATCAATCAGGATTTCAACCTGCCTGTCAGGCAGTGAAAATCCTACCTGGTTTCTGTTAATTTCATCATATTCCTCCAGCATCCAAGCTGAGATCAGCTGGAAATGCTGCTGCTTCCCTGTGAATATTCTGAGATTTCAAAAACTTTCCTGGTACCTACTTGGAAAAATGTGGATGATTTTAACAACTGAAAACTGAAGGGGAAAAACAAAGGGACAGGTCAATGAAAAATTCTGTTTCGAAATAATTTTCTTAATTATGATTGTTTCCAAACCAAAACATCCCTGAAAACCAATTCTGCACCTCCGAGTACTTCCATTTGAAAAACCTGACATATTCAGACGAATAAGATGTCCTGTTCAATAACAACTGTACTCTTATTTTAATGTCTCTCTGAAGCATTTAGCTATTATTGAGCATGCTGAAAGTTGTACAAACGGGGAGCTTAGTTCTTAAGCCTCTTAGTACCAGTGTGTATGTACAATGTCTCTGATATTCCCAAGTAAACAACCTTGAAAGCCCAGACCTCACAGAACTATCAGACCCTGCAGAACATTGCACTGGCACTTAGACTTACTTGCCTGTAACAAGCAATTCCTTACTAAGAATTTCACACTGGCCATTACCTTGAAAACCAGCTAAGAATAATCCACTGAAGGTCTCCCACACCCCAGTGGAGTAGGAAGGATTTATTAGCCATGACCAGTTTCTTCTGTCACTTTGCCAGGTACCCAGAGAGAAGCTGCTCAATTCAAGATCCACACTGCCCCACAGGTTAATCTCGTCTCCAGCAAACCAAATCCTCCTGCCCCACTCACACCCAGATAAGGCAGGGATCTACTATTGGAAAATGCCTACTATGAAACACGTCTCCCTGAAGTTTAGAGTCATTTGGTACTCTGGAAAAAGCAAGTCAGAAACAGAAATTTGTATTGGATTGAAACCCAAATCCAGGTGGTTACATTTAGACAGGCAGTGTGGTGTGATAGGAAGGTAATGTGGCCTCACAAGGAGACGTGATCAACTTCTACTTCAAGCATGCATCTAGTGAGAGAAATTATCCAGGAATATAATGCTTTTGACCAAGACCTACTTCTGCACTTTCTCTCCAGCTCAGGCCTGTGAAGAGCTGAGTGCAAGTTACCTTTTACCTCCAAAAAGACATCCTTATGTCTTTGACTTTTACAAACGAAAATGAGAAAACAAACCAGAGAGTCACTTGAACAATGCTTGGGTTTGATCCAGTCACTGCTTTCTGCTTGAAAAGGGAGAGTAATCCCTGCAAATGCACAAAACAGCCATGTGTGTAAAAGCAGAGGAGCAGACAAAGCACTGCCATCAAAGCCAGCACTGAGCCCAGGTATCCAAGAGCAGCTTGTGTCTATTACTTAAGATGCATAAACAACTAAACAGTTGTCTTCCTAAAGGACAAAACTGAGGGTGATGATGTGGTACCCAAAGAGGTGCTCTTCTTCCTGGTGTCATAATTCTCTTGGTTTCTATCTGGTAATAATTTGGTCTGAGAAACACTGGAGAAAGACAGCAACATAGAGCTGGTTGTTTCATCTGGGAGCTGAGAGAGAATGACTCTGTTGATGTGTGGACTGAACCAGACTCTTCTATTGTATGCTTCAGGGTGGGTTTTTTGCTTTGGGCACTTAGAGAAAGAAAGGAGGAATTTACTTCCAGAAGGAAATTGAAAAGAAATTTATTTCTGTCCATATGGGGAACCTAACCTTTAGTTCCCATATTGGGCACATAAATTTGTGCAGTTTCACATGATGACCTCTCCTCTGCTGATTTTTGTACAGTATCTATTTATAGTTTCCTGGATGTGATGGGCATTTTCTTTGACCTTCTGCATAGCACAAGGGCATGGAATTTCACCCAGTTTCCAGTGTCATAAGCTCATCTTGACAACAACATAGTAGCTGCTGCATAACATTAAACAGAAACATGTTTAGAAATGCACAGCTAAGGTCTCATGTGCCCTGGAAGGAAGGGGCTGTATGGCAGCAAGAAATACCCACAGTTAGTATTTAAGATGATCAAGGAGACACAGTTTGAAGAGCCATCATGCAGTCCTGTCCAACACCCTTTGCAGTCCTTGGAAGCGGACATTGACATGTGCTCATAGTAATCCTAATGTGGGGAAGCATGAAAAGATTCTCTTAATCAATAAGAATATGCACATAGCATTGGGAAAGGCACACTGAACCCACTATCCAGACCAGAATAACTGTCTGCACAAACAAAAAACAAGGAAACCTTCCAGAACAAGTGGGGCCCGAGGCACACAGAACACCTGGTGGTTTGGCATACCATTAGAGGGCTTAGATAAACAGTTCTAAAAGTATGCTGGGATCAGGGAGAGTATTTCCAGAATCTCATGGGGCATTTAAAATGGGATCTTGTGCCATGTGTTAGTGTCTAGGGAGATAGAAGTCCCACTTTCAGAAGGAAAGATGGGCACACTTTTCATAATGAGTACACCAGGTGGTCAACCCAACACTGGTCTGGTTTACTCAGAGTGGAAGGAGGCCTTGGCTGGACATCAGCTAAACAGGAGAGATGTTAATATCAAAAGATAACCATTTTAAGACAAAGAAAACCCTCCAAAATATCCAAAACCCCAAATGAATCCGACCAAGCCAAAGTAATTTGTAGCCTATTTTATGGTGTTTTTATGACTATCATTACTGTTTAACATTTATAGTGTAGTAGTGATGACAAACAGATCTGAACACTCACTGTGCCAAGTAGCTACTGTGCAAATATGGATATGGTCAGGATGTCTTTGGAATCATATTTACTGGCACATACATGAACTGCAAAAAGAAAACCCAGCTCAAAATTACCTCCTGCAACTTTCTTTCAAGATGCATGTTAATGTCAATGGACTTCCCAGGACTTGTGCTGCAATTGGGTGTTGGAGAGTGGCTAGAGTTGGAAGTGGTCAGCTTTGCAAAGGGGACAAAGTGCTCATCCATTAGCAAACAAACTAAATAAGGCAAAAGCTAAGGCCAGCCTTAGCCCGTCTGTGCCATCTGCCAGCTCATGGGGCTGAGCTGATTTCACTGCAGTGGAACTGTGCCAGTCTAAAACAAAGAAACCACAGAACTCATGGGCAGCACTGTAAGGAGGCGGGGGCTGATCCAGAGGTGTTGAGTATAGGCCCCCCTCCCTGGATCAGTGTCTGCGTGCTCCCAGAATGCCTGGTAGTGCAAGTGAAAGTACAGGCAATGAGTTCCAAGAAATGAGCACACCATGAATAAAACTAGCAAGAAGCAAAGAGGGTAGAGCAGCTGCTGAATGCTGCAAGTGCAAGGGGTCCATTCATCCAAACAACACCAAATCTACGGATTTGGAAAGAGAAGGAAAAAGGAGAAGAAGGAAGACAGAGTTAAGTTCATATTCTTGTTGGCATTAAACTAGTCATTACATATTGGAGAGGGCTGAGAAGCAGCTTCCTTGCCCAACTTAAAAACTCTTACCTCTTCCTAAGATCTCAAAATTCCGTAACATTCCAGACAGGAATGTACTTCCTTTATAATAAGATTTATCTAATGGTTCTCATGTGAGATTGAACTCTTTTTTCTATACTTAGCGGCAAGTGATACTGAACAAATAACTGAGCTGAACTGTGACCCAGTTTCTCTTTCCACAAAACGAGGGAATATCACCTTTTATAAAGCACTTAGAACTGTCTGCATTAAATGCAAGTTAAGTGTGTAAGTTTAAAACGGTTACTACCATTAAATCATTCATTAAGCTTGCCTGTATATTGCTATTTTCTCCATACCCCAAGCTCATAGAGGAACACTGAAAAAACGTCATCTTGAATAACCAAGTTACCCATAAAGCCTGCATTTCAGAAAAGGTCATTCAGCTTACTGCTATTGGGGGATAGAAAGCAGAGTATGTCAGGAAGAACATGTTGGGGATAAATTTCCCCTCCCCTGTCCAAAGTTCAGGTTTCCCTGAATTTTGGAGTGGAGAAAGAGGCCCGTCATGAATCATATCCCTTTGGGGCTGCACAGAAGATACCCATCCAAACCCAGATGGGGAACACAGGTGAATAAAACCTCTGTATTAAACATGTTTTACTAACAGAGAGACCAGTCTGCTGTCTCAGAATATGGAAGGAATTTAGAAATCACAGAACATACTCATCAAAAAGAAGGTGAGCAGCAAAGCCACTGTTTTTTGCATTGTCCCTTATCCTCCATGCAGCTATGTCAACAAATGCATGTTTTACACAGTGCAGATCTGATCTGGAATGGGATGCAACTGATGCTGTTGCCTTCTCATTTTGATCCTGTGCCCTTCTAATAGCCAGCCCAACACATGCGGATGGAGACCTAACCTTCACCAGTGCTGTTTAAAAGCTATCAGAATGCTCTTCTCTGAGCAAGTATTCATTTCTTGACCAATACTCCTGACTTCTGTACACTCTAAACCATAGTTATACTGAATGAGGGGGCTGGGAGGTCTTTTCCCTCTGTGGTGTAGATTAACCAGCAGCCCTCACAACTGTGTGCCCAAAGGAGATTGTCATCAATGACATAACTTTGTGACAAGGCTTTGGTGGTCTACTTTGCTGAGCAGAACTGAACTCTTCTTCCGCCAGGCCTACTGGATGTGAACCAGAAAACACTTTCACCAAAGATGACCCTGGAAAAAGCATTCTTCCTTTATCCGGTCAAGAGAAAAACTAGGAAACCAATAAAGTTTTTGGAATGAACCATCAGTAGGACACTTTCCAAAGGCCAAATGTGCACAGATGTTACACATCTGCACAGCCCAGTCAGCCAGCCCTTCCAGCAATATCTACTTGTTGATAAAGTACTACAATTACAAAACCAGCTTAAATGATGGAGTTTGGTCTCTTTGATCAGGCTTCACTGCTTTGTTCTAGCTGGTTGTTCAGAAATCTTCCACATATATGGATGTTTCTGTGGGATTATTTTCTACTTCACTGAAAGAGTCCATTTTCAAACTGCCAGGAAATCTTTTCTTTTCTTTTGACTGCACTATTCCCAAAGCAGGCAGTGATCTGAGTGAACAGAAAAGCAGTATCATTTTTTCTGGGAGGAGACCAAAGAACTAGTGGCTAGACAAGCAGAACTGAAACTAGCATCATCACTGGACATCACAGAACGGCAGTGATTCATGTCTCCACACTCTAATTTAGGCCCTCATCTCAGATAAACATAGCAATACCATTCTGCAACAGAATCTCATGCAGGGATGTGCTCCACCACCTCTCCATCTTGGAAGCATCCAAACAGTGCCACAGGACTGCAGATACAGGATGAAGATGGCAGGTGGCAAGGCCAAACCTGGAAGTTAGCTGGAATGGGGCTTCATTTCATTCTTTCCACCTTAGGGCATGCAGCCTGAGCTTTTGGAACCCACAGAGGTCTTGTCGTAGGGAGATCACTCCTTAATCACTCATGAAAGAAGTATAACATTTTTATGCCCAAGCTTTGGAAGCAGTATTTTGTACATGTGGAGGAGTTTCTAGAGGAATTCACTGCGATGGAATACCTCAGGCACTGTGGAAAGTTCTGGTTTCCTCTGGTACACAAACTAAGCACATAAATTTGTTAAGTTCAGATGCTGGTTCAGAGACCTGATGAACTGTTTGAATGACAGTGTATGAAAAATGTCAGTGTTCAAAGGGTAGGAACTACCTGAAAAACAAGTTAAAAAAGGCAGCATCAAGAGTTTCATCCTATGTTAGAGGAGTTATGTGTTGGCAAGTGGCCCATACGGGTCTTAGGCTGGGTTTCTGATAAGGCAGCAGGGAGGAGAATGGGGGAGACTTGTACTGGTATTCCAGAAGTACAACAACTGGCTGGAAAGGAGCTGCACAGATAAATCGGACCAGTGACTCCTCACTCTGTCATGATGCCTGAAGCCAAGGCTGCCTGAAAGGGGGAAACTATGGCCCCACTTCAGAACAAACAAAGAAGTGGAAAGGCCTGGGGCTGGGTCAAGCCTCCAGAAAAGGACAACAACATATTTTTAAACAAAAAAAAAGGAAGAAAAAGGAACAAGGAAAAGGCAATCCACCCACTGAGCCATCCCTGCACACAACACCAGCAGCATGGACACGGGGCAAACCAGACTGATTTCAGTGCTGCTGCTTGCTTACAACCTGCAGCTTCCCCACACAAGGGGTCACTGAGGTAAGGGACAGGTTGACAGATTACATTCTTTCAGCAAAGTCTCCAACCATGTGAAACTTTGTTCCCTCCTGGTTCTTGACATGAGCACAAACCTCAGAGACTGGGAAAGACTGAATGAAACCCTACTGATACTGGGGGATGCACAACTGAACATCCCAAGTACCTTTTGGTGTTCAGGTTAAACAGTCTGGAGGAGGACTTGCTTCAGAACTGACATGAGATGGTCTTCCGTTCCAAGAACATAAGGCATTCTTGGAGGGAGGAGGCTCCTCAGGTGTCACAGAGGATGTTTTTCCTTAATTCCATAATAATAACAATGCTGTGAAGGATCCTGAAAGAAACAAGCTGAACTGCAACAGGTCCTAGATCTAAGTGTTAGGGGAAGGTTACATTCAAACCGATGTTGCCACATTTGGATGCATAACTGAATGGGGCAGAGATAAAAGGAGGGCGGCCACAGCTGTCCTCATATTCAGTGCTGTGCCCAATGACCAGATGTGAGAAAGAGTTAAAACTACCCAACAGACCCTTACCAACACTGGGGTGTGAGCAAACAGAGTGCCCTCTTCACCCATTGCAATGCACAGTTTCAGCCAACCCAGAGGCAGCATTCGCCAAGTCACAGGCTCTGCACAGTTCCTCTTCCTTCTCCTTTTCATCCACTGGAGGCCCCTCAGAAGCCTTCTCCTCTCAGTTTCTGAGTTGCTGACCTAACACCTAACGGTTTCCTTTTTTGGGGAAGGTGGGGTTTTTTGTGTTATTTGGTTTGGTTTTTTTGGGGGGGGGATGGGTTGCTTAGGTTTGGGTTTTTTCCTTTTTTTTTTTCCCCTAGTGAAAGAGAGCCCAAGGCTGCCCATGGGAAGAGGGGTAGGTACATTACAGCATCTTCTGTGATACCCAGACAATTCCCCCATCCATGATTCTCCCATGTGATGGTTCCCAAGGGAATACAGAGAAGACGCTAAGCAATAAGGAAGGGGATTAATGATGAAAATTGGTTTCTCAGGGTCTGTGTGATTCAGTGTCTGTTTCTGTTTCAATCTCAAACCAAAGGGAAGGGAGAGGGAAGGACTGGGAGGATGTACTGAAGCCTGCTACCATCTGCCAAGGAAAAAGCTTCTACCCACAGCAGGAGAAATTCCCTTAAGAATGATGAAAAGTTTACCTGTAGGAGATCCTAAACCAAATTAATGTGCACTCACCCCTGTGTTACTGCTTCTCAATGCTTCACATACACAAAAGGAAGGGGGGAAGCACAAGATGTGTCTGTCAAAACTGGCAGTGCTATGCCCATCAGAACAGAGCTGAGCACAAAGAACACAGGTCTGGAAAGTGTTCCCATGTCACTGAATCAAGCTCCTGCTTTTCCTGGTGGCACAACATGAACTGGCTAGCTGACAACTAGTCCTGTACGGCCAAGAACACTTCAGTCCTATGCACGTGTTCCTCATGTATGCCATAGGAGGTCAATTAATGGTCAGGTATAAGGACACCATTGTCTTTCCTTTAAGCCCCCAACATGAGTAAGAAGTACCTAACTTGCAGGGCAAGGAGGAAGGATAAGGGTGAAATGCCAGGCATGAGAGTTGGCCAAATAAAGTCCAACTGGAAATCACATCCAGCTCAATTTCTAATTTTAGTCATCTTCTGAGGCCATCAAACACAACACATCATTCTGCTCACCAAACCACAAACTTAGGAAGTGGCTAAAACCTGAGGAGAGCATGATACTGCTCTAGTCTGTGCATAAAGCAATCACATGCACACCAGGGACATCAGCTGGCAGTGGCTTCTGTGAAGGAACTGCACAAATTATGTTACTTAGCATGGTCTCATCCCTTCTTCTCCCTTCTGCTGAAGCTTCAGAGTAGGCCCTCAGTAGCAGATAACTCTTCTTATTCACCTTCCCTCATTGCCCTTAGGACAGTGCGAGGCAGGCCACAAACTCTGTCACCCTTGCCATTACATGGCACTAGAGTGCTAATGACCTTGAAACCCAGCTGATCTGGATCAGACTGGAATGAGCCAACAGGAGCACCTGGGAACGCTTACATGTCATCATCTGTCATCTTTGTCTTGGGTTTGTCCTGAGCCAAAGTTATGCAAACAGCTCATGATCTGAGGCCAGTGACAGACCATTACTCACAAGCTGGCCTCTCTCAGCACTGAAGTCTGAACTTTTTGTTCATCACCTGCTCTGACAGCTCTTGTTGGTCAAATGGAGCAACACGCTGCCATAGGACATTACTGTTGTCAGAACTTGACAGCACTCACGTACTGGATGTATGTGTATTAGAAACATCCTCCTCATTAAGGAGAAAAAAACCCATTACTGTTTTGCTGCGGTGCTTACCAAGATGTCCCAAGTTAGAGAGAGAGACTTCCTCTTTCATGCTGGGCTAGCTTCACGTTTACCACAAGGTAAAAGTAAGTACACAAGGCCAACCACAGCATAGATGATACGCAGCAAGTTCACGCCTTATCCTGCCCCACAGAAACACATTCGCATCTCCATACCCTTAGAAATAATAATTTTTAATACTCCCTCAGGAATTTTTAGCAATATATTATGCTGCCTCCAAGAAGTTTTAAATAGAGTGAACTATCTCTCTGGTTTAATATAAAGAAAGCCTTTATGCTCTGTGTGTTCTTTCTGAAAGCAATGGTGATGCATTTCAAGCATCTTAGTCTTGTCTTGCAGCAGTGTTCTGTGACCCCCAAAGAACTGTGCGATTCAGGGCCTGGGGATTTTTTTTGGTAGGCAAAAGCTACTCCTAATTAATACCCTGTGTGGCTGCTAATTTGGAATCTACTTTGGAAGCAAGTAAAATTAATTTGCATGACAACACCTATATCCTGGAAGAGCGTCCGTGGCACTGCGGAACAGCGACCATTAAAATTCATACAGAAGACAATCTAAATTAATGACTCTGTATAAACAAATCATTTTTACTCAGCCACAGGGCGGGGAAACCCCCCATGAGTCGTTTCGCCGATGATTTCCATAGGTAACGCGAAGCGGCAGCGCGGGGCGGGCAGTACGGGACCGTTGACAACCTTGTCCCGGGGCAGCTCCTGTTCCGGTCCCGGCGGGGCTCAGCACGACCCCCTCGATCTATCGCGACTCCAGCCAGTACCGCGGTGCCAACACCGCAGCCGCGGTCCCCCCTGTTCCGCCCAGCCCGGTGCGGCAGCTCCCTCTCCCGTCCCGCCCCGGCGCGGCCGTGGCACCCGCGGTGCCGGCCCCAGGCACACGCACCCCGCGGGCGGCTGCCGCTCGCTCCCCGCCCCGGTGCTCATCCGGAGCCGCGCTCCTCCCTCACCCCCCGCGGTGCCGGTCCCTGCTGCTCGCAGAGCCCCGCTCTGGTCGTTCGAGGGGATTTCCCTCGGCCCGGCTCCACTCAGTTCTTGTAAGCAGGAGCACATGACGGTGAGTGGCGAGGCGCTTACTGGTACTGCAATTAGCGCTGTTGGTAACTGAAAATGCATCACGCCATCGCGGCAGCACCAAAACCACCTCCCTGCCGCGGGCTCGGGCTCCGGGGCCAGGGAACGCGGCCTCAGCACCGGGGGCAGCGCACACACAGAGTTAACGTGTCCCAGCCCCGGCACTTGAGTTCTGCCCCTTCCTATCCATGGCAGCGCTTGTCATTCACCGGAAAACACGAGTCACCCATGAGTTGCGGGGCTTTCTGCACCGGCAGGCTGACATCCCCCTCCAGACGTGGGAATCTGGTGGTACATGTGCTTTCACTTTTGCATTCATTCAACTGACCTACATTGTCAGAAGTCACTTGGAATTGCATTGCTTTCCCAGCTGATTCTGAGCTCAGACTTTGAAAAGCAAAAGTGTCTTAATACTGCGAATGCATTAAGAACGTGCCATCATTCACAACCCATTTTACAGAAATCTGTTCTTATCACACCGATCCTTGACATCAGTTCTGGCTTGGAGCCTGATCACGGTGAAAAAACCGACTATGGGTGTGCTGGCAAGCATTTGTGTTACCACAAGGAAAGTAGGATATGAAGCAGTTAAATTCAAAACATTGCTTAAACACCAAATGAATGGATTAAGGCACCTTCCAGTCCTGCATGCTCACATCTGCTGGCTCGCCAGTCTCAGCTGTTCAGCGAATGGACTGTTCACACAATCAGCTCACCTTCAGTCTGCCCAGTGGTTAAGTTATAATGAATAGTAAGAGAGTAATAAACAGAACAAGTGGCTTGTTTGGTGTCAGTTTGTAACTGCCATAGTTTGGAGTCCTGCAGCATTCCAGCAAAACTCCAGCACAATCTGGGAAGAAGCAAAAGGAAACACATCTCTTCAGCTGTGTGTTGTGTATTACTCAGTTCTGGCAATGCTGAGCAGGAAATGGGAAGAAGTGTCTTAGTTTTTAAGTAGTGTTTCCCAAACCATTTGAAAATCTATGGAGTCTTAGAGTACCAGCACATTTACATGGCAATTGCACAGCAGTGAAGCTTCAAAGGCAGCCTCAGAGTGTGAGTAACCCTCACATCTGCATGTGCAAACAGCACCAACACATACAAAACACAGGCCCAAGTTTTCAGAACTCCATGTGCGCTTTCATGCAGCCATATGCACATAAAATTACTGTAATTGTACTTCCCCATTAAAGGTATGTAGCAACCCTTTTAATTTGTATACAGATCACTGTTTAATTACCTGCGCTATGCTATAATCTAACTTGAAGAAAAATGGTGCTATAACAGTATGTACAGGCATCTAAACACAGATGTATATCCTCCTTGTAAATATGAGTATTAGAAACCAGAGCTGAAACAGAGGACATCATTTTTCCCAGCTGGGAAAACATGTCTAGATTTCTGCAGGACAATTCTTTCCTGTAGTCATAGCCACACTGAATTACTGAAGTTTGCACAGAATACAAAGGACATTCTTATACTTTTCTGTGAGTCCATAACAGCTCCATGAACATACAGAAACCCAGTAACTGTTGATGTCCTGCTTGATAAGGCCGAAATCAGAAGCTTACTTGTTTCAAGAGATGACACTGATCCACCTAAACCACACTGTGGAAAGAATCCCTTATTTTAAGCCTTGCAATTGATTGTACATGGATTGTGCATCCAAATATTAAACAAACACTTCTTTTATAATCTTTTGTCCTTCTCTGAAGTGCTCACAAGCACTAAAGGTGTTTCATGCCACCTTGGCAAAGTCATCATGGACAATACTTTTAGCCCAGGCTCAGCACAGAGAGATTGGAACAGACTCCTATTCTTGCTATACATTTCCCAGGTTGCAGCTCCTCTTTTAATGCTCCATGTTGGCTATTTAAGATTCGAAGGGCAAGGCTGCCTTTCCAGAACTAGTTATACACTTCCCAGTTCTGAAGCATAAGAAAAAATGCATTTTCCATACTGGGTGTGGATAAACCTCAGGATGTCCCATGTCCTGCCTTCTGTGTAACCCCACACCCAGCAGTTCAGACATCCCCTCGCTCAAGCACCTCTCCTGTTGTGCAATGGCATAGATGGGGAAAATAATTCTTTCTTAACTCTAGCAGCTGAACTCTTTGCACTCTGCAGCATGAGACTGGATCACACTGTTCATTACCTTATCTTCCTCAACTACACGTTACTAATGGTCTAAAAATTAGCCAGGCCTTCTGTAAAAATCCACCCACTCAGCGGGTACCTTTGACTCAGTTGAATGGCAGCGTTGGGGTTGACACATTCAAAACCCCCATACATCTCCCAGTGCAAAAACAAAACACAGGCTTACAGAACCAGTTGGTCAGGGACTGACTTTAGCACTGTGTTTGTACTGCGTCCAGCGCAACTGGGTTCTGTTGGACAGCTGGGACTCTTAAGCACCATTATAATACATACAGATAAGTTAAATGCATACTTAGGTGTATTGGAGAGTATTCTCCAGTCTCAGTGTACAATCAGATACGAGAATTTAACTTAGCAAGATGCTGACCACTCCCAGCATGAAGCTCAGCCCTATAAACTTGACTGAGAGATAAAGATGACTTGTGTTCTAGCAGCATGCGAAAATAATCTCTTTCTTCCAAAACTCTAAGCTGCAAGTGAGTACATTTCAAACCACAGCCCTTCAACTTCAGCAGATTCCCTTGCACTGAGCATAACATAACATTCCGTCCTCTGTTAAAAACAGGTTGTTCTTCAGGCCCAGAAATGAAAGCATCAGCTCTGTTGCTAGCAATTAAAAACAGCAAGAAATTAAAAGTATTATTTATTGGATTCAACACAACTAAATGCCTGAGAAGCCAGTGAGAATATAAGGTTTGACATCTTTTGTCTCGCCAGTAGTTCTCCAGATGTGCTCCCAGGTCCTTTCTAAAAAGATTGTTCATTTTTGATCTGGCACTTGGGATGCTCAAACGCTTGGGCAAAAATACAAAAGTGCATACAAATCATGTTATTTCAGGCAAGAAATGAGCACCTGCTTAGGCATTCAAAATTGTGGTTGCAGCAGTTACCACAAATCACCTCTATAGAGCTTGAACCTCTAGAGGAGGAAAGGGTCTTTATCTCGTGCAGAGGTCCACATGAAGAGGCCATCAATATGCTGGAAAACCCCTGTGGTCCAGATGCAGTGGGCAAAGAAAACAGCCAAAGGGTTTTCTTGTGCATGGGAGAGACTCCCCTGGGGCAGGGGTAAAGGCTTACTGACAGAGGGCAGCTGGACATCAGACTTGCTCTGCAGCCTTCGGCCTCCCTGGCTAAGAAGTAAATTTGCAAGACCTGGCTAAAGTCTGTGTGTAGAAGGAAGTCTGCCCTTTTCTATCTTTTTGTTTGAAGTGAAGCTACTACCTTATTAGACTCTCATTTAGCAAAAATAACAGTCTGAATAGGCTGAAAAACTGGTCTCTGGAATTGCCCCCAGGCCTCTGGGTAAGTCACACAAAAGGAATGGGTTCAGATTGCTTCACTTGGGAAAGAGATACCCGTCATTAGCTGATGCTGAACAACACCCCAAACTGCTCTATGACTGATAAAGGCCTGCAGTGTAGTAGGTGAGGGGAAAGGGCAGGGCCTGTGCTGTCTGGACAGGGCGTTGGTCGGTCCATACTGATTTCCTGTAACCCAAAGGCCTCCACTTCTCCTTTCCTTCTCATGGCTTTTGTCTAACAGGAAAGCTGCTTCTATGCCTTGTTTGGACACTTGACTGCTGAGCACAGGCCAGTTGCATAAGCTTTAGGGGTACCTCTAGTACCTTAAGCTGTCTTCTTCCTCATTAAATGTGTGCCCATTGCTTCTTTTCCTTCCTCTTCTTCATTTCCTTGCTGTTGCAGAAGAACAAACACTAAGTGAGTGGGGAAAGCGTCCATAAAGGAACTTCAGACAGGGAAGCATCCAGTGGTCCCTCTGCTATGGGTAACATTTACGGAACCTGCTGTTAATCAGAGATGAAGTTTCTCAGTGCAGTGTCATACATCCCCCATTGCTGCCTATTACTTAATCTTTGCTTCCTCAAATGGTACTCGGAATTGGGTAACTGCTTTCCTGAAGGTGACAGAAGCAAGGAAAAGATAGCACTTCAGTGATAAAAATGAAAAGTCTATCAACAGGCACTTTGGCCCACGTCCACTGATGAAAGAAGTGGTTGAGTAGGTTCTAGTGAACGTGAACAGGATTCATAAGAACTACCTTGAGCTTTGCATAGACTTAACCCTTTCACAGTGTTGATCCTCCTCTCATCTGTCCCTTCCTGAGCTCATTAGACACAAGCAAGCAAACTTCACAATTAAATGGGGTGGGTTTTTTTCCCCAGAAGTGACTGGCTGGTTTTGGTCAGTTCCATTTGGGACAGTTAGCTCAAGATGGAGAGTGGGAGACATGAGGGGGTAGTTTTATCCTGAAAAAAATCCCCTAGAATGGGCTCTGTAGCCTGTTTCTTATCACTGATGATAGCATTACGTTCTTAAGGACCGGTAAGCAGCTGACGTTCTTTGTGTTCCTGAATGGAGATTAAAACTTCCCAAAAGTGCTTGCACTTGCACTATGTTATTAATCCATAGAAGACCTATGTGCAGGTACAAATCCTCCTGATCCAATGGTTGTAGACTAGGAAATTTCAGGACTCTCCCAGGTGACAATGACTTTTAAGGCAGAAGTGGATGTTGTCCTCAGTCTATTTGACATTCAAAATGCCAAACATATTTTCCAGGTGAAGCATTAATTTGTGGACCTATACCCCAAATCCCAATCTTGATTCCACCTAAGTCATACTTCTGATTTGTCAAATGAATTTCATCAAGAGAGTGGGGAAGTATGAAGACAAACATCGTAATATCAAGAAAGCAGTAACATGCACTTTCCTGTGTAAGTTTGGAAGGAAAAAATAATAAAATAAAAGGTAAAATCCTAACTGGAATCTCCTGGGATTCACTGCCACTGTCTGCTCTTTTTAGATTTGCTGTTTGCCATCTGACCCTTTTTATTTCCTTCCTTAGCTTTTCTAATATCAAGAAACAAAGTTCTCAGAAATAGAACTGAGTAGCTAGAGAGCAGTGTGTTAGAGAAAAGGATGGAAGGATACACACTCCATGCAATTCTACTGTGGCTTTGTGTGCCACTTACTTCACTTCTCCAGTTTTAGTTGCTCAGCTGCCCCCACATAAGGAACGTTGTATTTTGCTTAGTGTAACTGATTCCCACAGAGAAGGTGCATTTTCTGCTCTCCTGTGGTAACTTTACTGTTAATTTTGTGTCCTTTAGTAGAAGAAGAAAAGTTAATTCTGCCAATAGGAGTTTCCACTTTACATTTAAAAGAAAGCTGTTTTTCAGGAGGCTTTCCAGTGCACCACTTCACAGGAACACACTGGAACCCTAAGGAAGATGAGGTGCATGAGGTGCACCCCCACTGAGAATGCAGCAAAATTTCATTCTTGATCTGGAGACACGCGAAGAAAGTGCCACACTATCTAATCTGATGAATTGAAGGACAAGTTGGGTCCTTTGTGACAGCAGCAGTACATGAGAAATAAATGACACATTTCCATATGTGCACACACAAAGGAAAATGACAGCCATCAGGCGCAGCATCAAATGGCTAATCCTCCCCAGCAAAGCCCTTGACAGCAGGTAATCTGTGCCAATTTACGTGCACCCATAGGAATGCTTTTCCATGTTAAATTCAGTTTCCCACAGCAGCTTGGCCTGCCAAGCAAACAGCCAATTTCAAATAAAAAAGGGGTGAATTTTGAACAGAAAACATTGGAATGGGGCTCTTTTTTCAGGCCAACATCCTCTGTGGGCTTCCAGGAAGTGGGGAAAGTACATCTTTACCCTCAAGAGGACTGTGGAACAGGAAACATTGAAGGCATCTCTTCTCAAGAAGAGTCGTACACTCTGCTATGTAGAATAGCCCCTTGGTTGCCAGCAGCTGTAGGCAGAAAAGGGAAACATTTAAAAGCACATTGCTTTAGTTTTCTTTCATTTACTCATCACTAATGTCTTCCCAAGCTTTAGAATTTAGAGTCTTATAATGGTTTTTATTAGCAAACTTGAGAATATTGAACTGTACAGAAACCAAAGCCACAGTTAGAATAAAGTAAGTCTTACCAAGAGGAGTAAGTATGAAGTACCCCTACAAGCCAGATACAACTCAAAGCAGCTGCTTATTATCTTTCTTTGGCATGTATTTTTTTTTGGATATGGGACACCTTCATCTTCCTAACCCCAAACAGAAAGAACAGAACACACTGTGCCTGTCGTGGGCCAAATCCTCTGCTGACATAAATCAGATTCTATCCCTTGAAACCAACAGAGCTGTTGTGGTTCATGCAGACTTGGACTCTGACCTCTTACACCAGCCTCTCACACATCTACAATGTGTCTTCCCTTAACAGATTGCACTGTGCTGCACAAAATAACACAGGTCTAAACAGAAAGAGTTTACAGTCTACAAGGAGGCAGGGCCAGTTGCTAATGAGGACTCTACACAAGGGCCTGTGGGGTTTTCAATTAATTTTTAGATTCAGAACACATTTTCCCAATATTCAAGACTCTGGGGAGACAGCAGTTGGCAATGTAACTTGGAATCCAGCAAAGCTAATCCTTCAAGTATGTATGTCTCACTGACAGATTGGGTTTGAATCAGTGTTGCCTTTACTTTCCAGTAAGAGAACAACAAAATGAAAGACCAACATATAAAACCTCATTATTTCTTATGTAAACAGGTAATTTTTTTAACCTCAGCTTCAGTATAAAGAGTTCCTAGGTTTAAAGATACAGTGCACAGATATATTTGTTTAATTCCTGTTGGTCAAAGAGGAAGCTGTTGGATTATTTGCATTTTTATTATTGCTTTTGAAAACACTTGAGACGTTGCTTAAACAGAAATCAGGTCTGACTTTCAGCTACTGAGATTCATGATGCCAAGAATATGAAAAGAAGGATCTATATTTGAGGTCAGGTACAAGATCTAATATCTTTTGGCCTAGAAAACAGACTGGAAGAAGTAGTAAGAGGTCATCTTGCTCATCCCAACAGCTATGGTTGCTTATGTGAATGCCTGCTGGGGAGGTAAGAGAGGTCTGTTGGTGTGCTGCAATCATTCCAGCAGGATTTTGGCAGCATTCCTAAAGCTGTTAATTAGCATATTACTCACCAGTGGAGCTAGGGCACCCTGTAAACTGATGCCCCATTGACCCTGCTGTATTCATTTTCCATAAATATAATGCAAACCTCACAGATTTTATTGGTCTCCACAGGATTTTTTCCCCTTCATTTTCCCCGTTAAAGCAGCTCTTCTAAATGGTATAAAAACACTTGCTCAGCACTTAGCAGGCAAAATAGCCTGAGAATGGGTCTTACATAGAGTCTTCCATATCACATACGTGTCACTGAAACAAAGTATAGTAAATACTCAGGTAAACACGTCAATGCATCTGCAGGCTTCTCTAGTTTGCTTGCAGCCTTGAACATTAGAATCTGCTCTGTTTAGGGCGGAAACGTTGACAAGGACACTGGGATTTACTCCCTGTTTATTTAAAAAGTAGAAGAGGACTTTTAACTTCCACCTGATGGGCAGATGGGTTGATCCTGCATTAGCAGCACATCTGCCACATAGCACATGCAGCTGGGCAGCACATTTCTTTTATGATGTTGTGAATGCAGCACAGGATACAAAGTTGAGCAAAATTTCACTTATACAACTGGTGGTTAATTCTGTGCCAACGGTAATTAGCTTCTGTAAAGAGTTTATAACAAGAAACCACAAAACAGTTTTATTCTGATGAAACTGATGGGAAAAACCCATGTGCGTCTGTCCATGGGGTGTGAGCTCCAAGGCTTGGCAGGAGAATTGAGATGCAGGCTTTCAGGCCAAGGGCAAGAGAATGCTTCACTGAGCTACAGAGCAGCTTCCTTTTTAATATTTACTTGTATTACAGCAGCATCTCTAATCCTAGTCAAGGATTTGGACTGCTGGTGTTATGAATGAAACAGCTAGCAGGAGGTAGGATCTTGCTCCCAAGCATGCACAGTCCAGGGCCCTGATTTGGTCAATGCAGACTTTTAAGCTAAATCTTTAGTATATTTATGCCAAGGAGCCTGCTGTCAAAATCAGGTGAAATTTTACAGGAATGGGTTCTTAAACAATTAGTAGTAAATCCAAGATGCTAATTAATATTGATCTTAAAGGAGCAGAGAGTCTGTGCTTAACTCTGCAGGTGAGACTACTTGTAGTAATTTCAGTGGGATTGCAGGATTACATCTATTTATAAACCCAGAGAAGCTGTTCCTAGTTTATACTATAAAAGCTTGGAGTAACATCTGCATTCATATCAAAAGTGTGCTGAAATAGGGATTCTGTTCCATGCTCTTTCTGGTGGCTTATAGAAGCCCCTGTCAAAGGTGCTCACTGCACTAAGCACGGGACAAACACAGAGCTCCTCATCTTACAGGGGAAACAGATCAAGGGAAAGAAGGGAACGGAGTCATGAAGACAACTCCAGCTAGCTACCCATGGCATCACATCAGGAGGATGCTGGGTGTAGAGACCAGGTCACCTATGTCATGATTGTCATTTAAACATTTCAATAGCTGATTTTACAAAAAAGATAATGACATAAAAATACTTCATTCAATCCAGGTTTCTTGGAGAAAACCTACTGGAAACCAGGCTCTTGCCAGACTTAGACAAGAGCTCAGAAGCACATTGGTAAGGAAGAGTCAATGTTAACAAAGCTGGGAATTCCTGGCTTTGTTAACATTGCTTTTTCTAACGCTGTTAGAGGAAGCCACTCCAGAAAGCAAGTACGACTGAGCTGTACTGGGGAAGAAACTCTACTCCTACTGTGACTGTGCTGGAGGGTGTGCTCACACAGCCATCTCTGGCAGGTGCTGCCTCAGGACTCGTTGCAGCACCTAGCAGGGGAGTTTTATTGCCACTGCCTTCAAGAAACCCTGTTCTTAGAATTCATTCCTCCTCAGCCTGGCAGTTTGGCAGTGTACGTGTCTTTTGGGTAAGATACTATGCTAACCAACCTATTGCTTATTGGGTAAACACCAGCCTCACCTTCTGCTCCTACAACTCACCTCTCTTCAAGGATATGAGGTATATACTGCACTGCAAAGGCCAAAACCCATGTGCCAGTAGCAAGGCACTGAAATGAATAACATCAGAGTCCATTACTTTGCAGTTCTAGCACATAGAGTAACAATCTGCCACACTAAATAAAAGCATGCTTTATCTGAATGAAAGGGTTATCTGAATGAAAGCGTAAGGGTAGCTGGTTTCTTTAAAATATTGAGCCTTTGAATGTATCTATGCATCAAAAATAGGGGAAGGAATAATTGCAGCATGTGCTGATTTACCTGTGCTAGGCTAATACACCTTGGTAACAATAGCAGCAAAACTGTGGCAATGTGGGTTTAGCTGCCAGAGTGTGTATGCAGAGTCTCTGAGTTTGTAATCTGGTTATAGCATGTTAATGTCCTCTCAGGTGTATCTCTGTGGCTGTTATTACTCATGCTAATTAGATTAAGCTAGCAGAGATATTTTTGCACATACTACAAGTTTCATTTTCCTGGGTGGAGTATGAATATGGAGGGAAAGGTGTCATACATAATCTCAGCTTCTCCCAAAGTGCAGATGGGACAGGCTGCTTCATCCCAGTGGTGCACAAGTAAGGAGCAGCAGTCCCATGAAGGAGCAGCGTGCAGTAGCTCAGCTTGTAATTTCATGGGACAAGCCCTGGCATTGTACAAAAGAAAAATCTCAACTGAAACTTGTAATAACTTCTGAATACATGCATCCTTCTTAATACAAAAAGGAACTGGGCAGTGTGGTAAAGTAAATGTGTGATTAACTACTGAGGAGATGTGGGTTCAGTACTTGCGGGTTTTTCCTGACCAAGTTCTCTCACCAGCTCTGTCATCCTATTCAAATGATTTTTCCTTCTACTTTTGCTTCTTTTCTCACCGTTTCTGTTCCATTCATTCATGCTGTAGTTTCTCTTGACATGTTTTGAACAGCACATTGCAGCAGGGTCCCAGTCTGAGATTCTGGGCACGACTGTCATAGAAATAAAGAGTAATTTAAATTTGATATTGTTGTTCCCTGGAGTACATGTGCTCCCTGCCAATTGAAAACAGCAGGAAAAAAAGAGCCTTTGTTTTTGGACAGTCTTGTTTGTCCCAGGAGAGGAGCAGGTGATGAGATCCTTGGGTTCTGTCCTAGTACTCAGAGCTGGAAGGTTGGAACTCAGGACTTGTACTGATAACTTGTACCCTTGTTGAGGGGAAGCCCAGCTCACTCTGTGCTCGCTGTGCCTGTGTGCGCAGCAGAGGCAGCATTGCACAACCTGTCAAAGTTTGTCCATGTTGCAAACATACTCCAGGGATAACCATTTTCTGTCCAACAACCTTAATGGCTCTATAAGCTAAACATGGAAGTGACTTTACGTGACAGCAGTGAAACAGAGAAAGGCTAGTCCTGCCTTAGTCATTGGCATGTTGCTCTCAGATTTTACTAGCGAGGTGTCACTGGTACCTTGTTGTTCTGAAACTACTGGAAAGCCATTATCTGTTTATTCCAAACCCAAAGCCTCCTGCATTCGCTTTTAATATCAGCCAAGAGATCATGATTAAAAGAGATGTGTAATTAAAAAAAGATTTAATAGGAAACTGAAGAGAACCTCTAATCAGTGCAACTCTGGGCTTTATTCCACCGACAGAATAAACCAAAAAGGCTTTATCCTGGATAAGTTCTAAACAATGTGTCATTAAATCTGGTCCCAGTAAGTGTCACAAGTAAGCAAGTGAGGAAGAGAGGGTAAGAAGCAGCAAATGGCTGAGTCCCTGAAGGTACAGAACAGGTTTCCCCTGTATCTTCAGCTTCCAGAAGAGAGGAAGGGCCCAGTGGCTTCATCCTGTTGGATGTATTTGCCTGTAGGGAGGGAGCATCTTCAGTGCTACCCCAGGAAAGGCACTGTGCTCAGATCCTGCAGGGGTCATTTTTCCTATCAGGGAAACATCAGGGTTAGCTCTTGGGAGCAATATCATCCTGCATCATTCAAGGGAGGCTCCTCATCTGGCCTTGGAGAGAGGGAGGGATCAGTCTTCGCCCTCCAGTAACCTCCCCGGCCCGGCGGGTGCTCTGAGGACAGCCCCATCCCAGTCCTCCAGATGGAAAAGTGGGCCAGCCTTCAAGGAGAAAGGAGCAGACACAAGCAGAATGGATGAACCTAAGGACAGATTTTAGTTACAAAACCATTACATACTCCACTGACTTAAAAGCTTGAAATGAACTATGTGGAGCCACTAGGTTAAGATCCTGCATGATAACAGACTGTGTACGGACCCGTCTCATGACATTAATCCAGCACTTAAGGCATATCCCTCTTTCATATTGCAGTTACTTGCTAAAACAAACCATTCAGCTCAGATTCCTCAAAAGAATTTTGGAAGAAGCAGGGACTGACACTGCCCAGTGCCAGATCAACCCCTGCTGACTACCCAAGTTCAGTGAGCTCTGTAGCTTCCTGTGAAAGGCAGCCAGAGCCAATACAGACAATACACACTGGTTCAAGCAAAGTGGGTTCCTTGCTGGGGTAAACACATGTGGCAGGTTGCGGCACATCTACACGCTTCTGTGCTGCTTGGCTGTGTTGGTGCCATTCCAATCTGCTGACTGATAGAACTTCAGAAGCTCGGTTAGGGTTACCAGCTAGTCAGTCCTTTGTCAATCTTCTTTGTGCAACACATGTCTAGGACATTGCTGCTGGGTGTTCATTATCCCCTTGCTAAGATGTATCACCGTGCAGGAAGCAACTTTTGGGATAGATGGGGAGTGAAGCTGAAAATAGTTTTGAAAGGAAAAGAGAGCTAAAATATACTGTTGTGATGTTTCTGAGTAAATAAAGATAAGAGAGATGGAAGCTCCTCTGGCAGGGACATTAACAGAGCCTCAGCAAATTAGTTTAGCACTAGAAAATTGACATGGAACGGAAACAAGGCATTCAAAACAAGGATGTGCTCTAACCAGGCACCAAGCCGAAGTCATTTAAGAAAAAGAAGTGGAGTTGGTTCCAGAGCAGCTAATTCATTCCTCCTTATCTTCCCTTGGCAGAGGCTAGCTGCTTAAAGACCACTTGATGCCTGCCTGCTGCTTCCTCCCCTCTCCCCTCGCTTGTTTGCCTTGCAGAAAGCACAAATGTGTTCTGTTGCAAATGACTCCAGTTCCCCATGGGCTGCAGAGGAACAAATATCAGCTTCTTGGGCATCTGTGTGACATCCAGCACACTGCAGCACATGGCAGTGTTTGTCCTTGCTCTAAGTTCAGCTCTTGGCTAAAATATTTGTTGGAATTCAAATACCAGTGAGAAATGTTTATTTTCTCCATTACATTTGTGTGTTGGTAAAGGCCTAGTGAGCACAGATACCCTGTCCTACAAACACTTCCCAAGTACAGCATCATCTGCTTACTGAAACACAACTGACTACAAATTTTACTGCCTATTTTTTTTGTGTGGTGTAAGCTCATTACAGATCTCAGGGAGATGCTAAAACCGATAGGTTTAGGATCTCCAAGATAGAACATCTTTTTATTCTCTGACAGTTAAACTGATTTTCTTAGCAGTTCATGTAGCAGAGCTAGTATTAGATGGGCAGAGATACTAGAGCATTCTGATGGACCATTTTGTCATAAAATTAGTCCTGGTCTATACTGATGTTTAAAGCAAAGTGGTCCCTGTTCATTATACCTCAATAACAGCTTAAGTTTCAAAACATGTCAGGGTTAAGGATAGGCTTAGGCCAAGCTGGGAATCAAGCTGGGTTAACCTTGCAACTAGACCCTCAGCAGCTATTCCGTTTCTGAGCTGTGCAGCCATTGAAAAGCTGACCTCTGAGCTTCGCAGTGTGTGGCACTGGTAGCTAATAGATACTCTGTGGTACCTTTAAGCAGGTATTGTTATCCTTTGCCTTTAGCTGATCAGTTTGAGGAGATCCTCTCTCAGTTTAAGGCTACACTCCTCTTCTGCCTTCCTGAATCTAAAAATCAAAGCACTCCTTTCTGCCTTTTTCTTCAGCCATTCTGTCACATCATGGTCAACCTTGGCTGCAGATCCTGTCCAAGTGTGGGAGCTCGTACTGCTCAAAGCTGTACTGCTCGGTTTCCCCACAGTCACAAAATGCAGAGGTGAGGGCTCTTGCCAGAACACCTCCTCTTTGCTTCCCAGCTATTCCGCCTGGCAGTACACTTTTTCTGGATGTTTTTAAGGAGGTGGAAAAGAGGCTGACTCAGTCCATGCCTCCTAGTTTATGCTGAATTGACTGCATGTCAGTGCAGATGATGTGGACTCATTCTCTAGTTTTACAGTTTGGTGGTTTCCAGTGAATTCCCAATAACCTCTCAGAAAACTCTGGATATTATTCGTACCTCTAAGCTCTTCACTGTTTGTTTTTCTCTATTACCACCTCTTAGTTTGTAACCTCTTCAGATGCCGCTACATTTGTCTAGTAACAAATCGAGCACATTTCCACGATTAAATAAAGTATCTGTAGGACTCAATATCTGGCATTTTAAGAAAAGCAAAGTAGCAGCTACCTTTGAGTTATGAGGTAGAGAACTGATGGATTCTGCTACAAAAGCAGCTTCCATGAATGACTCCTCAGCTGAAAATCTGCTTACTGCCAGCATGTGTTACAGCAGTGGCAGTGACATTTTAAAATACTAAGGCCAGTTGGTAAGTTACTATTCTAGAGCAGATGCATAAATTCAGCACACTTTGATCAAAACCAGAGCATGCATCTAGCAAATTGGAGCTTGATGTCAGCGGTAAACATTTGTACAATGAATACAAACATGTAACATGAGAGTTCTGTGTTATTCTTTTGGTAACCCAGGACTGAGGAGGCAAGGGGCAAGACAATGTTTCTTGACTGGAGAGACAACTCCTTCTCTAGTTAAAGGCCCATGTTGTGCAAACCAGAAACTGCTGGTGACCTTGCCATATGTGCTATCAGCCAGGCAGCATCTTTCTTGGTGGTGGAAGAGCTCAACTGCTTATGAGGAATGTGTTTGTTCAGCCCTACAGCTTTGAAATGTATAGAGTGGTAGTAAATGTTAGCCTCTAGTAACAGGAAAATTCCTGCCCAGTTCTAGCACACCAAGGGCAGAAGTAACTCAAGCACAGAGCAGCAACAAACAGTCCAGTCATAGAAGCCTTGATGTGAAACAGTTAAAGATACTAGTCATGTCTTTTCAAGAACTGAAGGACTAGCTGTGAAAAGCTCTATTGACTTCAAGGGAAGCAGGCTGTAAACAACACAGCACAACTGAAGATGAGGACAGTATAATATATCTGACGGGTACAAATCTTCCACATGGCCAGCATCAGGCGAGGTGGTTGTCAAAAAGGCATCTGCAGCTGTTCCCTTTACAGGCTGTTTACTCTACAGGAGGATTTACCATCTGTGCAGAAAAACAATGCACACACCAGAAATCAGTGTCTGTCAGATGAAGCCTGGTCTCGTGGCTGAAGCACAGGACAAGCAGTCAGGAGATTTAGTTTCTATTTATTCCTCTCCTAGTGGCTCCCAGAGCAAATAAGGGGAAATCACTGCTTTGTGCCTTGTTTTTCTCCAAGATGCTACATGAGATACCTTATTAGTGGTATGAACACCCATTGCTTGTGTTTATAACATGCTTTTTTGTTCTTTGGATGCAAGGCTAAACTATAACTAAACAAGATGTATTTCTACAGAATTTCTAAAGCTTCAGGTCAAAACTTTTCTACTGCAGCAAAGTTAAAGGTTTGTAAACTATCACAAACAACTCAAAAGCAGTCCAAGAGTCACTGTGCTCATGTCTCCATCCCACTTAGCGTACTAAAGAAGTGATCGTTGGGAGATTGTGACAATGAGAACACTAGAAATATGTGATTAGAAGAGACAGATCAAATTTGTTCAGAGGTGACACCAAACTTTGGGGATATTTATATTCTCCCCTCAATTTTTCAGCTTCTTACTGGCACTGTCAAGTGAATGGCATTGGAAAATCACAGTATCCCTCTATATAATATATTTTCTTCTTCAGAATAAATCTTGCAGAGCTTCTTCTAAATCAAAGCACTACAGCTGTGGAGGGCTCATGTCAGATGCCTGTGACAAGTGCTGTGTTCAGAATGTGCAGTTCCTAGCACTGCCGTGCTTTGGAAGCACAGTAACTTCACTAATGTCCCAAAAGAGTCATACAAAAACTGAGCTTTAGTTTGCTTCCATATTTCAAGACTTTCTTGGATTGTCCTTACTCTGGGATTAGCCCCAAGTTTATATTGAAAGTATAAAGGAGATCATGGATGGATCTTCACTGATAACACTTTTCTGAAGCCTAACATAGTTGCTTAATAAAGCAGATTTATGAAGCAAGAGTCTGTAGGATAAATCCTGTTGTCAGTTACAGTGGGATACCTTCATCAGATGTACGTTATGTACCTCTATGCCCCTTTCTCCCATTGAAATTAACCTGGTTGCCAAAGTACTGTAGCATTGTAATTCATAGTGTCTGCATTTTCTGCCTTCCACTAAATAACTGTGTGATCAGTTCTACTCCTTTCCTATCTCGATGTGGTTGATTGTATATACAAGGAAACCAGTCTAGCCATATTTGTATTTCCTTTCAGTTCTGCTGTTGTTACTGAGTCCTAAATGATGTTGTTTTTGTTTTTACTGCTCTGTAATGAGTCACTGGCTTATTTAATTTAATTTTATTGTAATTGTTATCTTTTCATTCTTGTTTTTTTCCAGCCAGTTACTCATAAGACCACAAGATATAAACAGGACACTGGTGCTTGGACAAGTCCTGAGGGTAGTTTTTTTTTCTCTGTCACCCAAATCCAAAGCAAGGTACAGAATGGGCCTCACTTCCTAAGAACTTTCACTTCAGTTCATGTATATTTTCCCACATGCCGTGTTTCTGTTGATCCTTATGTTTTCCAGCTAAAAGAGATCTTCTTGTCTGGTCAAGCCTGATCTAAAACTTTTCATGGAAATTTTAGTGAATGAAAATCAAGTTTAATTTTATGTAATGACTTTTGCAGCAAATAGATTTTACCAAAAACTGGATTTTGATTGAAAATTTGGGAGAAATAGCTATCCAGTGAGATGCTAAATTTTCCTTTGCCATCTTCCCCATTTTCAAGCTAACTGAATCTTTGTCTGGGTTTTCTCTAATGACTCTTGCTAGACTTCTTACCTGTAACCTGATTTCCTAAGGACATGGGATTCATGTGGTTGTGCTGTTTGCATGTTACATACATGTGTCTCTTTATCCATCAGCTCTATAATTTCAAAGCAACTGGCAGCTTTCCACTAAATCTGATATAAAGACAGAAGCCTAAATTCTGTTAAGATTTCAAGTAGTCAGATAGAGATTTTATTAATGCATCCATGAAGAGAAAAATTTCAATAGAAGCAACCTTGTTTTCAATACAAGGAATCACAGAAAGCAGATGAGAAAGAACAGTAAATGCTCAGCTATGGGAAAATCTCTTATCAGAACACACACCACAGCACATAAAGGCACAGGAAACCAAGATTTGTTAGTTCCACTCCTTTTTATACTTTGTCTCCTATGAGATTAGAAATCCTAGGAAACTATGAGACTGACTATAAATGTACAACATATTTGATTAGAATCGACTCCTATTTTGAGGTAAAGATATTATTTAGTGCTTTTGCTTAAGGTGACCTGCAGCTCCTGAGCTGTACCCCCATTTTTAGTACTCAGAGAACTAGCAGATTTCCAAAGACTTAGAAGGTGCCAGTGTGCCTTCACTCTTCCTGTTACCTGTGCTGCCTAAGATAAAAGAAGTTCAGAGGAGCCTGTATATGCCACAATTACACTTTCACATCACAGCTTTATATATACCCTAAGATGCAAATTATCTGGCATGAAAAAGTATGTTTGAATCTCTACTAGAAGCTTTTACATGAAACAAAACTTATGGAGCATTCTGTAGTACCACAAAACTTAACAGCCTCTGCAAATAATCCACCTTGGACCAGAAATTATTGCTCCAGATGTCACAGAACTGTTGCAGACACCAGCCATTGTCCTGCAGCACTCAACAGATTGACCATGCCATGCTTCAAAAAGCTTTTCTAATGAGGACCCTTGGAATAGTCTTGAGAAGTGATGGTGAATTTTAGGCAAAGGCTTTGATAAACTCCAAGCAGTATGGAAGCAGGCTTATAGGTTTATAACACAGTGGTTTTCCGCAAGAAGCCAGCCCACCTCCTCAAAGGAGGATGTACCAGTATGTGTTGAATGCCACCCATAGACCAGGAGATCAGACAACTTGTGACCAGCGTGAGCACTGAAAAATGTGTGGCTGTTTTTGCAAGAGTTAACACCAGTGAGCTGAAGTCAGATTCCAGCATGGGTAATTCCATTCTGCCTCTCGAAAATTCCCCGTTTATTTCAAACAGATGCAATATTTTTTTCACTTCCTCCATAAAAGACTGCCAAGTAGTTGTGTGTGGCTGGTTGAGCACTTGCTGGGTTTTACTTCAAAGGTAGCTACAGTACCCAGTGAGTGACCTGGTGCAGAGCTTTGGTGCAGTCAATGTGTTTGTAGGGAAAATGTTGCTCTTGTCTGTTCATAATCAGAACTGCTAAACATTATCATACAGAACTATGGTTTGGAGCTATGGTTTGTAGCAAACAGCCCCCAAGAGTTAGCACTGAAAAGATTTTGTCCTGTGGACAGATGAGTAGAGTATGAGGCAGACCTGAGTCTGAGTTTTAGCTCTTCTATTTATTTCACATAGCAACTTGGTCACGTTCCTTCACTTTCGAGTAAGGCAAAAAAGCACCTGAATTTTACTTCGGAAGAGGTTGGCTTTGACACTTAATTCCTGTCCCTCAGTACTCCTCAGGAGCAGTGGAATAGCAATGCTCACTAATGTATCATTGATATTTACTATAATGGATGCTTTATGGTCATTTTCAAAAGGAGATGTGTTTCCCACTTCTTCTGACACATAAGAATTGATGAATGAACAAGTTGATCAATTTACACTATACATGGTGTTAGACAACTCATAGTGCTTGATGGCAGTAAAAGGAAACACAGAAGTAAAGCCAGAAACACTAATGAAAAGCATGTTCAGTGAGACAGAACCATAGCTTCCCCTTAACAAGTGTGTGGTAGAGATAATGTAAAAGCAATTACTTTAGCAAAGGCAATTTACTGCAAAGCTGTTTTTTACTGAGCACCAGCTCACTCAGCTCACAGGCTTGCTGCCAGGACACAGAGCCAGCTAGTGCCACTTGCTACAGGGACACCGACACGTGGCCATCTGCCTGCTGAGACTCATCCCGTATCTTCTTGTTGTGCCACCTGATTCCTCTGTGTCAACATGCAGATCCTTTCCAACCTCTTCTCAGCAATATGCATTGATATGGCATCAGCCATCCTGAATGATAACCCTGCACATTATTCATGCAATAAACTAATCCACAATTTTTATAGCTCTCTTTTTAACTGTGATGTATGACATGCCTACCTCTGGCTTTACAGTAATGCGATATATATTGGTGTTTTCTGCCAATTTAGGATTTCTCCACTGATTTCTGTATTTCCATCAGTATAACTCAAGGTAAGAATCTGATCCTTTGATCATGATGCACTTTTTTATTGGTTAAAATTCAGATAACCATATAGTTCACCAACAAACTAGAAAGGTAACTGAAAAACGTAAATGAAGAGTGACTTCAGATTTCATTATTGAGAACAGTATTGAGCTAGCAGTGACATAAAAACCAACTGGATGATAACTGTGCTTTTTCTGCCATTCACAGGATTTCTGAATTCAAGTAACAATCATGAAGTTTTTACATGAAAAGAAAAAGTCAATGTGTAGCCTTCTGGTTGCAATTCAAGTTCTAATAAAACTGTTTATTGAACTCCATGACCCCTTCCTGGAATCTGCTTGGGCTTCCCAGAACTTTGTGTCATGTGGTTCTCGGTCATTAATAACTAAGTATGACACAGCAGTTTAGACGCACAGCAGCCTTTTCTCTGCTCAAGCAGGCGCCAGGACAGAGCACAGAGAACACAAACAGCTCAGCCCAGGCTTCAGGATCCCGTCCCAGAGCAGTGCTGCCATGATGCAGCAGCAAGCAAAAAGGGCAAAGGCAGGAAGTGATTCATCTCAGTACAGTACAACGTGCAGGACATGATCAAAAAGATCCCAACCTTCACTCAGGGCAAGTACAGTACTGGGCAAATGGCTCAAGCCTCCATCCTGGATATTAGATCCATCTCCCACTCTGTTTATACTGAAATACTCCTCCACCAGCCAGCTGTGCATTAAAAGCAGCATCTGGCGCTAAAGAGGGTCAGTGAATCGAAAGACCTCTGGATACATGGCTGATCCTTTCTGTCCACCCACTCATTTACGTTTATGTGGCCCTTCTGGCTTTTGCCTGGAAATCTTTGGCTTTCAAACCAGAGATCTCTCCAGCAGTTAGTTCTGCTCCAGCTTTTGGACTGCTCTACTGTTCCTTGAGTCTGGTTAGCCATTTCCATGCCAGTTCCCAACCCCTCAGCCCCACTGGACCGTCCCAGCCCCATGGCCAATTAATCACCTCTTCTTGTGACAACTGGGCTGTAGCTAAGGAATTCTGAGTGTCAGTTCCCAAAGGGCAGAGCTGTTGTGTCTGCCGCAGCAAGATACATTCCAGGTACATTCTGCCTTACCAAAGATACACTTAAAAGACAAAAAACCGATCAGGATATTGCACTATGGGGAAGTTAATCATAGTCTAGCATGGGATGCTGCACTTCAGCTACAGTGGAATGAATGAGACTCATTGTGAATTGATTCAAAAGTCTTATCTTTGCCAAATTTGATATAATTACTCATACGCGTTTCCTATACACCAAAGAAAAGCCTGTATGGAGCTATGCGGAAAATTAGTTTCATTTTGATCGAGTTTCTTCTGCTGTCAGTCACTGTAATTTCACTAGAGTGCCTCCGAACCTGCTGTAGGAATGTGGGTGGTGATAGAGAGGGAGAAGAGAAAATTGGAATCTCAAGTGAGGATGGAAGTAATACATAAATCAAATTATGATTTTTCTTTTGTTCTGAGCTGCTGCTGTTTACTTCTCCCTGTTCCCATTGTACTTACAGTGCATATTTGCAAATACCATAGCTCTGAATGCTCAGTTCAGTTAAAGTTCATTTGTTAAGGAAACAGAGATAGCCCTAAGTCCCTGGAAAAAACTGCAGCACCTGAGCTCTGTTATTACCTTCTACTCCAAGCACGAGGCATGCTTTACCCACCTTCTCCCACACACATAGTGCAGGGGTGTCCTTTTCAACAAAACAGCTAACCAGGTTTTCAACATTTTTAGCAAAGCCTATAGAAGACTGGTCTAGACAAACATCTGCAAACCTGGTTCTCCCTTTGGGGAGTGACCAAGAGCATGAACTGCGTACGGCAGGTCTCATCTGTGTTGCTTTATGCAAACCTGCAAGTGATGGGGCCGGTATTGACACTGTTCCTGAAAGCACTCAGCATTCATTCCAGATAAATAAAGCACTATCTCACCTAGACAATTAGACAGTATTAATAATAAAAATAATAAAATAATAATTATTAATAATTAACAATAAAATAGTATTTTATTATATCTCAGTCAATTTAAAACAAGTCAAAGGCTCACTGTCTTATCTGCTCTCCTGCTAACTGGTGTTAGCTAACGCATTCCACATCCTGGTCTAGACAGACTAGAAGCAAGGAAAGCAAATGAGTGACACATGGAGTGAGGAGTGTACCAGTGAGAAAAAAATGAAGGGAGACACTGTGAGAAGAGAAGCACGGACAAAAAGGAAGACAATGAAATGGGCAACAATAACCCTATCTGTATAATGAACAGGCCCAGCTGAGCTTTCGAGGGGTGCTCTGTTTCCTAATCCAGAACACATGCTTCTTCTTAACTCCAGTGATGTGTTTGTTTATTTGTTGTGTGTTTTTGTAAAATGAATCACCCTCAGAAAAAAACCTCCTGGATTTAAATTACAGAGAGCAAAAATCTCATTGTACGTCAGCTCTTTTGGCAAACCCCATAGGTAGCTCGAGAGGAAAAGCTACTTGGGAATTTTCCATTGAAGGGTTTCTCTGTTGGTTGGGGTTTATTTTTAAAGGAAAACTACACTGTGTTGAACCTGAACTTTTTAATGGGAACACAGCATTGGGACTGTTCTATTTTGTATAACTATTAAGTATGTATTGAACTTGGGCTCCCACATTCCATACAAGTATTTTGACTGCTGGGGCTCAAAGTTATCTCTTTATTTAGGTAGAGGGATTTGCTAAATTTCTAATCACAACAAGAGAACCCTAAAGCAACCGCTGCTCTGGTATTAGTACCCTCAACATTAGACCTGGGGTTAAGTCTGCTTCTGAGAATGACTTACAAAATCTCTCACATCCAGCTAACCTCACTATACCTCATTCATGATAGCACCTCCACATAAACTGAAATCCTATTTAGCTAATCATGATTTGGATTGATTACCTGCTCTAGGTTTCTGTCATCAGTCTCTTATTTTCTGTGCGCTCTTACGGCTTTGGCACACAGAACTTGGAAATAAGCATTAAAACCATACAACCAAATGACATGAACTTAAGTGGTGAGTAGTGACAGCTTGGTGGATAAAAAATCACTCTGAGCACTTCCTAATGAATTGAGATTAATAAATATGAAGCACCTGTACATAAGGGCATCAGGACATCCCTCATATTTCTAGATATCTGCCAAAACCAGAAAACACATCTGGAGAAAATCTTCACAATCTATTTTGCCTCTTAAATGTCACGTGTAAAAATAGGTACAAAGGCATCCTTCCATCCAGTGTTCTTGCCCTGATGATGTGAAATAAGCAATAAAACAGCAAGTATAAGGTATAACCACTATTTCACTGTTCTGAAGCCCTATTGAATAGAAGAGTCTGTCTGCTCCCTCTACAAATACTAACTGGTAGATAACAATGGTAATCTTAAGACTGAAATTAAAATAAGTAAAGATATTTTCCCCTACATTCTGGGGGGAAACAGGTCAGGTATGTCTTCAGTTTGAAGTATGAAAGGTGATGAATTAGATCATCAGTGCCTGGTCTCTTGGCAGTGGTGATTCCTACTGAAAATGCTTGAGGACAGTAAACTTTGGTCCTTTAATGACCCAGTGGCCAGATGTGTTTTCGAGTGACATGGAACTATTTCCTTGTTACATTAGTGTGTGGATGTCCTGTCACAAGATGGGACATATTCTTGTCACATAATCTAACCAGAACATTACTGTTACATTGTCAGTCTGCATTTTGGTCATATGGCAGACACATTCTCTGCCATTTGATAGAGAAAAAGTAGCAGAGAACAGGCTGAAAACCACTTGAGTTAGGGGCTGGGCTCATGGTCTTCTCCCTGACGGTGTGTGTCTTCTCAGGCAAAGAGGCAGGAGGAAGTGGGCAATAGGGCACAGGAAGTATCCAAGAAATTTCACTTAACAGTTAAAACCTTTACGTGAATGAAGGCTTGAGCCTGTTTTGCTTCAAACAATGTTCCATTCAACACATGACTCAACTTTTGGAGCCTAATCCAAAGCCCAATAAAGACAATGAGAGTTTTTTCCATTGACTTGAGCAGCCTTTGGATGAGGGCCTTGATCCTGAGAGCCTGATTCATATGAGAAAGGCTACACAAAAACATCAAATCCAGAAATCCTTGTGAGTTTGTACACAATCCTTTTGCAGGTAAGGATTCTAAATTAAACCAATGAAGCCAATTCAGTCTGATGGTCTGCTCACTGTCCTGAACTTCACATACCATTTGATGATCACAGGGATTTGTAAGGATAAATCCTTGGTCCTATGGTTCCACAGAAGTGTTCAGCTTGCAGAGCTGATAAACTGTTTTTCCTCCCTCTTGACTTAATTTTGTCTAGGATTATTATCAGAATGTAATTCATGAAGCATTTAGTATAGACTTCAGTATATCTTACAGAGCTCATGTTAAAGCCCAAGGTCCAGTTACACTTAAAAGTGTTGTCTTCATTACAGAAAGCTGAGATGTTCCAACTGTAGTGGAGGTAAATCAACTAGGATTTACTTTCAGTAGCTAATGCTTTCTTTCATATGCTTCCAAAACCTTTTCTTGCCCACTGTGGAAGTTGTACCTTATTATGTTTGAATAAGATGTCTTTAAAACCCCAGTATTCAATCATAAAAGAAGAGAAAGACCAAGCAATGCAACACTTGGGCTTTTCAACTTCCTCCACATAGGCTGTATTTTCAAAGCCAATGCCATCTGAAATGATGCTATAGATTCCTGTATATTATTCTGTATACAAACACACCGTCCAACTGTAACTCCTTGACGGGGCAGTTATATCCATTGAGACATCTTGCTTACAGAGGTACAGCTAGAGAGCACAATGTGGATCAAAATCTCTTGGATGCCACTAATCATAGACTCAATTCAGCATGTTTGCTTTGTGCCTGACAAAGCTTTTCATACAAATACTGTAAGCCCTTTTCTTTGGTGCACATTGTATGGCATACAAATAGTATTTGATCTTCCTGGTGGAGTTACAACGCAAAAAATGTTTTTACTCATATGGTTTGTATTAACTTCACAAGGGAAATACAGTATATGAGGGAAAATATTTGGTTTTGCTTGTATAACCATGTTGACACCATAGCTGCTGTCACAGGACTACTTTGGTTAACACAGTCTTGATATGAGTGGGGTCTAATGTGACAAAGAGCACAAGCTATATAGTAAGGAGTGCTAATGAGGGGAATGGAGATACAACAGTTCCTTTACCTCCACATTCAACCTTGCAGAAAATCTGCACTGGTGGTGTTTGTCAAATCTTCTTGTAAAGCAGTGCTGCCTCACTTTTAAGTACAACCAAAACCTCAGATTGCCTCACAGAACTGAGTGCTCCAGGATGCATAAACGTCATTTCCCAGGATAATCCTTGACTTTGTTTGAGTCTGTTATTTCCCACTTAATACCCACAGCTTTTTAATTGGTTATTATTATTTCTTATTATACTTGGAAATTTTAAGAGTCTCTTAAGAAGCAAAAAGGGGTATAATTAAATAAAAATGTAGAGAATAATCCAAATCCACTGCGACTTCACAGATGTGACAGACATTGATTCTTGCCTCTGGGGAGGGAGACAGGAAGCTGTGGTGGGCCAGAGCCCTCAGCCATCATTTGACTGCAGAACATTCCCTTGGGACTAACTTTGTAAAATACAGTCTCACAACCACCAGCAGCCTTTTCACACAGGCTCTGTGACGTGAATGGTACTGTTGCTATGTGTAAGTTAGGATGTACTTTCACATCATTTTGATGGCAGTGTGGTACAATGGACATTTATTTATGTGATATAAAACCAACCATTGACCTGCCATATGACTTTAGGCAAGTTACTTCTGTGTGCTGTTTTTTATCTTGTGATGGCCTTTCAGACCTTTACTAAGGTCTCTTCTAATCTAACAAATAAAAGTATAAACAGGGATGACAAGGAAAGGAAAAGGTGCAATATGCGTATTGTACATGGAGACTGAAGAAGGCAGTCCACGATTAATTTTAAAACGGCACCTGCATGCAGATATGACACAACACCAGACTAATGGTAAATGCATGGTTTCTTTCACACCCTGGTTTGAATGTTTAGCTCTTTTGACTGGTTTGCTACATCAGTTCATACACTCTCATTCCAAGTAGTAAATACAAGACCAAACCTCAGCTTTAAATTAGAAAATCATCAAAAACCCCAGACATTAAGACAACACTCCTGCCATTGTCTGTGGTGGGTACTGAGTTCATATAAAGATGGCATTACTGCATTCTAACTGGTACAAAATTTCATGTGCTGTACTAAAGACTTAACTATAGCTTATTATCATTTGACGTAAAGACATGCACAGACAGTTCCTTGAATGCCAAGTCTCCTACTCAGTGGGTTATGCACAATGACAGCCAGACATGTTGTATAATATCTGTAAGATATCCTGATCATGCTGGTGATTAAAATTTGAGCTAGCTTTCAAAATACAGCTTTGAGACTGAAGTGTCACTTATCATGAGGAGAGGATCTGTAAACACAGAAATGGGAAGATAAGGAGGACAAGACTGGAAAGCACAAAGGGTATCCCATTGATTCCCAGTTGGAATGACCCTAGCCTGGACAATCAAGATGGGTGACTTGATGATAAAAAGTGTCGTAAAGACCATGGTGGTTAAAAATAAACATATAGGGCTCAAATAAGACAGATAGAGAAATCCCATGCACTAGTTGTTGTTCATAGTGTTTGTGTGACACATTCACACCATAACAGGGTGGGTGGGGATGTTTTCTGATGTCTGCCTGATTGACGTTAATGACATTCTTACAATGGCTGTGGCTTTCCTCATACCACACCCAAGAGGAGTCAAAGGCACATTTCTCCTGCGTATTAATGTGAAAAAACATATTTTTAGTCAAGCTGTTAAATGATGCCAGGTGTTTGCTCTGCTGGACTAGCATAGACAAAGCCCTGCCTGTGCTTCCCAGCAATGTGTAACTCAGCTCTGCAGATTGCACCAGCTATCTGTTTTAATCCAAGTCCAGCTACTAAACTGATTACACTCATCCCTGTGAAAATGCCTCCTGTGCAGTGGAAGTCAGCAACATCTGTGAGTGTGGATACAAGCCCAGCATAGTACTGTGAGTCGTCCTGTTTATTTGTGTTGCCTACAAGTCCCGCTTACAGATCAGCACCCTGTGTGACAGACACAAACCATAAGCACTGCACTTTCCAAAGAAGGGCTATTCCCCTCTGTTGCTTTTGTTTTGTCTGCCATGAAAACAGTGAAATAAAGCACCAGAAATGGAAACGGATGCAGATCCACTGTCTTCAATGCAGCAGCGTAAAATCTCACTTAGCACTCACCCAGTCCTGATTATCAAAGCATTGGGCAAAGTTGAAACCATGTAACAAGCCAAACACAGAGCTTCTGAGCCCAATTCCCAGTGCTGCTGAGAACCTCCAAGTAACAGCAAAGAAAGAACCATAGCCTCTTAAAAAAGTGGTCCAATTGCATGCATTGCTTGCTTTGAAAGAGAAAATTGATGTTTTCAGACACTGTATACCTAAATAAGAGGCCATAGTGTAATGCTGAACACTCAGCAGATCCCCAGAAAGCTAGTGGCACCTCTTAAAGCCCAGAATTCCTGAAAATCAGAACCTTTCTGTGTTAGGCCCCTGATTTTAGGAATTTCAGTTTATAAATAATTGATTCATGCCACACCTAAATTTTATAATGCCAGTGAATCCAGCAATATCAGTGTGCTGGAAGCTTCCAGACACATTTCCACAACAGCTCCGTGGGATGTCTGTGTAACCTGTGTGCCGTGTATTCACACTGGCTATTTACTCCAGCCATGGCAGGGCTGGTGCTTGCATGTCCCATCCTCCTCTCTTTTCTACCCTTACAGTCTCTCATTAGGATCAGTACCAATCCTATGGAAGCAAAGTGCAGACCAGCCTGGACTGTTCCAATGTCTCCAAATTTGTGGTGCAGGAGCGGGAGAGGAGGGATGCCCTTCTCCTTTCTCCCTTGTGCAACACAGAGGTGGTAGCATCATGACAAGACAGGCTGTGAGCTGATGAAGCATTGGCACATTGGCTGAACCAAAGATCCTCGCATCTAGCAAAGCAAAGTATGGGCACTGCTAATCAGAGACACAGTGAGGACCAGATCCCTGCACAGGCCACAGGCCACTGTCACGCAGACCTCAAGCTTCAACTCCTGTCACGCTGACAGGTACATCATTATGCATATACACAAGTAGGAATCTTTCCTACTTGTATAGGTATAGAAATTCCCCCAGGGTCTCAAAACCTGGCTAAGAGTGAGAGTGCAGATCTGTTTATGACAAGATCAATGTTTGTGTAAACATGTAGAGGAAAAGAAGGCAAATCTTTACATTTATTAGAACACACTTTGGAAAAGTGATATTAAATTAGTGAAAACCTTTCATATAGATACTGTGGGTTAATTTCCTAGAGCATATTTTCTAGACAGAGATCCTTTAACAGTCTGTCTACTGCCAAATTTTGCAAGAGCAATCTTTTGGGGTTTTTTCTTCCATTTCCCCAGTGACCCAGTCACACATATGCATTTTCTCAGGATTACCACAGTGATTCCTTTGCAATGATGGCTCTATTCTGCACTTTATACTAAGGGTCAGAATGTTAATCAGGAAAAGAAGAATAAGAGCATAATCAGTGGTTGCTTACAGAGCAGTGAAGTTGCAGATCAGCTGCTGAGGATAAATACCAGACATGAACAGGCTTCAGAAAAACAGAGTCCTGAAATACTTAAACAATCTTTCCTAAACCAAAACATCTTCCATACAGAACACACTCAATATCTATGTCAGGCCCTTCTTGAACAGAATGGGGATGGGGCACAGGCTTGCACTGGGCAGCAGGGTTCTCATTGTAACTGGCCTGCTTCACCATGCGGCTGAAAACACAGCGTCCTCTCACATCATCTCAATGAGCAGCGTTTGCACTTACATCATGTTACTTGGTCATGTTCAGTCAATTAAGCTAGACTCAAAAAATAACAGTAGAATTTTGTGTTCATGCAGATACTAAAGAGGAAAAAAAAACAGGTTTTACTGCTATTTCTATGCTAGCAGGATCTGCAGACCAGGGGAAGACTGAGGACCATGCAATGGCATTCCAAGCCCACAGGCAGTACTAAAGACTTCCAGGCAGCTTTACTTACGGTGTAGAAAGACATGTCAACAGAATGGAAAAGTAGAATAGTTGAAGGATTATTATTATCTACAGATTATGGGTAGGCAAAATGAAGCACAAAGAGTTAAGTATGTAGGAGCAGGATAGTCTATCTTAAATGGCCTATGATTTCTTATTTGTGCTCAAAGTGATCTGGGTTTCAGAAGACCTTCTTACAGAGCAGAACCAGAGTGTGGACTTGTGTCTTCAAACTGTTTTGTTGTATGGGCAGGAAAGGCACAGGACACTGAGCAGGGACTCAGGGAGCCTGTGAGCAGAGTTTCCAGCTCCTCTGACATACTCTAGAGTATCTGAACCATAAGAGTATTTTCTCTTTAGCATCAGTCAGACAGACTGCTCTCTATTACAGCAAGGTGCTACATAAGACTGGAAACAGAAATCATAGAATCATAGAATAGTTAGGGTTGGAAAGGACCTTAAGAACATCTAGTTCCAACCCCCCTGCCATGGGCAGGGACACCTCACACTAAACCATATCTCCCAAGGCTTCATCCAACCTGGCCTTGAACACTGCCAGGGATGGAGCATTCACAACCTCCCTGGGCAACCCATTCCAGTGCCTCACCACACTTACAGTAAAGAATTTCTTCCTTATATCCAGTCTAAACCTCTGCTGTTCAAGTTTCAACCCGTTACCCCTTGTCCTATCACTAGCTCACATCCCGTCTATTCTTCCTGAGCATGGCTTCTCCTGCACATTAAAAATCTTCCAACATCTTTGATGGGGTCACTTGCAAGCTCTATGGATGACAGGAGACTTGGGGGGTTGTAAACTGCCTTTTCTCATTGCTTTGCAAATTCTGAGTCAGTCACAGAAATAAGAGAGAGACAGGAAAAAATAGCAAGGGAGAAGTGGTTAAGCATTCCTCTGTGACGCAAAAGGCAGTGATGTCAGAATTGGAGACCACAGACACCTCTGCCAAAATGAATGGGATTCCAGCAGGCTCCAGCTGGTCTCATGGTTTTGTTTCCTGGATACCAGCAATTCCCAGCTGTAAACTGAACAACAATTAACCCCTTCCCTGTTATGGGTTTCCAGGCAGCCCTCACAGGGGAAGTTTTTCCCTCGCTGGTGAAAGATTCCAATATTTCATAATCAGGCATCTTGTATGAATCAATGGGTAGTTTAAAAATAACCTCTTGACCCCAACTGTCTGGGAGAGCCAACAGAACAGTGAAAGAGAGAAGCCTTTATACAAAGCAACATCTCTTATCTGATCCCTCAGCTGCTTCCCTGGCCCTTGAGTTTCATTCTTCATTTACCCATATGACTTACTCCCTTCTTCACTTCCAGGATCTCATTTTCCTTTCTGACTTTTTTATTCTTTTCTCCCCTCCTCCTCATTTTTTTCCCCCTTTCCTATCTCTGGAATGAGAAGATGAGGCATGGCTTTAGCACTGGATGTACACTGGGAATAGATCTGAAATCCTGGAGCTGATATACAACTCCCAGAATTTTTTGTGAGGGAAAGCATCCAAATTCTTAATCTAGTGGCTGATTCTCTCCTGGCACAAGGTGAAAGCCTAATTTTGGATCTCAAACTCCTGTACTTCCCGAAAGTAAAAATCTAGGCATGGAATTTTTTTTGGCTGAACAAGCCCTCCCACTGCTGGGAGTGAACAAGAATCTGAATGCAGGCCAGACCAAAATAATCAAACATACGATTTATTAATCATTATTAATCAAATTGCACTTAAGCTGCACAGGCAGGTCCCACTGCTCTTCTCTCTGATACTGACTGAGAGAATAGAGAGCCAACAAAAAACATAACACAGCCTGAGACATCAGAACCAATTTCATCAGCTGAGCACTTATCTTGGGAGCAGAAAGTATGAGTTACTTTGTCTTTTCACCACTTGAACACATAACAATTTTCAAACACATACAACATCAGAGCAAGTTAGAATGTAATGATTGTATTTTTCAACAGGGAGAGTATATACTTGTCCAAACCTTACAAAACTGAAGTAACTCCATTAAGGGCTAAAATCCATTTCTAGCCTGCTCACATTGTGCTGCTGCCACACCAAGCCCACATAGACTCTGATTAACCTATCTGACAAGAGATGTGGGTCATGGATTCCCAGTCAATAAGCACTACAGTCCTGCTTGAGACAGGCTCTTTGCACTACACCTCACGCTGATGCAATGAAGGACAGGCTTTCCCATCACCCCTGCATGGCCCTATGGGGACAGCCATCCTCACCTACATGTTCCAAATTGGCTTAACCAACTGAGAGCTTAAACAGGGCAAAAGCTGGCTTCTTTTTATCTTCTCTCTAATTTTGAGCTTTTATGGCTCAGACATTCAAATTTTTCTCTACTAACATAAAAATGGAAAATTTTTATATGGCTGGAAGAGTTCAACTTGAAGAATAATACTAAAAGTTGAATCTCCAGATTCAATACCTCCAAGTACTGATCCTGCACCCTCACCTCCCTCAGCATGCAGCTAGGCCCTAGTACCAGTGGGCAGACCCCCATTCCTACAACTGCTCAGCCCCCAGCAGTGTGCTACAGGACAATTTCTGTGGAAGCTGAGCACAAAGACAACCATTCTGGCAACACTGAAGAGGATGGTTCTGTAACCACTCCCCATCTTTCATAAGCCTACCACAGTCCAGCTCATGGTAAGGCTGCAATAGAATTGGACATTTTTCTGTTCCAACTTTGCACTTCCTTTGAAATAATCAAGGTGAATTTTCGTTCAGCAAGAGAGTGATACAAGAAAGAAGATCAGGAAACTTTGCAAAAAGAAGAGTGAAAAAAGAATATGGTTTCTGGCTATAAATACATCAAGAGGAAAATAGGACGGAAAAGAACAGATTATTATTGCTGGTGGAAGAACAAATAGGCATGAACTGGCCACTAATAAACTAAGGTTGAAAATTAGAAGGCTCAAAACCAATTCAACAGTCTGGGGCTGCCAAATATGGGAGCAGCTGAAACCCAAGCCTTAGCTTAAGAATAAAACTGTTAAGGCAACAAAAACAAGTGTATGATATGATACCTCTGAAAAGGCACTTGAGTCATCATCCCAAGCACTCCTTTGTAGGCCTCTCCTGAAAGTTTCCCTTTCCTTTTTAGCTGCTTCAGCAAAGCAGACAAGCATTTCACTTTCATTTCACTTGAAGTAATGTTTTCATTTCTGAGACCAAAGAGGAAGAGGAGAGGTGGTACTGCAGTTCATTGGCTAAGGCATGAAACACTTGGTCAGTTGGGCTTCTATTCCCACCTCTTCAGTCTTTCAGTCACTAATTTCTTGCATGATCCTTGATCATTTTTTTACCCATTTGGCTCAGTTGGTACCCAGCCAGAGAAAAACAGATACATATCTCTATGATTTCTATTGCAGCAGTGCTGCAGAGCCAAACACTACATTTCAGGTGCAATACAATGCCCATCCTCCAAAGTATTTATTACCAGGTAGATATAATAAGCAAATATTGAGAGCAATCATACATCGAAAGGAGCTGATCCTGATCGATGTGATGAAGCTCCCTTAGTAGCTTTGAAAAGATCTTTGAATCTCAGAAAAGTGGCACCATTGACACAGGTTAAATTACCTCTATAGGGCTTAAAGATGCACACATATGGCACTAGTAGTAAACAAGTAATATTAAATACAAAACTGTGATAATGCAAACAGCTTTAAATCAGAATTGCTGAATTATAGAATCTTTTAGGTTAGAGAAGACTTCAGGAGCTTATCTGGTCCTACCCCTCACCTGCAGCAGCCAGCTTGAATCAAAGTGAACAGAAAACATCTCTGACAAGGCATTCAGGCCAGAATAGGCCTTTCCAATTCTACAGTTGCTAAAGAAAGCCCAGTCCTGCATGGCCTCAGCAGCTCCTGAGCCAAAGGTCTGTGACATTCACTGGGATGTTCACACAGACCTTTGGGGTTCCCGGCTTGGTAGAAATTAATTTCATTTGAGTCTTGCTATTAAAATCTTTGGTTGTCCTAAGATAATTATCAACATGGAACACCATAGGAAGATGCTGCAAAAGGCCGGTCACATTAATGATGTCAAGCTGCGTTACTGAGCAGCCAGCCCAGCACACCATTATTAGTCACAGCAGAGATTAAACAAACCTGCTTGGCCTCTTTCCCCTTTGCTTTGTACTGATGTTCACAGATAAACTTATGCGGGAGAAGGTAGAAAGAACTGAATGTCCTGTGGGAGCCCTTATCAAGAGCAGGGAGTGAACAGTGAATAACCACTCAGCAAGTCACCTTCTAAGTTTAAAAAGCAGCCTGTTGTTCTAAAGTATGTTAGTCATCAGCAAATTGGCTGGAATGTTCTTCATTCCCTCAGTTCCAGTCTCCCTCTGCTGGGATTAGCTAGCTGGTTTTCCTTAGGCTGTTTTAGAGATAAGAACAAGTTATCTTTTGCCCATTTTTAGAATCTAACTTGTCTCATCTTATTTGGAAGTTTAACATATATTTGTTCTAATATATGTTTGTACTTCATCCTTTGAACAGTAAGCGCTTGGGACAGGGACTTTTTCTCATCCAGTATTTGTCCAGCATCAGCCTTTATCCATCTTCATCAGAGCCTCCCTCTGCCTCCTGGCACACAAACAGTAACTCCAACCTACATAGTTATTTGCTTCTGTGACTCTCCACTGCTGGAAATAGACTCAACTACTGGCAGCTAGAACCTGATCAGAAAAGACCATCACAGTGAACCCAGGGTGTCTCAGGAGATGTCTGTCTGAGATGTGGGATAGGGTTCTCCTGACTGTGCCCTTCTCTCTGCATAATCACTTGTGCACAGAGATGCAAAGATGCATTTCCCAATAGAACACAGTCACCTAGTTTTTTTTTCTTTCCATTTCGTGTTCTTTACAAACAAGAGTGCACTCCATCCACACAGGATCGATTGAGGCCTCTCTTAAAATGTGCATTCAAAAATATAAGCATCAATTCCTGGCCTATTGGCAAGCTGACCAAAAACAGCACAACAGACCCTACCTTGTGGCACTGCCATTACTCCAGTAACAGTGATTCCAGAATCAGCTTTGCTATTCAACTCCACAGCAGTAACAGTTCCTAACCTTCCCTTTCCTTTACAGTTCCCTTCCCTTCTGACCTTCTTCCAGTTCAAGGAAGAAGGAACTAAAGCCTCATTTTTAATGTATCCTATCAGGATGCCAGGACATCCTATATTGTTTGCAACTACTGTTATTAAGCATCTGTAATTTAGAAATAGAGGTGGTTTGCTTAGCAAGTACAAAACATGGGTTTGGTTGGGACAGTAGGAGGTAGAGACTTAGAAACATTTCTGCTCATAGTTCTTATCATGGTTAATTCTCCTCATCCACACTGTGATCACTGGTTCTTTTATTTTCAGTTTGTCAGTTTGGCTACAGCGTTTGACTACAGCTTGATCTCAGATCAACTCCTCTTAGGGAAAATGCCACCACTGCCCTCTCCTGTCCTTTCCTTGTCTCCTGTTTTCTCTCCTTTTCCCAAGTTTTCCTTAACTCTGGAGCTACGATCTTCTCATGGATGTGACACAGAAAAATACCTAGGAAAAGTTTTGTGCCCTCTTCTTGTCATATTTAGAGAAACTCAAGAAACGAATTGTCCTTTTCTGCATTTGTTTGTCCAGCACACAGCATAGGAGGTCTGCCAGGGGCACTGACTGCCAATGTGAGGTAACATCCACTCCTGCAGCTGTCACACAAGCTGCACAGCTTTCCAGCTCTAACTTCTCCCTACTGCTAAAATAAGTTCAATGATTTAAAATTGGCAGCAAGAAGATTGTTTTTCTGGCATTTCATATCAATATCTACTTCTGAAACCCTCTTTATGTAGATCATGGAAGAACTCTGGGCAAGCCTATGTACTTTATGGAGCAAGAAGAGCATTCTAGGGGTGAAGACAAGTTTTGGGTAGCATCCCCTCTGCCACTTATCCTTGGAGATTTGGGTTTGTATTGAATACTGATCAGTTGTGCTGAGAAACTTAACAAGTCCTGAGATCTGCAACAGATACTGATAGCACAAAAATCTCCCATGAAACAATCGTAGGCTAAACGTGCTATGAAATCAGAGGTCAGTGAGCATGCAAGGATAATAGGCAGTGATTGTAAACACAGCTAAGCACAGGAACAGCTAGCTGATTCCTTGGATCATGGACAAAGTGCCTTAGATAAAAAAAGTATCTGGGAATCAGAGCTGTGCACGTGTACCACAGAGCATGTGCTGTGCTGGCCTGTGGCTCCTCTGGTGAAGGATAACCCTCAAAGTATAAAAGTCCCAGATCCAAAACTTTGTCAAAGAGAGAAGCTGTTGCATAGAGACAGACTATTTGGAACAATTAGGAAAATACTCATCAGACATAATATGCCCAGAGTCTCATTTTGTCCTGCATAAAAAGGAGAGACAGCATTTTAGTCCAGCCTTCTCCAAAATAGTTGAGAAATTGCAGCTTCCACATTCCACTACTATGACATTAATCGATAAAACAAAAGATATGCGTATGAAGAATGTATACAAAGATGTGTTCTTTCTGCCTGTGAAAGGCTGAACAAAGTCCTGTCAATGTTACTTTATGCTAGGACCAACTGGAGGTCAAGACATGCTCTAAACATCACATACTTAAAGAAGTTATGTCACCTGAAATGTACAATATGCTACTTAGGTTTATTCCCAATTTCATAATCATTTTGGAGTTACCAAAGAGGAAAACATGTTGAGAGACCATTTCTGACCACATTAATACCAAAGCTCAACATAGAGACAGGCAGGAGAAGAAGGCTACTTCCTAACTATGTTTCTGGGAATGGGAAGGATTCAGAGCACTACAGAGGATATCGGACATGACATCCAGACATCTGGGCACAGTATTCATCACTGCCATATTGGTTCAGTTCCTGTCAGCGTTACTTATTGGCTAGAAATAGCTGGGAGCAGCAGAGGCAAGGTCAGTCCAGTGCACTTGAAGGATACTACCTCTGTTTTGCAGGCACCTGGCTTCCAAGTCTTTTTTCATACGGAATAGCAGGCACTGCTAGCAGGTAATATCATGTATCCAGTTCCAGGAATGAGGGGGCCACACATCACTTAGTAGTCAATCCTGACTCCAGCAGTAGCAGCAGTGAGGACAACAGCACAGAGAAATCAGTGATCTAAGTCCTGAGGCTACAAAATACGTAAGAATAATTCCACATACAACAATAAGATGATACCACATGATGCAGCTGGACACTAACCTACCCTCTCTTTTATGGCGTATTTTAAGTCAGAGAACATAGAATGGAAATTTTTACTTTCTCCTTAGAGAAACCTTATCATCCAGGTTTGGTCATACCATAACATGAAAGTCCATGTCAAAGGCAATGTAGTATTTTGTGACATTTTAAAGAAAAACCATCTTTCGAAATGGGGCCACGGTGTGAGTTATCTCAGGTGAAGCAGAGACATATGATACAATCCTGAAAGTTACCTGCTGATAGCACATCGCTTTTACATTATAGGTACTATATGCAAAGTGAGGGGATCAGAGCACTGATAATGCATACAAATCTTTGTCGCTTGTGTCCCTCTTAGCTGACATTTGTATCTTGGACCATCTCTGTCACATTTCAAATCTTGCCCTCTGCATATGGCAATTTAACTGTTTGCATAATGAGGTAAAAACCTACAGGTTTTGGGGGGGAAAAATAACATCTTAAATATAGAATCAGCCAAGGTGATTCTCCCTCTGCTTCGTTCTTGGAGTGAGATAGACAATGAAGTCACTAGCGCACCACAAACATCACTAAGCCATCAGAAGGTGGAGAAACTCCTGTCCCATCAAGAGTCCATGTAACAAAATCAGTCTCGAAGCATATCCTGAAGCCCCCACCCACCCAGCACATCAGCCTCCAGCCCAACAGGAATTTCTCTGAAGTGGATTTATAGGTGCAAAGACTGAAAGAGCCAGAAGGGAATATTATGGTTCTCTAATTCGATCTGAATAGAGGCTGTAATTCTTAAGCCTAAACTTAACACATGCATTCTTGAAAGATACCTAATCTCATTGTAGATATTCAAAACCTTATGAACCCACTGCTGTCCCTCATAAACAGCTACTATGTGTAATTGACTTCACTGCTAGCAAGTTGTGAAGTATTTATTGTAAAGATTTATCTATTTATTTGTTACTTTTCTTTCTAGCTTTAAATCTGGTCATGTCTTTGTCTTCACGACTGAAATGCCCCAATAACTTCATTTGCAAGCATCTACCCAGGGTGCTTAAATCCTGCCTTTGAGATGAATTCAGCTTCCAAAATTTGTTTACCAGCTACTGGATTGTTTTTGTCTTTTCAATCCCCTTTTGGGATTCCTGCATCCTGCTTGGAGTGAGTGGCCATCAGAATAAGACATTGTGTTTAAATAACAGCATTATTAACATGGAATAATAGTCATTTTTCTGAAGGCCTAATGGTTTTGTAAGCCACAAACAACTGTGCAACTGAAGGTGACAGCCTGGCCCAGCCACTCCTGTGTCCTGATCATGTGCTGAAACTTTGTTGTTTTGGGAAGTTTCTTTTTCTTTAATTTTTCTTTCTTTATTCTCAGGGTTTTTTTTTTTTTTGGTGCACTATGAAAAGAAGCTCTTCATGAACACTTAGAGCAGAACAATCTCCCTTGGCTCCTCTCCAGTTCCTGGAGGTAAAAGCATGACAAGCAGCATTATTCCACAAAACTGACAAATAATCTTTGCCAGATTTTTCCCAATTAGAGCCTATCAGCCTTTACAATGAAGCCCTTTATTTGTCCATAAACAAAGTCCAATTATACCTCACTAGGAAAAAAGAGGGGCACGTGCTTCTACATTCCTCATATGAGCACTAGTAAGATGGAAGGTCTTTGTTTTTAACTGTCATAAGTCTTTGTATGCTGCAGCTGTGTTGCAATAATGGTAACTCAACTCTGGATAACTGACCAGATACCCATAACCCAGGAGCACAGTGTAACAGATCACTTCTAGGGCAGGATTTTCCAAAGGAGTTTCTGGCACCATATGTAGACAGTATCCATGCAAAGAACAACTGAAAAGATAAATGGGGCAGCCAGAAAGTTCTGTTACTACAGCCATCACCAAGATCTTCATCACACAGTTGACTCATCACTTCCTTCAGGGTAGATGTACCCTCAGAGATGTGCTCTCCACCCTCCCTAATGCAACAATTCTCGATGTCATGGGAAAACCAGGGAGATGGACTTCAGAGAGTGGCTCAGCTCATGGCTTCCCCTAAAAAGCATCTCCTTTTCTATTATAAAAGACAGACAATTTGATTGACCGAGGAGGGTATCTGCTATGCTTGAACATTCTGAGGTTATTAAACACAATGTATCTGGATAGCTTTGCGTCACAGTTGTCATCTTTTCCATGTAATACTTATTTCAGTGAAGATAGTTCTATTTTGAAATTATCTTTCATTAAGGTATATAGGTACAAAACTTTCTGTGACTGCCTTTGTTTCTGTCATTGAACATGATTCACTGCTCTGTTCATACAGGCCATGATTCACTTGGTCTATGGTTTTTATTATGAGAGTTATTTTAGCAACTTGGCTGTCCTTAATCCACTGGGATTAGATTTGATTACAGAACTAATGCACTGGATAACTATAACCTGTCACATAAAACAACTTCATATTGGTGATGGTGTATTTAATTTCAGCTTATTGAAAAATTACACTGCATTTTTCTCTCACTTTGAGTTTTACATGTGTCAGATTATAAAAGGAAACATGACTGTGTGTGCTATTAACATGCAATTCTTCTTTTCCTCCTTTATATTCAGAAAGAAAGTTACTTCACCACAAGTGGGAAGTGTTGTGTGTTTCTGAGGTGCAAGGCCACAGGTTGATATTACATACATCAAAATCACAGTCTCCTGAGTTACGATAGGACTAGAACCCGTTTGCGTGCTAGCCCTCTGTGTCTGGAGCCACACATCTGGGAGGCAAAATTAAAACCAGAAGCTAGGCAAGTTGTAGCTTCCCAGCTATGTAGCTAGAATTTCCAAAGTGACAGGATGTTGTGGTATCTCCCTGAAAGCTGTCCTCACCTTGCTGATGAATTACAGTTCCTGTAATTTTGGCCACATGGTATCATGTGATCCCATGATGTCCAATAGTTTCCCCAAGAGAATCACAGTAGGATAACCCAACTTGGCTTCTGGTGACTACAAAAAGCTTGCTAATCACTGGGTTTAGAATGTGCATGTCAAAACGTCTACTCCATATGGCATTTGTGTGACTAGGTTTCTGCGTTTTAAGAAACTAAATATAGATTTAAACGCCCTGGGTACTTTATTGAGGCAAAATAAAAGTGTCCTAAATCAAAAATGGCAATGGAATTGCAAACATATAGCTGTTCCCACTGATATGGTTGGATTTCTGTTCCTACTGGGCTAGTAAAAGAAGCAGTATAAAGGAAGTACTGAGAAGCAGGCAGCTCATATGCTGCTCATAGCTTCATGGCAAGAGGTTACACACATTATCAGAGGCTACAGGACTTGGCATTCTTCTTTCTTATAATGCTAAAATCTAGAAGAAAAAAGTGATAACTTGTGTATGTGATTATTTACTTACCTTAGCAAGGGTCTAATGGCCTGGCTCAGCTCGTACACATCTGACTGCTCAAGACTGCTTTTTATAAGAAAAGGAGTTACTTAAGAGCTGGTTGGTACTCTAACCAACACAGTGCTGTAACCAACTAAGAAAGGTGGAGAGCAGCCTAGGTTGTCGTTGCCCAGGAAGTTGCAGGAAGGGATGTCTGTATGGAAACAGGAATTGAACATCTCAATAGTTTCACAATTTTGACACTAGTATTTCTACTTAGCAGCTTAGAAATCTGGGCCACAGAGATACCAACTTAGAACTAACGACAGTGTCCCAGCTCTTCAAATTTCATGCTTCTTAGGTTCCATATTTTGTCTATACACAATACTGGGTTAGAAAGAAGCAATGCAATGAAGCTGGGAGAGATGTAGGTTTATGCCGGCTTCTACCACTGAGCACAACTGAACAAGTCACTTGCCTCTCTCCAGCCCTGCTTCTTTTCCTGGTAGTTTGGTAATAAAGCAGATGATTGTTTCCTACTCAGTTTTGAACTGTGAACTTCCTGAGGACAGCTCCTGCCTCAGTCAGCTGGGGACTCGCTGGCACCACAGGACAAATCAGGAAGTTTAATACTCTGGAGGTTTTGCTTTTCTTTACTGCTGATAGCCCAGCAGAAGCTGCTGCTCTCCCCACAGCAATAGGCAGTGTACAAGTTGAGTGGATTTGTCCAAAACAAACAAGGTTTTGTCATGCAACATGCATAAGGTTCCCTTTCTCTTGCTTAATCAAGCAAGCTCAGACTTCATGAGGTTTCCCACTCTTGCCAAAGCAAGGTGTTTATACTGTGAACGTTTTCATTTTGCACAAAACAATAGCAAGACAGTTAGGAAAGCTCTGAAGTGTCGTATTCCCCTTCACAACATGTCACTGCAGAGTGTCACAGAAGAGCCTGTGAATAATTCCTACAGACTTCCATATGAAAACAGAATGTACAGAGAAACTTCTTATCCCCTCAGCACTCCAGGCAAGAGTAAGGCATTATTCAGAGAGGAAGCTTACCCATAAACCAGTCAAAGGGTAGTGGGTTTAATTCTGCTTAGGCCATAAATACTCTGTGACTTCAGAGGAATAATTTAAATCCAATTTTTATTTGTTACGGACTCCTGTGACAGCCAGTATCTGATTTGTCCTTAGTTTGTGTGTTATTTTCCTTTAAAAAATAAGCGACTGGGTCTGAAGAAATCCTGTGGATGGAGTGAGAAATTGCTTCTTCCCTTGAGGAGCAATTGAGACTGGTCTGGGACAGAAGCTTCCAGACCAGAAGAAAGAACATGACAGACAAATGGATCGAGACAGTCACAGCAAGGAGCTATGAGCCTGCGGCTGCACTAGTGAGACTGCAGAGAGACACAATTGAGCAAGCACCCAGGGCTCAGAGGTGATGGGAAGAGACCAGAACAGCCACTGCCCACACACTGGGCAGGGAGCTTGTTTACAAGTTCTTTTTGTTTCTATTCTGTTTTAGCTAATTATTGGAGTTTTCTTCATTTAAAATGTTAAGTATTTTAATTTATATTCTAATACAGCTTGGCTTCTTTGGATGGCTTTTGTTCTAGCTGGTCTGGGCCACTTGGTAACAAGTTCAAGTAAGTTGCCACCATCTCCAGAGTAGCTCTGAGGATCCGTTCATGTTTCAGTGACAAGTTCTGCAGATGGAAGAGCCTCACTTCTCTGCCTTCTTCCGGCAGGAGTGCAAACTCTGAGTACTGTTCCTTATAAGAAGTATTCGTTTGTGTCAAGTGTTCAGTTTTGGTTTCTTTCCTCTGCAACTGTTGATCATTGGTGCTGGTTTAAGTTACTGTGATGACATGAAAAAGTTGCAACAAATTTCTGAGAGAAGCCAGTGGGAGCCAGGATAAGGCGCACTGCAGGCTTTTGAATGCCTTCTGCCATTGCTCTTTCCTCTCCTGCTCTTGAAGCTGACCAGTAGACTCTCACTAAACTGGCTTGGAGCATCCAGGTATGGCTCCCGTGTTTTCCTCCTCAGTGATAAAAGGCACCATGTTGAAAGACCTACCATAATAGTTAACTCTAGCCACACTGTGTATTAAAGCTTGCTTTGATTCTACAGGTAGAATTCCAGTTTAAGAGCCCATAGGAAGTAAAATCTAAATTTAGTCATTTAAGGTGAAAAAAGATAGGGTAGAAGGGAAACTTTTCCAAATGTATAAAGTAATTTGCAGCATAAATGTTGTGGTGAACCGCAAAACACTCACATTAGTTTACATATGAAGATGTAACCTGAAGCATAAGATAGTTTGCAATAACAAAAAGAGTTGATATCCTGCCTATGTCAATATTCCTAGAGGTGTTGGTCCAGCAAAGAAAGGAAACAAACTGCAAGGAGATGCTGACAGCAGAAGGCATCAACATGGAGTTATTCAGAGGAAAAAGACAATCTGACAGGTTTTCATCACTGATGCTAGTGCCAAAAGAGTAATCACAGATGAAATCCTCAAAACAAAGAAATGCCGTATCTCGTCTATTCAAGGACAGTACATTACACGTAAAGAGCTCTGTCAGGACTAATGGTCAGACTCTGTTATTAGATACTTCATTTCACTGCATTGCTTTTTTTTCTTTCCCCAGCTAGAATATCACTTCAGCCACTAAAAAACTTTCTTATTCCAAAACTCAAACATGAAACTACAAAATACAAATGACATTGGGATAAAACTTTTGACATTTACTTGATTGAAATACTCAAAGAAACACATTTTATTTTCCTTTCCTAAGAGTTCATGAAAAGAAAATCCAAATGGATTTCAATATGGACAAAGATAATTCCTAATTAGAAGTAACTCAAAGATTTAGAATAGCATGGGTTGACTATGTGCTTAACTCTCACTGATGTAAATTATATATAGAATCAAACACACAATGTAGTGCTGTCTTGAACAGCTATGCACATACCTCGGTACTTCCCTGAATCAGGGCCGCAGTCTGTGGGATTTCATTAGCTGATACATTCAAAGGCAAATATGCACAACTGTTGTGGTAGGACAAGAGGTAATGGTTTTAACTGAAAGAGGATAGATTTAAACTACATATAAGGAAGAAATGTATTACAATGATGAGGTGCTGGCACAGGGTGCCCAGAGAAGCTGTGGCTGCCCCATTCCTGGCAGTGTTCAAGGCCAGGTTGGACAGAGCTTAGAGCAGTCTGCTCTAGTGGAAGGTTTCCCTGCCTGTAGCAGGGGGCTGGAACTGGATGAGCTATAAGGTCCCTTCCAACCCAAACCATTCTGGGATTCTATGATAACTGACCTCCCCATTGACATATCTATCAGCAGTTAGGAAAACCAGTGTGTAATGCTTTAGAACACCTGGACAAATAATCTTTCATAGTAAAACCTTTCAACTGTTGTTGTACACTACACATGATTGTTTATTTTCTTTGACATGACCATGATTAAAGTGGAATCTTGCTATAAACTAGAAGAATCACATTTGGCTGGGTTAATTTTTTACTGAGAACTTTTGTTGGTCCAGAACTGAAATAGCTTTATTGTTATATTCTTCTGAAGACAGAATATTTTGGTTTATGTCGTTCTTAAATCACCACAGAAAGCTGTATGCCATAGGTACTACCTATTCCAGGAATCAGCAAAACCTAGTTAATGTATACATCTGGACACATACAACACTACTGTCACTGCAGCATTACTGCTTTGTCAAGATCCTGGTATAAATTAACTGGTGGACAAACAATTAATTTAGCTCCCTCATATCATGTCATGAAAGACAGGAGTGAAGCTAGAAGCACAATGTGTCTGAGAAGCTTTATAGTTACAGAAGGATATGAAGAAGCTTTGTGGAAGGTAAGTACACTGCACACTACCAGAGGTTGCAGCTCTCTTCCATCACTTCTCTAATAGCTTCACTCCAGTCATCTACACGTGTGTGTCGTGTGTATTTGTGTATATTGGGCCTGGAGAACACCGCCCACTTGAGTGCCCCCAGAGCCAGTGTCTAGGTGAACCCAATGGAAAGGGACCTTACCAGGAGAGGCAACCAGATGAGGTGGAGAATATGACAACAGTGGCCTAACACTGCCTGACCTGAAAATTATATGGAGTGAAAATAGGAAAGATGAGAATAGCAGGTTATCTCCAACAGCACTGAAGGGAAAAACTAACCACTCTTACACAAAGGACTGTCCTGCAAGAAAGACACTTGGGGTCTCTGGACCTGGGAAAGAGGCAGACACTCCTCCTGATGGGTAGGCAGGTGATAAGCTGTGCTGTGCTTCTATCATCTCACTTTCCCACTTTTTTCCCACTTTCCCAACTACGGCTGAAAGCATGGCAGACACAAGCCTGTACATACACTAGACAGACTCCAGGCACCGAGGAGAAGCAGTGCCTGTGCAAGGGGATGGAACTAAATATTATGAGATGATTCAGCTCTCATTTGGCAACTGCTGTGTTAGATCACATGTTTAAGCATCCTGTTGTCTCTATGGGTCATTCCTTATATAATTTCTGGAACACTTTTCCTTAACTAGTTCTACATGATTACATATAGAGATCTACCAACAACACACTAAATTAATCCTTAGTTTCCAGTCTGTCCTTACCAAGATCTTTATCTTTGTTCATACTCACCTGATAGCAATTCCCTGGTTAAGACACTTAACCTTATTTTAAGTATCATATGAAATTAAATCAGTGTTTCCACTCCTTTAACTGATTTTACTTTGTTTTTATTTCAATGTAAAAGAACTTGCTGTTCCTTTATGTGGATTTTAAATACCTGAATAGTTTACTTGCACATCCTTCATCTGGAATTATCAAACTCTTAACTATCTCCACTTCCTCCTTCATGCTTCATCTATTCATATGTGACTGCCTCCCACTTCTTGAAGTTACTAGCCCAGTTTTAATGAGAACAGGATCTGTATTTTAACTAACCATACAAGTCATCCTTTATGTAGTGCCAGCGACATCATACATATCACACTGGGACTGTAATTTTTGCTGCCATATTTTTCTTTATAGAAACATCTGCATCTATTTCCTTTTCCATTTTAAATCCCACTATCTCGTTCTGTCCTCACTGACTGAGACTGACTGATTGATCTTTGTATCTTAATAACATTCTTGGTCTTGAGTCACTTCTTATTCATTTCAGATTCTAAAGTTATCACTTTACGAAACACTCACAATAAGACCAGGCCATGTTTGCTTTGGTAACTAGTATAGATTTTGCACTGTTGCACATATGTACATAATAGCCTTTTCCTGTTTGAATGAGCAAGTACGTGAGGGATCTGAAGAGTTGAATGGAAATAACTACTACACTTTGTTACGTGTCCCTCAGAGAATGTTAGCCAAAAACTCACGGTAGCTGAATAGACACTGGACATCTCCTAGCCCAGGCCTTGTGCCATGTCAGTTATTAAATCATGTGTTGAACCATCATTCAGTTGTTTTCAGGAAAAATGATGTAAGGCACAAAAGTGCCACATGGCACTAGAGATTACGTGAATCCCTCAGTGTTTGGCAGGGGTGAGAGCTGCAAGTGACGTATTAATAGAATGTGTTGGAAAATCCTGGTTTTCAGCACAAAAGGATTGCAAAACCTGAAATTTGGTACTGACTCCAAATTTGAGCCAACTATAGCAGGGAAGTTGGCATCCTTTAACAGATGAGTGGATGCTGTGCTTTGTGGCAGACTCCACTGCTGTATTTCCCATTGGTGCCTAAGCAGTAGTTTAGGCTATCTTCTTCAAAGAGCTCTTAGTTGTACCCCGAGGATGAACTGTTTACTACTGTCATTCTGTGTGCACAATACAAGCCCAAGACAATATGGTCTAAGCTAAACCCTAAATCTCTTCACTTTTACAAGGAAATTTCCTCACAAAGAGCTTGAATGCTTGGTATCTGGCTCCTCCTACATGTGCTAACGATACACTGAACTGACATTGGAATAAATCCTTCACTGAGGCAGATGGACAGTTCAGCTACCTAAACAAATAAAAGCATAGGAATTGCAAAGTATCTGGATGTTATGGCACCCAATCTGCTCAGAGCAAGACCATCACCAGTGCTAGATCAGGTTGGCTGTGGTTTTGCCTGAGTCTTGAAAACCTCCAGGGAAGGAAATATCACAAGCTCTGCAGGTCATCTGTTCCCCAGTACCTTCTGGGTAAAAAAGTTTTCCCATGTCCAGTCTGAAAGTCCCGAGCTAAAATCTGTGGTCATTTCTCCTCCCTATATTGTCTGCCGCTACAGAAGACTTTGCCTTTGTCGTCTTCACCATTCCCTTTCAAATAGTTTTAAGCTGCTATGAGATTCCCCTCCCTTATCCTCCTCTTTGTCAGATTCAGGTTTAGATATAGTGAATACTTAAAGGGATGCCATCTTAGTGTCTTTTTCTGCTCTTTGTACAAACAACCAATATAATTCAAAATCTGAACACAATGATAAAATAAAACACATTTTGTGAGATTAGCATGTGAGCAGCATTACATATTGCTCCTGGGTACACATGTGGTCTGCATTGTAAACCATGATCAGCAGTTACAATCTAATCAGACCTAACTTGGGCTTAAGAGTAACAGAAGGACACTTTCATTTGTTAAAATTCATTATCTGTGGGACATTTCAGTTTTGGTAAAGACAGCATTTTCCAATCACATCCAGCCTCTGACATAGGGAGACAGCACAACCCTATATATATGCATATATACCCTATAATACATGCAGTCCACAGTCTTGCAGTCAAACACAGACAGAAATAGCAGGTTGAGTCTGAGGTTGTTAGTGGCTTGTGTGATAGAGGCATCTCAATTTCAACATGTTTGCACACAGCTTGAAACACCATATTCTGAGCAAGCTAGGGAACCTTAAGCAGAAGCTGGACCCACTGTGACTTCAAAGGCAAGCAAAAGCACTCCCCACCATGCAGAGAAGGCCCCTAGTCAGATGCAGTGGGCCCATGAAAGTGGTGTGAATACTGATCAGTGTAAACTGAAGTCAGTGAATGAAACCCCACTAAGGGCTGCTCTTTCTTTCTGCCTGTCAATCTGAAGTATTTGGGAAACTGAGTAGAGCCTGAGAGGTTATAAAAGCCATGAAAGCATTTCCTTTTTGCAGCTAAAATTACTGAAAAGCCTTTCCGAATTCTTCATAAAAAGCATGTGTGTGGTTCTTACAGGTGGGTTACTAAAACTTTCCCCAACACCACACTCACTTCATTTCCTTCTCAGTGCTTTTATTCACCGAAGTTTCACCCTGAATGCTGACAAAGAACGGGCAAAGGCCACAGAAAACAAAAAGGTAATTCTGAACATCTGTAGCCCATTCACACAGCACAGAAAGAACATCCCTTTAACTGCATACGGGGAGCATGTTAGATGGTATCAGACACAGTCATCCTATTTTATGCACACAGTTTAACAATGAAACTAACTCAAAGTATCATTCTGCTTACAAGAAAAGGCTGTTGTGTTATTAGCTCATCTGATGTACTTATGTCCTGTCACGGGTTTTTTCAGGTGCTTTTCTAAAGACTGAGCATTGTGAATACACTGTGCTCTCAGGCGCTATAGAATACCAGCAGGTTGAAGAGTGCACAGAGAATGTCTTCAGCAGCTGCCACAGCTGCTTGAAAATTGTTCCATTTTCAAAAGGAAAAAATGTATAATTTTTGCTGCAGAACACAGTGCAGGAGCCTAGCTTCCTATGCAATCCATATACACCTCCTAGTCTGATAGAGTTCTACCACTATAGCAAGCATTAGAGTGGGACTGCTAAACCAGCCAGGGCTGGGTTCCAGCCACAGGGCTTCCCTCTGTCTTGCACATCAGTATGAAGATAGCATTAAAAATTCCAGCTCCTCAAATCTGCAAGTAACTGTAAAATGTGAGAAACAAAATCAGAGTGGAACTTCCAAAGAAATTGCCTCAGGAGAATCCAACTGCATCCTTCCATATCTTCATAAACACCTTATCATGGAATTCATTACATTCCAGGTTTTTACAAAACGAGTGACCTGAGCTGATATTTAAAATACGTGAATCTTTAATCAGCAACAGCACTATTAAATGTAGCAGCATCAAAAATATATGGCAGTCTCTGCACAGAAATAAGAAGTGGCTGTTACTAAGAGATACAAATTTCTCCACAGAAATACACTTCATGGCTTGCTTTCTGCAGAGACTCCTTGGATTCCCGATTCTTTTATTCAAGATGGAAGCAAAACCTCAAAACCTTCTTAATTGCAAAATAAGCACTGGATTAAATTAAACCAACTTCTGTTTATTCTTTTCTCTTTTCTCAGACACCTTTCAATGTGGGCTTGATCCCCTTCCACAAAAGGGAATGTTGAGAGACTGTCTGACAAGTGTTTTAACCTGTTACTCCTATTGCCTGTCTGCTTTGCCTTAGAGAGCCACCTACACACATCCTCCCTGCAGCCGGTGTGGTAACAAGGAGTGTCTCCAGTCCCAGCCTCCGCTGAAATTCAGTGCGAGCTTTGTAGGTGAAAATACCACCCGAGCCATGGAACAGGCAGAGCTGTCAGCACAGCAATTAAGCTGTCAGGATTCTGATGTCTGCTGCTTTCTACATAATCATTAACTGTTTAGTTTCTTCCTTGCATAAAGTCTAAATTGTTCTGTGAACTGTAAAATGCTATTGGAAACTTTACCAGCCCAGCTGAAATTATTTTAATTTCATGTGACATTGCTTTCCCCTGACTACAGCCTATTGTTACCTGGATCACATTTCACTTTTAATACAGCATTCCATTTCCTCTGCACTTTAACACACAAGGATTTGTTAGGTTCCCCCACACCAAACTTCATTCAAACTGCTGTCTGCTTTAGGTTAGGGGAATAACAAAACAGGATAAAACAAACAGACCTACACAACAGACTTTATATAATACATAAATTTAATATACGTTTAACATGCTACCATCATAAATGAAGGCCAGTTTTGGATCATGACCCATTTTATAAGGTGCTCTACAAAAGGAAAAGACAGTTTTCTGTCTCAGAAGATCAGTGCAGTCACTGAAAGCACATGAGTGGTACACTTGCACTGAAAACACAACCAGTAAATCTGGCACTTCAGATGTACCACTGACTTAGTACGTCTCCTGACCACAGGGAATGTCACATGATAGAGAAGCAATGGGACAGAGCCTGGCTCTGCCACCAGAATAAGTACATGGATCCTTAACCAGAAAACTCTGAGCTTTAGGTCCCCAGTGAGCTAAGAGCGAGTGATGGTGAGCAGTGTGTGTAAGGGAACACTCTGATCATAGTGAGAGCAGTGAAAGCAAAGGTGCAACCATCTGTTCAACAGTTGCTAAAAAGTCTGAAAAATAAACATAGATTTTCACATTACATAAGAAACCTCCTAAATAGCAGGGTTTTTCCTAAATATTTGAACCAAAATGTCCATGAAATCTTAGTTGTGCAATTTTAAGTGATGCATACACTGCCAATATGTGGGAGAAGGAAGATGTGTAGGGGGAATAAAAGAACAGGAAGAGTGAGCAAGAGCATCCTATGCAACTGCATTATTACCATGACTTCAGGAAGTGGAAAGGATGAGCAGTTCAGTCTTCTCGAAGAAGGGAAATGGTGCAAGTTCCATTCAGAGTAATGTCTGGTAAAGCACTCTGCTTGGTATCAGGTAAAGCAGTAGATACTTGCACTTGTATCTCATACAGCCCAGATGAGAAGTGGAATGAACGGATTGTACAGTACAGGGAAAGATAAACACGTGAAAGCAAACACTCCCCTCTTAACTCTCTCATGCTCTCTCAAGTAAAAGGTTCCATGAAATGCTTCAGTCAGCATGCCATAAAGGTAAATATGCATTTTAAGCTAGAGTCTGATCCGGTGACATTTATACCAGGAAGTATTTGTTATTACACTTCTGTACTAGACCAGGAGAATACGTTTCATTCTGGAAATACTTTACATCAAAAGGTGAAAGCATCAAAGTAGATCCTCAGCTAAAGTAAGAAAACATTGCTTCAGTAATAGAGCTACACCACTGACTGGTGGGCAATCTGGCCACAGCAACGCTACAACTGAATAATAAGACACTTTTCCTATCCAAGCTATGAGAGGACTGAGATCATTATCTTTTTCTAATAGACGAAACAATATTCAAAGGTTCATTTGCAAAAATGGAACACTCAGGCTGATTCTGTGGAGGGAGAACAGACTTTCTGTGATCTCTGACCTTCATTTTCACTGCCTTCACTTCATGAAGAGCTGCTGCTGCTACCTCAAAATATATATCTAAACCATTTTATACTTGTAAGTCAGTCAAATGCTAAGGAAAACTATAAAAGTTTAGCTTCAGTGCATGAAAGCACTGAACATACCATCAATATACCATGAATATACCACGAATATACCACTAAAAGAGCTAGATTAGGAATACTGACTTCTCTGTTACTGAAATCCTGTACTGTAAAATTTACTGCAATATTTCAAGAATATAACTTTTTTGCTTCTAAACTGCTAGAAATTGCAGATGTGAGAGATGATCATGCATCTTGTGCACATTCATCTGAAGGGGTCTGTGCAGAAAAGGGAACTCTGATGATCCTGAAGTTCTAGCTCATCAGTCCTCCTCATCCTATCAGTGACCTTGCTCTAATTGTTTTATAGGAAAACTGCTGCAAAACATTTTCAAGACAAAAAGCTCTAATTTTGTCATTATCCAGGTCTAAACATATGTTACACCAATGTGGGCTTTTAACTTTTGGTGAGAAATATGCCATGTATGTCACAAATTTAAGAGACAAAACCCTGTACCTATTACTGGACTAGACTCTAAGTGCAGGAGAAATGATGCTGCTACTATAGAACCTTGTCCTTTGTGCAATTCATTTAAATTAAACCATGATAGACTGTTTTCCAAGTACTTCTTAAGCCATTACTATAATGGGTAAAAAAATCATTAGAGAGTAAATTCTTATATGCAGTTGCTGAGTTTGGGGCTTAGATATAACTAACTGTAATCAGCTGAACAAGACAAAACCAGTATATAATACAAAACAGAGCCTGGCAATGGGGTAATAGGCAATAGGGTCAAGCAAGTATAAAAATAGTGTGCAGCTGAAACCCTCCTGCCAGACAAAATGAGATATGAAAGGGTTAAACAGCAAAGGAAACGATGATGATATTCACAGCAAACCTGGGGGTGGGGAACAACTGCTCAGGTTTTTGCTGCAGATTTTACTTCAGAGTGTTACTCACAAATCTCCTGTCAAGGGCTGCTAAAAGCATTCTTAGAAAGCACCAGCTGAAATGTGAAGGACTAACAATATAGCTGGGATTCAAGATTTGCTTTCACCCCAATTCCTTGTCCTCAAGTGAAATTCTGAAGAAAGCTACTATTTTCTGTATCATATGCTAGGTAAAACATGATTCCCTGTCTGCAGACCTAGCTGGCTATTTACATGGAGGCAAGTATTTGCAGAGGTTCAGCCACTGTCCTGTGCCAGCTCTACCCATGTGCCAACAGGCTGAGGTCCTCATGCCTCCTTCAAGTTCTTTCCTACAACACGTGCTCTGCTCTCTAAATTCATGTGTGTTGCTACATCTTGCCTTTTAAGAAATGACATTGATCAGGGTTTTGTTTAAGCTCTGGCTTGTCAAAAAAACCACAGATTAGAAGGTCACAACCTGTCACAAAATCATTCCCTTGGCAACACAGGGTTGCATCAACTGGTCATCTCCCACTGGCTGTATGGTCTTTACAGAAAGGTTTGCTGATGGTACCAGACCTTTCAGCATTCTCTCTGGTCACACCTCTGTGGCCTGTCTGCTACTGTTTAGTTTAGTGCCTCACATGAGGTTCTCTGACAAGCAGCCTTTTCTGTAGGATCATAGGTCACAGACTAATTTAGGTTAGAATGGACCTTAAAGATCATCCAGTTCCACCCCTCTGCCACAGGTAGGGACACTTCCAGTGCTCCAATATTGTGAGGAAGGGACTCCTTCATGTTTGCTCTTCTTTGTCATTAATCTCTTGGATATATTTACTGTTGAATTAGCCTTACATTATCTTATTAAACATGAAGATCTGTTTGTAAATTCAGACATACCTTCCAGCTGCTTTCCTTCGTTAAAAACTCCTTTTCTCTTCTGGACTGCTGGCCAGAACTATTCTGATTCCATGCTGAGAGCTCCCTAATGCTGCATTGCAACCAAACTTCTTGTTTGCACAAAGGCAATAGATGTGTGTGTCAACAACCATAAACTTCAGGTGATAACACCTTTTTATTTTCACAGGTTTCTTATCAACACAGAGTATTTGTCTGCTGATCTCAGAAGTGCTTTATTGTAAATCCCAGCAGTCAGTCATATGTCTTCAGTCTGGCCTAATGTCTGTTGTGCACTGGGATCGCATTGTGGCTGGCTCTGAGCATGGTTGCAAGCACAGGGATCATACAACTGGCACCTTCTTCTGTATTGCGTAGCCACTGGCAAGACTTTGGCTTTGGCGAAATTGTTTTGCAGAAAGCTGTTTCTTCATGGGAAATTCCTGGATTCTAGGTCATTGTGCCTGATTTATTTCAGGTTACTGAGGCTACTGTGGCACTGGGACATAATACAACTTAATACAATGATTTTCCACACATTTGGCATTGTTGCTGATGAAACAGACGTTAGTATTTCTATCTTCTGGGCTATTTGCTAAAGGGTGAAGCCTTCAAAGGGTCCTGTGCTTCTGAGAGAGTGGAACATACAAGGCACCAAAATATATTTACAGTAGGAGGCCAAATCCTCACTGCAGTAAGACTCAGAGACCAACTCTTACACATGGAGTTGAAATATCCGTACCTAACTGTTGAAGGATTTTGCTGCAATTATACACTAAGTTTAACACAGAACCAGGGTTTGAAGCTGAACATTTTGAACCTTGCGAGACAGAGAAGCTGAACTGGGGGTATAGAAATTTCATGTCCTTACTGGGGAGCAGCTGTAAATTGGGATATGGCTGAAAACTCAGTAATTGCAGTGTGAGCTTCATCAGCTGAATCACAGCAACATTCTTACCCTGCCCCAAGGAAAACAGATTTGTTGAGGCCATCATGACAGCAGCTGGGTACCACAGGTACCCTCTCTCTCCTTCAGTTAAGTATGGTTTACTCTGTGTCTTAGTTTGAAGGCAAGACCTTCTACTTCCATAGCAGTGCATTTAACCATTCCTTAAAGGATACCTTGTCCTTTGCCCAGCATTAAGGCAGCTGCCCTTCTGCCCTTCACCAATGAGAAAGGGATCAAGCCTTATTATTAACATTAAACAAATGATGATCATATTTAAATTTAAGTAAGATGTCCTGCAGCACCACCACAAGCATCAATTCATCCTTGTTTGAACCAATACTGGGGAAACAATTGGGGGGGCGGAAGCATATGTGAGGAGGAAAACTGAAAAGCCAAAACTGAAGAGGCTGTTTTGCAAGAGCAATTTACAGGCATAAATTCTAATTCTGAGAGCCACAGAAAGCCTCAAGGAACAAATCCAACAGATCACAATAGAATGAGAGAAACATTCATAGAATGCAGTGTGTCTGGTCTGTCTTTTGATTATATTTGCTCTTCTTGTTTGCATCAGCTTGTTTTTAATTGCTGGTTGCTGTGGTACTGTGGCTTCAACGTGATTTCCCACAAACCAGGATTTCACCTAAAAGGCTTTTTAGGCAGGTGAAGCAGGAGGTGTTCTATTATAGGAAACAGAAAAGGAATGTACAATTTTAAGGAAATATTCCTTCAGGAATTAAATACAAATTAAGTAAAATTTGGGTGTATGTAAATGCCATGTTAATTTATATAAATCTAAACTGTATGAACCCACATGTATAATAAGAAAGCCATAGTAGAGATCTGGGCTTTAGAGTGCTGGGAACTGTGTGTGGATGGATATCTGTAGACACACATATATACAGATATGCATACATGCATATATATGTATACCATACATATTTAAGTGCATACCTAATGACACTTCAGAAACCTGTGCTAATTTTTATCCTTCTTAAGCAGTCTTAAATGCTGCTTCAAGTTAGAACAGTGCAAAGAATCAATCATATTGCAATGTGGGAAAGTGAGAACAGAACACTGCTCTGAATCTCTCCTGCTGCTTCTGATGGCTTTTAATACTGTCCTAAAGACAGTAAAGCAAAAAATTACACATTGCCTCAGTGTGTCTGCTTGTGTTCTCTCCACTATTACAGGTGAATTTTCAGGACTGACAGGAACTGTTGCAGCAATCGTCAAAATGGTAAAAGTGATATTCAGATTGCAGGAATTACAAGAATGATGCAAAATTGGGAAATCAGCTGTGTTCAGCTTGTAGGTTTCATCTATCTAGCTTTGATTTTTAAAATCCACCCCCTCACCCTTCCATGTTTTGCATCACATTTCATACTGTCAGCCCCTGAGAAATACAGAGGGAGACAATATTATGCTGCAGGTGCTTCTTCACACTTCTGTCTACTTTTGAGTCTCCAAATCAATCCTATACACATTTTCCCAGCATATCCATTCTGCTGTATCCCATCACATGTTTCTCTTCCCACAGCTCTTGTTTGGCTCTGTCTTGTTTGACTCCATTAGTCCTCTCTGCAGCATTGCTGCAATAAGTGATCTCAGAAAATTTCCAACACAGGGAAAGGGAGAAGTGTTATTGCCCTAGATTATGTTTTGCCTCTGTAAAAAACTTCCATATGGATTAAAAGATCAGTTCGCCTGTCCTTTCCACTAAGCTGAGAGTTTATCCCTGGGTAGGTCTGATACACTCAAGGGCACAAGCTTCTAACATGACAAGTTCTGACTAGGTCCAGCCAAATACTGCCACTCACAGAACAGGAAAGTAAATCATAAGCATTAACAAGAGTGCTGGCATTCCCTGTACTAGCTTTGGGGATCCTAAACTGCATTGCTGAAGTCTCAAACTACCACTTATATTCTAGATACTGGACATAGAGAGCAGCTTCAGAAATGTCAGTGTCACTGATTCTATCAGCACAAATAAGTAATGCTTAAAAGAATAAAAATAAATAAGGAATGTTAAAAATAATCGGCAACACATTCTGTGCTGACTGACAAAAAACCCCATATTTAATTCAGGAAGGAATGCAGCCAGATGAAGAATGAAGATACAGAACACATATGACTCAAAGCTGATGGAAACAAATTAATCAAATGAATATTTGCCAGTAGTATTCACCCAGCTCTCGGCCAGATAACTCATGATTGTGTCCTCAGTTTGGCAATAGCTTAGTGTTTTTCTAAACGTGACACCCCAGTGATGTCCAGCCAGTTCTTGGACACAACCTACTTCTACAATTCAGACTCAGACATGGAAGTAACCCTGCACAAGGTCAATATGCAACATATGCAGCAGGAGCACATTTGTGTCTGCAAAGATGATGTATGTTTTGCCTATCTTCAGCCATTCTCACCAACCATATTCAACTCATTTGTAAGCCATAGAGCTAGTGAGTGTCAGATTGGCCTCTTCTGTCATGTAAGTATAGAAACTAACAGAAACCCTCATGTTTCCTTTAAAAGATCTAATCTTTGTGAAGGGTAATACTTTAAGTCAATCTTAAAACTCCAATTACAGAAGGTAAAGAACAAAAATCCATTATCGCTATCATTAAAATACCTTAAGGTTTTGAATCCAACCAAAATATGATGAGCTGGGCTCTTCCAATTGGAGAAGGGGCTGGCTCACTATATTTAATCCCTACACTTGGCTATACCACTCATGGCGCAAGAACAAGTCTTGACACACGTCTCTCAGATCCCCCGGCTGTTTTGCTCTCTGTGCTACCAGCAGGTCCAGGCATGGGTTGTTTTTTTGTGTACAAAGGGTGGTATTGATGGAAACAAACAGTTGAGGCTTGTGGGACAAGTTCGTCAGGTGGCTTATGGGAAGGTGCTTGGGATTTTCCCTGTTCCTTTTCCTCCTCATTGTTAAGAGTTGACTCCCTCTGTCCTCAGCAGAACTAGATTCAATATGTTAGATTCAATCCACACCAGAAATACTAATACTGTACCTATGGGAGTTCAGAGGTGGCTTGTGAGACTTACTGTTAGATCGTTATCAGAACATGGCTGTTTTAAAGTCAGATGCTCGCTAAAAAGAATTTCTCTTTCATTTTGTTAGGATTCCTCTCATTGTATTTCTTTCAGCTGTAATTTCCTCAGCTATAATTCATCCTCTCCTTCATGAAACTTTCTGCATTTAAAGGTGCATTGTTTGTACCTTTACATTGTTTTGGTATAAATTCCAACCTGAAGTTTTGTTAATTTACACTCACATGACACAAGGACAGAAAGGGCTGTTCTAGCCTGACCTCTTATATATCATGGGTCATTTGATATTACACCAGTAACCATTTGAATGACACTAATAATATTGTTTGGCTACAGCAAGTCTTTCAGAAGGGTACCCAGTATTCCTGAGAAGACAAATCATGAAGAATCTTCCTACGTATTTGACAGTTTGTTCCAATAGTTTCAGTAGTCACTGCTAAAGATAGGTGTTTCTCTTATACCTAGATGTCTGATCTCATCTTTTATTTAGCTCTTGTTACATTTTACTTCACATCTTAAATATTCAACTACTTACTCTTTTCCCCCTCAAAATGATATATAACAAGCTATTCATTCCCTAGTCTTTGGTTTGTGGGTTTTTTAATCCAAGATTAATTTCCATAGAATTTTTCTAAAACCTCCTTACAACTCCAGCAACTTCTAGAAATGTGGATACCAGAACTATTGGAACATTCCATTCCCAAACATTTCTTTCATACCATGCTTGGAATCTAGAGAAATAACACACTACAAAGCAACATAGGCAGGTGTACACCTGCCAGCATTTTAGTACCAACCTTCATGCTGAACCTCACAAGCAGCACGGAGCAGTAGCACAATCCACATGTCATCACATCTGTTCCACTCAATTACACACCGTATACAGTTTGCCTGAATGCCCATCACAACTGTAGTTACAGCTTTTATATGAAATGTTGCCCAAACTTAAGCATAGCCAAGTGCAGAAAGCAGTGGAAACAGGAATTTTACTGGTGTGACCAAGGGAAAATGTGTAAATCCTTCAGGAATACCTGAAGGGCAGAGATCTACTTGACTCATAAATTAGATTACATTTGATATGCCAATAGAAGCATTTTTAAAAAATCCAGCCCTTAGAGAATACACAGACATTAACATGTCAAACATCTTCTGTAACTGCTACATGATCCTATGAGGTCTTCCATAGCATCTGAATCACAGCAATTTTCAGTTATGAAATTATTCTTACTCATACAAATACAGTTCTTTGGTGATAATGTTCATTCACTGGAGTTATTTTGCGGTTTTAATGTGACATCATATATGCCACTCCTCAGAGACAACAGACTTTGCCTTTCTTCTTTTCAGTTTTAATGTGGAGAGATGTCTAAGGTCAGGTGTTCTCAAGAGAGTTTGGACTATAACGTTTCTTGTGTCAGACTCTGATCCCAATTATAGCTGCAGTTCCACCCAACTGCAGTATTCCTTGGGTTAAAAAAAAATAAAGTTATGGGTTTTTAATTAATTTCTGGATTGAATCAGGCGACATGTATTGGGATGAACGGGGCTCAGTGAAATAACGATGGCAAAGAAGCTGAGCTACGTGATTTACTATGCTGAGTACAAGAGCTGGATCTGACTGTTCAATCCTTCAAGAAACGTGACAGTTATCTTGTCTCTAGAAATGTGACAGTAAGGAAACAAACAAGAGGACCTGCCCCACAGAAGAAATAAAGCTCCATCACAGAAGGCACATGTTGACTGCAGGGTGACTCTCATAGCCTTCATATTGTTTTTTCTCATTGAAATACAAGTAGAGTGTTGTCCTTACCTTGATCCCCAGCAGATTATGTTAAATTATTCATATTTCTAATTGGTAATATAAATAATTAAGCAACAGTATATGACAAGAAAATTACATTTTGAGCTGCTGATGACATGCCTTTAGTAGTGTTGGCAGAAGCATGTTATTGTGAAATGGAATTTAAAGGTGAAAAAGCCCAGTGAGAAGAACTGGAGAGAGAACAGTGTTCAATGACAGGTAATGCTGCTGTGAGTGTGAATTTCCTGACTGCCCATCACAAAGTCCCGGCTCACATTAAGCAGGAGCATGCTGCTCTGTGATACTGTAGAATCTGCTAAGCACACAACTGTGCTGCTACAGACTATGTTCATGTAACAGGAATGAGCATCAGGGACAAATCCTGTGCACACTTGGCCCCTTCTGCAGGAAGCAAGACATGAACATTTATGTGATTATCATATGTCTGCTGGAAGCAAGGTGGGTATTGAATCCCACAGGTGACAGAGAGCAATAGGTGATGGTTCTGTGGCTGTAAAGTCTGAGAGAAGGAAGGGGTCTGGAGAATTTAGGAATTATTCTAGCTCACTAGCAGTGAGTATAGGCAGGTAAGAGCCACAGGATGTTACTAAACCATAAGGAAGCAATATCTGCATCATGATCATGAGGACTAAGTAAGCTGAATGAAAACTATTGCATATGAGATATATGACAGAAAGATGCTTTCCTGTAAGCAAATACTGCATTGTTTTCTCATCATAGCATTACAGTTGTACTATATCCAAGGATAATTGGCTGCACTGGCTATACTGCAGGACACTATGAGGCCTGTAGCGGGGCATTACCACACAGATATGTGTGCACCAGAGAGCTCAAAACCTAGAGGAGTGCATGAAATTAGAGAGAGAGATGCAGAACAAGTGTTTGTTTTAGGAAGCTCTGTTCTGTTTTAAGCCACAAGGCCACATTGTAAATAAACAGTGAGAACAAGCCAAGGCCGTTGTTACAAGTAAAAGCGTATAGAATTGGGTATTTCTACTCATGACCTTACATAACACCACCACCACCCCCAAAAAAGAAAAGCGAAGCAAAGCAGCTACTAGTTAGCAGGGCAGTGGACAATAACAGACTGTATGGTAGTCCTGGTTTCAATCAGCCAAAGCCTTATGAATGTTGGCTCCAATATTATTCCACTGCCAAAATTGTCATGTGTGTCAATTCTCTTAACTGTGGTCAGCAGATGGTACAACACTTTCCTGCCCCCAGGACCACGAGGGATGATTCAGCAAAGGAGGGTGTCTGCAAGATGTTGCATTGCATTTTGTGCTTCCCTCTGCTATGAAAATGTCTCTCTGAGGCTTTCAAAAGAGCAGGAAAAGCTTAATAAATCTATTATTTGGAATGGGCTGGGAAACAACCAGGGAGATTAGTCAAGGGCCTGCTACAGATCTGCAGAATGCTCTGTGTCAGGGTTCTCACCAAGGAAAAGCAGCCTTGCGGTGTTTTGCATTTATGTCCCAAAGCCCTGGTAAACAGCAGCACCATGACTATCCAAAGGCAGTGACATGATCCATGTCATTCAGTACTGTCATATAGCACATTCACATGGCACATCCAGTATTACATCCTGCTGTGGAACAGTTTCAGTAGTTTCCAGTGAAGAGGGCATTTCCTTACATGAAGTGAAAGAACAGCTCAGGAACTGCAGCCCTGACTGAAGCTGAGTATTTCATAAGCAAGCACCTCTGACAAACACCTTCAGGTATTCACTGCTTTCCAACTTTGTACTTTCCTCTGTTCCAGATAATCTCCTCCACTGAATGTACACCAATGCATTCATCCCACAGGGATAAATGCAAAGCAGCAGACACTTCTGGAGAACAGATTTGTTCTTTTTTTTTTTCTTGACTATCAGCTTCAAAGCATAAAAAAGACCAGGAATGAGATTAGCGTTGAGGAAAGAAGTTCATTGTAAGCCCCTGGCTGCATTGGAGAACCCTGGTTGCTCTCAAGTGAGGAGGAACTCAGGAAGCATTGCAGTGTTTGTTGTTTTGGGCAGACAGAGGCAGTCAGTGCTGTCATGCAGGTGACATGCATGAAAACTTCAGCCATTTATGGCAAGTTCTAGTTCCCAAATCACTGGAAGCTAGACTTAGAAGAAAGCTCAAAAGATTATCTAGTAAAGTGGTAAGATGGGACTGCTCTTCCATTTACTATCATACTGAGAGAAGTTGTAGGGACAAGCTTATTCCAGTTACTGAGGTGCTTGACACTGAGCCCAATTCTGTGCCATTACTGTACCATGGTAGTCTCTGGCAGATGTTTCTCTTTGCTTTGCACCCCCTTTCCCACCTCCAACAAATTTCCTAAAAGAGGAACACAGTATCACAGGTTTCCAAGAGTTAATGATTCACATTAAATAAGCAAGAGCATGTCACTGCAAATCTTACCAAGAGACCTAAAAAATGCCAATGCAGATATCAGATTGTTGCATGATTTGGAGAATGAGAGATCTACTTAAATGTTTTGGACTTTTGGCATCATCTGTGACCTCAGACAGAAGTCACATTTAGTTGTCAGATTACAGCAATGTTTATGATACACAGTCCTCTGCAACAAGCTGCAAATCTTCACATTTGGCACACTGCTAACATTAGCAGCCCTTGCCCAATTGAAGAAGTGGCCCAGGGAGTGCACTTCATTCTCATATGACAACCAATGACTAAATCTCATTTCCCAAACAAAACAAAAATGAATGTTTCATTTCCAAATCACTATCACAAATGCCATGGGTTTGAAACATGTTTCACTTAGCTTTTACTGTCATTATCCTGATTAAAGCAATGTTAAGGACCTTTGCAATTGGCCTGAATGAATATAAGGGGAATCTGAATCTAAGCCTCAGATCTAGATACAATCTTCAGTGATGTTTCATGAGAACTCAGATATATGTGAGCTTTAAATCTTCTGTCTTCACTAATGGTCGCTATCAACAACACTAGATTGAAACTAATGTCAACAAAACTAATTCAGCTGTGATTCTCTATGTGTACAATGACTAGAATTTTTTCCCTCCATTTTATCTGGGGTTTCAGCGATACAATGATACTACAAATATAGAATAGATATGTACACACAGAAAACTGTAAGTTTCCATAGTTTCTACTTTCCTTCCACTCTTCAAAGCTAAGATGTTTGTCAAATAGCTTCATACAGGTTAGAGTCAATTTGAGTTGGTTTTTAATCTAAATCTGAAACATTTGCTGTAAGGTTCAGGCAAAACAGTTATAATGAATCTCTGGCTTTGGTACAGTTATAATGAATCTCTGGCTTTGGTACCATGTACTGCCTTTCAGCACACAGAACTCACAAGCCAGCAAATGGCCTTTATTTACCCAAGAGATGGCGTCCAGAGGGTAACATCAACACAGGTTGTGCACACTCACGTAGCTGGATGATGGGTAGCTGGATGATGGTGAAACAATGTCTTTGTGGTTATCTTTGATGGAAACTGATTCCTCGTATCACAGTCCCACACTGCCCCTCACTAGTACAGTACTAGTACTATGTTGATGTTGATGATTTCAGATTTTACCCCATGTAAACGTTTGGCTTCTGAGCAGATTTACAATTTTACACCAAAACAATGGAAATTTGAAAGGTTTCTTTATTGGTTTTACATGGCTTCACCATTTTATTTTATTCTCTTGGGGTTTTCCCAATGAATCCTTAACCCCAGCATAGAAAAGTGCAGCCAGATAAACAGCTGGAAGCCAGTATTAGCTGTCACAAATTAAACAAACAGAAATATTTGTAAATACATGTAAGCAGTCTTGAAAAGCCAGCTCCGATCATCTGTACATCTCATGTATCAGCCTGTCTCAGACAATGAAATAAACACTTAACAAAATGTCAGCCAATCTACCAACATGATCCAACCAACCAACCAAACCCCATACATGGAGGGCAAAAGACAGCTATAAGGTTTCAGTGTGACAGGATCAGCAATCCTTTTAAGTTGTTTGCCTTTCCATGTGGGGCCAGTTTTACCTTGTTTCACCTTGCTTTGATTTCTGCTTCCTGCCCCAAATTGTTTCTAGACTGTTTTCCTTGAACGCTTGTTTTATAAGTCAAATATATTGATGTTAAATGACACTAACTTTCTGGCTGATTATGAAGTACTTGGTAATAAGCTTTTGCTATTGAATTTCCAAAACCAAGAGCACTCATCTCTGAACCCTACTGAATTCACTTGTTTGTTATTAAGCTGTAACATCTGAAGAATTGGTGTCTTCCCAAAGTAGGTATCCTGGATTGCTTCACTAGCTTTGTGTGTTGGACTACTGCCTTTAATGGAAGCAGCATTCCCTGTGTCTGGCCAATTTCTAAACAAGAGGAGGTCCACATTCCCCAAGACATTTTTGATGGCTATCATTTTTATCACTAACAGGATGAAGAGTAACCGTGAAAACAGATTAATTACTGGGAAGATTCATTTCCTGTGATAAATTATCCCAGAGCCTGTAAACATGGCATACACTGTAGATATAGCATTGTTGTCCTCTAAGATTTGGACAGCTTAGAATCACTCAAATCTGGAAGGTCATACAGCTGCCAACTGAATCGAATGATACTGCAGTTACTTAATCTGATCTGCTACATATAAAGAAGTTAGATGATTTCTTTGAGTTAATTCCTCCATCATTAACGGCAATTGAGGTTTAATATACCTATTTTAGAAAAATATTTCTAGAACAGTGGAGGTAAAAAGTCTAACAAAATGACTGGCAATTTTTTTTAACTGTTAAAAAGGCCTCTTATTGCTCATTGAATGTCTGACTTCGGACACCAGTACTGGTTCATATTGTGTATCGTATCTTACAGTGAGGGGCCCTAAATCAAATCTGATCTGGTTTTGGATATGCACAATAAGCAAAGTTCTTTGAATTTCCCCCTGAGGACACTTCAGTCATTTTCTTGCACTTTCTGAATTCTCTGTTTTTTTCCAATCCAGAGCTAGAACAAGCATGCTGATTTTATAATATGGACACCTTTAGCCTCTAGGAAGGGAAATGAGACCAACTGTCTCATGCCTACAGGCTACAACAAAATAGCTGTTCAGTGAAGTTCATTTAGGTAGTAACTTCCAGTTGGATTAGAACTGATCAGCTACACACAAAAAAGGTGTCCAGGACTCTGGGGCCAGCTGTTCTCCAACAGACGTTTTACAAACTGAAACAGTGAAATTGGAATAGATGGGTTTGCAAGCTGACCATAAAACTGTAATTAACAAAATGGTTGAAATGCAAATCCAGGGCAGACTCTTTGCATATGAGAAACAATTTTAAAGCCACATGCCTCCTCTTATGTTAGATAAGCATTTCACTAGAAAGAGCAATCTAGTGTTTCCTTCCTTTGTTCTAATTTCAAACCAGAGTAAAGCTAACAAACCCCACCTGACATGTAGCTCCTCCACTGAGGTCATTATAAGAGCCTGTACCTAGTTTCTGACTTGAAAAGATGTCACACTAGTGAACAGGAAACTGTGTGAATGCTTCTTGTGGTTTGAGTTTCAGATCACACAGCTGGCAATCTAGCAAAGACATGTTGCCTTTGCATTATTTGGGGTTTTTTTCCAGTCAATGTCCTATTTTCTGTAACAGGGCAACTAAACAGCTTAATAGAATTTCTGCACTGCAGTCAGAGACACAATTACAACATGAGTTAGCAACAGCAGTGGGAAAGTAGAGGCATGGAATTCAATACAACTCATCATTTGCATACATCCACCAAGTTCCCAATGTGCTTAGACAACCTTTTGTAAAGTTTACACTGCCATTCCATTATTGCTATTGTTTAAAAGTAGCTTAACCATGCCTGTACATGTTGCATTCATGCCTCTGATTAAGTGTAGACATACCCTCAGGCTTTGTTTGATTTAGGATCTCAGTCATGATTATAGCTGAGTAAAGTCCAAGCACCCAGTGTAGACGTGACCTAAAATCATGCTGTGCTGGCTTGAATTGCTGCAGTTACAACTCTACCCACCTGGAAAATCTGGATCTAGTAACAGAGCATATTGGACTTAGTGACTGCTAAAGCCAATGGCAATGTGGCCTGAGCAGAGACTAAAGTCAGCTCCATGTGAGTGGTCACAGTGGGAATTTGTTTTGAATAAGAACCAGTGTTTCAATGCTGACAAACTGACTGCTTGGATGTTTTTGCTAGAAACAACTCCAAGCAATATATTTGGCACCAGATTAGTACTTTGCATTTGCTTATTTCAGAATAACATTTCAGAAGTACCTCACCATCACATCTTTCCCTCTTTGCTCATAATTCAATGAAAGAACACTCACTTATCATGCCACATACAGCTCATTAACTTTGTCATTTATGATGCCTTTGCGAGCCATGGCACATGTTCAGACTTCCTGCAACACGTAAAGCAGTTCTCCCCTAGAGTGGCAGCCTCCAATACAGAAGAATGCAGAGTATGAGAGTTGGCAATGCTCCACATGAAGGATGCACATAGACTGATGAAGAATAGACACCATTCAGAACTTAATCTCTAGACAGCAAACTGTGAACACATACCCTGCTTGAGTAAGTGTGGGTATTTTTGGCAAACAACTAAGAAAAAGCCAAAGCAGTTTAAAATGAGAAGGAAAATACAACAAAAATCATCAGCTAAGCACAGAGGTAACAACTTCCTAACTTTTGGAGTCACATTCTAAAATCTTCACAGGGCTGAGAACTGCACTCTATCCTCATGGTTCCTCATTTCTCCATACTAACATCCCGCTTTTATATTATCCTTTATTGCTACCTTCCTAAGTCCCATACTCCTACATCTCCACTTCCATACTCCTTATATCTGAAGACAATTGCCTTCTCACAAAGCAAGCAGGAAATCTCAGGCTGTGAATCACTCCATGTACGTGAGGGCCACCACTTCCTTTAGAAGCTAGTTAATACACCTCAGCTTACATGCAGTTAAGTTTTTTCCCATGTCCATAAATTTCATTTGACTACATATTGCTGCAGTAGGCTTCTGAATTCTGGACAGAGCCTGTACATACCAACATGGAGCATGAAAGCTGAACCCGCCTCAAGTACTCACAGCCCTGGTATCATAGTTGTCTGCACATTTAGGACAGTAAGTCTGTATCTACTCAGTGGGATATCCTGAATATCCCTTCATAGTTATATTGCCAAATGAAGCTCATCATATAAACTTATGTACCACTGTCACCCTGAAATAACCAAGGATTGAACGCCTACAGAAATTCTCCGAATGTGATGTTTGGTCAGATCTACGTACTAACAGCTAAGATAAAGGTACTGATCTTTGAGCTACCACAGTTTTATCTTTCTTGGCTATCTTAGTTATCTGTGTGTCAGACTTTGAAGAAAAGGCACTGATTCATCATTTAAAAGAAAATGTAAATTAATCTCAGACACAAGTCTTCAGTAAAGCCTCACACTTGTATAAATTTTAGACATGCCATCATTCAGCCTGTAATCCCGAGTACAGTACCTGTGTGGCTGCACTTCTGTGCATGAGCAGCCATCATTTCTCTGCAGTCCCCCCCACTACACTACTTATTCCTGTCTTTGTGCTATCCCCTGCCTGGGCCCAGCCCTGCTGCCTGCGCTCTGCCTGATCAGAGAAGAAACAGGCAGCAAAGCAGCTTCTGATGAAGGGCACCGTTCCCTGAGGTGACTCTGGCAGTGGCTGGGGTCATCAGATCCCACAGTGGGTACAAGTGACCAGGGCAGGGTACAGGAACAGAAAGCAGTGCTTTCTGAAGCTAATGGTGCTGCCGAATGTTCGCGGTTGCTGTATCTCCAGAGTAATAAGAGAGCAAAAAGCAACTGAGGACAAATTTTTCAGGAGCAGTTTAGGATCACAGTTATTACAGAAAGAACCCTGTACAACAGACAGTATAGCTGATTTTTCATCACAGACTTCTTGATCCTTTCAGGTGGCACAGCAGTAACAGTGCGAGAATGAAGCATAAAGCAGCTTCCTGGAACAAAACACTGTTTACTATGCAATCCCTCTGCAAAGGTAACTTTTAAGAGCTACATCCAGGATGGTTCTGGATTGTGAGTTTCAGGGAATTGAAATGGAGGTTAATTCTCCCCTACCTGCCAGTTGCGAACTCAGCATAACTGAGGATACAGCCCCTTGACCTCTCTCTGGTTTAGTCCCAGAGCACTGCCATTGCCAGCCAATGACCCTGAGCTATGTATTTAAAAGAAGAGCTGGAGCACTCTGCAGAACATTCCTATGAATCACATAACCCAAAAAGAATGTGGTTTTACAATCTTTTTTACCAGTGGGGGAAGAATTTACTGGCACCAAAACTTGAATCCAGATGTTTTCATCAGGCACAATTTTGTTTTTCTTTGCATTCAGTCATGACACTGTATGATGCCTACAGTTGCATTAAATTAATGCAGCTACAAACAGGCAACATTCCTCACACATTTTCATTTACTTTGCAATATGCATTTACTTAGTTCCAGCAACACAACAATTCACTCTGGCACCATTTCAGCTTAACAGTTCAAAAAGACTAAAATTTAGCTAATGGTATATTTACAGCAAAGTAATTTTTCTTGCCTTTTTCCTGTATGTAAGCCTTGTTGGTAACCACATACACAGGCATATAGATGGGCCTACACATACATTATAAGCTGAATAGCCATTTAAAAGTCAATAAAAAATGAATTCTTGTTCCAAACTCCACAATCTGGCCAGATTTAAGCAGATCTGTCGTACCATAAAAATCAACAGTCAATGGGATTACCCCAACAAAGTAAAACGCATACCCTGTGGCCTGCAAGTTCCATCCTGGGAGAATAAAATACAAAATCAATTTCTAAATGGAGCTGGACTACTAAGATTCCATACAAAATTTTCTCAGGAACTCTTACTGAATAGGCATGAAAAGACCAACTGAAAGACATTTAATGACCAAACCAAACTAATTCTCAAAAGGCTGGGAAAACTAGATGTAAATATTTCATAGTTTTGTTCAGCTAATAAAAAGTCAGGACAAACTACCCAATATCCAAGCAGGTTATTTCATTTGGTTTTCTCAGCGAACAGCAGCAAATTGTGTTTCTTTTCATGTGCTTTTAAGAAACATAAGCACAATGACAACAGCCATCTGCAGGCTGACAACAGAGCTGCCTGACCTCTTGGAGAAAGCAAAGTTTACCCTCCAAAACTGTATCTCAACCCGTATTTTGCATGTTGGCACTGCATGAAGACCTTATCTTCTCCTGTACTGTGTGAAACATTAAACAAGAGCTCAGAGAGAAAGCAACTGAAAAATGATGTTTTATTGAAGAGCATGAAGGTTAATGGGTGTTGGATATGTCACTCATTCATCCGTCTCTCGCTATGTCTAGACTTTCAAGTCATGGGGTGTAACAGAAGCAAATCAGTCGGTGGGACCATTTAACAGAAATGACTGGTAAGAAGAACCCAGCAGTCACACTGCATGAGTGGCAGGGTTTTACCTGGGACTAACTCTAGTGTATCCTCATGAAGAGCATTCTCATCTACAGATGGAGTTGCTCACTGTGCTCCTGAAGAACAACAGTTCCATTTCATCTAAAAGAAATTCAGTACATGCACTGAAGACCATCCCATAATACCAGTCAGACTGCAAGTGGCAATAGTTGTGAGATTCGCTCCATAAGCAGACTCCTCACCTTGTCCACACAGGCTATCTAAGATCTGGAAGTAAGTCAACTGACCACATATTACATATGGGAACAGAGAAACTTTGGAAGGAAGTCACACACATCCACACAACAGAGTTAACAAAACCAGAAATGGATCTGAATTGTGACTGATGTTTTTCATGCATTCTTGCCAATATTTAGTATCTATGAAAGGGCGGTTTTTACCAGTGGATATTTATCCCCAGATTAAGTGTACCTTCTTGGACATTCACATAAATTGCCAGGCAGCAAGATAATAGCTGCATATAAGCAGCAGAACTGGAACAGATGGTGATGTGAACCAACAAAGTGATGAGATAGAGAATAAGTGAAAAGCAACCTTAATTTTAGAAAGGTGATAACTTGTCCATCTTTCATTTGAACTACCCAGCTGGTGAGTATGGTATGAACCTGATTTCAGATAAAGTGGTGCAGGTAACCACCGCACCAACAGTCTGTGGCATTCTGCAGAAGATGGAACAGTATAAATGCAGTATTGTTTGGACAGAGATGTCAATCTTCCTTCTTCTCTCAAAGATCCTGAGAATGTAAAAATTGCTCTGACAGCTTCCTCAAACAAGTTGCAACTAGTCTTCCATGAGAAGAAAAAACCAAGCCTTCATAAATCTAATGTTTATGAAGAAAATAACTTGCCTATTATTCAAGCTGTACCCTGGTTGATTTCAGAACTGGTCTGTGCTTGCGCTAAATGCACTGAGTGCTAATAAAAACCGCCTTGGATTAGAAATAGGGCTCTTTATTCAGCATTCCAAATGGAAACACTGAGATGACTGAACAGTTCATTTAGTGCTTTGATTTTATTCAGAAACATTGTTTCCACTGCATGCATTTATGAACTGGCAAAAAGCTCCATCCCAGGACTGTAGAATCATGTTTTCATTGCTGCCGCCCCCATGCAAGCAAAAATTGTCTCAGAAATGCAAATATCCACAATATAGAACAGAAATGGAAGCTTTGTCATTTGGTGTGTGCTCAGTTGCACCACGGCCTACTTTACACCCCACAAGGATGCCTAATGGTACTTGCTGTAGTGGCTAGGGAGAGTTAAGTCAATTTTCTTCAAATTAGTCTAAAACTAAGCTTGAATTTTGCATAAATGCAGTTTTCCAACACTGTATTTTTCTTCTTTTTTACATTTATTGTAGCATCACTCCTGCTTGCAGACATTGAGCACCTCTGCACACAATCTTAACATTACATGGTACTTTTCCAAGCAATTGATGAGGCTCATCTCTCCTCTTATTTATATTGGTAGAAATCAGGATGGCTTCAAAGTAGCAATTGAAGGTACACAAGTAGAAATCCAGTATAAGTGAGTGAAAATTAAATCCTCACGGATTTTAACTCCAGGTAAACTAAGGAATTTTTAATATATATCTAGTTCAGAGCAGAAATCTTTATCTCAAGTGATAGCTTTGACTCAAGTGACAGAAGCATTGCTATACTTCCACCATGACAGAAAGCTATAGAGAAATGGTGCTTTTTCCCCAAGGAATTTTATTAGTCAGTCAGACTTCGCTATTCATTGTTCATTAGTTTCCTCTTCATTAGATTCCCTAGATCAGTTTAGTAGAGAACACAACTGATAATGTCTCCCAAGTGGCAGCCGTAATACAAAAGTCACATACCTAAGTTATCCCATGTTCTGAGAGTGCAGTGCATATAAATAGTTATTCATTACTTCCAATTTTTAATTTAATATCTAGAGTACAGCAGCCACACAAACACCGAGAAATCAGAGTTAACACCTCAATACTACTCTAAAACCTTACAAAAATAATCTGTTAAGAAAACTGCTGTTATCCAAACTGCTACACAGATTAACAGTAAAACACAAAATAGTGGAGATTGTTCACTTCAACACAGTGCTGTTCTCAGATGAAATAATAAATCATGTCTTTGCAAAGCAACTCCATTTGCTTTAAGAGCTACTTAAGTGGCTTTCAACTGTCTGTTGGCACGTAAGCAGGTAGATAGCCAAAGCACTCTGACATATTCTCAGTAAAGCAGGTTTAGCTAGAATGCCTTAGGGAATGGGCTACATGCTGCTCTTCCTGTAGGCTGTGGACAGAACCAAACTACATTCCCCATAACCTCTGTCACTACATGTGGGCAGGCTGCCCACTCAGTCCAGCTGGCCCCACTGTTCTGGATTGTGCAGTGAAACCCATGTGCCTGCTGTCTGCCACAACAGCAAAATGTAAAAATACTTCTTCCAGAGTCCAGGCGTGTTCCTGCTCCTTTCCTAGGTATGAGGCAAGCCCCAGAGTTGCAGCAAGACTTCACATTGCCCCAAGTGGTCTATTTCACACTCCTTTTCTTACTGAAATCTTGGCACTACAAACCAACTAAAAATATCTCTCAGCTTAGGCAAGAATATTGTGAATAAAGTTATGATGTCTCACATTGTCATGCACATCTATAACTACTACAATCGCTCTCACCAATCACTGTCAAACAGCTCAGCATTTCCAGCAGCACACTGACTTCCTAAAGCTTGGAGTTACCCTGTGCAGTGAACCACATCGTCCTGTTTCAAGTAACAAGTTTATCAATAAAGGTCCCTTCCAAGCAGGATCTCTATGAGGTGCTTAAATAAACACAAGGTTGGCACCTTGAAGTCAAGACAAAACCAGATATTCATGTGTCAATACAAACAAATATCCACGTGTCAATACAGCAAAACAAAATTAGGTGAGAAATAGGCATGCAGCCTTATTTCAGTAAAACCTGAACAGAGCCTGAAATCACGTGCTCTAAAATATTGCCATGTCCCTTCTATCCTGAGGTGGAGCCATACTTTTAACTCTTGCAAGGCTTAGCTAGGTTGCAAGTCCCATAAATATTACACAGATCACTCTCATCATATATGTTGGCATTTGAACACTGTCAGTGGATACACTCAAACCAAACCTCAGAGTACCCCTTCACGGCATTGAAAACCTCTACCGTGCTTTTTAACATCACCCTGCGCACGGGGGCTCAATCAAATGTTCCCAACACAGCACTATGCTCATACAATCCTGCTGCTTAAACATTCCCTCCCTCTCAACCCCCACCCTTTTTGTCTTCCCGCAAGGTACACACCTGTATAACTCTTAAGATAGAAAAGCAAAGAAAACAACCTCAGAGCACTGTGACTGAGCTCTCAGGGTACAGTGTGTACAGTGCCTGCTGGGGCTGACAGTTGACAGTACTTATTTTGGACACATTTGCTGATAAGGACGAATGAGTTTGTACATTTCCTCCAAACCTCCAAGCTCCACTAATAAGCACCTGAGAGGAATGACTTGTCTGGCAATAATCCGGACACCCCCTTCCACTCCTCACCTTCCTGAAGCACATGGTCCAGAGAACTGCCCAGTTATCCCATCAAGATCATGGGAATGCTTTGCTTGGGTGTCTTTGGCACATTTTCTGGCTTAAGACAGATCTTAGGTTTTTATATTAGAATCATAGAATAGTTAGGGTTGGAAAGGACCTTAAGATCATCTGTCATTAGGAGGGGCTGAGACACTGTAATACATTTCAGGCATATGGTTTAAGCCTATAAATGTCTCATGTATATATATATATATAACCACATCAATGGCAGATATTTTGCATTTTTATGACATATTAAAAGGTAGTATTCTGAATTGAAATTCTTTCTTTTACATCCTCTATTTCTTCTTGGGCCTCCACAATGCTGCATCAAAGAAACTGATCTCAGAGGAAACTGAAACTTCCAAAAGTGAGATGTAAGCAGAGTTTGAAAATGATATTCAACAACGTTAGTATTGAAAATCTACACAAAAAATCCCTTTTTTCCTATGTGACAGTTTCCCATTACAATTCCTGTCTGTGGACAATGTTACTACATTGATGTGAAATTTGTATCACTGGAAGTAAGTTTGTATTAGAAAAAATTAACTCACAATGGAGCAACTCCTAAGCAATGGAGAGAAGGCAGCAGGTAATAATAAAGTACACCATTGGGTGGCAGAGTCAAACAGACATGAGGTCTAGAAAATGTCATTTTCATTTCCCTGTGTATCCAATACTAACATTCTAGTATTGGATACTAACACAGCTAATGTAAATGGTGAGAAGAGATGTCAAAGACTGTTAGGAGAAACATAAAGCAAAAATCCTTAATCCAAAACCACTCCTGAATGCAGTGGTTGTCAGGAATAGCCCTCATTTTTTCCCATCACAGGTTGGTGACACAAATACATCAACTCAAGATAAAAATCTAAATATTAGTTTGAATCATGAAACTCTTGTTTTTGGAGATTTCAAAACTCATGATGACACTGTTATTTGAATCCTGTGTATAATAGCTAAGGAATGAATAGCATATGGTGATATAAGCCTAAGTGTTCTTCAAAAGGCCAGATTACTACGCCAATTTGTGTGTTCCATTTATATCCTCTGCTGTTCAAAGCAAGATGGGAGTGATCTGCTGTACTAAGATAAAGATGTTAGGAATTTAAAAGTCTTTTCTGCATCCAGGAGTGGGTAAGTTTCTACCATCTTTTCCTTTAAATGCAATGGATCAATTTCTGTTCTGTTTTCACAATAGAATTTTTAGATAAGTAAGGACTCTATAGTGTCTGAACAAGAAAACTGCTCTTTGATCCATTAAATGTACATTGTTACCCAAGCAACATTCCCACAGCAGGTACAACCTGCATCAGAGCTCTGCAAAGTCCTTATATCTGAAGAAAATATCTGTCATCAGAGGTTATATCTTGTACAAACAGACTGGATAAGATTCAGGCTTTCTGCACACTCTGGCAATCAGCTGAGCTCTGCAAAATGTGCTTGGCACATCTTCCTGCTGTCCTCCAAGCACACCACATACCATGTACCATGCCCAGTTACTGGAGTTGGCAGACCTTCCTAATAGAGATGAAACTGAACTGAGCAGATAGCAACACCACTATGTATTCAAAGGGAAATAGTTTGCCTGAGCTTTCAAGTCTTGTCCTTTTGCAGGCAATGCCTATGCAAAACTTACTCAACAAGTAAATCATCCATATCAAGACCACTTTTGTTTCTTTATAATAAACAGAAAAGTATTACTACTGCCAATGCCTCTGTTTCCTGGGAGAGGAAAGCAAAAACAACTTTGTAATATACTATTACACTCTTTTCTGTGGGATCACAAGTCAGATATTACCTCTATCACTAGTCAGATATTACACATACAGAGAGAAGTAGGTAAGGCAAGTAGAAAAAAGCCTGGAGAGAAGCCAAGCAAAACACTATAATCTAAACATTATTTTACACTACATGGACAAGGGCAAACCAAAATATCATTAACAGTGGTTAAAAAGAAGAAAGAACAATATACATCCCCTTTAGCTCTGTTTATAAAAAGGTTAGTTCCATGGTTAAAATACGCAAGATATGATAGGACATATGGTTTAGTGTGAGGTGTCCCTGCCCATGGCAGGGGGGTTGGAACTAGATGATCTTGAGGTCCTTTCCAACCCTAACTATTCTATGATTCTATGATTCTATGACATAAAATAATACATCATCAGAGAGAGCAGGCTAAGTAGCGAAGAGAAAACCATCATTTTTTCTGATTCTACAATGTACTTTCTTTCCTGGGGCCATGGGAAGTCTTGTGTGAGTTCCTTTTTAACTTAAGCTTGTGGCTTCCTCCACTGGAGCCCTCAAAGTGCCAACCTATTTATAGGAGTCACTTTTTAGTCATTTGTAACTCTCAATCATAATACAAGTGACTACACCAGCAATGCATTTCTTGCATCAGGCACTTCAAGGCTTTTGTTGAACAATAATTACTGTTAAAAGTCAGCAAAAGTATAACCCAGCATAACCTGACATCTAATGCCTGCTCTGGTACAGAAGCAGATATGTTGCAATACCAGCAACAGTCTTATTTACCTCCTGATGCTATAAGGGTTATCATAATAGTGGCTTACTTCACAGATGAGAAAATTAAGGTTGTAGTCAAAAGTGTGCCTAATTCTGGCTGTGTTAATATTCTGTTCATTATGGGCACACAGTAGAACACAGGAAATTCAGCTTAAACACAAGCAAAAGTTTTTACTGCAAGGGTGGTACCACACAGCAACAGCTTGCCCTGTGAGAAGCTTGTGAGTCTCTAGCATTAGAGATATTCAAACTAGACAGAATCCTGAATAAAGTGCTCTATGTTGGTCATGCTTTGAGCTGGGGAGTTGGACCAGATACCTCCAGAGGTCCCTTCCAGCCACAAATATCTATGATTCTGTGACAAAAAAATCCCAAACTCCCAACTAAGAAAATTGTGTTGATTTCACAGCAATTATTTTAAGTAGTATTTACTAAAAATGTGCAGAAGATTGAGAAATCACAAACATTAAACAAATACATCTGTTTTTTCACTATAAATATATTCATGATGCCCTGAAAGTAAGAGATTTCTGTGAGGTTTCATCCCTTCATCCAAATATGGCTTTTCCAGAAACACATCTTTGTTTTGGGTGCATTTTTGTAATAATATAACTTCTTGTATTGTCCTTCCCAATTTCAGTCCTGCTGATCCTCAGGGTCCCTTCAAATGTACCCAATCTTTAGCCAAGAAGGACATTTTCCTGACATATTTTTTTTAACCAATACATGTATTATTACATCAAAAATGTTACATACACCTATACCTGTTTACAACACAAAACTTACAGGGACTAACCTATGAACTGAGCTGACTCTCAGAACATCATTTATAATTTACCTGTACACAGTGAGCTGCAAAGTCAGAAACCTTTTTTCCATCCCTGTTTCAAAGAAATTAGGCCTTGATGAAGACAATCCATCTAATGGACAGCATTTTTTTTCCCAACATTCAGTTTTCTCAGGACAAATCCCTAAGTTTACCTTTGACTTCTGCAGCAGCAGGAGGAGGTGTAAGACACACAGGCCTCGAAGACAGGAATGTTCCTTATCTCATTTATCATCTCATTATCCCTGAAACGTACATTTTTCAGTAGGGATTGTTAAAGGAGGACACACATCATGAAATGCTTCAGCTTTTCATAGGACCTGCCCAGCTAATTTTTGTACAGTGTGTTTGAGCACATAACAATGTGAGGTTCAGCTGGTGATAAGAAATGAATGTTCTGCTAAATGATCAAGGAGGGAAAAAATTCTAGTTTGGGTGAGAGAAGGTGAAACAAGGACACAGTGATAGAATCCAGGGTACAGAAACTAAACTGAATCTGATGCTGAGCTCCTTGGACTCTAACTGGGTCCTTGCAGAACATGGACTTGCTGGGATGTACTGTTGTAAAATTCCAGAGCCCAGGGAGACTGTGCAATGATATCTAACCTTGATGTGAAGGTGTCTAAAGAGAAGATTCTGACAAAAGGCACATACAGAATAATATATCAAACAGAACAAAACAAGAGTTCTGTCTCCTTTATGTTAAGCCCCCTTACAACATCTCATCTCTGCAGAGCCTTGCCTTGGCATAGTTTAAACAAATCGCTTCTCCTTATGCTTCACTGACACATGAAAGGAAATCTTCAACCATGGTGTTGTAGGTAATTCAGCTCTATTTGAAATTAGAGGTAAGGCCCATTTTATACCTCTCCCTCTGGGAGTTTTCTCTAATGCTGATCACTTTACCTGTTGCTCTACTTAAGATTCAGCTTGCTTAGAAATTACAACACAGAATATTCACCAAGCAGCATTGATTCTTCAATGAAGACTAACATAAGACACTCCATCATTTGAAAATGCCAACCTTAACTTCCATGGAGACTTTGCTGCTTTTATAAGAGATCTATCTGAAAACCAGAAATAATGATACATATTCACACTTGTAAGGACTTGGGCAAACTGAAAGTGAGCAGCACAAGGATAAACAGTATTATTATCTTTAACGGATAGAAATGATGAGACAATGTAGAGTTAACATCAAAATCTCAATCAGCTATAATATCTCCTAACACATGTTACAAACACTTGTATTTCTTATTTTCCCAGCTTTGCATTCTCTGAAGGACATTAATTTATTGTCTCAAGCCATATTGGGTATTTAGTGCCTGCAGAAGCTTATGAAAAGAAGATCTGTTTGTTACATGAAAAGGAAAACATGTTGTGGTTTCACCTCAATTTCTTTCCTTCTTCCCCACTTCTAAAGAGAAGAGGCAATTTTAAGAAGCAGGAAAAGTAAACAAATCAGATACACAAAAACAGCTCATGAGTTGGGAAAAACGTGGAACTTCTGCCTGGGGTGAAGTATGTAAGAAGTGGTGATTTGTTCAAGGGCAGAATTTTGGCATTTTTCTTTAGCTTCAAGTAAATAAATAAGACAAAGAAAAGTCTTTTCATTTGTTTTACAGTGCCTGGGGCTATGTACATTGGACACTGCAACTGTTTTCATTTAGGGATGAGTGAAGTGGTTCAATTAAAGCATGAACAGTTCTGAACCTTTGCTGTGAATAAAACAATATTTCTGGGGAGGTTCAAGGAAGTCCAGTTAATTGTCATTATTTACTTCTTTGTAGTTATGTGTTGTGACACTGTCTGGATTCAGAAGTGTCACCATATAAGCCAGTCCTATTATACTGTGTTTAATTCTGCTGATCAAAACAGTGTGAATTGGTTGGGATAGCAGCATGGAATTTTTGGGGAACTGACCCGAATAAAATGTGAAGTTTGGAGGTCCACCCATTACAAAATTCCCACACCCACTACCATGCCCTTTACTTCTGTGGGAAAGAAGGAGCTGTTACAATTTCTAAGGAAAAAAGCACTGAGCATTAAAGCCTTAGGATATGTCCACACTATAGGCCTCTGGAGGTGTATATCCTGTAGGTGAGAGGTATGATGAGATTCAGGAGGTGTGCTGGAAGAAACCTGTAACTTAACAAAGCAGTAACAGCACTTCACTGTTCTGAGTTGGTTTTCACTGGAAGGAGAGTTACCTGACATCATGTTTCACTGCACTGCTTTAGTACGAAGTGCCAGTGCTGCCACTGTTACTCTAGAATTGCCTTTGGTTCTGTGGTTGATGAGTATACCTTTCTAGGTAAAGGCCTCTGACTGGAAGCATGTGTCACCTTATGGCTTTGAAGCTATCTCACTGAGCTGTGATCAGTGGAACATTCTCCTCTGTTCTGTAATCCTTCCGTGACAGTTGTTTCCCACATCACGACCCAAGTTTATTGCATCCCTGTCCACTCACAGTCAGCTGCAAATAAAAACCTCAAAGCTACAATGTCAAAACTTTTAGCAAATGCAAGCCATGATTAACAGACAGAGCTGACTGTAAGCCCTCTTATGGATCCCAGCTTCACCAGCTCAACAAGTTCTTCTGGTTCCACTGAATCTGACCTGAGAGATTGCTTGCTGACTGGCTGACATCCCAAGTATTAAAGGCACGATGTATCTATAGATATCCCAGCCAGGTTTGTCACTGATCATATAAACTGGCATTTTCTCCGCTGACAATATCCTCAGAGAGGATGCACTGAACACTTTTTGCTTTCTTTGCTGCTGGTTACTTCAGAAAAGAAAGGAAGCCACTGTTACTGCTCACATTGCACCTGCTTCATTCACTGAGGTGTGCATTGCCCTGGACTGTTTGCTACTCCAGGTTTTTCTCTGTACCTAATTCTGCACTAAACTTTGCTTATTTGACAAAAGCTTAAAAGACTACTTTTCTTCAAGCTGTATTGAAGAGAACTGGCTCAGAGATTGTATCATACTGCATGTGAAGAGATTGTTCACCTCTGAAAAAGCTCTCAGCATATTTATGGTATACCATTTATAGCACATATAATTACATGCAGTAAAGCTGAAGGCTAACTGGTGACGGCAAAGTTATACACAAGACTAACAATCACATAATCATGCTGGGGCAAGAAAGAAAAACAATTTATGCCAATCCTACTTAATACTTTTCAAAACAAGTTGCAGAAGAAAACAGTAACACCATCTGGTTGAGGGATGGATGTTATTATTTTTCTCCTCATTATTATGTTTTTATTATCCAAATTAGAAAATAAAGGAGGATCACAAAATATTTTCTTCCTTCATTGTCCAATGCAGACCGATCAGATGGATTGTGAGAGAATGACCACAGTTTTTAAGGGCTTGTATTTAAACCCAGACTTCTTCAGATCAATGCTGCAAGTGCTTACATCTGTACTTAACTCTAATATGAATAATCCAACTGATTTCAAAAGCACAGTCAAAGGAATAAGGTGAGCACATACGTAAATACCTGTGGTATTAGGCTTAAAGTAGTGAATTTAGTCATTTATGAGGAACAATGATTTGTATGAATCTTTGGATTCATCTGGCATAAAAACTGTATTTGTCATGCTTTCCCTAAGCATCCTTAGTGATTTCACTAGTTAGTGATTTCACTACAAATCCTTTCAAAAGAAACAAGTAAATACATCCAGGAATCCAGGTATTTTTCTATCACACATTTTTTGGTTGCCAAAATAGTTATAACTGTTTCCTACCAAGTGGAAGATTTAAAAGTGCCTTTATATTCATGCAAGAGTAGCAGCCATTACCAAATTAATTTTTAAATGTGCTGTTGCTTTGGTTTTTTTTTTAATCTGAATGACAGTGTCTTTTAATTATGAAATAGGAAAACATTTACTATTGTAATACCCTATAAGGGCACTGATTTTTAATTTCTAGTTTGGGATGCTTAGTATTGTTCTTTACTGTGTCTTATAAAAGAGCCCTGAGTACTATTAGACAGTCCTTAATTCACTAGTTACTGGCTTTATACAGGAGAAGGTCTGGCATGGACCCCAGCTGTACACCATGCCATTGTCTGCATCCATCCTGGACCACTGATCTCTTACAGAATTCATCAATGCATCTTCCCTATGTGTATTGGTTTATTCCTTACCAGTTCAAGAGTGTGCACTGTTCTGCCAAATATGTGCATTAACTAACTTTTGTGGATGTTTTATGCATTCAATTTACTCTTTCCATCCAGTCAGCTGTTGGAAAATGCTGTGCAATTATACTGAAATACATGGCATGTACAGTATTGTCATAGGACAGTTATTCCCACCATGGTTGTTTGGTCATTAGAAAAGACACAGAAACTGATTGCAATAACTGAAACTTCATACAATAGATTCTGGGCCATGAAAGAAGCTGGATTTGCACCTGCTGCCATCAAGAAGAGAACTAATGTGACAAGGGTTTAGCTACACTTTATTCTTTGGGACTAACTGACAGAACATAGATCATCTACCACTGAGTAAATTGTGAGAAAAGAAATGCTACCAAAGTTGCCTTTGTTTTCATACTCCTGGAAGGACTCAAAAATGAGGAAATCATGAAAATGAACTGGCAGTAAACTGAACATCAGCTTCCAGTGGAGAGAGACACTTTATAAATGGAATTTCATAAAAATCAGAGCAAAAACTCTGGGCCAAAGTCTTATCAGCACTTTGGGATGAGTGAGTTTACAGCAGTGAATTCTGATTGGAACTGTAATTTTGATGCCTCAGTTTTGCAAATGCACAGCTCAAAGCAGTGTTGTCCTGCAGAGCTAAGGATACATTCTTTTTGAAAGAAATGCAATACCACGTGAGCTCACAGAAATGTTTAGAATTTGGAATCTGTTTTCCTTTTCAGTTTCTGAACACCAGACAGGAACTCTTGCAGGCACAGGTTCTTTCTCTTACTGTATTTAGAATTCAGCAGCTGCTATGCATTAAATCACATCTTTCTTCCTTTATGGTTCTAGTGATTATAACTGGCTCTGAACTTGAAGAAGTTTATCATAATATTTTTCCTGAGCTGCTTTACCTATTATGAACCCTCTTTGAAGTTCCTTCTAGTTCTACTAAGAAACACTGATAAATTGACATTAGCCAGTTGACTGAATATTACATGAAGATTCCTGGCTCTGAAAGAGGCAACTACAATGTGAAATGAAAACTTCGTTCATTCATTCACTCCTTCCCAGCAGCATTCCTTGGCCTGGAGCCAGGTACCATTTGACGTCATGGCTCTAACCAGGAACATAATGTGCTGGCACTGGGACAAAACTTTTACTATGGAAAAAACCAGCAACAAGTAGGAACTTATCACAGAAGCTGAGGAGGGTGAGTTAAGAGTCTGAGATTGAAAGCAAAATAGCAGAAAATTAGTTTAACTATGACAGGCCTAGTATCTTGCTTTTGTTTTCTGCACAGCACCTTCTTAAGTTACTACTCACAAGTACTAATCTCACTAACACAAACAGCACACACAGCAAAAAGATGTCCTTAAATACTTGTTACTTCCCATTCTACTTTTTGTAGCACTTACTGATGTATTAGGAAAGCTCCATTCTGTAACACTTTTTATTTTCAATGATTTGCAACAAAATAATTAAAAGCTCTTTTGGCCTACAGGAGTTAGTTTTATATTAAAAAAATCTCAGTTCTGTTTATTTGAGTTAAATATTAAACAGGTCGTAAGGAGAGACTCAAAAAGTTGGCAGTGTTTATACACAAAATCCAGAAAGCAGTGTAAGGATAGAAAAACAAGCTTCCTGGTCTCTTCAGAGCCATGGTTAAGGTACTGGGTAAAAAATGAAGGCCGAAAAGTTTCCAAAATACTGCTAAGAACAGAAAAAAAAAGTATATATACATACATGATACAGAGCAGAGTAGGAAATACTGGGATAGCCACAGCTGAAATCAGTGTCGCTGATAGGAATTTAGAATGCCAGACTAACAACTGGCAAATCACACAAAGGTTTCCCAGCATGGCACTATTGGATGCTGAGGGTTTGCTGAGAGCATTCCGACCCAAGTTCACACTGCAGGCAGAAAGAAGGTGCTCTATGTCAGAGTCTCATTTGAAGAGCTGTGATCCCTGGAGGTGGTGCCCTGGAGTGAGATGCCTGTCATTCACACTCCATTTTGGATTTGTCACTGACAAGCAGCCTGGTTTTTGGAAAATACCTCTCTATAATTGAGATTTTAACTAAAAATGGGATTAATGTCACTGCCTTCCCTTAAAAAACACTTCAAGAGCTACTGCTAAAAATTCTATGCAAGAGCTAAAATTAGCTTTATAGTGCTAGGGTGTTTTCATAACATGAAGCTAAAGAGAAACCAGACTGAGGGTTAGTACGCCTTACACAGCACACTGAGTAACAGTCATGTTAAAATTGCTGTTGTGACTGGATTTAAACCTGTGACTTACAGACAAGGCTCTGATTCAGACCCTGGCATGTGACACTGTCTTTTTGGAAAAGTCCAACAAAGACACCACCAATCTGTGGTAAAACTGGGGGCTGGTTCAGCTGAGGATGCTCCTCATGGGAAGAGCCTCCCATTAGATTCTCGTTATTGATTCTAGGTAGAGAAATTGCAGGGGTAAGACTGGTTGAAAAGTAAGGAGCACAATCAGTGAGCTACAAAAATATTTAGTGAATATCAAAAACTTGTGAAACTAAACTGTAAACCAATAACCACACTGGTCAGTGAAACCTAGAAGGATTTTCTTCTAGAGAGAAAGAGCAGACTCTGTTCCTCAGAGCTGTATGTTTTAAACTCATTGTTTTAAACTATGTTTTGTTCCCCTCATAACATTTAATTCCATTACAACAACACTTTCCAATCATTATTAATTTTCTTTTAACAAAATTGAGTTGTGTTCATTTCTAACCACATAGTTCATACATGCAGATCTACTTTGTGCTTCTAAACTTGTTAACCAATTGACTAAAAATGTGCCTTTCGGGGGATGTTTGTGTAGCATGTCTGTGCAGTTCAAAAGCAGGCATCCGATTCATTGAATTCACTGCTGTATAAGAGGACATTTAGAAACAGGACCTAACTGTGTTAAGCATATCTGATGTAGGCAGGTCTGCGTTCACGATTTGATCAATAAATGTGCACAGTGAATATTTAAAACCCCACTGCAGTATTCGCATGAGCTCTGCCATTCACAATACTGACATTTCAGATTATGTTCCTTTCAGTCAAAAACCTTGAAGGACTTCCTTGGAAGTTCTTGGACTCAGCACCCAGTACAGTAACTGTACGTGGCATCCAGTGCCTAGTTTTTGGAATCCAAGACTACAAATTCTGTCCAATGCACAAAATCAGATTTTAGCTCAGGCCCATGCCCTGCACCGGGAGAACTTTGAGGATATCAGGAATGCAATACAGGCTTGTACAGTTTGTTAGAAAGTTGAGTTCTAATCCTGAAAATCATTCTGAAATTCTAAAAAGCACCTTAAAAAAAAAAATCAGTGTTGATTTTAAATGAGTGTTCCAGAATCTTCCATGGAATTACACAGAATGGGCAATTAGCTGAGCTGCTAAGGTGGAACTGGGGCCTTCGTGATAATTTTAATAGCACCAAAGTCTGATCTCCTCGATTCTTTTGAGAGTTCCAGTCACTGGTACCCAAAGTTGTACTATTCCAGCCAATGACTTCTAGGAGTTTATGGAGAAATTTCCCGAGTTCTCTATAAATCTTATGGTAGACTAACATGGAAATAATTTTGGAAACAGCATTTTTATTTAGCACTTATTTAAAATTTACTCCTTAAGAAAATCTTCTTGGATGCAAAATCTTCCCTCACCTTCCTGTTTGTTGGAGCTCTTCACAGAAGGCTGAGTTTCAATTTCAGGCTGCTCAGCAAACACCATCAGATAGCTCTCTCTCTTTCAGTGCTTCTTCAAGGACTATATTCTTGTTCAATTCAAAACAGGAAGGACATCTTGGGAAATGAGCTCTGTATATCCTTCAGTGGTTTGAAGCTAAACTGGAATCATGCACAATACATTGCATGGACATTCCAGAAGTCAGTTTCACCAATTTCTTTTGGCCTAGGTCATCATGACCATCAGACTCCCAGCATTAATATGTGCAAATCCTGAATATATCCAGTCATTAGAGACATATGAAGTGGGAAAAGTTCACAAACATCGTGTTTTGTTGAAATCTGGAACTACTTAGGCTGAAATTAGACAAATATGGACAATAGCATACCCACTCTGCATGGAAAAACACCCTGCCTGAAGTGCAGATATCTGTTGCATGAAGAGTTTCAAATGGGGTGTAAGTGTCTAAAAACTCTCTCATGTATCTCAGTTCTCTCATTATCTCTGTGGCTGCTAATCAGCAGTAGCAATACAGACATATTCAGCAATGCCAAATGATAAAACTGAGTACAACTCAAATACCATCTTGTCTGGTCACAGGGCAGTCTCTGTGCTGTGACCTAGTTACACCTAGCCACAGCTACACATGTATTAATCAAAGTGAAGTTTTGTCAAGTCATATTATCACTGAGACATTTATTCTGGTTTCCTAAATGTTAGTCTGAATTAAAACCCACCTGGGCACTCTTTCTGTATCTAAATTTCAGTATGTGTTTGATTACCCTAAAGGCACTCAGGGGTTGTAGATTTCCACCTTCTCTGACCACAGGTAAACAGATATCCACACTGGGGATCATCCAGCAAGTCAACTGTTCCAGCTGCAAACTGCTCAGCATCCCAGTGCTTAGCACTGTTGGTGTTCTCCCCCTGGTTACCAAATTGCTGATCACATTGCCTGACATAGAAAAAATATTTCCTATTGATTTTACATTATTTCCTAAAGACAAAATTAAAGGCAGTTGTGGAACAAGTTTTCTAATCCCAATATTGTAACATTTAAACCGTAATAATTTCCATCTGTAAGTTCTTATTGACTGCTCTTAGTTTGAGCAACAGAGACTGTATTTTCAAAGTAGCCACAGATTTATCTCTTTCTTTGCAATAGGTATTCTGCCAGCTTCTTTGAGCTGCTTCTATTTGATCACAGTTTCATTACTGAGCATCTCCCATTGTTAGGGCAATAGTAACTGTCTTCAGTCTTACACATTATGTACTTCTCCCAAGCCTGGCTTTACATTGATAGAAGCTGCATCGCGGGAATGAAAACCATAAAATTAATTATTCACAAACACTATTCAATTCAACATATTTCACAATCTTTTAATCTCTAATGCAAAATACCAGCCTCACCTCAGCTGGATTTTTCCTGCGAACAGTCTGGATTCTCTCTAATCCCTAAAAACTGCTCTACTGCTAAAACAGTTGGTTGGATACTTTTTGTGAAATTGTCAATTTGACAAGTTCTATGATATTTTGAATAACTTATTTAATGGATTTTCTCTTCTTCATTATTTGCTGGGGATCAATGGCTTATGTGCAGAATGTGCAAACCTAAACGCAAACAATCCCCAATCATCTTATTGTTCAAACACACATTTTTTGGTTTTGGGTGTACACAGCCCCACCTATTGCAACCAATGATACAGTGCCAGGATTTCAAGCCATTAGGTGGGTCACGCATCCCATGGCATTGTTCATCTGGGTAACACATGTAAGACAAACATGACACACATCTCATCTTCCCATAGGAAGAGTGAAGCCAAGATGCATGGAAAGATTTTACAAAGGCTAAAAGCCATTGTATTTAAACGTGAAAAAATATCTGGGAAAAACCCTGAAGTATCAACAATTAGCTCTGGACTTGAACAAACTGAAGAGCTTCCACATTTTTTCCAAGAGGAGAACATGAGCACTTAACTCTTGTACAGGCAGCCAAGTTTCAAGCAGCTATTTTTTAAGGCACTTCTCTGCGACACAGGAGACAAAAGTTAAAGCTCCTGTTGTGAGTGACAGTGCTGACTACTGGACTCGTTTTTCCAACACATTCTCTTACTTTGACTGGAAATTCCACTCTGGTTCTCAGAAGTTGTTTGTAAAAGGTACATGTCTACAAGTGTTTTTTAGCAAAGCAGCATTTTCAGATGGAGAATACCATTTTTAGACAAAGAATGTTCTGCTAAAAAAGCTCTCAACCAGTTCTTGATCATTCCTCTTACAAGCTATATATCAGATAAGGGAAATAAAACCTTGAACCACAGGATTTTGTGATTCACTGAAATATCGCATGGTGGAATGTATTTCAAAGATCTGCATCCTTCTTCACTCCAAAGTAGTCCAATTTTCTGTGAAGACACTGCCTTTTCCAGAACTTAAATCTGTGCTCTGGCAGCAGAGATTTTTCACCTCATAAAACAAGATGTTCTAATATTTGAAAATGCTTTGCTGTAGTTAAAATGAAGTCCCTTGTCCCATCTGAAAGTTCTTTGTGTAATAGAACAAAACAGCCCCAAGCTAAAATGACCCTGAAACGAACTGTAAGAGAGTTACCCTGAAGTTTTATTTTTAAAAAAGCAGATTTGATGTGATTTTGCTGACTCTGAAAGCCATTGCAGAGTTATGCAAAGACATTTCAAAAGGAATTTTGTTTGTTTGCTTCCTTTTGGAGTTCTTGGCAGTTTTATTAGAACAAATGAATTACTGCTGTAAGGAAATAATTGTCAGAGTCTCTTATCCTGTAGTAAGAGCTCAGTTTCATTTTCATCAAAATCAGCAGCAAACTGGCAGAAATGGGAGTACAGGATGGGGGCAAAGATCAGTAAATTTGACTTTATTATCAAGAAGTGAGGTGGAAATTCGTAACACTGAGCTGTGCATGACCAACTAGCCAGTTAAATGGGAAGTTAGCTGTCCTTACTTAATCCTCTGTCAGCACAAAGTGGCAGTGCCCTTGGAACACCTAGCTCTGAATTTCCATCTTTCTCTACAGCCATCTTTCTTCTTCTACAGGAAGTTAACAGCTGAGGACGTGGTTAGGATGTGAGCTGTGCTTATAATTGGGGACTACTCGCCTTTATTAGCTGATTGACTACTAAAAAGCCTAAAAATCAAAAACAAAGCAAGAATATTACAAACAGTGTGAACACAGGCCTTCACAGAGAGTTTTTACTGAATACTTTGCATCTTAGAAACTATTACTCATTGTATTGAGAGAGTTTGCATCTCTGTCCCCATTACCGAGAGGATCAACATCAGTTTTCCCAGTAATCTCCCTACACGTAAAGCTTTGGAGAGAGCTGAAATTGATCCAGCAAAGTTTCAAAACATACAGACCCACAAACCAGACACCCAGCTCTGCAATAATACCAGGTCTGTCTTCAGTACATCATCCTTTGCCTGGCTCCTGATTAAATTACAAGGGTGTTAAACACAAATCAAAGGGTACATGGACTCTTATAACTATTAGTGGACTGTGCATCTAGGTAACAAGAAATCTTTCTAAGACATCAAGACTGGAGAGTATTTTAAGGTCTTTTTACTTGTTTTACCATTTAGCTCCCAGCTGGATTCAGACTTTCTGTACACCACACAAGATCTGTAGAGACACACTACATAGTTAACCTATGACTGTCAAAAGCATTAATACTTAGGAGGCTGAATCTTTAATTTCCAAACAAAGTTCTGGTATCTTCACATCACACAAAGGGAATATACACTTCCAAGACTATGCACTTGTGACACAGCACTAGCACCTCAACCAGGAATTTTATTGCTGAATCATGTGCTGCATCAACAATGGGGCAGAAAAGGTTTTTGGAGCTTTGCTACACCTAAGTTGTATTATTTAATCTGCCAAATGACACATCTGCAGCCGTGTGCTGCACCATGCTCCTGTGTCAGTCTGGCACCTTTTCCATCCATATCAGCGCCTGGTACAGACTTGTCTGAAACTTCTTAGTTAATAGCTGTTAAAAATGTTATTCTAAGCTTGAGATGTGCACCAGTTCCTGCACACAACAGTGCTAATTACACACGCCATTTGTGAACTTCTACTTTTGTGCTTGTAAAAAATGTTTAAAAGTATTCTAGTAAAATAGTCATTTGACAAAGAAGGAAAGTGAAACAAGAAGCAATGTAAAATACATACACCTAGATGAAATATGCCTGACTATTGATGAAAGTTTTACTTTGCTACAATGCAAAGTTCAAAGAAGCCATCTTAATACAAGATCATTCAGATCTCTCTGTTATAAAGTATTCTATTAGGAGCAGATACTCCGTGGATAAAGGTGGCTTGTGGGTTTTTTTAAGAACCTTAGATACATATTAGTTTTGCTTGTCATGCAGACCTGCTCTCTGGGAGGTTACTGTGACCCATTCATGTTGATCTGCACACAGATAAGAGTTAAATGCTGACATTTTCTAAGTGCTTTTATGTTTTCACAGATAATATTTTTCATAGGAACTAGAATAAACTGGTTTGGTTAAATTTCCTCCTATTTTATCAGTTCAAAAGAGAGATTCATCCCTGCTGGAAGGGTTTTCTTTATACATCGGGAGACCTGTGATTTAATCCTGTAGCACGAACACTAAAAAATTATTCACATGTGGCATGCTCACTGCCTGATGCTTGATATACAGAAAGAGTAACTGACTTTTAAAGAAGCTAAACACACAAATGTAAGCTCAAAATGCATATAAACCTGTTCCTTCCTTATTCTGACTACACATGCAGCTGGCTCAACTGTGCTCACATTCCCCCACCTACTGCAGGCACTTGCTAATGTCCATACATGCACATGGCAGATAATACAATCACGTTCAGTTTCCTAATGTGTTTGTAAACCAGTCTCATGGGCGTTTTACATATGCATTTGGATGGCTACAGTATCTGCTCCAAAATGTTTAAAATGTAAAAGTACCATATGAAAATAATTTTGGAGTATCTCTTAGCATTCCCGGTATATAAAAACACGTACTTCTTCCAGATCTAAAGGCTAATCCTTCCACTCACGTTAACATTTGGAAAAACCTCACTTGAAGATATCTTCTGCAAAAATACAGCCACAAGCTGTACTAGAAATAAGGATTTGTCACTAGGAAAAAATATCTAATAATGAAGTTACTGAAGCATGGGAATAGAATGAGAATATTACAGAAATCTTCATCCATTTAGGTCTATTTAGGTTCATCTGAATGCTTTCACTCCCTGCTACAAAACATTTTGTGCCCTTAGTATGCTTCTCCCCAACTGATTTCTCTGTGGTGCTCACACCAACTGGGAAAGATACCCCTGTACATATCATAATGGAAGATCAATGCTGTAAGGTGCTGAGAATGGAAGATGTGTCTGAGAGAAGGTAACAAGAAGAGTGAAAATAGATTGCTTAACCCTGACTTCTTCTTGAACTCCTTGATACATCCTGCACTCTGTTCCCAGAAACTCTGTCTATATATTCTCCTCCCTTCCACCCTGAATATATTCTGTATAGCTCAGCTTGAGAGTCTCATAGACAAGGTTTTGGCAGAAACTTCCACGCATCTGATACCTAATGTTACCTCTCAACATCTGTTCCAATAAAACTCTAATACCATTCTTCTTTCATGAAATATAAAGTCAAATTGTGTATAGAATATATAGGAAAATTCACAAGCTGCAAGTTTTACCCCAACTCTAGTTTTCACTCGATACATGAAGAAGCACAATTTGAGAAGACACTATCATAATTCTGCAATAAAAATGACATCTGGATTATTTACACCTCTAAGTAAGAACAGAAGTGGATTTGTCTGCTGCCAGACAGACCCTAGGCAGAATATACAGCAACATTTTAATTTTACAACAGCTCTTCAGTCTCTCTCCTACACAGAATCATAGAATCTTTTAGAAAAGACCTTTAAGATCATCAAGTCCAACTGTTAGTTTGCCACTGCCAAGACCACCACTAAATCATAACCCTAAGTGCCACATGTACACACCTTTTAAATACCTATGGAGCAGTCACTCCACCACTTCCCTGGGCAGTCTGACCCAAGCACTATTGCTAATACAGGTCAGGATGCTCTTGGCCTTCTTGGCTAGCTGGGTACAAGCTGGCTCATGTCCAGCTGCTGTTGACCAACACCCCCCAGGTTCTTTTCTGCTGGGCAACTTTCCAGCCACTCTTCCCAAGCCTGGAGCATTGCATGGGGTTTTTGTGATCCAAGCACAGGATCCAACACTAAGCCTTGCTGAACCATTTGGCCTCAGCCCATTGATCCAGCCTGTCCAGATATCTCTGTAGAGCTTTCCTGTTCTCCAGCAGATCAACACTCCCACCCAGCTTGGTGGTGTCTGCAAAAGGGATTTCAGACAATTTGGAGTACTGCACAGTCAGCAAAGCTTGGCTTTGGTTTGGGATTTTTTTAGGATTTTAAAATAGTAATGAAGACCTGAAAATTCAGTTTCAGGTTTATACATTTCAGAAGCATCTTTCAGGCTTTGTAGAATCAGATAACAAGCAAACAGTAAAGACAAAGCTATTCTCTAATTTATACTAGCTATTGTTTCATCTACCTGCTGATGTCAGAATACTGGCCACTGGATACCTGCCAGCAAATCTCCACCGCCACAATTATGGATTGTGCAATTTCATTGTCATTTCAGAAACCAGTGTATACTTCCAAGAAGATTTCAGAAGAGTCAATGTAGGTTAAAACACTGCCTCCCCAATCCCACTACCCTGTCCATTCTCCACCCCAACACCTCCTCCTGCACACGCACAACTTCTCTCTTCTGTTTATTTTTTGTTTTAAACACTCTAAGCAAGAATTGACTTTGGCTGCTCTTCCTGAACCCTGAAGTGTTTGAGCAGATAAGATCCAGATAATACGTTGGAAGAAAGTTTCATAGGTCCCTTTTCTCCTGGCAGGTAGGCCAGCTCTGCAGTGAGGTTTCTTTCCCCTGCAGCACTGCTTTTCTGGCCTGTCTGCTTCTCCGAGTAGGCCACATCTGAAATTTTAACTGTATCTGACTGGTAAAAAATGCTTCAGCCTAAAGATACTTCCTTATATACAGTGCTGGGGAAATACAACGTGTCAATCTACTTACCCTCATCCCAAATGTGGTGTTAGTTTCTTAAGCAGCTTTATTGAGCCCTTCTTGGATTAAGTGAAATGGAGCTCATCTGAGCTCCTCTTCATTTATGGAAAATAAATTAAGAGTCATAAAACTCCCACATTACAAAAGAAGTAAGATACACCTCCAGAAAAATAACTGATTTTAGAGGACAATATGAAAATAGTTCCACTTGTTTCAATGAAATACTGGTAAAAATGGATGCACTCTACCACTATTTTTTCCACTTAGAGGCTTATCTGAAACTAGAAGGCTCTCATTTTACTCCTAGGTAAAAAGAATGTCAGGGCACTCTTTCTACAGACACTTTCTGTCACTACAGGGCCTACATTAAGTCTGTGTGCCACCAGGAAATAGCATATGGAAGTAGCTTTAAACACAACCATTTAAAACATTACCTTAAAACACAGTTTACTGTGAGTCACTCAAATCATAAATTTAATTGTGGTGTCCTAAGGTGAAGTCTTTAGTGGCAATACTGGCTTATGGTATTGATATTTGTCTCCTGTAATCATCCTGCTCCAGCATCAATGTATTCTGTTGTTCTAGAATGATTGTTTATGTAGCCATGTGGTTCACTGCACTGGAGACCTGATCTTGTTTAAAACTAATCCAGAAAAAAGGTGATTTGGTTGGGTTTGGGGTTTTTTTTTGTTGCTGTTGGTTTGTTTATTTTTTTTTTGAAGTGTATGTGTTTGCAGCTCCATTTCCAAGTACAGCTGCATAAATAGTTGGGCTGGCACAAGTGAAGGGGTGGTGTACCACAGAAACCAGCAGCAGGTGGCAAAAGAGGTGAGGCTAAGTCAGTATTGTTGCCAAACACTTCACCTTGGATACACAGCCTCAAGTCTAGTCAGCAGTTCATGTATGTAATTCACTTAGCTTCACACCAAGTGAACTGGAAGCAAGGAACACAAGACTGCAAAACCATATAGGAAACTCAGGCAAATTTGCCACTGGCTTGCTTGCACTGAATGCCACTCTATGGCCATAGAGATAGCAATGATGTAACTGCCTCAACATTGAAGTAATGGTGTATCATTAACTCGAATTTAAGCTAATGCTTCCTTGCATATTTAAAACAGCAGCCACAACTCTGAATGAACTGCAGACATCCCCTTGAACACTTTGTCTTCAACTTGAGGTGAAAAATATTTATGCATGCAAGCCTACAGGTCTTTAGCACTCACCTATTCTGTCACCCTCAGATACACAGGCGATGGTGATTCCAAACTCTGATATGCCACATTTGCTGTAAGGAAAAAGGGTTGTTTAAAGAAAGGGTTGTTGAAAACATTCTCTCATTAATATAAATCATTGAACAAAGCATAAGAACAGTGAGTGAAAGCCTTGGGGTAAAGTAACCTCTAATCACAAAACATACCCATACACCTTTTATGACAGTAGGGAGCACACAGCACCTGAGTCCCATGTGACAGAATCAACCGCATTTTGAAATCTCTACTTAGAAAACTAAGCAACCTAGCAAGATTTCAACATAGACTTCCTAAAACGTAATGCTGCAAAACTAAAGCCAGCTCTGCAATTGCAATTTTATGTTATTAACACCATGTTAGCCATTAAAAGGTCTTTTCATTAACTATTTCTCTATTAGTTGCTGTTTGACCTAAAATTCTTATGAATAAAATTATTACTGCTGTAATTACTATGAGCAGTAAGGTCTACAGTGCCATCCAATGGTAACATGAGCTTTAGCATCTATGAGTTACAAATTTCTACCTCTAGCTGCTTCTGCCACAGCATGACATCAACCTTAAACACATCTTGCAGAACCATGAAGGCTGAAAAACATCAGAAGCAGCAAAAGGTTTACATACATGAACGTACAGGGTACACTGCCCCACAGGCACGGTTTGTCACACCATTGCTGATAGCTGAAACTTCAAAGTACAGGTAACAGGTAGATATAGCCCTTCTTTCCTTTCCACACAGAATTCTGACAGATTATTTCTTCAGGTTAATTTAGTGTAAACTGATGTACTTAGCTAAAAAGTTATTCTTACTCTCTTTTAACAGAGGTGGTAATGAGAAGTGTTGGTATCCCAGTCCTTCTAACAGCATTCTGGTTATCTCATCCCAGAGGAAGACTTTTATTTCCTAAGAGCTAGAGAATAAACCTGACAGCTAACATAGAACTCTGCTATGAAGTCATGTATCTTACACCCCATATAACAGATTTAGCATATTTGCAACCTGCTTCATCATGTTGCTTTGAACTATGGAAAGTGAAGAGAGAAGATCTGAAATGCATGTTCGAGTTTGGACGAGTACTTGCCTTTTTTTTTGTGAAGTAGAATAAGTTACAAGATCCAACCCTTTCTTAGATTCTCATTTTCAAGTGCCAGGTTCTAATGGATCATTAACTGACTAAAAACCCTGAATCAGTGTATATTGGGATGAAAACCAATGTGCCTCAAGTTACACAGGTTGGAATTATTTGGGGGGAGGGACTGCCTTCCTCTCTAAACTGCAAGAAGGATTGCGTCCTGTGATCACAGAATGTTTTCAGTTACCTAATCCTCCACCACTATAAGGATTGAAGGCACCAGTAAGGCTTTTAATCTCTTCTGCTTTTTCCCTGCAACGCTTTGCAGATTTTGCAACTTTTAGTATTTTGTAAGGTAGATTATGAATTTCATACAGGCTGTTAAGAAATGCTCTGCTGCTCTGGATTTGTGGAGAGTGCAATTTGAGGGCTAACCAGCTTTTAAATGGTTGCACACATTTGTAGGGCATAGGTCTCTATGATCCAGGTGGCTCTTTTCAGCCCATAATTGTGACTGTCTGAATATTTAAGACCTTTGATTCTACTAGGACAGAGATCCAAAATTGTGGAGCTTGTGGAGTCCAATTCAGCATTAGGATAAACAGTTATTGCCCCCTTTGGCTTCAACTGAACTTATAAATCCAGATATTAATTTACCTTCTTTACATTGCAAGCCAGGACTGGAAATCTTATGGAAATGAACCTTCTTCTAGAAATTCCAATCCAGACATTCCTATTACCAATCCAATTCTATTCCAATCATCACTAGATTGTGTTATAAAATTATTTGTTTTTTATTTGTACTGCTTCTTACCAAGAAGAAAATAGTTCAGAAGTCAGTGAAATGAATCTTTCAAAACAGGGCAAATCATGTAAGGGCAATTTTCCTTGCTGGAGCATTTCAGACTGAAACACTTTGCAAGTGGAAAAGTGTATCTTCACAATGAGTAATGACAAAGACCAGTGTAAAAAGTTAAATGACTCAATTCTTAACAGCCCTCCATTGACACTCTGGTAAAGTTTTCAAAAATACACTAACAGTTTCAGACCCTATACTGAAGGAAAAGAAAACAGAACTTATTACTTGATTAAATGGGTCACGGATGGTCTTTTCATACTACTTCCATGCAGAGCCTAATTTAGAAAGGGACAGTCTATGCATGAGACCCTATAGCACTGCTGCAACGATACTTCTGTGCTAAATTTTATATTTTTCATAAACTGAAAAATGATGGTTTTGGTTTCCACACAGAGGAAAGCAATTGCTCTAGTATGTGTTTTGGAGCTGAGAAATGAGTAGTTATGACATGCAACAGGGCTCCAGCCTTCCGCAAGTACATCTGCCTACACTTCAGATGCCACATCTACTCAGATGCTAAATCTCAGCCTCATCCTTGGAGAATCAGATTCACTGCAATGCGTAGTACAAGATATTGATATTATTAGCATTACAGGAAACAGTTCATCTCAAAGAAGACATTTGTTTCTTTACATGGGCAGCTGTGCTTCTACCTATCTACAGAGACACCTATGGAGTAGTTTATTGCCTTAATTTCCATTAACTGTGGGAAAGAGTGACACCAAGTGGTTACTTTTAATGGTGCATACATTTCGCGACAAGTAGTTTTCTCTCAGCAGCCTGTTCATTGAAGTAATTTCGGGGCCCAGTTCATTACTAAGGTTGGTAGAAGTCAGTCACGCAATGAGTTAGGTTAAGATAAGCAACTATTGAGGTCACAGCCAGCTAATCATGTCACGACATGCTGAAGCTCAAGCTGAGGCTGACCCACGGTTACAATGGCCCCTTGATGGGGGCTGTAGTACAGCTTTGTGGCACAGGCGGTACAGACAGGGACTCTGGTGACGCGGTGGGCGCCGCCGCACGCAACGCTTCTCAGCCACTAGATGGTGCCACCGAAACGTTCACAGGAGCACCGTCAGGGCACCCCCTTTACATCACTATTATCTGTCTTCAGTTTCCACTCCGCAGCTTCTTTTGTTCCTGATCCAGCTGAATTCCTATGCAGGTTGGTCCCAACCATAGTTCCTGTAAAGCTCTGAATAAGGCCACCTTTATGCACCATCTACAGTGAAACCGACCCCTGATGGGTTTTCCAGATGATCAGAGAGAGTCTAGCGTCCATGCTGGCCCCTTTCCCAGCCGTCCAAGGAGATGCGGATTCTCTCTGGGAGTCTGGGTATCCGAAGCAGGTGAACCCATAAGCCATTCTTCATGGCAGTGCTCGTCTCCTCTCACTGAGGACTTGTTTTGCATTGCACTGCATCCATCATGTAAGATGCTTTACTGCAGCTGAACTTCAGTGACTCTGTACCATATGGGCTTTAGGGTCATCTCTCACCATCCCAGTCCTGAAGTGCTTTGGACACAAGGACTGTTGATATCTGCATATCAGAGGAAATCTTCTGTTGCACATTTACAAACTGCAGTTTGTGTTCTTACACTCAGTTCATCTCCTCTTTGCATAAAATCCTAAAGCCTCTAGAGCATCATCTGTCTCATTAGGAGACAAGGTCAAGTGCACCACTTACTTCCCATAGATTAGAACTCACAGGAGGGATTACTCCACAGCAAAGCGATGCCACCTCTCATAATATGTTTCAGAAAGAAGCTGTCTTTTTGAAAAAGATACCAAGCATTCTTTCCAATAGACCCAGTACAGAGCTGTAATAAAGAAATCTTTCTTCCCTATAGGTTAACACACTTGTGTATTAATATTTTAGCACCTCTCTCTCAAACTATGAATGAACACAGAAAGAACAAGCCAAGCTGAAGAGTCATTTTCAGAGCACTGCCAAGCCAAAGTGACTGTACACAACTATATCTCTCACTAGACATCTTGGCCTAAGGAGGCAGACATGAGGAAAGCCAGATAGCAGAAAATCATTCCTTTGATTTTAAAAGCATAGAGTGGATACAGGGTTACAAGCCAGACTGAAGGTCAACACTGATTCTCCCACTGTTCAAGTTACAATAGCCAAATCATTTAATTGCATCTTTTCTAATAAACTGTGAATGGTTTCTGACACTAGTGTCCTACTACAGTATCCCTGTGCAGTGTCCAGTATGTGAATCCTCTGCTAGATCCATGCTGAGGTCACCAGCCTAAAAATTTGAGTATAAAATGTTCTACCCAAACAATTAATATGCACAGAATTTCTGCAGTTTTGGCACAACTGCCTATGTCAATTTTTCTCTTTAGTCTAAGCCCCCACCTTACCTATGGATTCTCCACTCTTAAATCCCTTGAGAAGCCTGGTCCTGAAGACACATTTAAAGCACCAGTAGACCACATTCTGAAAACAAAGAAAGGAGCTGTGGATGGGAATGGCCTTTCAGCTAAGACCTCAGCGGTTACATCCCTTACTACACCAGGATGTGGCAGACCTGCGTTCAACTCTTGCCCCTGCCTGAGGGAAACATCTTTCATGTCTCAGCAGTGTCCTAACCATGAGGTCATGGAGGCTGGTGCGGAGATCTTTTAGCCTCCCTCACGTATGTGAAACTGTTTTGCACAAACATCCACCCCCAGTAGGACTAAAATATGAGTGTCCTTTCTGATGAGTTGCTTCAGACCTGGGCTACAGTAATTTTGTCCTTAACTCACCTTCACCACAACATTTTCTCGCTATTAAAAAAATTTCTCTGGCTTCTGCATCTTGCTTCCAAAGGTGGCTCCCATCTGTGATCTGAGATACATACTTTCTGAACCCTTGACTCAGATACCTAAGCCTCTGAGAAGTACATAAAGTAAAATATTTAATAGTTTCCTAATTCTGCTACATCCTACTGTAGTCTCTCATTCTGAGTCTTCACTAAGCATGCTCTTTATAAGTTCCGCTCTTAATCACCTGTCTCTTCAGGGAGCTTTAAAGTTAGGCAAGCCTGAGTATTAATTTGTGTTTGTGACTTCAGTATTTAAAAAATTACAAGCTAATGTACATTTTTACCACAGAAATCACACCGAGTATACCAGGCTTGGTCCTGACTTACATACAGTACTAAAGATCCAGAATAATTTTATCACATTAAAACTGATGCTAACATCAGAACAAAATCAGAAGCGAAACAGTCTCACCACACCATATGACAATGTCCAATTGCACTGGATTTTGCTCATGAACTCCCACATACTTCAAAGTACCCAAGGCATAACATGTGAATCATTAGAGCTTTGTGTGATGTTGTAAAATTAGTGAGAGGAAAATCAAGACAGAACAGATCTTCACACAGTAACAATCTTGAACTACAACAAAAGAGAAAATCAGAACAAGGGATTGCTCAGATGTAACACCAAAAGGACATGCCAGAGGATCCAAGCCTTAGCTCTGTTGCACATAGACTGTATTTCTGCTAAACAGAGATACAAATGTGTACAGTGCAATGGCATTAAGCGTGTGGAATGTGAATGACAAGCTTCCCAGCTGCACAATGGAGGCAAGCCTGCTAGAACTGGCTTTATGTAACTATAAAGTTGCATTCAAAAATCAGTGAAGGAACAACATGTATCGTACTTGCAGACACTTTAATGAAGATTCATGACACTGGCTGTTTTAAAGTAGGTCATCTCAAAATGCTGAATATTGTCAGCAGAGAGCAAATTAAAACTTTAGAATTATTAGACTGAATGCGTCATTTAATGGGTTTTAAGTGAATTAAAAATAATAGAATTAGTTTCATTGTTCTGCTACTGTTATTTTCTAAACTTGAGGTCAGTCTGTTTCATATGGTTCTGTGGGTAGCTGGAGCCTTGTGTATATGAGAGCCAAATAAAAATTACTACAAACCCCTACAACTGTTACAAAGCAAAAGGTGGGGTGGTCTTCCATTCAGCAGGAAGAACTTCAGAATTCCCACTTTCAGAATGCACTTGATGGTTCCATGAAGTGACATATGTGCCCTTTACGTTGCTGCAGCACCACAGGATGCCAGAGATGAAGCTTATTATTTGTCATAAACTAGAATCTAACTGCAAACTGTTTCTGAAATAGAAGTCACAATGTGTATCACTGCTGCAAATTGCTTCTTACCTCTTTTCTACAGGCATAAATAGCAAATACTTGTAACAGTCTATCCCCTCCAAAATTTGTAAATTTTTAATAAAGTCATTGATGGAACCAGAATAACACATTTTAAAATGTTGCTGGTCACACACATTGCAACTGTGATAGACATAAATTTATGAAGAATGTAAGACCCACTAGCAAGTTTTAGTCTCTTACTTTCTGGGTTACTCTGTGAAATCTTCAGCTGAATATCAATTTGTTCAGGGGAATATACCAGCTTTTGCCACTCAAGGCAATTATTTCTGTGACAACAGTACACACTTAGCAGAATATATTGCTGATGAATCACTGACTGAAGAATTCGTACGGATTTTATTTATTACATCCATTCAGGAGACATAAGCACAAATGAATGTACGCTATCTTCCCTTATAAAATGCTTATGCACTGCAGTAATTCAGTTGCATTTAGCTGCAGCATCACAAGTTCTGACCTCTTCAGGCTTATGTCTGAATGAAAAATGGCCATCCACAGGAACTGCTCTTTGGTGACATTATAAAGATTCATCTCTCAGTATGGTACCACTGAAACACAGCAAGACTCTCCACGTATACTCATAACTCATGACCCTGAATAACAGGGAAAGGGGAAAGCAGCAAAGTTGTTAAACTTGCTATGCCCCCAGGTCCAGTAGGTTAAAAATTCACCACCTGGACTCAAGATAAAGATCCTGTGTCAGAACAGCCAGACTGGGAGAGAATATGCAGTCCCCCATCTTTTAGTAATACGGAAGCAAGTCTCAACAGGTGGAAACCCTTTAATTCATGGGGCTAATGTTGCATCTTCCTAGTTCCAAAAATCAAGAGAAATCCCATGCAGTAAAAAAGGCAAAAAAATAATACCATCTGCTAATGTCTCTATGCAACACAGCAGCTGACTAGAGAATAATGTTTCATTGTTTACTTAGATTAAGACTCTTATCCTATTAAGATGCTTTCACGGATCGCCTTTGCCATGGGAGCTATTATTAACCCTTTCCCAAAATTCTGGCCCCCTCAGCTCACATCTCTGACTAGTCCTCTCCTCAGAGAGCATCCATTTGTACATATGTAACAAATCTGGATCTGAGTGGCTGAACAGTGAAAGGGAGCCTCTTCCAAAGACTGTGCAGTAGAATTATTAGTAAAAGAAGGGAAAAGCTTCCTCCAGCAGGAACAAAGAAGTGCTGCGAAGGCTGCTGTTAAGCTATGAAATACTTTTGTCTTTATCAACATTGATACATCTTGCCTGGTGAGAACTCTACGACTCTCACTGTTTCAAATCCATGCTGTGCTTAGGGTATTTATAACCAAATTCACTCCTGAAAAATGTCGATCCTATAAATCCACTCTCACAAACCCTATTTTGGGTCAGTATTTGTGCTGCAGAGACACCAGGTATGCCAAGCCTGCACCAGCCCTCAGGAACAGTATGTTCTAAAAGCCTGAGAAGTAGTTATCTAAGAGAAGCTGGCTGACATCAGGAGGGAAAATTCTTGCTTTGGAAACGAAGTACAGTCTAGCATTATACACAGGATAACTATGTCCATGTGTTTGGAATGTCTGGTCTTGAAAATCAGGAAGAAAGACTTTGACTCTGTAGGCTACACCTTCCTTTGGAAATGAATGGCCTAATGAAAAGGGTGGAGTAGAACCGTACATGTTTACCTCCAGCGATAGGACTGTAGCACCTTGCTAGTAAAGGCCATTTCAGAGTAAGAATCCAGGAGCTAAGGACAGACGATCCAACTCCATTTGGAGCTTGTCACATCACACACTCTTTAAGTCAAAGGGTATGGAACAACTAACAGAAACACATTTAACTCTGTGGGCTGTGTAACCGTGAAAAATGAACTCTCCATGTTCTGATTACAGGCAGAATGCCTTCCCCATCCATGAAGTGGACCACACATATACACCTAACCACCCTGTGCTGCCAGCTCAGGCACTTGCTGCCAGCCCACCCTTTCCTCTGCAAGCAAATGGCCTCACGAGAAGTTTGACAAGTTTCTAACCCTCTTGTTGAAAACATGAGCCGAGCCCTTCCTCACGGCTCAGGAACCAAAGGACCAGCCTGGAGCCCAGGAGCTCCAACCAACGGCTCCGTCTGCTGCTCCCGTTGCCAGACCCCGTTACCGAGCACTAAGCCGGGGCTCCCCGCTGCCACCTCCAGCCTGCAACCCCTCAGCCCTGCCGGGGCCGCCCTACCTGTCAGTGCGGCCCCGGGCGAGTGTGGAGGGGAGGAGGCGGCGGCCGCGCCCGCCCCGTTTCCCACCGAGCAGGTCCGGGCCGGACCCCACCTCAGGGGGCGTCTGAGGGGGGGGGAACCTACAGCCCCTCCACAGAGCGCTCGCTCCCGTTACAGACCGCTCCCACCGCCCCGCATTCAGGCCCCTGTCTCTCGGGCCGCCCCGGACGTCGCGTCGCCGGGGCGGGTGCGTAGTTCCGGCGGGGAGAAGGGAGGGGTGACATGCAGAGCGGGCAGCCGCGGCCTCGGGAGCAGCTGGAGCCGGAGCTGCCGGAGCAGCGGGCGGGAGCGGTGCGGGGGGGACAGGCCTGGCGCGGCGCCCCCACCATGGAGATCGAGAAGGAGTTCCACCGGCTCGACCAGGCCGGCAGCTGGGCCGCCATCTACCAGGTGAGGGGCAGCCCCCCGGCGCTGAGGGGAGAGCGCTGCTTCCCTCACCCTCCCTCTGCTGCCGCCTGGTCCTGCTCCCCCCCACCCCCGCGACGTGTGTGCCGAGGTCCCTCCGCCTCCCTTCTCCCTGGTCGGAGCTTTCCCGTCTCCGCTTCCCTCCCTCCGGGCGCTGAGGGGGCAGCGGGAGGCCCCGCTCGGTGCCCCTGCTCCACGGAGCCCCTCTCACCTCCTTCCCCGTGGGCGGGGAGCGCCGGGCGGCTCCCCCCCGGCGGCGCTGCGGGTGCACGGGCACCCCGCGGGCAGCGCGCTCCGCTCGGCGGCTGGCGGGGACCTTCCGTACCGCGGCGGGGCTGCCCGGGGGCAGGGGTGGGAGCGGGGCAGCGGCCCCCGTTCCGTGGGGCGAGCCGGGGTTGTCTCTGCGGGACCCTTCAGCCTCGCTCTTTTTCGCCCTCCGGATTCCGTTTGGAGCTAAGCATGGGCAGGAATTCTCAGTAACCGTTTAAAGTTGCCCATTTCCTAATGTTAAGAGAATTAAATCTTAGTATTCTGTTTGTCTTCTTTTATTTCTATTAGCAGTGATGGACAGCATTGCATGCACCTAGGTTTTCAGTCACTTTAATAATAGCCGGAAACCAGCTTGTTGGTGTTACTTGTACAGTTACCTGGTACTGGTTTTTATTATTTCGTTTACTGCATTGTCGTGGTTTAAATGCATTTAGAGCTTTTTGGTGACGTTTTGAAAAACGCGTGTGGCACACGTGAACACTTGTAAGAATATTAGTCCATTGAATCCACCTTCACACACACAAGCAAGATAAATGAAGGCTTTTCCCTTTAAAAAGTTCCTTGCACATTTATCCAAAATGAAGTTTAAAAGGAGATGAAGCGCATGAATGGGTGGGCGGGTGTGTTCAGTCAGACCAGGCAGCATTACTGTAAAATCCATTTGAATGTTTAAGCTGGTATATTGCGTAAACTAATGAGTTTTAAGTTCGTATTTGCAACATAGAAGTTGGGCTTTGCTTCCCTTTCGCTATGGATTTCTCTGGCAATAAGACATTGAAGAGAAGGAGTGGACTTTTCTGAAAGTGAAATAGATGAACTCCAGTTTCAGAAGCACAGCAGGCAAGCTTTAAATGTAATAATTTGCAGGATGAACACATCTAGTTGTTTGGGTATTAGAGAATAAGCATAAAACCTTGAGCATGCTTTTCAGAAGGTCATTTTTTTGTCAGAGTATTTAATTTCCTGCGGAGTTTCAAGGCTTGTTAACTATATCAGTTGAAAGTCATGTGCATATATGACGCTATGTTTTTGCTAAACCATTCTTGATGATTTGGTATGTTGCAGGCTTAGTGCTCAGGAAATGATTTTGAGTAATATATCTCTGTCATGGAGATGGTGTATTTCTGTGGGTGCAATTTAATTACAGAAGTGAAACGTATAAAGAGAACGAGGGACTGTGGAATATTTTCAATGCAGGATCAGCATTCAGTGATATTTTTGTCCCACTGTCTTTGAATGATGTGAGTCAGTAGCCGGCCCAGACTGTGGCATAGCACGAGGTTTGATTGAGGACTAAAACTCAATTCAAGAAAATAAAGTGTTTCTTTGATCTGCATCCAACTGTTGACAAGCAGGAGAGGTGGGCCTTTTTTTTAAGATTAATGAGTGTATGCATTGATGTCATGTAACTCCCCTGCTCAACTGCATCTTTCAAATATCAGATGTTGAAAATGACATTTTGGCAGATCATGTACATCTGGAAGAACAATGTACTTCACTATAATCCGTGCTTTTGGTTTCTGGGCTGTGACATTAGCAATGCAGTTGTCTTAAAAATACTAATCCTTTTAGGTATTTTTAGGTCTGAAGAATGGCCTAAGTAGAATAATGTATGTTGCTGGTGCAGAAAAAAGTCTTCTTCTGAATTAACTGTACCACAGGCTTTTTGTATCTGGGTGTTATGATTGTAACTGCTAAAATTCGGAAGTGTTCACCAGTATTCCATGTGAAACATAATGCAATTTACTAACAGGCACCTCCTCTTGTTTCTTGGCTAAATCTATTATGTAGAGATACAGAACTGCACAGCATCTAGGGGAGGAATAATGAATGCTACAGGGAGGTGAAGCTGATTGGAAGGATGGCTACATTGGTGCCATGTGACTTTGAAGGATTAAAATTGTTCAAGCTTCTTTTTTCCTGGACAAGGGAAAGTGGTGTTCAGCTCTGATAATAGTACAGTTGTGCAAGAATAACATTTGGATTATTTTTTTAAACCTTAAATAATCACAGGACGGAGACAAAAGCATTTCAAAATTAAGACCTTGTGTAGGTGATTTTGTGACAATCATGTCTTGGGCACTGCATGTGTAGTGCAACTGTTCTCTGCCACAGGGTGAACACTGTTGAAACGCTACATGTTTTGTTGGTTTTGGTTTTTTAAATACCCAGTGCTGTTTCTTCCTTTCATCTAGACTTAATTGCTACAAGAACTACGAGATCCTGTTGAGGTTGCTCAGAGACCCAGTAGATAAAAAGGACTGGTCTGGTTCTGTCCATGGCTTGTGTTGTAGAGAAACATACTTAGAAGATAACTAATAAAATAAGACCTGATCTTAGCTTAAGAACAAACTTTAAGGAAAATGGACAGCAGATTAAATGTGAGCTTTGAAGTGTGATAACCAAGGTGAAGGTATGCAACAGAAAACAAATGCTTAAGGGTAAGTGAATAATAGCACACTGCATAAATATAATTAGAAGTATCAATAGGAATGAAAAACATTCACTCTGGAGATGTGACAACAAAGAAGCAATAGCCCAGAGCTAAGAAAAGCCACAGTTTAGGCTTGCTTTTAGAGCAGAGGAGAAAAAAATACAGATACTTGTCTAGAATGTCAAAGGAACAATGGGTTTTCATTTGCTACAGTGAGTGCAATATCAGATTTTGATTGTGATTTTGTATGCAGAGGGTTTTCAGAATTTTAGGAGGTATTTTAGTTTCTAACTTCTTGTACAGGGTGATAGAATGAGATATTATCTTAAAAACACAACCCTCAAATACAGGTAGAGTTGCTTCTTGTGTTTATATAAGCTGGTTATGTTGACTTTAGTATGTTGGCCAATGATATACCTTTGATGTGCTTATCAGTAGCAGTAAAGATACTTCTGAATTATTCTCTGATCTACCATTCAACTGGAATCCCATACAACATAGATGGAGGCAGAGCTGACTTGGTTTTACAGAAACATCTGTGGACACAGTTCATGCAGGGAAGGTAGCAAATTAAATTGTGCACTGCTCTCTAATTGCTTTTTAGTCAGTAGAACACAAAATAAGAACAAACTGGGTGTAGTCTAGATTTTCAAATATGTTTGGAGGCGAGTGTACTGAGAACAGAACTAAGTGTACTGCTCTGTGTGCTCTGGAAAGCTGAAGTGCAGTTACAGTTTGGTTTGAGGCCTGCAAGAGACACACAGCTGTTCTTGGTTTCTTTATTTTTTTGAGGATATTTTAAACTAATATTAATGTGAATGTTACATTTTTTCCTCCAACCTCTCTAAACTAAAATACTACAAATTATGAAAGTTAACAAGCTTTACCTACATTATGGAAGACAAAAATCTATCGTGGATATTTCAGACGTTTCTGTCGAGAGAGAAAAGGCATGGAAAGGGTTTTTTTCAATGTATTCACTGTCTCTGGCAAAATATTTGTAGAATATGTATATAGATTTTAATGATTAAAGTAAACTGTGAAATGGTTGACCCCATAGACCGGGTAGTAGTGTGGTTGTGTTGTGTATTTAAAGTAAATGAACAGGAAGTTCTACTGTGTTTTCAGTTTATAAGCTGCAGTGAGAGTTAAGGCTTTGTGCTGCTGCAGTCTATAAGCATTTGGGTTACTCTTTGTTTTGCTCTGGTACTAAAAAAAGTTTAAAGTTCTTTGCAGCAGATAAATTGTAGCATGAGCATGACTTATTCCAAATGCATCTTTGTACTTTATTCTGCCAGTTCTTGCTACTTGAAAATGCAGGTCTCTGCATGCATGCCTCACCACTTCTTAATTCATGCTATGTTGATTCATTCGAGGCTTAGCTTAATTGGCTCTGGTTATGGAAAGCTAGTTTAGAACTGACAGTTGCAAGGAGTCTCTTTTTTTGACTTCAGTACAGCTAAAGATACTCCATGTTTTCCAGTGCTATACAGCCTCTGAATCTTGACACAAATGTGGGAGAGGCTCCAGTGATCGAGTAGCTAAGGTTCTGTGGCTTGCAAAGCCAGTAACTTCTCTGTGACAAAATCAGACTTTGCCTTCATTTGCAAGTGATGGTATGTTCTGTGATATTGAGAATGTTTTGGGGCACTCAGCTGCATTGGTTAGTTATGCTACTAACTTTTTCAGATCAAGACCAATTGTGTCTACTGATGGCAAATGCGAGATTGAGCAAGTTGCATTATATAGAGCTCCAGAGCTGCTTAGTTTTCCTTGGTTTTCAGAGTTTAAAATCCAAGTACTTGAATCCAGATCTTCTGTGATAGCATTGCTATAAGTAGAACATTGAAAAGTGGAGCCTCTTTTGGCTTACTATTAAGGTGGATTTGCTAAAAATGTAGAATTGTACAATGTGCAGACAGTACCACACCTGATTCTGAGCACCTTTGGGAGGTTTTTATGGCCTTGGTATGTTCTTCCGCATGTTTCTTATTCCTCTGTGTGCTGTAAGGTTACATATATAGAAGGAAACTGACAGTTAAGGAGAATGCAGTGTTGGTCATAAGCCAAACAATGTTAAATTCAAATAGAAATAGCCCTTGTAAATAGAGAATTAAATGTGGTAGTGGCAGACCACGTATTTTGGAAAGTAAAATAACTTTCTATGTATTAGGGGTAGATTTGAATTAACAGGTAACAAAATTTTAAATCTTTTCTTGTAATACTTGCTTTGCAAGTGGGCTTTCTCCTAGGGTACTCTTTAGCTGAGACTTTCTAAGCTATGATTTACACAGAAATATCACTGCTACTTGTAAACATATCAGTTCTCAGCTTTTAGGTCAGTGTCATTAGCGTACCATAATAATCTCTTTGGATTGTGAATTCAGCCCCATTAAATATCTGAGGATATCAATTCCTTGAAATTCAGAATTCGTGTATGATTCAAAGTGGTCATCTTTTAATTAAAAGAAGTTGGAGGGAGGAGAGTTTGCAAACAAAAAGTAAAACCCCATCTATAAAAAAGTGTAAAAGCCTCAAGTCGTGCATCACTTGTACTCCAGTGAATGTGAGAATTGGGCGGGTTGTTTGAGCCACCAGATAATGCCACTGAATTGGTTTTTCAGTAGGCAAATAAACTTCTTTTTTCTTTACCAGCCCCATATGCAAAATGAGATTTGTGTTTGGTGTTAGCCTTTTTTTTTAAACACGTAATTACGCCTTTTGTAACATAAGAAGGGAAGGAACAAAAAGCATGTAGAGTATCAGTATCTGCTATGCATAATATATTAAGTAGTTTTCTAGTAGGTTTTGGAGATTCTGTGTTTGGGGTGTTTTTTAAGTATCTGCAAATTAAGTTAGTGCTGTGTGACAAAAGGGTCAGCTCCTGTAATGCTTTGGCCAGTTCAACATCAGGGGAAGATTTTCTCCTGTGGCCATAGTCTGTCTTGCATTCTGTTCACCTCTTTTAAAACAGAGGCTATTGCCCAGAAGTAGAAGGGGCTGGGCATGGAGCAGAAGTTCTTCAAACTGTGAGTTGAGTAGGAGGCTTATTAACAACAAATTGATTAGTACTTGAATATTGTACCATAAACCTACCAAATTAATAACCAAAACCCAAACCCTTTAGCTGGAGTGTTTAGTTAAAATGTTCTTGGGTGTAGGATTTCATATTAAAGTTTACTTAAATCTGCTTATTTTTGTAACTGATTTGGAAAGAGTTTCATATAAACTGAGATACAGGACAAACATCAGAGAATTGCCAAAGATTTTGTATCATCTTCTGTGCTGCTGTGAGGTGCGTCAGTGTTCCTGCATTGTACAGAATGAAATGAATTGGGAACTTTGTTATTTTCAACATAGTAGACTAGAACAATAAGACTGGAACACTTGTATCTGCACCAAAGCATGCACAGCATTGCTGTCAGGAGAGCAGCCGTAGTGAACAATGTCTGCAGTTTATCCTTAAAGAACCAAGTTATGAAAATGTAGAAGCAGATTCTCTGCAATGTTCATAATTAATAAAACAAACTCGATCTGATCTGGAAGCGTTGATGTTTACAGCACTTACCATTGAGATTTAATTTTTTAGTCATTGGTCAACTTGTTTCATGTTGATTTGCACAAGAAACATGTTTTTGTTTATCTTTCTGGTGCAGGTAGACATGCCCTTGCTGGTTTGGCTGGGAGAGGCACTGTGATACAGCATCAGAATACCTTTGTGTGTTCACTTTGTAGATCCTGTGGTGCAAACTCCAATTCATTTTCTACCAAACCCTGAGAATTTAGATGTGCTTTTTCTCTCGCCCACGCGGAATGCAGCTAAGATTCAACAGCTTGCCTGTCATTATACTAAGAAAAAGTGATAAAAGTGATTCTTGGAAATTCATGTGATTCTGCTAATAGTGATAGCTGATCTACTTTCAAATTGGGTTTGTGCTTTCTGCAGCTAAGAAAAAAGGTTCATAGAACAGCAGTGAAAAATCTGATGTCCTTGTTGGGAAGGAAAATGAACTGGCATAATAAGAAGCTTTTGGAAATGTTTCCTTTTATATTTTTATTTCTAATTCTTTTATTTCTAAGTTCTTTTTCCATATGTTTTCACCTTGCACAATACTTTAGCCTAGAATATGGACCAATAAACACATTATATCTGTAAGTTATTGTTTTTGCATTCATAAGTAGTGGAGTAACAAGCTGGTAAAGGACAACTACTTGCGGCAGCAACATGCAGCCAGCTTAGTTGAAAGATCTGTGTTTTCAACCAGTGTAGTGAGAGGTTTTATATTTTTCAGCTACAAATATCTATCATCAACACCAACTCAAGATGTAATTCCTCCTGAAATGTGTGGGTTTATCGGGTTTTGTTTGTTTTTCCTGGTGGCTTTTGTTCTTGCAATCTCCTACCTGTTCTTGTTGGCATGATAAATTATACTATACTTTTAAGAGAATAATTTTGCACTGATTTATTTCACAGAATTCTTCACTGAACACATAGCTTATTTAGTTGCTGTTTTGTTATCCTTTGGAATAGAAAAATATTCCTAGGTGGGCATATGTTCCATGGAAGAAAGCAGAGAAAAAAAACCTTTCTGCTGAATCCAGCATTAATCTTATATTGGATTTCCTTAAGTAGCGTACTGATAGCTACATTAAGGCATTTCCTTTGTTAGGGACTGGAACTAGATTTCTACTGTGTATATAGGATGTCTTGCTTCATTCTGTGTTGGGATCCAGGACATCAAATAGTTTCAGAGTTGTTTCAGCTCTTGGTTGTTGTAGATGCTTTGGGAAGATGCGGTTTAAGAGATAAAAAGACACCTTCAGCACTGAGGGTGAAGAGATCAAGACAAGGAAGATTTACTTGTCTCGCCAACTGTTAGGTAGTTGAATCAGATTTGAATTGTGTGGTGCAGTCTTTTTCCTGTACTTAGAAGAAGGTTAAAACAGTTTCTACATCAGTAGAAACACAAGATAAAGCAACAACAAAGCAACATTTGCATTCCGTCAGTATATGCAATTACAGAAACACTTCCATGCTGTTCCAGTGGCGAGTGTGGAGCTACACAGATCTTGCTGCAGGCAGACAGCTCACTATACTTTTTTTGTACTAAAATAATCGCTTGTTAAAAATGCTACTCAGTAGTAGTATTTTGAACATAAAGTGGCTGTTCTATTTGTGATCTTTCAGGTGCTTATTCTAGTATCTCAAGTTCCCAGAATTTTATGCTTCTGTGAAGTGCATGATTCATCTAGTACTTGATGCTGTGAGCCCTTCTACAAAAGACACTCTGTTTCTCAGATTCTTTATATTTATTTGGAACAAGTGCTCTACACATAAAGGGGAATGTTCTCATAACCTTCTTCCCTTGTGCACATCTGAATGAGAATTGCTTGTTTATATAATTTCTAATCCCACTGTAACAGGTTACAGTAGCATAAACAGTGTGACCTTTTAATGTGATCACAGGAAACAAATGTGAAGTTATTTTAAAAATGCATCTTCAACTAAGGAAGAGTATACTTCCTTTCTCTGTCAGGAAAAATAACCCGTACTGGTTTAGAAGATGGCGATTCCATTATACTGTGTAGGGCCTATTTTTTCCACTGTCTCTGTACAGTCTTTGTAGCTGCTTGAAGTAGGACCAGACTTCTGGATCATTGTGTAGACTGTACATCCTTGTTTTGTGTTGCGCAGGCGTAAGTGACTAAAGATGGGAGCTACTGGGAAAAGCAGAACTCTGACACAAGCAGGAGGTTTTAGTAAGAGGAGCATCTTTTGGAAAGAAGGAGAGGGTGGGTCATTGGAGCAGGAAATGAACAAGTATGACATGGCTTATTAAACAGCCAACATACATATACACATAGTATAGAAATTTTCTGAATGTTTCCAGAAATGGAAGAAGAAATCTTATGAAGTTTTAACCAGAAAAGGATGGGGAAGTAGACAAGTGGAAGTGGATGTTTTTTTTACTCCCTTGACATTTTAATTACATTGGAAAGTAACATTGTAACTTGTTTCTTAAACTTGTGACAATGGCAGTTACTACCTGCAATGTGTAGTATGACATCAACAAGAGTCTTGTTTCAACTTGTACCATGTTTTCATTCCCAGTACTAGTATCTTCTCAGAAATGGCCTGAAGTGTTTCATGACCAGAGCAGGTCTGCCCTTGTACTGTTTCAAAACTAGTATATTAAATACATGAAGGACAATATGTGCTGTGAACCAACAAACCCATTCTTTTTCTCCTTGCAAATCACAACATTAGCTGTGGTTGAATTGGTAGTGTACTAAAAAAGTGCAGTATTGAGTTGGGTTAGTTGGTTGATTTGCCAGTGAGCAGTATTACATATATGGTTCCTTAATAATTTCCTTAGATAGCAATTACTTTCAGTTCTTCTACAATTATCACTCTGATAACTCAGTAACTGCGATAACCTATTCAGACAGATAAACTATGAGAAAGCATGTGGTAGTCTGGCTCTGGCTGGTGGAGGCAGAAGCAGATGGAGAGCATGGGTGGTTTCAGCTGGGGGAAGGAGAGGATGTAAGCAGCCTGAGATCCAAAGGCCAGAGGTAGTCAGCTGCCTGCTCAGGGGGCAGGCTCAGGAATAGGGCTGGTTTTGGGGTGTAATTCCAGCTTCTGGAGCTTATTTGTTGTGGGTTTGTCAGACTCTGCTTGTTTTCAGTAATGGTGAAAGATTGGAATGGGGTTGAAAATATGTAAATCTTTACAGCTGCTAAGTTACTGGATTTATTAGCTGACATTAGTGGAGAGGTCTAATCTTACAAGTCTTTTTAAAGCTTGTCAAGAAGCAGGCAGAGAAAGGCTTCATGGAAACTACTGATTTATGTCTTATGTGTCATTGATTTCTTGTTTATAATTGTCATGGTTAAAGCAGAAATAATTTGCATAAAACTTACCATTCAGAACTGCTGCTAGGAGCCAAATGCACTATGCTTGGCTTTACTTGATTGCTTTATGTAGCCCAGTGTACAGGCCACTTTTCTGTAACTGGTGACAGGAAATTCCCTATTTGATGTGTGTCTGCAAAGTTCTCTACCGCATGGAGTGAGGTTTTCTGTTATGTACTTACTATCCTTTAAGAGTAGCTAAATAAGTTGATATAGCTACCTATTTAGGAACAAGCACTCAGACATTCCTTCTTTTCATGTAATAATGTCTACAGCTTTAGGATTTTATTGTGCTAAAGTCTTTGCTAGCAGTCTGTTCTCCATATAATAAAACTATCTCTCTACAGGCAAAGTTCCACCTTAGAGTACTTAGAGAAAAATAATCCAGTCTTCTAATAAAAATGTTTTGCCCTCAGCACTTTTCATATAAGAGGAGGCACTTGTGCATGTTTCTAATGTTGATAACCTTTATTTGTAGATAAAGCCTGAGGAGCCTTCAGTGTAATGGTCTTTTGGGGGGCAAGGGAATGGAAGGGGATGTGATAGGGGTGAAGGATTTTTTTTAAGACGTTTGAAAGTTACTGTAGTTTATACTCCTTTCCTAGTTTCAGCCGTGTCTGGCTGCAAATGAGGGTTTGAGGTAGCCACCAAATTATAAAGCATATTTAGTGGAGACTGATAACCGGCTTTGGCTGGCAGGAAGTGGAACATGATGAGCAAGAGTCTAGTGGAGCTGTGGGGTGTGGGGTGTTAGTTACAGCGCTCTGTCTGGGCTGGGAAAGAGGAGTTTAGGAAGTATTAGGAGTCATGCATTTCCAGAGAGGATGCTGTCCTTATAGAGGTAGAAGTTGTGAGAGTTGCTTGGTTTTGGTAAATCAGTTGGTGTTCTCGGAATGAATTATTTTAAACTAGCAGTACTAGTAGATGCATGAAGTGGCAAAACTGTTTATCTCATCTGATCTGTGCAACTTACTTTCACTCACAAATCTATTTCATTAGCATAGAGAGAATTAAACAGTCCTTTGAAGGCCTAGCTTGTCAAGTTCTGCAGTCTTTTTCATGTACTGGAATGCAGGGTGCCAATCTGTCCTGTGTTAGGATGTCTGAAAGCTTATCTTGATTATGTGATGTGACTGTTCAACGCTGACATTTGTTTTTTAAACTCTCGAGTTGCTTTCAGATGGGGAGAAGATGGCCTGCACAGCTGGAGCTGAAAGCTCTCTTTCACTGCAGTGACAGTTAAAACAGTCTCTAGAACAGGACTGGTTCTGTCAGTGTCTTAAAATATTGCTTTGCAACTTGGAGAAAAAATACAGAATAAGTTTTAGCATTTCATGTATGGCTGCTTTGGGGTTAAGGAAGGAGTTTTATCTTTCCACAGGGAGTTCTCAGGCTTGTTGGCCATAGGCAGATTTTCCTACATACTGTCTTTTCTGACATTCACCTTTTGTGTGTGAGAACTAAATGCTAACACATACTAGAAACTATGGTAAGTAAAATGCAGGATCGATATCCACTGTAAGAATTAATATATATTATTGTGTGTAAAGGGCAGCAAAGCAAAGTGCTCAGAAACCTACCTCAGATCTAAGCAGCTTAACCTCTCTGAATGTCAGTTTGGTGAATGTTACATCTTTGTCAGCATTTAAGGGTTAAGTTTCTCTTTCCAAAGAAAGTATTGACTTTCCTCTGTGCAACTTCTTCTGTTAAACCTGGGTGTAGAGCAAAGGTGCACAGGTGTTCTGTCCTGGAGCAATGGGAAGGTTGGACAGTGCGTTCTTTCCCCGTCATCAAACAACATGCTTGCGTGTTTGTAACGTGGCCTTTTCAGCCAGTACGTGACCTGACAGTCATATAGTTGGGTAAACAAGTGTGTAAGCTTGTGTTTGTGGGGACGGGGGAAATGGCATCACTGTTCAACTTGTCCCCAAAACTGTACTTGGTCCGTAGACTGTGAGCTGATCATCTTAGGTGTAGAAAGCTCTAAGCTTTATTATTCAACTAGCTTAGCTTGGATTGGTTTCCTAAACACATATTAGTCATGTGAGAAAACAGAAGTATCCAAATTCTGCTTTATCTAACATCTGTTTTCAGCAGTACTGTTTGTTCTCAGCAGGTTTTTGTGTGCACTGCAGTAGCTTGGCAACCTGTAGGTTGCACCATTCAGTGAATTCAGTGTGCTTTTACTCATCACTAAAATTTTCCTTCCCAAATTTGAATATTATAAGTACAGTGAAGTGGGCATCTGTAATTATAACAGCAGCAGCCATGTTAAACAGATCCCAATTGAAACAAGCTGTTCATGCGAATTTGTAATAGTTTCTTCAGATTTCAGTCCAAAAGTCTTTCTTGAAAATAGTGTAAGAAAGGGTAATTGCAGCTTCTGTCTGGGAATGGTAGCTAAGCAGTTAGAGCTACTCAAAGTTCCACAAACCAGAATGGCAATATGCTGAAAAACTTAACTGCTAAAAGTAGGACTGTTTCCTGGTTGTGTTGTAGGAGCAAAGCTCGAGTTTGGCCTTTCCCTGCACGCAGAGGCATGAACATGGTTTGTGCAATCCTGTTAATTGTACATGCTCTTTAAGCTTGAACCTCATTATGTTAAAAATGGTAAAAAGCTTTGGTAATAGTGTAATGAGTATGCTTTGGCAGAATGAGTCTGTAGTTTCATTGCCTGCGTTCTTGCTAATGGCCAACAGAGTGAATTATTCTTATGCCATAGATCAGAACTTCCTGGGCTTTGTATTACTCCAGTTTGTAGGGAAAAAAAACAGAATGCAGGAGGGAAATCCTCTTACATTATGGAGCTGATACCTGTTGTAGCATACGGTTCATCATTTTGAATGAACAGGATTTCTTGATACTAAATGAATCTAGTAATCCCCCTCATGTTTTTAACTTAAAAATGGCATCTCAAGAAGGGCAGTCAAACGTGTGGTACAAACATCTTCAAGGAAATGAAGTTTACCACAAAATAAGATGTAGATATCTTTTTTTTTTTAGTAGGTAATGCAAAGTTCACAACTTCCTATTTAACAATTCCTGCCGCTTCCTTTCTTCTGTGTTTTAGTACTTCCTCTACTTACAAGCTCATGACTTGGAGAATTTTCATGGAATTAGTAGAAAGTGGGAAACATGGCTGTTTCCTGTCCCTTCCTGATGTGGTCTGAATATGTGCCACATTGTAGTCCTCATGTGACTTCATTCCCTTAACGTTTGCAAATATATTAGAAAGTTTTATTTATCTTTTAGAATATTGAGGTACTCAAAGTGAATCAAATCATTAATGCAGAATGACACCCGTTAGCCATGAGAGAAAAAAAACCTCCTTTAAACTCTGGTTGCAGTTGCTCAGTGTTTCAAAGTAATGAACCAAGTTTACTTGTATGAGAACTGAGTTCTTTCTTTTTCATATGAAACATTTACTGGCATTTCTTTGCTTGCTTTTTTAAAGGTTTAACAGATTTTTATGTTACAGTAGTTATTTGTAGTTGTCTCTAGAAAGCATATTTAAAAATATGCTTTCACCAATAGAAATATAATTCAAGAAATTATTCTCTCACCTTTCTTGTTTATAAAAATATTAATGCTATAACTAGCATAATACATATAAACCAAAACCATGATGCCTTAAATATGACTTATTTTGTGAATGCCAGTTTCAAACACACTTTGATAATGCACGTTGCTCCTCATCTGTCATTCTCTAGCTGTTTCTGCGGAGTAAGAATCTGGTACATATAGAGCCACTTATGTTTTGATTTTTAACTGACTGTTAGCTCATATTCAAGCATGTTCAACATTGGCTTTGCCACTACTTCTGCCATGTAAGTTCAGTGACATTTAGACTGTTGGTGGGACAGTCAGTGTCTTGAAAGTCTCACCTATGTAATGTATTCATAAGATGACATAGCAGAAACTTGGGCTGTGTGGCCAAAATACAGTATTAAATGTAGTTTGGCTAAAAAATTACCTTCGATTTCTAATGCATTTCTTCCATCATCTGAACAAAAATGGCTTCAGCCTCCAGGTCGCTACTTCTAAAACACAGAGGCTTACAAAATAAACTTCATGGCATTTCTGGTGTGCTGTTTTTGAGATGTGTATTCAAGTCTACCTGTTTCATTCTTTTACTGCTGAACAGATACATGTGCTACATGAAAACTTTTGTGCATTGATTACTGGAAGTAAAGTACAGAGATCTTTAAGCAAGGACTGCATGTTCATAAGCAAGCAGCTATGAACTGGGCCTTTACTTTTCCTTTCAAGACAGGCTCTTAATGTTCCATATAGAAAGTAGATTGCCTGTACCTTATCAAATAAGGATATATGCCTTTATAAATGAAACATTACAGAAAAAAATAGTGGTAAGTCTCTAAAGTCATAGAATAGTTCGGGTTGGAAAGGACCTTAAGAACATCGAGTTCCAACCCGCCTGTCATGGGCAGGGACACCTCACACTAAAAGTCTGAATAATCTGTTGCTGTTGCATTTGATCTCGTAATAGTTTTGTGCTGTGAAGGCTAATTTAGTAGGTGTCTGAGAGGGAAATAACCTTTGGAACTCCTATAATATGCAAACTAATTAGAGGTTACAGTGAACACAGCTGTTTCTGCCAAGCTGACTAAGCTAGGAATTTAAATTACTATTTTTAACCAGCTTATAATGTCTCTAGTTCTCAATGGTACCCATGTTATTACTTTTTAAAATTATATTAATGTGCATGTCATATAACAAACTAGGTACAATAAATGTTAGTACAGCCAGTCCGTTACTTTTGAAATTGAGCAATCAGTGTAAATATACAGACACAACAGAACACTTCAGGTGGCATCTGGGCTTTGTTACACTAAACATATGTACTAAAGTCATGTCTGTGGCTTGTATGAATTCAGACTGAAAGCTTCCTCAAAGGAAGAGGCATGAGCCCTGGAATGAAGTAACTGTTGTTTTCTCTAAGCTGCTTACAATATATTTGGTCTAGTATATGTATTCCCCCTTTCTTACCCTCGAAGAAAGTTGCCTTTCTCCATTATACAGGATTTTTTTCCATGCAGTTGTTTGCATTCAAAATGCTTTTCTGTTGATCTTTGAGAGATGATCATTGTACAGACCCTGTAAAAATTCCTACAAATTCCATCCTGAAATCTAGAAGTCATTGCAGGTAACTGTACCATGAAATATCTGCACTAACAACCACTTGGAAAACAGTGCTAGTGGAGCTCATATTGTGCAAAGTGTTAACAGTTCTAAGAGATACTGTCAAGATTAACTTCAAAATTCTGAACTAGTTTCTTTTTTCTAATAAGCTTTAGTTGCTACATTCTGCAGAGATTACTGGAAGAGCAGAAGTGTTCCTCAAAACCTGGGTGTACTGAACAGACATATTTCATGCATAAATTTGTTGCTTTTACAAAAAAAATCAGTCTAATTTTAACATAACATATGGCAAGCTGGTGTCTAAATCTGCTTTAACAGACTGTACTTTCTAAAAGCATATAGAACTAGTTTAACTTGATAAAAATTATTTTAATTCCAATTTGCTTCTCTTAACACCAATAGCTTGCTTACTCTAGCCTCTAAATTACAGTAGCTAAGATCTGAGTTTAGTTTTAGTCAGTTGGGTGTACAAAATTATTCTTGCAAATTAATCCTGTTTTCATAAAATTCTCTTTTCACTTCTGTCTTTCATGATGGGAAGAGACTTTCAGACCAACACAAATCAAGAGAATAAAGACTAGGCAAACTTCAGAAGCTCTGATTCCTAAGGAACAATCCTTTTGTTTCTTGGTTTGTGTCATCATGGAAAATGGGCCATAGACAATTAATCTAGAAGTGCTTTTGTATTTAGAAAGACTTTCTCACCAAAAACATAAAGGAAATATACAATTCCAGGCCTGGATTCTATGGCTCTGAATGATGTCTGCTTCTAGTGACAGTTCTGGTTTTCTATAGTACTAATGATGGGGTAGGGGAGCTAATCTAAAACTTTCTTCGTTTGCCTCTAGAGACCAGGGAAGACAAAAGCATTCCTACAAGAGCCTAAAAAAATTGCTGAGTGAAATAGCCTCCCTTCTGAAAGGAGAAATATATAGATGTTCCAACACAGCTGTCAAACCAAGAGCATTGCAGCGAAGTGGTTGGATTCCTAAAATGGTAGTGAGAAACACTGACTCCTAAGTTAGAAAGCTAATGACTTTGGGTGTTGTGGATGAAAACTAATCTGCTTGGAGAACACAAGTTGCATCCATTATAGCAACCAAGAGGTGTTTTGTGACTGTCTTCAATGGATGACTTCCTTAACTGATGAATGGGGGCTGCAGCACCTCTTCTGTGAAGACGGGCTGAGAGTTGAGGGTGTTTAGACTGGAGAAGGCTTTGGGGAGATTTTAGAGCAGCTCCCGGTGCTTAAAGGGGCATACCAGAAAGCTGGCTTTTTAGAAGGGTAGGTAGTGACAGGACAAGGGGGCATGGCTTTAACCTGACAGAGGGGAGAGTTAGATTAGATATTAGGAAAACATTCTTCACTACAAGGGTGGTGAGGCCCTGGCAACAGTTGCCCAGAGAAGCTGTGGCTGTCCCATCCCTGGCAGTGTTTAAGACCGGGCTGGATGGAGCAACCTGGTCTAGTGGAACATGTTCCTGCCCATGGCAAGGGACTGTAGAACTAGGTGAGCTTTAAGGTCCTTTTGAACCCAAACCATTCTGTGATTCTCACTACTCTTGGAGCAGGACACAACTGGCTATTAGGAAGAGATAGGGTAGATCAGTGTCACCAGCATAAAGCCCTGTCTTCGTTCCCATTGAAACCCTCAAATGTTTTAGCAGTTCATGTTGGCATAAATGTTTAATACCAGCAACAACAACAAACTTGACAGTAGAGGCAGTGTTGTGAAAAAGTGTCTGATATTTTCCTTTGTAAGCCCTAGAAGGATATTTTTGTAATTTTAATTCTAATAAACCTACAAAGGATTATGTGTGTGCTCATTCTTACATACAGCCTATCTTTTCCCTTTGCATGCAAATTCCAGGGTTGTATTAAGAGTATAACAAAAATGAATTGATCTTAGAGTGTACAAAGTCTCCTCCTTTCCTTATTACTCATTGCATTGACTGTGGTTTTAAAGGAGGTATTGTAAGGTGCAAATCAAGTTGTTGAATTTGTAAAGAGCTTGATATGTAAACATGAGAACTCTGGAGATCTTTAAATACTTGGTTTTTCTGTTTTCAGACACATCTAGTGCTATAACACTTGTGACATAGGTGAATTTTTTGCTTTCGACCATATTGTCCCTGTGTAGCCATCTCTCATTCCCCCCAGCTTTTAATATTTGTTTTGAGCACCCACCAAAAATTCTGAGGTCCTCTTTTCCTCTTTTCAAATGCTATTTGTAAACTGTCTTTGGTCTTTATTATGAGTTACTGGATGACCACCACTTTAAAGTAGCTATGCCACCATTCGAGAGAGAGATATGTGGTATTTCTATTTGAACCTCATCTATGCCTTCAAAAGGAAGTAGAGCTGCAGAACAAGCTGAAAACTGTAAAAATCATGTTTTCTGAGTCCAGGGTTAAAAATCCTTGTGGTCTTATTCAGGGAATCAGATACCTTCCAGGGAATTGTTCTGGTGCTAACTGTATGGGTGGAAAATCAGACTCCAGAGGAAAAAAATAAAACAACAAACATCTGTAGGAGACTGTTGAAGAAAACAACTTTTCTTTCTCTGACTTGTTAGGATTGCCTTGAGGATGAGATCTATAAAATACCCCAAAGCTTGGCAAATAAATTTGTTGTCTCTACTTGATAGGCAAAATTATGGATTTAGGAGAGATGATGACTTTGTATTAGATGACAGTTTTACCCATCTGACAATTGTTGCTAAGGTCTTGTGTATTTTGTAGATGCTTTACCTGTCCCTTAGGGCCACTTCATGGCTTCACTCCGAACTAAAATCGCTTTATGGATGCTATCTAATTAGTTTCAATTAGGGACAAAAGGGAAAACTCATTAGTTGTGTTCCCAGCTTATTTGTGTTGGTGTTTGGGGGCTGCTTTATAAACACCTTGTCATTTTCCTTAAGGTCCTTTCCCAGGACAGGCCTCCTCTTTAGTGTTGGGCTCATACTTCATGCTATAAACTTCTGTACTCTGGCTTCAGGGCACGATTGCCTTTCCCTGGGGGAGGAAACATAATACATGTATCATACCAATTGGAATGTCTGGGGAATCACCCTTTGTTGGGAAGCTCTGATTTGAGTTATGCTTTCATGGATCATTTCATAAACACATCAGGAAAGTGACTGTGTGGGCTTCTTACATGGGCCATGTTGTGGAAACATACTTTGTGGTGGAACTACAGCTTTTAAACTTAAGAGAGGCTTGGTAAAATGTTCTAATGCTGACTTTGTTTTCTCTGGTAGCTTTTAGCTGTGTACTGGATAATTAGATCTCTATCTCACATAGAGTAACCTTAATTTGAAAATGACCTTGACAAAATGAAGATCTCTTGGGAATTGTTGCCTGCCCTTTTTTCTTGGACAGTTTTATTATTTTAAGAAGTTCTGTATTGTTGATGAGCATATATTGCTGCAGATAGGGAATACTGGACTTGTCTTGTTAATGGGACCAGTATTTTCAGATGAGTTAGTGATCTAGAGGTGGTTAACATGTTATCTATGAAAGACTTAAAAATAGTGCCGTGGTAATTGTGTGGTTCTGTAAGTTTAAACTGCTGCTAAGACTAATGTTGGCATTTCTTTAAAAAAAAAGAAAAAAAATCTAACATCTCTAACCTCACTTTGTTTCTTAAAAATATTTGTCCTGAGCAACATGACGGTGGTGTTTGTCTATTAAGCAGTTAAAGTGCTGTTTGTTTGGCTTTTAGTCAACATACTTTCCAGGAAAAGGTGAAAGGACACAAATACCACAGAGGAGTTTCATGTGTAGTTCAGTGAATCTGAACTGTAGGTTTCCAATCAAGTCTCTCTTTTAAAAAAACAATAGAGGCTTAGTGGGAAGACTCAAACTTCAGCTCCTCAGATATGCAGCTCTGCTTGTTTTCAGACTTGGCAAGTGTGATATAACTCATCAAGGCCACAGAACTGTGTTTGGATGGTGTGGGTCCTTCGGTAATTATAGTAGTTCTGTTACAGTTCATTAGTTGAGCATGTTAATAGACTCGGGCCTTAAACAAGTGACAGTAGATCCAATGCTAAGCACCTGTCTGGAGCTTCTCTTTAGGCAGAGGATTATATTGTACTTCTGTGTTGATACAACACCTAGTACCATAAGAGCATCTCAAATTCCTTGTTAACAGTAATAATAAATATGCCAGATTTTCTGAACATCTGTATTCTTTTCAGTGGGCAGTATGTCGGCATGCTCAATTAACTATAAGAGCAGGATGTGTTCAGAACCAGAAGTCTTGGAACAGACACATACACTGGGATCAAAAATGTGAGATAAGTAAAAAAAAATCTATAAAGATGTGATCAGCTTCTAAATGCCAAGCCCCTGAATCTGTTGCCTGAAGAGGATACACAGGTGTTGGTAGTGATAGAAGCGGGTCTGATTGCAGAATGCCAGTTGGATCCAAAATATTTCTCTGTTGTCAATTCAGATGCCAGGCCATGTTTAAATTCTTACAACCCATAAACCCACAGGTGGCCCTTTGTTGTATTTGGCTTTTGATTGTATTTGTCAAAAGTAAGGAGACAGTTTTTAGAGTGGACATCTGGAGGAGGGGAGAAAAGGCAACTTCATACAGGGGCTGGTTATGGTTTTCATTGCTTACTACTGCTGTCATACAGCTGCCAAGAATTAGGAATAGCATTATTAGCAAGTTTTTGTCCCTACAGCAGAGTACATGCTCTGATGTGCTGTACCTCAATAGATCAGATCACACATGCCTTCTGTGTGAAGGGAGAGGACGGTAAGTTATTAAATGGAACTATGTAGCTGTGTTCATCTGCAGGAGCATTCCTTTGCTTCAAGATTTTAAATGTTTCAGTGGGCTGAAAACAATTTACAGGAAATCAGGCTTGACTGATTCACTTTATGCATATTGATTTGTGCCCAGAGTAAAATGTCTGATATTAGCAAAACATGAGTGGTTTATTTATATATTTATTTATTTATTAAAGAAACAAGGCTTTATTATTTCAGTCATTGCATGTGGTTTCTTATTCTTGAAAGTTGTTGTTTTTTAAAAAAAAGGTAAGCTTTATATCTGAATTATTCGGGGTAATTCCTGTAATGGTCGTGAAGTTTACAACTGGGTTTGTGCTTAGCCAGAACAAGAAATCTCACCGTTTTCCTACCTTTATTTCAGTATCTTTTCTTGGTCTTCTGAAGATAAATTAACCACTGCCTGCTAGAATAACCTGTTTAAGGGCTCCAAGAATAGGCTGTCCATATTACAATCATGACAGGTAAAGAATCACCACCTGATGATAGGTCCTGAAACAGAGTGGAAAACTCAAAGGATAATACTTCAGTTTATTTCTTCTGTCTCTTGGATTCTTTTCTGTTAAGGCTTAGGGATTTCATCCATCAGATTACCTGGTGAGATTCAGACCAAAGTCCTGATTTTAGTTTGCTGATTGTAACTGAAGATGAAGTTGGTTTTCATTCTGCTGCATAAAAATACTTTATCCTTCAAGCGAAGGGTTTTGGATAAAACTGTTACAGATTAGACCATGCCAGCACAGCACTGCCTTCTGCTATCTTTTAGTAAATAGGACTCTGGTTGCTGAGAGGTATGGTGTCAAATGGCTGATTTTAGACAGCTATTAGGGCGTTTTTAATCTCAGTTTCATTGTGGATTTTTACAAAATAAATTATACTAGATTATTTTTTTTAAAGTTGCAAATTCCTACATGAGTACCAGTTGTTACTAGTGGCATTAACCCTGCAAACCGGACTACTTGGCTTTCATCTGAAGGCTGCTGCCCGTGTTCTAGCACAATCCTTGAAATTATTTAAACAAAAGATTATTTCAAACCTTTCTAAAAGACTGGGCTTTTTTTTCCCTGAGCTTTGTAAATGAGTCAGGCTTTCTGGATTTGCATACTGAACTAGTAATACTGAATTTCAACACATTAATTGGTGCTAATACACCAGTGTTCACGTTGGTATATTAACCTGAGCTGAGCCATGTAAATGAATTTAAATGATTGAAAGGCTAGTATGTGTTTGAAAATATTTGCATAATGGTGGAGGAATTGGGAGGGTTAATACGTAGCTGCTTGATGATTTAAAAACAGGACACAAAATCCCAAACCAAACCTAATTTCTAAAAGAGCAGTAAAACTTTAAAATACTAGTGACAGTGTGACAAGTGAACAGGGCACCTCTACAGATGGTGAAGCAGTGAGCAAGGAGTGTCTTACATATGATTATATTATTTATCACTTATGTTTTGAATTAACTGAACTGGTTTAAGTTTAAATGGTGATCATGGATTATGCAGGAATTTGAGGCAATAGTACAGTCTTGCTTTCTTAACATTAACTGAGATTAACACTGTGTGTAGTATCTCTGAAAATCAGTAGAGGATTCTGAGTATAAATAAAAAGTTATTCCATGGTTCCTATTTCATGAAGTCAGAGATCCCCTTGAGAAACTGTAAACTACCTGCAGTGGTTCCAAGGACATCCATCTCTTGTCCTTTTGTTTCCAGTTTGTACCTTATCATTTGCCACTTGTTTAAACTCTAGAAAATACCTTGGTTATAAGCAGCACAGTGATCTGGTTTTGCTGTGAAAAGGTGTGAGAAGAAGCTTTTCTCATCCCTCCCTCACCTTCTAGTGCTTACAGTCTCCCCACTCCCACCCTCCCTGAAGCCTTCAAGGTCTACACACATGTTCTTCACCTTGTTGGGTGGTTTGCCTTTTTATTCTGCTGGCAGCTCTGTAAAAGCAATAATGCTGTTGTGAGATGTCAGAATGAAAATATTGGGTAACTAGGAAAGGAGGACTCTGTTTATAACCACAGTTGTCAGTTTATGGAGCCTGGAATACACAACAGGCCAGGAATTATGCAGTTTAAAACTCATACAGAATCCATGCTGCAAACATATTAAGGTCTGGATTTGCTACACAGACTAAATTCCTTCAGGAGTTACAAAGATGTCTGGACTGTCAGATGCATCAGTCTATTTGAGATGAGGTTAAACCAAAACTCTGTCTGGACACCTGTAATGTTTGGGCAAATCAAGATCTGGATCTCATCTGTGATTATTTTTCTTATAGGAGAAGAGTAACTTGAGTTAGAACCTCTTGACACTTTAATGAGACTGTGGTTTATTTCCTGGCACTGACTTTGTTTGATGATACAGATAGCAGAGCTTTTCTTTTGCACAAGTGCTGTCAAGAAAAAGCCATTTCATCTTCTCAGAAGTCTCTATCCTTCCAATAATATGTAAGATACACTTCTGGAATAGATTGAGTGTCTGGGAGGAAAAATAGCAATGGACATGAAGAAGGGAACTTCAGTTGTTTTCATATACTGACCCTCCATTCAGTTGTTTCCTGTTTTGGCAGTGAGTACATGGCTACAAAACAGCAGAAGTGGAGTGTTCCTGCCAGCTACTCTGAACTTCTTCTGTTATGGGTCATAAATTTCAAGGACAAGCCGTATTTTGAACTTACTGAAATTTGAGAAGTTGCATGTAATTCTTTAGCCTAATATTAGAGTTTAGCTCTTTGATCGGCCTGGCTCTGCTGCAAGCCTCAAAAATAGCACAATTGAAAAATCACTTTTTCCTCATTGCAGATAATGACATTGAAGCAAATTGAGAATGGGAACAGCTGAGTTCCACAGAATTGCAGTGATTTATGCTACAGCAGTGTCATCCTTTTGACAACATGCAGAATGAATATACTGTTAAAATGGTTTTCTCCCTTTTGGAAGATTATACCCAAGTTGTAGGAACTCTTCAGGTGCGAGCATTTCCTTGAGCATTTACAGTGTTTGGTTTTCTACCATGATGAAGTGGGCACAGTAAGGTACTGCAGGGTTTACTTTCATCATTCTTAAATTTCTGTGGTTAGGTGTGTTGAAACTAGTTAGTTGTGAGAAACAATCTGTAATCTAGCTGCAATAAACATGGGCCCAGAAAAAAATAGTACCCTTTTCCACGTGCTGATATGATTTAAGAACGCAATCGTGTCCAGTTTACATTCTCCTGGGGGATTATTTCCGTGCCTAGAACCAGCTGACTGGTGTCAGAAGCTCTGCTTACGCTGCTTACGACAACCTGTTCAGATTGCCCATGTAGTGCTGAACGAGCAAGGGGCTTTCTAGGAAAATGATGTTGCAAGTGTGGGATTTTTTTTTTCTCAATATAATTTATTTATTCTTTTAAACCCACGTAATTGTGTTGTTGAACTTTAAACAAGCCTGTTCTCTCTCTTCATGCATGATGTCAGGAAGAAGCTCAGCATACGAGTCAATTGGGGTTTTTTTGAGGGAAATGAATAAGAAAATCAATGCTACCATATTTTACGTGAAAGCAAAACTAAGAGACTAGATAAAATGTTTTCAAAGGGTATTAAAAGTCTGCAGCTTGTTGTTAAAATTAATGTCATGTGATGCAATTCCCTGTTCATTTACCTGATCTTTAGATGACCTTCTTGTTACCTGGAAGTTACATCCTCATTTCTTGTCCGTGTCTGAATATCCTGATGTAAAGTGTAAAAAAATACAGGATAAGAAATCCAGACTTCCTTGTCAAAGGGGTTTGAATGAAGATTTGATGTATGTATACTTTGTGTCTTAGCAAGGTACTTTTGTTGAGTCAGTTCACTGCTTCTCAGTGGCTTAATTTCATAGAATCATACAGAATGGTTTGGATTGAAGGGACCATTAAAGGTTATCCAGTTCCAACCCTTTACCATACGCAGGTGTGCTAGACCAGGTTGCTCAAAGCTCCGTTCAAGCTGGCCTTGGTTTTTTTTGCTGCCTTACACACTGAATCTGAAGACCTTTTCCCATTTGTGTATTGTAGTTGTTCATTGTGGAACCCTTTGTACTGATTTTCTTGTGTTCTTCTATACAGGTCTTTGCCACCTCATATAACTGTAGTGACATTTCCATTCTGAAATCAGCCTGTAATGGTATCTCAGAAAACAGCAGCTTTCACTTGACCTTATTGTAACTTTTTCTTTACTCTTCCACCTGTACAGCAGTGTCATCGTGTTTTAAGTGCTCACTTTAAGATAAAACTTCTTTTTTTTAAGCTCTTAAGCTAAAATTATTTTTTTATTTAAGTCTTTATATGCTTGCTGTGAATTGCTTTCCATAGTGAGACTGCGTCAGTAGATGGATTACTATGCACTTCTGCAGCCTATGATAAGATCTCGGCAATTGCTGCTTCCCGTAGGAACAGAACTGTTAAAATGACAGTGTATCATTATCTCCTAGTCTGAGCTACTCCAGAGTTTATGGTATAATAAAAGAGTGTGATCAAATTAAGGCCTGCAGCAAAGTTCCTCAGGAGCCTTTCTGTTGAATATGAAGGCCTTTAGACTAGACATTATTTCCTCTATTGGAAATAGTAACATGCAGATCTGTACAACATTGTGGTGTGCTTGAATGAATGATGTCATCAACTGTTCTTCCTCTGACCTAATACTTACTTCAAGATTTTGGGGTATATCTGCTCTTTCTTAATCTCCTGTTGGTGTCTGAACAAGATGGCGAAAGTGTAGTCAAATGTGCTGTTGTGTTAGGAGTGTATGTATGGAAGCTGTAGTGTGGTACAGAGTGCCAGTGGTTAGGACAAGTTTGCAGAAAATCCTTGCTGTCCAAAGGGGGACTTGTCAGACTTCAGACTCCAGAGTAGTTACAGGTTGGGAGCCTCAATTGAGGGTGAATTTGAAGGCTGGGAGGAATGGAAATAAAGTGCTGTGGGCTACAGAGTAATCACTAATGTTGGGTGTTAATAGCAGGAGGAAGGGTCAGGTATTCTGATGCAGAAGGCTTTGGGACAAGGGGCTGAGACCCACCATGAGCACCTCTTCTTGGTGAACATCTGTAGGTCTCTGGAAGGTAAGGCTGTGTTCATGGGACTGATCCCTTTTGTCTCATCTGCCCTTGTGTTTTGTGTCCTGATGCTGTCAGGCCAAGTGGAGCTCAATTCATGCAGCTGAGAGCAATCTTCTCCTGTAAATCATGAAAGAACTTATTCCAGTCAGTACTGCAAATGAACAGCTACAAGAACTTTCCATCTGAAGAGCAGTGCTTCTGTAGACTTCCTCTTTCCATCCCTGAAGCTTTTGGGGGTATTTGCACAGCGTACGGGACTTAAAACCAGGACATGAGTGGCATGGGATGACTCATGCTCAAAACCAGAAGCATTTGACTTTGGAAAACTGACTTCAGTTCTAGCCCTTCCTCTTTAAAGTTTTATATTGCACGACCTTTTAAATGAAATGTCGAGCTTCCTTTTTAACTGACGGGATCTCTGCAGTGTGACTGCGAGTGTGATTCAAGAAGGAGTTTTGTAACTTTATCAATCCCTGTGTTCATCCGCTGCCTTCAGTTCTCATGACATCACTGGATTCAAGCTCCTCATGGCATAATAATTCCTTTTGTGAGTGATTCTGCTTTCTCCAGCATGGAGATTATCCTATTGTATTATTATTGACATATTCTGAAACCACCCTACCACTAGCGTTACGTGATTCCTGCAATAACCAGTAACAAAGGAGTTTTGGAGGAATGTACCAAAAGCCTGTAACATGGCCAGTTGTACCTTGGTTTTGTCTAATAATTTTCTCTGTTGAAGGCCATCTGATTTCCACTGAAGTCAGGTACATATTCTGGAAGTGATCCTAGAAATGATTTTTTTTGGGGGGTCACTTTAGATGTCCTAGCAACTGCTGTAGCCAAATAAAAAAAACCAACCCCCCAGAAAACTCAACCAAAACCCCAAACCACTTTTATCCCATGTTGCTGAGAAGAGTATGCCTCTTAGGCTTGGCTTTGATGCTGAGCTCCAGGCATGCATAGCCTCCAGGATTTTGGATTTTATTGGTGTCCATTACATTCAGCAGTGATGTGCTGTGTGCTTGCTGGGTTTTTCTCAGGAGGCAGCAGGTTGCCTGTTGCCATATCTCGGTCCTTCACTTTATTACCACCCAATCCCCACTCCATTTCTTTTTTGTTAGTTGAAAGCATGCTCCAGAAATGTATTACACTTTTTAAATTGTCTGTGTTTCGGGATGTATATGGGTAATTTGGCTTCTTCTCTTCTCTGTGCATCTCCTATGACTCCCTTATTCTTTCAGTACCTTTAGACATTGTAGCATCTTTAAACAGATCCAGTGTTTGGCAATGAGGTAACAGCCAGTTCTCTGTTCCTGGAACAGCAAATTACCAGTTTCAGATCCTTAAATACGGGATGTTGGTATTTGAATCTATGGAACTCTTCAAGACTGGCAGTAGAGTGTATGTGTGCATACACATATATGCTTAAGTATAGAGCTTTTGTATCAGAATGCCTTTGTATCATTCCATTTCCGTAATGAAGCATTTCATCCGCTTCCTTTCTTAAAAAAAGGAACAGTTCATTTCAAATGTGTTAATGTCGTGAAAGGAAACAGTGTAGATTAGTGCTGCTGCTAATTTAACCCAGCATTTACAGCAAAAATGCCTGAGGGTCTTCTGGTTTCATTTGCATTTTGCTGTTCTTATAATATGAATCTTAAGTGCTGGGGTTTTGTTATTTTTCTCTTTTTTAACACTTAAAAGAAATAACATGTAGGCTCTGTGGGAAATGTGGTTAGAGATCTAGAAAGCCATTTTTCCTGGTTCCCTGTTTTTGTCTCTTGTTAATCCTGTACAGTCAGTACAGAAGAAAAATAAACCCCTGCAAAATACAATGTCACCAACCTAGTGTCAGAGATGGAATTTATGAAAACACCCATTTTAGCTGCCTCGTGTTTGAGATATTAGACTGTGGCAGTCAAGATCATATTCTCCAGACTGCATTCTTCATAAGCAGAAATACTGGCAGCCATGTGTTAAGTTATAAAAAGATAGCAGCTGATGTCAGGGCTTATTTCAGAGAGGAGCCATTTCAGAATACTGTACTAATTTGGAGCAGGTATATGTAAAATAGAATTCTTCCCTTGACATGTAGCTTTCAGTGTAAACTGATACAGAGCTGAATAATAGGGTAGAGAAAGATGAGCAAATAATAAGCTGCAGTATATAGCACACTTACAAAGAAATCGTCAGCAATGTACGTGATTATTTGTGCAAAACTGAGAGGAAGAGAAAACCAGTTCAGTTTGGCCTCTATGTTAGGGGTTTCTGAGCTGGTACAAAATCCTCCTGCTCTGATGTTGAAAAGTTACCACACTTTGAACCAGAGCCTTAGCTAATTCAAAACTGCTCATAGAGGAGACCACAGCCTTTCTATGCAAGCAGCCCTCCAAATGCACTGACTTTATGTGTGCAGAAACCTGTTCTCTGGTCATACTGGGTGTGGATCAATACCATCCACAAATACAGCTGTATCTGGACAGGAAACGGAGTTTTGAGTTCTGCTTCATTTGGTTGACGGTATTTAACAAAATTAATGTTATCCACTGAAAGGGCATGAATTTAACTCCATAATTTCTTTTTAATGGTGATTTTTTTTGTAGTGACCTCTGGGCTAGGTTCACATATTTGTTTCATACACAATTCTGTCTTAGAATTTCTTAAACTTATTATGCCACTGAAATACCAGTTCTATAATAAATCCATTCCATTGGTTTTCATTAATTCCAGTTAGATCAAAGAGCTTCACCATGAATTTTCTAGCTCTATAATTTTTGGCATACTTACACAGTATTTACTTACAATGTGCAGTTCTGTTTCTACAGATTGGGATTAATGTCCAAGGACAGCAGAATTCTCATTAAAACTTCCAAAATTGTCTCAGCTTGAAAAAAAAAAAGTGCATGTAACAGTTCAGCCATCAGTGCACCAATTGAAACTCTCTCTCTATAGATATATATATCTGCTTTAGTGGAGCATGTGAATTGGATACAAATAACTTTCACCATTTGCAGCTTTATGACATCTTGTTGATAAGGTAAAGATGTAGGTGATCTTGGACAAGTCACCACACCATGTGTGTGTTTGAAGCCAAGGAAGGTAGACAAGGAGTGGGGTTTTTTTCTATCACAATGTTTTCTAACTGCTTCTGAGTGACAAGTACAATGGGTAATTTCAGTGTTATTGGGAGCAATTGCTTCATGAGGAATGTAAAAGCATAATCTCTGGTAAATGTTCTGTTACTTTATTATGCAAACTAATAACATTTTAACACACAAATAATGTTAGGTTTGTATTCTGATAAATTTAAATTCAGTTCTTAATTTGAAGCCCAGAGTGTTTTCTGTCCAGAACTCCTGTACATGAAATACAGTCAAATGGGTTTTTGTCTTAAAATAACTAATGGTATAATGATTTTAGATGGATTAATATCTAAGGCTTTTTTTTTCCTTGTTTGTTTGTTTCAGGACATCAGGCATGAAGCCAGTGACTTTCCATGTAAAGTGGCCAAACATCCCAGAAACAAAAATAGAAATAGGTACAGAGATGTCAGCCCCTGTAAGTACACTTTCTTTTCCATTGTTTGATGGTTGGCCTCTAATGACTTCTTGTAACAGCTAAATGTTCTTTGTAAGGACAAAATTTGTGTTAGGGGGATATGCATCCAAGACAATTCTTTTTGTTATTGTATTTGAGATAGATGTCACAGGATGCCCCTATATTCATAGGATTTTACTAGAGCACCATGCAGTAGGTTCTGTATTAGTGGGCACAAATCTGAAGAAAGGAGCTTTCTTTACGTTTGAATTCTTGTGCTAGGGAAGAATGGTGACTGAAGTAGCATTAGTAAGATGGCAAGTATCCTTTCTGTGTCAGTGTACTTACTAGAGCATCTTTCTAGTCAGTCTAAGAATCTACAGATTCTTACAGATTCTGTAAGAATATATATTAGAATATATAGAAGAGTCTCTATGTTAGAATATGTATAAGTATCTATAGATTCTTATAGAGCATCTTCTAGTCAATAGAAGCATAACTGCTTCCGTTGGGAGAGGGGAAACAGTCTTGCATAAAATACATGACTTTTAGGAAGAAGTCTAGGCTAATTAGAACAGAGGGGCCATTAGCAAAGGTGGCACTACTAGTGAGACTCATGTTTCTGAAATAATTTTTGTTATATATTCTGGTGCCAAGTACATCCTTGAGCATGTTTCCTCTGTACAAGGCACAGTTCGGTGTTGCAGCATGTCCTCTTTTTTATGATCCCATGTACAAAGGCAGTAACACAGAGCATGCCAGGCATAGGAAGTCTGAACTTCTGGGGTGCAAGAGAGGCTGCAACAACCAAAACATGCAAAGTGCAATGAAGTGCAGGACAGTAGTTTAATGGTCAGCAGATAATACTTAATGTGTTAGATGCTAAAGGAAGTTCACAGCTGGTTCAGTAAACTGCCGCCTTTGTGCTGTGTGACAGTGCCTGTTCTGGCTCTTCTTTCCCCCTTCAAGGGTGCAGCACTGCCACCTGATTTAAATGTGGAGTTTCTATAGGCTCTACCGCTTGACAGATGTCTGCTGTTCAAAGACAAGAGTATTATTGTATATCAGAAAACTTCCTCTTAGTAGTTAAAAGTTCCTGAAGTCTTGGAGCAGTTGACTGGGAATAGTAATGGTTTGCTTTACGAAGCAGTTCTAGTATTTGGGGTTGTGAGTAACAAATAGTTGCTCTTTACCTTTAGATAATACTGCTTCCAGTCTGCTTGGCTTTCTTGCAAAATGTGGGGACTTGTGTGTGTGTGTTGGTGTTTTGGTTTATTTTAATTCCAAGTGGAGCAAGCTGAGACTAACAAGAGAGCAATGAAATTACATTTCTGGAATTCTTGTTGTGTTCATTCTGCATGAAGGTGTGGTTGGGTTGGGGGAACAGTAGCTGAGTGTAAGAAGAGTAAGAAGTCTGTGTTCTGTTTGTTCAATATATGTTTAGGCAGACCTTTAAAAACCTTGAACAAGGTGGGTTTGAATGTTTAAGCTGCAAAAGATAAGCAGTTGTGTAATGAGATTTATTTATAAAGAATGACTTGATAACTAACTGTACAAATAGACCAGTGTGATCTGGTTTGCAAATTACCATTGAGATTACTTCAAAGACTTCCATTCTTGCAATGTATTCTTGGAAGATGAAGTGCCACATCTGTCTGTTACTGCCCTGTTGTAGTACTGTTCTTGGGGGACTTGTATTTCCAGAGTTACAAGCACCAGCAAACACTTCTGTGCTATTTGTCATTAAACTCTTTAGGCTTTTTTGATCTTAACGTCTGATGAGGTTGTGCATGCATTGTGCTGTGTTGCATAGATTTTAACCAGTGTTTTCTAATTATGCTGCAGTTGATCACAGTCGAATTAAGCTAAACCAAGGTGACAATGACTATATCAATGCTAGTTTGATAAAAATGGAAGAGGCCCAAAGGAGCTACATCCTTACCCAGGTAATTGCTGGCAGTGGACAATAAAAATCTTATGGTGATTGGAGTTGGTTTTCGTGGGTTTTCTTTAGCCTCATTGTGTTTGTGTTCTCTATTGTAAGGCTACTTAAGTGCTTATTGACATCTGTGTGCATATGTAAGCATGCACATAGAACAGATTTATAGAAGTGCTACAGATTCCTTCTTGCTTCCTGTCAGCTCAAGACTGACTTTTTGTGGAGTGTTTTAGCCACTTTCTATATTTGACTTTAGACCCATCAATGCTACAAACTAACATACTTCTACAAATCTGCTTGTTGGCTTATGACAAGCAGCATTTAGATGTGATTGAAATGAATCATGCTTCTACATGGAACACCAGAACAGTGGTTTCATACCATTGGTCTTAAGTGGCCTGGTAAATTCCCTGAACAGAGGTAAACCTCAAGGGAGGGCTTCACGTTTACAGAACTGTATTTATGAAAGTAAAGATATCTCCTACAGGTTTTGAATAAGACTTTTAACTATAACAGGTATTTGAGTGGGGCTGAAGTTAAATATATTAGGGAATCTTCTGTTCCAAATAAGCAGAATGCTCTATCACATGTTTCTTGTTAAACATCCTTCTGAAAGTGATGGTTCTTTAGCATTTACAAATAACATACCTACTGATACCACAACTTCCAAAAGGCTTAAGTTGGGCAGTGCTGATGCTTGTACCTTTAATGTGAGAGAGGAAAGCTATTAATACTGACTTCAGTGATGGGAATTTGGGGGGGTGGAAGCGGCTGGTTTTCACTGAATCTGTGAATTCCACACCTATTTATATAACAGATTTAAAAATACACGGGTAGCCTGTCATCTTCTTCTGAGAGCCAGCATCTGTGCCAAAACTCTTGTTTGTCCTAAATGATCAGTTTGCTGGAGACTGTCCTGGTCTTTAATCTTGCCTTGTTTTTTACCTCTCCTTCCATGCTTTAGATAAACATGGGCTGGCATTAATATTTTGAAGCAGCAGCTCTTCCTTCCTATTTCTAGAGAATAAAGATAAATCTTCTAAGGGAGAAGTGTTCACTATGAAAATGATTCTGTGCACACAGCTCATACTTCACTTACTCAGGAAAAGGGAGGTTGATCATAGGGTCAAACTGGTATGTAGAATAGTCAAATGTGGAGCTAAGCTGTTACTAGTTTTTTGTTCTGATCTAGAATTTAATGGATTTGAGTGGCTTTATTTAAATCCAGTCATTCTTCCTGAAGACCCTGGCCTGCAGTTCTGCTGAAGCAAAGTGATGGATAGCACATATGAGAAGCACAATAATACTGTGCTGGCTTGTGTTGCCCAAACTTCAGAACAATGATTTTGGAGTAGGAAATACCAAAGGAACATAGCACAAACACACAGTTACATCGACTTTGTGAGTAGATAGTAGTCTTTAAAAGGAGTTGGCATTGCTTCAGTCCCAGAGCAGATCAATGAAGATTTTGGAAAACCATGTAATTTGTTACTGATCTGGCATTGTTTCAGTCTTTTGAATGTCCATTCAGTCAAGTACTTTTCAAGTATTACGAATAACAATGATGAATAGAAGAATAGTCTAACATAGGTGTTAATTCTGCTCTTACTCAGTGAGGTTCTATTATCCCATTGCTTTGTGCACCTTTTCTGAGAAGATTCTCAGCATTTTTCACTCCCAGTTCTGTTCTCACAAGTGAGACTACTTCTCTCTTCCTGTTTTATATGGGGGGGAAAGATTAACTGTGCTTTCATGGGTAAACTCATAATGGGAAAATGGAACTTAAAGCTGTATCACCGCATTTTTTTACAGTTTGAAATGAGAAGTTGCTTGTTACTTGTCGGAATTTATTGCCTAGTGCAGTAACTTCTAGTGGGGAGCGTTGCACTGACATTAACAGAAAATAATGCTTATTTCTGGGGATTCTGTCTCTGCAGGGACCTTTGCCAAATACTTGTGGTCACTTTTGGGAGATGGTTTGGGAACAGAAAAGCCGTGGTGTTGTCATGTTGAACAGAGTGATGGAAAAGGGATCTGTAAGTACTTTTAATTCTAGCTATGTGTTCAGTGCATGGTTTTTCTTTATGAAATAAACCCCGAACAAAACCCAAGCAATCAAAGCAACAATAAAAACCAACCCAAAGAATGGGGTGGGGTAGGAAGGAAATGACCATAAGTCATTTTATCTAAGAAATTATCCCTAGAATTGAATATCCACTGAACCAATCTTAGTGCAGTCAGAAAATGACTTGGTTTGTAATTGTAGGTCCTAATTTCTCCTGAATTTGTTCTCTGTTGCTACCATAAGTATCTGAATGTAGTTCTTTTCAGTGTACACAGATTGTACCTGTCAAAGGCCATTTGCAGCAAGTGTTCATTCACAAGCTTTATGAAATGGTTTTGAAGTAGTTAGAGAGACACTTTGACTCCAGGCTTCCTTCATGCAGTAAGAGCTCTGATTAGTAAAGGCACCACTAAGGCACATTGTATCTCTACCAGTGTCATTGTTTTACAAAATTCGTAAGAGGGCTTAGGAGAATGGAGGTAGGATTGGAAGCACTTCACCTGGTATCTGCTTTGAGCAGTGATGTCCTGGGTGATGTGGAACCAGCTGTTAAGCCTATGCTTTACTCACTGTGACAAGTGTGGTGGTCTAAAGGTCTGTCCAGACCTTTTAGGAAGCTTATATTGGACAAGACAGGCAGAAGGTGAAGGGAAACAATAGATGAACAAACAGTTGAGGTTAATTTTGAGGTCATTTACCTTCAGATAGAACAAAGGTTTTGCTTCCTCTGACACATGGAGTAGATGCTGTCTTGAGAGGAAATGCCTCGCCCTTTCTCATGGTGATGACAGGAACCACTAGGCATGGTTTTCATCCTTGGGTCACAGTTCTGCCTCTATGCTAATTCCACATCTGCCATCCTTACAGTGGACTTGGCAGCTGTGCTGACTTCAGACAAAAGCAATTTTAAAGACTGATAGAAATACACAATTTAAAGTAGAATGTTACAGTGTAGTCAGCATAAGGACACTTTGGAGGAGGGCTGGCGGGTTCGTTGGGCATTCACCAGTGATAACTGGGTGGTACATGCTTCAGCGTAATTGGGAAAGAATTCCCAATAATCAGGAAAATTCTTGTGCAGTGAGTAGTGTTCTAATAAATGGCAGCCTTGAATTTTTAGAGTTTTGCTTTTTTTTTGTAGTGCAAGTGAAATTTAATCTTCAAAAGAGTTGCAGTAACCATATTTTCAATAGTTTCTTCCTTTCCAACCATTCCCTCTCATTCTCTGCACTGCCAATGGTTCTGAACAAAATGAATTACTGAGATCCCTCAGGGCAGGCTGCTTACACTTCTCAGCAAGCAGCACTGGGGGACCTACACAGTGGAGCACAACAAAATATTGTTTGCAGACACATTTGGTGGAGAAATGAGACACAAAGCCAGTGGCTGTCTCTTTAACATCAATAAGAGAAAAAGTGCAGAGAATTGTAATGCATTCTATACCCTGAGAAACTGGAGAATGGATTTTGAGTAAGAACTAGAAATAGTTGGAACAGAACTGGTGTTAGTCCATGAATAAATTACTGAAGAGTTTTCTTACTTATTCCAATACTGTCAGAAATCATCTTAGTCTTGAGAATTTTGGGTTTTTTTCATTGTTCTTCCATGTCAACTTTAAACCCATATTATTTGCCCTTTAATAAAGCAGACATTAGCCATGTCCAGCAATCCATTCCATTGCATGGTTAGCAATGGTTAGGTGGTGGTCATAATCCCATTTCAGAGGTGCTTAGTGGGAGAAGAAGCTGGCCGCTTCACCCAGTCACGATATCCTTAGATTTAACTGTCAGAAACTTGGCTGCAGGCTTCCTATTCATGTTGCTGATGAGTTTCTTTAGTTCTTAGTTTCAATTTTTCACTGCAAAATGTGCTACTTTGCTATTTGGTTGACTCATTTCAGCTCCTAGCACGTAGCAGGCTTTGCAAAAGTCAGCTCTCTGTGATAGTTTACTGAGAAAATTGAAATTCAGTCAGAAGTACGTAATGGGAACGTTTGCTGAATGCAGGGTTTTTGTTCGGCTCTTTACTTCGAAACTGTGCCATGCAAAATCCAAATGATCTCACTGCTATTTTTATTTCTGTGGTAAGTGAATGGAGTAACCCAAAATCTCATCTGATGTTACACTTGCAAATTAGCAGTGGTGTCATTCTCTATATGTAGCTTCTTCGTGGAATACATAATGGTTTTCACAGTGTGTTCTGCTCTTGTTAGCATCTATCTCTTCTTTTGAAATTAAAATGTTTGACATGAGGGTAATAAATAAAATGCAGAGTAGACTGAAACTCAGATGTTGGCAGAGTGTTGAGAGAGCTTTTATACCTAGACAGTTATTAGATTTGTGGCTTTGTTTGTTCTGACACAAGCTAAAACAGATAATGGCGTTGGTGATTTTGATTAGATTCCATAAGTCACACTCTTTGAGCTTATGTGTAGAAGAAAGAGAGCTCTACCTAAACAGACCTGTCCTCCATCCTTGATTCAGTCAGGGTCAAATAGTTTGACTCATACAACAGGTTCAGTGGAGATGTGGTTCTGCAGTACAAAGGAAGACTGTTCTTCACACTAGAACTGTTCCTCCGTATCATAAAAGCAGATGAAATTATCTCATAAGAAAATGTTATATTTAAGGATGTTTATTCCTTGCCTTTTACACACACATAAATGGTATATAAATGTCTCTATTTGTTTTTAGGTCAAGTGTGCACAGTACTGGCCACAGAAGGAGGAGAAAGAAATGTTTTTTGAAGATACAAACTTGAAACTAACATTGATATCTGAAGATATAAAATCCTATTACACAGTACGACAGCTAGAATTGGAAAACCTTACAGTAAGTACAGAAACTAGCACCAGTCAGGTTCTTCAGTCCCTCTGAGGTGAGATTCGCCTCCTCATCAACAAGGCCTTGAAAAAGATGGTCGTAAATTATAGCAGATTTTGGTCTGGCATTGCTGATTCTGCATGAGGCTGTTCTTCAGCCTCTGGTTTGTGTGTTGTGGAAATGAAACTCCTGAATATTTATGAAACATATTTGGGGAAACTACAGTCATTTCCATGTCTCAGCCATACCCCGAGTGTGAAGGTCAGTTTGTCACTACCTTTCAGAGAACCCTTTATAAAATCACTTAGCAGATGTTCTAGTGCTATTGTGTTATAGCTGAAATAATTGCTTTTCCTATTAATGTACATGTTTGCATGTGTCTGCTTCTAAGGTTTATTTTTAGGGTTTTTTTGGCTTAAATCTTCAGGCTTTGCATTGATGGTCTTCAGAAAGCAAGAGCTGTTCTAGTCCTAGTCCTGCAATAAGCTGTATGGAGCTCAATACAATACCACTGGCTTTAAGAGAAATATTCTTTCTTTTCTTTTTTCCTCTTTTTCTTCTTTTCTTCATATTCTTTCATTATCATCTTTTTGCTCCTTCTTTTGTCTTTTTTTTCCTCCTCTTTCACATTTTTCTTCTTTTGTGCAACACCAAAATGAAAGCATACATGCCGTTTCCCACCCTTCCTCTTCTCTTCAACACTGCCCTGTGTTAGAGCAGTGAGAGCTAATCTAAAGCTCCTTGGGGAGACTGGCTAAGGAAGCACCATTAACTGCCACCGAATGCAGGTCACTGAAGATAACGTCTTAGGTCCTCGATGCTGGGCTAGGTTGGGATATGCTAGCCTGCATTCTGTTGTGTGCTGCTCACTGCTGGAAGACACAGTTATTCCTTTACTCATCCGTTAGCATCTCACATGCTTCATTTTGCCAGGAAGTGTGACAGCAGATACAAATTTGATCAAATTATGCCTGGTGTGTTAAGTACAGTGTCTGCCATAGACATGTTTGAGGGCTGTAGCTCAGTACTGCAGGAGGAGGTGAGCACCAGTGGGTTAGCAGTCTTAGAAAAAGTATTCAAGTTGGGAACAAACCTGTAAAGAAACAGCTGTGATAATGTGAGGGCTTTGTCTGCAGAAAGTGTAAAGGGCTTTTATAACTCGAGGTACTTCATTTTGAGAAATCATCAAATGATGTTCTGTCATTAGAAACTGGAAGAGGCAATGCCAGCTGTCTTGTGGTGATACTGAACTCTACTGAATAAACTGAACTGTGTTAGAAATTAGTAAATTTACTGATCCAATTTCCTTTGCTTAGAATGGAGAGCTTCACAGAGATAATTCTTTGTTATTAGTTCCTGAGCTGTGCAGCTATAAAAGCTCCTTGACTGGTGGAACTTTGTCAGTTGAATTTAAGCCAGCTGTTCTAAAGATGTAGTGACAGCCATGAAGTCTGAGTAGCGCACAAAGCTGAGTGGGCACATGCTTCCATTCCATGGAAGTCAGAGTTACTTTCAAAGGAAGTAGCTAAAATTTTTCCAAAGGAACAAAATTTTAAACTGATTTGAAGGTAAAAATGTTTGAAGCTGAATATAGAAGCATAGAGTCATAGAATAGTTAGGGTTGGAAAGGACCCTAAGATCATCTAGTTCCAACCCCCCTGCCATGGGCAGGGACACCTCACACTAAACCATGCCAGCCAAGGCTCTGTCCAACCTCGACTTGAACACTGCCAGGGATGGAGCATTCAGAACCTCCCTGGGCAACTCATTCCAGTGCCTCAGCACCCTTACAGTAAAGAATTTCTTCCTTATATCAAGTCTAAACCTCTGCTGTTTAAGTTTCAACCCGTTACCCCTTGTCCGATCACTACAGTCCCTAATGAATAGTCCCTGCCCAGCATCCCTGTAGGCCCCCTTCAGATACTGGAAGGCTGCTATGAGGTCTCCACGCAACCTTCTCTTCTCCAGGCTGAAGAGCCCCAATTTTCTCAGCCTGTCTTCATATGGGAGGTGCTCCAGTCCCCTGATCTAAATATATAAGTGACTGTTTCCTAGGGAAATCCATGAGGAATTGTGTTTGCTGCTTAGAACTTGTTATAGGTACCTGTGCTTTCAATACTGGTGACTCATGTATCCAAGCTAAAAGACTTCCTAAATACTGTTTTTACAGACACAGGAAACCAGAGAGATTCTGCACTTTCATTATACCACGTGGCCTGACTTTGGCGTCCCGGAGTCACCTGCTTCATTCCTCAACTTCCTGTTCAAAGTGCGTGAGTCTGGCTCGCTTAACCCGGAGCATGGACCCGTTGTGGTGCACTGCAGTGCTGGAATCGGGAGATCCGGAACTTTCTGTTTGGTTGATACATGTCTTCTACTGGTAAGAACCACTTATTCCAGATTATGTGCTATGTCTGTGGAGTTGTTACGGGTTGTTGTGGGTTTACAAAGAGCTGTGGTATGTTCTGTGAAGTATTTTGCATGCTATTTCCCATTCTCATGTTCATATTCTGGTTTGGAAGTGTATTCCAAGGGCAGATTTTGTTCCTGACTGGCCATATTAAGTCTGTGAGAAAAAGAGTCTCTAGTTTTAGTGTGATTCACAAAGATAGGCTTTCCCCTCATGGTTTAAAAAAATCACTGATGTCTGCTAAGTAACAGTGTGGACTGTCCTGGAACAATGTGAAATAAATCTAATGTGTTTCCTTTTACAGAGTCAACTTTGCCTTAGGCAGGAGGAAATTGTCCTGACTTCAGGATAAAAGTGCAGTTCCCTTGGCTTTATTCTGTCCCTGTGTGAGAGCAGTCACAGAACGAAGTCAGGCCTAGGTTAAAATGTCCTGGGTGGGGTGTTTTTTTCCCTAATTATATTTTCAAAACAAAAAAGGCCAAAAGGGGCAAATATACCACATTTTGAGGCCAAGTGGCTGTCTTTTTAGAGACCCAATACACAGCTGCTGCTACCGGGTTTGCATGAGTTTATTAACTCGATAATATGAAGGGTAATGTGAAGGTCCTCCTGCAGAATGAGTCATTGAGCATCTCATCAGAGCATAAAGCTTGTTTCAAATTTTTATCTTCAGATGGACAAGCGGAAAGATCCTTCTTCTGTGGACATTAAACAGGTCCTCCTGGAGATGAGGAAGTACCGCATGGGGCTCATACAGACAGCAGACCAGCTCCGCTTCTCCTACCTAGCTGTTATTGAAGGGGCAAAATTCATTATGGGAGATGCTTCAGTGCAAGTGAGTCCTATTGACTGCACAGCCTGTTTTAACTCGAGTGGATATGTGGGATAAGCAGAATAGAGAAACCTTTGCATTTCATGCTTGCTTTAGCTTCAGTAGTTTTTATGGGGTTCTTAAACACAGTGCTTTACAGTCTGTCACGATCTACAGTGTGGTATGTAAGAACCTTCACAAAAGTACCCATGATATAAGAGGTAGCCCTGTGTGCTTTACAGCACCATAATTGGTGTGTAGACTGGCTTCATTGGCCTTGTGTTTCACTTGAGATCATAAAAACTCTCTAATATGCCAGAAGGTGCAGTATCATGTTTAAATCCTCTAAGCTTGTTATATTGCAAGCAGAACTCCAGGAGCACAGATTCTGTTTTGTACTATTTGAATGTTACAGAAGTAGGTGATAATTTTTGCATTTATAGCTGTTGTCTGCTGGATGTAGCTGAGGTTTGGAGTTCTTGTATCTCTGTAATTTCCTTTTTTTAGAATGCAAATGAACGGGTAGAGTATAAAGACCCTGCCATGTTAAAAGTTACGGTATCTTACCTAAAAGCAATGGAGAAAAACTTAACAGGGCTTTTTCTTCACTGAAGGAACAGTGGAAAGAGCTCTCCAATGAAGACCTGGACCCACCTCCTGAACATACCCCACCACCTCCCAGACCACCAAAGCGAACATCAGAAATGCACAATGGAAGGATGCATGAACACACAGAATTCCTTCCTAAACATCAAGTAGCAGAGGAAGAGATAAGGTGTTTGGTCAGCACTGTGGAAGAGACGGTTCCAGATGGCAGGGCTCATTCATCTGTGCCACTGATCACAGACAGGTAATGCATTTAGTTTCCCCACTTTTAACTGTCCCAGGAGGAGTGTCCAGTTGGCTTACAGAGTTGAGAGGCTGTAGGATGTTTGCTCATAGCTTTTCATACAGAAGGGTTTGAACAGACCTTGATCAAGTTAGTGTAATAGTTCCAACCCACGCTCTTTTTAGTAAAGCTCTTATGCTCTTGTTCATTTACCTCCACGCATAAGCCAGGGCCTCTTACAGGATCCTGCTAGTAAAAGGAGAAGTGACAGCATAATGAGGTGGTTCAGTCTTGATTTACGTGCAGTATATGTTAATTTACAGAGGAGCTCTTTTACTACTCAGAGGCAGTATTAGTCATGTAGCTGAAAACTAGGCTGACTGGCTTTAGCCACACTCAGAAACGTGAAAGGAATTGCAGGCAAAGCTACTTTTGATGAAAGGAGCAGAGTGAGCTCGTGAACAGAGGACTTTCTGCCTGTCACTGCAACCTGACTGTCAGGACTTGCTGTGTACCTGACAGCAGCGAACCCGGGGCTTCTGCCTGCGCAACCGCTAGGTGTCACTCCTGGTTTACCGGAGTGCTGTGGGAGTGGATGATGTCCACTTGCCCTGGTGTTGCTGGCATCCTGCATGGTAACGGGTTGTATTTAGAGCAACCAGATGAATGGAGAGTCCAGCGCGGAGTGGTTGTTTCCCTCCAGTACTGAATGTTTCTGTCTTTGTCCTTAAGCACTAGTCAAGACACTGAAATTCGGAGGAGAACTGTTGGTGAAAACCTGCGTCTCTCACCCCACAAAGAAGAGTCGAAGAAGTCGGAGAGCTCAGAAGAGGATGATGAGAACATGATGACAACCTGGAAGCCATTTCTAGTGAATATATGCATGTTCACCTTCCTGACGGCGGGAGCTTACCTCTGTTACAGGGTGTGTTTTCATTGATGGACGTGCCAGCAAGAGCGACCCTGCAGAAAACACCACCGATTCCATGGGTTTGTAATCAGCTCCTCTGAAGAAAAGCGAATGGAGGCACCTGAGCCTCGTCTCAGTGGAGGTAGATCTTAGCTTGAAAGGCCGGAACTTTGGTTAGGGCTTAAAGAGAGAATTGATGCACTAGGGTTTTATCTAGCCCTGTGGTCCCAAGAACATAATATTCTAATCTCAGGGCCTTAAAATATTCAGGAGTAAGCAGAGAAAATGCCAAATAGTCTGTTTTCCTTTTCTTTCTTTTTTTTTTTTCCTCAATTTCTTTCTTTTTTTAGACTCAGTAGTAGAACTACAACACATTGTTGTTTTTAGCCTTTTTTAAAAAGCCAGTTCTTGTTCTTTTTCTTTTGTTTCAGAAAAACTAGGCACAAGTGAAACTTGCTTGTACTCTCCAAGTGTTGTAACCAAATACATGACTTATATTGACGAGTTCCCAAAAACAGAAAAAGAACCCCACATACCTGAAGAATGTACCTTTTTGGAAGGGGAGGGCTCTGGGGGATGGATGTTGTGGTTGGGGTTTTTGGTTTAGGGTTTCTTTTTAACTTGCTTCATCATTGCAGACTGAGTTGTGGGCAGTGCCTGTGGTATTGATATATTTAATCCTGGCATAACTCTTCTTAAAGAGCTTATTGTTTTACATGTGTTTATAGAAACAGGCTTCCGCATTTGCTCAGGGTATCCCAACATGTCAAGCTCTTTTTTTTTCCTTCTTTTCCTTTAATAACTGTATTCCCTCATTGACTTTTGTTGCACTCTACTTGCACATGCGCCTATTTACATTGCACCATCCTCTGTAAAGCTGGTTTTACTTTTACATTCTAGGTTAGGAGAGGTTGAGGGGAGGGAGAGAAACAGGAAGGGAAATTCAACCAAAACGTGTCCACCAGCATTGTGCAGCTGGCATTCAGACGGACCAGTGCTTAAACCTCATCATTTGGAATGTAAAATGCAGTTTCACTCTGCTCCATAAGGAATAGCTTCCTGCGAGGGCCAGGGACGTGCTTGGAGCCACCGTAGGTGATGAGCAGGAAAGCATTGTGTAAATCCAGAGTAATTAATGCTGTGGCAGCTTCCTTAAGACATAAAAAGCTCAACAAAAGCCATCTTGGTCTATGGATGTATCAGTTGGTTCATGATGCAAGCGTTCGTGTGCTGCTTTGTTCAAAGCAAAGATTTAATGTACTGGCTTTAGTTTGGTTGAAGAGTCGCTCTTCAACACCATGGGGCAGGTGGTACGAGGGGTAGCCCTGCACCTCTGCAGCAGGGGATGGGGATGCTGCCCCTGTGCCGCACCCGGGACTCGAATCATGTAGAGTGCTTGTAAATAAGGATTTGGGTGCATTGGTAGAACTGTGACTGGAAGTCAGCATTGCACTAACTCTTAGTCAGTGCTGTTCCTCGTGTATTACCAAATTATCAATAGAATAACAGCAAAGGCATCTTTGCTCACGTCATGGCGCAGAGGAGAGGAGTAAACTCACTACCAGCGGCTGTAGTGATTGAAACCATGACAGCTGATTTACAACAGTGTTACTAATCAGTTCTTCTTATTTTTAAAGTCTTTCTAGAGTGATAGCACTTAACCACCATTCTCAGTGCGAGCATCGCTATGGAGTACCTTACGTAAGTCTCTCCACTCCATATTTATTTGTGCAAAGCTGTCTGGGTGTAGCTCTTCCTTCAGTGAATAAGTTGGTGAATGGGGGGGTTGGGGGTGGGAGTTATTTCTATTTTGTGTTTTGTTAAGCTTGCATCAAGGGCTTTTCAAAAGTACAATAATAAATCCTCAGGTAGTACTGGGAGTCAATACTTTACCTGTGAGACTGTTGGTCAGACCAGTACTTGAAAGGAGGAATGTTGTAATCAGTCAATATTTAGTTATATTATTGGAAACATGAAAAATGAGTATAGAAAAATGGTAATATATAATGGCTCATCTGTGTATTTAAGATACATTATGTGATTGCTTTGTCCCCACTATTCTCTCCATCTGGTAGAATATTGTTCTAAGGCAACATTTGTACCCCATTTGTATTAAAATGCATGTAAAGTCTTCTAGTGTCCTGATTAAATACCACGTGCTTGAAAGGTGAAAGAACTTATATTTCTGCTTCCTGATGTGCCCAAAAATTATATTTGCATGACCTGATCCTTAAGTGGTTGTGGTTCCAAGGGTGTTGCTGAAAGTCCCTTCGTTCAGCGCTAGACTGGTTTGGTGTTTATCGGATAACATGTACTCGCCCAATCCTTGGCATGACTTCCTATTGAATTCCTGCGTACTCAGTGTAACCCGGTTGTTCGGCATGGTTCATTTCAGCTGAGTAAGTATAGTACAGACATTCCAGAGAGTTTAGTAAGCCCTACCCACACCTCACCCAGGGCACTGGGGGCAGGCAATAGCACAGCAAGTTCAGGGGCTCACTGGCTGTGCTGTCACTGGAAGAGGAGGAGAGGGAAACCTCTTGTGCCAGAGCTCGGGCAGCCTGCTGTGGCCTGCAGAGATGCAGCTCCTCCAGCAGTGGCCCATTTGAAAAAGAAGAACTAGCACTGAAAGAACTGTCCTGTTCCCAGGAGGGAATACGAAATGTTAGGCCTGACAGGAAACCAGAGCATCCTTCCTTTGGGTGCAGAACCATTCACTTGGAAATTACTCTCACAAGAGAAAGCTTCTGCAGCTGATAAGAAAAGAGTTCTGATTATCCCTCTTCCTGGCTTTTGCCATTTCTCCCTCTGTTGCAAACATTCCCAGTCCTGGGATAGGCCGTGGAATGTCCCCCCAGCCTGGAGAGCTGTGTGTAAGGTTTATCATACTGAACTGTATGCATTTTTGTTTCGATGTCCTGTATATGTATGTAGTAGTTTGGGTGTGTATATACAGTAGCGTTTCAAAGTGGGTGTATTGGTTAACCTGTTCTTGGAAAATGGACAAACATCCATGTTAAACTTGTTAGAAAGTTAGTGAGCTGCTCTGCTATATGCCTTAAGCAAATATTTACTCATCAGGTCTTTCTTTTTTACAGATTGCCATAGAATAAACTTTTGTAAAAAAAAAAAAAAAAAGAAAACCCCAAAAAAGCTCAATGTTTTGGTACAACAGTTGCAGGTCTCTGAGTAACCTGTACAGTTTTTCAATGATTTCCCATACGAGTTTTCAGTTCTCATTTTAGTTGTAACAATAAAACTCTTTTTTTAAAGAAGGTCCGTGCGAGTGGTGTTGCTTCCCCTTGTATGCATTTTTGTTTCAATGTCCTGTATATGTATGTAGTAGTTTGGGTGAGGGCTGGCAAGGAACTGGATTTAAACGTTACTGGAAGAACTTACATGTAGGTCAGAGCTCCAGCGAGAGAGAGGTAAGTGAAGCAAGTGCCATGTCAGGGAGAGTCATAGGATATCTGCCTCCCTGCTCTAGTCTTTCACCTTAAACAGTTATATTTTAACTACTTTGGCCCAGGCAATCAGTGTGGTAACACAAGTGTAGTAATGCTCAAGGACAGGGTTTTCAAAGAGTTCCAGTTGTGCCAGTTCCAGTTGGCAGGCACAGGGTGGTGGGCCCATACGTCCCTAACCTGCAACTCACACTGTGATGGTGGTTGGCGGATTTACCTGCTGGTTTACGTCTTTAAGGGAAGCTACAACTGGAGAAGAGATGCTTGGAATGAGAACTGTCAAAAGTTGTATGGAGAGGTGTTATATACCGGAGCTTTGTGTAGGCAGAAAGGTGACTGTGCTGCCCTGTCCCTTTCCAGGGATAGGGCACTGTGGGGGAGACAGGCCTGGGGCAGTGGAGAACTTCCCAAAGTAGAACTTCTTTTCCCTTTTAGAAAAATCAGTACATTAAAAGCAGCATCACAGCACAGGTAAGCAGCCTGTGAGGTTTCACTCTGCTATGGTGCAGCATGACCCAACCACCACATCCTGCTACCCAGCCCTCCTCAGTACAGCCTCCAGCTGTGTGAGCAAGCTGCACATCTCCAAACTCAACCCCAGCAGCAGAACAGCAGCTCAGCCTGTGTGAACTGCTGGACCTGTGACACCCTGACTAGAGGTAAGAGCAGCCTTCCATTTGGGGGTTACTGCCCTGTCTGCCTGGGCCCAGCACTATGGAGCACACACAGGACCTTGTCTCAAATGTTTTATTAGAATTGTAGAAAACAGGATGAAACCCACCAAATAAATACTGAATAGAAAAAGTTATGTATAAAAATATATACACACAAAAGCCAAACCCTGTCAAGTATTTTACCTGAAGCCAGGCTTCTCTTCATAGTGAGCTCACTGGAGGGTAGCCAATGTTGAGTAAGGAGCCTGACAATGCTGTGTAATTATGAGAAGTTTTGACCTATGGCTAAATGAATACATTTAAAACCAACAACAACAAACCAACTGCTCCAGAGCTGTCCATGTCTCTCAGACCTGCACAAGCCAGGTACGGTAACTGCTGAGGAGCCATGTGTCAGTCCTTGCTTAGTCCCTTGTCCTAAGCCACGATGATGATGAAATTGGCTGTTGAAGCTTTCCTTTGGCAACTGAACTGTACAAGGGAAGGAAACACCGAGCAATACCACCGAATAGTCCTTAAGGGATGTGGCAGCTGCTGTAAATGACCTGGTAGTCTGCTGGTTTCCAGATGGACTGCTGGAGTGATCATTTCTCTATAAGGAATAAATAGAAGACTTCACAGAAAAATAGCTCTTGAGCAGGGGCAGCTGATTCCAGTAAGATGGGGAGTTTAACTCAACCTGGTTCCATATTCTGAGAGATCACAGTTTTCATTTGTCCAGCACTTGGTATTTCATCATATGTTGAGACAGTAAAGAAGTAATCCCACCTGCTTCATGCAGACTGCAAACTGCCCCTTTGGGAATAGATCTGTGCTTACTTAAGCAGGACATACGTAAACCAGGTATTGATGAACACCACAACCAGCTCCTCAGGTACCCATGTGTGGCTGTGGGAACACCATGATGTGGCTCCTTGTCTCTGCTGCTAAAATACTGTGATTTCGATTTCAGCCTCTTGCTGTACGGTGTCTCTAAGTTCACAGCAAATCCTGTCCATCTTCTCAAAGGCTTGCCTGCCCTGTTCACCTGTGGGGAAAGAGAAGACAGCCCACACTGAGGATGAGAAAGTAGCCAGAAACACTAAAAACCAGGATTCTCTTTAAATGCTGCTGTTGTGACCTCGTTCAGAACAACAAGAACTCTCAGTAGTGACAAACACATTTCTAAGGGAATAATTTCCCAAAAACTACTTGAAGCCACCATGGAAAAATCAGGCTTTCTGTAAACATTTCCACATGAGTAACAACTTGGAACATCACAGCTGGAAAACTTGTGTAATGCACGTGAATCTGAGTGTTTCCGAGAAGCAAGTCTGGAGATCCCCAGAACTAAGTGTGAACTGAAGAGGGAAACTGCTACCTCCTGAATAAACTGGACACCTTCCTCAGCAGCTCTGCTCAGCAGAGTCAGCCTGGGCAGCTCTTTGCCCTCAGCAGAAGCACAAGTACCAATAGCAGCACACAGAGAACATCCGTGTTTCATCACTGAAGGTCCACTCCACTGCAGGTCTGCTGAGTCCAGGTGAAGGAACAGGACACGGGCCAGTGTAAAACCATTTTGTTCGCACTCTGCCCCTCCAGTATTCAGAGTGGAACCATTTGCAGAAGAATCGGAGTATCAAGATTAGAAGTAACCAGTCAGTTTGTAGGTGGCGAAACAAGATCACCAGCCCCAAAGAAGCCTGTTGTTCTTTTGTTACATTTAAGAGACCTTTCAGTCATCCTCACTAATCTCAGAGCTGGAAGAGGCTTTATTGTGACCTGCCAGGTTCTAATGTCCTTGGTACAAAATCTAGGAGAATGTTGCTGATGCCAGGGCTACTGTTAAGCAGCACCATCAGTACTACCTGCCACCTTAAAAGGAAGGTTAGTGGCTCTTAAAGTACTTTATCCTGCAGTGATGGCCTTGGTCCTGTTCTGCAGACTAACGGAGCCTGTGGTTATTACATGTGGTACAAAGTTTATCTCAGTGTTTATGAAGTAGCTGTTGATAAAAGTTTCATTGTCCCAGATGTGTTCAGGCCTGTTCTGGTGCTGCACTATTTCATGTTACAGACTTACCAAAGGACAGTGTTGTTTCTCTGGCTGCATTCCTCACTTCCTCTGCTTCAGACTGGCACAACTGGGCAACCTGCTCAATGCTTTCAACACCCTGTGTGAGAACAGAACAGTTTGCAAGAGTAGCTCTTCAGCAAGCAAGCTAAACACATCCAATACTGACTCTCACCTCTTCTTGCATCCAAGTTCTACTGTCACCTTCCTTCCCTCCCCACCCACCCCCAAACACATCAGTTATGATCATGCTCAGTAATTTAAGAAGGAATGATACTTCCTCTCCTGTTTCAGGGCATAGAAAAAGTGCAAAAGTTCCCAGGTACACATCACTGCTGCAGCACCATTAAATCAGCACAAACCAGTCAGGACCTTGTCTGAAAGGGCAGTAGTTGCTTTACAAAGCTGATTTTGAGGACAAGACTCTGATTTTTAAAGGTTTTTTCCAACCTAGCTGATGCTATGATTTGTTGGGCCTGTCTTGTGACTTGTTTGTAGAAACTGTGCTCACAGTAATGCCTTGTATGCAAACTCACTACCAAACTGTGGCGGCTGGAAAGCTTTACATCTGTTCTGGCAGCTTCTCTCAGCAGTGATGCAAATGTTACTGTTATTTTCTGGCTATAATCAGCTAGTGTTGAATATGAGATTAACTGATTTAACTTTCAGTTTCTACAGTTAAAGCTTTAGAACCAGCTCCATGTACAGCTCACTGGGGCTAATTTTTCTGCCTGCAAGATGTCTCCCAGTCAGGCAGTGGCTGTTGTCCTTCACCAACAACAATGCTGTACAGGGTAAAACACTCTTTCTACCACTGTACTGTGCCTCTCATGTCAAATGGAGACACTCCCAGATCCTTGCAGCTCCCTGTGCTGCTGCCGCCTTTTGAATAGCAGCATAAATAGTTTGGAACTTTGGCAGTCAAAAAATTCATTAACTCCTAAGACAAGGAAGCTGAAAAAGCAACCCTACTGGCTTGAAAACTAAAGCCAGATGCACTTTTGCATGTGGCAGTTTTGCCCATATACTTACTCTGAGGTTTTTAAGAGCCAAACAAGCAGCTTGCTGAAGTCTTGTGTCAGAGTCAGCTAAAGCATCAGTGTAAAACAAGAGAGCCTGAATTGAAAAGAAAAAGAAAGGTTTTATAAACTACAGCATCATCACACATTGAAATTCAACCTGACCTAAGTACTGTTGGTGTTACCAAGCTGAAACTGAGTAACGGACATGGACAAGTCACTTGAGTACTGAGTAGGTACTAGTACTCGAGTAGGTTCTAGTTGGGAGGTCAGAGCAGACAGCAGCACTGTTCCAGGGCACCAGATCCGTGTATTTCAGCATCCATTTAGACAAGCCGGGAAGGTTTCAGCCTTTACCTTTTCCCTGCAGTTCCGGCTCGCCGCCGCACGGCACAGACAGGCCGTGGCCGCTTTGCTGACGCGGTGGTTGTCATCCAGCTGCAGAAGCCCCAGGAGCCGCAACGTCTGCGGCAGCGGCTGGAGCCGGTTCAGCCGCTTTCCTTTCAGCTTCTTAAGAGTCTTCAGCCGCCCAGGGCACTGCAGCTCCTCGATCAGCATCACTGCAAGAGAAAGGGCAGCGTCACTGACAGCTGAAGGCAGTACCACGAGAAGGCAAAGCCCTCTAATTCTGTCTCCTTTCACCACCAGCAGTTGTTCACAAGGGTAAGACGCAAGCCAAGAGTGGCAGGAAGCAAATCAGGACAACTGGCCCTTTGGCCATCCTGTCTTCTCTCCCTGGCATTGTTTCATTTCCTCCTATGCCAAGACATTAAGATGAATGGAGCAGAGATTATTTCACACTACTAGCTCATGGAGTGCAGTGAAGCCCTGGGTACATCAAGTGCAATATGCGGTGCTGAAGAACTGCACCTACTCCTATGCCTTTGGGTGTCAGGACAAGCAGACCAGTCCCACAGTAAAGAAAACACCATTAAGCAAAACGCTGTACCCATCCCTGGCAGATCTTGCTGTACTGGTCAAAGAGAAAATCCTCTGTCTCTTAAAAAAAAGATGAGCTCAGGCACTGGATTTGCAATTCCAGTTTGAAGAACATCCCAGGACTTCCTCACTGGCCAGCAGCGACCTCAGGCCTGCCACAGATGACTCATCTGCATCAAAACAAGACTGAAGATGCAGCCAATATCAGGACTATTTTTAAAGTAATTCTTTTGTGACGCAGACCAAGCCGTAAGTGCTGTCATGTGCTGGACTCATGCTACATGTGTAACCGCTGAAACTGCAGCTGTAACCAGACATAGGTAATGTCTGCAGCTCTGTGTGACTGTTTGCTATTTACTCAGTCCCTGAAGCCAGCCCTAGATGATTGCTGTTTCTGCTTGAACTTCAGACTATTACAGAGCCACTTTTTAGGGCACTTAAGAAATCCATCTTCCCACCTCTGCTTTGTTTTTACCTCGTTACATGTGGGAGCCAGGCTTGTCTTTCCTGTTCTAAGTAAAATTATATGGTCATAAGGGGAATTAAAAAGGAAACAAATTGTCAATACAATGGTTGGGCAGCTTTCTGCTCTGAAAGTGGATCCTGAGTAATAACCTGGAGAGTAGCAGCCAGCTGCTGGGCTTGTCAGTTCAAGGGAAGGAGCCAAGCACTGCCCTTACCTTCTTTAGCAAGTTTTCCCAAGTGTTTCTCCAGGCTGGTGATGTGGTGCTTCTCCAGGTAGCTGTAAAATTGGAATGAAGTCACCAGTTCTGGTTGGAGGGGCAGGCAGGGGAGCAGCCCATCACAGGTAACAATCTGCTCTAGCAGCCTCTGCAGCACTGGAAGCAGCATGGGAAAGAACAAAGGAGAAAAAGAAAGGTTGGTTAAATGTAAACAGCTTCAAACAAGGCAGAGTTGTAGTTTAGTTTTAAAGTGCAAAAAGACAATGTGTAGCCATACAACAAAAGGAAACCTGAGTGGCAGCTCAGTACCTGCTTCTAACTGACAGGGGTATTTCTCCTTCACTTTGAGCATCAGGGTGTATTTTAGCACGTGACGGAATCTTTCTGCTGAAGCAAACAAGATGCTGCTGGGCTCTGCAAGGTCACTCCAGATCTTCAGGTACTGCTTCTTCTTCTTAGTCTTCTGAAGAACTGAAAAATCCCATTTTAAAGACAGTGAGCTCTAGCAGATTTTGGATTTCACATGAGAAAAGAGGCAGCAGATGGCATATGTAGAGATGTGTCAGCATTGAGTTGTGTTTGTGTTGTGTGGATGGGACTGATTTGTTCAAAGCTGGAGATTTGCTGCCAGTATTTTAACATCTGCAAGCACTGATTTCACCAGGCTTGGGCCAAACTCCTAAACTGTCATTACAAGACCTGAATGAGATAGCAGCTCCTCTGCCTTGTGTTCATTCATTTTATCCAAGTCAAGTTTCAGAAGCACTTTGTGAGCTGAACTGTTTCCATTTCTATCACCCAGAGCTGTGCCATTTCCAAGCACTTTAGAGATCCTGTCTTCTGTACCTTCGCAAGTGGAGAACTCTGAACCTCAGTCCAGAGGCTGAGGCAGGGTTTCCTTCAAAGGAAAAAGCACTTGAAGAAGAGCACTTGAAGCAATATCCTGTGGCTCCTTGCTATTATTTAAACCCTTTCACACTCTTACCTTTGTGTTCTGCATTTAAGACTCCTACACTCTCCTCATCATGCCATACCACAGGCCTTTCAGAGCTTTGCTCCAGGGAAGAGTTTATTCTGACATCCTTCAGCATAAAATGTGTCAGCAAATACTTCCAATTAAAACCTGTATTCCTGCCATTCTATTTACCAAGATGAGACCCAAAGTCTTCAGCCTCCCACTGGGCCGTTATCATTTTGTCACCTTCAGCAGTCAATGGAAGTGATTGAGTAGTGGGAAGGCCTGAGATGGGGAAAACTGCACACTAAACTTTCCTTGCACATTCGGGCTGTTTGCTTTTATGCAGTAAGCAGAGACATAAAAGGGGATTTTAATAAGGCTGTTACGCTGTTCTTTGACTGCAAACTCCATCATCCACAACATCCCTGTTTCTAAGGCAAACCAGTTCAGCTACTAGGTCTGAGACAAAGTTCCTGAAATCCTTTCCTTCCTTGCAGAGGAAAAACAATGAGCCCTGTTTTCCCTAAGAATCCAAGCTTAAGAGCTGGTTTAATGATGTGAATGGGTAAGAAATTCAGGATGAAACCTGACATGTCTGGAGAAGCTCAAGCAGAGTCACCTGCCCCTCTCACACCTCAGCCCAGCCATGCCTTGGAACAAAGCAGTTACTCACTTTCTTCAACAGACAGATCCAAGACATCCCCCAGGACCCGCGTCTGCTCTGACACTTCTTCCAGGATGCTCTTCTGGACAACCTGGGCTACACTGGGTGAGCTCAGTTTCTGAAACACAACATGCTTATCTTAGCAGCTGGAACAAAGGCAGCATCGAGCACAAGATGAATGAGGGTTTGTTCTTGGAATCAATCTCCTGTAATCTATGAGAAAACACACAGCTGCTCTCAAAAGGCCTCTTTGCCCATCATGGCATGGGTGAGTCCTGACTGCAAAGCTTCTCAGCAGAACAGGATGAGTGAATCACAGTGTGCTGGCACAGGCTGGCTGGCACTCGTTCCTCCTCCACCCTGTTCATTGACAACTGCACAGCAGATCAATACTAATTGTTACACTGTCCTCTGCTGCCCATCCTCATCAGAGGTAATACTTGGAGGACGATAATGTGCTTGAGCACTGTAACTGAAATTAATTGAGGAATGAGGTCTCAAGGGGAGGCAGGAGTTCTTTCTTGCCTACATGCTGCCAGTTGCATTCTAGAAGTAGCAGTTTTCATTCATTAAGAAATTGATCCCCTGTTACTTAGTACACAATTCAACTCAAATCTGCCCTACTGCATTAGCAGCCTGCTTGGGACACAAAGGTATTACCTAGAGCTTCAGCAAAACCCAGAGGCTGAAATAAAGCATGAGTTTTGTATGACACATTCTGAGCATGCACACTGCATTTCTGGACTCAGTTTCTATTCTGAGCCTCTTTTTATAAAGGAACCATCTACGTATTCATTTTTGTAACTGGAATCAAAACCACAGGCTGTTCCTTACCTGCAAAAGGCCTTTGCAGAGCTTCAGATGAGTTACCAAAAGTGTGTCTAAGTTGTCATCACCTGTAGTTACATCTCTTGTTTCTGTTCTCGTGTCACAGCTCAGGGACTGCAGTGTGTTGTCATTGTATGTGCTGTTGAGGAAACAAAAGAAAGAGTTAAGACTCTCATAGCTAAATAGGCTAAAGATGCACAGTCTCAGTAGCAGCCTGCAAGCAAGATGCAGAAGTACAAACCCTGTGGCATTCAACAGATCTCAGCCTTTTTTTATTGCACTGATAACACTTCTTAAAAACATGAGGACTGCTCGTTTGCAGCAGGTGAGGTGCAGAAGTAGCACATAGACAAATCCTGTGGTGTCTCCCAACTCGTTGATACTGGGAGTATAATAAGTCTCTCGGGATCAGGCTCATAGCTCTGGAATGTTCAGTTTCAGTGCACAACTTGCAAAACTGAATTCAAATGAAGCAACAAGCAGAAGAGCTCTGTAAGTTACTCATAGATAGGGCAGCACTGGCTTGTATCATCCTGATCAGCCTGTTTCTAGCAGCCCTACACATTAGGCAGTTCCATCCCACTCTGTGGTTGTCTGAATCTCAGGGTATTCAGAGCAATTGGTTTATGCCCTGGATGTTCCCACCAGTAGCAGCTCTGCACAGTTATTACTCAACTGTGCAAGGCAAGCACAGTGTATTAGGAGGCATTCCCAGGATCAGCCCTCCTTACCCCCCATAAGGAAGTGCTGCAGACACGTACCTGATACTGGCTGTCCGTACGCTTCCGAACAACGAGAGCTCATCAGCGCTGCAGTCAGCATTTAAAAAGTCAAAACTTTCCAGTACTGTCTCCACCATTAAGCTTTCCATAGATGAGTGTTTGTGATGAAGTGGCTTTAGCTGTGATGGAATGAGAGGGAAGATGCTGTTATTGTAGTTATCAAGCAATTCTGCATGAGTTCTTGGCAGTTTTTCCGGTCACTCTTAATAACAAATACATTTGCTTTTCTGATTTCATTCCTACCCCACCAGGAACATTACCTCCTGCTCCAGACTGATCCAAAAAGAGTGTTCTAATTAGGATCTGTCTGTATTCCTCTCTGGATTTCCCTGTCTGTTCAGGTTGTTATAAGAGCTGATTTCCTCTGTATCTTGTGCCATTTTCATTTACTCCCTGTTTTAGATCTTGAAGTAACTATCGTAGGGGTCTGTTACATTCCAGTAGTAACCAAGAACTTTGATAATAATAATGGACTTCATGGGGCCAGTAACTTTCTTCCCCTTGGAAAGGCTGCTGTGAGAGCACTGGTTAAAACCATTTATTATTCCAGACCTCAGAGGAAGCCTTACAGTATCTTCTCTCCCAACTCTGCACATCAATCCCACATACAGTGCTCTCAGATTTGCATTATAACCCACTGCTTGCAGAAAGCTCTTCTCCAAGACCTTTCCTCCAAAGAAAGAAATGTTTTCAGCATCATACAACTTGTCAGACAGTCTGAGCTGCCTGCAAAACCTGGGGGACCCTGGAGAAACATTTGGTTTGAACTGATGCAGTCATCTCCGGGTACACTAAATCTGAAACCATTAACAAAACTTAGAAGCAGACACAATGCAGAGGCTGTCGCACACTGTCCACATCCTGCTGAGCCCAGGCTCGCTTCCATTTTGACTGCAGGCAACTTCCTAATTTCTTTTTCCCATTTACCGACCTGCACGCAGCACCTGAGGGCTGTCTCTTGAGAGGAGCTGTGCAACATCGGGCTCCGGTGTAGTCAGCTCTCAGGGCTGTCTTTTCCGAGTAGTGCCTGACCTCTGGTGGCCAAACTTACTTTCTGGGAGCATTGCTATTGCTATATCATTAACTCAAATCCACTACAGTCGTGGAACCTCTGCAGTTTTAGGACTAACGGTGGGAGCTACACCATCTAAAACTGCAACATACCTTTAATTTATCCCTCAGAGATGAAACCTGGTATTCCAATTTCTCCAGCTGGGCTTGCACCACATTATGTGATTTCAGCAAATCTAACACTTCTTGGAGAGTCTTATCAATTGACTTTGTATGTCCGTCTAGCTTTAGGTCATTTGCAGTATTCAAGCTTTTCTGGCTGAAGTCTTCATGCTCTGTCAGACGGTGGTTTCTGGTCCGGTGGAGAGCATCTCCACCTTTGTGACGACTCAGAAAACTCGGTGGGTTACTTGGAAATCCATCCACACACGGCGTCTTCTTCAGGATATCCAGAGTTGTGTGATCTGGAAGAGGATGCTGCCGCTCTTCTGCACAAGTCTCTTGGATCATCACCAATGGCAACGTCCTGTGGTCTAGAGCTGGAGTTGCAGTTCTGGATTCCGTCCCTTTCTGATCCTCGGAGCTGAACGAGTCCGCCTCGCTTGTCTCTGCCGGTGTGCAAGGCTTGCTCCTCCCATGCACATCAAAATCACAGGCAGCCAAGTAGCTCAGTATGCTGGGAGGCTGAGCATCACTTCCATCCGCTTGGCTCTGCCTTTGTTGCAAAACAGACTGCAGCAAACAGATTCAACAGTGAGCACAGAGACAATTGAAAAGCATGAGATACCACCAAAGATAGAGAACTAAGAGAACTGTGGATACCTGTTCTTGGAAATGTACACACCCAACTGATCAAAACCACAGGGCTCTTCTGCACAAGGCAGCCAGGCCAGTGTAAATTGGCAAGAGAAGGCTTAATGGTTAGGTGAACATATCAGTGATGGTACTAGCACTTGAGATATATGGCAGATTTAAAAGGGTCATATAAAACAACCATTAAAACAAACCCTTCTTGAATGAATGAGTCAAGTCTTAGGTCTGTGCTTTGCATTCTGCTCTCCTCAGCATACTCACCAGGTAGTATTTCTCTCTGAAGCTGGGAGTATTTGGTGGGGTCCAGTTGTATAATGAGCTCTTCCTGCTACTCACAGAAAACTTGGCAGTGGTTCCAGGTGACAAGAACAGGTTCTCTGTGTCAAAGGGGCTGAAGAAGGAGACACAAAGACCCAAGTGTCAGTAAGTCCGGAAAGCACAGAATCATTTAGCAGCAGGAATAGCTGTTAGGATTGAACTGTGACATTTAATAAACAACACAGGGAATAAAAGGAAAGCCAAACTGCCTCTCTGACCAATACCTTTGATTGCACCAGAGAACGAGGTAGGCAAAAAGATTCTGTGTTTTACACGGAATTCTCAACACCCTTTAGACAGAGGCATGTGCCACAGTTTTGGGAATAGGAGCCCAACAGGCCATAAATCTGAAGCACTCTCTGTCCCCCTGCCATGTCCTACACAGTGCTGGCAAGTACAGCATCAGCTGCTTGCCAGCAGCCACTGGACAAATAGCGAGATGTACACCACATCCGACATCAGAAGGAGTTATAAGACATGTAATAAAGGAAAACTGCTGTGAATTTCCCCCCTGCAGAGCACACAGCACCTGGGAAAGCTACTAAAAACCCCACCTTCGTTATCCTTCAAATATTAATAAACAACCATTTTGACTGGCAGAGGAAATCTGTGTGCTGGGATATGGCAAGTTGTGTGGTTCATACAGTCACAGACAAGTCCAGTTCCCAGAGGATACTGGATATAGTCTAGAAGAGATTGACAAGTCCCACTCTAAAGAATTCCCACTTACCTACTATGTGACAGCCATTAATTTCCCAACTCCTTTGCAAAGAGTCTAAGGCAACTTGGACAAACTGCCTCCCAAAATTCAACTCGGCTAACCAGGAGAGGGAGAGCATATTTTAAGTTACTTAAAGCAAGTTTGGGGGGTTTTATTACACATTACTTTTGTTCCCCACCAATATGCCCTGCGGCATGATGAGTGAGTTTGGTTTACCATTTAGGCGCTGGCATTCTGAAAACAACTTAGTGGTTTATAACAAATGTGTAATCTCACAGATATGAATGTAATAAACAAAAAGTAGGATAAAGTCAGCTGCATTCAGCTGTACAGCACAGAACCACGACAAGTCTGAAAAGATCCAAACAATCACAAGGACTAATCAATTACATGGAGTGGAACTTCTGCTCTCAAGCAAAAGCTGAAAAGCAGAGCTCCAGTTCTCTCCAGCTTCTCCTGTTGCACAGGGCCGAGTCTCAGCAGCATCCTGCAGTGTCACACACCACTGTCTTCCTCAGCATGGAGGTATTGCTCTGTGAGCTCACCTAATGCAGGTTAATTGTCTTATATGAACACTGTCACCCAGCTGGGGTTCCTCAAGCAGGCCAGTTCCATGGAGTCACATCAACCACCATCTGCATTGGCTCACCATGCAGCACATGAATCAGGTTTCTGACAGTGAGAGCCTTTTAGGCAAAGCCTCCTATGTTTACTGATGGAAGCAAATTATGAACCCTGTCCATGGCATTTCTTAAGAAGAGTCACAGTCATTCCTCAGATTTTTCATTTTCACCTTTTAGTATAGCAATGCAAAATGACACCTTGGAGGAAAGGGGCAGGAATGACAGCCTCAACCTCTTTAGCCCTTCTGCCAATTACTGAAACCCACTGGCACAATATCACTATTGAGCTGCCTCCAGCCAAGCACACACTCCCTGTTACTGCAAGATTACAAGGTGAGAGAGCAAAGCAATGGGTGAAGAATGAAATCTGCTCTAAAGCATCTATTCTCCCCTTGTAAGCTCTTTGGGCATGATACATTGTCTTGTTCCACATTTATATAGCAAACAGAACACCATACTGGGCCAGAGCTGTGAATCCGTCTCTCCCAGCACCCTGACACTGACAGAAGCCAGCAAGGGATTTTCAGGGGAAAAGCACAGGAAATAAGTCAAATCTAGTAGGTTTTCCCCAGACACACACTCAAATCTGAGGCAATCCATAGCTCAGACCTGTCATGCAGCAGACTTCACAAGCAGACTATTGCCTTCAGTTGTCGCACGCTTTTCCTTAGGTTGTCTGGTCACTTCCCGAAATCATTGACACAAAACTCTCTGCAGAGGTCAAGTTTGCAAAAACCTCACTATGTATTTCACTTGAAATTGTGGAACAAGTATTTTGCTATGGGGGTCTCTTGTGGCTGTACTAAAATGGTGGCTAACCGTTTACTTTCCACATTCCCCACAGTGAACATCGCTATGCCTGTGCAGTGTTATCCATCAACACCTTTCCAAGACTGAGAAATTCTGTTAAAAATGGCCCCACATCTGATCATCTTTGTTGCCCCAATTCTATTTCTGTATTGCTAAACATGCTGGCCTTTGGTTATGACTAATTACAATATTGGCATTAAATGCATGACACTACAATGCCATCCAGGCAATCTGAAGGTAGTACAAAACTTCCCCTTAGCTTACCTTAGCACTGTTGCAGGACTTTAGTGCTCAGGACACACACAGCCCCAGCCTGACCTTGAAGGGGTTTACAACTCATTAGAGCTCCTGTTTCCTAGATTAAACCAACCATGACATCAGAAGCTTTGCATCCACATGCATTTGAGGTACCTCAGCCTTGCCAGCACTGAGCATGGATTCCCAGCGAGATACTGTTTCGTCACAACCACCAAGGCTGTGGTGGGATTAAACACTTGAGACTTCTGTCATTTCTCTGGCCTTGCTGCATTTTTCCATTGGGTGAGGAGGACACTCCCTGGTTTGTGTTCTCAGAATGTAAGTAATCAGACAGAGCATTATCAGAGCTGAACCCAATTCAGTCCTCAGCCCCACAGGGCCTACCTTCCTTTCTCTCACTGCCAAAACTGTGTCCTAATCACTCCCCTTCTGTCCAGTCCCTCCATGTAGTAAACACCACTGTCCAGAAGGACTCAGTGGATAGACCTGTCTGAATCCCACTATTAAGCCTGCAAAGCCACACTTCCATTAAATCAAAGCACCACCAATTCTGGTCAACTGGATTGAACTCTCTGTTAATCATGAGATTTCTTTTTTCCTACTGAACACCAGTGAAAATGCCCATACAACTTGAACAGTGCGATTATTGTTAGGTTTCACCTACCCCCTAATGCATAATAGGCACCAGCTTCAAGGTCAGTACAGCTGAACACAAGACTAAGCTATGAAACATCACTCCCACCAAAAAGCACGTTTCCATCAGAAGCACAGATGTGGACTAATGGCTAAAGATACCTCCAGGAGTAACTACCCAGTCATGTAAGTTTTCATCTGTAAGAGCAAAACTGTCAGTAGATTTGTATCCAGAAAAAACAGACTTTTCTTTCTTATTCCCCCTTAAGGTTTTTTTCCTCCTACTCCACAAAGCCCTGTGAGCCAGGCCAGCACATGCTCAAAGCAGGCAGAAAGCACAAGAGTGGTTCTGGCTGGCTGGCACCCTTAGATCCCAGGACAGGGTGCTAACTGAAGTTCTGTAAAGAGAATACAGGCTTTCTCTTTGTCCTCCATGTGAGACACAGAATTCAGACTGCTATTTAGGTTGGCAGAAAAACCAAAGTCTTCTGCCAAACTGGCCAAAAAAGCCGTTCTGCAACAGGCCCAAGGTCATTCATGGCATAATCTATAAAGGAGCTGAAGGAACTTTTGTTAGAGCCCAGAAGACTAGTGGTCTATTTAAAGAAAATATACATTTAGAAGTGGAAGACTGATCCACACTTGGATTTCTCACAAAGCAGGTCTAGATTGAAAGCTTGCCTCTCGGGGAAGTTTGGGCAAATCAGCTGGATTTGTTTAGTTATTCTTAAACCAAAGAAAAAAGCAGCTGTTGAGTGCTCTGCCTTTGAAAAATACAAACACCCTGAGTTATCACCACACAACTTCTCTTCTCTGTAAGCAGCTTCAGCAAATAGGCTGTCAGAGAGGAGCCTGCCAGCTCTGCACAGAGCTGCTCTGGAGAACTGACTTGGTAGGATACCAACACATTTCACCAAATTTAAACATAGCAGAGACACAGAGACAGAGTTCTTGTACACTGAAACATTCCAAGTGGGGATTAACTCCCAAAGAAAATGTGTCACCACTAACCCTGTTCCCAGCTCTGCTGTTGCCAGCTCTAAAAGCTGGGTGATAGTTGTCCCAAATGCCCCAGAAATGCCCATCTCACTGAGCAAAAGCTGTGCTCTGAGCTGTGAGCTACTGCAACAACCAAGGGGCAACAGAATTGGAACTGTATTTTTCTAAACCAACATAGATTTAGTTACAGATAGAATTTATTTTGGAGATTTAAACCATTACCTGAGAAACTGCAATATCCCAGAATAGGAAGGGGGTTTTCCCCATATAGTGCCTTTTGCAAGAACAATTTCTGTGCACAACTATTTATGTAAGATACTGACAGCAAGGAAATTCAAGCAAGCAGATTCAGCAAAAGCAGATGAAGTGAATTGACCTGTTAGATGCTATTTGTGTGGGTTAACAAGAAGAGAGTAAAAGCAATTCTTCCAGACTCTACTGTGGATGTGCCATCTCAGACGGATTTCTTCTTCACTGCACAGGTGAAGCTTATGTTAAGCTTGAACTCAGGGAAAAAGGGACTTCCTTTACAAGAGTGCCTCTGTAAGGAGAGGGTTCTGCCTGCTGCCCTTTCTGCTCTGAAAAGGTGCATAGAGCTTTTGATCACTTCACATCTAGATTAAAGCCAAGATAAGCTTTGGTGGTGTGTGCTTGTTGAAGGGCCAGTGATGACAAAGGCATCAGACTTTGCTGGGGAAGTATGACAGCCTGTAAATCCTCTTATGCCCCTCTTCGTTCCTTCCTTCCCCAAAACTAAGACATACAAAGGTCAAAACAACATAATACTTTATTTGGCTTTCACCTAAAAGGGCTGTCATTTTTAAAGCTACTTTTACTTAAAAAAATCCTAAACATAATGGAACTTGCAGTATCCCCACTCCCCACAGTTTGCAATAACTCTGCTATGAATACCTCTGCATTCAGATTCAAGGGGGAATACATGCACAACTTGGCATGAGTAAGAGGAAGATTCATAGGGAATATAATGCAAGATCACAGCAAGCTTCTGGAACAAGGTTTTGTTAGTCAACTAATTAGTGGCTCAGCTTCTCAAATAAGAAACAGAAGCCTCAAAAGTCTCAGAGCAGCTGCAGCACCTCATCAAAACATATACTGATGCCCAATGTTAGATCTCAGGAGGAAAAGGTGCCATAAACAACGGGTGCAGGCAAAACTTTGCTGTGCAAGTTTCTCATCAACTTAGAACCATGAGTATGTTTGAATGTAATTTTCTGATGCTGCTGCCAAGACTCATTTTTCAGCCCAACTGCAAGTACAAATCAATAGTAAATTTCAAGAGCCACAGCACACATGAAAGACCTTCAACAACCAGTCTGTTCATAACAAAGCTTTTCTTCCCCCAACCCCAGAAATGCAACCTCAAAACACCTGAACAGCAATTGCAACAGAAAAACTTCTGTCATTCGCGTGGTGGTGGCTTTAAAAGACTGTGATAAGGGTTAAGTCAAACGATGTTTCCACGGGTAATGACAAATAAAAACAAGGTATTAAAACCCAAGTCTGATTATAAAATAATTTGGTTATCACCCTGAGGGCAGAAAAACTTTTCTCTAACCAAAAGTTCTGTTTGGGCATATTTGGCAGATCACACATTTGATATACACAAGCTTTCTTATTTTTTGGCAATTCTTAAAAATGAAGAAAGACTCAACGGTTGTATAAGGCCGAGCCATGGATGCATCTGGCCTGCAAGGCACAGCTCCCTGCCCTTGCTCATTTAAACACTGTTAGGTTTCTGCTTCTCCTGGATCTACAAGCCTAGATCCACAAGTCATCACAAAGTGGCCTTTCAAGAAGGTCCTTATCACATAGGTGTGTTCAAAAATGTTTCTTTGCCATGTTGAATTGGGAAGAACTGAGGGCTGCATTAAGCCATGTACAAGTGAAGAGTGCCTGCTGTCTCACTGGGCACTTCACTAAAATGGCTAAATTTAACCCAAACAAGAGTAAATGGAAACAGGTTAAGAAGTTTTGACTTGCTGCAGACGAGACTCACAGAATGGACTGCAAGTCCCATAAAGCAGAAATAACAGCACTACCTCAAAAATCTATGGTGGTGTGTAGAGACTGAGGAAGAAGTTCCAGTGCAGCATCCACAAAAGTCAGAATTTGCTTTAATAACATCAATAATCCACTACACAAATTGATTTACAGGTTCAAATTATAAAACAATTTAACAAATCACAGGCACCATGAAAATCCTCAGCTGTTTTAAAAGTGCATTTGTAACTGCAGTGCACAAACAGGCCTTATATTGATAACTGTAATAATCACAGTGCAAACATAAAGGTACTAAGTCTTTAGGAAAGCTTCATTTTTAACAAACTGTGGCGTGGTACTAGTGACTGTCCCAAAATTGCAAGCATATATTTTTTCATTGTGCCTAGAGGCTACTATTTTCAGTATTATTTCATCATCTTTAAAATAACTGTTCATGTTTTATAGGTGTACATACACTGCTTGGAGCTAGACTTGAAAACTCATTCTGAAGAGTAAGTAGTAAGAGTAGTAAGCTAAGCAAAAGCCTACTATCAGTTCACACAGCTAGAAGTGGCTCTGGCAGCATCAACACATAGAACTAAAGGGCAATAGACATGGCTCCTGTCCCCTTCCCCCTCCCCAAGGACTGGTGCCACAGAGTCAGAGGTAAGCACAGGAGGTGGGGTTGCTGTGAGGAAGCAGAGGGCTGCCAACTCCTGCACCTGCTCTGCAAATAGAAAGAGGACTATGATGTTGAATGCTACAAAGTGAGATACTCGGGAACCTTTAACTTATTTCAGCTGTTCAGCTTCAGCTTTATCTGAAGCTGTACTTACTTCCAGAGGACCTCCAGCTGTAGCTTGATGGTTCCCAGTTCAGTTATGTCCACAATGATTGCCTGAGGCTTGGTTGTAAAGAAGTTTATGCTGTCACATGTCACAACACCGACTAGAATAGTGGCCAGTCCTCGCAGCTCTGTCACCTGCAGGGACAAACACATCCATTTTCATCTTACCAGACAATCCTCAGTCATGTACATGGAACGAAGAACACTCCAGGCTCAGATCTGCTTCAAGGCCCACAACAAACTTAAAACCTCAACACTCAGTTTTGGGCTCCTAAACTGTTGAGAGCCAATATCCCCACAAGGAGTATGTTGTAGATGGCTAGCAAAGAGGAGAGAAAAGCTGGGGAGAGAGCTGTGCAGCACATCTGACAACAGAATTTGGTGGACTATGATTTTAAGAAAAATTAAATCTGAAGTTTGGAAATTCTAGCTATGGTATACATACACACAGTCGCTTTTAGTACAGTCTAGCTTGTCTGCACATTGTAACAACACTGTCAAAAAAAATCTGTATTACAGAGAAGTATATTACCCTACCTGCACTAGACTATGTCAGCTCTCAGTTGCCTAAAGGATCTGGAAGTACAACTGTTCACATGCACTGTGACCTTTCTAGTTGTCCTGAGCTCAGCTGAGGACCAAAATCAGAACTGTGTCAGTTCTCTTCCCTAGCTCTGCAGGCCGCTCCCAGTGTGTTAGCAATGCATTTGCAGACCTGCATTTTCCTCAGGCTGACACTTTGCTTCTTCAGCTACTTCAAAAAACAAATGACAAATCCAATCAAACGCTTCCAATGCAGATCAAATTGTTTCAAAAGCACATAAATCACACTCGGCACAGAGTTTTAGAATAAGTGACTGAAGTCCACTTCAGGAATTAGTTCCATGCCTGTATCTCCTTTAAGGTGGAGCAGAATTATGTTGCCAGGCTCCTCTTGGAACACTCTTTGGCACTTCTCAATTTTATTTTTTAATTTTAAGCCTGCTACGTATTTGTTCTGGGCAAGGATGATTAAGTACAAAGTGGAAAGAGCAGGAGGGTGTGGAGAACATTAGTCAGCTTAAGAAAGTCTTTTCATAAGCTGACAAAAAGAATAAAGCTATCATTGTCACACAAAGTAATACAAGGTTTTACAGCTATTATGGGAAAACAGGGATCTGAATTAGCCTCTCACCTGACATTCATTGTGCAGTGGCAGCAAAAAAATGCATTATAAGTACATTTCCAAAGGCTGTTAGGGCAAGATGCCAGAAAGTCTCTCCTATGTAACCCAGTTTTGCTGCCAGATTGGAGGGGAACATTGCAATAGCTGCTTTAACACAGCTGCCAAAACTTGAAACGCTGCACTGGCACCGTTTCCTACTAGAATAGGATCCAGCACAGCCTTCGATCGCAGCTCCTTTCAGGCTGACAGGAATCACGCTGCAGTGTCCAGCCCACAAGAGATGCCAGACTACAGTGGCAATGCTGTTTAAGGATTAACTCCACCTGCTAGGTAAGTGCCAGAACCAATGCCAAAGGCAGCTGCACAAGGGTCTATGAAAATTACATACTTCCCTCAAGGGGTACTCATAATGTGTCACCTACACATCACAGGCCACTAGCACTGGTCCCTTACTGTTAGGGATATGATTTTTCTATGGCACTTTAGAGTTCTGATGCTTTTTTTTTCCCCTAAATAAAGATACCAAGTACAGACTGTTTGTACCAGTGCATAAGTGCCATTGGCTCTTTACAGATATGGAGCATCTGTAGATTAAAATACAACAAAAGAATCTGCATTGCCCCAGAGAAAGGGACATTTAAACTACAGAGTCAAAACATACAGACATGCAATCATGTTTTCCATATATGCAATTCTCTCTCAATAGAGAACAGAACCCCAGGTAGTTAATATTCCACATGGGTCATAAATAGTATCTACATACACATCTTTTTGTCTCCGCATCTAGACTTCACCTTAGAAGATCCCAGGTATTGGTCTAGGACATAAAAACAAAACAACCACACACAACAAACATACACAACAACCACATATACCAGACTCTGCAACACAGGAAAGCAGATGCACCAATACAGTTACAAGTGCCAAGAAAAACAGAAGCAGATTTCTGTTCAGCAGGCAGAACATCGCTTAACTGTCACTGTTACCTGGCTAGGTAAAGCAAACTACTTAAGAGTTTTGACAAACATCTGGCAGCCTCACAGGTAAGTTGTATGGTAGAAAACCTGGTAACCACTAATTCCAATCCAACCATTATACACCACACCTTGATTTCAAGCTTCTCATGGAGATTTGGTATAAAGATCTTTTCTTCTTCATCCCATGTCTGGCTGTCATCAGTCTCAATCTTGCCTTTCAACCTCCATTTCTGGCGCCCCAGTCGCACAAACACCTAGAAAGCAGCAAAGAGAAAATGATGTTGGGTCAACATATTCCAGAATTTTCCCTTCAATCCATAGCCTCACACTGTGCCAGTACTGCAGAAGTGAAGCCATTCCTTGATCACTATACATTTAGGAACTTGCATAAAGCTAGAAAACTGGAGGCAGAAATTCAGATTGCAGGTTTTAACACTTGAACTCAGTACTAAATGACATGTCCCACCCATTCTAGAACAACTGCAAAGCTATGTTGCATAGTAAGTGTAGGGGTACTCAAATAGAATGCACACTGGAATTCATTTGGAACTGTTAGAAGTAGGAAAGCAACTGAGTAAGATCCTTGGATGCATTCAAATCATGCCAAGGGCAACCCAGTAAGATACTAGGATGCATTCAAACCATGCCAAAGGCAACCTTCCAAGAAACAAACAGCAACCATTACTTGATTCCAGAGCAACTCTGAAGACAAAGACCTGACAGGTTGGCTTTGATAGACAATCACTGCAGTCTTTTAAACCCCCTAACACTTGAATCACATCTTTCCCTCTTCAGTCTCAGGGAGCAGAGTAACTAGTGACTGTGCTAAAGCACTTTTCTCATCAGAACAGGGCAGTTTTATCACAGTCCACTTCCTGCCCGCCTCACACATGTTGCACCTTTGCTCTCCTGTTCCTCCACTGCAAACTCACAGCAGTAAAATAAAGGACAAAATGAATTGCTGTATACTGCACCTCATACTGGTCCCCTGGGCAGAGACGTGCAAAGCCCACCAACCCTGAAAAGAGAAGGAAAATTCTAATACTTGTAGAGTTTTGCAATGTCCCCCAAAGCCTCAGCTTGCAATAAATAAAGCGACTACCTGGCTAACACCCCCTTGTGCTTTACTGTGCAGAAGCTACGCCACTGGCCCAAACTACTCTTAGGAGGGCAAGCATTAATTGAGTTAAAGAAAGCAAGCTTGTCAGATTTTGTACTCAGACATGGTTTATGGCACTAAAGCAAACATTAATTTCCCAAAGTTCTATTAAGGATCTCATCCAGAAAGCCAGTGGACACAACTGCCATTAAGTAAGTGTACTCTCAGTGGATCAGATTGTTACATAGGAAGCCCCAAATCAACTGCTGATTCTTGAAAGAAACAAGAATGAACATACCTTTCATCTTCAAGTGAAACTCTCCCAAATGGACCTCCAATGCCCCTTCTATAAAGCACATGTCCTAGAAGAAGGAATGAACAGTCACTATGACTGAAAAGCAGAACAAAGTAGCTACCTTCCTATAAAGGCTATTTTCTTTGATGACTTCTTTTCCTATTAAAGGACACACAGTGACATCTTCACTAGGGGAGGCTGATGAAGAGTCCATTCATACTACTTTTAAGATGGAAAATTACAATGTTGCTCCACAGAAGACTGTGACTACTTCAGCAGTTCACTGCCAGTTACCTTCCACTACTTGTTTTGTAAAAATAGCATAGCTTATTCATTATTCATCCCATTACTTCCAGCAGAAGTCATAGTGGACCCCAGCATTAAAGCAGAAATTGAAAGGATTTTTCACTTTTCTTTGCCAATGCAAGAAGCCAAGCTGAGCTGGGGCAAAAAAGAGAAGCATAGAACTCAAGAGCTTTTCCGTAAGGCATTTATTTACCTCACAAGCTTCAGTTCACATTACGTACCTGTAATTCATTTACAGGTTAAGTCTTTAACCTGCACCATTGAAAAGAAAGCCATCTTTAAGACCTAGTATGCTTTTTGCTAAGAAATATTCTGGCCTTCGTTACACATATATAGTATTCCCTACCTCTGTGCACTCTTGGAAGTTCTTGTAAAGCTCCACTAGACTCTCTCTGGAGGCTTTGGTGGAAGGAGACAAGGAAAAGGCATGTTTCATATTTGCAGCCCCATCTCGCAGTCTGCACTGGATACAGTAAGCTTCATAGAGTTCCTCTACCTGCAAGATTTGGAGGGTAGGGGAAGAATGAACAAGAATTAGCCTGGCACAGTTTTAATAAGTTTTAGAAAGGAACATCAGCAGTCTTTCCTAGCAAAAAAAATCCAACGAAATCCCGCTATCACAGCATTGCACAATGCTGCAGCTCCTGCATTTTACAGTGTGATAATAAGAGTGCTACAGTTCGTAGACATTCCTGCATAAAAGCATGGGATATTGAGAAACAATCAGCTCTGCTGCTATCAGAATACAAGACAAGGAGTAGACTAACAATTCATTCAGGGAAAAATTGTTTGGACAGCAAGAAACCAATTCTGTCCATACAGACTAAAACACCTACAGCTATGTCAGGAAGGAGATTTCATTCCTTTGGAAGCAGAGGGCAGACAGCAGGCATTCACTCCATAGAACTGCTCGTTTGGCCCCTTGTGGGGAGGGAGGAGAACACATAAGTCTCCTCACAGCAGCATTTTCTGAATAAACTGGCAGGGCATACAAACTGGTTTCACAAGCAAACACAGGTTGGGTTGTGCCCAACATTCAGCCTGAATCCAGCCATTCAAGAAAATAAATAAATAACTAAAACTCCCCTCCTCCTGTAAAAAGAGTGGTTACAGACTTCAGGAAGCACTATTCCCCTTCAGGTGAATTAACATATTTTCTGTTTAGATGGCTTGCTTATGTAGCAGTGTAAGATCTAAAACCCCCTTACCTTGCTTATGTGAAACTCCAGTTTTCTGATGTACCTCTCCACAGAGCGGATTTGCTTTTGAAGAAGGGAAAGAGAGGGGGTCTTGAGAAAGTATTTCTTAAGCATGCCTTTAAGTAACACAGCAGACACATCATCTAGTCATTTGCAACATTTCATCTCATCCTCAGTAGTCTTACCTTATCCAGGTCATAGTAGAAAGCCTGAAAGGAAAAGAGCAGAGACTGAACAGAAGAGCATGTGTATTTTATACATATTAACGATACTCTCATATTGACTATGAGATTCACAAGGCTCATCTGAAGTTACACTAAATTAAGATGCATTATTTACTACAAGGAGACAGGCCAACATTTTTAGAAGTAGTTTCATTTTCTGTGCATGGTTGGTTGGTTTCTTTTTGCAGATGCTTTAAATGAGACAGTCTCACTACCATCTATAACAAGGACCTGGACATTGGTGATGGCACATGGGAGGTTTTGGTTTTTCCATTTTTTTTTCTTAATCTAGTTATTATTTCCCAAACGAAAGGCAAAGTTGGATGGGTGAGCTGTATTTTCATTACCCTTGTTGCTGAAGGTACTTCCAGGTTGTGAACACAACAGAATGAAGGACACATTCACCAGCTACTGAAAACCAACCAAAGTCTTTATGACCACTTCAGTCCATATAGAGTCAGTTTCTGAAGCCCCAGGTGTGAGAGAACATCAACTTTTGTGGCTTTATTTTTAAAGTATTTAAGTTTATAACATTAAAATCATCTTACCAATCTGGAGTTCCTTTTTGTATCTTTGTGTCGACCAGAAAGATAATCCAGTTCAGCCTGGTGTGCTTCCAAGTATTCACTGGAGAGGAATAAACCCCAGTGTTATGTTCTTCTGGTGCATTCATTATAACATCTCCCCAGAGAATTTTTCAGCAGAATGTTAAAGCAACTTCCTTGGTTAGAAGACTTCTCTTGTTTTACTCTCTAGAGATATGGATGGCTATATAAAGGGATATGGCTTAATAGACAAGAAAGGACAAGTATTTGTCTATGGAAATCACCCTAAATGCAATGTCACTCCTCAAGGAGCATCTGTACACAACAAGTGCCAGAAGATGCTGGTTACTTGTTATCTAATATTTAAAGATGTTGTACATTAGGAATCCCCTCAATCCTTTTTACTCTTCCAAGATGTTGGATGCTACAGTGCAATTAAAGAAGGCCACCAACTCCATCTTACAAAGTCAAAGAACTGCAACAGGAAACACTTGAACTACAAAGCTGAGCTCACAGAAGTACTCCATATGTAAGGCAGGACACATTCAGTGTTTTAGCAAACAGCTGAATAGCACCTTTTAGTACATGAAAAATTCTTAATGTAACCATTACATTTTCCAGAATTAGAACTATTTTGTAAGGTGTGAAGCACTTGGTGCCAGTTGGCTTCTGGAGTTGCTTGCAAGCAAGGATTGTCCCTTAGGAGTTCACACAGGGCCTTAACCTATTTCTTCTGAGACCATCTTCTTCCAACTCTGCTTTTAATACAGAGCACACTTAGGTAACTTTTTCCTCTTGTGCTTAAAAAAAGAGTCACCTGGTAAATACTATAAGACACAGTCTCTGAGCAGTCAAAATAACTTTGTTTTAGACAACTGCACTTCTCCACATCTGGTTTGATGTATTTACTTTTCTTACTGTTTAAAACCAGCTCCTCAAGACAGCCAGAGGCTCCAGCATTGAGCGGTCTGCTCTTTACACTTGCCTGTTAACAGCTGGGTGCAGAAGTAGCCAAGGCTGGTAGCAGAACAGAATTCACTTACCTTTTAGAAAAGCTTCATCACTTTTAGATTTGAGTATGTTAGAATTGCCAGCTTGATTAAATGGTACCCAGATGGTTAACAGAAGAGTTATTTTCTATAGCTATAAAGCAGCAGGCACGTAGAACATGCTCTGTACTAAAAATTCAAGTCACTCCAGCACCAAGTGGACTTAGTCTGCATCTACTTAAAATTTGGACTTCACATTGCTATTTGATACAGTTGTTTTCTGTAGGTTAGTCAATTAACTAGCTCCTCAGTTTTGGCAGGAATCTGACCATGTGGCATTCACTGCAGAACTGGGAACAAATTCTGATTCACTTTATGGCTTCTCCTCCCTAAGCTCTGATAAATTCTAAACTCTGCAAAAACATTTGGTTTCTTTATTTAATTTAAATCAAAATCCACTAATAAGACATTGACTGATATTTTTAGGGCTAAGACTTTATAGCCTGTTATCAGAACAAAAATGTGACACATCTGAGTTTACAATCTATTATTACAACATGTTTTATGCTCTTTGCTTAAGAAAACAAACTATGATCAGAATTAATACAGTAGCAAAATTCTGAGAACAGCAGTAACATGCATGAAGTAGTAACACACTGTTAGTAGGATGCCAGCAGAAAGAGCTACTGGGTTTGCAAACCTAATGAGAGGTACACTACCACCGGTACTTAAGGGTGCAAATATTCCTATAGTATTAGACCAGATCCATCAACTGTAAAGATACAAAATATGTATTTTTGTATAAAAAGATTTGAGGACCCAGCTAAAGGTTGATGAGTTTCAACCACTGATGGAGGCAAAGAGCACTTACAACACTTCCTTCCTGGTCTATAATAGCTGCCATTTCAGCATTGAATAATATCAGCATTTCTATGAGGTAACTGACAGCTTCCCAAAAGTCAGAATACTCTAAATTCAGACTGCCAGCCCATTGTTTGAACTCTACTGTGCCTGTTGCATGCGTCCTACTTCTGCCAGATGGGAGACAATGGACAAAACTGGTCTTTGGCCTTTTCACTGAAGTACTGATGCAACAATTGCTGTGCATACAAACCATAAAAAACAGTGCTACATTTAAAGCAAGACAATGTTATTTACATTGCCATAAGAAGATGGTGCTGTACTACAGCTCTGTTTCATCACCTCAAATCAGCTGAAGTTTTCAGGTGGATCTGCTTAGATCTTTCCCTTACAACAAGCCACACAGAGATGAAAGAGTACTTCTGAAGTCCAAAGCTGAAGTCTATTAAAACAAAAAAAAAAAACCAACCAAAACCAACCAACCAAAAAACAAGAATATCTAGCTCTAATTAGCACAGGGAGAATAGGAACAGTTTATGAACCAGCCTCCCACTGTGTCCTTGCAGGACACACCCTCACTTTCAGACTTGGTCTTAAGTCAGTTTTTTGAGTCAAAGCAACTCAACACAATTCCCTCTCCGAGAAGCATTCTGCCAATCACCCCCTAGATATGGCTCTCCCCTCCCTATCCAAGTCTCTTCTTGATCTGCAGACTTCCTGCCTGCCACCCTGCATGCTCTGAAAGCCTCTCTTCTTCAAGGGAGAGCTCAGTTGCTCCCCAAGAGATGTGGAATCTCCCTACAGAGTTTGATCTGTCAGTGCCTTTTAAGAGAATTGTTACAAACTAGAAGCAAACAAAAACATCAGAGCTCTTTGTCTGCAAGCAGACTGTCTGAGAGTGAATGAAACTTGTTATACAAGGTCCCAAGCCAGTGTCTGGGAAAGTCATTATATTTGTTTAGAGATGGAGACAGAACAGTGATACACAGACTGAAGCAGCACGACTGGGTGAGGCAAATTGCAATATTTGAAAAGTCCTTACTTAAGTCCTTTCTTCAAAGCTTCAAAAATTTTCTTCACCTGCAGTGGCTTTGGATCCCAGATGACTGCCCCTTTCTGCAGGGAGTTATAAGCCTTGGGGGATTTCAGGGACATTCTTGATCTCACTGAACTTCTGCCAAGAGACTTTCTGTAGGAAGAGAAAAGAAATATGGGAAAGATGCAAACCCCATGACCTGCGAGAAAAGATGCCTGGGCCACAAGGCTTCCAGGCTACAAGTTGTATGTCCAATCCCATATATCTTTACTCAAAAGAACAGAGAAAACTTTCACAAGTAACAGTAGAAAGTTAAGGCTTAGCCCTAAATACATAGTGCAGAAAAGCTGCAAGCTTTCTGTGGCTTCAATGATAATCATTTCACAGTAAGAAACGTCTCCTTCTTCAAGCTTGACACAGACTCCAAGAAGCCTCCTGGTTCTCTCCTTTATCCTTTTTTTAAATAAAGAAAAATCATGCATATCCCTATTTCTTCAGGAAGGAGGGGGGAACACAGCAAGCAAGAGGAAAGATCATTTTCATAATGGTTAATAACAACATAATGTTCATACTGATAGTAATCTTAACAGATACACATGGAAGCTAGCTAAGGCCCTGTTTCTGTATGCACATTCATACAAGTTGTTGGGTCAACTATGGAATTAGTAAAGTAAGCCATGCTATAGGACAAAGACATTCCCATTCTGTGCCTCTCAAGTGTAGAGACCTACAAGTGAGGAAAACAGCAACAAACTTTTGAACTGCTCAAGGCCTAAGTACAAAGTTAACATAAAAAGCCTTCAGAATTAATTATTTCTTTGCCTGCATTCACCATCAATTTAAATGATGGCTTAGAGCCCTACCACATTTTAGCAAAGCAAGCTACCAAGCCCAGATTGCATACCAGATGCAATTATCAAGGTCTTCAGTGTCTAACACTTCATTTCCTTCTAAAAGGAAGTGCAAAATCAAAACTAAACATTGTTTCTAACAGAAGTCCCATGCACAGGATTTTCTGTACTAGCCTAAAGAGTTAAAACACCCCAAGCCATTAGTTCCATATATCTACAATATTTAGAACAGAAAATAAGTGCTCTGCAAATAGCTCTTTCATCTTGTCAGATTCCTGCCTGCCTAACCTCTCTATATATACACTTCTCTAAATCTTAGCTATTTCTGTATAGTTTTGTTATTAGTCTCTGTAAGTCAAGCCTCTAAGATAGCATTACCTAAAGAAGTTTCCCATTCCACCAAACCAACTGGTTGCTCTTAGAGAAGCTTTCCACCTTCTCTACAATCTCCACCCTAAATCCAGCTCATCTGAAGAAATGATGAACTTCAACCAGCTTAATACTTTACCACTGATTGGTTTAAGTTCTAAACATGTGACTGGAGATATTGAGCTTGGTGATTAAATCCTAGGCCCAGTACACCTGAGGGCAATCCCCACTGCTGTTACAGAAACTTTTGAGTAACTACTTTAATTACCCTGGTGCTACATTTCTACTTAACTCCATTTTTAACATATAATCCGCCCAAAAATCTGATAAAATTAGGGGTTGCCAAACATTACTGGACATTTAATTTCTTCACTCTGGTGATTACCTTGTTTTTTATGATGGTTTAATGTAAAGCATTAATTAACCACACCGTTTGGAGCTCAGGTTACCTATAATGAGGAACATAGCTGTTAAATTAGAAACCTACATTGTTTTCACTGAGCATTCCATGCAAAGCAAGAGGATTTCAACAGGAGTAACACTGGAAGGGACAGTCTATCCAATAACAGTAGTTGAAAGAGTCTCCTGGAAGGATCATTACTTAAGATTCTTTCATGCAAAGAAGGAAACAGCATCCAATTCCATGGTTTAGACAAGTACATTATTTAGCCAGACATCATATGGAAGATACAAGATAATGCTATGTTTTGAAATTAAGAAACCCAAATTACTCCTGGGTTTTGGCTGGTTTTGGGAACGAAAGGACTTTGATATTTACCTTCACAGTTTTGATAGCAAATCTTAAATTCAGGAAATCATTTCCTTCAGTTGAAAGTACAGCACCTAAGCATGGATAGGTTGGGATTTAAAACTCACTGTTTTCCTCAGTCTCTCCACTGACTGATGCAGCCCATACATACTCAGTGCACTGATGCTAAGAATCCCATTTTCATACATTTCCTAGAAAAGTGAAGTGGCTGACAAAGGCCTTTAGGGACAGTAGCTATAAGCTAGATGCTATGCTGCTGCTTTCCCTTGTGAACTTAATCTAAATATCAGATTTCCCACTTTATAGATAACAGTAATAACATTTGCTTCCTGTAAAGACCATTGTAAAGAAAAATGAAATAGTGTGTCTGACAGGGAGCCTCAAAAGGAAATTGCTAAAGAAATACAAAAGTATATTTAGCATCTGCTTAAGAATCATCTCCATGTGGACCTGATTTGTGTGTCATCCTTTGGACAGAGCTTGCATAGGGCCCCTGCAATCTCCTGCTGTGTTTTGCAACAGTGCCTGGAGGAGAGATAAGTTAGGAAAGGGTGATTAAAAAATTTCTTCACTATGCTGGGAAAGGCTTTTGGGTGTTCACTGCACTGTGACTGAGCATTTAGTAAACAAATTTTCCTTACTGTGGTGATTCCTGAACAAAACTGTCTGTCTAAACACTTACATAATAAAAAGCAACATCATAAACCAAAATGCATAGAGAGGCATTTTGCAGCTAAACGCAACAGAATAATCTTAAGGGATATATGAACTCTTCTGTTTGGAGCATTCTTACCCTGCTGGACTGTGCCTTTGTTGAAGAAACAGCTGTTCAACAGTTTTCCTGGTAAATCCTTTCCCTGCTAGAACTCTCACTATGGCCTTGAGCTCAAGTCTGTTTCTATAATTTAATGTCAGTGTTTTTCTCAAGACCGCAGTGACTGGTGTGATTTAGCTGTCCAACCTTTGCTAGGTGTAGTATTATCTTTCAGCTTCCAAAACAAATTAATTTAGTCAAATGTGAAGACTTCTTGCTGGAATTGCATTTTTGCTCTTGCTTTACCATGCTATGTTTAGTTGAAAGCTTAATTCAGTCCTTTGGTTCTTTGAAAAGATATTTTATGACATGAGTCAGGTACTTTACTGGCACACAATAGGATTTTTTCAAGCACAGTACTTCTAGAAGCATACTTTCCAATACTTCTATATGATACTGCTAAATGATTCACTTTGTTATTATTCTAGCATGCACTGGCAGTCAGAGATTATATTCATTTTCCATTTATATGTCATATCTTTTGAAAGCACTTGACAGCCTATAGAGGGATCAGAAAAAGAACAAGAGCACTTCTAGTGAAAAAGCTGCAGTTATCTGCATAGAGCAGTGCTACACAACAAGTTATGATAAGCAAAAGGGAAGAACAATGCAGGACGGTTTAGCAATTACGAAGGTCAACTGAAGACTTAAAGACTGGACCGCAACGCTGGCTATACTATAGACCTGTTACTGATAGCAGTGAAATTGCAGTGGTCTTCTTGGCCTCTAGTATTGCTCCCTTCCTCTCTTTTGTGGCATTGCCAGAAAGCAGCCCTTCCTCTCATGTAATGCTGCACTGCTTTAATAACTCCAGGGGAACTTGAGTTTAGTTACATATTTTGCCAGGACTCACCACTAACATCCCCATCTTTATAAAAGTCTATGAGATTTTTAATTACCATAACTACCCCCAAGGTTTTAGTCAAAAAGCATCAGTTACAACTAGTCTGCTAGCAGGAAAGGTCACGTAAATGGACACTATTAATAGTCTGATACATAGCCTCTGAAACCCAGCCATCTCTGGAGTACAGTGTGTGTAAGATAGTAAGGTGTGAAGTACAGCTATTTATCCGTGAGCCATGACAACACTCAACAGTTTTAAGATAAAAATGAAGGAACAACTTCTACACATAGATACCCTAGGTTAAACAATACATTCACAGTCCCTAATGTCTGCTGCCCAGACGGTCAGGTGCTTTACTTTTTGTGTTACTTACGCCAGTTTTCTGCTTTGCACAGTGCTGAAGCCAGTGAAGGAACAACTCCTGCTGATACCACCCCCATCACCAGGGGACACAAATGTGAGTTTGACTGACATGACTGCCAGTCAGTAACTCCGTCAGCTTCTGCAATAAACAGAAAAACAGATGAGAAAAAACCTTCTTGGCAGTCTTGGTTTGTGCTGCTGCAAGTGCTGAGCTGGATGGAAGTGGAAAGCCAAACCAACAGACAGTAGATTAAATAGAAAAACAAGACCTGTCTGCTATACACGTTTCCTCTGTTGCCATCCACAATACAATTAATAGGGGACTGAAGAGTCTAAAATGAAATCTCTTATGCCCTCTTCAATTTCTGATTGATTTTACAAACTCACTATGTAAAAGCCAGATTAGCCTCAATTCACAGGCTCTCTACATTTCTGTAATTGTCCCACTGCTTAAGGAGTTCAGGCCAACCACTCTATTTCCAAATCATTATGGATGCCAGCACAATACTTAAGTTCCAGACTTAGTCAGGTCCAAAAAGCAGTTCTTTGCATCTGTGCAGACCCACACTGAAGTCAATGGCAGAACTGGCTGAGTGTGGTACTTAAGCCCAAGGCAAAAGTCTGGTTTCAACAGTAAACTTCAGGTTCATACTCCTCCTCTGACACAATTGCTCTTGGATTGCTCTCCTCTGTTTTCCATCAGTCAAAACCTTTTGCTTTCTGGAGAATTGTGTTTTCTGCCATATGTCTATAGAATCCAAGTTACAATATAAGTAACAGACATATTCTTCAAGCAGCTGTAGAAAATCACCCAGACAGTTAATATACAGAAAAATTCTCTTCCTTCCCCCCTCAAGCTGGTGTAACGTAAACACCACAACTGAGTAAAACCAAGTAAAACAAAAAGCTGGAGTATCTATTTGTAGAGAGAAGCACAAACTCCAGTGAAGAGCTCTACATGATGCACACAGAATGTCCTACATTACAGAATGTGCTCTGAAAAACAGTGAGCTCCTAATCTATCACAATAAATACTGGAAAGAAAACTGTGCCGGACATTATTCCATCACTATGGCTACAATTAGTGAGACTAGAAGCCCTGAAATGTCAAAATGTTAAGATAAGACTCTTCTCCTGGCTCCACCACTAACTTGGAGAGCAACCTAACTCAATACTCTTCCAGACTGCATAGAAAGAATTGTATGGTTAAATATACCTCCCAAGAGGGGTGAGATTTGAGAGTGTTTCGCTAATTCTGGGCTACTCTACAAGTACAGGGAATTACTGTAAGTGACTATGCTTTAGGTATCACTATCTACCAAAGCAGTAACAGAAGTTGTCATGGATTTCCACAAGCAGGAATCTTGCAGTGAGACCTGCCTATTTCATTAGCTCCCTGGGCTGAAGCCTAACACTCCATTGTTCTACAGGCTGTGCCAACCTCACAAATCCATCTGTGAAAAACAGGCAGAAGATCTGAGAGCAAGAGGTAATAATGATGACAAATCTGAGCCAGCTACCTGCTTTGCAAGCTACCTACTTGTCAAAAGAGGTGTTGGGCATGGCTAGGTATTTTGTACCTCAGTGCATCAAAATCCACATGACTTCACAGCTTCAGCAGTATCAATGGAAATCTGTTACATGGAAAAAATTAGATGCCTCTTGATCACTTTTTAATCAAACTGTGCAGCACTTATGTTCTCTTGCTTTGAATGGATTCCTCCTCTACACCCTTAATCAGACTGTACTTGCATCATATCACAGCTGAAGTTTTGAAATATTTTCCATTCTGTCCTCTAGTTTTCTGCTGCTTGTAAGCCTGTGAACGGTCACCCCATCAAAAGGATCATTAGACTGAAAAAAATATGCAACTTACTGAAAAATGTAATTGCATAATAAGCTGCTAAAGGAAGAAATAAAGGGAATAGCCTCATGGTTGTTGACCACATCCCTCATCAAGGCTAAGTCAGATTCCCAGGATCTATACTTCAGCTCTCTAAGCTGGGAAAGTTAGCTCATGAGTAAAAGAGAGGAAGAAAGTGCAGGAAAAGCTTTCCTGATTTCATAGGGCTCCTAAAGCCTGCATAGCACAAGACTGAAAGCGTGTAGATACAGAACAAAGAAAAAGAGGCAGACTCTTGAGAGGCTCAGGAAGTGGAAAATGATGAGAAGACTCCTGAGGTAAAATTCTGTGGTACAGAGCTCTAGATGTGAAACGTTAGATTGGAAATGTACAGACCCCCCAAAACTCCATTGGTGAAAGAAAGAAATTACTTAAATTGCCTAGACTTGATCTTGTTGCACACATGTCTTTATAAATCAAACAGAATTCTCCAAGAAGATGCGCTGTTGCAAACGAGAGATGAGCTGGACCTCACTTATGCACAGCCATAAGCATTTAAAAATTCTCATGGGATGTTTGTTGAACTGCACAATGCTCAGGCCTCAAGGCCACTGACCAGGTCATGTCCTCCTGTAGCTACTTCCAAAAGCAATTCATGAGCACATTTTCGCATTTTCCTCTTGTAAGAATGAAGAGAATTTAAATACCGTTAGGAAAGCACCATTAAAGGGGTTATCTTTCTTTCTTTGAAATAACAGCAACAGAGTCAAATACCACTTGTATGTATTTTTTGTAGTGACCCACAAATCTTACAGCTCACTTCACACTTCTGAGTAGAAGACCATAAGTAGGATGTCAAGACAACATTTTATTTGTAAGAAAGATTTATAAATGCAGTTGTTTAAACAGAGGGTTATGCTAGCCAGAGTGTCTGTACAGAAGTGTTGAACTATGTTACAACTGCTCCTGAGAAAAAGCATCTGGACACATCTCAAATTCAACTCTCCCTTTAGGCTAGAAATAAATCAGGTAGGGACCTCTGACAAAGCTGAGTTCAAATCTGTCTTCAAACCTGCAACCTCTGCTGTGCAGGGCAGTGTCTCCAAATCTCATAAACACAGGGATTATACCCTGGGGAGCAGAGGAACTTCCTCTCTTTTAATCTTCCCCAAAAGCACAGTGTGAATACAGTAGCTATCATGGCTGGTATTTGTAGAGCACGCCAAACTGGAGGAGTCTATTGCTGGGGCAAGAGAAACACTGAACTACTGATAAAAACAAAAGGAGTCTTGAAAAAGTCTTATAAAGCTTGTGAATCTCAAACAGATCTCCCAAGTGCCAAGTACTAATTGACTCAAACGTTTTAATACAAAGGATTTTGTAAGACTGAGAATTCAGGTCTCAGAAATGTATTTCTAATACAAATCAAATGAGCATTTTATTCAAATTAAAAGAGTATGTTTGTCCCTGTTTCTGCAATTTGCCGTATTAACCTATTAGCTTTAACCTGCAGTGTTACCAAGTATCCAGGCACACAAAGCCAAACATTTGACCTTCTATGCAGCTATGAGCACGCTCAAACTGCATGGTCTGCTTTGTCTCTGTTGGTATTAGGATATTCCTCAAGCCAAAGGACCTTCATCCTCCACAAACAAAAAACTGGTGTCTGTTTGTGTTTATAGCTAAACTTTTCCAGCCCTAGTCACATATTTAATTGTTTCTGGGCACAATGGTTTCAGCAATTTTATGAGGAAAATATGATTCACCGACTTCTTGCAAAATATTTCTGCTTGTGTTTTGTATTTTGAATTAGTAGCCATGTTTTTCTTTTAGTACCTCCAAGAGGTTCACTTGAACTTGGTGAACTGTGGCTAGAGTAAGGTATTCACATTTCCTTCAAATGTATAATGTTTCAATTGTGAATGACCAGTTGGTTAAGAGCCACACTCCTGTTCCTAGTTGTGTACCCACAAAAACCATACCAGATTTGTTTCTTTCAGCTAAGTGTGGATGCACACATTCAGCTGATAACGCAGGTACAAGTGGCCATGTATCTCAGTAGTGCCAGTGCTTGCTTCAGCAAGCTACAGCTGCAACACAACAAAAGCCAGTTTGAAACCACATAAATTGTTAGCCCCCATAGAAAATAAACACAATGACTGTACACAAACTATCAAATGTCAATCACTTCAATGTCTCAGGATCATGTTTGTAATTTGGGATATTTTACGTGATTATAATTTGTCCAACACCACCTGATGTTAACTTTCATCTTACTTTTTTAGACTATTGTTGTTAGTTTTATACATAATTTTATTTGTAAATATTACATTAGCTCTACCTGTAAGGGCAATAGAGCTACTTTATCTTCTAGTTGTGGAAGCCGAGCAGGGTTGATTTAATTTTGTATTAACACCACATAATCCTTTCCTCAGTATCAGAGCTGCTCAACATTTTAGTGGAGGGACTGCAGCCTTGACCCTAAAATATGTGGCTTATATTTGTGCTTATATGGAGAATCCTCTGAGATAGTGGATTTTTGTATAGCATAGTACCTAGGTTTTATTGTAGGATTGCCACCTGGAATCTATGTCTTTTTAGAGCATGGTTTTATAAAATTCCTCCACGACAGCCAAATTTGCTATTAATGTCTATTGGTTCTACACCATTTCTACTGAAATCCAGTTTTCACTGCATGTACCCCAAGTGATTAAACAGATGAACACTTGGGGACTTCAGAAACATTTTCTATTTACTCTAGCAATGATCTGTGATTCCAACTTTTCATCTGCTGTTTCAAAAAACCCTGCAGTCAAAGGTGCTAAGTTACTCATTCCACTTTCCTGCATTTATTATAAGCTCATCACAACTGGTTTGCTGCTATAACTGCATCTGTATTGGGGTTTTAGCTGATATAAATATACACTGCAAACACAATAGGTGAAAAGACAACCCTAACATAATTACACCAGAAAAAATCTAGCATAAGTCAAATTTAAGACTAATTTTGCAAACTGGACTACACTGGTCTACCATCACATTGATGTGATCACAGTGTTTTTTTTTCCTCTCATTTATTTCAAAACTCAGGCACAATGGAATTAAGTAACTCTTCTGAATGCTTATGATGGGTGGGATCCACTTCAAAACACTTGCAGCAGACAATGGCATTTCAGTCTTTCATGACACTGATAAAGAAGAAGAAATCAGATTATCACAATGTATTACAATAATGTCAAACACTTTGGACAAAGTCTCGGGGCTGATCGGGGCCTGAATCACTGAAGCTTCTTGCAATTTCAATGTACCATAGAACAGTCCGGAAATCTCCAGACCTTGGCACTTAATTTGCAGTGTTGGATATCTAAAGAATCCAGACCACTACATTAATGAAACTCCTGATATGTGATAACATCATAACTCAGCTCTAATACCTCTAAAGGTAGATGTAATGAAAGCTTACTGAACAAAGAATGAAGTGACCAGCTTGTGTACAGCACAGTGTTGAATCCACTGGGAAAATACACACTGCATTTAATCTTTGCTCTCAAGCATTCCTTAGAAAAACCATTGACCTCAGCAGCAATGTCTATGTTGCTAGATAAACATTCCAAATTTATGATTAAAACCCCTTAAATTTTAAGCATTTTTGTTCAATTGTTAGACAAACATGCTATTTATACACTTATTGGCAGAAGTAAGAAAAAATTCTCTGGTTATTCTTCTAGAGATGAAAAGCCATCTGAATCAGGGACACAGAAAGTGCCCTTCATGCTACACCTCAATACAGCTGTTCTAACACAGCTTTACATTCAAATACAGATCCTTTCTTCCAGTAAATCCTTTCTGTGGAAAGTATTCATAACACAAGGATTCAGAGCAGAATCTGAAACGGCTATATGTAATTCACTTTAATATAGGAATTCCAACATGTGGGAACACAGAAAGGGAAGAGCCACTGCAGTTACATTTCCATCTCACCCTACTCATCCTTCTCCCTGCTGATTCCTATAAATATAAATAAATAGGAATAAAACAACGTAGACAGATGAACTTGTTCAGCTGCCTTTGTAGAAAAATACAATCCCTGCAGGAAACTATCTCTAGTAGGTATTCCTACAGCTACCTACTGTTTAGCTATAGTGCTGTGAAGACCACCAGATACAGCTGTACAAAGCCATGAGCAACCATTCTTCCACTCATTGACACCAAGCATTTCTCATAGAATCATAGAATACCAGGTTGGAAGGGACCTCAAGGATCATCTGGTCCAACCTTTCTAGAAAAGCATGACCTAGACTAGATGTGCCAGCATGACTAGATCTCCCGGAGGAATGGTTTCATGCTGTTTCCAGCATGGAATTATTTCTGCTGGTTTAAGACCAAGCAAGGTGAGAAATTACATAGCAATTCTGCTGCAAGTGGAAGATTTTGCTTCTCTACGTATCTACACAGGTGTCCCATAGAACTTACTGGCCTAAATGTGTTTAACCTAGATTATTAGATAGGCCCTTTACTTTGTACCAAACTTAGATCTCTTGGGTTGTATTTTGAAAGTCTCAAATGGGTGATACAGTTTAGTGTGAGGTGTCCCTGCCCATGGCAGGGGGGCTGGAACTAGATGATCTTGAGGTCCTTTCCAATCCTAACTATTCTATGATTCTATTATTCAGGAATATAATCCCATTCTCAGAAGTAATCTAGGCTTTTAGGAGGGAGCTAAATCATTTTTTAGCAAGAATTATATTCGTAGCTTACACTACTTAGAAAGATGGGGCTTCAGTGTGTAACTCATTTTGGTACTTCTGCAGTTTTTATCTAGGCCAATTCAACTCTTAAATATATATTTCAATACTGCATATCTGACATAGTTTCCTCCTAGCCACATTCAAGCTAGGTATGAATAAAAAGAAAATCAGATAAACAGCTTTGATCCAAGTTATTGCTTTAGTCATTAGGCCCATCCTATAGCTTTATGACAGCTTCTGGAAATGAAGTTCTGGAGTCCAGGTTTCCTATGCAGCAAGAAATAAAAATATCATAAGCAGTCCCCTCAGATATCTTCCCCTGTGCTGGAGGTTGTGTCTCTGATGTAACCATTTTTAGCGTGGTTCTTTGAACACAGGACTCAACTTTCAAGTCCAAGAGACCTGCTCTTCAAGCCTGCGATTCAAAACCTTACTGTATTTCTAATTAGCTTTCATCTAAGCATACAGATCCAAGTTCTATTCTCAGTGACAGTGGTGCACATCCAGAGGAAATTAATCGGTCATTTGTTCCAGATTTCCAGTAGAATCCCGGCAGCAAATGTTGGCCTGTGCTTAGTTAATGACCTGGAAACTATTTTTCAAGACGTAATTTTGCGGTCAATTTTGTACCTCCCTCTAGTGGCAGCAGATATCAAACAAATGAAGCACAAAGGAGACCTTGTCAGGGATCACACACTGATGTATTGTGCCTATTTCTTTCATCGAACTTTGTTATCCGGAATCAAGGTTGGCTGTAAATCCCACTGTAACTTCTTTTTGGTTACGTTGTAGGAAGAAAAGAATCAGTGGTTGCACATAACCCGAATCCTTGTTTACTTCCTTTGCCAGTATGTGGCATATTCATACAGCTCCATGTAGTTTCTCCCTGCTTGCCTACATCATAGCTCTTCTAGTTGCTGTGAGTACTTTTGCACTGAGTTTTGCTTTCCACCTCAGGGGACGGCACAGAACAATTCACCCATTATCAGCTGATTTATGAGCACAGGGCTTGCTGCTAGCTCCTCTGGTTTCAATTTCCAACTTGATGACAAACTTGCAAGCCTGAATCAGAGATTGAGGAATGTGGCAGGCTCCACACGCTAGCCTGGCTTGCAGCTTTTTCAGCTTTGGCAGAATTGGAGTCTGCAGTTAGCTACATTATAATGAATACTTAAAAACAAATTCCTAACAAGAGAAGAAGCAGATGGTGCTGAGGGAGAGCAATTTACAAGTGATGAACAGGCTCTTCCATTTCTGACAAAGGAAAATTTGCCTAGAAGCAAGGCACTGATTCCTACCAATTCTGTCCTCGAGAGGTTCTTCCTTCTTAATTAGGAACCCCAAGGAACATTCTTGTGTAATACATATTGCATTCTCCTTGTTTTCTCCAATCTATGCCTGAATGTAACCTACAGATAGACTTATCAGGTGTGATCATGTCTCCATTCACACACCCTTCTAATGCAGAAGTCTCCTAAAAGCCCATTTCCAGGTCAATTATGAAATAAGGAAGATCCTTTATCTCAGCCTTATGCTTGTGGAAAGTCCCTAATCTAAGCTTCAATAGAAACCACCATGATGGATAAAATACATGTTTTGAATATTACACTGAGAAGATTATATTAACCAAAACAGATGACAAACTTCCACTAACTTGATGTTCAACAGTATGTGGGATGTAGCTTGATATCTTCATAAACTGAAGTCTGTGAATCACAATATACTGGTATGTGTCCTGGGGCAAGCTTCTGATGTGGGAGAAACTATCTGTCATTTAGCTGTCTGATCAAGAATATTGTCCCTTTATCAAGTATTAAACCATTAAGTCAACTACCTGCTGCAATCATGTTTTATTCCCATAAATGCTACTGAGACAATCTTATGCCACAGAAATAATGAAGTTTTGAAGTTAAGATCAGTATCCCAAAGAACACTGGAAAAAGAGGAAAAGTACACAAAATGTCATATAAAAGGGGGATAGGAGAGAAAATGTTTTATGTTTTAAATCAAAATATTTTCTTTAATGCTGTGTAGGCACAGACTTAGTTTTTTCAAAGACAGTATTTCCATAAACTGATATAGTGAATCTTGATGCCTCTCTTAGAATAATGAAAATGGGTGTGTTTTTTGGAAAGAGATACCAAAATCAAGGCAATTTAGAATGCCTCTCACTAACCACCTAACATCAGTGTGTTTGAACGTTTTGTCTAGGCTGAATTTACTCTGTATCTTCTAACAGGGACTTGAACACATTATATTTTCTACAAATGAGGGCAGCTGTCATAGCAATCCTAACACTGTGTTCTGTACTAATGCTCCCCTTCTGTAGACACTCAACTAGCATGTAAACTTGTGGAAAAAACCCAAGAACCTTTGAATACATGTGGATGTATCTGTACTTTCCCTGTCATTCCTGACCAATTCCTAATACATATGCTCTGACATTCATGCCCCACATTTTTTATGGTGTTATTCCCTGCTTTTATTTGGTTTGGGTTTGTTTTTAATGAGGTGAACTTTGCACAGCCCAACTCTAGCTCCTATAAAATCTGTGTCTTAAATAGCCAGATTTAGTGATTTTTGTATGGAAAAAAAAGGCCTACATACTAACCACATAGCTGTACTTAGAAACAGATGTTTTACCAGCTTTAAACTGAACTAATGAGGACAGAAATATGGAACATATAGGTCAGGAAAACTCATCTAGATTTTGAATTTAGAATTAAGGAGAGAGAACAGAAAAGACTGGTTCTTCCACATAAGGGGAAGAGAGAAGGATGGTAATTCCACTGATGATGACAATTTGTACTGCTGCACTAGCTTCAAGGCACTTCCACTTTATAGCATTGTTCATCCCAATGTCAGTCCCATTCACTTAACTCACAAAAAGTATCCCATAGTGAGCAGGCCAGATCCTCAGTTTTTATGAAGTCCAGGATTGTGCTGTGCCTCCTTTGCATTTAGCAGGTGGGAAAAGACTCTTAATACATTTTTCAAGACTTCTGTACAACATAAAGTAGAATGATTAGATAGGATCAGATGCTGTGAAAACAGTAACTTCTGATAGAAATTTGACTAAACATGAACTTTTTTAAACTAACTTTGTCTAGCAGTGTGACCTTGAAATATGAAGTATCTCCTGCTGATAGCTTGGAAAGAGATAAGGTTTTTAGGACCACTGCTTCTCTGCCCACTCTTGCTCCCATCAAAGTCACTGGGAGCACTGCCATAACTTCAGAGAGAGGAAGAACAAGCTTTGTAGTTATGATTTGGAGCTCACACTGGAAAAATACATTAGTGATGGTTTTCTGCAGAAAAGATGCTTCAGGTTTTCCCTCTAGTTCCTCGCTTGAGCTTCTTTACAAAACTATCCTTGATTTGTCTTTATATGCTCTTCATCAGTACGCTGCCTTGCAGTATACAGCGGGTCCCTTGGCTAAGTCACAGCAGCAAAGAAAGAATCTTTTGCTGTTTAAGGCTTTTTTAGACAAGGTCATTACATGCAGAGGAAACTGGGTTTAGTGGGGCCCTAGTTCCCCAGGGCACTACCATAATATAAATTATTAATAATAAAAATAAACATTGGCTAGTTTGAACTTCTCTTCATTCCCTTAGAGCTTATTTTTGTGACGGAATTAGCTAAATAAAGCCCACTTGAAAGAATGTTTAATTGCAAACTATCCAAACAAAACAAAATGGAACTAATTGGTTCTTAAACATTAAGCATTCAAAAGGACATGGCTTTGCAAACAGGCAGAAAACTAATGTATATTAGGATTCATATGGTGAAGTGAGCAATTAAACAAAATGCAGTTTAAACTGAACTACATTTACTTTTAAACCAGATATTCAAGTTTTGTCAGTCTGGTTCTGCTTAAAAGACAGCTTTGGATTATTTCAAGCCTAAACAAAATTGAAGCAGTACTCTTTTGCCAAATTTAAAACCAGAAGAGTCAAATTTGTGTACTGCCTTTTGGGCCTAGTTTACCTGGAAAGACTACACCACCTACAATGATCACTACTCCATGAAGCGCCCCTTTAAATCTGTTTCAGCCATAAAAGATAGCTTAGCAAAGACTACTGTTTCAAGTGCTTTATCTAAAGCACCTGGGTAGGGAGAGTTCACATAAACAGTTCTGACGACAAATCTCTTAAGGAGAGTGGTGATGCCTTCTATCAGAATAACTGATTGCAGATCTGCCTTGGCCTTTATGAACTTCCTTCCTTCAGCCCTCTGTTGTTACTGCTATATAATTCAAATATTTCACAATCAGCAAATAGAGAGTAGCTGTTTGGGCATATTCATTAAAGGTTAATACAGCTGCCACATTAATTTCTTAAATCAGAAGTATTTCTAGCAAGACTCGAAAATTATCTCCCTAACACAGCTGAAATTTGTAAACAATAAAAAATATATTCTACATTAGAAAGGAGCAAGAAGCAGGTAAGTTATAACCAAAATCATACTGTAAAAATGATCCTAAAAACGAATTAGTGGTAGAAGGATTTCTGTTTGGAGGAGCTGTGTGTGCTGTGACATGAAATCAGGCTAGTGGTGAGCCATGGGAAGTGCACTGCCTCATCAGGCGCATGTTTACTCTCCTGCTTATCAATAACTGACATTAACAGGACTTCTGCCAGAGATAATAAATTCCTGGAAATGTCAGCCTCTTCTACATCACCCAGCCCAAGCACAAGAGAGCTACTCACTGGAAAGGAAAAAAAAAAAAGGCAGACACAACTGGAAGTGCTAAACAGAAGTTGCGCAGCAGGATCTGTTGAGCTCAAACCACTTCAACATTTAGGCCAAAAGCTAATCTAATTTTAAGGTCCCTTGAAATGCTATGAATATCATCAACAAACACGGCAAGAGTCGCTCATGAAAATGCATTTCAGTTTTGTGCACAAAAAAACCCTCAATCAGCTCTCTGTCTCAAACTTCTTCAAAGACTTTGAACTCAACTGTTTGTTCCCTGAGGACTCAAAGCTTTTACTGCGAGGAGCAGTCACATCTGCTTAGCGTTTCATATTTTTCAGCATCACAAGGAGTTTTTCTTAGACTGTGGACTGGTTTAGTCAGCATCTATGTGTAAGTACAACAACAAAACTCCAACAGAAGAGATAAGTGAAATATTCTGCCAGTTTGTTTCTACCTCTCTCCCCAAAAGACACAGGCATTCCTGACAAAAGGAGTGCTCTTATACGAGTGTTTTGCCAGCACAGCTAAATCTTTATGGCTTTCATTTTTTAACATTCCTCTTAGCACTCACAGCTAAGCCAAAAACTTTGTTATATAGATCTATACAGCTACACAAGAAAGCTTTGTTGGTTTAATACATCTAGTACAGTTCTGAAAAATATTAGTAGTCTGCTGATAATATAACACTGTCTGTGTATCTATACTAACAGCACCTCACTACTATCAGAATATTGGTATTATTTACTACAAAAGTTATCTTAGAATGAATGGAGCAACTTGGCCAGCCTGTGCTTTCTATTAAAACTCTCATAGGATCCTAGAATGGTTTGAGTTGGAAGGGACCCTAAAGCTCATCCAGTTCCAGCCCTCTGCCATGGGCAGGGACACCTTCCACTAGAGCAGGTTATTCCAAGCCCCATCCAACCTGGCCTTGAACACTGCTAGGGATGGGGCAGCCACAGCTTCTCTGGGCAACCTGTGCCAGCACCTCACCATCAACACAGGGAAGAATTTCTTCCTCATATCTAGTCTAAATCCCCCCTCTGTCAGTTTAAAGCCATTCCCTCTTGTGCTATCAGACCTAAAACTATTAGTACTAACACACACAAGTTTACTGTATACTATAACTGCTTCTATACTCACACGTTCTGCTAATTCAGCCGTCTTGGTAAAGAAACAATTTTTCACAGTCCTTACCCAATTTAACTGAGGGCAGGTATCTGTAACATAGACAGAGGCTTAATAGCTGTAGAGAGGGGCTTATGACTAGTGTCTCTTTAGATACTACAAGGACTTCACTAGTACAGATGTACTGCTATAAAGGATCAGATAAAAGATTAAGTAGCATTAGCACAGAGCACTGCTGTATCCATACAGCTGCAGAAGCTTTTAATGTCATATGCTTACACCATTTGAAAAAACAACAACTGAGACAAAGTTATAGTAGTACAGCCATACTACAATTAGGCACAGAACAAAGGTTAGTATGGCTACACGGCAAGTGCAGAACAAGTATCAGTTCTCAGTTTATAAATAATCTGTAGGTAAGTCTTTCCTGACTCATAAAATAACTTATTTCTGTGATGTAAATTGACTTAGTCTATGTTACCCAAACTCTATTACATTCCCATGAATCAATTACAGTTGAGACTTCTCTTGCTGAATAGTATCATGCCACTTGACAAAACTGGGCCCCTTCTAAGAAAGTTCTCTCAGTTTCCTTTCAACATGGAAGGAGTGAATTGCAGTGCTAACACATACACTGACTCAAATGTGTGAAGAGCTCTTACCCAAAACCAGTGAGCAAAAGACTCAAGGTATCAGTCAGTTCACTGAACATACTGATCCTTAGCTCATTAGCTTCTATGGGCCTATAGAACAATGACAAACAATAGTCACCTTCAGCATGTGGTATGTAGGGAAATTACAGTCAGGTTTTCATACAGTTATAGTTACAGAGCTGCAGAGAGTTCTAACACAAAAACTGATGGTCAGCTGCATAGTCCATATTCACACTGCTGTTGTTTGATTAATAATTTAAGGAGTCCTGGCAATGGATAAGATCACCAGCAAAGAACTTTATATTTCAGGGCAACACATAGGCAAAAGTTAAATATCACAGTATTGTGATGAGTCCAGTGGTATCAAAGGCACCATGTGTGCACTGATCTGCTTTCTTGGCATCAGTCAAGAACGATTTATGAAAGATGTGATGATCATGCCTCTCGCCAGATGAGCCTGAGATGATGGCAGCAGTGTCCAGAATGCTGAAAGGTGCTGTAAGCACAACAGTGATACGCCTTCCCATTAAGGAGGAACCATGCCTGGCTGGAGCGGCAGCAGACAGAACAGTATGTGATGTTCTGTGTCCCCTGGCAGTTCTCCCACACTTGCAACATGACCCTCCAACCATCAGTGCATGGATCACTGATCTTATGAACTCACGTTTGTGATCCTCTACAGAACTGTCATTAAGAATACACAGCCCAGAGAACTTACTGGCAGAAAATTACTCTTGGGTGATCTTCAAAATTCAGCAATGGCTATTCAGATACAAAATATACATGTTGACAAGAGATTCCAACAATATACTAATTCAGATCAGAATTAAATCCAGACTCTGACACAGTTACAGCAGCAATGGCAGACAGTGTATTCAATGTTATAATAGAAAAATGTTATTTTGCTCCATATGACTTGGCTTACTCAAGAGAGACTTTACAATAAGCTACAGCTTTACTGTATTGTAAAGATAATCTGACAATTACAGGTCAAAGTATACTTGCTTATTGTTTTAAATGAAATGAAAACCAGTCAAATTCATACACATATGGGAGAAAGATTCATCATGTATTACTACAGCTCTGGAGAAAACAAGCTAGGCTGGGCAGACACAGATATTACGTCTGGACTGAAGATCTTACCAGAAGATGCAGTGTATGTTCTCATCCAAAGCCTTCTCTGCAGAGCACATACTCCTTTTGTGTTTTTTGTTCTTGAAGAACCCAAGCTCAAGCAATTATGAGATACTTTTCACTGCTACTTACTTGTTTTGTACTTCTGATGTTTGTTTGCAGGCAGCTGGGATGGCTGCACTGATTGTCTAAGGTTGTTTAAATTCTTTATTTGTTAACAAATTATGATGGTTGCACAACACATTGGCATGTGAGCACTTCAGAAAAAGGGAGGTGCACAACTCAGCCACAGTGGAATTAAGAACACGATCCAATGACTTTAGCAGAGTTACACAAAAGATGGCTCTACTGTTTCACTGGGAGTTGTAGTTAATTATAGTAGTATTTCCCATCAGCTTTCTACTGCAGGACTCTCTTCAAAGGTGGCATTACCTTCAAGATCACTGTGTCCATTCCAGACAATGAATAACGAGAGCCTAGTGATAGATCTTCATAGTTTGGGCATATACTGTTGTATTAAAGGCATGAAAAAAGGCACACAGTAATGTGCAGACATACAACAGAGATGCTGAAGCTATGAAGCTACTGAAGGAATTAAACTGATGCATTTTCAGACATGACCCATCCATTTTAACTATTTTTTTTAAGTCAGGAACCAACTTCTACAAATCAGTTACCTCCAAAACTTTAGAAAAGCATACGTATTTTCTGTATAGGTCAAGTATGAGTCACATTTTCACACAGTTACCCAGTACATACACCCTATTGCAATAATTGCTCAAAGAGCTTCAAATGAGTTTTGAATCTCTGTCAAATCTTTTTTGAAACCCTGACCTATTATTTTAACTTTATAGGTCTCATCAAGCAAAATCCTTCCTTATAACCTGCAGAAACTACCTAAACTTTTTGTAAAATCTCAATTACTTAATGCAAAAGCTGCAGAAATTCAGCACGTGGGTAAAGTGAAGGCTATTTACACTGTATTTGTCTGCACTAGTAGAAATATAAACCTACTCATGCTAACATTAAAGCAGTAAATATTAAGGTTTTAAAGCACAGTGAAGTCTTTCACTTGCCTCCCTGTTTATCTGTTGAGTTCCAGCATTGGAGAATGATTTTCCCCTCTTCAAGTCTGTGGTCATTTAAATAATAAAACAGAGGTTATGTAAGTGCAGAGAATTATGGAAAAAATGTAAGTGGAAAGTACATGTTTTTAAAATGCACTTGAATAAGTGAAATGCAGCTGAACTGACATTATTCAGACTTTCCAGTCTTATTCAATACTGGATTGAAACCAAGCACATGAAATCTCAGGCCCAAAGAACATTTTTAAGAAAATTATAAGTACCTATATTTCTAGATTACAATGTCTGGGAAAGCTCTGCTGCCTGAAGAGAGGGTAACCTATCTGCTCCTGGGATCAGACAAGTGATGTGAACTAATTAAGGGGATGTTTGAATCAGCTTGCAAACATAGGACTGATTCAGCTCCAAAGAGCACCCAAACCAGAAACCTAGATTCAAATATCTGTGGTCTTCTAGTGCAACAGGGATGCAGATTCAGATCCAAATTGTACACAGAAAATTCATTTCTAACCTGTGTAGACGCAGGCTCTAGGCCCAGATCCACATTCCTTCCACACCCAGAACTGGAGTTCTGCCTGAATAAGGAATGCATGAGTGAAATTAATTTCTTATCTTTGTGGCAGATCTTGTTTGGTGATGTACATGCCTGTGAACCAGCCAAAACTCAGCTGTGTGACATGGCATGCAGTCTAGTTCCAAACCAGATAGATTTCAAAAGATTACTCTTGCAGGACACTTAAAATATGGCAAAACTGTTTTCATAAGCCTAAGTAACTGTTCTAGTTCTAATACACCTGGATATATTCTGATACTTCTGTTATAAACGATTTTCATCAATGGAAAAGTGAAGGTCTTATGTTAGGCTGCATGGAGACCTCATAGCAGCCTTCGAGTATCTGAAGGGGGGGCTATAAAGATGCTGGGGATGGACTATTCATTAGGGACTGTAGTGACAGGACAAGGGGTAACGGATTGAAACTTAAACAGCAGAGGTTTAGATGGGATATAAGGAAGAAATTCTTTACTGTTAGGGTGGTGAGGTATTAGAATGGATTTCCCAGGGAGGCTGTGAATGCTTCATCCCTGGCAGTGTTCAAGGCCAGGTTGGATGAAGCCTTGGGTGATATGGTTTAGTGTGAGGTGTCCCTGCCCATGGCAGGGGGGTTGGAACTAGATGATCTTCAGGTCCTTTCCAACCCTAACTATTCTATGATTCTATGATTCATTAAGGATTGTAGTGATAGAACAAGGGGTAACGGGTTCAAACTTAAACAGGGGAAGTTTAGATTGGATATAAGGAAGAAGTTCTTTACTGTAAGGGTGGTGAGGCACTGGAATGGGTTCCTCAGGGAAGCTGTGAATGCTCCATCCCTGGCAGTGCTCAAGGCCACAGACTTGGGAGGCAGGGTTTAGTGGGAGGTGTCCCTGTCCATGACAGGGGAGTTGGAGCTAGATGATCTTAAGGTCCTTTCCAACCCTAACTATTCTGTGATTCTATGATTCCATTTGTATAAAAAAAATGAGTAACAAAGGGAAGAAATCACATATTTCCAAACTGAGGGGCATTTAAAAGCATGGTTGTATGAAGAATATACTTAGAATACATTCAACAGATGGAAAACACTGAGAAAATAAACAAATAATAAAAGAAGGCTTCTCAGCACAACAATGTATGTCCATTATCCTCCAAAGTCCCAGGTAGCATTATACATACAGATGAATATGGTAAATTTTTTCCATCACTCCCAAGAGACAGGAACTTCACCCTGGCTTTTGAGAAGATAAATGCAATGATGTTCCCTTCGGCAGTATTTCTAACTTTGCAGGGTGAAAGACCTTCCAAATGCATGACTGACCAAGAACTATGGAAATACATCTCTGTGTGTGGATCTTGGCCTTTTTAAAATTTCCCCAGATCTTTCAGTCTAGTTTATACAGAAACTATTGGTTACAGATGCTGATTTTTCTGATACATCTATTACAAAATTTAAATCTTAGTGCAGATACAATTCTAGCTGCATTTTTGTTAAATTAATTAGGTCAAAAATCAGCATAAATTGAACAATAAAAATCTCTTTTTGCAAATACTGAATGTATCCACATCTGGAGAGTTTCTGACACAACTATTACATGCGCCAACCTGTTTGCTATAGTTGTGGCCTTTCTAGGTGTATTTCCTATTAACCTACCCCAAACAGTATGCAAAACTGTTGGATAAAGATGCCCTTCTGGTCAAAAAAGTGAACAGGGGATATTCAGGTAATTCATGTTGCATTTTGTTCAGACACATATTTTCATAATAGTTGAGAAAGGCTGTGTTGCATAGAGTATCCTGTGGCAACTTCTCTGAGAGAAAAGAACGCAAGCTAAAATCAAGGGCTTTCTTTGGCTGCTTTAAGGCTTGTTTCCTGGGCAAGATTAAATCAAAACATGTCCTATGTACATTCCCCCTTTTCATCAGCATGTCAATTGTCATAAGAATGTGCTACTAGCTCTCAGCATCAAAATCTGGGCTAATTTTATATAGTCAAATGTTTCCTTACTTTTACAGAAACAACTGTTACTGGAAATACTTTGCAAAGCATGTTGCAAGTGGAGCTAAGTAAATCAGTCAGCACACTGCACACTTTTCAGGGACAAAGTTTCTAAAAATGAGTCAAGATTTAACAACAACTGTCACTGAGATATGTAACTCATGCCCATAACATAATATTTTCAACCCTATATAGAGCATTTTAAAATGCTAACAGATGTATGAAACAAGAAGGCAAAATTCTCCCTTATTCTCCACTGTGCATGCATATAACATGCACAGAAACCAATGAGAGGCTCTAAAACATTTTCCACTAGAAAGACAATTTGCTCCCAATCCCTTCTCTCTTTAAATTGTTTCTGTGGCAACACATCTGGTGCTATAATTCTGGGCCAGAACATTAACTATCCTGAAGAAGAAAGTTATGTTGTTGTTCTGGTCTGCAAGAATCTGAAGCAGAGAGAGATGCAAACACATGTAATCACATAACCCTTTTTGCCTTGACATATCACAGAGTATTAGCTACTGATATTTATGCATAGATTAAAATTACACATTTAAGAATGTTTCTCCAATGGTTAGAGAAAACTCTTGTGGTGAGCACACATTCTAGGAGCCAGCCTTTTTACAACAAAATGACGAGGGCTGTGTTACCACTGCTCCAGCCATATGAAATAAGTGAGGAAAGTATTCAGCTAAGAGGAACAAGGTACATTCCTTAATTATAGATATAACTCTTCCCATATGATGGAAAAAGATTGATATTGTTTTCTTATTATCTTGCCATTACTATGTAAATGTTACTGTATTATCACCATATTATAGATGAGAGATGTAAGGAGCACATGAGGCCAAAGTGTGTGTTAAATTCCAGATGCTCCTGGTATTGTTTGCCCACATAGAAACACACAGCTCTTGAACTCTGAGCTCCTGAGGACCAGTAGATGTTACTGGCCTTACTTGAAATTATAGGAACTGAAGTCTTGGAGCTTGCAGCATGCTCAGAATTCATAGTCTGAACAATCTAGTTGTAGAAAAAGGAAAGAAAAACAAGAATAAAAGTTTACAGCCCAAATTCAGTTCGCTAAGTCAACAAATGAACAGGGGGTTTTAATCACTAATAATCCTGACAACTCAGTCTGAAATCTTAAAGCCATACTATATGACTGTAATCCAGTGAGAATTATTATGGGTATTTTACTGTGCAACTGAGATTCACACTTCATGATATAAACTCTACCATGGATCCTAATCCATAATACAAGGGCCAGAGCAATTTGCATGGGTTATCTCAGTCACTAAGCTCAGCCTCGAGTAGCAAGAGTTAAAAAAATAATGAAAGTGGATTTTTGCTACTCCACCAAGCAAATCAGGGAAGAATTAATGGAAAGAATGTATCTGATGAGTAAGAAAATACGATGACACAGTTATTTTTCCAATAATAACTGCATTTTAAGTTCCCCATGAAACAAATTTTATTATTTAATTTGAAACATCTAACTTCAAATCTAGATCAGTTACATATAAATCTGTTTGTTAGCTACACTCACAGTACTTTTTGTACTAGTAACAAAGAAGACAATATAGTCCTGGTGTTCTGATCCTCCAGATTACTAATGATTAAATGCATTGACTGGCCAAAAACCAAGATTTTTCCCTAACAAGTTGAATTGAATTAAAATTATGGGTTCCAGGCATTCTGTCTTTGAAGATGTCCTGGTTTAAAGCAATCTGTGTTCAGGGAGAATAAACTGGCAACAGAAATGGAAAAGTTGAAAAAAGTGGATAAAAGTTGGTATTTCATAAATATGTATATCCCTTCCGTGCTTCCAGAGGCACACGCTGACCATCAGGATTAAGCCCAGGACCCTGAGCACCTGCAGTCACTAAAGCCCAGCTGATGTCCTGTGCAAGACTTTGCTGTGTGTAGCATTTTGGATTGTCATCAGCCAATCACCTTCCAAATTCCAGTGCTGGCCAATAACAGTCTGGATAATTCAACTCTGTCTGTTCCCTTTTTCTCAGCCTTTTGGCTAAGATCAAGTGTGCATATTTAACTAATATTAAACCTTCTATTTTACATCAAATACCTCCTTCACTTCCAATCCAGCGTTTCTATTCATTGAATCCATATGGCGTAATTAACACACCTGAAACAGTTCTCACACTCTTGCTCTACCTGCTATAACTGCATATATATATATATACATACAGAACCTCTGTTTTGTCCTGGGGCACTATAACTTCACATTATCACTCCTCAAACCCCTGAGAAAGAGACACATTAAAATCATAACTTTTCCCTCTCTGTAGACTGAATCTGGTTTCCTTTTCTCACCATTTTCTCTATTCCACTTCTCGAGTTCTTTACATTGATACTGCAAAGGAATACTTGTGAAGGAATTAGCTGCGGAAAGGAGTAGTGATATTGGTGGATCTGTATTACCCAGTCCCAACTCGCTGCCAGGATTGCTCCTAAGGAACCCAGGCTGGAGCAAACATTGTAGAGCAACTGCACGGCTGCTCTTTGTCTTGACAGAAGGAAATCATCTCATCTTTATACTACCCCTTAGGGAATGCCATTACATAACTCACTGTTTGGCCTATATTTCCCGATTCTTGGCTCCATGCTGTTAACAGAAACACCACTGCTTCACTGCAGTTACTGACTCAAAACTGAGCCCTAGACAGGGACACGGGACCTGTCATCTCAAGGAAGCTCTTGAATTCCTCTAAACAGGATCCAAACTCTAACTGGAAGAAAATTTTACCAAGCTACTACCATGTTGCATGTGTTGTATCTCCTGCAAGTTCCTCTCTGGACCTGGGGCATGAAGGAAGCTTGGCCTGATGTTCAGTAACAGCTCTGCCCCATTTTGGCAGGTTTTATGCAGCTTTTCCTGCATTACTCATTACATGTGGTGCTTATGTCATTCATGCTGCAGAACTCAGAGCACAAGCATGTAAGTGATCAGCTGCATGAGAAACAAATACAACAGAGAAGTTTCTAATACGCACATTCCTTTAGGCACCACATCTTCCCCAGATGTATCTCTCCATTCAGTGTGAAATGTCCCCCCACATATATTCTGTGTTATTTACTATCCTTACAAATGATCTTCCTCTGTCGTTTTATTTTTAATTAATTCTTTCCAAAAAGGATACGTAATGCCCCCCATTAATAGGTGTAGCTCCCATTTTACAGCTGTGAAAACACAGGTAGAGATGGATTAAGTCTTGATCCCAACAAAGGAAATGACTGAATCAGGAGTTTTGGGTACTGGTGCTGTACCCTGACTCTGGTTCAGTACTCAAGAAATGGCTCAAGAAATAGGTAACCTATTTTTCAAATTCCTTGAAGTTCCTTTAGTTGACGAACCATTTCCATATGGTCCAACTTATTTAAAACACTTTTTAAAAGGGGAAATTAAACTTTCTCTGAAGCAAAATTTAACTGGGCTGTGACCCAAACCCTCAATTCACATTTATGAGCATATAAAATGTAACCTCTGCACAGACAAAAAGAGCTAACTCAAATATAGCCAGCCCATACAGTAACACCTCCAAAATGCAGATCCTACAGGACAGCATACTGTCCTACTGCTCTTACTCTTCCACCTGCTGCAACCAGGCACTCACCATCCAGGAGGTTCCTGGGGGTCTCCTGGCATGAATGTGTTAACCCTGGATAAACGCTACCGCACCTCTTTGCACTGGTGTAGCCTCTGTAGGAAGATCAGCATACTCCCAAGCTTGCCTACTTACAGATGCCCGCAGGCTCCTCAGGAGCCAAACCCCCAAGGTGACATGCACCCCCGCCATAGGTGACTTACACTCCCCCATAGGTGAAGTGCTCACCCATAGGTGGCACGCTGCCTCCAGGATGACATGCTCCTCTCTATACGTGCCCTGTTGCTCTCACCTACCGATAAGGCGCCGGTGCCTCCCGGTTGCCCCGCGCGTCTCGGACACCGCCTCTGTGCCCGGTGCCCCAAGCGGCGTTTCCTACGCTTCCCTGCTCCGAACCTCCCACCGCCGGCGGGGCGGGGGTCGCGGTCTGAACAGCGTGGGGCACCGCTGCCTCTCCCAGCCCGGAGCCGTCACCTCGCGCTGTCCCCGACGGATCCGCTCCTCGCTGCTCTGCGGCCGGGTGACTCCCCTGTGCCCCCTCGGCGGCTCCGCACAGCTCCAGCGGCAGAGCGGCGAAGCGGGGCCCGCCGGGAGCGCCCCGATAGCCGCCGCTTATCGCCGCGGCCCGTCACCCAGCTGGGCTCCGTTTCCAGGAAGCCGCGGCTCCGGAGCGCCTGTCTGCCGCTGGATGCCGATCGCCCCGTCCCGCTCGCTGCCTCCTTCCCTCCCTCTCTTCCTCCCTCCTCCCTCCCTCCCTCCGACCCCCCTCATCCTGGCAAGGGGGCTGGGAAAGTGCAGCGCGGCTCCAGCACACGCCGCGCCCGCGGTCATGGCCCGGACCCTCTGCCATGAACCGGGAACACCCCGGGCGCCCCCTCGCTTGCTCCGGCCGTTCTGCTCCGGGCCCTGCGCCGCCGCAGGGCAGTGACAGACCGGCTGCACCCGCGGGGACACCCGGGCCTGTAACCCCCGTTAATTCCTCCCTTCCCCTGACCCACCAACTCTTACCACCTCACTTCTTCTCTGGCATTTTCTTCCACGCCCGGATTCCCTTCCTTTCCCATCCTTCCCATGTTTTGTCCATCCTCCTCTGCCGCTGCCCCGTGCTCCCTCTTCTCTACCCCTTTCAAGATTCCCTCCTCTTACATCCCTCAGTCTTGCCGTAATTATCATCTTTCTTTCTCTTACCGCCTCCTCCCTTTTTCCACCCTGCCCTCCCACAGCTTTTCCATCACTGAAGATGTGTAATTTGCTCTCTTTGATTCTTTGCTAACCAAAGCCCACTCCTGCTGCACCCACCACTAACCTCCGTTTTGCTTCTTCAGGCAGGTACTGTTCCTCGAGAATGGGCTCCCTCTCGATAGCTTTCCAAGCACCTTCCAAATAATACTGTCAAAAAGATGTGAAATGGTGATGTAGAAAGCAGACTGCAATACTTCTGGTCCTTGCCTCACCACATTAACCCACACAATCACACCTCTTTCCTTTTGAACAATTGCTTGTCCGGCCTTCTGTAAACACCAGTACACAATCAGGTTCCTGCCTTGGGCAGAGCACTGTGTATTACGGTATGGCTCATCCCTCTTCTATTTGCCCCTCTGTTTTTTAGCACCACAAGGCTGATTGACTGACAGCACAGGAAGCCTGACACTCCCCACGAGGAAAATGAGCTGACTCTATGGAATTTGCACATGCTCTTATGATAACTTTATTACTAATAGTGTTTGCTCCCTTTCAGACATACTCAGCAGCATCCAGGACATGCATCAGACTCTTCTACTCTTTTATGGGAGAATAAAACACACACTAAAGTTCTCAAAGTACCAGATGCCCAGAGATCCCACAGAGGAACCTGTTAGGGCAGAATCATTGCTTTCTTTTGCAGTATCTTACAGAGTTGACTAAGATTTGTATTTTTCTGTATGCATGCTTAAAGGAAAGGCTTGAAAGAGGCAAAGCAAGATCTCTTGCACAGCTGAGTATATTTTTAAGAAGACACATGAGGGAACTGACACACATGAAAGTGAGCAGTAAGAGACAAAACCAGATGGGCTGATGGAGTTGGCTGAGCAAATAACTTAAGCACTTCAGGGTTTAAATATATTAGAAGGTGCTGAAATGCAAGTAAAAGGGGTTTCATACTGGACCTTGAAACTGATTGGGTCTTGGAGCCCCAGTGAAAAAGGCAATGGTGATGCACCATGGAAAAGACTAGCATCAGAGCTGCTGTACCTAGCAAGACAAAGCAAGGAGGTACAAATACACAGACTTACACAGTTAAGTACACAACACATTCTAACTACTGTAATTCTACTAATAGTTCTCTTGTTTTTCGTAGTATTTTGGGGTTTTACAATCAATCCCACTGACTGGTTGAAGAATCCCCCTGGCAAATATACCTGCAGCAGTTCAGAATGCAGCCAGCTACATACCCTGCCTACTCAGGATTTCCAGTCCTGTAAAACAGTTGGCAAAGTTGGACTGTGTGCACTCCATCCTCAGACTCGGCAAAGTCAGCGGTGTCAGCCTAACTCTTGCAGCCCAGGACTACATCAGGACATAGGCTGTGAGCTGCAGCAGGACCCATCTCTGTGCCAGCCCCACAGCAGGGTGGAGCACACAGGGGCTATTTTAAATCAACTTAACTGGATTTGCAGGAGGACATTTGTCAGAACAGCAAATCCCTGCAGGAGCCCTACACAATCAGTTGACCAAAGAGCCTTTACTGTTACTGTAATTTCCTCCTAAACATGAGACTTGTAATAAATTTCACAGACACAGACTAATGCAAATAACCAAGGCTCCATCACTTCCAGTGCACATGTCCCTATTTACTTCAGCTGAGGACTGGCCTTCCCTGGTTTTATTCCAGTTTATTTTTTATGATCTTCATTTGCTGTGTCTTCATCTGGTGTGTTTATGTGGCTGGTGCTTGGTTTTCATTATTTTTTAACTGCATTTCAGATTATTTGCTCTATGGTTTTGTTCACGTTCTCCTTTTCCACGAAATTCTAATAAAACACTTGGCTGCAGATTTCCCAAATTGGATACTGCTGTTCAGGCAGCTAATTATGTAGCAGGGTTCAAAGCCAGTTCTATAATGTAACAATTTACATATTCAGGAAAACAATGGGCACAAATCTACAGATTATTGTTACAAGCTAGTTCCATATTCTTCTGGAATTTCCTTTAAAATGCATATGTTTAGCATTCTCACGCATCTGAGAAGCAGCAAATACTGTACTGCTGGCACAACTAGAGTACAATGAAAAAATAAACCACCCTCTGATGTCTCTCAGGCCTAAAGGGGCATTAAACAAATGCTAGTGCATTTCCTCCAAGAATCTCAAAGCACTACACAAAAGCACTTCGCAAACTCAGCCATTCAACATCTATTAGGTATGATACACAAAGATCATTTTAAAATTAAATATTCAGGATGGCTGCAACGACATTATACATTCAGTATTTCAGACTCACCAGTGTTCTGGCATAATCCGAGTAACTATAACTTAATTGTTTAAGTACTGAATTAAGTGATTTTTGTTTGTTTTCTAAACCAACTGAAGTACAGACAGCAAACTGTGGGCAGAGCAAGCTTCTCAGGAAGATCCAGATTAAACTGACACTTAGAAAGGCTGCTATAAACCATAACTCTGTTTATAATAGCAATAGCTAGTAACTCAGTAATTGGGCGTATTCATATGATATTTTACATCAGGCTGACTTGGAGTAAACAATCATTTTTCTCGCTGCTCTTAATGCAAGCAGTATGTATGCAAAGATTTGCTTGTGTCTCCACACACCCTCATTCATTCTATATTATTTTAATTTTAGGATGCTACTTAAATGTTAATAAATAGGAAGCCATCTGTCTAGAAGTAGATTATCCACCAGTCTCTCAAGATATAGACTAGGCACTTTCATTAATGTAACACAACAAACTTCAGACCATGGTATAACAAACCATCCCTACATAAAAAACATTTAGGCAGCATTTCTGAGGGTGTGTTATAGTAAGATTAAGCTGTAATTACACACATCCAGAATTCTAAGCACATGATTATTTTTGCTTCTTTGAGCATCTATCTGCATTGAAGTTCATAGTTCATGGTAGTATAACCTGGGAGGGAAACGAAGAGATGAGCCAACAGAAGCAAAGCCTATCTTCTAAAAGCTGAACATGACTGGGGCAGTGGCTGAACTCACATGGGCTCAATATTTCCAAACATGACATACATGGAAAAACTGAATCGCATTTCTGCTCCCCTTGGCTTATACATCTCTAGTTTTCTTTATTATCACTGCCTCAGTCTTATCTGGTTAATAAACAGAGACAGTTCTATTCTGTTGGTGTTTAAACGGCTGCTGTCTAAACTCTAGTGTCACAGGAGGTCTGACTTGTTCACGTGTGTGTATGATTTCAATACTAAATCAATGAAATATTAAACCACTGCGAAAATAATTTATCTACAGTGGCAAGCAGAGCCGGGTGACAGCGCAGTTACCGCACCGGGAAGGTTCAGTACCGCCGTGGCCAGTGTCACGCCGCCAGGCCCCGGAGTTCACCAACAGCCCCGCGCACCGGTCACAGCGCCCGCCGCCGTCAGCGGACACAGCAGCGCCCTCTGCCGGCGCTCTTCCGGGCCGGGAGCCGCCCCGCATCCCGCCCCACCGGAGGGACCAACAGCCAGCGCGCAGGTAAGGAGAGCCACGGAGCCTGCCACCAGATTCCGCTCTTAACTGGCTAATCCACCTTCCTCACGGATGTAGCCCAGCCCGAGCTGCATCACATCACAAGCATTACAGGCGCTTCCAAGGCTTTGTTTTGAGCACGTGTGAGCAGCCTTAGATGACTTGCATATGATCCAATCATAATTCAATCATAAGTAATAATGAATTATTCCATAAAGAGCTATCATTATTTTTGCAATTGGATGCAGGTAGCAGACAGGCTGAGAGAGCTGGGATTGTTCATCCTGGAGAAGAGAAGGGTCTGGGGAAATCTTAGAGCAGCTTCCAGTACCTAAAGAGGGTGACAAGAAAGCTGGAGAGAGGCTTTTTACAAGAGCCTGCAGTGACAGGACAAGGGGGAATGGCTTTAACCTGAAAGAGGGAAGACTGAGATGAGCTCTTAGGCGGAAGTTCCTCCCTGTGAGGGTGGTGAGACACTGGCACAGGTTGCCCAGAGAAGCTGTGGCTGCCCCGTCCCTGGCAGTGTGCAAGGCCAGATTGGACGGGGCTTGGAGCAACCTGCTCTAGTGGAAGGTGTCCCTGCCCATGGCAGGGGTTTGGAACTGGATGATCTTTAAGGTGCCTTTCACCCCAACATGTCCTGTGATTCTATGATTCTATGATTCCATGATAAGCATCACAGACTCTTCCAGTGCCTTTTCTGAGCATGTGTAAGCAATCTCAGGTAACTCATGTGTTATCCAATAATAATTCAATCACAGTAAGTAATAATGAATTATTTTATAAACAGCTATCACTAGTTTTGCAACTGGATGCAGTTATCATTTGTGAAATTAATTTATTTTCTCAGAGCCAGACAAGTAACAGAACCATAACAGGTCCTGCAATTACTTCTCGTTCTTGGAGCACTCCTTATCAGATCAGTGTGACTTGGCAGTGGGGCCAGCTTGGAGGACACAGATTTGTTTCTAGAACATCTGAAAGGAGGCAGAGACAGACAAGTATGCAGGTACAGGAAAAGGGAGCTAGCTGGGAGGTTTCTGAAATAGCACATAAAAAAGCACAGGGCAGGAGGGACTTGCTTACAAGAGTAATGTACAAACTCAAAATATGACACGGACAGCAATGCAGAGCATTTTAAACATCATGCCCAGAGGACAAAGGGACATAAGGACAACACAGTCCAACAAAGTTGTCCAGCAAGGTGCTGTGTAACAGGAGCTGGGTGTTTATAAAAGATTAAACTGTTAGCATACATAGTAGCTTGTTCACTTCAAAGCTCAAATGTTACATTTTCTGATGGGAAATTACCTTTATACCTGATAAAGCTAATAATTTGCTTTATAAGCCCACTGTGTAGTCACAAATATTTTTAAGATCAACCCTCATTCTGTAAAAGAAGTTCATTTATCGTAAAAGACACAAGTACTCACTATTCAGTAGATGGCACTTACAGTACTACTTACTCTGCGTTTCAGCCGCTAGCAGAGGGCACTGTTTTACTCATAAATATCGATAAAACTTGCTTTGCAGATGAGCTTAAAAGCAAAGTCTTTATTCCAAAAGGTTTATTAGGTGAAGCTTTTTATCTAATTATCCAAGAATAAGATAAAATTATAATCTGTATCAAGCAAAGTTTGAAAAAGATTTTGGAGTGATTATTCCTTTCATCTGCTATAACATTTCCAAATTCTGGATCAGGAATACTGAGTGAGCACTGGAAAGACAAATAAGTAATGTTCACAGATTACTCCGGAGAAAGAAAACAGGGGTGCTTGAACTAGATAGATGATCTTCAGGTCCTTTCTAACCAAAAGCATTCTATGATTCTATAAGCTGTATGCAAGATTAACATACCAAAATTGCAGAAGGTCAAAATGAAAGCCTGCAAGTACAGGTGGGGTTTTATTTGTCTGAAGGAAGCACTCTGCTGTGGTATGACATTCCTATTGTAACTTTTTAAATAAAGCTTCTCTTTTTCCCCTTTTCCTCTTCCCATCAAAAAATACCCAACCTCCTATCAACTCCAATACAAACTCAGATTACAATCTACTGAATGTAACAAACACTCTTCTGAGCCAGCACTGACAGTATCAACAATGAACAGTTTATCTTAAATACAAAACCAGCATAAACCCTGATCTATACAATAAAAGTTTAGGCAGGTCCTTGATAACAGCGAACATACACTGGCAGGCATTTTCTATGTTTTATTCTTGGAAGTGTTCTTTCAACTCCCAAGAGGGTTGTATGGAACACCATTCCACTTAAGAAGTGGGAAGTCTCCAGATGGCAAAGAAGTATTACAGTAGAATGTCTCTATACTTCATGGTGGATTTAGTGACTGGATTTCTACACCAAAACAAACAATGTAAAAAAAATGCTTCCCAGAAAACTTCCCCAACTGTCCATATTAGGAAACCCAACCTGTCTTTCAGCTCACAAAAGCTGAAACTGAACGTGCCATGAATAGCTTGATCAACTCTGAATCACAGGTTTTAGCAAACTTGTGACTAAAATAGCTCTATAAACTTGTGTTACAACTGGCACAGAACACTTGCCTTTCTCCCTACCTTTATCTGAAATCAAACTGTTTATCACATTCCTTTCTCATACATCAGCTCCTTGTGATGAAAGCAAGCCAGTGATTAATACTTTTTATTAGGCTGGTTCCAGTGACTTGAAATGAATTTGCCCTGACTCCTCAAGCATGCCACCACACCCACCGCATGGCACTCCAACCATGCCAGGAATGCAAAACAGAAGAAGTTATCTTACATGATACTTCATAAATCTATAGCAATAAAATTAACTGCATGATGGCTTCAAGCACAGATCACCTTCAGGACGTTCTTCCTCCCTCTCTCTAAAATAAAAGAGGCAAGCCAGTAGTTTTAAAAGCCTGGAGAAGGCACTGTTCTGTCACTTGTACTCTGTGCTTTCCTATCGCTCATTAAGCAAAGCATGCTGTAGGAGAGAGAAATGGAAAGCAGTCCAAACACTTCAATTTTGTAATTACAAAGTGACAAAATAAGAGGTTTTATCCAAGTCTTGTAGTCTATCCTCTATTACATCAGGATCACAGACTTTATCTAAATTTAGACTGAATTCTCTATGCATCCTTTTGCAGTGTAAACCCAAACCATAATAAATACAGGATGGGAAGACTGAATTAGCCTAGACACCGTCTGACAGCAAACTATACTTAACAATATCCTCTGTACTAATTACAACATGGCTTGTCTTGAGCGATAGCTACAATTCCTTTGCCTTTGGCACGATGCACATAAACCAGCACCAATTTAAAAGTGATTCAGCACTGGGTTTATTTTTTTAATTACTGACTACCAGCTGAGACTTGAGAAGTGAACAGACACTCACACCTTGCCTCAGCTGCGAGGAACTGTTTGAACTCCCTTCACAGCCATCTACACACAGATACTTCACACTGAGTTCTCTTCTATCAGTTTTATAGATTAGGGAGAGACCTGGATTTCAAAGGTTTGTTGACATAACTAGATTAATGTACACACTTTCTTCTTGCATATAAAATTATACAAGTGAAAAGCCTTTTCTCTTCTGACTGTGAGCTGGTTATGGTCCCTCCACTAAGGGGTTTTGTCAGCACCTCTCTCAGGGTAGCTAGGCAGACATTTATATTAAAATAATAGATCTCAAAATTATACCTTTGATATGTTAGATGTATCTCTTACAGAGACAATAACTTTGAGATGTTACTAGATACTACAATGTTATTTGTGGTTAAAATGAAAACAAACTCCAAAAGCATCTTTATGTCCCGGATGGGCATCCAGAGAGCAAGAGTTCAAACTTCCAGCCCGATCTGTACCGTGTCAATACACGAACCAACACTTGTTCGCTCTGTGTTATAGTCCGCAGGACCCCAACCTGCCTGAGGCGCCCTGGTCCTGCCCGCCTCAAGGGGCGATGCACTGAGCGGCCTGAGGAGAAGGCGGGGAACCGCAGCCCTGTGTGTATACATCAGACCAGGCTACTGCAGAGCGAAGGTTGCTGATGTACATCCCACACCTGCTCCCTAGGATACGGGGAAAGAAAGACTTCCTTATCACACGACCGCCCCTCCTCCTCACCCACACCAGGCGCCCACCTCCATCTTGGAACCCCGCCGAGGCCCGCGCAGGTGCGTGGCCACTCCCGCCAGCTGGCCACTGCGCATGCTCATCAGCGGCAGGTGCGCGGCCCCGCCCTCCCAGCGGCGCAGGCGCCGTGGAGGCGCCTCTCTCTCCCCGCGGCTGGCCGTGGCGCGGCAGGTGCCAGGAGCCGCCGGGGTTCCGCCCCTTTGCTCTGTCTGAGGGCGGTGGCGGCAGCCGCCGTCGGAGCGCCCGCGGTTGCAGGGGGGCAGTTGGCTTCGGGCTGTGCCTCTCACCCTCCTCCTGCTGCCCCTCTCCTCCTTCCTGCAGCAGAGCGCTCGGCGGCACCCGGCGGAACGAGAACGAGACACTGACCCTCAGGCGGCATGAACCGGCCTCACCGCGGGGCCGCGGGCAGCCGGGGCCTGGGCACCATGGAGGTGAAGAGTAAGGTAGGTGCTGGTCACCGCGCTGAGGGCCGCGGGCGGCGGCGGCCGGGAAGGAGCCGGCCCGGCCCTGCCCTGCGGGGGCGACTGGTCACGGTGCCGCTGTGGAGAAGGGCGGGGGGGCGGTGAGGGGACGGGGCAGGGAGCGCTGCTGACTCACCTGGTGGCACCGAGGGCGATGGGCCAGCGTCTGCCGAGACACTGCCTGGTGGGGTTGGGGCGCTCCTCAGGCCGTGGGGCTCGGGGTGTCCTCGGGGGCCGTCTGCTTTCCCCACCTGCCTGGCCCCGCTCTAGCCAGCTCGGGGGCTACTCGGCTGCAAGGAGGCTGGGGCAGCGGAGGCTGCGTACGGGGAGCACTGTTTGCGGGGGGAAATAAGCGATTTTGGGGTGTTTTTAAAAAGCACGTTGGTGGAGTCGCACCCTTCGTTTCTGCATGGACTGAAAAGGATTCAGAGAAGTAGCTGGCTGAGGAAAGTTTGGCATAGCTGGGCCAGAAGAGGTCTTAAGAGTCGTAATTCACAAGCTCTAAACCTGTTGTCTGAATTAGAGAAAGCCCCTACTAACTTAGGGGCTGTTTCTATACTTCTTTTTTATTATTTAACTTGGTGTCTGTTTTCGTGCCTTTTTTTTTTGTGGGGTAGAGCATGTTCTTATAACTTGCGTTACTTGGTAGAGGTAAGCCCTGACTAACTTATTTTAAAACAGAGCTTGCCGTCTTTTAGAGGCTATCTGAGGATTTGACACTGGCAATTGTTTCATGTGTGTGTATCGGTATGTTCTGGCTTATACAAGAGTTTCTGTGGTCAGAGCTTTGCACAGTTGTGTAAATACTCTCACGGGTGTATCTGCATCCATTCTTCCTGTTGTTAATTGCTCATGTGCTCGTTGGGCAAAGTCTTTTGGCAAAACTTTGTTCTGAGAGATTTTTTTTTAATTTTCTGGTTTATATTTGTCATATTTTATTGATATTCTGCAATTAATAGTTGTAAAAGTGTTGGATGTGCAGTATTAGGTGGAATGTCAAGCCATTAGCTAAATCTGGGTAGCTTGAGTTAAAGCCCCTTTTTCATTGTCTAGACAGATTGTAATTGCACCTACATGGGTGTAGGGATTGTTTTTGTTCCATTGGCAGAAAAATATATGTCCTGTTTGCTTTTATTTTAAACTCGTTTGCAGCCTGTCTGTATCCTGTATCTTCCTTTCCTGCCAGTCAAGTGTTACAGCAGCTATGGTAGAGGTGGAGTGGTCAAGACTTGTGTGTGTGTTCTTAAGGATAGCCTGCTACAGTGCTGAAACTTCTAGAAAATGTATGGTTTGTCTCTGTAGCTTAAATGAGGATGACTTCTTTCAAGTCTTAACTTTTCACATGGTCAAAACCAGAAAGCACAGGTCTGCCTGGTATGCCAAATACTAGTTAAGCATAGCTGTTACTGTGGTTGGGGAAGTCTTTTATCTGTGCTCTTACAAGGCTGAAAACAATCGCTACAATGTGCTTACAAACAAAATGCTTGTTTCCTCAGCCCCAGACTAGGCTTACTGTTCCTCCATTGTGTTTTCCTTAATTTAAACTATATCTAGAGATCACCTATGTGATGTGTTTTTTGGTGTTTGTATGGAGATGTGTAGGAGTACTAATAAGAATTCTCTCAAGTGCGTATTAAGTAGCAGGTCTCAAGGCATTCCTAGAACTACTTGTCACTAATGCATTATTTAACAGCACCTTGATTTAATATAGCATAGGAGTTCTCTTCCATTTATGGAAATAATCTATTCTAAAGAGAAGGAAGAAAAGCTTCTTCCTTACTTGTGTGGGAGGTGAAGGGGACCATTACTGTGGAGTGGTCTAGTGTTTGAGTGCTTGTGAGTGAGGTATAGCTCTGTATTTAGATATTGCAGATCAATAATCCTGCCCAGCTGACAAAGCTGTGCCAGCACAGCCTGGCTGTACTTGCAGTTATATGAGCAAATTTCTTCTGTTAGTTTGGCTTATTCAACTTGGCAACTGGGCTAAACTTCCCATCAGGAATCCCCACAGTATATTAATTTCAGTTAGCCCTTTTTCTTGCATAGAAAATAAACTTTTATACCCCAAGCTAGAGTTCCCAGTGGCAATATGAAAGCCCCCAGATAAACTTCTAGCTCTCTAGATACAAAATTCAGGTTTTCCCTGTGCTCTCTCTTAGGACTTTGAATAATTTTCTTTTCAGAATGAAATCTAATATACTGATAAAACAGATGGTTACTGTAGTTCATGTTCTGTTGTTGATGGAGGCTTACAGCATAGGAGCAGTCTGTGGTTTTGCAGTGACTTAAAGATGTCTCTCAAGTCTTACTCTAGTAATTTCCTAGTCTACTGACGTGGCTTGTGCTGTGTTTTCCCAGTTGATTTAACAGTGTAACAGTGTGTGTTTGTAAAAAGCTCAGGTGGTAAGAAGCCTTCTCTTAAGCTACTTTTCCAATCTCTCATCTCTCCTAAGTGCAGCCTGGAATGGGATGGAGTGCACCATTAGATATCAAATTAAAACATTTCAGGGGGTTAAAATGGATTGTAAAATAGTTTTACTTTTGTCTTTTATCTGCTTTATAGTAGTATTGAGCATATGGCATACCGTGTTAGGAAGTGATAGGTTATTAGTCTCTTGGTCTTTGCACCAACTATGTGTAAAATAATGAGGAAAAAAAACTCATGTTTGAAAATGTGGCCCTTTGCATGCTTGCTGAAGGGGAGTTAATATTTACTCCAAACTGCAAATGGGCTTGTTGGCTTTTTAGACTTTTATTACTGAATTATGTTTAAACTGTGTAGTCTTTGGAAGCCAAACAATTTCAATTGATGCAGTGCATGGGCAATTCCTGTGGCATTCATACTTCACATAGTTGAAGATTTGAGAAGCACAGGATAAAGTCTTTCACTTACGTCATGATTAAGTATGCTGCTTCTGACATGATGAGAGTTCCTCCTGTAGCCTTTGCTTTGCTTTTCTTGTTCATGGGTATGAATCATCCCTGCTGCCTTATTGTTAGTTAATGTTACTGTAGTGGAGTATTTCTAGAAGAGGAATGTTCCAACATAATTGCTTTATTTGAAATTTTGTGAGGAAGGTGGGGTGGGTGTAGCTTGTTCTACTGTGCTGTTGGAGTTAGCATGGTGTTAATGTGCTAACAATGGCATCCTTGTCTCCTTATTTTCATGCCTTTATTTGTATGTGAGACCTCTAAAGCTTTTGTTTTTGCTCTAAAAGGTTGTTATCAAAAGTGAGGTAAAAGTTGGTGGAGGCTTGGTAACATGCACCTTCATATCTGTGGTGTGTAATGTATACCCAAGTATGTGATACTGAGGCTCAAACTTGCAGTCAGTATTTTGTTCCATGTGCCCTTCTGTTTAAAACTAAACTTGCTAAAGTCATTACTTAAAAGTCTTTTCACTGTAGGTCAGTAATAGAGTTTACAAAAAAATGCTACTGTCTGACTTTTGTTTTTCTGTTTTCTAATGATCAGCTTATTACCCTTCTAATTCATATACCAGTTAGTCTGCTTTTACTAAGCTGACTGCTACTATCAATTTTAGCATTTTGGTATGTTGTGTGTACCTGACATGGAGTGTTTGGGGTAATTTTTATCCCATATTCTATTTGCTTTAAGTCCTGCCAGTATTAGGTAGAACACTATAATTTTACTAGTTATGCATATTAAAACTCCAGTATATCTAGTCTACATCAGATGCTTGCTTTCTCGCTTGCACCTAGTTTAGTGTTATGCCTACCGCCACTGAATCAAAGTGTTTGTTTTACAGGTGATTTAGGATTTCACATGGACTGGGGAGCTGGGTGTTTTCTTGAATGATCATACTGACTAAATGCAAATCCTGCCTCTGAAAGTCCAGTGTCAGTGATTTGGTTTTGAGTTTTTATTTTTATCAAATCTGAATCTGGATGCAATCACACTTTATAAGACTCTGCAGTCAAGAGTCTTCATCATGTAGGCAGATCTGAGTCCTTTTAAGGATAGTGGCTGGTTGCCTCCTTTCTGTCTCTTTTTAGGTAAGAGCAGAATTGATTTGAGATCAGCTCATCACAGCTTTACTGCACAGAGTTGGTACTGAAAAGCAGCAGACATATTTTGTATTCTCAGGCCAAAGTGGCTTTTACATTTCTTATCCAAACAACTGGGAATCTGAAAGCTTCTCAGTTGCATAAGTCAACCATAGCTGTACAACAATTTATACATACTGTTCTGAAGTGCAGTGAGATTTCTTTGAAGAAAATTCCAGGTAGTCACATACTGTAGGAGGTTAATCATAATCTTGATTTTGAGCCACCAACGTCAGTGCTGGGTATGAGTTCTGTCTCTTACTGAGAACGTGGCTGTTCCATAAGCATGTGAGAATCTGCAGTTATTCTTGGCACTAGTTTGTCACCTTAATGCTAAACTGCTGTATTAGTGAATTCTTTTATCAAGATGAAAAAGTTATTACTGGGAATGGGGGGGAGGAACCAAACATCAAAAGCCAGTTTATACTGACCTTTTTTGTCACTTCAAAATTGTTGGTTGCTGTCTTTAGTGCATTTTTAGTTCCATATAATTTCTAGTTCAACATTCAAATAATTCTATTGCTTGAGAATGTTACTTTTCCATATTAATGATGTACAATATATTTTGTGGTAGTTTGGAGCAGAATTCCGACGATTTTCTCTGGAGAGATCCAAACCTGGAAAGTTTGAGGAGTTCTATGGATTATTGCAGCATGTGCACAAGATACCAAATGTCGATGTTCTGGTAGGATACACGGACATTCATGGAGACCTGCTGCCTATCAATAATGATGACAACTATCACAAAGCAGTTTCCACAGCTAATCCCCTACTCAGGATTTTCATTCAGAGAAAAGGTAAGTGCACGTGAAGCCAGTGAATCATCTGTTTCTCCAGTTATACAGTAACCAGTGTGACTTGTGGAGGAAAAAACCTTCAGTCCTATTTCATCATGTTAAATTCCATAATAATTATGGATCGTGAAAGGTATTCACAACTCATCTGTTTTGCAAGAGCTTCCTCAGGCAACCTATTTATACTTTGTGCTTTTTTCTTGTATTTAGTTCCATTAAAGTCAAGTTAAATCTCTAGCAAATGCTTCTTTTTAGTTCCATACAAACAAATGAAAATAAACTTGAAAACTCTAGGGCTTTTTGTTCTGTATGTTGAATGCCTTTCACTTAAAATTATAATCTTGATCAGATGAGAATTACAGGATAGAAAGGAATCTTGAAAGTTTTATTATGAGGTATTAAATGTCAGTATAAATTAAAGGCTAAGTTTAATATGCTACTCTTGTCATACTTTTCTAATAAAACATTCCGAGACCTTCAAAATGACAAGCTTATTTCAATTAGCAAACCTCAAATGTGAGTGTGCTCAGTTTGTTGGTCTGCCTTTAAAAATAGCATGTCCTCTAGGCACAAAGTTCTCAATGTCTTTTTCTAGCATCTACTTTTTTTCATGAAGGAAAACCCACCAGATTTGAAGTTGTATTTGTTCTTGTCCAGGAGATCATGTGAAGGGCAAGGGGAAAATCTAGTGATGTTGATTTGAAATTGTTTTAATACAGAGAAGTCAAGAAATTCTGATTTCTGCATTTCTTGGTTTTCTGCTGACTTGCATACAGGTGTGAGTGTGCATATATTATATGTACATATGTGAACATTTGTATGCAGTTCCTATTAGAATAAGCCAGTCAACTCCTCTTTGAATAGCAGGCTGCTTCTTCCTTAGCTGTGTTATGAAGATGTGCACTGTTTCTGACTGTTGCTAAGCTGGACTTACTTTCCTTAGAAAATAATTGGGCATCAAAAGCTTTTATCAGCTTTCCCACTCCAAAAAATGAAGATCCACAGCAGCCTGACACAAAAACAATATTCAAAAGCAGTGTGGCTGCTTGCCAGCTGCTGTTTTGCTGGCAAAATGTATTTGTTTGTATTGAGGATTGTGTGGTATAGCAACACTTATGTTTTCAGTCCTAAGTTGCCAGAGGAATTAACTGTTTTAATAGCACCTGAAGGCAGAAAGGGCCTATGATTCCATTTAATCTTACAGTAACCATATGACGAGAACAGATAAGCCACTTTGTCAAAGTGGGATTATTGAGTTTGTATTTTAACACCATATGTTTTTAGGTTGTTACTAGTGTTACATGTTTAATGCTGACTGTTACTAGTGTTACATTTCTAACACCTTGTACCTTCCCTGCACCCTTATTTAAGGTATGATGGATTACTCTTTAATACTTGGGTGCGAGGACTTGGTAATAGAAGTGATTAGTAATGCATAGAACTAGAAATAAGATTAACCCACTTAAGTTTATCATGCCTAGAATTCACTATCGGGAAAAGCTGTGTAGAAAGTATCAGTTGTCATAACCTTCCCTTTGACACCAGAGCTTTCTGAATGTGGAGTTACAGGGAATGAAGAGCTCGGTCTGGCACCTGAGTCCAGCACCTCCAGCACTGTACTCTGTTCTGAATTAGTTGTGACTGCTTTGATCGTTCTGTTGATTGAAGCTTTAGTTTCATTTAGCATCTTTGCATGATACAGAACAGAGGTTTGTTTGATGGAAAATAAGGAAATAACTTAATTCTGTGTTTTATTTGTGATAATTTGCCTCTAAAGCTGCATTGCAGGGGTTAGAGATATATTGGAATTTGTGCAGCCTGATTTGTTTAGGTATGGTTAATTCATTCAACTGCATAGATCTTTACTGGCCGTACCTCTGAAACTGAAAATCAAATATCTGAACAAATACCTGCTATTGATTGTATATTTATGGGGCTGCTTTGATCTGTGGTGTTTTGGAACTATAACCAGGTACTCTTCTACCTGCAAGCCTTCTTGTGTCTTTCCTGCATTCTCTTCAATATGAAAAATTTCTGGGCTTTTTCTAATGGGACTTTGTCCTTTTTTGTATTTCCAGCTATAATAGTTGGGAATTTAAGATCTTTGATAAAAAGCCACTGTGGGAAAAGAGAGAGGGTTTTTACTGTCTTAAAAGATGACATTCTATTGCATTATCTTATCAATTTAGGAGCTAGATGGAATTTGTGGAAAGCTAACATAAGGTATGAGAAGACCACAATAAAATCTAGTAAATAGTATTAGCTTCTTGTTGCATCCAAGAATACCTTAAGGGGTTGAAAGGGAAGCAACAAGATGCTTTTGCATTTATTAACAACTGACAGTTATGATAATGTGACTCTAAAATGTCAGAAATTATGTCAGAGTAAGCACCCTTTTCTGTTCTGTTTTGACTTCTAATTTATTAAAGCCAGAAGATGTCCCAAGCATTTGTGTATTGCTTAATGTAGTAAGAAACTTAGAGATCCTGTAATTAAATGAAGTCACATTATTCCCCTTAGACTCTTCTAATTGTATTTAGCCAGATTCTTTTAAAACATTTTAAACTGCTTCAGTGCTGAATCTAAACTGGAGCTTGATATTGCGCAAGTTAAGAGTGGCTGTTACCTGCTGGAAAACAGTTCCCTTATCAGAATTTCTTTCTGCAGTCTAACAGATTAACAGGTACTGCTGACATCTGGAATGTAAAGGTTAAACTGATGTATCATAATTAAATCCAGATGTATAGGAGTCGCTCAGTCTGTGAGAAAAATCTTCCTGAAGATCAAATGGGGAGGGTGGAGGTGGACACAGTCCACACAAACCCTGAAGGGCAGTTCAACGTGGGGGACTTTGCATTGTAAATACAAGAATAATAGAGATGATAACAGAAGGTGTATTTGATTATAACATCCTTCAAACTCACATGCAAGTTATTACAGTCTAGAGCTCTTGCAAGTCGTGCATTTATATGGTTATTTATAGTAAAAACGGGATTCTTTGGTTAATTAATTTGTGCCTTTTGAGGTAGACTTTTCACTGAGAGGTTTTATTTTAGTGAAAATTAAAAGAAGTTGGTTTTTAAACAGCTCTTTATAGAAAATACTCCCTATTCTGAGTCCTCTTCCAAAAAACGTACATCACTTCCTAGATCCATGTTTTGTTATAACTTGTGACTTGATACAAGACATGATAAATTTGGGCTTATTTTAAAAATGCTAAATTGCATGTATATTCAAATTTACTAATTATTTGGGGGTTCTGCAAATGTAACTTGTGTGGGTAGCTCTGTGTTGCTTGCAGACAGATCAGGAAAATGTGTTAAAATCTGTCTTGAACAATGCTGAATTGAAACCAGATTTGGCATTTGTGGGCTTTTGTTTTTAAACACCGTGTAATGAGTATATACAGATTGTGCCACCTTGAGTTTGAAACTGCAGAGGAAAAACTCATTCTTGCACTATGTGGACATTCTCCTTAACACTATCTGTAGTTAACACCTTGTCCTCTGGCTTTATGCCAAAATATTTTCCTCTGCAGCTTTAAACTGATTAGGTAGTGCCAGAACAAAGATGCCTTTGTACTGCAGAATCCTGCTTTCGAGCACTTGCTTAGCAGTGAAGAGAGGTTAAACAGAGTCACGCTGCTTGGCTGAGGTTTGGAGATGAGTTTTCATCAACCTTTCACTATTTCCTTTCCCCACAAGTTATGTCACTTTAACTGTGTTAAGGTCTGTGCTAGTTTTAGACTACTAAGACTAATTACAATGAAAAAAACCCCTCCCCTCTGCTGCTTTGTAGTTACTGAAATGTTTTGACCTATGGCCTGCAAGTTTGGGATACTTTTAGTTCAACAGTGTGTCATGTAATTTAAGTAAGTTTCTAAAAACAAAAGCACCAGCTCAGAGTTAAGTATTTTTGATTGTACATTAGTCTTCTGAAAGAGATTTCTAAAGTCCTTTTCTCTCATAAATGTTTTTTTTGTGATCTCAGTTTTTGTTTAAAAAGCACATTCCAATCTGTTCTTTCACATACAGGTATATTTATATAATCTTTGAAAAGCCAGTCCTCTTGCAACTGAGAGTAGTTTCTCTACTGACTGTGGAAAAACTTGATTTGGACAAAAGTTTTAAGCCTTATCAGCTGATAGTTGTGGGAGGACAAGCTGGGTGCTGCTTTCTGTGAACTCTCATTCCTTGTTGTGGAAGGAAGTTGTGAATAGCTCTTACTGTTGGGTAAAGAGCACAAACTTTCTGTGATCATTTGCAGGACACAATAAATCTACTTCTTGGATGTGTATATAATAAACATGTACATGTTTGTAGATCTGGTACACACCACACTTAGCATGTAGGCACAGAAGACCTGAGTGGCAGGAAGAGAGATCCTGCTATATGGCCTGCTATGAAGGTGAAGCTGCTGTGGCAAGCTGGGAATGTCAAATAATGATATACTTTTGATATGACAGTGTATAAAATCTCAGATACTCGGATTCTTTGACAAGAATCTGATTTGGTGCACTTGAAATTTAAGGAGGGAAAAACCTAAAAATAAATACCTTTTTAATGTTGGAACCTGTGCGTGCAGAACAACATTGTAAATCGATGCTGACAGTGTTTTAATACACTTTTCTGATTTTCAACCAATACTTGTATTAAAAGCAGTAGAATCATAGAATGGTTTAGGCTGGAAGGGACCTTAAAGATGATCTGGTTCCAACCCCCTGCAAAGGGAAGGGACACCTTCCACTAGACCACATTGCTCCAAGCCCCATCCACCATGGCTGCTTCACAGGTTACATGTTAATGCCCATATCCCAGATCTTTCATTATCAGCTTGCACTCCAAAATGGATAAATGGTGCATGTGCAATTTTCCTATTTTCTTCAGATGAGCTTAGTCTAAAAAACCCACTGTGGTATGGCTTAAGGTCTGAACAATGTGGAACTAATCAGTTGAAATACTTCCAGCTTAGTCATGGCTTATTGGAGAACTTCCCACAGCACAGAGCTCTTCTGGAGCAACCTGGTGTTAAATGCTTAGAAATGTGTCACTGCTACAAACCAAAAACGAAGTGAAGCTTTTGAAATGAGGCGAAATGACATGTCTCATCCATGTAGTGTCTTCCTGGTCCTTGGAATGTTTTAATCTAGTCTTGTTGAATTTAATATAGATTGTGCAGCCCTAAAACCGGAGTTCTGAAGTATGAGATTTACACTACTGAAGCATGCACTGCACAAGAAACCAGAGATTTTTACCTAGTTTTTGAGATTACTGAGATGCAGCTGCTGGGGGGAAGGGGAAATCCATGACACAAAAAAAAACCCAAAAACACCCCTTTCCACTCATTAACATTCTGAATTTTAATATTTGAGTCACCATTGTCCTCTGTTTGTCTAAAATCTCCACCTATATCATCATTTTTAGTGTCATATTACTTTGTATTCAGCAGTGAGAGATTTGAAGTAAGACCCTTCTGTCTAGTATCTTCTTCACAATGGCCCTTTCCAAGTTGTTTTGCAAGCAATTGTAGTTCCAGAGAAGAGGAGCTATTGCAACTCATTGAATTGCAAAAATCCTCCCAATGTAACAACCAGATGTCTAACTTGAAACTGGTTGGATGGGTTGTCAGTGGAGATAAGGGCAAAACTTCCCACACTTTTTCCTTTGATCATAAATTTTAAGCAAACATTAAAAAAATTGTTCCATGTTGTCTGGAAAAACAGCCCTGTTAGTGCTCAGTGATGCAACACAGGGCTTGTAACAGCTGATCTTCACTTAGATATCCCCAAATGCATTTGAGAGTAAATGGTGAGTTTGTATTTTTGGCAGTTTTACACATCAGCCATAGTCTACCTGTTACACACTTTCAGCTTGGGTGGTTGGATTGGTTTTTAATCAACCCACTCTTCAACACAACTGATTTGACATTCTTAGGCATCTGAAGAACAGATTTTAGGCTATTTCTAAAGCCTTGGTTGATACTGAGACCTAATGCTGCTTTAGTTTAACCTTAATTTACATTTCCTTTTCTTTTTGCCTGTCTTTCTGACGATCAACAGTAATTCCATTTTCTGAGAGAACCTTTCAGGATCCCAAATCAACTAAAAAAAAAAAAAGAAATAAAAATCATTTAATGTTCTCAAGTATAGCTAGTGTAGATTATTCTGTTTGCTTCTATTTTCCTGCTCTTCTTTGTACAGTTCATAGAATAGCCCAGGTTGGAAAGGGCCTTGGATGAGATTAACTAGTGTCCTGTCCAGTTGAATCTTGAAAATCTCTAGTGATGGGGACTCCCTGTGTCCCCACGGAGGTTGTTCTAGTGATTGATCTCACTGGGGGGGGGGATAAAGAAAACAAAAGGACAGCCAAATAAACCCCCATTCTTTTGAAAGACATCCTTTAAACACTGAAATACAAGAGACTCCTTCAGGCTTTCCTCGTAGAACAGTTTGATCATCTTCATGGTCTTCATTTGGATCCTCTCCAGTCTCTCCACATCTTCATTGACATGGGAGGACCAGAACTGGACACAGTTACTGCATGTGCAGCCTGACAAGTGCTGAGCAGGGGGTTGGTCACATCTCTGTCTCTGTTAGTAATGCCCCTGCGGATGCAGCTTCAGGATTCACTTTGCCTTTGCTGTGGCAGTGCACTGCGGAATCGTGTTCAGCATGTCCACCAGGATACCCAGCCTGTACTGGACTCTTTGGTTATCCCATGTGCAGGACCCTGCTGTTGTCTTAAACTTCTTATTGTGCTTGCTAGCCCACTCCTTCATGTAGCTTTGTTTTTACCTGCTGATCCCAAGGCAGCAGGGAAGCAGCTTTGCAGAGGCTGTCTTATGGATGAAGTGGGAAAGAAACATCCCTGCAGTGCTGTGAGTGCTGCACATGAAGTGAGAGCAGTAGGGTATCTAACATAACACATGAAACAATTTGTGTTAGTGCTGCCTTTGCTCATTGAGTAGGGCTTGCAGAAACACCACCCTGGATGAAAAGGTGGCCACATCTGAGAAACAAGTAGAAATTAACTCTGCAGGGTGGCTGTAATAGTCCAGAGAAGCATCCATGCCCTCCCAAAGGAGCTGATGTTGTCACAAAAGTGACTCCAGGGTATGGCTGTATAGACTTAGCTACCTTCAGAAATAATTCCTGTTTGTGTCTTAGGTTATTTAACAACCTTATTTATAACCTTTAATGCTAAAGATGGTCTGTCTTTAGCAAACAGCTTTGCCTTCCTTAAGGTGTGATTGTTGTTTTTAAGCAAAGAAAAACAATAGTGTAGCTGAGGCCGCTATCAGGACATAATTTTTAAACCACATTGATGAACTATGTGATTATTTTTGTGTAGATACAAGGTGGAAGCTTATGATAAATCCGTGTGTGGTTTTTTTTGTGGGCTAATTTAGATTAGTTTCTTTCAGAAGACCAAGTCCAAGTCTGCCTTAGTAGAGCAATCATTCTTAAAAAAACTTCTAGTTTTCAGCAGTCCCAGTGTCTGGGGAAAGGAGGAGTTAGTATGACATGCTGAAATAGCGTTAGACTTCACTAACTTCTGAACTTCTTTCTTTGTTCTCTTTTGCTTAAAGCATCAGAAGAGTCCAGATATAACTGGTGCATGTCTGTATATCTTCATTTTAGCCTAGGGGAAAAGAAATCTGACTTACCAGCTCTCACTGTGTACTTTTTTCAGCAGCAATTGACAATTCTCCTGAAATGTCACACTAGGGTAGCATTTCCATAGTTATTTCAGTTCACACATTGAAATGTATAGTGTCTTTTACTTTCTTGGCTGAACCAATGGCATTTTAATGTGATAATACAAAGAAATCCCAATTTCTCTGAGTCGCAGGGTTAGACCAAAGCAGTTCTGCTTATTTTATCCACAGCAGTAAATCTATACAGCATTGCAAAAATAAAAGTGTCAATCCAAGGAAACTTGGGCCTGGATGTGTTTTGGGTCCTTGTTTTTGGAGAGTTATAACATATTAAGAAGAAAAAATGAAGCTTGCTTTGGTTAATAGGCATTTCAGACAGCAGAATTGCTTCCATAGAACATTTCCTCTTCAATGAGAAGTATTGGTATGACTTGCATGTTTTCTTTTTTAAAACTCTCAGCCATTTGCATACTTCTGTATCACATTGTGACAGTTCCAGCATTGCTTTATGAACAGCTTGGCTTGGAGTATTTGTGTGCGAGATCTCTTTGTTTCTGCTCCTCAGCCATTTTACCTACAGTGCATGGGGGCAGGGAGGAGGGTGCAGAATGGAACAAGCTTTCTGGAGTTTGAATCCAGGTCACTTGGCCAACTTCCAGGAGCCAGGCAATAATAGGCACGCTGGCTGCTTTCCCTTTTTCATTCTTCCTTTTCCAATGATCTGAAGCCCAAGGAGGGAAAACTAACCAGTGAAATTACTCTGAGTAAAATTAAAATGTTTCTAGGAATGTACCCATTCTGTTCTAACCTTCCTCTAAAGCAGCTCTAGTTCTTTGTGTCTCTGTTGCTACTAACTTGCTTTAGGGGTTTGCTGTACTATCTCTAGTTTGGTAGAAGGAAACCAAAAGTATTACAAACTTTGAATGTCTTAACGTTAAAGCTTTTGTTTCATGTGTAGAGAGACAAGTTTCTAATGTAGTAAGCCAGGAGCCTGGATAACCTAAAACATGATAGCAATGTGATATGGACCACATATAAAGTGACCTAATTACCAATGTACTGTGTCTTACAGAAGATGCAGACTACAGTGCCTTTGGTACAGATACTCTGACGAGGAAGAAAAATGTTCTATCAAATGTGTTACGTCCGGATAATCACAAGAAGAGACCACACATTGTCATTAGCATGCCACAGGACTTCAGACCAGTGTCTTCCATTATAGATGTAGATATTCTTCCTGAAACCCATCGCAGGGTGCGACTTTACAAATACGGGACTGACAAACCCCTTGGATTCTATATACGAGATGGCTCTAGTGTCAGAGTAACACCACATGGATTAGAGAAAGTGCCAGGGATTTTCATATCTAGGCTTGTCCCTGGAGGTCTGGCTCAAAGCACAGGCTTACTGGCTGTCAATGATGAAGTACTGGAGGTGAATGGAATAGAGGTTTCAGGAAAAAGCCTTGATCAGGTTACAGACATGATGATTGCAAACAGCCGAAACCTGATCATTACAGTAAGACCAGCAAACCAGAGAAATAATGTTGTGAGGAACAGTCGGACTTCTGGCAGCTCTGGCCAGTCCACTGAATCCAGCCTTCCAAGCAGCACACCAAATATTTTAGCAAATTTCTTGCAAGGGGAAGAGGAGAGCGATGAAGAGGACATTATTATTGAAGACAGTGGTGAGCCACAGCAGATTCCAAAAGCTACACCTACTAGCGAAAGCCTGGAATCATTGGCACAAACTGAACTCCTTCATGAACTGACACAGAATGGATTTCTTCCTTCCACTGAGATGAATTTGAATCATTCAGCAGGCAGCATTAGCATGGAACATGAAGTACAAGATTCAGATCATAAGTCGTTAGAAGAAGATGGAACAATTATAACACTGTGAAATTACACTGGTGTACTATGTATTAAAGATGCCATACATGTTTTGATTTGGCTTAAGATGTAATACATTTGATACCTCTCCCTCTATCGAGCGCTGCAGTTGGAGTAAAAGGAGGGGAAAAAAGTAAATACAAGAAGTTCAAAATTATGTAAGTTGACTAACTTCAGTTAATTGTGCACTTCAGTGTAAATACTTCGCAAAGATGGAAGATAACTGAGAAGTGACTGAAGTCGAATGAGGAGAATTTAAATTGAAAATGAAGGATAGCTAAGAGATGTCTGTGAGCTTTCTTTTAAAGGTACTATATTTCTTTTTAATGCAGAATACTACTGGTTCTGTAGAAGTAAATTTCCATTATTGTGTGAGGTTGACTGTCTCATGTACTGTGGTTTCATGTTCATCTGCTGCTTACGTATGATGGAGCTGCTTTGGCCACTTCATTCCTGTTCCGGGCTGCTGTTTACCTGGTAGAGCTGCTTGTGTGGCTCAGTGTATGAGGAAACTGAAAAATAAGCAGGAGGTGGGGTGGGAAGAGATGTTTGTGGTTGTTCTAGTTCCTGACATTGAGCAATAGGCATCTGTAGTAGTGGTCAGCAACTTGACAGCAGCCAGGATCTGAAGGTGGAGGCTTCTGAAGTTGACTGTTCCTTTGTAAATGAATGTGCAACCACAGTAAATTTCAAAGAAATCAAATGTAAACTTGATGCTATGGCAATAACATAACATAATCCTTGTTAAAATCGCAGTCCCAGTAGAGGCCATAAGGATTTCTACTAGAAAGGTAAATTAAATCCCTAGATTAAAAAAAGTTTTAAATCAGAATGAAGCTTTTAATAGACCTTGTTTGAGGCATGTGATATTAAATGATTTGTTACTATGAACTACACTGTAAATGCTGATCTTTCTGTGTACCACTGGCTGGGTGTTTTGAATAGTGCAAAGCTGCTATACGTAAAACACCAATGGTAAGTCCTGATACTGCAAGTGCATAAGTCTGCATGTGATCAGCTGCAATTACAAGGAGAAGCACAAGGAGAGGCTTTCAGCATTATTTTTCCCTTTTTAGTATCTCCTCCTTTACCATTTTGGCAGTCAGTTCCCGACTTGACCCTTCTCTGGAAACATAATTTGTGGCAGGAAAATGAGATGGGGACTAACAGGACTGGGGAGAAGGATGGATGGAAGTTCTTGCCAACGATACAGTAGTCTATGTCAACCTCTAAGGAGGTAGTAGGGTGCTACTGGTTCTGTACTGTGGTACTGTGCTTACCAGAGCCAGCAGTTGAGGTTCTTGGAAGCTTGTTCTACCCTATGAGGAGATAGGATGAGTGGGAAAGAAGACTAACCCCTTTCTTTTTTTTCCCCTCAGTCTATCTTGAGGAAATATCTACCTCTGGTAACTTTACTAACAAGAGACTAATAAGTTTAATGTTGAGGTATCTGTAAAAGTCTTTCTAGGATATCAGAGGCTAAAACTGTTTAAGATTTCCTTAATGATGTAAACAAAAATGTTTCAGAAATTACTACTCTTCAATTTCACTAAATGCAGATTTGAAATTCATGTCTGATGAGCAGTAGTATTTTCAGGCTATCAGTACCACTGGAGTAAAATCTTGTAGATGACAAGGAAGGTTTTCATGCCCATTTTGATTCATGGAGAGTTACCATAACAGACAAGGGACCTCTGCAAATACAGGTTAGAGTTCTGCTTTGTCAGATATATTTATGGTTTCTTCAGTGTGCATATGGAGAGGCCCTGGAATCTTTTCCAATCTGAGCAAGAATTTTGAAGTGTTCTACTTACTTTGCTAATACTTACTAAAAATGAAGTAACTCCACCCACTTAGTGTGAAATGAGGAAAATAACTTCATTCTGCATGTAGACTTTAAATTATACATGTTTTCTGACAGTGCTGCTCTACAATTCCTTTATTTAAGGAAGATTGTTTACTTTGAAATGTCTTTTCCTGTATCAAAAGACTTTCCTTCCTGTGTGAAATCATCAGTGGAGGGTGACTTTCATTAATTATGCTAGTTTGCACTTCTGTGCCTTTTGTTTACTTGAATGTATTCTGAATAAGCAAAGGAATAAAGGCACTTGGATGAGAAGAGACCTGAGGACCACAAATACAGAAAATGAACTGGTAGTGCACTTAACACAGGTGTAACACTTTCATTCACTGGAAAGCTGTTATGGCTCTAATGTGGCACATGAGTATTTTGTAGCTTGGGTAATAGCTTTGAGCTATTAACTCACAGGAGGATTGAGGCTGGGAGTGTTAGTGTTGCAAGGTAACCTATTGCTTAGGTACAATCACCCAAGGTTAGTGTGCTGCCAAGCTCTGTGCTACCCAGTCTGTACTCTTTACAGACGCATGAATATTTTGACTATATATGCCAGTATTAAGGACTTGTAGAAATTTAACTAGGGTCCTACTCTAAACTGCATGAGAATTACTCTCTTAGGACCTTTCCTGAAAGCCTATTAATCTAAATGTGAGATACTGATTAATCCAGTGTGTCTTTGGCACACACCATGTTCTGTTTTACAGAGATTTGATAACATGTAGTAAAACCGAGCATTTGGGACATGATAAAATCATTAAAGATAAACCTAAAAATATTTTGTTTTGTTGAAGTGTGTATTTGCAGTTACAATGACAGACTGCACAGCATTTAATTGCTTAATGCTGCAGTTACCATAAAGTTTCTGAAGTTCTTCCATATCTTACTAATGCATACACTGTTAATTACAAAATACTTGTAAATTGTTACTTCAGGATGATCAACGGTTGATTATGAGTGGCTAAACTTCATTTTATACAAAAACAATGCTGGGGTTCACTCTAAGGTTTTTTAAAATACACTGATATTATTAGCCTTTCATTCACTACCTCCTAAATTTTTAACATCTATACAGTTTCCTCCCTGGAAGAAAATACTTCAAGGCTTGACTGTTTTATAGAGATTTTATCTTTCAGCTAAAAAAAAAAAAAGAAGATAAAAAATCCCAAAGTGATGGTGAAGATGCTACGCATGATTGACAATGCTATGCTGCTATTAATGTAATTTGTGTGTTAAGTATCCTGTATATGTAAATTGTATTTTCAAGCCAGATTTTATAAATTAATTTATAAAATATCCAAATTGTTTCAAAATGGAATGGAAAACTTACAAGTCCTTGGACTAGTGTTATATATGTTGTGTACATGCACAGGGGGGGAAAAGTCATTCCTTACTTGCAACTGGGAGATTTAAGTGCACCTTAATAGGAAAAAGAACAAATTCTTACTAGAATTAAGATGCATTTACTTTGAAGTTCTGCTATGATACTGGATAAGTCAAGCCTAACTGTGAATCATATGGTTTTTTTTCCACAGCTGAATTAAATTTGGGACAATGTTCTCACTAGCTGTCTTTAACATGTGTATTTTTGTGAATATTATGTATTTTCTAATTAAATTTTACTTGCAATGTGATTTTTACATGAATGAAACTTGTTAAAAATGTCAAATATCAGTATTTTTCTTACAACTTTAATGTATAATGTACATTGGTATCTCACTGAATGAAGTATGATTTTACAAATCAAACTAGATGTAGTTGTATATTAGTCTTATATTTTTACAGACTGGAATAATAAATGGATATAGAAATAAAGTGTGTTTTTTCTTGATTACTTTGTGAAATAAGTAAAAACAAGGACAAATATATCCTTTTATGCTCCAGTGTGAAATAAGATGGTTCCCCCCCACCCTTGGGCAGCAAAGTGGGCTCTCGTTTCATAGCAGTCTTAAAACATTTTCTTCCTCTGCTCCCTGCTCTGGAGCAGATATCTACCCCAGAGTATGAATGGTTCAAAGCATTTGTCCTTCAGTCCTGTTGACTAACCTGTGATGTGCTTATTCCTACAGTAGCTTCAACTAATGAATCTTACAGTTACCACTTGCCTGAGGACTGCTCCTAGTGCACTTTAGGTCATGAGGCCTGGGAGATGGTTTCTTATACTCCATCACCTTTGTCGAGTGCTGCTGGTGGTGTGGAGATTGTCGCTGTTACTGTAAGTACTTGGTATAATCATCTATATTGAAGTTTTATCTTGAACCCATTCCCCTTGTGAATGTTTTCTCCTGAATCTAATGCCTTGGCAGCCCTTGTAAACATTTACCTAGTGACAAAAGACTTGAGTTTCCTTTAGCCCTTTTGTTTAGGGCTTTTGTGCCTGCTGGTCTTGGGGCCATTCACATGACTTGTATTCTACACCTTCCTTCATACATGCGTGACTGGTTTCATTTGTATGGTTCAGTACTTCTCATACGTGCCTATGTAACTATGGGGAGGTGACGAAAAGACTCAGAACAGCATTCCAGTATCTTAATACTGGTATGCAGCTGAAAGAACCTGGTCTACTTCATCTGTGCACTTGAGTCTGAATGGCTTGTAGCTGTAAGAAATTTCTTTACTCTGCATGGAAGCTGATAGCTCACCCCTTTCTTAAAGGAATGCTGAAGCTGGTATGGGATTCTTGAAATGGCTTTAAAAATTTAACCTACCTGTATTAAAATCCAGGTTTAATGTTTTTCTAACTTCAGACCTTCTGTCCAAATGCGTAAAGCTCTGAAATTGGGAGAGATTTCCAAGTTACTGATTTTTGTTTACATGCGAATTGTGTGAGCAAGTAACTGTCTAGTATTGCAGCTGAAAGTTTGTTATGTATTGGTTATTTTGAATCGATCAGATGAAAAAAAAAATGAGGACCAGAATGTGAAGGATTGCTGGCAGACTGCAGGATGAGACAATGAACCAACAAACAATGCAGTGTAGGTTAAGTTTGCATGGGGGGGGGGGAAATCCCTGTATTGTATTTTGCATAGGTGATGATGAGTGCCAGGTAGACTTGCCTCTCAGGAGCCTGTCCTGAGCTATGATAGTTTACTGAACACATCAACCCCATAGTTGCTAGCATAAAATACCAAATTATGTTAGGAAAGGAGTGAAGGACAAAACTGATAACACACTGTTGCTGTATAAAACCGTGGTTCAACAATGCTTTTAATGGAGTATGCAGTTCTAATTGCCTATTTTCAAAAAGGATACCAGACCGAAAAAAAGCCATCTGCACTATAGAATGCTTTTACTGTAACAAACAGGGGTAGAAGAGACCTGATCAGCCTGAGAAAGATTGTAAAAAGCAGTACACTGTGTGTAAAGTTTTATATGATGAAATTAAGTATCAAGAGATGGATTGAAAAAGTGCAGTTGAATCTAAGTTTCACTTACCAGCTTTCAGTTATTTGATTCATAGAGGAATTTTAGCTCCTTAAAAAGTAATTCTTAAGGAGGTCAAAAATATATTGAACTTAGAGGGCACTGTTTCATGTAAGGTTTATGTAATTCCACAGAATTAGTCTGGTGGTGTCTCAAACTCTTCACGTGTCTCCTTCAGTGTTCCTTGCCTTGGAACCAACACTGAGTCAGGGAGTACATTTACTGAGGCAAGAGCACAGATGATACAGCTGTATCCTTAGTAGCCATTAATGTTTCTGTGCCTTCCAACAAGCTTCTGTGAGAGAATTTCTCCTAAGCTAAAACTGCTAATAATCTAGGGCGTAGATTATTGCAGGAGCAAAGACCAAGGAGAACATGTCCTTAGGCTGTAGTAAGCTTGACAGGGCACATGAGGTTGGACAAGAACTGAAAGAGTCAACTACTGCTAGTATTGACGTGGACTGAATCTGCAGTGGGATGGTACAGAAGCTAGTCTGGGATACTGTAAGGGAAAGAGACTGAAATACTTACTCATGCAGGTCAGCAACACTATTTCTACAAATCACCATAATATCTAATGGTAGTTTTCCTAAACTAATTGTAAAGACAGACTGTAACTTTCCCTACTGCTGCCTCCTTGAGGAAGGAATGCAACTGTTAAATACCGTGGGATAACATTTGTCTTTTTAAATGCCAAAAGTATTTAAGAGCTTATCACCTTGAGAAAAGTTAACAAGGTGTTAAGACAGTTATTCTGTGAAATTGAAAGTTCATCTGTGGTTGCAGATACAAAGACTTTCTGGGATTTTCATATGTAATCAACTGAAATTGATTTGAAATTGTATGCCAAGAGGAAAAAGATTGACTTGTGCTACATACCTCATTGAAGCTTTCTTGTTACCTCAAAACTGTGACAGTCTAATTTCGGATGTGCCTGAATTACTTCTGATGCATATGTGTTCCTTGCAATACATTATCCATATTCAGGTACTATTATGTAGTAGTTGCATATGGTGATGCTAGAGAGGAATAATCACCTCAAGGTAGCTTTATAAATGGCTTCCAATACTAGCATGAGGAAAAATGTGTTGGATGGTAACAGTATTGTTCTTGGATGCTGTAGAAGTATGTGAGAAATGGTACAGCTGGTTCTTGGAGAGGTGAGATGTAGCCAAGATTTAAGGACTCAGACTCCTTGTGCAGCTATGATAGATCACTTGTGTACTTTACCTCTCAAATACAAGATGAATTTGTCTCTGAGGACTTCATGTAGTATGCTTGATTTTAAAAGTGCTTTGGAAAGCAATTTGAAGTATCATGGTGCTGTTTAACCATGGATTTCTTATTACAGCAGTTCAGAAGTGTTGCTAATAACATAGTATTTCCTGTCCTTACAGTTAACGTTCCTTTCTACCTGAACTACAGGTTTATTACTTGACAGTGTAAGGAAATTTTTTGCATTTCATCAGTGTGAAAGACTCTGTGACATTAGGTTTAAAAGAATACATATGAGCATATTTATTGCCTGCCACATTTGCTTCTCACAGGAGAATACGGTTCTTTGAGGTGCATTTCTTCAGTCTTGAGCACCTGGTAATGGCTACTTACTGATACAACTTTCTTATTTTGTAGTCACAGCTGGGAGGCAATGCTCAGAAACGAGAAACAGAGTTTGAGGGACAGATGAGAACAGCAGCTGATGTGGAAGGAGCTAGAGAAGGTAGGGATATCATCCAGTGCAGAGGTTCCTGCTTGAATAAAACCTGTTATATTGGTGTGGTAAAATGATGTGTATCATAATCTGGCATGTCTAAATTTGTTCGGAAAGTAAGTGGCCTAGTTATTCATAGATGCCAGATAAAATGGAGGTAAAAGGAGGAAGCAAGTGGAGATAGGCTAATGAGGGAGGTGAGAGTTCAAGTGTATTGCAGAAAGGAATACTTCATTTTGCAATAGCCATTGTCCATTATATTAAGCTGTATAAGCTGGTCAAATACAAGATACTATTTCTGCCTGCAAGCCTAGTCTTTCTCTTTAGACCTTTATAGTTGTAACAATAACCTCTAGGCACAAAAAGGATATTCCTGTTGTGAAACACTGGAATTCCTGCAAGGTCTTTCCTTTTTTCTTTTCCCCTTTTGCCACTTTGCTGCTGTTCTGGATATTGTGTACACAGTAAAAAAAAAAAAGGGGGGGGGTTTCTCATTTTTCTGTTGGAGGATGCAAAGGATTTGAAATGCTTAAAATGCTGAGGAGAAAGCGTTGGACAGATAAGCACAGATTTCTCTGATTTTCTGAATGCTGCACAGGGTTAGATGAACACTTGGACTTGTAATTCAGAAATTTTGTAAATCCCTATAGCTGAAACCCCTGAATAACCTTAAGTCTGCCTTTCATATTCTTGCTGTCCTGTGCTGGAGAAAACTAGATATACCTGCAAAGTCATGAATCATTGTGCTAAAATTTAATTTTAAAAGCTACTTGCACAAGATAATTTGCGCGTTATGTTAAAACTGGAATGCTGTTAACTCTCAGTAACTGGGTCTGTATCATGTCAAAAAGCTTTGATTTTTGAGTCATCCTGCAAAGTCAGTGCCTTGAAAAAATTAAGTAATTCATCATGTGGCTTTCCTTGTATTTTGACTGTGGCTTGTATTGATAAACTGTTAGGATAGTGAAGAAAGAAAGGTTATCCTAATCTTACAGCTGAGACACAGAGGTCACAAAGCCATTTGGTCATGGAAACAGAAATACAAAGCATGACTTGTTTTTTTTAGTGCTGTTTCCTCTTGAGAAGTTTCTTCTATGGTAAAGAATTCATGTCAGTGCTAAAGCCCATGTGGATGGTACAGTCTGTATGGAATAATCAGGAGGAATTGAAGTTGGTGTTATACTTTTAAAACACATAGAGTATTTCCCCTGGCTTGCTGTGTTTCTTCTAAACAGACCTTGTCATGCTCTTCCTCCTAGGATAGATAACATACATTTGTAACAGTTAATTTGTGATACACAACAAGTTAGGATTATTTCATCCTGATCTGTTAAAGGTTCCCAAATACACTTGCCAAATCCCACTGAATTTTTATCAGGTGCATCTTCCCATGACAGAAATGCTCTTTCAGAGGTACAGAATTCAAATCCTTGGGGTCTGCAGCTAAAAATGGCACCTAGGTGGCTGGGCAGAGAACATGTCTGTGTTGTTAACTCCACCAGGACATGGCAAGATGCTGACCAGACCTGGAGAGCGCAAGTTGAAATGTGATGTCAAGTACCCAGAGATGCAGCATGTTTCTGCTCTGAGCAGCGCTGGTCAGTGGGAGATACTTGCAAATGCCTTATAATTCTTCAGATGTTTTTAATCACCACAAGTTTAGTGTAAAAAAGGTCTGTCTGATGCTGCTGTCAGGGTGACTTAGACCAGATTCTGCCCACTCTGTCCCTACTCTTTAGTAATGGTTTGGGGAAACCTTGCAACCCCATTAGCTTTTCCTTCTGTTGCTTCAAGTACCTCCTCAAGCCTCCATCTCTGCTTTGATTGCAGCAAACCACAGACTATAAATCTGTCATTTTCTTACAAATGCTAAACTGAATTTATATTTCTGCCATTATTCAGCAATAATTTGGTCTTATCCAAAGCCAAGAAGATGATGGTGCAGGCCTGTTGTGGCCTTGTGCTCTGCAAGCACTCAGAAGTATTTTTATGTAGTATGAAATTCTAAGATGATATCTCAAAGGGATTAGTGGGAACTACTGCATATGTCAGCATTGAGAACTGTGCTGTTACTGATAAACCCTCCCCTGTCCTATAAACTGATAGCAGTTACCAAGCAGGTCTTTCCTGCTTAGAGGAAGAACAACTAAACCAGAACAGATGGCAGGTTTTGTGTGTAACTGCTGTCTTGATCATCTGTCCTTCTCTAAAATGTCACTTTGGTTTAAGGGTATGTTTAAAGGAGCCTAATTGAAGGAAGAGTGTTTTCTGCAGTGAAGAAGCATCAGAAGGGCTGAGAAGTGTCTATAACTGCAGGTTCTACCCAGGTTCTTGCCACTCCATCCTCAGGGAGGACAGGATGCTTTTGTGACTTAGCACCGTGTCAGTGCTGCTCTGCCTAACGCAAACCTGAACGTCTCTAACCTCAGGTCATGTAGATACCTTGCAAACGGGGCGCGAGGAAATCCTGAGCACCTACAGCTGCATTTGCAGCTGCAGCCTTGAATTTCCCAGCGATTCCAGCCGGACGCGGGGTCTGGTGCGCAATCGCTGCCTGTCACAGCGCAGCGCTGTCACCACCTCGGGATGCCGTCCCTCCTGCTGCCGCTGGGAGGCGCGCACGGCCCGCTGGGAGCGCTGAGGGAAGCCCCGGCGACGGCTGGGCCCGGGCAGAGGGAGGGAGGGAGGAGGAGGCGGTGCGGCCGGGGGGCGGAGCAGCCGCTGCCATGGGCTCAGCCGGAGACCGGCGAGGTGATGCTGCGGCCGGAGGAGTCCCCGCTGCCGGCGGCCGCGGCTGAAGAGAGTGGAGCGGAGAGCGGCGGCTCGGCCACTGCCTGACCCCGCCACCGGGGTTTAAGAGGTAGGCCCGGAGCAGGGCGGGTGGGGAGCGGCGAGCAGGGGTTGCCCCGGCCCGGGGGCGGGCTCATCAGCACCCCTTGAGGCGGGGGACTCCGCTCTACCCCAGGGCAGGGGCCGGCTCAGCCCCCGGGTCGCGGTTCCCAGTGCAGGGCACGGCCGCCATGGGCCGGTCACTCCCGCTGCGCACGTCGGAGGCTGCCGGGGTCACTTCCCCGGGTGGATGCATGCATGGATGCATCAGCAGCTCTCGGGCTCGCCTTGTCCCCGAGCCGCGGAGGTCCTGCCCCTCTGCCCTGGGCCATTTGGGAAGGGCCGTGCGAGAGGCGCCGTCCTCCCCGGCTCCGGTGCTCCCGGGGCTTGACTTGTTCGCGAGGGCGCGGGGTGTTCGCGTTCCTTCTGGCTGAGGAGGGCCTCGACTCTGGCTCTCCCGTGTGTGGGATGCGGTGCTTGGTAAAGTTGAGCTGCTGCTGAGCTCCTGAAGAGCTGAGGAAGCGTTTTTGTGCTCTTCTGTGACTATGGCTGCGGCTGCTACCCTGTTACTTGTTTCTTGCGGGAACCAAGTCTGCAAGTGACTGTAAGGTCAGAGCGCTGATGTGGTTAAGTGGAATGATGCTTAGTTTGAGGGTCCTAGGTGCGGTTAGTTATGATATGCTAACTGTTTAGCCCCGTGAGGATGGTGACAGCGGTGATCTTGCAGACTGTCACCATCCTGGTGATGGATAGGGGACGCTTGAGATCCCTGAAGGCAAAGAGGGAGGTTTTGAAGTTGCACACTGTAGGCTATGACACTCCCCCCCCAAAAAAAAAAAGAAAAGAGAGGAAGGCTACAAGACAAGAGTAGAGTGCTTGCGCGTATCCCCCCTTCTGACCTGTAGGTAGCTGCTATCCCACTGAGTCTACTGCAGAGGGAAAGGGAATAACATTCTCTTTGGGCAGATAATCTAAAATCTTTTTTTGTCAAGATAAAAGACACTTCGAAATCAGTCCTTAAAACAGCTTCACCTCACCCCCTCCTTTCATTTTGGCAGTTAAATGCTGATACGATTTATTTTTGTCACCATGAAGAAGAAAAAAAAATTAGAAACTCTTGCTCAGTTTCACTACTCAGAGACTTTTTTTCCTATGCGTCTCCCTTGATACCATCACATCGACTTCATCTCTCCATCTGTGGCTGTCTGTGATTTGCAGTAAGTCAGACAGGTCCAAATCTTGGGATCGTTGTTTTGGTTTTCTGTTCAGCATTTCCAAGGAGATGATATAACACTTTAGTCCATGATACCCACATAATTCCTGTGGTAAAACCACTGACAGCTCTTGTCTCACTTCTGGATTAAGATCTGCCTTATTAGTCACACATCTATACAGGGCCAGAAACAAGTAACAATTACAAAAATGAATGTTTAAGCTTGATTAAGATGACACAGTAAAGTGAAACACTTAGCAGGGAGTAAGTTCCATTAAAGTATTACTTCATGTTAGCTGGACTCTGTTGGTTTTATCAAGTGCCACTCATACTGCTGTTAAATAAGAAATAAAGAAGACATGACAATGAATAAAACAAGATCCCTGTGTAGCACTCTATGGCAGGCTGTGTGTTTCTGCAACTAAGTCCTAAGCCTGTTAGTTCTTACAAGAACAGAAACAACTTGTGTCCTTTGCTACTTGCAAGTCATTCTGTTCCCTTCAGGCACCTTCAGCTGAAAATAAATGCCTGTTTTAATATTGTTCTCTCTTGACTCTCTCACATACTGATACTTTGCTCAAAGTAGGGATAGCATTTTGGTATTTTCCTACTTGGGGATCAGTCACATCTTTTGTGGAAGCATCTTCTTAAGCACCTCGCCTTGCTGGCTCAGCTCTGTCATATACCCATGTTGTGGAAATGAGGGCTTTCAGTTTCTAATCGCAAAGATTTGCCTTAGTTTTGCATTTTTAATTTTCCTCTAGCATTTAACTCCTCATTTTCATAATGCTTTTTAATTTTGTGTAGTAGTTGTAGCAAATGAGACTACAGTCATGATGAATGCAAAATAAGGCATTTGTGTAGGCCAGTCGATTTTGCTAAGTGAAAGCATTCAAGCATATTCTGCACAATGCATTATTCTGCCCGATTTAAATGTATCCGGTAAATAGCTGTGAAATTCTTTAGTTTTACTATTTAAATCCTTGCCATTCTGCTCTTTTTGCTTCTCCTTATACACTGATTATTTTCCCCTTTGTAGGTTTTTTTTTTTCTCAGTGGGCTGTGGTACAGGAGGCCATCACTGAAGAATCTGTTAATTTTTTGGCAATACTGAAATGTTCCTTCTGGAGTCTTTAATGTTATAAAGAGCTGTGTGGTGTTCTGCTTTAGCTATTTTTAAAGTTTTCTATGCCTACCTTTCCATCTTAATGACATGCCAGGAGAGCACTTCACATTCCAACAAAGGCAGTGAGCTTTTTGAGTGAAAGCAGGTGGCTTTTGGAAAACTTTGTAGAAGAGATTTAGTGCTGAATTTTCTTCTTCTCGTGTTCCTTAATGCTGTGTGATAAGTTAGAGCACTGTATTCATAATCTGTGGGCCTCAATAGCTGACAATATAAAGAAAATAAGAGATCCCTAGGAAAAGGAAGTTAAATGCTATAAGGTTGAATGGGAGCATAATGCTAAGGCAAAATGGAAGGAGAGATGGGGGCAGTTATAAAAGCTTATCTCAGGCTTGGAGTAAAGAGAGAGGTGTTAGCTGTTGAGAAACAAAGACATTTAAAGGGGAGTGGTGAGAAAGAGATATTATGATGGGTACAGCATATAATACATAAAGTCTGAAAGGAAAGCTAACCTCAAGCTAGACTGCTTATTTCTTCCCTCTAAGTTACAAAAAAAAAAAAAAAGTGATGATTTTAATTGTATTTTGTTTTCTTTCCATAAATAGGAGAATCAGTAGCAGATATGTGGGAACATTAAAATGCCATCTGGAAGTGGTGCTGTTCTGCCTTTGGCTAAAATTTTCATAAGTTAACACTGCTATTGAAAGATCCAGTTGTCTCTTCCTCTTACTACCTGTTGTCTTTGTCAGTGCTAGCCTTAACGTGGCTGTATGATGAATTGAGTCAAACAACTGATGGGAGCTAAAGTGACATGGCAAAGGTATTAATGGTTGGGTTTTGACCCAGAACAATTTCCTGATTCATTCCACTGTATCATGTACAAAGGGTTGGGTTTAGGGTGTGAATGATGGAAAAGGGTAGGCTACTTCTACTGCCAATGCCAGCTTATAGAATTTTAATGTGATTGTGAAATTACAGTCTTAAACAAAAAAACACTTGTCACCCCATATTTTCATCATGTCTTTGAAATGTGTTCAGTGGGTTTTATTTCAGATCTTAATGTTAAATATACAGTGAGTTCTATAATCTCTTGAAAGAAGCTTGTATGGTCTGGTCTGTTTAGTAAGTACCTAATTACAGACGATGGTACATACATTGTTGATATTGCTATTTGCAACAGGCCCATTTTAACCATTTTGGAAAGTTTCTTAAATATATTGAGCACTTAAAATGTTTTTTTCTTACCATTCATATGGAACTGCTAAGTATTTGCAGTTGAGTGCTTTTTAAACATATTATTTTGGCTTTTTGTGCCTAGTGTGCTTTTCTAGTAGCATGTCTTGAAGAAATAGTGTAAAGTGGTTTGTTTGCATCTATTTTCCATTGTTCTTACTATTGTTGTCTTCTGTTATATTTCAGGCTATGTAACACTCTAGTTCAGGACTGTGGATCTGTTTTGAATTAACTTATTCTCGGTGATGTCAATAAACTTTGCTTCTGTCCCCTAACACATGCTACTCTATGACTCTATGTTTGAGTCTTTATGAACATGATGAATGCAAGATGCTCATGGTAAGTATTAGAAGGGCTCGTAATATCACCAAGCTACCTGCCTGAAGTGTATCTGCAACCTCAGTCAGAGCAGGGCACCCATACACCTGAGGAAGCTTCGTTAAACGGACGTCTCTTTAATGGATTATCTGCCAAATTAGTGGAACTGATACTTGATGTATAGTCATGCTTTTAATGATTGCTCTCATTGAATGGCCTTTTCCAAGCTGTAAGTTTGATATTATTAAAATAAACAGGGGAAGTTTGGGTTATATATAAGGAAGAAATTCTTTACTGTGAGGGTGCTGAGGTACTGGAATGGGTTGCCCAGGGAGGTTGTGATTGCTCCATCCCTGGCAGTGTTCAAGGCCAGGTTGGACAGAGCCTTGGATGACATGGTTTAGTGTGAGGCATCCCTGCCCATGGCAGGGGGGTTGGAACTGGCTGCTCTTCAGGTCCTTTCCAACCCAACCCATTCTGTGATTCTATGATATCAGTTTTAGACTGTCTCTTTACTCCAACTGCACTAGTCCTGAACACGTGGCTGTGTCAGTGCCCAGGCCTGTGAAGCTGACTGCACAGACTTGGCAAGAAACGTCAGGAGCTTGGTAGAATGGTTTGAAAAGAATGCATTTTCCTGCTGTTTAGCAGCGATCCTGTTTAGAGTTAACCTGTGTGCAGGGGGGAGGAAGAGTGCTCTTTCTTGCTCAGGAGAAACTGGATGTGGAAATTCTGTTGCAGTGACAGCACCAGTGCTGGGTTGGTGCAGAAGCTTCCTCCAGGAGCATCCCCATACCTGAAATCCTTCCCTCAAACATGTTCTGTTGCAGACGATGGCTGCAAGTAGGTCTCCAGAGGTGCAACATCACCTTCTTTGAGCTGGAAAGTTGACTCAGGCTCTGTAGAGAATGATACTTGCTCCACTTAATGTGGGATAGGTTTTAGAAGGTAAAAGAGGAGCTACATGCCAGTGAGCATCTTCAGTCCATGCAGAGCACCTCTTGTGAAGGTGTATGTGCTGCTTTTAACACTTGCTTCAATCAAGAGCCTTGTGGTTTCCATTCCACCACTTGCTGATAAAGTACACTTGTTTTCTTATCTGTTCTTCCTCTTCAGCACCCTTTCTGCTATCTAATGTCTTCTCATGATAGCAACTCCCTTTGCTGGGTTGTTCCATACAGGAGCTGCACCTGTTTGGGGAGCTCCTTGGGCACTTTTAAGAATGGCAAAACCCATCCTGGAGTTATCCCAACTGAAGGCTGCCTGGATGGTGGTGTTCACGTCAAAATAACCGTTGGATTAACAACTGCGATTTGAATTTCACGGGAGACTCTTACCTTCCTTCACTTCATCACCAGGTGAAATGAGGCGAGGCCCCCGCCGGGGCTCTGTGCCTGGCTCGCTGCCCGCAGGTGAGCGAAAGGGAGCTGGGGAAGGAAACGGCGATGGCGGAGCCGCTGAGGAGGCCGGAGGAGAGCTGCGGGACAGCACCCGCCGTACGTGCCCTGAAGGCGGCGGCGGCGCGCGCGGGGCGGCCATCTTGGCAGCGCGGCCGCCGCGGGGAAGAGCTGCGGGGGGCGCCTCTGCCGCCAGGTGGCGCTCGGGCGGGTGCAGGTGGGTGCGGGTGGCCCGCGCCTCATGGCGGCCCGAGCCCCGGGGCGGGGAGATCGGGGGCGGTTCCACAGCGCCAGCGCTGCCCTCAGCGCGCCCCGCCATGGAACCCGCCGGGGGGGGCACCAGTGCTGAGGCAGCGGTCACACCAGGAGCAAAGCGAGGCCTGTGCGAGGTGCTGGGGTTGTGTCAGGGAAGGGCCTGCCCTCAGGGTGTGAGAGGGGGTTGCGGGTGCAGTGGCTGACTGGGGAATGCGGGTTAACGACGGGGTGACTGATGGCTGTAAAACGTTTTAGCACGCCCATTATCCTCTCCGTTGTCACAGACTAATTGTTTAAATATACCAGCTAGAACAAGAGAGGTGTGTTACTGTTCAATTTACCTCAGGCTTTCTGCTTGAAGTGCTGTCTTGAGGGCTACCTTGGTGATGGTATCCAAATAGCAAAGGGAAGTTTTGCAGTCAAGTTTTCTTTACTTGTCAGGCTAAACCCATAAGATTAGATAGAGGAGCTAGTAATGCTTTTTAACCCTTTCCAAGTGTTTCATGGAGTGCTAGTTTAGATAGCGTGGACCAAGTTTACCTAGAGGGTTTCCTCTTAGAATCAGTGATGCACAAACCATCTCACCTTCTGTTAGCACTTGCCACAACGTTTTTCTTCCGTTTCCAAGCATCTTGTGCAATGCTTGTTGTGTCAATGGTTGCTAATTGCATTGAATGCACTTCTGATGGCAGGAAGTGGCCAACATCTCCTTAGACACTTGTTGCCCATGAGTTATTTTGTTGGATGATTCCTAGGAATTGCAGAAATAAATGGACTGAGATAGGATAAAGTGAAGCAGATAAGTATGTGGCCAGTGTTTCTTATGCAGTTGAAAAGCAGTTTCCTGGCTTTATTCTTCCCTGCTTTAGTGCAAACAAAAGACATTGGTATGCTGGTCTTTCTGCACATTGTCTTCTGTACACAGAACAAATGCCACTATTGCCTCCTAAGCCTTTTTCCACTTTTCGGTTCCTGTATTCCAGTGTTGTTTGGTGAAAATACAGAACTCGTAAGTCATAGGTGGCTCCAAAGCACCCTGGTGTGGGCTGCAAGAGCCCTTTGAAAACTCAAATGAACATGTTGGGCAGCTTACACAAAACATCATAAGCTAATTAATGATTAATATTATTTGATTATGGAACAGATCTTTCTTGCACCTTGGATGTGAATTCTGCTCTAGAGAACTGAGGCCATTGTCCTTGTTCCAGGCAAAATCAGTCAGCAATAGAGTCAGTTATTCATCTTTTTCTGACTTCCATCAGAGGTTTCTGGTTTTGTCATTGGCGTGTCTTGCTTATGGAAAGGAGGCATCATTGCTTCCAGAAGGAGTTGGCATAGAGTGGAAAGAAACAAAAGCTTGGTTTATCAAAGTCTCACATGGTTAGCAGGGGACTTAAAAGGAGAAATAGCTGCCTAGTAAGAATAGCTCAGTATTACTGGCTGTTTGAGCAGTTCTTTTTTCCATTCAGCTTTTGACAAAAATAGCTATAAGGAACATGTGAACCTCAGAGCATGCCGTCTCTTTTTTGATATATCTTGGCTTACATTTGTCAGCTTTAGATTCTCTAGTATGCCACATCTAGTCTGTGCAAAATGTAGGATGCAGGAGATTGGCTTCTTGGGCCCAAAAAATCCTTTGACTTAATTCCTGAAAGATGATGATTGCTTCAGTGATACTACATTGCTTGCTCAAAGCAAGTGGTTTGAATCAATAGCTCTTCACTGCTGATCATATTCTGTCTGATTTACTGTTAAGTTCATTCACTCAATTCTTCTGTTTGGGAGCTCACGCTAAGATTTTGAACGTCCCTTATGCTTTTTCCTGTCAATCAGACATGCACCTTACAGTTTTGGCTCCAGAGTAGGGAAGATATTCAGCTTGTTCAGATGGATTCAGATTCTTCTTCCTGGCAAGAGAAGTCTCACAACCTTTTCTACAAAAAACACTAACCTAGTTTCAACACATTATCTTTGCATTGCCCCTGAAAACATGTTTCCACAACCTGCAGGCTGTGAATAATTCCTGGCTATGCAGATTATTGACCTTATCTGGGAACATCAAAGCACTGCAGTGAGTGTGCTGATTCTGTACCTACAAAGGAAGGTTCCTTTCAGCAGTCATCAAGTGGTATCTGGGAATCTGATAAATATAATGCAGTATTTGAACTGATTCCAGGTTCTGTGCCTAGTAAGAATTTGGTCTTTTGTCTATGCCAATGAAAGTCAAGGGGAATCTTGCTTTTCTGAACAGGCCATTCAATAAAAGTATTTACATAGAGGGATTTGGCTTTTCTCCTTTGAGCCTGCTGCTGCTTTTCCCTTACAAGCACTCTTGATGCATACATTCGAATAGTGCAATGAGGGAAAACCTGGGTCCTCAGTGCTAGGAAGACAAAATGCTATTCCCAGCGTCATACTGTTGTACCTGGATGGCACAGCATGGCACAGCACTGAAAATGGACACTTGTACGGTAGGTAAGTTACAATGACAATGTAAATACAGCTCAGCATGCCTCACATTTGCCACAGAGGGAGCAGCTTGCAGAGAAGGGATTGTGCTAGAATTTCAGTGCCCGTTAAATATAACTTTCTGTGATGTCTTCCTTACGGCACTGTCTTCAACAAAGTGAATTAATGTCTTTTAAGTGGCTTCAGAGCCTCTCAGGTATAATTACCACATTGTGATTTTTTTTTTAATTTTTTTTTTAACCAAGCTCTGTTTTGAACCACTGGCACAAAAGCAAAAGAAAAATATCATTGTAATAACCAGACTCTTGTACATGCTGTTTGTGTATTGTTTCCATGGGGCGTTGTTGGTTACCTCTTTATATACAATTCTTTGTGCTTCTTGTGTATCTTAAAGCTTGATTGAAAATTACATCTATTCAGACATGCACAGCTGGGTTAGCTACATCTGGAAATTCACTACTTCTATTTCTTTGGCTCCTAGTCTTTGAAGAGAGTCTGTGGATAGATACAAAATCTCCACTTATGATACTCTTCTTTTTTTCTTTAATACATGTTCTGATGAGCCATCTGCTCATCAGTTCATAAACCCACGGGTTAGTGGTTCTCAAGATCTTGAACCTTCTTGCAGAGCTTTTCCCATGGAAGTGATGTGTCTGTAGATCTTACTTTATTATGGTTCCACAGACAAGCTGCTGAATGCTTATCTGTTTCCCTGACTTGCAGTTTGGGAACCTTCTCCCTGAGGCTCCAGGTATGAAACCTGGTTTTATTGCTGAGGAAAAGAGGAAGAGGTTGTTTAGTTGGTTTTCCTGGGCCTAAGGTTTGCTGACTTCTCAGGAGCATACCAGCCTCAGTCTTCTCTTTTCTCATCAGTAAGCTCTTCAGTTTGCAGTGGTTACTTGTGATCCTTTTATTTTACTCTGTGTTAACATATGGGATCAAAGACTGAAAAATAATAGAGATTCTTTCAAAGAAGTCCCTGTGACAACTACAATCTGTACAGTATCTTTGACTTGGTGTTCCAGCTACTTAATTTGATTTTATTATTTTCCTGAGGGAAAAAAATAGCTTTTATAAGATACCAAATAAGAAGAATCTTGTTTACCTGGTGCAGATTGGACTGCAGTGTATGTATGTGAGGATCAGATCCACTGCCCTACATGAAATGTTCTTTTCCTGGTTTGTGTTCTAATTCACCATTCATACTCTGGTTATGCTGTCTTCGAACTGACTTTGGTGCTGTTGATTTGCTGCCTCCTTGAGCTTATTCTTGCGCATTTAAACTAGAAGACAAAGCTCAATCAACCCTTCTCTCCTCACCCCCTCCTTCAATAGTGTAGTAAAATCTAGTAAGAAGAATACATGTTTTTCCCAGGCACTGCTGTGCTCTAGTGTTTGTACAGAGCTAAATCTTCAGTAAGGTAAAGAAAAATACATTGCACAAGGGGGAAATAAATCTTGTTTCATAATGTGGGGTTTCAGACCAGTCCTGCTTTCTCTAGCTCACGAGAGGTTGCTGTACCAAGAAAATCGTTTCCCTTTGTCATGTGCTGACTCCTCTTGAACTCCTCTGTCGCTGTGGTTCTGCAGACTGCTGCAGAATTACTCTTCTTGAATCATATTTGCATATCATTTCCTTTCATCACAGGCTGCTTGCTGGAAGATCAGCTCTCCCATGTCTTATATTGGTTTTTTGCTTTTACCCTCAAAGAAAGATGGTTTAAATCTGTTCCATGCCTGCTCTGACCTTGTGTTGACAGTTTTTGTACTGGATCTGCACAGCATCTCCCTCTTTCTCACTAAGTCCCAAACTGTGTTTCTATTTAGATTGGTTATCTAGCATTTAGCTGTAAGAGTGGCTATTCCCTGGTCCTTTCTGAAACCAATATTAGCAGACAAGTTTGTTACCTTATGTTTGGAAATTTCAGGCTCAGATTTTAACCTGATGCAGTTTACCTGAGCATGAGCCTCACCTCAGAAAGATCACCGATCTGCTTTCACATGTGCTTTATGATGGAGGAGAGTTTTTTTGCCTACCATTGATGAAAAGAATTCAGTAGAACAAACCTGGAATTCATCTGCTTCAGCTCCTTCATTATGTATTAATTCTGTATTTTTATTTAACATGAGGAAATGTGAGTCTGACTCCATTCACAGGGATCCTGTATGAGTGCCTGAGCTCCCTTGCTGTTGGCTGTAAAGTGCATATAGGGTGTCTGTGTATCCACCTATGTCACTGCTGGCGGAGGTGTCTGTGTACATATCTGGATGTAGTGTTGAGACAAGTAATACTGGAGATGCTGTTGGTTTGTTTGCAATAGAAAGCTACTAGTATTTTGATAGGCCTGTTTGATCTCCTGTTACAAAACACATGCAGTCATTCTAGTAATAAAAATACAATAAAATCTTACTGTGAGTCATTCTATATGTATATAGCTTGGTGTATGCTCAGCTTTGAAAAACACAGCTTCTTAAAAACACCAAACACAAAATGAGTCATATGATCATCAGTACAATGCTAAGCATGCATTAGAGTTTATAAAGCGTGGTCCATGGATTAAATGACTTATAACAGGCATTTATACCTTATTTGAGATTCTTGTTTATCTCAAATCTCAAAATGCCCAGAAAATTCCCTGCAGGATTAGTGCAGTGCCAGAATGTCTCAATTCTAGCTAAGCTTTCCTTACTCTTTCCTATGAAATTGAAGGAAGGATATCTTCTAGTTCAAGTCTTTGGGACAGAAATGTCTTTTGAAGGGATCCTTGTTCATCTGTATTCTTTACATCTATTAAAATGGTAAGCAGGACAGCTTTAATCCAGAAGAGAATCAAGACCTCCTATACTCCACTATAACTGAGAAAGAAAACTTGTGTATAAGTGGGCTCAGCTGCATCTCTTATTTCTCTTGTCAGTGTGTTGCAGCTCTGTTTTACAAATTAGAATGTCTGTTTGAGTGTTTTCTTGGGTTTTCTTTCATCTTCTTCATTAAAGAGCTCTTCCCAGTTCTTGTCTTGTCCATCATTTCTGGCTTGTACGTCCCATTAGCTGTAGTGCTCTGTTTGGAGGCGTATCTCACCTGCACCTAACAAAGCACTGGCAGTTGTTTATGTAGGAAATGGAGTAATTCTTGCTGACACAACACTCAGCAGGATTTCAGATAAGGTTCAGGCTCTCCTATGGTTACCAGAAACAGGCTTGGTTGTAGCAGGTAACAAAAACCCCAAATATCTTTCCTGTATTAGGGCACTTGGCTATTATGGAAGCTGACAGGGACTAGGGAGCAGAGGCTTCCTCTGTTGTGCCTATGCTGTAATGTTGTGTGAAGTGTCTTGCTCTCCTGGATGTCTGTTGAAGGCAAGATACTCTAAGTGATGTACTCGAAGATCTAACTGTTTCCAAAACTTGATTGATAAGTAGTATGAGTTATCTCTTCTCCAGTAAAATCAAAGCATGAAGGATGGTCTAGAGGCAGTTTTCATTGTAAATCCATCATTGCCCATCATGTCTACAGTATTTCATAATAGAAAGTAGGTGATCTCTTGGGAGTAGTGTGGAAATTCGTGGAGAAGAAGAAAGGATTTTGACTCTAGTTTTGATGTGGGCATCTTGTCATCTACTATTGGGGTTTGGGTGTTGTTTTGGTTGCGGGTTTTTTGTTTGTTTTTGATTGGTTGGTTGGTTGTTTTTCTTGTCATTGTCTCAGGGATTCCTTGAGAGAGGAAGTTATTTTCCCAATCTGTACTTTATAACATACTGCAAAAGGGTCCTGGTCATGTCTTTTCTGAATAGGTGTTTGTTTTAAAATATTTGTATGAAAAAAATAATGAAATGAAAAAAAATAGCATTTATCTGCAAGATCCATCCTCATGTCAGATACTTTTTTTCATGCAGATCAGAAGTGATACATCAGAGACCCTGGATGAGACCATTCCCCTGATTAAAGACAAGTGATGGAAATGAACCTCATAAGTGCCAGAGTGCATAAACTAGAGGTTTGTCCCTTGTATTAGAAAATTTACTTCCTCCTTTTTATATTTTATAGGTCAATTCTCTGGGTATTTATATGGAGCACTCGGACATTTATTGCTCTCTGTTGTCTTATGTTCAGCTTTAAATCAGTACGTTTGCCCATGGTTCAGCACATATAAGTGCTTATGGGTTTGGAACATCACTGAGTAATTTGTTGCTGTGGACTCTACAATTCCTAATGGTAAATGAAAATCATTGGTTGTGGGTTTGATGTTAATAATAATGCTAATAATGATAATTTGTTTTGTGGCTTGAAGGAGTATCTGAAACAATTTATAACTTCAAAAATTCAAGTCTCGCATCAGTGCTGGACGGACCCATTTTAAGTTGTTGATAGATAGTAGTGGAGAGATCTCTGAGCTCCCATCTTCTGTTGCATCTGCTTTGGTGTTTGTTGTATCCTGAATGAGGGAAGCCAGCATGACTCACTGAAGTGATGCCCTCTCCATATTTAGCAAGCAGCATGATATAACTTGTGTCAACTGAGGGCAAGTTGGCCTCTGGGAGGCATATAACGAAAACATGATGAGATAAATTGTGTAATGCTTAAAATCAGTTATAACTGACTCAAAGTGAAAGGAACACAAGTGTTTGTAGCATGAAATCCAGATAGGCAGCATTTAAGCCTTAGGCTCTACCCCTGTAAAAAGTAATATCCTCTAGTAACGTTTATTGTGCCAGGAGGGACAGGGCAATTGACTTGACTTTCAGCAGGTTTTCTTTAAATGCAATTAATTTTTTGTAGTTTGCATGTTTACACCTACATGTGGTAAGAGACTTATGAAACCAGTTCTTATTTTATGGACTTAGCACCAGGAGAGAGCTTCAGACAGGAAACTGGGACAAGGCATTTTAGAACAGAAGTGGGAGTCAACTGATAACCTGCTTAGAAACCTCTGCTTAGTTTTCTTAACAGTACCCCAGTCCAATAAGCAGCTAACAGGTTCTCAGCATACGTGACAGTTTGGCCATACTTGAATGTATACATGAGCTAGAGCTGTGAAAAATGAATCATGTTCCAAACCAACTGTTTCTGGAAGTGTCTCACCCATTTTGGTCTTTTTTTGCAAATGCCATGTTTATAGGTGGTTAGGAATTGGAAACAGGAAAATAAAATCCTAAACAAATACTGGTGCCAAAAGTATGGTAAGAACTTCTTAGTGCTTTTCCCCCCTCTGATACAGGGAAGGGAAAAAAACCCAAACCTTCCTGATCCCATTCCCTTAGTACTGCTGTACAGACATAGTAATTTGGAATATGAAGAAAGCATCAGTCTTTGCTGGGCTATAGGCACCTTGAATAGTGCAGCAGAATTCTATTCGGAGGCTTTCTTGGTTATCAAGGGAGGGTAATACCTTGGCTGGCTCAGAGGCGGTTTTGCTTCTTAACATTACCAACTGTAATCCAGGAGTCTGAGAATACAAGATTCAATTGGCAATTTGAGCAGTAGTTAATGTTTTAATTAGAACTTTTAAATTTAAAGCTTAGCATCCATGGGGATTTTCAAGGGAGAAATTAACTTGTACTCCCAAGAGTAAGGAAGGAAAGAACTGTTGTGTAATGGTTATATAGGATGAAAATCTGTTGGGGTTTAATTGTGATGTTGCCACTGGTATATTTTGAGCAATGAATTTACCTGTTTAGCCTCACCTTCCCGATGCCTAAAATGGGCAGTGCTCAACCTCTCAAAACAAGGTGAAGCTTAGTCATTATTGGGGAGTCTTTGCAAACTGTTCTGTATTGTAACAGATATATACAGTGTTGTTTCTAGTTAGCTTTCCCTTATGGCTCAAATGTCAACTGAAACTGAAGACATGTATATTTTAGGTCAGTAATCCCTGACCTTTTTTCAGCTAAATCACTTGTTATCATGTTTTTGCTCTCTACTTTCTCCTACTGCTTTGGCCATTTTCTCACTCTCACCAGCAGTAGCAGTCTCTTTGTGGGTTCTGAAGAGCTTTTCACCTCACTGCTGAAATGCTGCCAGACCTTTAGACACTGTGCAAGTACTTGCATACTCCCTGTGATGAACAGGGAGCAAAAGTCTGCCCTTAGGTAAGCAAAAAAATTAGCTTTAGGTCGTGACCACTGGTGGTTCTCATGGCTGTAAATATCTGTAGTCTGTTTCTGAGTATGTGCCCCTTGGATATTTATCTTAGCAATAACTCACTCTGAAATCTTGTTACAGCTTTTTCTTTGACTTCTGATCTCTTGCTAGGGTAAGGTTGAAAAGCACAGATGCTTTTAATTTTCATTAGATATTTTTAATCTCTCCATAGGCATTTGTTAAAATGGGTTGCACACCATTTTCCCTCCTAGAAGAGCAAGTGCTTGAAGTAGAGAAGAGCCGTGGCACCTTTCTTAATGCAGTTTGCAAATTACTTCAGTGTGCAACTGTCTCGTCATTGAAAAATGTGAGTATTTTTAAAGTTGCTTCCAGCAGTTGGGGAAGTGATGTTAAATACCCTTTTCTGTATCAAATGTGCTCTTACAGCAGAATAGTTCCAGCAGTAATTTTTTAGGATCTTTGCATTTTGCTCCTGAATGAAAGCATTTTTTCTGTATATGCATATGCAAATAGGAAGCTTATTATACATCATCTTGCAGTGAGAGACATATGCAGAGATTGTTCTTTCTGTTTAGTCTTTGGTTTTATGTCAATTACGTCAAAATTACTTTATAGGGTCATTCATGGATGAACACTAGAGGGGAGTGAGGACTCTTTCAGTGAGTTTTAGGGTTATTTGCCTATAGAGGAAGAATGCTAGGTGTCAGGGATAATGAGATCTGATGTGGGCTCAAGGAAGCTTTATGTACTCTACATCCTTTCTGTCTCTATTCTTTTTCAAGAACCTCTTCACACCGCTTACATTTACACTCTGTTTTCCTTCTCTAAGCTCCCAGGTCATTCTCTAAATCTACTGTTCCCTAGCAATTCATCACAGTCTCCAGTTAGCCTTTTCTGAACTCATCCCTTCCATTCCTCCATCTCCATGTGGTATCTACCTTGTTTTCAGTCTGGGCATATCTCTAGCAGGGTCTTCATTCTAGTCTCAGCTACTTCCCTGAATTCTTTTCTGCCATTTTGTTTCCCTCCTCATTTTATTTTAAGGGGCTTCGTACCAGGGCACATAATACTGGCTAGGCAGTAATACACAGGTATTGGTGAGCATGTAGCTACAGCTGAACCACTTTCTGTTTTGTCGGGTGTCACAGCAAGCTCTGGAAGCCTCAGCTGCAGGAAAAGTCCAGTTCAGTTTCTGCAGATCCAGAACAAGCTGTAACTGCTTAAGGAGAATAACGACTCTTCAGTCTGGTTAACAGGGGTGTGGACTGGAGATGGTGCATTCTGATTTCACCTTCAGCCTTCAGACTCTAGTGAATCTTTAGAAAACCATAGTTTATATAGACTCAGTAGAGCTGTATCTTGGCCAAACTTCATAATATTTTCATAGGAATGGGAAAATATGTTCCTGATATGAGGCTAGTGCACTGCCAACTTAAAAATCTGCTGTAGCTCATGAAGGCATTGGAGCTTTTCAGAAGAGTGAAACAAGATATACTTTTCCTTAATTTCATTATCTGAATTGGCTTGGTTTTGTTCCATTAAACTTTCCAGAAATGTTAAACCTGCAGCAGATACCCAGTCTGGAAAATACATCCAAGCTGGAAGTTCTACAAGGTTGGGCTGCCGGTACAAATAATGTTGTGCAACTGGGACGCCAGTAAGTATGTGGGGACAAACCAGACTAATGACTTAGAAGCTGGCGTGAGTTGGGCTTGAAGACAGTGTAGTGGTTTCCATTTTCTTTTCCTTATAATTGCAAAGAAAAAACTTGAAATATTGAATAATTGTATATTCATGCTTGAAGGCATCTTGAAATGATGAAGTTAGAGAAAAAAAAACAGGGAATGGTGTAGCTTCCTACTGTATTGGTCTTCTCTCTCCCTCCCTCCCTTCCTCCCATCCTTTTCCCCCAGAATAGTACAAGTAGAAAGCACAATGAGAGAGGTAACAAGGTTGTGTGCAGAAATGCTCCCAGTGATTCTATGAGCACAGATAAGGGAAAGAAACTTCTAAACAGAGGAAGAATCAGCCTGAAGGAGGATAGGAATGGATAGGATGGGGATTTGTGAAGCCATTCAGTATGTGGAGCAGATGAATAGAGAATCGTTATTTATTCTAGTAATTCAAGAGCTAGGCTCATCCAATGAAATGAGCAGCAGGCAGGTTCACAGTACAAAAAGAGGTACTTATTTCCATCATACATTAATATGCCATGGAACTTAGGTCCACAGGGTGCTATATATTCCCAAAGCAATTAGACAAATTCATTGGAAAAAAATCCAACAATGGATATTAAAGTATCTGTTCTTCAACCACAAATTCTTGAAGACTGGGAAATAATTTTGTCTATTTACCCTTCAAAACTTCCCCTAGGCAATGCCTTCCACTGGTTACCATTTAAAAGGGATTATTTGGCTGCAAGGACCTTTGAATGATGCAGTATAACTGCTTGTTAATAGCTTGTACATTGTGGTTCTCACTGTAAATTCTGGCTGTTAATGACAATGCTCTGTGTTGGTACAGAATTATTCACTTCCAGCAGGAGTGTGTGGGACAGGACAATTGCTTGTCAATGGAGTTTGAATTTCTACAGTAACTTTCCTTTTGGCTTGACTGTTGCCTGAAGCTTTATTAAGATCCCTGCCAAGTATCCAAATGTCTCTACTCTCTCCAGATCTACTTTTTTCTTCTTTCTTTCTTCCATCCCTTTTCCCCTATTATGCAGGATACTGATGCAGAGATGCCCCTTTGGCATCTTTTGCCATTTGAAAATTAGGGCTGTCCTGACCATTTTTGTGGGTGACTTTAACTTGTTCTGAAATGACTGTATTCAGCTTGTGTATCATCTCTCCGTAGCTTTGACAGGACTAGTCTGAGAGTGTCCCTCTCTCTGAGTATGAATGTTTATGTGCATTTCAGCTAAGTTTTTCCCACCTCTAATTAAACACAAATGCTATGTTAAGTGTAAGGGAAATCTTACTTTCAGTGTTTTGCAATTATAAGATGCAGAAAAATCCTCTAATGTTTTTCTTTTTTATCTTTTTTATCTTTCACTATGGTTTTGGTGTATTCAGCAAGTTGTTTCATATAGACTTCCAGTGCACAGCAGCGCTGGGAAAGGTATCTGACATGTAAGAGAAAAGGGAGTAATCAGAATTCACTCTTTGTGTTAGGAATATCCAGAGGTAGTATGTAAAGAAATGACCTTATACTAAATATAAATTACAAATATGCCTGGGTAAACCTGACAGATTATAGGAATGTAGCACTTCCTAAGGGAATAGAACAGAGGAAATAACTTCCTCTTGTGCAGTTTGCAGCTCTGTGGAGGAAAAGCTTTCCTTCTGTAAAGCTTGAACTTCGTAAGGGAGAAGCTGTGATTCCAAACCTTTTATTCCAAGATGCGATCTGTGCCCTGGCTGAATGGGGTGCAGCAACTTTAGAAAAAGGATGGGAAATCTATTTTGGCATGTATCTTTTCCAATGGGAGAAAACCGAGTGTCAGCATCTCTTGCTGTTCTGTCATACATCTTGTGATAGCTGGCATTTTCTTAAAGCCAGACATTTTCTTTCAATGTAATTGGCTGAGAATCTTGTCAAATATTTCTCTTTAGAGTAATTTTTAACCCTTGTATAGCTGCAGGGAAAGGCTGATAGAAATACTCATGCTGATGGTATGAGGATAAAATGCACATTTTAGATCGATTTTCTTGGAGGCTTTTTAATTGTCTTCTTCTTTCTAATGTAATGTCTGGAGCAGCAGCTGCTTCTCTGAGGTAGGGTTTTGCTGTCTTGTCTTGGCTAAGGGTTTTTTGGATGCCTGCAGTAGATCCTGACAAAGTGAACTGGGAAACTGATAATGGGATATGTGGCTTTCTGTGTGGCACTTCATTAGTTCATCTTAGCTCAGTAATAAGCAAAACTTATAGGTGAATTCTGACTAAAGTAGCTGGGAAAGAGACCTGTACTTAACAGTTCTTTTCAGTGGTTCCTAGTGTAAAGAGTGGAGGTGGACAGAGACTTTCTGACTGCAGTCTCCATAGGTTGGTAGGAGATTCATCCCCTGCGAGAAGAAAGCTCAGGACTAAGGAGCTGTGTAGGGTTAAGGTTTTGTGTACTGTAGAAGACACCTGGCTGGGTTTGAATTCTCATAAAGAAATGTTAACAAAAATAAAGCACTGGAACAAGAAATCTTTCTTATGTTGAAACTGCATTTCTTTAACTTCTGCAGATCATCCTCCAAATGTAACTTGACATAGTTTCAGCTTCACTATTTGCTATATATTACCAATTTATTTTCTTGAAAACTCTGAAGAAGCACATATTGGGATTTCTGTTACTGTCTCTGCCACTGACAAGGTGTGATCACATATATGTCATGCTACTTCACTGTGTCCTAATTTACCTCACAAGATAATGTTTGGTGTTTCCAAAATGCTGTGAGATTTTTCTGACAGCCTTGGAGAAAAATATTTGCAAAATTATTACTCAAACATACCAGATGGGGAAGATGAGAGAAAATAGAGCAGAGTATTTAAAAACTGGTCGTGTACTGTGTTCAGATTTAAAACTCATTAATTTTCTAGTGCTAGATACTACCAGCCTTTTTTTAATGTTGAGAAAAATAACATGTACTTAAATATTAGTTAAGGACTTCGGGGCTGTGTTCAGCTTATTTTACCTGAAGCTTGTGCTTGAAGTCCATCCAGTTCCAGTCTGATCTGGACTGATTCATTAACTGGTTTCGGAGCCCCAGAGATAACATTGGTATTGTGTTGACAGACGCCACTTAAAAAGGGGAAGCTTCAAGTGAGGGAATGCAATAGGCTCAGAAATCAAGATTTCAGGTACCCATGGCCTTAGCCCTCATTCACCCAATGTTTTGAGGGAGCACAATTCCCAGAGAGAAGCCAGTGTTTCTTGCCATTTTCCTGAGCTTGGGGTAAAGTGAAAGAACTTGGCAGACACTGCAGCCGTGTACTTGGGCATCCAGCTATGCCACTGGTTTGGGAAGTGGTTGGGTTGAATACTGTATGTACACATGCACACAGCTATGCATTGAGAACATCAGGAAGGCTGGGGAGAAGTGGAAGCTTGGCCTATTGGCTCCAGCAGGCACACATACAACACTGTTGACAATAAATACAGTTTTCAAGTGTGCATAAACGGAAGTCAAGTAGAAAATACTGCCTGTTCCCACTTGAGCCAGTCTTGTCTGAATGCACTTAAAGCAGGTATAAAAAGTCTTTGCAGTAGAAGTGTCATTGTTAGACTGTGCAAAGCAGGACAGCACAGAGGGACAGAAATAAGTATTTGTGCGGCACGTGTTCTGAGTCATATCCAGTGATGGGGAGAAACCATAGTTCCTGTGGAGAGCAGTTTGTGCGATAGATCTCTTGTACTAAGCTGGTGCCACTTAGGGGAGACATCAGCTTTGAATTGAGCCATCATGTGGAATGGTAGGAGGAAACAAAAGTTCTCTGGTTTATGTGCAACAAAGAAGTTAAAATAACAGTCCAGATTCTCTTTTTTTAATCAGTGCTAAGATTGGCTCCTGACTTCCTGTTCTCTGATGGGAAGGGATTAAGCCCTTTATGTTTTGAAAGAGACTGAGCCAAATCCTGCTGCAAAATTCCAGTACTGGCATCAAATGGATGAATAAAAACAGTTAGGAAAAACTTGGTTTGTCAGAAAGCCACCTTCATTAGTGCTCTTATTGCTTTTCTTTCATAGAAATTGTTTTTAAGCTGTAATTGCATCTCACTGACAAAAGCTTCTGGCTACATATGTAAAGATTTCTAAAAGACTGCCTTTCTGTAAGCTGTATAATCTGTGCCAGAAAATAGAAACCCAGGCTCTGCATGTAAAGAGCTCCTCCTCCTGAGCTCAGTTTCAGTGACTATTGGGTAGTATTGTTGAGCTTTGCACATACTCTGCAGTACATGCTTTACTCAGCTTTGATGCTTGCTCTTGAAAGGCAGGAAAAAATCTTCCTTCAGAAATGTTTTACATAACCTTGCCCTGCACAGAGTTAAAGTGAATTAGTTACAGAAAAGATACGAGCTGGTGCCAGTGAAATAAGTGGTAAATGTCTCTTTACCCTCCCTTTTTCTTACGTTCATTTTGGCAGCTCCTGGAAGGAATGCAGCAAGCAGTGGCTACTGCTCCACTATTGATTTAAGCATTTGCATGTTATACATTGCAGCTCTGCTGTGGCCTGTCTTCTGGGGCAATGAAGGATGTCTGCAGCTGTATCAGGTCTTCTGTTAGTACTTGCATTTCTGTCTTCCATACGAGGCTGTGTTGTTACACTGTTAAACAGGATTGTGTGCATTCGGTGTTACAAAACAACGCCTGGAAAAGACTCACCGTTTGCAATCCCAGAGGTTCAGGGTTATTGTTCACAAACCTGTGCTGGGCTGCTGTCGATTCTTAAAAACCCCAAAGCAATAAAATAATAAAAGCTAAAACTTGGCTGCTGTGTCTCCAGTATGAATAGCCTGGGGGCAGCAGAGCAGCACATGGTGAGAGGTGCTCTTGGGTCCCTTTATTAGCAGCGTTACCTGTCTGGATTTTTCTGACAACATCCTCATTTCTTTGTTACACATGTACTATTTATGCATCGGTTTTTAAGAGAAATTAACCACGTTTTCCAAAATGCTCCCTTATTAACAAAGATGGCTGTTTTCCCTATTTCAGGAATTCTTTGCTTATATATTTTTCTCAATTTATGCTCTAGTGGCTATATTTGAAACCCTAGCTGAGCTGAAGGAATATACTGCAAATAACGTGATGTTAGGGTTAAACATTTCAAATGGATTATAATACATTGAGAAATGATGTTCTTGCCAGCCATAGTTGTGGTGAGCTTGTTGGAAACTTTGTTTTGCCATATTTCTGTGGATTATTGTCTCCACAGCATGGTATGCCCCACTTATTTCTGTAACCATGTAATATATACTTTTGTAATGGTGTCTCATCAGAGGAATGTCTGTAGAAATTGTGGTCTCAGTGTGACAAAAGCAACAATTTCTGTGTTTATTTTGTTCCTAATTTGAATTCTGCACACAAAATGTTGACCTTTAAAATGATTTTCTGTTTACAAATATTTTACTTTTAAAAAGTGATCACACTTTATACTGGGGGCTGAATGGCTTGTCAGGGTGCTAAATCCTGAGGGATTAGCAATAATTCCAGGTTCTAACTGTTTTCTGGGTAAACACACCAGACAAATGGGCAAAAGGAAACACAGGCACCATCCTGCTGATGGGAATTGGAGGCACACAGATAGACAATGACTTCTTTCTGGTTCTACCATAAATCTCCAACATGACCTGGTGCTACAGTCAGGTGTCCACAGAACCCAGAGTAGGAGACTCTCTCTGCATGAAACCTCTTTGCTGAACTATTGTAACACTTCAGCTTTCCACTTGAAGTCCTGTCCTCAAAGATTAAGAAAGGACAGGTAAACAAAGACTCAGTTTTATTACTGGATAAACTGGTGCAAGACCCAGATGATACTATGAGCTAGTAAAAGGTTTAAATAGAAAAATCCTCACTCCAGATCTTCCACACAGAGCAAGTTCTATGTTAAAATTTTGATAAAGTTAGCATGAGAGAATTTTTGAAAGGAATTTTTATTCTGATTTGGCTTTTATAATACAGAACATGATGTAGCTTATGGATTTTCACTGGATCCTAAAGTGATACTCAGCACCAACTCTTATATAAATTACTCTTACTGTAATTCAGGTTGACTTTTTCTGGAAGTATACTTACAGATTAAAATGAATGAAATATGAAGGCTGGGAAATACAGATCTTGATCCTGTATAAATACTTGCAAATAAAGCTAAGCACGAGTATGTGTATGACTATCGGCTCATATTCAAAGTGATCCGTGGAATAGTGTTATTTGTGAAATCAGTCTGAATCTCAGCTTTCACTAAAGTACTTGAGATAACCTGTGGCTGAGGTGGGAGGTAACGTGAAGCTCCAGACACTGGTGACATTTTTGCTTCTCTCCCTTTTGTGAAACAACTACAGTGCTGCTAAAGGCCATGTTGCTGTTACTAGATGCCCTGGGTAAGCAAGGGCTCTCAGAAGATGTTACAGTTTTTACCCAGGCATACTCTGACAAATGTGGATCTGCTTCCCTGCTCCAGTAAAGCTGGAGTCTTATTCCTGCCCTGTGGCACCTTCTGCTTATGGAGTTCATTACTGCCTTCCTGTTTGCCCTCCCCCAGCTTCACACAGATGTCTCATTAACTCCCCCCTTCCTCTCTACTCATTCCTCCATCTCCTTGTGCTGCCACATAGATGTTCCTATGTGGGACACCCACCATCCTTTAGAAGTATTTTATCAACTCACTTTCAGTGCCTCTGCCTTTTCTGTCTGAGGAAAGGAAAGCATTTTTGTGACATATGGAAGTCTCCTGAGGAATTCTCCTGGCCTTTTCTGTGATTCATTTTTCTGATGACTGCTCTTGTCTAGGTGGCTGTTCGTACTTCTTCCACTTGGATTTTGTTTGGGACCTTTTCTTACAGAGTTATATTTCATCTAAGAGCATGTGTAACTGTTAAATGCATTTAGAATGAATACCTGTATTACAGGGCAGTAATGAAACCCAGGAACAATTAGAAGTCAAATAAGTGAAGTAGGTGCTGAGCTTTTGTGATGAGGGTAACAGTGGCTGGATCTTTTGTTGGTATGTGGAAGTAAAGTAAAACCAAAGTTCCATTTTCTTTCATATGCTGGGCTATTAACTGGGGCAGTTCAGCAGTTGCTTCTGCAGTGTGGAGGGATGCTAGAGAAGAGGCAGAGAAGCCAGCTGGGGTTGAAAATCACTGCAGATGACTTAACACAAGCTACTCTCTCTTTGAGCTTTCAGTTCAATGTATGCAGCCTGCCATGTTTATCCTTGAAGCAGCACTTAAATGGGCAGCTGTGAAAGGGGTAATCTTGGGCCAATATACCTTTGAAAATAGGAACTTGAATGTTGTAACAGGAGGCATATACATCTTTGTTTCCGAACATTAAAACTGTCTCAAGTAAATAAGCAATTTTACTTAGTCTTCAAAAATTATGAAAGATGTTAATAAAATCTGTGCAACTTTTTTCTAGCTCAGGGAAAGCTACACACATAATTAATTTATCTCCAGAAAAAGGCAGTAAGGAAGAAACTGAGGACAGTAATACTTAAACATATGGGTTTCATTAATGTGACAATGAGTGAAGTGTTGGAAATGCTAAGTGAATTCAAGAAACACCTGGGCTCCTTTGTGGATAGGAAAGATCTGCTGAAAGATCTGGGGTGGGAGTCAAAAGGCATGAGTTTTAAGTGTGAAGGATCTGGAACCAGATGAATGGTTATCTTCACTATAAAGAATGTCTTGTATTCAAATATTTGTGGCCTGAATATATCCTGCTAGTGTTTCTTTTCAGTTGTGTGTGACACAGGCTGATATTTATTCACTTTGATTACAACAGTATTATTTTTTCCCCCACTATTTCCAGTTATCAGGAATAGGACCCCAGCAGCTAATAATGTTCTAGCAAAATTAAGAATGGTGGGTAATGTTGAGAAAACAGCCAAAGAAAGTTGACATCCAGAGACATTACACTATGCTGTAGTTTTATGAAGGTAAAATAGTTCTGTGGACTAGTAACAGGAACTGGATGAGAGAGATCTTTAGCCAGATGTCACCATTTCAAGTTTCATGCACTGAGTTTATCATTATAACTGAGGCATACACTGGAGTCAGTGTTTGTGCAGTTACTGGGCAGTGGTTTCTGTGGAAAGGTTTTGTCCAGCTTCCAGTGCATAGGTTTTCACCTTATGCACCATCACCATGTGTCCTTTTCTCCCTGGCAGCTTCTGCAGAGACACTTGCTTTTAAATTTGCCCATCTAGATCAGGACCTGCTGCTCTGTGTATCTGTCACACCAAAATAGTCCATTGGATGCTTTCTTCATAAGCACCCATTTAAAACATGACAACTGTTAAAAGGCACAAATGGCAATTCCAGACAAAATCTGGCAGTTCTTTTTCTTGGCAACAGCTAAGCAGGACTTCATGACACGTAACTTCAGAACTACTTATTCCTTAGTGACCTGGTGCTGCAGCAGATTCATTTTCACTTGCATTACTGAAATGCTTGAGCGCTCTTTAGGATTATTGCTAGAAGCACACTGCATGGAAAATGAAATACCATTTTGGCCAAAACTAAAACAAAGCTTATCCCATCATGTCCTCTAAGTCATACAGCCAAGTTCTGGGGCAAAACGTAGTTTTCAAGGGGATAAGAAGTTAGGACTTCTTACTTCTTTTAAAAAAGCGCTGATTTTTGAAAATAATCGGTTTAAAAATGGCATGTTTCACAAAGTGGAGATACATTCCATCTGTTGGCATCCATCCCTTCCTGGCTGGGCCATTTTCTGTGGCCAGAGGCAGTTTGGGGCATGATGTCCGGTTGTCGTGCCGGAAAGGTGCTTTGCTGTGCTGGAGCCTGTAGGAGCCGTAGTAGCAAACTTGATTTTTCCCAAAGCCTCCAGCACACTCCTGTGCTGGTTCCTCATGGCTCACTCTACCAGCGTATTACCCTTCCCCCACCTTCTTTCACCAAGTGTTTCTCCCCGAGGCAAATTTCTTGCTGTCTGGAGTACCAAACATGCACAGGCACTTTCTATTTTCCTGTAAGCTTTCCTAGCGTAGCTATTATAAGGCAGCAACAGCTAAATAGACTATTTTACACTGATTCTGCTGGTTTTAATAGGGAGACAGGGAATGTGTGTGTGTGCGTGTGTAAACCTCATAAAAATAAAGCCATAGTTTCTGGCTGAGTGAGGTCAGGTTTCTCCTATTGCTGGTTTTGAAGTGTCTTTACTCAGCAGTCACATTTTTTTTCTTGTGGTAAAAAATGCAACATGAGCAGATGGCAAGTATTAACACATGAGATGCAGTGTCTGCCTGAAGTTGATTTAACACTGCTCTAGGTTTCTGTTGCCGGCTTTCAGTTAGTTAAGTAGTGTTTACAAGTTAATGAATTTGTTCCACTTGGAATATTTGATGGTATGTGCTGAGGTTCAGTGGTTAAGGGATCCTTTAGGAGTCATCAAGGAAGGCAGGAGGCTTCTAGACCCTGAGCTTGGGGGCTTTTTTTTTTTTCCTTTGACTGATTTTAGCATTTTTGCCATTAATGTGCAACTGAAAAGAGAGACAGAAGGAACAATAGTAGATAGCAATACACAGCCTGTTCTCTTACATTGTTTGTGACAGTGCTTTGAGCACTGCAGTGGTACCATGCCTGATAGCAACTCCATGTTTGAACCATGTAGTTTGCAGTTTTGTTCCAGTTGAATGTTCCTAAACCTTTGACAAAGATTTGGAAAACAAAGCTTTATGTAGCAAAATTGTCATGGTTGTACGTGGTCTGCTTCCATGCTTGCTGTGGAAGTATGAGTGCAAACTATTCACTAGACTGCTATATATAAATTAGCCCACATTTGGCAGCAAAACTGCCTACAATAGGGTGATCAAATTCAGTATATTTTGAGTTCATGCGTAAGTCTCCTTACTGCAACACCACATGCTGTCTACCTAATAACATTTGAAACTAAGCCAGCTCCAAGGATTGTATTCATAGTAAGAAACAAATATTGGTTGCTGGCAATTGACCATCATACACACTTAGTACTTTACACAGCAGATTTCTCTCTGCATAGAATGCTCCATTTGTCAAAATCATCTAAACCCCTAACCCTGCAAACCTAGATTCTTTGTCAGCCTTAAGCGTGAGTGCACAGGAAGAGTTAACATATTTTATTGTTTGAGGAGTGAGTGCCAAAATAGTATGTTTTAAAGGCTTAGCTGGTATTTCTGGCGTTAGTTTTTGAGTTTTGTAAAATAGAAGGTTTTAGGTTTGTTAGAACTTTTGTAAAACATTACTCACTTTAATAACAGTTTATTCAAACAGGGCTGAAGGTCAAGTTCCTGTTTGCAAAGGGGACCATGCTTAGTTCACCTTTGACTTGAAATGTAAGATCCCAACTGCTAGGTGAGATCAGACTGATTGCTTTGAATGTGCATGAGTATCTTTACTATGTAAAAACTGACAGTGGTTTACTGTATCCTTTAGGAAGGCTTCTCTCCCAGGTAAGCAGTGCTTAATTAGGTATCATTAAGATCAGTCTGGGAGCACAGACAGCAGTGCAACTGCTGGACACCACACCTGAGGTCCCCGGATTTGAACTACCTGGGAGATGGGATGGTTCATCCCTGTCCTGTCCTGGGCTGGGCTTCTGCTGCACATCACGCACACAAATGCGACTTGTTAACCCCTGCATTTTATTGGCCTTTATGGATGTGTGACATCATTGGCAGCCAATCAGGAAGTGCTTTAGGGCAGAGTTTAAAAGCTATTTCATAATATATTTATATTCAGTGCAGATATTTTTGGGCTTCAGTAGCATTCATTTTGTCGCAGAGTCCATGTGTCAAGATGACTTGTGGGGGGGAAGGTATGAAAGTAGCATGTTTGCCCTTGTTTTTCTGTGCATCATCTGGGTGGTGAAGTGCTGTACAAAGCAAAGTGGTGTGCTGCAAAACAGTTATTAGGGGAATTATTTTTTCTTTCAGCAGCAGTTACTCTGTGAGCCAGTCTTGGGCGATTGTTACATGCTCCCTGCTACGCTGCTCCAGCGTAAACAGTCAGACCTGCAAGTATTTCCTAAGCTGCTCTGGTTTGCCAAGAACAAAAATGCAACAGAGTCTGCTGAAAATGTGTGTATGTGTGTGCCAGAGCCCCCAGCTGCTGGGCTGCTTCTGCAAACCTGCACTCACCCCTTGTCCCAGCCCTAGGCCAGGTTCCAAGGGGTTTGGCTGGCCTGGGATCCTCTGCCCCTTCTCCAGCCCCTGTGCAACGCCCATGGCCTGCTGTGTGAGGTGTCCTGCCTTGCTTTGCCTTTGCAGAGTCATGCACAGGCTGTTTTGTTCTCTGTCAGTTAACCTAACTTCACTGTATCGAAGAACAACCATTCACTGATGAAAAATCTGGTTAATCCATACAAGCTTCCCACTATTCCTGCTTAACTCTTTCATTTCCAAAGTACCCCCTGTAGAAGAGCCATAAAGAATTGTAAAACCAAACTATTAAAATAATTTTCAGACCCTAACAGTTTTTGGTATCAGTTGTTACTATGACAAAACTGTGGTTTTTTATATAATATATATAAATGGAGACTTGTATCACTGTTGGGACTATTATTATTTTGGGCTGTTTCTCCTCCTACTTAAGCACTGTAGCTGTTCTCGTGTCAGGTTGCTCAAGTTGCTATTCACATATGTTCCATGACAGGCCTGCAAAGCATACAAGTGTAGTGCTGACTCTTTCATCCTGTTGGGATCCCAAAGATTTATCTGCTCCTGAGCAAAAGACTTGGAAAGAAGTCTTTCAGATGCCTGCTGTGTCTCTAGCATGCTGTTCAGTGCTCACAAATGATTTGGAATATGAGGCATACAATGAGATGAGAAAGCTTGGTGACAGTTATTTTGAGATCACAGAAGTGAACACCAACTGCAGAGAGCTGTAGACAGAACCTGCATCATTGAAAGACTGAGTGGAAAAACTTGTAGTCAAGTTGAAATGTCAGTAAATATAAGGTGATGCAAGCTGGGGTGGGGTGAACGAGCCCCACATGTTTGGTATTGGTCTTTGTGCATTTTTCACTGAAGAAAGGCATCATGAAGTAACCAAGATGGTCTCACGAAAACTTTCAGCTCTCACAGGTCAGTAGCAGACAGGAAAGAAAATAGGATGTTAGGGGTTATTAGAAAAGTACAAACAAAGAAAATAAAACCTTCTTGTGCCCCTCTGTGGCTTCATCTTAAATACCGACTGAAGCTGTGGTCCTTTTGCAGCAGAAGTAGAAAAGGCATCTGCACCAGGAGTTTGGAACCACATCCCTTTGGGAATCAGGAAAGCACACTATGATTTTAGTTTTCCACACTGAAGAATGCACTGGAGTTCTTTGAATTCTAAAATTGCATGAGGCCATGAGTAGAAATTATTATCAAGAAATAGTCTCAAAATTCACTAAAGGAGGGTTTTTTTCCATGCAGTGTATCACCAAAATGTTGAACTCACTGTTGCAGTTGTAAATCAAAGAACATTTATGTATGTTAAACTTGATCAAAGTCGTTTAGCACAGTTACCTTTCTATTTCTAGGAGCCTGTATGCTCCAAATTCCTGTAGGTTAGGAGAGTATTCAAGACAGGAATGCTGCATACTGGCCCTGGTTTTATACTCTAAGCATCAGCTGTTGGTCTCAGCTGGAGACAGGACATTAAGCTTTGATTTGACAGTGTAGGCATGCTGGCTAGTCTTGTATTTGTGGACAGATTTCTTCTTGTACTACTGTAGAACAGCATCACAGCCGCTGACTAGTGGTTGACATACAAGCCAAACCTCATTGATCTTTGTTTCCTGCTGTATTACTCTTGGAAACTGAGTGTAATTTTCCATCTCCTGTGACTGGTGGGTGGGTCAGTGTGTTTGTCTGAATGCCTTCCCAATGAGCATTAAGAGTACTGTATGTTTTGCCAGGCTAAATCTAACACTTCCAATTTTGCTACATTTCTAGTATCTGCTGGATTCTCCAAGGTGCTGTGTGCTTTCAGTTCCCATTGCCTTACATGGGAACATAGTAGGATTAGGACCTATCTGGTTTAATACTTTCACTTTATGAATATTTTTCCTAGCACTGTTCCTTTATTGGAATGTTGAGTTTGTTCTAACTGTGAAGTCATCAGAATGATATAACTACAATGTAACTGCAGATAAGGAGAGAGCAGTCGATATCCTGTACCTCATTCTTAGGAAGTCTTTTGATATAGACACCTACAGCACCCTTATATCCAAATTGGGATGTTAGGATGTAGATGGGTGGACTACTAGATAGATGAGAATACTGATTGGATCGTTAGACAGACAAGGTAGTTGTTAATGGCTTGTACTCTGCCTGGATGCTAGTTACATGTGTAGTTTGTCAGATATTTGCCTAATACCTTTATCAGTGACCTGGAGGAGGAGATAAGATGCACTCTCCACAGGGAGTGTGCTCCAGAATGGGGCTGCCTTTCTCAGGATACCAGCTGGCCAGAGGGATGTGCTCACTTGAATCTTAGTCAATTCAATAATGATAAGCACTAAATCCTGTGCCTGGGAAAGACTAACACCCTGGAATAAACGGACCAGAAATACTGAATTTAAAGCTTATGGTTAACGTGGTTTAGACCACAGGCAGAGTTCAAGTAATTTGTTGCCTCTGTGCCTCAGTTACAATCACTGAATCATGTAAGTTAGAACTTTTGGAGGTCATCAGGTCCAACTCACTGCTAAAAGCAGGGATGCCTGAAGTTAGACTGGGCTGCCCAGTATATTGTCGAGTCAAGTTGTGAAATCTCTAAGAAGGGAGATTTTGCAGCCTCTCTGGCCACCTTTTCCAGACTTTGACTACATTTTTCCCTTATGTCTGATCGGTATTCCTCTTTCTGTAACTCACATCCATTGCCTGTAGGTTTTTTTTGCTATGCAGCTGTGAGTTGAGTCCAGCCCTGTTTTCTCTGTAAGCAGCTCTGTCTTCACTCATTAGATAGCTGAAGACATCAACTAAATTGAACTTCTCTTCTGCAGGCCAAAGAAACCAGCTGTCTAAGTCTCTTCTCATAATGTATGTGCTCCATGCGCTGGGCCTCTTGATTGTCCTCTGCTGGACTTGCTCCAAGTCCAGCAAATCCTGCTCCTGGGAAGCCCAAAACCAGACACAGGTCTTCAGATGCAGTCTTGCCTAAATAGAGGGGACCATCCCATCCCTCAGCCTGTTGGTTGTGCTCATACTGACACCAGTATGCTGTTAGCTTCCCTCACTGCCAGAGTGCTCTGCTGAGTCAGGTTCAGTTTCTGGTCTCTGAGGAGCACCAGTACTTCTTTCTGCAAAGCTGCACTCTAACCAGCTGTAAATGAGCTTGGCAGAGCACTGCCCTTGTTAGATCTGTGCTGACTCTTTTCAGTCCCCTCCTTCTCTTTGAAATGTTGGAAATGGATTCCAAAAAGATTTGCTCCATACTTTGGAACTGATGTTCAGTTGAATATCCTGTAGATCTGCCCTGTCTTCCTCCTTGGCCTTCTTGAAGACAAGCCTGACATTTGACTTTCTTCCATCATCAAGAACTTCTGATTGCCTTGACCTTTAATATGACTGACTGCAGGCTCACAATGATGTGAACCAACACCTTGAGCATCCTTGAATGCAGCCATCTCGTCCTATGGGGGTTTTGGTTTTTTTTCTGTATTTTTCTTAATAGCAGTTTGCTGTGATTGGCCCTGTTTGGATCTGCCCCTGTCTTAACACACTTCATTAGACTGTGCCTCTAGACAGGGACATGGAAATTCTGGGAGCAGACCTTGCAGTAAAAACTGAAGAATGCGTAGAGTTATTTTATTAGTAAAATGAGAATACCTGTGTCAGAAGGATATGAGGGTCAAATGGCAGTTTCTGCCCTTGTGCTCCTGCAGGTAGAACTGCTGGGTACTATTGTTAGTATTTAACTTAGTCTCATCCTTTCTCTCTCTCCTATTCCCTTTTGGCTTTCCTGAAGATTAACACATGAGGAGCAGCCCCAAATATATTACTGCTTCTTGATCAGAAACAAATTGAGAGTCTGTGCTGAAGCGGGGGCAGTCTGGCACAGCCTGTCAGAGCAGTCACAAATGGCAGCAGCAAAACAAATCCAGATTTTCCTTTTTAAAGAACAAGCTCCTTCTGCCAACAGTGTATCAGGAAAATGCTTCTATTAGTGAGGAGCTGGATCCATTGCTGAAGAGAAGAAAGCCTGGTGGATAACATGCCTAAGCACAAAACCTTAGACTGTACACTTAGGAAGAACACATTTTGCAGTGAGATTCTGCAAAGAGGTCACATCTCTTCTGCATCCCACAGTCTTTTGGCAGGAGAAGAGCTCCTGCATCCCTGTGTTTCTTTCTCCTTACTGAACAGCTCAAAACCTGTGCTTTCCCATGGCCTCAGCAACATTATTGATTTGTGCGGTGATCAATATTGAGCTGTTGAATAGATCTTTGCTGAAGAGATTGGGGGGGGGGGCAAGGATGTTGTGGTTTTTTTCTCCTGTACTTTTTCTAAATTCTCTTGACTTTAGGCATCTCATTAGTATTTATGGAATAAAAATAGCTGTTTGACCATTTTCTATGTTTGCATGGAACTGCACTGCACAAAGGGAAGCCTGATTTATCCTTCCCTTGAAGAAATTCTAGTCATAAGTCAGAAATGAAAGTTAGCTGTTAGTGACAAATTTCAGCCAAAAGGATATATGTGATGCTTTTTGGAGCTTGTATGGTACTGGCCTTCCTTTGAAGTGCTTACACAGAACGTTTAGGGCAAAAGGAAGAAAAAGCGTATGATTTATGATGGAAATGGTAATATGATTGTGCTAAGAAGGATAAGACATGTGCCTTGTGAGTTACCAAGCAGACTGGTGAGGGAATGAACTTCATTCTAATTGGTAAATTTCTTATTTCTGTCATGTATTAGTTCATAAGCTGTTTTAAGAACGAAACTGCACAGTCAGTTTCTGAGCTATTTACTGTGCTTCCAAGACCCATAAATAATGTGATTTGATAAGGACAGTATGCTTCAAAGTTTATGTTGCTCTCTAATTAGGAGACTAGTAACACACCTCCATAGGAAGGATTTTTATTTCCCCCCAATCTCTTGGTCAGTCAGAGATAAGAACATTGATGTAAGAGTCAATAATCACCTGGAAAGCCTTCACAGTAATCCCACAGGCTTGAAGGGGAAATGGTCTTTAGAAAGAATCCTGTAAAGAGTGAATGTGCAGAGGTTGTTACTGGAAGCTGTTGAGTGTGCTGGCCTGAGGTCAGGTGTCCAGCTTGGCTAACTCCGGCTGATGATGAGCAAAGGTACCCAAGTCAGGAAAGACTTTGTGTTCTTAGGAGGAGAATTCTGCTCCTTGTGCTCCTCATCCAGTCACACTCTAGGGTCACAGAATGATAGGTGGGCTTGCTGTGCATGTAAGCTGAGAATGGAATCTAGCTCTTGAAAGTCATGCTGGGTAAAATACATAAATTGTGGGAGATAAGCAAAAACTGGGTTCAGAAGCTGCATTCTGAACATTGAAGTGATTTGATATTACTGTGTTTGCTACTACTAGAGCAGAACTTACACCCATGCTCTGGTTTTTGCAGTTAAGAGTTTTGGCACCTTAGTACAAACCTGCCTTCATCAGTGACTGGAGGCAGGGTGCCAGATTGAGCTGGGATGGCTCTGGTGTGGTGACACGCTTCCTTTGCTGACTGAGAAAAATAACCTCAGGGGGAGAATGGGGAGGACAGCTGTAGGTGGTGAAGTCTTTAACCAGTGCTGCAGGCTCTGCTAGAATTCCCCTGTCAGTCCTGATTTAAGTCTGGGCTCTGCCATGACTTGCTGTCTACTGGGACATATCACACAACTTTGGTTTCTCAAGGTGCAGATGTGTTTGACTAGTTTGTAAGGCTGTTGTTGGGATTTATCTTCAGCCTTCAGTCTGCTTTGAAGTAGCTAATTGAGAGGTGATTTCTTGATGCTGGTTAAACAACTTCAAGAAGCTTCAAGAAGCTTCTGAGAAGTTACATTACTTAGCTAAGGATAAGCCTTCACACTGGTTTTACACTGCTTGTTTCTTCCCATTGGTGTAGATGAGGTGCTATGTTACATCTTCAGTAGCATTTTTATTAAGCACATGCTATAGAAGAGCTGGGTTTCATTTGTCTTGGCAGAGTGGGGTTAGTAGCCCCACAAATGGGAGTTAAGAATTATCATGGAGGCAGCCTAAGCAAGAGAGGTCTCTGATATGGCATTAGTGGATATCAAACCCCTTTTTCTCTCTAAAAACATCCTTATTAAATTATTTCCTTGGTCCATATCAAGTGTTTAACAGAGAAGAACATGTGGGTGAGGATTTGTTGTGCTCAGCATCAGAGCTCGTGTGAAGACACATTTTAGTTCTTTAGGTCATACTTCTCCCCAAAGTGTATCTCAGGATTCCACCAGCACTGTGCTGGATGGGCTGGTGGCAATTGAAAGGAGGCTGGTTGGAAAGTCAAAGGTGATGGCTTTTGAAGAAGTATGTTGAACTTTAAATCTGTTTTAGTGGAAATGAAAATTTTTACCATTATCATACAAAATTATATTAAAAGTTAAGATCAAGAGGAATCCAAATTGTAATTTTTGAAACTTAGTTGGAAAAGAGTGAGAATAATTGCTTGATTTTGGAGGTGCTGAAGAAACAGGTTTCAGTTTTTGCCATAGACTGAAGTCTGGGCATTGATTTAATACCTGTGAGAATGAGCAAATCTGAAGAGTAACTCTTGCCAGATAGCCAAGAATCCCTTTTATCTTTCAGAGCAGAACTCAGATTTCTGTTGCAGGTTTCTGCAGAGAAGTGTTCCTTGAGCTGCTCTGTTTTCTTTGGATATCTGCAGCAGTGCTGATCCACTCCAGAGAGCTTGGTGGCCTTTCACTGTAAACTAACAGGAGCAAAGATGTTTATTGATGTCAAGGGAAAGGTATTTTAGTGCTGCTTCAGGTGGTAGGCAGCAGATGTGAAAGAAATGGATTCAGGAGTTCTGGAAACATGAAGAGTACTTCAGGGAAAATCATTGCCACAGTCCAATGGAGTGGACAAACTCATAGAGTAGTTATATTTAATTATTACTTCTTTCTCTGCTTTGAAGCTGCAGAATTGATCAGGAACTCAGTTCAGAGGGATAACTTCCCCAGTACAGTTATTGTAAAGGCATCTAATGCTTTAAATTCAGTAACCTTGAAGGAGACTTTTTTTGATGGCTCTGGAACAATTGCTATCAGAGTAAGAAGGAAGATTCAAGTTAGCAGCTGCATTTCCAGAGATGCAGCATGTGGAAGGTTAACTTTCTTCTTTGTGAAATAAAAACCATCCTCCTTTTTGTAGGTGATCTTCTCTTTCCTCTGTGAAAGCAGCTCAGTGTTTTAGCTGTGGTGGTCAGGCACACCACAAGCAGCCTGGATAAACAGACTGTTTGGAATAGAGTCAGAAATCCTTATAATGATGCCAAACCTTTCTGCTCTGACTGTACCAGTGCCCCTGCACCAGAAAAAGACCTTACCCACTGTACTTCCTTGGCTGCTTCCCAGAGTGTATTCATTATACATGTAGGCAGGTGAAGCGCTACTTGTTCCTGATCTGCTTGGGAGGCTGCTGGGAAAGAGAAGAGCCAGGGGTGGACAGTGAATTGGTCTAGTGGCGCTGAGCTCATGGTCCCAGAGGGGGGCTGATGTCTTGCATCTGCACTATAAAAGCAGTACCAAGATGGATTTCTGGATCCATTCTTCGATAGAAGTGGACACAAAAAAACTGTTTCCCATAAGCAGTTCTTAGAGCACTTGCCTTAAAGTAATGTTGCTGTGCAGGCTGACTGAAGTCTGGCAAAGAAAATGGAACTGAGCAAGCAAACACACTCAGCCCAGCATTTATTTTTCTTCAGTAGAAGGTAGAATCTAATTGTCTGTGAATTAAGCTGTTTCCTGGATGTGATACAACCTGTAAGTGATCACCTTTTGACCCAGCTTTGCTGTTCTGATGCTGGACTGCAGTTGTCAGAGTAACCACTGTGCTCTTAAATGGGTCATTTTCTTCCTGCTCTCACATATTTAGTTCTATCCACCGGGGGCCTGGCTTTCAGGTGCTTCAAACTGTATTTCTCAAGGGGTACTTTTAGTGCCTTAGATACTACATCACACAACTTGTCTCCCTGGATAACTTTACTGCCTGTTAAAATGCAACTGACTAAAGTCCCTAAAGCTGCAACCACAAGTTTTAATCTTTCAGGCATGATTCTACATGCCATTTCTTTTATTTGCCTGCAAGTGCAGAGTTGTTGTGCATACTTTATTTTTCAAAAGCTCTCACAAATGTTTTAATCCTTTAATTTCTACTGTTTGATCTAGCTTCACCTGAGCTTGGTATACTGCCTTCCAAATGCTAAATTCCCCTATAATTCTTATAATCCTTATTTCCTCAGTTTATTCACTCATTGTTGGATCTTTAAGTTCATTAATAGTTTGCAAGTTTGGGATGAAGTATACAGGGGTATAGGGCATCTCAACAAAGACATCTGTTTCCATCTTGTTTCTCAGGTACAATGTAAGCTTGCTACACTCCGCTCTGCTGTCTCAAGCCTCACCTAAGAGGAGAAATAAGGATATGTATTTACACTGGATAGGTGCCATAGGTGCTTATAGATGCTAGTGAAATGGCAGAACCTTGCCCAAGGCCTTTATAGCCTGGATTAGACATAAAGACAGTTTAATCTTAATGCCACTTGGCCTTCAGAAAGCCACTGCTGGAGTCAGAGCCACCAGTGGTTCTATGTTATGTTATGGCTGTACCTAATGAGAGCACCTACTTCCTAAAGGCCATACTCTAGCCTTTAGTAGATTGAGACATGCATGAATCAAGTGATCTAGAGGTGAAAGGCTGTTTGCTACTACTTAAACCTTTCTTTTCTGATGACTTCAATAGGCTTTGGAATTCCAAGAGGTTTTCACCCTCTTCTCTCCCCCTGACTCCTTAGCAGGCAACCACATCACTTTTCCTTTAAGTTTCACAGCAGCCTGACCACAAAGGAATTATTTCATCTTCAGTGTGTGTGATGTGCACAGCACAGAGGTTCCTTATGCCCTTGTGATTTAACCCTGTGTGGCATTTGTGCCACTATGGAAGAAAGCTTTTTTCAGACCCTTTCCTTGTAAAACAGTCAAGTCATACGGACTGGGATTTTTGCTTCTCATTTACTATGGATTCAGTACCCATGCTTGAAGATAATGAAGGCTAATGTAGTTCCTTTAAGATGGTAACAAGTGTTCCTTGGTGCAAGCTTGGTGGGGTAGATGTGAAACGGGAGGAGACACTTTTGTAAGTATTTATGGGACAGTTACAGAGTATGCAGAAAAAAATACAGTATCTGCAGGTCAGAAGGGAACAAATGTATATATGGATCATTATAATAAGGTATTATTCATCAAAGCATCAGAGTACTATTGCAAGGATCTCAAAAAAACCCCAAATTATTATTTTAATCATGGCATCATCTATTTGGAGGAATTCTGGATAGTAAGTGCTAAGAAGTCCTAAAATAACTGGTTACAAATAGAGTGGGGCAGTGATTTCATGAGCTATGGGAAATCCTGAGTCTGCTTTTAGAGAGGGTCCTGTCCTTACTTAACTCTGATTGCTCTGATCAGAGCTTTCTGCAGTTTGTCACCCAGCTTTTTCAGTTCAGTTACTGTAATTCATAACACGCTTCCTGCCTTGTTTTCTCCTGGTGTGACCACTGCAATATTGTTCTAGAAATGAAGGACGGATTATTTCCCTTTGAAAATGTGAGTGACCTTCAACTTTCCTTGCTCTTTTATTTTAGGGAGAATAGAGGAAATGCTGGTATTCCCTGTGAATGGTTACAGCTGGCTGGTTTACTGCTGCTTTGGTTAGGGGTTTCTCTCCTATTTTGCAGAGGGGAACCTCATTACTAGTAGTTCTTATATGATCCATTCAGATTCTTCATTGTGTCTCACTCAGTGCTTGTGACTGCTTACTTCCAATCTTACATTTTACATTTAGTATTCTGTCCATTAAGAGGAGCTCATCTCCTTTTGTTTGGTTCTGGACATAAAAGCTTCATAACCACATTCATCTGGTGATGATTATGTTTCTCCCCCTAGCAAAGTGTGTATATTCTAACAGCTAGCAAATGCCCCTCTGGAGCATAGTATTGATCTCCAGGATGTGGAAATCAGAAGCTGATCAGCAGAACTCCTGTCCATGCTGCAGCTCTGCCAGCCAGTACCTTGATGATAGTATAAACGAGTATTTACCTCTTAAGTTGTGCCTAGATGGCTATGGAGAGCCAGCGTCTGTTCCAAAGAATTAGCAGTGGATGTTTGTAACCAGCTGCACAGCTTGAAACATATGAATGAGAATTAGATACAAATAAATGTGAGGATTGCATCTAAATAGTAAACTGTTCTCCAGAAATAGGTTAAGTTTAGAGCCTGAAGACCATTAGCTTTATGGGAAAGATAGGCTCTTCATCTTCCGTTGAGATGGTGATTTTAGCTAGAGGTTTGAATTGCTGCACTACAGAAAAAAGATTTTTATCTCCTTAATTCAGGGTTAATCAATTATTTGAATTCTTAAACACCCCAGAAGCAAACCCAAATCCCTTTCTGCATTTCTTCTGGAGTCAGTATTTGCCAGGGTTACCAATTAATTTGCATTTTTCTGTGCTATAAAGCTAATTTCCCCTGTGTTCTACTCTATTTTTATCTGCTCACTACTAATCCAGCTGATTGCCAAGTCAGTAGAATCAGGTGTGAAGGTAAACTTCACACTGCCAGCATTGGTTACAAAGCCAATGATCTTGTACTGCAAAGTAACCTCAGTCCTGAGCTGATTTCCCCCCACCCCATGTCTCTTACATTGTCAACACCCTAAAGTAGCATTGCCTGTCCTTTAAGATTAATTTTTGTTCTATTTTCTTTTAGAGACATCCTCTGTCAGCAGCACACCCCTGTGACCTGCCCAAACTACTGAACCGAAGACCTTTTTTCCTATGAACTATGTAGGTACCAAGTATCAAAGTAATTAATTTTTGGCTACAAGAGTTTTTGGGAAAGGCTGCCCGAGTTTATTCTCAGCTCATACTTCATGGCATTAGGAAGAAGCAACTGTTACATTTCAGATCTTTGGCTAGCATCTGAAGGGAAGCTAAAAGTTTCTGATCATATTGTACTAGCTACATGGAGGCTAGAACATATATTCTAAGATTTGATCACAGTAATTTGCACTTGAAATCAATGGAGAGAATGTACAAATCCTCACTTTGTTTACCTTCACATTTTTATACCACAGATGGTCAGAAGGCTGAAGAGTGCTCTAGAAGCCTGTTTAAACTGTCCTGTGCTAATGGTGCCAGCCACACTAATGCACAAATGATCAGATTTTACAAGAGAAGTCAATGTCAGAATTTAAAAATTCAGTAATAGCACATGGCTGAAGCTCAGAGCACTCCACTTCAAAACAGGAATAGGGGTTTATGAGCTGTTGTGTAATAGAAGTTGAATGGTATAAATAAACTATCTGCAAAGCTGTTATGGAGCTTTGGGTGTGCTGCTTTGTGATGCAGATGCTCCTCAGGCAGGACCAGGAGTAGCACAGTTCATCTCTGCACCTGTAGCTTTATTTATTTCAAATTAGGTGTAGGGAAACAAAACCCACTCAGTTCTCTGAATAAGGAGCATTAGGAAGAGGTTATGCACTTTTCAGATGATAGGCTTTGCATACATTCATACAGCCCAGTATGCAGAGACGGCAATAAATGCTCATTTTAAAAATACCTGTAAAAAACTCAAGATGGAGGATCCAATGCAAATTCTGTGAAGGAGAAAAAAGCAGCTTATGGTGCAAGTAAAGCTACATGGCTGTAACCATGGAGACCAATGCTTTTCTGCTGCAGAAATAAATGAACTCAACCTTTTCATATTTATTAGTGGGACTGATGATGAAAGATAAAGTCAAATTAAAACATAAAGCACTAGAAGTCAGATCTAGTCACTGTCTCTGCCCCTGCAATGCAGGTTACTGTAATGGATTATTATAAATGAGCTGGTGTTACAGTGAGGCAGATAAGTTATGAGAGGAACAGAAGACACTTTAGTTATACCAACCTGTTTATCCAAGTATCAGCTGCTTTATTAACAGAAATGAAGAGACAGTTCACACAACAAACTCCTGAAATCTTCTGGTTTTGATAAAAGTGGAAATAAACTTGTTTTAATACCACAGCAGTGTATGAAATATATGTACAAGACAATGGTAAAGTGTTTACTGTAACTGTATTAGTGGATATTTGAAACCTATTGATTTCTTGGTGATAAGAATTAGCAAATTTTCCTATAAAATACTGAGGGAATGTTCAGATTTCTGTCTTGAAAATCAAGTCAAAGGGTCAAATATTAATTGGCAAGTTCTTGCTACCAAAGTGTTGCTGAACAGAGGATGGCAGCATTAAATGTCACTTGAACTTGCAGTAGGTTAAAAGCTTGTGAAATAAAATTTCAATGCAGGTATGTCTGCAGCATCACGTAAAAGGGTTTAAGTCCCAGTGCAGCTCAAGGGTTAAGTCACAACACCCAAAGGGAAAGGCAGAGATCAAGTGCAACTTTAGTATATGATACACCAGATAGAAAACTGGAAGTTTAGCAAATGCCATCTGTCTCTCTCTGCTGGAGAATAACTGTTTAGTTTGGAGAGAAGCGCACGGGCTATAACATGCTTCAAAGAGTGTGTGTGGTGGGGGGTGGATGGAAGGAAAGGAGTGTGCTAAAAGAAGGGAACATGTACTTGTTGAACCACTGCATCTCAGCTGCAGGTCAGTGCAATTAACTTCCAAGTAGCAGTTATTACAAGCCTGTATGAACATCCACAGCAATAAAGCATCATATAAAATGCAGCTACCGTTAACGATCTCTGACTGTCCTTGGCACTCTCGGGTATTCCTCAAAAGCCAAATTACAGGTCACAGCAGCTCAGAAAGCTGGTTCTTTTTGTTGTACAATGCTCTCTTCTGTCTAGAAATGATATCTATGCTGATATACTCCAACTTCATTCTCAACTGTTAGAACCTTTTTATTTTAGATAGCGTATTTGAAACAGAACCCATACTTCACTTTGCTTCAATTCAAACTGCCTGAAAGAAATTCTTCAGAGAAGAGTCAATGGTCTTTGTGCTGGCCAAAGCCTGGACTGACTCATGTATTCAGGGTCTCCCACTGAATATGAGGAATGTAAATGTCAGCTTGAGCTGGTTCCTCTGCAAGCACAGCTGGCACATTTCTGGAGCTCTGCTACAGAACTTCAATAATGTATGTAAAAATTGGGTAACTTCCATCTCATAAAATTATAATGGTGCAGTACATTATGATTACACAAACTGGGTTTAAGGTTCCTTCCTTTTTATTGGGCCATTTACGTCTTCCTCCTTTTGACTTGCACAAAAATGTGTGGTTAGTCACTAATGTAGACAGGAATTCTTGCCTAGGCTAAAATCCAGATAAGAGTAACTTGTTTAAAATACTAGAAGGGTTAGGCCAAAACTGAAACTAACCCTCCTCAATCCTTCTTGATACTCCTGGTATGACAGACTGTTTTCTTACAAGATCTTTAATTAAATCACTGTATAAAATGGTATTTCATATCACAGAATTTTCTGGCAAATGAAGCACTTCTAGAGTTCATATTTTGGAGTCTTACTATTCATTTACAGAAGCTCAGATTTCAGAAATTTATTACCTATCAAGTTCACTAATACTAAATAAGCCTTATCAGGTATTGCGACAAATATGATTCAGTCATAAGATGATAAGCAGTGAGAAAAAGAGTTGGGTAACAGATAAAGGTGCTGCCATTAAACTGTTAAGAGTTTTTTGTTACTTATTCATTCATTCAATTAAAGTTTTTTAGAACTGCATTTGTAAAAGCTCTTAAAGCCTCCATGAAATGACACAAAACACCCTGAAACATCTTCAGTTTTCAGGCAGTAGCCTCCTGCGACCTAGAGCAGCCTACAGAGCGAGAAGGAACATAACTAAGTTTTCTTAGAAAGGAATAACCTCTTCTAGACCTTTGAGTGCCTGGTTTGCTGGGAGAAGGATTACCAACCCATCAGCATCTGTTAACAGACTCTTGCCTGACTCACTGAAAAGTTATTTCCAATGAAATGGAAAGCCTCCTAACATGAGTTGAGGCTCAAGTTTTTTTTTAAAGAAGAAAAAAAAAACCCATAAGGAGCTCTTTTGCTCATGTAGAATGCATACATAATTATTTTTCCTGTATTAGTCTTAAAACTTATCTTCTACTGCTCAAGTGCATGGCTGGGAGCCAGTCCAACTTCCACTCCTGAGTGAAAAAAGTAGAGCAAAAATATGCATTCCTTCTGTGAAGGGGAAAAGAACAAAGCCAACCTTATTCATCTTCACCTACCAGTAACTGCTTTCAGTCATCACTTCACACACAGAACGAGCTCAACACCACAGCAAAATGCCCATCCCAAAAGAGGAGCAGCAGCACAAGTGAGCTGCAGATCATGGGACCATACTGGCTCATTTGTTATATAGGTGGGAATTGAGCTTATACCCATTAGAGACTGCTTAATGTTTTCTCAACATCTCTGTGAAATGGTTTTGCTGTTTAAATGTTTAAAGTTGAAGAACACAGAACAACATTAATAAAAGTTTCACAGGTTATTTTAGCTCTTGTAACATATCCAAAGTAGGCACTCTGATACTGATGAGACATGCCTAAAGCAAACACATTGCTCTTCATTAAGGAGTTTTCTGTTCTCACCATTTAGATCCCTTCAGGATTACTATCTGGATAAGCTTCTGGTTGTGCAGCTGCCTTACACTGCACACTTGCCAAAATGCTGGACTGGTTTGACCAAACCCATCCCCAATTTGTAACACACTCATTTATCAAGTATTCAAGTTACTTTTTCTTCAAAGCCAAGACAAGTTTGTAGCATGCAAGACATGCTCAGTCACATTTAAAGAGCAAGTATTCAAATACCTCTGTATTTCTTTCCCCATACTACATAGTGCTTCAGGGAGGCACAATTCTAGATGTTTTAATAGGTGGAAGGGATGAAAAATGCAAGTAATTCATAGATCTTGTCTCCCCAGGCTGCAGAACAAGCAAATCACTACAATCCTGTTTATAAATTGGTATTCTATAACCCTGAATAGTAAAGACAAATTCAACCAAAGTTAGTTTTGTAGGATTTTCAACATCTTTGAAGGAGATCAGTCTATTCCAGAAGGAAGTGTTGAGCACACACCCCCCAGCAGAGCTGTGCAGCACTCTGGGGAACAAAAGGGGAGAGAAAAAAACCAAAAAAGGAATGAATGCAGCATTTACATGTAATAAAGCAAATATTTACATTAAGCACAATACAGCAATTTATTTAGATGCTTAAATGAAGAATACAAAGGGAAATAAAGATCACAAAATTATACATACTACAACAGTGTGTCATATATTAGATGGTATAAATGAATACAACACCTTGTTGGTGTTAACTAAAGATAAAACTAAATATCCAAAACACAGCACTTTTGTTTCAGTGTGCTGCTTCAACACAATACACTTTTATACAGATCTAAAAGGTGTCAAAATTAGTAGCTGCAAACTTGTTTCTTGCATGTGATTTTTCTTTTTTTTTTAGCTTAAAAGATTTCAGAAAATGCCTCTGAAATACATTTGTCATCAGTTGTAATGTCAAGGATATTCAGAACAAGAAAATTCTATAATACAATAGAGTCCAGATATATTTTATGTTGCTGGCCTCTGTTTTGAGATTGTACAAGGTTATGTGCAAAAACTAAGTTTGTCAAAATTCATACTATAGCAGTTTCAAGCTTTTGCTAGGTAAACTAGATACAGCATTTATTACACAGCAGGGCAACACTAAAAAAGAGAAACAAATCTATGATGGGTACACAAGAACAATTTCATAAGCTTCACTTGAATAGGTCTAAAAGACTGTACAAATATACATTTCAACTATTCAGAATGATACATGAAAAAATCAATTCCCCCATAGTCTACTTTACACGTTGAACTGGTAGCTTGTATGGCTGGCCCTACACTACCATGTGAAAAAGGGTAATGTTTAAAAAGACATACAACTGAACATGTACAAGAGTGAAATAAATGTTGAAAATGCAGATAAAATAAACCTCTGCTTTTCTCTGTGTGCATTCTGGAGCCACCAGCTTATCCATTTTCACATTAAGTTACTGTGCTCATCCCAGCAGGTTTTCTCAAGCAAGATCAGCCAACAGTGTCCTTAAATAACCACTGGAACAGCAGTGGCCACAACCACCACATGCCACGACCTACCACTCGAAAGGCAGTACCAGTTAAATGTAAGCTTAGCAGTCAGACTGAAATGAAAGTGTTTCAACAGTTGTAGACTGGACCTTGTTACTGATGCTTCTGAACCAAGCAAGCTCATGCTTGCTGGCTGCTCAGTTCCACACCGGTTAAGCTGCTGTGCATTGGCTCTGCTACTCCATCAGTCACACTGTCAAACTGCTCTCCATCCTCACTGTCAATTGTGCTATTCTGCCATTCCATCTGCTGATTTGATAAGCTCTCCTCAATCTCTGATGCGTTTTTCCATTGTGACTGGTCCTTAGACCAAAACTCTTCTACTTTTCCATAGGAACGATTCTTCCACTTTGACTGTTCTTCATCACTTTCAGATCCACCCCCCTTTGCCTCAACAGCTGGTTTACTGCTACTTGCATCTTCACTTTGGGAGGATTCATCTGTCCACACCTCTGGCTTTACTTCTGATGTATTATCTTCAAAATCAGAAACCTGCTGAGAACCAGGCCCACTTTCAGACTGTGAAGCTCCATCTTTCCATTCAACAGCATCATCTTGATCATCCTGATCACCATCACTATCCGAGACATCACCTACCAGTTTTGTTGGCTCTTCAGCAGAAATAATCTCTTCATATTTAGAGCTTTCCTCTTGTTTTTGATCAGACTTATCTGGAGACTGTAATGTATTTTCTTCTGTGATTTCCTTGGAGGATATGCTGTCCTCTGGGTTCTCCACTGTGCTGCCAGAAGAGGTTTTGCCACCAGTATCGGAAATATGCTGACCAAACGGACTCCCACGCTCATTGTATTCCTCTTCTATATTTTCATAGCTGTCTGAGGAGCTTTCATTGTCTTTTCCTAGGTTTATTTTTTTATCAACAGTCTTACTAACATTGACTCTGGAATTCTTTTCATCGTGGTTTTCGAACAGCCATTCAGCATCAAAATCCATTTCATGTTTGACTTTGTTTAACTCTTTCATATTGAAACCGAGCAGCACACCAGGTTTGTACTTTTCACAATCTCTTACACATTTCTTCCTTTTGTTACTAAAATGAGATGCAATATCAGACTTCCAGAGCCACAAACTGGCAGCCAGCTTTTCAATCTCTCTCCTAGTGGGATATGGTTGCTTATTAAAATACTTTGTAAGAAATGTTTTCCTGGCTTCATAGGAATCATCTTCATGACCCTTGGGGTCCAATGCTAGAACTACAGGTTCTTCAGGCTTCTCCTCAAAGGCAGAGGGGGAGTCATCGTCATCCATTTTCCTCTTCTTCATCAGTGAGAATTCCATGTGTTCATAAGTACGTTTCACGGGTGCTACAGCTGGAGACTGACCGAGCCGAGATGAGGAAGTGCCTTTTTCCTGGCCATTCTGGGTCTTCCCAACACCTCTGCAGTGAACAAGGTGCAGCGTTATAGTTGAGGCAGTCATGTTACTAGTATATACACCAAGGCAATGAATGCATTTGTAGGTCAGCTTTTTCTCAACTGGGTGAACTGTCTGAATTACTTGATGCCTCTCCCGTAGATGATGTGCAAGTGCATCAGAGATGGGTCCTTTTAGGATTGAAAAGCACAGAGGACAGAGCGTTTTCCCCACATCTTTTTTGTAGGGAACTGCTGCTTGTGGAGAGCTTTTTACAGGTACATCAGACTTCTCCTGGACTTTCGGCTGTGGCTTTTGAGGAACCGGGGGAGTATTCTGAGCATGGTAAGCTACAGATTCAGCAGGAGCATCTCTCAGGTTGTAGGTGGTTACAAGAAGATGGATATTCGTGTGACTACCCTGCTGCAATGTCAAATCAAAGGTTAGGGTGGAATCAGTTTTAGGTCCCATTTCTTCATCCACATGAACCATTCGCATGTGAGCAGCCATCTTTTCAACATCATTGAAGGTTGAACGGCAATACGGACAAGACAGACCATGTATCAACATATGATTAAGCAATGTATCAGTGGGTAAATAGCGATTACAGTATAGACATTTGCTAGTGAAATTGTGTATTTTCATTATATAGTTAGCTACTGCAGGCACCTTTTCAGCCTTGTGTTCCTTTTCAAAGTGGACACTATACACATTCTCAGGAAACAGCTCATTACAGATTGTACAGATTTTCCACTTCTGCGTGGATGACGTATTGACAGGAGAAGGACCTGTAGCTGCTACAGGAGATTTTGAGCCAGACTGACCTAATACTCTTGAGGCTGACTGTGACTGAGATAACGACGCCTGTTTCAACTGAGCTGATGAAAGGGAAGATGAATTGGCAGACTGAAGAGAGTATCTTGCTGAGGCCTGCGATCTCTGTTCCCCTCCAAGAGTATAAGGCCTCCCATTTCCACTTGTTGAAAACTGCTTCATTGATTGTGATTGTTGTGGAATAGAAACCTGTGCACTACCACTTAAGTTCAGCCTCCCCCCTGGCTGACCAACGTAACTTGGTGGTACTGACTTGACTCCGTAATTGTTTTGTTGTAGGTGCACATTTGACATCATGTTCACTCCTGCGGAATTTAATGTAGGCTTTGGTATAGTGAGTCTGTTCATCATCTGTTGGGACGAAAGAGATCGAACACTTCCAGGAGAAAGGGGACCCATCCTCTGAGGGAGGCCCATAGACTTCTTATCCTGTGGTTTTGGAGCTATCAGCATCAAGGGTTTAGATCTTGGAACCACTACATTAGTGTGACCTATCATTGCTGTCACCTGATATCCTATACGTTCGTGGTCTTCGATAACATGCTGTACTAAAGCTTCGTACGACTTCGGCATAAAAAGGCATCGTTTGCAGTGAATACTTCCCTCCTCTCGGGTACTGGAACTTAATGGAACTGCACCATTGAGTGACTTTTCACCTCCCTTCGCTACATAAGGAGCAGCAACATGCTGAAAATGTTCCCTGTAAATGTGCTTTCTAACTATTTCATACAGAGGATCTCGGTAAGTGCACTTCTTACAGTAATAAACAGCTTGATCTACACTGTCAGCCTGCTTAGGTTTAAGGCTATCATGTTTGTTTTTATCTTTAAAAGTGCTGATGCCTCCACTCTGTGTATTGGCATTTGGAGCATGAAATATCTTAATGTGCGTTTCCAAAGTCTTTTTGTCCGCATTGAACGTACAATAAGGACAATTAAGGAGAATCCTATTTTCAAAGTCTTCACTATGAACATTCCGGAAGTGGCTTTTGTACGCTGAAAAGAACTTCGAGGAGAATGGACATGCACTGCAGCAAAAGGGCTTTGTCCGATAGTCCTTAAAACAAAGAACAGAGCAGAAACTAAATATGGAAAAGCAGGTTTTAGAAAAACAGTATCCACACTCTTCTCTTAACAATCATGTTCTAAGCGACAGTCTCAAGACCCACTTAATCTCAAATGTTTAGATTAATTTCTTCTTTCCAGATTTTGGCCTGCAGATCAGGTCCTAAAAAGTCTATCATCTGAAAGTACACGTGATGTGGCAAGTGCCAATTCAGAGCTCCCTCAAGAGTTTACTCATAAACTCAATATGCAAGGCTAAATCATAAACATCCTTCTCCACCAGACAAGAAAGAGCTTCATTCCCTGCAGCGGAGTGCATGGAAGTTCACTGTAAGCTCATTCTGGGAGCAAAGGGAAGCATGACTGTCTGGATAGAGTGAGACTGCATCTAGGAAATGAGTTACATCTGATCAAGATCTGCCAAACTTCTCTAGATAGATGGATATATAGCTTTAGCTATTCCAGGATCTTAATTCATTACAAACTTTTATGTAAGATGCTCTTCAAGTTATTTTTGGTGAACAAATGGATTTACCAACTCACATTCTAAGGCTACACAAGCCCTTAAAGCCACCAAAGCCTTTTCCTTCTGATCAAAACAAACTCAATTTTAAAAGCAATCTTGAATCAGAAAAAAAGGTATTTGAGAATTCCACACTTGCAGTTCCCCTGCCCCCTTTGTTACATTTAACATGGTGCTGATGTGGTTCTTGTCAACTGCTGTAACAGAAAAAACAGTTGCGCTGGCCTTGGAGATAGCCACAAGCAACCTGGCATTTCAGATGAGGTGAGACATTACATTGAAATAGTTCCAAACATTCATCATGAGTGTCAAAACAAGTCTTGTGCATCAAGCATAGATCATGTGTGCACAGATCTTGTGCATAGGTCATTTGAAGTAGCTGGAGAGTTGTACTCTCCCTCTGCATAAAGAAGTAGGAAGATACACTTCTGTCCACGTTCTGAAGCCTTAAACATCCAGGAGGCTAGAGACAAGATACAACAAATCAAACTAAACAAAAGCTGTCTCCCTTTACATTACAATTTTTATTCTGGAATTAACTAAAGGACATCACCAGTGTATTCTACAGAGCATAGTAATAAAGGGGTATTTTTAGATTAATGCTGCACTAAGAATCCATCATAATGCAGGTTCCCATTTCCTGTAAAGGCAATCCCTGATCTTCCAAATGCTAAAAGAGATCTTATTCAGTACAGGGATTTCTAACATTCTCATTGTTCTGTCAGTGCTGGTGTTACCCTACTGTATCATCAGAGGTTACTGCAGAGCACATGACTTGCCTTAAATGTGCTTAATCAGAATCAAATGTTATTTCCTCCCTCAACTTCTACCTCAATTCAAATTTCCTTTATTTCTGGCACAGAAACATCTCAGAAATGAAACTTAGTTCTGCTGTATAGAACTACTATGCCTAAACCAAGTCTTGGACATAGTCACACTATGAGAACACACTACAAAATATTGAAGGACAGCTAAAAAACTTATCATGAGCTGTATAAAATTGCTGATCTGAAGGATGGTGAAATTGTGCTAAGCTTGAAAACAGGCTCTTAATATGCAGCTGTCAAAGGGTCAGTGAGATTTCTTGACCAGTAAGTTCTCCAGTACATGGCTATACATGCCTCTAAGATAAAGACCAGGATTATTACTTTAAAAAAAGCAGCACAGCTTTTGCTGTCCCTTCAATTGATGACAAATGAAGATTAATGAGTAAAACTGCAGCAAAAGCCATTGGCATCTCTGTGCAATGCCCTTTAGTAAGAGCCACCTTCAGAACGGGATGTGTCAACATGAACTATTACCAACCTGATTTTTTGTAAGCGATGGGTCCCACAATCCTACATCTTCCCATGTAGTGTTTTTCAAATAAAAGTCATTAGGTTCAAACTGCTTAAAATCCTGGAGAAGGGGGAGATGGGAAGAGAGTACAGAGAATCAAAACCAAATACCAAAAGCTACCAACTTTTGCAAGCATCCATGCAATCCTCAAGTGCTCCCAGCAGACAGGAGATTCTATTATGGAAGTGTAGGTATTGAAGATGCACCTCTTTGCAGGTGAAGAGTTGTGAATAGTCTCATATCATAAAACACCTGAAGAACTATTTTCAATACTCATCCTCATAATGAACCCAAGACTATAATTACATACCTGCCCTTTTTCACAAGCAGTCATAGAATAGAGATGGGCTAGTGCTATACATCTGAGATCATGTAGACACTTTACCATAACTCTGATGTTTGGTTTATTGTTTGGTTTGGGGGGATTTGGAGGTTTCATGGTTTTAATTAATTTCACACAGGCATTCAGATAAAAGTTTTAAGGTTGATCACACGTACAATGTCCAAGAGGCCCAATTCCCATTAAGAAAAATCATGAAGTACTTTGCATTTCCTTGTTGCATGTAAGTCAGCAGCACAGAAGGACTCAAAACCAGTATTTCCACAGAAATGAAACACTGAAAATAACATTGTCCCAGTTCAGAATTTTACCCTTACAAATGATACTTGCTCCACAAATTTTCCAAACAGGAAGGACTGGTGTTTCCTTCTCTTATGCATCTCACCTAAATGCTCTTTAAAGGCACACCAGTAGGAAAGCCAAAGCAAACAGGTTATCATTTGCTGAGTATCTGAACTGACAGTACAGTTGAGTGCTCAGGAGAGAAAGCTGCACTTTGAGAGGGTAGTTATGTTTGTCCAGAAGAGTAGCATGAATACACTTCCCTTCTAGGAGCCAACACAGGTACAGAAGCAATTCTTTAACCTACTGTTAGCAGTGACAAACACTTCATGCAAACCTCAGACCATCTTCTGTCCCCCAAGAACATCCTGTACCACACCGAGTTCTCACTTCATTCCTAAATGTTCAGTTAGCAAATGCTATTTTAAAGCATCCAACATAAACAAAAGACAACCTACCTTCAATAGATATCAAGTCAGACACATACAGGCTGGAGTGCATTTTGTCTCCACTAAGCTTTCTAAAAAGTGTTTACAGATACTTTTTATCCCAAGTTAAGCCCTACTTCATGGAGAACATAAAAAACAATGCCCAAACAACCAGGCTCAGACAGACCCCCAGAATCATTCTCAGAGGCCAATGCAAACAGAGGGCTGTGGTGTGGGAACAGGATACAGGGGATTCCTCCAAAACTCAAAGTAAAAACATTTTGCAAAGCAGGTCTAAAAAAATAAATGTCATCATACACCAAAGGCCTCCCAGCCCCACTGACTCTGGAGCTCTGAACTCAACTGCAGCATTTGGGAGGTATAATACTTACTTCTATATGTTCTTTACAGTATTCCAAACCAATGTCACTAAGTATTTTTTTCACAGTTTTCCGGGCCTTTCTTAAACTGCCAAGGTTGTTGACAGGAAGTTGGAACATAGTTTCTATTGAAAAAGAAAGTAAGAGAAAAGGTTTAAGTCAAATGCGTCTGATGGAGTCTTGCACTGTTAATTAATTACTAGTCATTTTCTGTCTGATTTTACCCATATAACTCAGTTAATGGTATAGCTCTGATACTAAGAAACTACCACATTTTCTGTCTGATTTGTTCTTAAATGAGCCTGGCCATAAAGCTAGATACTGACAAACTTGAGAGCACTTGAGAACCCAACAGACTGCTGTAACGACTGTTGCAGGAGTAATAAGCTGCATCTGGATAGAACATTTTTTTAAGTGTTTGTATTTACATGAAGTCTGCCCCCTATGCTCATGTACTTAAAACCTCAATTTATCTTTCGTGCAGATGCATCCTAACTGATGTGAGTTGAGCTTCAAGGTCTGTGTAAGTCTTGCAATAGATTTAATGGTATCTCTTCAGTGAGAGAGATGTTTCTTGCATTCAGCTGCAGATAGGATAAGAAATTAATACTGTTTCCTCCATGTACTGTATTATAGCTTTAAATGGCTGACAAGCTATTTAGCATACATTCTATTAAGTTGGGGCCTGAAAGCTTGGTTAGAGCCCTTCAGAGATAGAAATCACTGGAAAAGCACAAGAGATGATGGTTTAACACCTCGTAAGTGTAGCTGGGTATTTTCAGCCTACAAGACAACCCTCTCTTTCAGCTCCCCGCGCAATTAAACTCTCTGTTAATGACTGGGGCTATCCAGCTAAAACAAAGTCTAAGATTTTAAGATACAGGGATTCCCAGATTCAAGCATTGCCACTAAGACTTCTTCCAAACACTAATAACTACTCTTTATTTTGTGTATGCAGGAGTTGTCAGGCTGCATGCTGCTATTGTTACAGTAAGTGCTTGCTCAGCTACAGAACAATCAGCATCAAGTGATCTGCACTTTAAGAAGATGCGAAATGGCAGAAATGTGAAAGTCCCTGAACATGTACAGTTACTATGGAAGTGAGGGTGGAGCCAGCCACAAAAAGGTAGGATTTTCTCAAAGGGAAGGAAGCCTCTTAAATAGCAAGTGTCAGAGTTATTTTGTTCCCTACTCTTCAGTGGCCTGTTGCATCAAGGCTATTGCCCCACAGGATAAAAGCTGCATTTTTGATCATTAACAATTCTGAGCCAATTCAGAAATATTGCTTTGTTTGAACAATAAAAGGCTCGATTCATACCAACAAATTAAAGTACTGTAAGGCCAAAGCCTATCTACATCAAGTAAAAGCTGGCTTTTTTATGTTTGCAGTTTGAAAGTATTTTTTAAACACTTTCTATGCAGAGTTAACAGAAGTTTGCAGCCATTAAGAATTTTAGACAAGAATTCTCCCTTTTCATCATGAGATCAAGGGCAAGTGCTAGGCTACAAAGAGCTTAGTAAGAAATTCTCAAAGTACAAAGGATATGGGCTGTGATTACAGCAACTCTCTCTGATCAAAACCAACCGTTCTATATGCGCTATCATGCAGACTGCTTAAAAGTATTACCTGTTTGCACATGAGCCTTTTTATCTTCATACTTCTACCAACTTTTACTGGGCAAGGCTTTAAGGCAGTCACTAACAACACTGTTTAAGTTTCAGAAAAAACGAAACTGACAAGTCCTGCATGTAACAGTGCTAGTACAAGTCACTTCAATCAGTTTCACAACCTATGAGTAGTGCTGCTAGGCTCTAGTCTCTTCAAACTCAATGAACTCAGAAATAGCTCCTGGGGAAAAGGATAAAACTATCCCGACATTTAGAATTCATACCACAACTAGAAATTAGAAAGTAAATGGAAGCAAGCCTGAGTTTATATAAAGATCTACAGGAAAGTTTTCAGAAGTACCAAAGCAGCTCTGATCATTAATGATTTTGGTACCTGCACTGGGGCTGGCCACTGCCACAGATTACCAGAAGCAAACAGTGTCATTTTAAACAGCCCTAGATCAAAACTAAGAAACTAAAGATAGTAAAATAAAAGAGTGCAGACCTTGCCTATGGACCTCGGGGATTCCAAATTACTCACTTATAGTTACTTGCAATAAGAAGTCAGACACATCCTGCAAAGCGACTAATGATAATTTTCCAACAGCACAGGCTGGGATGGGGGTGTGTGGGAGAGGTATTTTAATGTTCTGTATTCATTTCCTCCAAGTAACAAGGCCTTTGTATAGTCAAAAACATCTTGATCTCTTCACATACAGAAATCTAAATGCAAGTGTATTAATTTCTGACTGCAGAGGTGTTTCAGTTAACTCTAGTTTCAGTGAAAAGGATAAGAATTGGAAAAAAAATTAGTACTAAGTTCATAAGAAAAGCATCACTGTTCTGTATCTTATCTAGCACCTTCATTTTAGGGACGCTCAAACACACTTTAGAAATATGAGAAATTACCATTCTAGTGAAATACCTTCTAACGGAGTCACTTACAAGTCTCATAATAGGACCCCTAATGAAGCTCTGAAGAGCACTTCTACAGCATTCTTTGCCATCTTGGAGAAGGTGAGGATTAAACAGATCACGGCAGTGAACTGCTCTCTTCCCAGTTACTCTCTCTAAAGCCTCTAATGACTTAGTATGGGAAATCATGAACTGCTCTTTTTAAATGCAGTATCCATTCTCCTCCTTAGTCTTTTATAATCAAGTATTTCATCTCCAACCCGGACAGCACCCAGGCCTAAGACACTCCCTATGTGACTGTGATTCATGTCATCCTTTCTGAATGCTACTCACTCCTGCCCAGTGAATTATTTTTAATCCTCATAAAGGACTAGGAAATAAAGGTTGAATCTGAGTTTTTAACTTCTTGTTACTTTGAAATTCTGAATTTATCCATGTCCCTTTCCTCTTTCTTATATTAAGAGCTATTTCTTAAGGCACACATTGAAGAAAATTGCTGTCTACATACACAAGATTTTATAACACTGTATTGTGTGTATAAGGCTTTGATTAATTAACTACAGAACATGCCAAGTTCTGCCCTGTTCCTCTCCATCCTTGCCCAGACTCTGGTATCAGTTTTACTGTGTGAGCACCTCTGGGCACAGGCTATATTCTCCTGTTTGTACTGAACATGCTTTTGAAGTAAAAATAATGTCACTTATGACAAAGTACCAGCACATAAATGGTGGAAGAGCTTTTGAAAATGTTAACGGTTATTTACCTTGCAAACAGGAATTTGTGTTGAGAAATTGTATTAAAAAATTAAGACCACAAAGAGTACAATTACGTATTTCAGAGCAATATTAGATTTGGTTACTTCAATAAATATAATTAAAAATTCTTTACTAAAAGGATGCAATTTTGCTTCAGTTGTTAAAACAACATCTGATACAGCTTAAAGCTGAGCCAGGTCCACTTTAAAGGCATCCACGGTAATAGAAAATATTGAACAATAAGGCTGAGGACCAGCAGTGCCAATTCTGTGAAGTATTAGTAACAAATTAGCTCAAAAGATGGTAAAGGCTAATGGGAAAAAATGCTGTTGTCTGAGAATTTCAACTCCTAACAGCTTATTGCTTACTGCAAATGCTTTAGTAAGGTTGCGTCCTATTTGCAATACTCAAGTAGTACCATTTCCTCTATTTTGATCTGTAGTTGAAATCATAAGTGAAGTTTAGCATTTCCAGATGGAAAAAGCAATTCCAATTTGCAGTTTCTTCTCCTAGGCTGATCACTATGAAATGGCTTTCAGTGCTGAGCCCACTGTCACTCTTTTAATGACTTAAACCAGATCTGACTTGGGTGATACTAGAACTGCATCAATGGGAAACAAAAAAAAATACCACATAGCACAAAGTAGATTTATATCCTCCAACACAGATTGCAAATAGGTAAGAAAATATGCTTCCTTAACTTTCTATTCCTCTCTTCCCTAAGCAGAATTGAAGTCATGGTTCTGAACACTAACTTACAATAAAGTAACACAATTTTGATTTAACTCAAGAACGTCCATTGATTCAAAGCTCTTGCTGCTGCAGTTCATGGAGCAAGAGTGAAAAATATTAATGTAGCCAAGACATTAATCATGGCTCCGCTAATTCCTTTTCTCTATAGGCACTGAGTAAGCACTGCTCTCACTCTATTGCACTGGTTCAGTGATGGTTCAGTAGCTTCTCCATAGCTACGTGTATGCTCTAATTTTTTCATCAAGAGTTACATGAAGCAGCACAGGCAGGTGTGTTCAGGATTTGAATGAGTATTTTTCAAGTGAACTTCAAATCCAAGGATATAATGTCCTAGCAATGTTATTCCAGAATAACCCAAGGTATTAATATCAACTAAACAAACATCAGTGCATTAAAACATTACATTTTAAAGCACCTAGCAAGTTGTGGTGTTTCCTTGAAAACCAAAGTCCCTACTTAAAGAATATACTCATTTTGCTTGTAAAGAAACCTTTTGTTTTTTCTCATAACAAAGTAAGTCAGGACAGAGTTTGTCTTCAGGCAATAATCACTTGTAAACTTGAAAGTCAGCCACAAGTCTCAATCAAATAGCTTATTTTAGTACAAAATGCCACTAACAACTTCTTCACCAAAAGAAACAAATGCTTTCTCTTAATTAGCATGTCCAATAAACTGAGACACGCCAAATACAACATGATATATATAAACTCAAGTGATAAGGAAAGCAAATTTAGGGCTGCCTGAAAAGATCTCTATTCTGTCTGCACCATCTTGCTGCCTCTGCCCTTTTGCCTGCCTCACAGTCTTAAAGAAATTATCAAGATCTTCCTACTGCAACACATCATAACTGAGGATATAATTAGATCTTCATCTGAAAACTTTAGCTCAACCTTACTTTGCAAAATCTGTTTAGTACCTGAATCCAACTCACCTGATCTTAAGCAAACCCTTACCTTTAAGCAAATATAATTCCCTTTTCTTAGCAAATTTCTTGAGAATTTGTCCATAGCTAGTGGAGATAGTCTGATATAATTAGTTTGTGACTAGCTCTTAGCATTTCCATTCATTTCCATTTACAGTAAGTAACTGCAATTTTAAATGCAATATACACAACACTGCTGGTACATCCTTGATCGTGGACATCACAATCAAAAAAAAACCAGTTGGGATTAAGCAGCATCTCCAATCATCACTTAGACATTAATGCTATTCTGGAAATGAGGTATCCTTTTCTCATCAAAGTTGATGCCTAAGAGAGGACACCTGGAACATCTCCTACACACCATCTACACTTTAGAGCTGGATGGAGAGAATAAATAACTGAAACCCCAGATCAACAATGTCCTTATAAGAAATACCCATATAGGATCTTCAGGGGCCTCAGAAAATGGATCAATAACCTAATGACAAGAAATCCTGAAGAGTTCCCTCATTGTTAGTGTGACTTTCTGACAAAACAGCTGACAGTCACAAAATAAGGGTAATGGAAGCAGACTAACTCAGTAAGAAGTATTAGGAACCTTCTTTTGCTCTGTATTTAAGCAGTACCCAGCACAAAGATCTAGTCCACAGCCAGGTACCGATTCCTAGAATAATTCAGTAGCCAAACATAAGCAGGAAAAACAAGCTATAAAAGAGCAAAATATCACTGCTAAATTAGAAACACTGTACTTCAGGTTTTTATTTCATAGGTCTTTGCATCTTCAAAATGTGACTATTTTAGACAAACTTCATGCAGTCCTATTTCTGCATTTCACTATTTCACTTCTACAGGTAATAGCCATCATGCAATGCATATACAAGGAGCTAAGACAAGCTTCCTGGCTAAGTGCACATGTGTTAACAAAAAGGCCTAAACAAAGTACTCTCAGATCTTCATCCAAAAATCTGAAGGGGGAATGGGAGGGAAGGTTTTTGTGGAAAAGCAGGGAATATTTGCAAGGTAGGCAGAGGAACAACAAGTTACAAGACTTCACAAAATACCATGTACTAAGTGTGTACAAGGTATTGTACTTGGAAGAACTGAAACACTCTCTTTGGCTTTAAAGAGGCTGGAAGAGTCCCAGGAAGGAAGAATTTAATCTCAAGTGCCATTCTGATATGTGCATCTTATAACCTCAAAATTAGGGCACAAAATGGCTACGGACTTCTGAAGTCTGAGAATTCCACAGGACCCAGCAGCTCAGTTCCCTCAACAGAATCACATCCTGAAATGGGAATGGGCCAGGACATAATATAGACTGACTGATTTAAATTAATAATTATGGCCAAGATTTAGGCAGCAACTAAAAATGCAGGTGAAAAGAGGCCCCAACACTGCACCTCAGTTGTTTAAAATCAAAGGCTCCCTTCAGTGTTTTCAAAGCACTCAGGTTCACTGCCGTAATGAAAAGGGACCCCACTTCAAGGTTAGCATTGTTTCACAGCAAAAGGCTTTTTCTCTCTACTCAGTGGTCTAATCTTACTGGTAAAAGAAAATACTAGCAAGAGAAAAAAAATGTGCACCACCCTGAAATGCTCTCAGGAGCACGAGTGTGAGCAGGAGAAAAAATTCTGCTTAGTTTTAGAAACTGAATAGTGCAAATATCCAAAGCCAGGAAATCAAGGCTTCTAATTTTACGGCATGACAAAAAAACCCAGAAAGGAAACAAGGTCTGGCCCAGGAATTAACCACCACATAGTCACTGGGAAGTTTCAACAAACCCCACATTCTTCAGCATACCACTTTTTTTTTGTTTTAAAGAAAACCCACATTTTAGCCTTAGATAGACTGCAGGGGCTTCCAGCTCCAAATTACCTCTTCACCAACTTGCTACTCTTACTAGTGCTTTGAATTCCAGATGGAAATGATAGCAGTCACTATTTCTAAAGACAACCAGAATGTGAAGTCTGACATATCCTTCTGTTATGTTATTATAAGTGATTTTAAACCACTTTCAGCATTTAATAAACTATCCCTACTTCATCAGCTTCAAGCACAAGTTAATATGCCCGTGCAGTTCAGCCCTTTAACACATGAATTACCAAGGGACTGGAACTACTTAGAGAACCAAGTAAAAAAATGAATTAAGATTACTGTGCCATTATATAGAAAATTAATTAATGTAAAATACATTACTGCATGCCTGCTTTATATTGTAACATATTGCACAATGTTTATATTGTATTTTATACTGTTTATAATGCCTATATTGTAACAGTTAACAACAGTCCTCCCTTATGAAGGAATACTGATTTCATAAACAATAGGCTGTATTCACAACTTGAGAACTATAACCTTAGAGGAAGGGAAATAGGGTAAGAAACACAAGAGAGAAGGAACAGCAAAAACCCCACATCGATCAAATTATCAGAGGTGTTAAAAAAGAAAGCTTCCATCTGTCATTAGACCCCCAAAGCTGCTTCTATTTTACTATAACTAAAATCTTAATTCTCCAGTAGCTCTTTTGGACCTCATAAGAAGAGCTGCCTTGCAGCCTGCTACCTTTGGTACCATCAGGTAACAGATGTTAGCATGTGTCAGCTCTGCCAGCTTTAGCTAGAACAATGAAATAGAGGATCCTGTAGTGTACAGCCTCAAAGCACCTGCAAGGTAACAATGCTATTCTGATTGTGGGAAAGATCCATCACTTTCAAACAAGACAACCTTTTCCTCTCAAGTCTAATCTTCAGCAGATACTCCAAATCTGCCTCATCATGTCATTTTCATTTCTGGATATTATTTAAAGTGCTTACTATGCTTGTTTCATGTTTCAGCTTTGTTACAGCTCTAACAAGCAGCAAGCATAAGAAATTTTTAAAAACACAGACCTAAAGAAATCTGGAGGAAAATCTTGCTGTGTAAAGGAACCCAGACCGAGGTCTTCTCTTTATGCTTAACTGAAAATGACACTATTTCCTGACTACAACACTGTGGGTTTGTACCATTAGGAACGCCTTCCAAGAGCAGCCAGCACAGAGCTGTAGGCGATCCTAGACATCTCACTGAGGAAGATGTCTTCACAAGGTTTGTGAAGTGCATCACTGTGAAATGCGAAGTGAAACACAGTTATGGAATCCCCCAAAGCTATAAACAAGAAAACCCTAGTCCCTGGTGCATTTTCCTCTTACTCAGACATCTCAAACCTGTAGGAGTGGACTAGAGATCCTAACACTCCTCACAATGGCCACTAATTCTGCTGAAGTTCCTGTCCAGTGGTGGAACCAAGCCAGTGGAACACGTGTTTTTTAATTTCCCTGTTTTCCTCCCTCTCTCCATACAAGAAAAATGTGGTGCCAACACTGCCGGTGATACTACAGAAGTAACTGCAAAGTTACTATCTGGTTATTCCATTTATTTCCTTTGGAAATGTATGAACATAGCTCTGTTTATCGAAGTTGACAGAATGGAGAAGCAGCCGTCAATCAAGAAAAGGAAAGCTACAAATCAAAACTTCCTAGTGACTCCTGAGTGAACACCAGGAATGAAGAAAAAAAGTAACAGAAATAAAAATGAGGCCCCTGGAAGCAAAAGCTCTTTTTTTTACATGAATTTAACAATTTTCTTGACATACAATTTATTTTCTCAGCTGATGGTTCTCAGGCCTGCAATGAAAACCTCACAGGAAGACAGAGGTGGAAAGCTGCTACCTCATTGTGAGAGCATTTTCCCCTCACAATGAAATACCTACAGTTACTCATAAGTAACATTTACCCCTCACACTACTCCTTAAACGCTCTAAATTTATTTTTTTGACTCAACTGAAAGGACCAGTACTAAATGAAAAAGCTTTATGCATATTCACAATGTTGACAATTTTGGTTTTCTTGAGTAATAAAATTACTCAGCCACATTCAGCACAGAGATATAAAGGAATCAGCAGTCCTGTTATCTACACAGCTCCCTTATTGTGGCTGTGTCTTTCCACGCTGCCTCTCCATAACTGATCAGGGGAGCAGAAAGCTCTTGTGGAGTACAAAAATGTAGGTCTTTAATCCTAAACCAAACATATGTTAAATACAGAAAACCCAAAAGATGCAGACAACTGACTCAGTCTCTCATTCCCAGATACGTAGTTCTTTACTCCTGATTAGAGAGGGCACTCTTTCACCAAAGATGAAGTGTGAAACCCCTTTCCCCCAGTGCTTACTGCGAACATCCTTGCAGGCAAAGCAACCTAATCTTCCAAGAAGGGCTCCACAACCCCAGCTGTAAAGATGGGAGCAAACACCCATCATGTGTGCAAAGACACCATCCCATTTACTTGAGGGGCTTAAGTTTCTAAACGGGAGTAGAAAGACTTCCAAAGGCCTAGACCTCATCCTGTATAAATCCACTGGCTGTTCCGTAAGCTACAGCTCATGTTCTAGGGCTACTGCAAACCCCCTACGCACAACATTTTATAACTCTAGATAAAAATAAAATATATAAAATTTAGTTAAACTTCAACTTTAGAAGGTGTCTGCCTACTATAGTATAACTATCCACTGGGTATCAGGTTTTTGGATTTGATGCCAAGATGTTGGCTGAATTTATCAAGTCAAATGTGATGACAACTGATTTGGTGCAACACCTTAGATATAATGACAGAGACGTGCATCTCTTGAACTGACTGCTTCTTAAAAGTATTCTGTGATTTTTACACTTCCATACAACTTTTGTTAAATAATTCACCTTGAGATAAACCAGGGGATGTAACTACAACTATCTCTTGGGCACATTATTAAAAAGGATAGAAGAAACCATCAGCTTTACCTTCTCTTATGAGCATATTTGGTTGATCCTTCCTTTCCTAATGCTCTCATTTACTCAGATTATGAAGACTGAGAAAGCCTGAACTTTTCTGGTGGTCTGAAACACAGTATTTTCACATCTACTGCTGAAGCAGGTATTAGGTGTGAGCATGTGTGTAAACCGGACAATTTTATAAGCAATGTGTAAACCAACCCTTTTCTATTCCATTGTGATTTTGAGTTTGTAGGCATTTATACTCAGATCAATCTCCTCTTAAAATAATTAGCTGTGTTAAGAAATTTAGTGCACTAACAGATTTCCTATCACTTTGAAACAAAGATACCAGTATTTTCTGTTATATCTGCACATGCTTATAAAATGGAACTGTTCTTACCCTATCTTCTCCCCTCTCCCTCATCATCCCTCTGCTGCTTCAAAAGGTCTGTCTTTTCGTCACTTTTTCCCCTTCTCCTCCTCATCTTTTCTTTGCTGGTTCTTGGCCTTCTTGGTCCTTACCTCGCTCATTTTCCCTCTTCTCATCTTCCCTTTCATAGCACCAATTCATAGCGTCCACATTCTTTCGTCGTTCTCTCTCATCCTGTCTCCACCGCTTCTTGATATCTTTGTCCTTAACTTGCTCATTTTCTCTCCTCTTCTCATCATCCCTGTGCCATTTTATTGTTTCTGCATTTTTCTGCGGCTCCACGCTTCTTTTGAGATAGTCTTGTCGCCTCCTCCTCTTTTTTAACATATCCCTTTCCCTGGCACGAGCCTGCTTTTCTTTCTGGGAAAGAAAAGCTTTACGGGGCATCATGAGCTGCTGCTGTACCTGTAATAATATCGTATCCATGGAATAATATACTATACATGCACTCAGTCAGGCACCAACAACTCTCATTTGGAGCTGAATACTTCAAATAATTTACTGCTTTTCTTCCTTTCATAACCCCCTGCTAGCTCCACATTAGATAATGACAGGCAAGTTGCTACATTCAGCTCCAGGCAGAACACCTAGCTAGCACCTCTGAATTGGTGCACATCCAGCACTGAAAAGTCAACACCCTACAATCAGGGGCCTAAGCAGTGTGATTTCTTTCCCCTCCCCCTTACAACTTCTCCCAGAGTTTTTAGCAGCCACTTGGCATGGCTGCATCCAATCGAAGGAACAGGCTCATAGGAGAGTTGTAAAGGAAACTTGTGAATGTTCAAGCCTCAGTTTTTTCTCTTACTGGAAAGAACCTTTAAGGAAACTTAAAGGTACTCATTTCTCTTTTGTGACCTCTTATCTCTACCGAATTTGGTTGAAAATGGCCAACTTTGTTTTGGCTGGGAGGAGGGAGAGGGGATTAGAAGACAAGCCACAATCTGAAAAATTGTATAACCTTTGTTTCCTTGGGAAATGTGGCCAAAACATTTAACTGCAGTGAATGAAATAAGTCCTGTCTCATCTACTCAGACTTCCTCCAAGTACCTTAAGTCTTGCTATTCACAAGAACAAAGGAGAAAAGAATGTGACCATTGACTTGGAGTTCTGCTGAGGTATTCCTGATGAGTGGGGCTTTTGGGTTTTGTTGGTTTGGGTTTTTGGTTGGTTGGTTTTAAAGAGGTATCAATGCCAACTACCCTTCAGCAAATTCATTTACTTTTGGTCATTTGTAGTCATCCAACACATTCACATCTTTAAATTCACTTTAAATTCACTGCTCAATAGCTGTAATTTTGAAACCATGGAAAACAAAAGAGACCAAAGAAAGAATTTATACTATTAACTAATATCCTCTGAATACTCTTCCGTACACATTGCACAATGTTTCAGAAATGACATACTGCAGTTGTGGCTCAGGTTTGGGGGTTTGGTTTAGGTTTGAATTTTGGTTTAGAAGAGAGTTTTGCAGAGGTCTAAGCAAACTGAAAACTGCAGAAAGGACAAAATTACTAGATTAGAAACTTAAGCAAAGCCTAAAACAGAATGAAACAAATGTACTTTTAAAATTTAGCTACCTTATGGAAAGCACTTGTTCCCAGCATGCAATACTCCATCTTTTTCCTACAGAAAAAGCAATGTTTCAAACCCTTATTCTAAAAGCTGTTCCTTTTCCCTACATAATACACCGCCCCACACACTTAAACCCACTACTCTTGCAATTGCCTTTGTAAGGTACAGATCATGACCCCATGGTTTTTATTCTAATAACGGAACCCAAAATTTCTTAATATCCATAGCAAAACTAAAAGGGAAGGCTGCAGCAGAGGGAAACAGCATAATCAAAAAAATGCATGCAGTTTGGTAACAAGTTAGTGCAGAAAATTCAGATTATGCTAAAAACTACTTCATTAAAAAGTGCAGGATAGCTCTCTAGACAGCCTGGGTTTATGTATTAAATATTTCTCAATAACAGTTATCATTAAGAACAGAAAGCAGTAAGAATCCAGGATCAACATCATAAGTGCAATCCAGACACTAAATCTTTAAGACAGCTTTCATTTCTCTACTGGCCGAATGCCAGTGCTGCTTTCCTGCTGTATACTAGAGCAAACTTAACTTACTAACTTTAAATATACATTATAATTTTATCAGTAATCTCATTTTATTCCAATAACAATAGCATGAATAAAATTTAAAGTAAATCATATTTCATGCATTCTTCCTCCCCCCCTTCCCCCCGGCAAATACTGACATTACAAATCTGTTATTTAAAATTAATTCTTTTGGGACTAATTATTTTCTTTCATTTGTTTTGGTATTGTTGTTTTGGAGATTTTTCCCCCATTGGCTTTATCTTTTCATTGTACTGTATTGTTCCCTCCCCTCCCTTTATATATATCCCAACCCACTTTGACAAACCAAATTATAGACAAATGATAGAAAATAGCTTAATAAAACCCATTTCAGTTGAATTTCCAATAGGAAATATTTCAATTGAGATTCAAATAAATGTTACAAATGAATAACTTAAAGGGACATTCAACTTAAATTACATATATTTGAACTTCCATATCACAGCTCACAGGTTTTTCCCCAGTGCAAGAAAGTACTTTAGGTCATTTCTCTTGCAGTCAAAGTCATCTTTCACTTTTGCTTCTGTTAGTTTTAATAAACCAAAAGAGGTGAGGAAATTCAAAGCAGAAAACTGATTAATACACAGTGAAGCTGCCAGATAGAGCTCAAATCCCCCCCCCAATTTTCCTTGAGTTCAAGTTGATGTTCCTTTAAGTTCAAAACGTCCAAATGTCACGAATAAACAGACAGAACTATCTTTTCAACTATTTTTGCCAATACTTTGCCAAATGAAAATCTTAACTCTTCCCAATCTACGCAGTACAAATTACGAGGCATTTACCTCCGAAATTAATGGTGCTTGGGCGTCTCAGACTCATTGGACAAGTTTCATGCAAAAGCCTCCAAAAATAATTCTCCTTCCAGAACACCCACCTCAGGGATTATATTACACCTACTGTGTGAGGCCAAAGCCCGGACATAGAAGAAGGATCATATCCTGCTGTACAAAACAAAGTGTTAAAGACAAGAGATGAGAAACGTAGTAAGGGCAATCTTACATTTATAATGTATGTTCCGTTGCAAAGGACTCCAAAGCTAATTATAGACCATGTTTACGGTACCTTTACTGACACAGAGCTACTGTGGAGTGCACTCCAGGAAGTCTACAGTGCTGCAGTAAGTTTTAGCAGGTTTGTGACTTAAAACACATTTTGGTGGGTGATGCTACCTGAGGTATCTTTTAGTGCTCAGATTTCAATGAAGTTACCCAATTCAGAAATCCAGCAGGATGCAGAAACAATTGATCCTATTCACATTTCATAGAACCTTCTGACAAAAGGAGTTAGGACCTCAGTTTACATCTCACCTGAGCTATCCGTACCTGCAGCATAGCTGCACCCTCTGTAAATGAGGTACATATGATGAGTATCAACAGTGCTTCCTTGTACAGGTAATTTTTCCTAGGAGGTAACCATACAAACAGTCCCACATTAAATTACAAGACAATGGGAGATCAGAGAGGTGACATGGCTGTCAGCCACCACCCTAAGGACATACATTCATTTGGGAAGTATTCAAATGAAAATTTCCAGTTACAATGCTGCCAGCAGGAGGGAAGATGTGAGGTTTTGGGTAATGGCATGTAAAGGATTGTACTTCTGTAGGAAGTCTGATACTTCTTCAACCCACATCACCCATGGACAGAAACTCAGTCTTGAACAGATTGGAAGCACAAGACATAACATCAGTATCGTGAAGTCTGGAACAACCAAATCTAAAGTTTACAAGAACAGTATCTGTCCAGTCATTTATAGTTACTTTTTCAAGTAATACAGGTTTATATGGTTTAAAAACATTACTCAGACAGAACATCCCCAGCTTCAAGTACAGACTGTTTTTCAAAGACCACTAGCCACCTCTTCAAACAGGGAAGGATGATGGGTTATTTTGTTTCATACTGGATTATTTTCTAACTAGAATTTGTGTCTCTGTATCTCTACCACAGTCCAAATTACCTCTCTCCTGCTGAACCCTCAGTGCAAAAAGCACACTTCTAGATGAGGACTGATCAGCCTTGAGAGCAGGTCAGTGACAATTAGTGTATCAGGCTAAAGATACAAATACTGTTAGTGTATCAGGCTAAAGATACAAATACTGAGTACTTCATCCCATGCTGGGCCTCCCGAAGACTGAGGATCATTTCCCTGCATTGTGTTGCTGACAAGAATCACCAAGCATCTGGCATTTTTTCTGACTTTATATAATCCTAAAATCTTTTATATTAGCCCTTATTTTGATAATATTTTAAGCTTGGTTTACATCTAACAGCACAACACAGGAGCATGTATCAGAGCTGGCAACAGCTGTATATTTTTGAATGAAATGAAACAAGACTGTTCGTTTCATGAAACTGCTCTTTATCTCCGTATTCCAACTGCATTTAAAACAAGGTCTACTTTTAATCATTTGCCCAGCTAACTGCATTTAGAAGCACATTCTAAAAAGCCAGCCATGAAATACATTTGCAAAGAAGGCTGTCAGTGAAACATTTGAGTGAAATCGCTTAAAATGCAAGAAAAATATGGAAGAAAATTGACCTACTGATGGTTCCCACAGCAATAGAAAAGCAGCCTCCTCTTGTATGCAGGTTAAATGATGCTATATAGTATGATGGTGTGTAATATTCTATATTCACATGAGGACAATGATGGCCTGTCCCTGCAGCAAAGCTGGGACAGTGGGACCTGACAATTCCAGGACAGCTAAGCAAGGAAGAGTGATAGTCAGGAAGCAGAAAGGTATCTCAGGGAAAAGCTAGCAGATCAAAAATAACATCAGGAGAAGCATAAGGGGGAACGAAGAAGTTGGAAAAACTGAAAACTACCAGAAACTTCCTTGATTACAATTAAATATCTCCCCTCCCTGCACTGCGTGAATGAAGAACCTACTCCCAACATGTCTATGGCTGGCTTACATTATGCATTTTCACTTCCTTCTGATGGACTCTTCTCTTCCCTACTTATTTAAGCTTTTCTGGCCTAGTTTTCAGAGGGCTGTGCACCCACATCTCCTGTGAAGGTAATGAGATTTGCAGTTTAACTGCACATCTGAAATGCCAGACAACTAAGGGCTCATTTTCAAATCCACTATAATCCTAGGATGGAGGCTGTTTTGTAACAGCATGCACTCCCTTCTCATGGTAACATTTTAAACAGCATCTCCCCAGCACAATCAATGCAGCACCAAGCTTCTGCCCATGTAACGTGGAAATCTTTAGCTAACTTCTAACACACACCTCTCACTTCTAACTAGGTAACTATTCTGTGTGTACAGCTGCCATGTTAGACCAGCGCTTGAGTTCAACCCTGCGCTAACACATCAGCAAGCACAAGCCCCCAAGCCCTTTAACTTGTTTCTATAGGCAAAGTCCTTTAACTTGTGTCTGTATTAGTCTGTATCTAAAACAGAATGAGGCACATTGAAAAGTTAAAAAGTGAACAGAAAACCCAAGTCACAGCCTCTGGAAAACTATGATTATTGGAAATTAAGAAAACCAACAAATGTATTTTGCTCACTGGCCAAGGCATTGTAAAACTTGTGCAGCACTGTGCTCATGAAACCGCTGCCACTGCCCCTCACAGTCTATTTCTTTAAAGTCTTTGCATCAAAAAAGTAATAGAAAAAAAACTAAAAATCTCTTCAGAGATTAAATCAGCCACTCCCAAAAAACTGCCAAGTGGAGTGTCAAGAAGGATCCTGTGTAAATACTGCTGCAGGAGAGAAGGCCATCTAAAATGTGGTACTAAAAAAAACATCCCCACTTAATCCTTTGGAGGAAATTCTTAGGCTAAAAACCTGAACATGCTGTTTCAGTGGTTATATGCAACTGTCAGCAAGGCTTTATGAAGCTTATCTCTTTTGTTTGGAGCTTACTGTCTATCTTCAGGTTGGTGACTCTTGCACTAGGGACTCCCAACTTCCCATCAGAGGAAGAACTTCTATGGAAGACAGTTGTAGTGAAAGGAATCAGTAAGGCTGATACATCTTACTCTCCATTCATGTTTTATTTAACAGTTAGAAAAACATCTTCTGCAGTCCAGCAGACAGGGATCCTCTAAGTCATTCACACACTTCTCATTCTTGCTCAATTTCTGGAATTTTCCACTGGTGCCAGAAGCTCCATCTGGTGGGTGTGTACACTAACTGCAAAACTGAAAGGGAATTAACTATTTCCTTATCAACTTTCGTTGAGTAGTAAAAGTTCTATACGCTGTGTAATTTCTATGCACTAATATAAAATATAAAATGGCCAAATTTCGATTGCTCTGGGAACCACAACTCTTTATTTCCGTTCTTACACTCTGCTGAGAATGTCTATTGTTTTTTTTTGGTGACACAGGCTGGGGTGTGTTAAAGACTGTTGTTACCTGAAGTTGAATGTTTTCTAAAGGAGGATCTTGTGAACACACATCAATAAAACCCTCTTGCAACCTCTACTGCATTCTGAAAAGCAGTTTTAAATTGCATCCATTCTCTAGGGCACTCTACACTTCAGTGCATAGGAAATCTTAAATTAGAGGCACTAGCAGCTCAAGTATGCTTATACTCCTACTGCCATCTTAAATAATATCTTTTGTGACTGTTCAAGATCTCCAAAGATAGATGTTTCTATGCATCCAGGTATGTGCAGTGAAATCAATATGTAATATACATACTCAATATGATGGCCTCACTTGTTTAGGGCTGTTTCTTAAACACTTCAGTTTGAAATGCAATAAAGCCTGCACATCTTGCAGAGATCTGAAATCAAGACTGGAGATCACTGAAGCACAAAGGATATTATTTGCTTACACCATGATATCCACACTTCAGTGATCAGGAAAAAGGGCTGCGTGAATGTACTCTACAATTCCAAAATAATCCTAATCTAGATTGTAGCTAAACCTGGACAATCCCAGAATAGGAATTATTTTTGAAACAGAAGCATGTTTCATGAATTAGCAGTTACCATTTAAATTAAATCAAGAATCATCCTGAAATTTTCAATCCAAAGCTCACAAAAACATTTGTGTAATTGAACAAAGCAGCATAGAAATCTCTGTGAAATGTGCAAGAACAAAGCAAGTAATCAATATACACATCATTTATGACTGGATTACACTGATTGTGAAACTGCAATCAAGATTAGGCTGGTAGTGAAAATGGTAATCCTGTCTTCTCTGTGCCATGTTTTCCTGACATCACCACTGTGACAACAGCCACAGCAGAGATCTGATCCAATTAAGAAGTGTTTTTCAGGCATCAGTTCCTTTGCTCACCCAAACAGAAGCACAGGGACTGTTACAAGTAAGGTTGCTCACACTACCCTGTCCAGGGGCAGCACTGGCACAGACACAGTTAAACCAATAGTGAAACTCCATCCCCTGGTGTGTCCTGCCTGGTAAAATGCATGGCTTGCATGCTGGGGTAAGTGGCAGAACAAATCATCGAAACAAAAGAGAGCATACAAATACTTTTACAAGCTCATCCAAAACTAATGCCAATACATGCTTTCAGAGAGTAGATAAATTAGATATTGAAGGGATCTCGCCAACTGGCTAGCATCTGAGTATCTGAAGTGTAAAAATAGTCAGTGAAGTAGGCTGATGCTAATTGTTTTTCCTTTGCCTTACCACTCGACACATGCTATGCACAAATGCTGGCATGACATGATTGGGTAAAATCTGTAAACAAGAGCTTAAAAATCAGTCTTACCACTTCACATTTCTTACCTCTTTCCCTTTCTGTCTAAGCATAGCTCCCAAGTGTTCCAATCCCTGACTACATTCCAGCGTTAATCCACCTCAGCTACTGCTGTCTTCGGTCTGACTCAGGAACCTTCGATATTCAAAAGGCTTCATAGCAGCAGCAGCAGGAATGGGGAAACAAAACAAAACACACACAAAAAGATCACAAACATAAGTTTGACTTTTTAGGAGGGAGAGGGGAAAGCATTTCAAGACGATTATATTGCCTACTTAGTTTTCAAGAGACATTTTGTCCCCTTACTGTTGCTGCTATGAACCTGCAACACTAACAACTTCTTTGGCTCAGCTGCAGCACAAGCAGAGAACTATCAGATCCAGTGACACAAATCAGAAACCAATACACAGGAGAGATAAAAAGAGACAGAAAACCCGAGGCTGGTGCCTCAGAGAGGAGAGCTTGGAATAGAGAAGAAATGTGGATAGCAAAGGCAGGCTTGAAAGCATGCCCTCTCCTATACCTGAAGGAACGGACGACCTGAAGAGTGTTACTTCAGTGGACAGGCTGTTTACACAGTTACTTAGTTTCTATTTATTGTAAATTGTTTTAGATAGTATTTGGGAAGTGGATTTTAAATGAAACATTTTGCCACATGCTCTGGATAGTCAAGAACCTGCAGGTGTGAGGTGTTCACAGATGCAACTACAACAGGTTTAGGACCCAACAGCCTGTTAAGGTGTTTTCATCCAAATTATCTCTAATGCTACCTTAAAAAAAAGCAAGGATATAAATGGTGGTAACTCAACTGACTCACTGCAGAAAGAAAACCACGGTATTTATTCCATTCTTATTCAAACCAAGAACTGTCACACTCATTCAAATACACTACTGGGAAATAAGAGTAAGACACTAAATTCAAGCCTCATGTTTGCCTTTCAACACCAGCTAGCTGTAGCACATCTCTGAACAATGCAGCTTTCTCCTTGAGGCATATGGCTCTCAGGTAGATAACTGAGTTACACCCTCTCCAAAAATGTCTTTATTCAAACCTAGAACATGGATTCAGTTTTTATACTGGATCTAGCTATTTCCTGAAAGCACAAAATGAGCAGATTCATTGGCTGCCCTGACTAGCAACGCAAGGGTGTTCTTCCCAAAATGTGTCGAGCCAGAACACACCTTTTACCTGCACAAAACATAGAGGATTTTTTTAAAAACTAAATTAACATAATCCAGAGTTTTTTTCTTCCAAAGCATATACAGACATTTCCATTACATTATCCTTAGACCAGCAGCTTTTCTTCTCATGTCCATTGCTTACACTATTACTAGGAAACAAACCCTTGTATCAACAGACTTATTTCTATAAGCAGGATTACCTGCATATTAACCATTATACTGTTATATTAACAAAAAACTGAGCATAGAGCAGATCTTTATTTAATAACAAATACTCTAATGCTTGCTTAGATGCAGGATAATATAAATTAGCTGTTATCTTTTTTAAGCAATCTTTTACATACATCTTTAAAGAAAATCCCAGCAAACAGGATTATTAACATACAATCTCATCTGAACTGACAATTTCAGAAATATCCCATCTTTGCCATGCAGATAAAGCAGATCAAATGACAACTGTGACCCACATTAATCACCTGAATGATTGCAGTCCTACAGCTACCTGCTGCCTCTCTCCTGGACCCATGTCCTACAGACCCCTCAGACTATGACCTGCATCATATCTGACACTCCTCTTCTTCATTCCTCATGTATGAAACAAAATCAAAACCAAACCCCAAGCAAACCAAACCCCCCAAAATACAACCCAAACATAAACCCACAAAATCCACCCTAATAATTTTGCTAAATCTTATTTGCAGCCACCTCAAAATAAATACATTAACACATGAGCTGTCTTTGCTCACACACATTGGTTCCAATTTCTTTTCATCTATCAAATCAGCTGCCATCTTACTAGAAAACTGCACACTTGGACTGTCTGACTTTTGACTACTGGTATGTTAATGTATTCCAGGAATGCTCTTTAAATTTTAATATTTACTCTGTATTTACTGTTCTTATGGAGTGGTTAACCTGGGCTGGGAGTAATCATCTATTATTATTCACCCTGCAGTGTGTCAGAAGCACAACTTACCTGCCACAGAAAATTTGTACCTGCATTCATCTAGAATTGAATAGCAGATTCAGTAACTGTGGAGTTCAGCTTGGTAAGTACCTAACAAGTGATACTTTATACTATTAAAGCTTAATTAAAATACTGTTGTAATATACCACTGTAACACATACCAATTCTGAAAATGCTATTGGGCATCTTCTGACAACTGGTAGCTTCTACCTATACAGGAAAACATAAAGTTATTCACCTCATCCTGAAGAGTATATACAGCCTTCCTAGATGTTCTGTTTGTGCAGCTGATGCTTAATACCACAGGGCACGAGCTTTCCAAAACAGTCAAGAAGTTTCTCTCCTGGAATGGTTTCATTCCCAAGCACTTCTGAGAGCAGACACTGCTCACCTCTTGTCTGTCTTACCTACAGGCAAAGGTAGCCTCCTTTCACCTTCTCTACCCCTGGCATATCCAAACATCTCCCTTCTAAACCCCAGGTGGATCAAGCTTTTAATGACTTCTAAGCTCTAACAGTTCCTCACAATATACTTTGAAGCATAAATAGTAGTAACCTAAAGAGATGCTTTCTATAAACCTGTCTGATGGACCATCACTTCAACTTAAAAAAAAAAAACAAAAAAAAAGAAAAAAGAAAAAGGGGCTTTTTTAATAATGGGGCACTAAAAATACATCAGTTTGCAATGATCTTAGAGAGTTATCCCCAAATGCTAGAGGCATCTCATTTCTGTTACATACCAAAAAGGCATTTTATGAAGTTAATTAAGAAATAATTTTAGCAAAGGGCAGCTTACTATAAAAAACTAGTACAAAAACATTTAGCTGAGTATTACTTTTGGAGAGCAAGTTGCTCGTTGTGTGCCATTCTATTCTGAATGAAGTTTAAGAACTTGCTGTAATACATCTTCAGGAAAGGTAACAATCATATTACAACCCATCAGCTTCAAGTGCAATATTATTAGCAATGTGGTGTCTCTACAGAGACAACAGAACTGTTGTCTCTTCTTAACATTTTAAGATTTCAACACCTATCACAGTAGATGTTTATGTTCTGATATCAAATTACTCACCAACATCTGCAAATGCACATCTAAAAAAGAACCAAATTTTGGTTTGTTATGAAAAGCACAACCAAAAGCAATGCTTTTCTGTTTTTAAAACAGGGTGTCTTTCTCACCTAGAATGATGGCAATTTGTAACTACACAGTTATCAGAGTTCCCAAAGTGCAAGTTCTTCCAAGTAGCTGAGACCCTGCAAGAGGCAGCGATGCTGGTGGCCTGCAGCATGTACTGGCTGTGCCCACACAGGAGCCAGCTACGATGGGTCCATGTACCCTGACAGGTAGGATTCACACGTCTCCGTTAGCTCACACCTTGGGCCTCCCAACAGAAAATAGTAGTAAAAAGAAATAGAAACACAGCTAGTAAAAACAACCTAGAAAACAGGGAAGGTCTCTAAAAGGAAGGAAACCCTATTTCACACCTACCAAATGGCTTAAATACATCCAATAAGCAAAGACTATCACGACCTCAAGGTGCCTGGTTATCCAAACTCTTGCCCATGGCCCCAGACAAAGCACTCGACGCTTCAGCAACGCCTCACGCTCAAGTTTCCACCGCTGCAGCCATGCGCTCAGAATATGTGAGAAAAAGAAAGCCATGCAAGTTTATAGAGCGAGTGGCACCACCAAGCCAGAACCGAGGAGCGATACAGCGACTGACACCCTGCACACTGCCTCGCGTCCAGCCCCGGTGCCCCAGCCCCAGCCGGCCGAGCTGCGCTGCGGGGCTGCAGGTCCCGTCCCGCCCGGGGCCGCCGCCGGTGCTCTGAGGCCGCTCCCCCACCCTGCAACCCCACTCGCCCCCCCCTCCCCGCAGCCCTGCCCGGCGCTGGGAGGGCGCCCCCTACCGCCTGCCTCCGCGCGCCGCGCTGGGCTGCGGTGCATTTTGGGTGGGGGCTGGTATTTTCTCGCACGGCCATAACCCGGGACCGACAATACCGTTGAACGGGGAACACCCGCGCCCCAGCGCCGCGCTCACCGCGTACCTGGTGTAGAAAGCACCCCCCTTTCCCCCTCCAGCCTCCGCCGCCCCCTCCGGCTTGCAGCCGCCGAGCGAAGGGGGTGCGTGACAAGGAGGGTGCAGCTCCCGGCGCGGGGCTCCAGGGTTTGATTTCCCCCGCCTTTGTCTGAGAAACGGGTGTCGGTAACTGTAGCCCGAGGCTACAGGGGATGGAGGGATGCGTGAGTCAACGCCGCTCCATCCTGCAGCTGCTGCCCGGCTCGGGGCACCGGCCGCGGAGCGCGCCTTTTCCCGAGGGCAGAGGCTGCCGGAGGGAGGCGGCTGCTCCCCGCTCCCTGCCAGCGCCGCTTAACGGGGCCTCGCTCAGCCGGCGGGACCCGCGCCCGGCTGCCGGCAGGCTGCAGGCTGTGCCGGGATGCCGGCCCCGGCCACCGAGTCATCACCCCGCTCATCCCCTTACCGACACCGCAGCCCTCAGGACACGTCCATGTGTGGTCCCCCCCCACCGGGAGGGGGAAGGGAGGAGGCTGGGGCTGCCTGCGCCGCGCGGGCCCCGCGCACAGGGGAGGACAGCCGGCAGCGTAGCGGTCCCCGCAGCCAGCCGGAGCGAAACCGGCCTCCCCAAGGCGGCCAAGTCCCTTCAACATGTGTGCGGCTGGGGGAACGGGGCCGCTCGCCAACTCCTCCGCAGCCCCCCGGCTGCAGCGCGCAGGGCGGCGGGCACGGCGGGGCTCTTGCCCCTCGGGGCGGGCGCGGGACTCCCGCTCCGCCGTCGGGGCCGGGGCTGCCGGGGACCGCGGTACCGCCGGGCGGAGGGAGGGAGCGAGGGGGCGGGCGGGGGCTGCCCCCGCCCGGGTCGGACCGCGGACTCACGCACACACCTACCTGACTGGGGCTCTCCTCAGCAGCGAGGGCGGGCGCTCCCCCGGCACCTCTGGCTGGGGGTGGGGGTGCGCGGAGCTGCCTCCCTGGCGCCGCCCGGGTCCCTGGGCGGGCGGGCGGAGCGGAGCCGGCGGCGGCGGCGCGGGGGAGACAAAGGGGGCTGGATGGCGGCGGGAGGGGGGGGGGGAGAGGGGGCGAGTGTGCTGGGGGTGGCCTATGGTGAGCGGGTCCCGCGGGGCGGGGGCGGCGGCTTCACTGGGCTCGGTCCCCGGGGCGGGGGTGTGGGGCTGCGGGGCGGGGGGGGCTCCCTGCAGACAATACAGCCGGGTCCCTCCTGCCCAGAACCTGCCCTGGACAAGATGGCGGCCGAGAAAGAGCGGAAGTGACGCGAGACTCTCATTAGCATACGGGACTCATTGTCCGGCGGGAGGGGAGGGGGCCGCGCCCCGGGGGGGAGGGGGCTGGAGCCCCCGTGCGCTCCCGCGGCCCGGGACCCCATCGCTCTCCGCGGGCCGCGTCCCGCCGCCTCCGGGCGCGCGGGTTACATAACCCCGTCTAACGGGGGCGGGGGAGGGGGCGCTCTCGCGAGAGACAGACCCAGAGAGCCGCCGGCGGGATCTACCCCGGCCCCGCTAGGAGGCGCCGCGCCCTGCGGCGGGGGCCAGAGAGGCAGCTGACACCGCCCCGGTTATCCCTCCGCCGCCCCCGGCCGGGACTACATCCTGTCCTGAGGGGCCGGCCGGGGCGGGGGCTCAGCGCCTGGCGAGTCGCACGCCCACGTGACCGCGGTGAGCGCATGTGACCGCGGGGCCCTCGGCACACGGTCTCGTGCGGCGGCGGCGGCTGCGGCTCCTCAGGGTGCGCCCGCCCCGCCCCGCTCCGCGCGCCGCCGGGAGGGGCGGGGCCACCCCCCGCGAGGGGCCCGCGGCGCGGTGCGCGCGTCGCCTCACACCATGGACAGCGCAGCGCGGCCCGAGGGCACGGGGTCCGCGGGTCCGTTCCGTTCCGGGCTGCACCGCTCTGCACCGCACCGCACCGCGGGACCGCAGCTCTGCGAGCGGCAGGCGAGCGAGCCTCGAGTTTGGAGACGGCCTCGCTGAGGGCCTCGTGCCGCAAGGTGTACCACAGGCTGCTGGAAGAGGAGTGAGCGAGGCAGTGAGGTGGCAGGGTCTGTCTTGTGCTGAGAGCTAAAACTGGCGTATTTTGGCTCAATTTACCGAAAGCAAGCGGTTGCCCGAAGGTGGCTGTCAGTCATGTGCCTGGCAAGCCTCGTGCACATGTGTTCACACACACACATGGCTCTGAAATAATGCTTGACAGGTTGATGACCTGCCGTAACATCTGGATCATGACAAGGCTCCATGTGGGATTGATTGTGCCCAGTGTGTGAAGACAAACATGCTCAAGATCTCTTCAGCAAATGAGATCCAATCCGATAGAGCTGTAAAAAGACATTCTACAAGGTTTGTTACTTCAAAGCTACACAAACAGCTGAAGGATGAAGTGCAGTTCCATCCTCAGCATCCAAAACCTTTCTGGTTCAGAGTCACACATGCTATAACTAAGACTTGCAATACTACAAAAGAAGGGTCTGTGTTTTGAAGTTATTGCCTTTAGCATAAAAGCATAGAAAAGTTGTCAGAAATTACTTAGGCTTCATAAAACTCAAAGATCTCCTACATTTTCGAGTGACTGATACCCTGGAAGTATGTAAATGCCTGTGTATCACAATCACATAACTAGTTGTTCTGGAGAATTCAGTGACGTTTTGTTGTTAGCTTGCTTGAAGTCTTTTTATTTGAGCAGAATTTAGAAGTACACTGATGGTCACCATCTGCAGACCTTTGTTTCACCAGGTACGTTCATGCTATCTTCACACAAGTGGTCGTAAGACTGCGTAAGTCACATGCAACAGAATAGAAATACACAAAACTTACCTGCAAAAACAAAGCTGGTGCTTCAGTCTTGAAAGGGATTCTAGAACTGAGGAACTTTAAAGTTCCCCTGCAATACTCATATCTGAAATACATCTCAACTAGGGAGAGCAAGGAAAGCTGGCTTGGGTTTTCTACTATAACTTCAGTTTGCCTTCCTAGAGTAGGTACTGTACTGGGACTTCTGCTGAAAGATGAGGGTAAAACAAAGTTTGTGTGAAATGATTGATTTTAAAGGGAAAACCCAAGCAGTGGGAAGGAGAAAAGGAGTCTTGAGTCCCTGTTTCTTCTGTGTGTACAGAGTGAGGTGAACAAAATGAAACAGAAGTTGATGATAATAGTCTTAATATACTTTTTATATTACTGAAGTAGGCATTGTTTCTCACAATAGACTGTGGCCACTAGAAAAATGGGTAAAATCATAGCCCTAAGCACTTAACACCGGCAGGGACACAATTAGCAATCCCAAGTGGAACAGGTATAATTGAACTTGTGTTGTGCTATTGATTCAGGTCAAAATTGTGCCCAGATTCATAACTGTACTAGTTCAGCAGCGGGACTATGTTTGGTTTTTATTCAAATGCAAAATAACTGAAACAACTGTCAATGGTTGTACGCACCAAACATAATTAATTCTATAATAAACCCAAATTAATCCTCAGGAGCATTGAGATCACTGGTTTCACAATGATCTTAGAGACACATGAAGCCATTCAGCTCCAGTGCTATTTAGACACTTCATCATCTGTCAGCATCCTCTGACGTTCTTCCATGAAGATGACTTTGGGAAAAGCAACCAGAAAGGAACACAATTTAGTCTGTATCAAGACGAAAGTAGGGAAGAACTATGCCTTGACACAAAGTACTCTTCTCCTTGTTTTTTGAGAAGATACTCCTACTGAGTGGCTCTGTGATTAGAGATGCTTCAGAGAGGTTTGCTTAGTGGGTTGGGATATCCTGAAAGGAAAAGTTGATGTCTTAGTCAGACCAGAGAGAAATTGATCTGTTGTAAGTGACACTTAAATTTCACTTGGAAGCTGGTCAGTCAAGTGTCATGTGCTTTGGAGGTGATGCCGTGCTGCCAAGACAAATTGCGTTCTGTCTGTGGATGTAGATTGATGTCTTGCATGTTGTCAGTGTGTTTGGAAACACTGCATTCAGACAGGATTCACTGCATGAAAGACTTGGTTAAAACTTAAAAATCACCTAACTTCAGTATTTCAGTAACTTATCTAGGATAAATCACAGAATCAACCAGACTGGAAAAGACCTTTAAGATCATCAAGTCCAACCATTACCCATCACTTTCAAGCAGCTTGTCTTTTTTACCTCCCCTGCATTGTACAGTAAGTAATATCATTATTTTGACAGAATTCACCCATCAGAAGTACTGCCATGTGCCTTCCTTGTGAGAGCAAGCAGGATGCAAAACTGGATTGGAAACAAGAGCTGCCATGAAACTTACCATGTAGTAAGTATAAACGGATTACTTAATTCCTGGGTATCCCCCATGTGGTTGCATGGAAGTAGTGGGTCAGAAGTCCCCAAAGCATTCACAACAGTGACTGTAGGAGCTCAGTCAAGATCTTTCCTGTTATGGAACAAAAGTAGAAGTATAATTTAGTGCTCAGATCTTCCCCTTCCTGAGAACACAGCATTCTGGGAGCTTGATAGCCCCCCTGAGCTTCCCAGGAAACATCAGGCTCTCAACTGTGGTTTGTGCTCACCTAGGGTGCAACATGTTTGCAGAAGTCAAAACAGGAAAGAGGTTTGTGAGCTGAACATAAGGTATTTTGTTGTTGGTTTGGGTTTTTATGATGATGCACCATTGGTAGTGATTTCTGTTGAAAAGTCAATGCAACAAACCTTGCTGCAATAACCTTCCACTCTATGATCTCTGCCCACTGCTGCTTTGGTGAAATCTCTCTCTCAAGTGTGGAGTTTTCCAACTGAATTTTTTAGTTAAAAGTTGCAATTCCATTTCCTTCTCTCAGTCCCAGTATGTTTTCTCCTGAATGGTAACAATCACAATCTAAGAAGTTACTAATGGCTACCAGAAGGTAAAATGTGGCAGGAACAGAGAAGTAAAAAAAAGTTTCTCTGCTTTACAGAAGCTCTCTGATTACCTCTTTTATTCATGTCTCCTTCAGCATGGCACCTTGCAGATGATGTGTCAGAAAACAGTGATAAGGGTTAATAAGCAATCCTATTGTCTGCATATACCGTGGTCATAGTGGTCCTCATGTTGAATTCTGGAATGCTAACCACTGAAAAGCTGTTGCTGGAGTCATCACTGCACTGAACTCAGTAGGCAATCTGTCATTTAATTCATTGTGCCAAGATTTCAATCCATGTTTATACTGGAATCTTGATAGACCCTTAAATAAATATTATTGATTAGTCATCAGTATATTTTACTGTTGATATGCAGAAGGTTGTGCAACCTCACAGTTGGCTTTCTACACAGTCCACTGGAAAGTATGTTTTATTACAGTGCTTATATTGGCAACTAGGTACATCTTTACTACTGGCTCAGATTTAAAAAAACCCGTAAGCCAAAACTGCAGCTAATTCCCTCCAACCTCAGATCAGACAAATCCTCACACACAAAACCCAAACAAGATAAGTTGGGGATCTCATTTTGATGCTGGCTTCACATTCAGTTGGATACATTAACCAAGCCTTGATTGTATGAAGTTGTTGTTCCAGCTTCAGAATCATTATGATCTAGGTCAGGGGGATTAAACTGCTTGCCTTTATGAATTACATATCTAAATCCTCATGTGAGTAACAAAATTACACCTCAGGGTGTGAACTGCACTGCATATCCCTGAGGCAGGGCAATTTGAGGGCGTGAGGAGACCATGGCTGCTCAAAGCCCTCTTGCCATGTAGTATAGCTCATCAGGTGCAAAGTCCTTGGACAAGAGGCAGTATCTATTTTAGTAGCTCCCAATTATGTGTTTCACCTCCCAGCTGGGGCTTCAGATTGTCTGATGAAACACTTCATGCTGATACAGGGCTGCTGAAGTCAGTCAGCAGAGCTGTGACTGGGATGTGCATTCAGAAGCATGGTCAAACCAGAGTGCAAGCACCAAACCTAGCTCATGGATAATCCTAGGGATAAGCCATGCAAAACTCCAGAACTGTGTGCTTGAAGCTCAGCACATGCTTTGGCTGTCTAATGGGTCTGAACAACTGAGCCTGCTGTGTAAGGTTTTTCATACACCATCTTAAATCTTTAGCCCACAGTAACAGAACAAGCTCTTCCTAGGGTCTTGCCTGCCTGCCAGTTTGCTATTCAGGAGAAAGTGAATTTTACTGGTGCATAAAATGAGTTACTATCTCCCCCCTCTTCATTAAATATGCCCAACCAAATGTATTCATGATATATACCGATTTAAGCCAGGAAGGAATTAAAACTCCTGTTCTTGCCAAGTGATTGAGTGCTTGCTGAGAAAGCACATTAACTGAGTATTTGTGCCTTCTTAGGAAATGTATATGGATGTAAACAAGAAAACCTGACTCCATGTGGAACTGTAAAACCAGGGACATGAAATGGAAAATTCTCTGTAAATGTCAAGTCAATGTTTTGTGGTGGCCAAAACAAGGTATTGTCATGATATTAAGAAAGGAACAGAAAACTAAAATGTCACTGTATAAATCTCTAGTACATGAATATTAAAGACATTGTGTGGAGTTCTAGGCACCTGATCCCTAAAGACTATAGTAGAACTGTCTGTGATCCTACTAATAGTCTGCTACTAACACTGTGAGAACAGCAAGGTGTGGTGTGGCTTCTGTCTGAGGAAATTAGAAAGACTAATTATGATGAGGGGATAAGCAGGGTCTATAAAAAATAGGAAAAGGAAAATGGGAAACAAGAAATAAGGAAGATAGAATAACAGAATCACAGACTGCGTTGGAGAGGATTTTAAAGATCATAGAATCACAGAATGGTTTGGGTTGGAAGGGACATTAGAGATAATCCAGTTCTAACCTCCCAGTCATTGGCAGGGACACCTTCCACTGCAGCAGGTTGCTCCAAGCCTCGTCCAACCTAGCCTTGAACACTTTCAGGGATGGGGCAGCCACAGCTTCTCTGGGCAGCCTGGGCCAGCGGCTCAGCACCCTCACAGGGAAGAATCTTTCCCTTGCATCTAATTGAAATCCTTCCTCTTTCAGCTTAAAGTCATTCCCCCTTGTTCTGCCCCTAACTACCCTTGTCAAAAGCCCCTCTCCAGCTTTCTTGTCAGCCCCTTCAGGCACTGGGAGCTGCTCTAAGGTCTCCCCTTAAGGAGCCTTCTCTTCTCCAGGTTGAACCAGCCCAGCTTTCTCAGCCTGGCTCCAGAGGAGAGTTGCTCCAGCCCCTGCTGAAGCTCTGTGGGCTCCTGTTAACTCCAACAGCTCCATGTCCGTCTTGTGTTGTTGCCACAGAGCTGGATGCAGGACTGCAGGGGGGGGTGGTTGTCTCTCAAGAGTGCAGTAGAGAGAATCCCCTCCCTCAACCTGCTGGTAGTTGAGCGATGTTTTTAATTCCTTTTATTCCCACTGGATCCATGTATTAGTTCCTTTCAGTAGGGCTTTCTACAGGTAGGCAGGTGCAGGCTATTGAAATAAGTTTCACGCTTACAACCTTTTCTTGTTTTAAGCAGCATTGTAGTGTCTGTGTCCTGATGCCATGAAGCCCTTGTTTTTGTTTCTTTATAGTATAATTTCTTCCTATCTTAAATATTTCCTTTAAGCAAGTAAGAACTATCATCCATTTACTTAAAACTGGAATGTAGCCCAGTCACATTTCAAACGTTGACACACCAGAGCAAAATCCATGCCATGTATTATGATCTTAATTTATATGTAAGAGCACCTTCCTCCAAACATGATCTCATAAATAGGCAAATGAAATTTCCCAGGTTATTTTCATAATCACAGAGTAGGCATGCACATTCTAAAAGCTAAACCCCAAGTCAGAGCACTTAGGTTATGAGTAACTGTTACAATGGACTTCAGTTATACATTGTTACATAAAAGCCTGAGAAAAATATGACCTGATTGAGGCTCAATTTGTATTCAAGCAAATGGTTTTCAGTAGTATGTAAATCTGAATACACATCTAAGAACTCCCTATTGGGTCATTAAAAACTTTGTACCTATTTTCAATCTAAAATGTTGATTTTAGCCACAAAACCTCATAATGAAATATAAATAGATGAAACTTATTCACTGGAGATTTCAGTGGCCCTTTAGAGCCAGAGATTTATTTCTGTATAGAATATTAAATCTGATTAGCCTGCACCAAATGAAATTATATGTAATTTGCTGGAAAAGTACAGGCAAATGTCACAAAATGTACAGTTAAGTCACTAATCCAGTGATTTGTAGATTCAAAACCTACAGCTACAGGTTTTATATTATTTTAAGGCAAATTAATGTTTGCTCTGAATAGTCAGGAAAGGAGAAAAATACCAGAATCTGTAGCACATCACTAAAGAAGAAAGGAATATATCTAAAGCAGTCCCTTAGAAAACATGCTGTCATTTTAAAGTTATACTTAACCATTTTTGTCACTGTGATAAGTAACAGAGATGAGAATTTATCATTTATTTACAGACTTTCTATTTGATTTTTCTAATATGAAAAATTCTATCTACTCTACTAAAGAAATACAAACACCAGCCAAACAGGCATAATTTTAAGCAACATCTGTGGCTTCTCCTAACATTAATTTTCTGATACAGATATCCACAGAACTACTCTCACCCCCCAAAATGGGACATATTCTTCATCCATATAACAACATGAAACAAAAAACTCAGTGTTACTTGTTTGTGTTTCATTTATCAGGATCTGGAACAAAGACAGATTCCACGCTGCAAAAATTGTTGTCTGACCGAAGAAAAATGTCTCAGATCCAGTGAGGTGAACTGGGTCTCACCCTGAAGCTGGGTGAGATGCCATAGTCCTGTTTTACAGGTTCTAAAAAAGTTTAGATTCTAAAGAAAATGGGAAAAAGGAATCACCTGATTCTAGACAAATACATAGAATACATAATTATTCCACACATACAATTCTCTTTCTTATCCAAAGAATATTCCTTCTTTCCAGTCTAGGAACAGCTTTACAAAGAACAAATCACTGTATTCATCTGGGTTTCATCTTAAGCTATGTAAGTTTTATCAGTGCTGTAGAAACTGTTCTATGTCTGCTTTAAGATACATGTCTTTCTGTAGGAAAGGGAACTAATTGGTATATATTTAAAATACTATCTGCAAACCACAGAACAAAGAGAAGATAAATTCTGTATTTTCTTTATGTCCTTGCTTGTCTTCATTTCAAAATCATCTTTAGCTTCTGCTGAATAATGATTCATTTCTGAATGCAAAAGATCATTAGTTCTTTATTAAGACTTCATTATTGTTACAAAAATAGAATAGAGCATTAGTCTTTATTAGGTTTTAGTTTAACATACAGTTCATTTATTTTGAAAGGAGCATTCTGGGATACAATATATGTAGTTCATTACTGGTGGTTTGTTTAACTGTTAGTTTATAGCAGGTCTTCTGGTCACCACACAAATTATTAAGCTTCTGCTATTATGTACTAAAAAACACACAGATGTCAGAAAAGGGCTTCCTAAAGAAGTTAATTTAGGATAAACTATCACGTCGTAGCAAACAAGGTCAAGAGCCCCTTTAAGAAAGAGACTATTTCATTGCCTCCCAGTTTAGATTCTCCATAGACACGGTCCACAAATGAAATAGGAACCTGTTGAAACAAGCAAAACTATTTTTAAGGTTCAAAACCTTAAGAATCATAAATTCTGTAAACATAAGAATGGCTTTTGAACTACAGCAGGTTTAGACATGGGAAGAAGGCAAACATCAGATCAGCTTCCTTTGTGCCAGTTCTTACCAGTGGTTTTAATGATGCCCCATAGCTGGGGAGCATGAAATTATTTGCTTTATCACCTTTAAAGATGATCCAAAGACATTACTCAGTGGCTGGATGATACACCAGTCAGAAGAAACTTAATAGCTTAAGTGTACTGAAAGCCTGGGGGCTTAAAATGAACCTTCACCACTTTCCTTCACTGAAATTCAATACCTTTGAGTCAATGCCTCAGGGAGGCAAAAACTTCCCGCCACCATGAAACAGTATTCTGCACCTCACCACTGCCTGGAAGATGACATCTGGGTATGGCAGCTGGTGTATATTTTACAAGCAATGCCGGTCTTTATTGCTCTTTGACCATTTTATAGAGTATTTACAGGATTAGAGGGCATTTAAAACACTAATTTGGGTTTCCTTACTGAAGTGATTATACTGACCAGATTAACTCCCTACTCATAAAACACTGGGTAAATGCTGCTTTTCAGTAATTATACCACATACAGATGACATAAACAGGACATTCTGCCAACACTGTACTGAATATTCAAGAATTTCCATACATGTTTATATGCAGAATTAAAATACTTCAGGGGCTGGAATAAAAAAACTGCATTTGCAAAAGTCATCAGGAAACTGGCTTAGTGTTCTGCTGGCAGCTTCAACCACAAATCATCTGGCACGCAGGACACAAAACCCACCACACCCTCACATGTGTGCCAAGGCTGAGGACTTCTCACAACTCTAGCTCAGTCAATGGTAGAACATAACTCAGGGCAAGAAAATGGTAAAAAGATACCTAAAAAGGCATTCAGAGACTCAGCAGTGGCTCTGGCTTGCTTAGTAGAGTCCCTTTGATGATCCCAAGCAAGTACAGACAGCTGATCTATGGGGCACTACTGAATATGTAGTCATTGCAGTGACATTTCCTGACTTATGATGGAAGAATGGTTAACATCTCATCTAATAAAAGGTGTCAGTCTTGCCCTTCAGTATAGGAGTTAACCACCGTGTTGCTTCTGGACCTTGCCTTTCTTGCATAAGAAGTTCTACCATTACTCTAAAGGAAGCATCTTCCAGATGGTGTATTCCATGCACTGTGGTACATTTCACATATAGTAAAGTACAGCAAAATGGAACAGATGCAAACAAGACTATTTAGGTATGGCTCATGCCAGTTCATCTCATTATCCCCTTGTTCCTGTTAGACTGGCAGGTCTCAATCTTCATTTTCAACTTTGCTTAAGAAACATTTTTCTGGCACAATTGTATCTACATTTTACAGCTGCATAAACCCCCTATTCTGTGTGTACAGTTCCAGCACCTGCAAACCAGGAATGAGACGTGCAAGAGTCACCTCTGCTGGAATTTCAGTGTTACGGTTTGGATAATTACAAACTACGTAAAGATCGTAAGTAATGATCAGGAGATACTGTATCAATGCACTTGAAAGGTAATGGAAAATTTCCTGCTCCAGGAACCTACAATACAGAGATCATACACAGAACAGTAAAGATACAATAGTCGTGCTAGGTATGTGTCAGCAACTTGAATACTGTCGTGTTTGTTACAGATATCACAAAGACAATCCTAAAGAAAAGGGCAAAGCAGAACAATGAAGCAACTTTTCAGATGTTAGGGAGAACTCTTCCCCGATGTGAGAATCCAAAGGAAGAGGGAAGGAGATGCTTGAGAACATACAGATGAATTATGAAGGATGGTGTAACTGACCCATGACAAAATAGAGCACATGCCCCAGCATTGATGGGGAGACATTAAGCCTAGTCAAGACTGTTAGGCCTTGAACCAGATGACAAACATCTTATATTTGATGCTATGCAACCAGTAGAGGCATGTAAATACATCAATAGTGGGATCAAATAATAGGCAGAGAAAAGGTCTTTGCAGAAGCAGCCTTAAGAGGTATAAGAAGCCCAAGACTGATGTTTTTCAAGCCAGAGAAGCGTATTTTACTATTTTAAAAATGTATAGTAAATGAACCCCATCTCGCCCTAATTTTCAGTTTCTGGGTGTATAGGTGAGGATTTAGTTCAGTAATACTAGAAAGCAGTACATGACTCCAGCTGCATGGGAAGACCAAACAAACTACTGTCAAACCTCAGCTAGGAACAGGACAGTGAGGTTGCTCCATTAAGTGAGAAAGGTGGAAGAAAAGAGCTTGCTTTATTGTGTGGAAATTCTTTACCCAATGGTGATAGAGAAGTGCAATACGTTCAGCTTTAGAAAGAGAAGTAGCACCAACAGAATTCTCTGACAAGGCAGTCATGAAAACAACGATGAACTAGTTCTGAGATCCACAAAGAATTCCAGAGAAAAGAAATCATCTTTAAAGACACCAGCAAGAGCAATTCAATGAAATATAAAAAGGTGCAATCAGACTGCTGGAAATACAGCAGCTAACAGTTATTTGGAGTTCTCTTCTAATGGTAGACAGCCCATTCAAAGGGTTTAGAAGTCGCAAGTTGGAAAATAACAAGGCAATAAATGATGGAGAACAGAATAAATCTGAAATAGAATCAGGTTGGTGGAGAAAACAAAAGTGATTTGAAAAGACCTAACTAGAGATGTCTGTACAATATGAAGGAGGAAAGAAAAGGCTCAGGGCAGCTTCACTGTATATTTTAGCCTTCCCTCATTTGAAAAAACTTGTAAAATTGTATGCGGCTAAAGAAATAGCAACAGGAGAAGAGAAGGATCTGAGCAGCATATCAGCCAGGGGAATAAGCAGCTGGATTTCAGATCTATTCACCTGGAAAAGTTGGAAAAATGGAGTTGTACATATGTAATCTTTTTGGATCCATTTAATAATCTTGCTGCTTCTTGGAAGCTCACAAGATTTCCTGCGCTCCCAGTAATATGTATCTACATTGAAATGAAAGCACAATATGTTTATCACAACTTTTACTATACCTCTCCAATAGTATATCCCAACTGTCTAGCCCGAACAATCATCTCCATCTGGAAGACGTATCCTTTAGAAACACATTTTTCCATTAGCTTCTCTAAGACTTCTTTTCTGTATAACCTGTAAATGATTACAAAAAGAGAAACCTGAAGCACAATATCTGAACTTTAGAAATCAAGACAGTGCATAGGAATCTTAACTAGAATCACTCACTCAGATGATTGCTATTCAAAAAACCATCTCCAACAAAGTCATAGGAGCAACAGTTCTTGCAATCTAGTCTACTTCTTACACCTTTCCAAACAGATTTCAGAGCCCTTAGTAAGGAAGGTCTGTTCTTCCTCTAGGTCCTTGTTCAGCAGCTTCTTAATTTCAAATAAACTTGATGAATTGGAAACCAGACCCTTACCTGAAGCTCCCTGTTAGGTCTGATGCACCTGGTCGCAGCAAAACCTGAGTCAGAAAATTGGCACCACGACTGTGAAAGAAAAGATGAATGTCAGAATTGCTCAGTGCACACCTCCAGAAGATCAAGCAGAATTTCTAGAAAAGAAGGAAAAATCATCCTACCAGCAAAGAAAAAAGGAAAAAAAAGGAAAACGAAACAATTATATTTTTAATATATTTTCACTTCTAGATTTGATGAATAAGGCACAGAATCTTGAAATGAAAAACCAACATTTGCTTTTCAAACACAGATTATCAATAGATTATTGAACTATGAAGGAGAAAATGGTTTCTAGAAATCAGGTTTACAATCTTGTTCTTTCTGGTAGAACTGTTAGGACAACTACACACTGAGACAACACACCTGACAACAGCCAAAACATTTTTCTTCAAACACTCACTGTAGGCGGAGAATAAAAATGTTTCCTGGACAAATGTGAGACTTGGATTTAAAAAAATCAAGGTTCAGTTTTGGTAATGCTGCTCTTATAGCATGATAAGGATAATCTCCACTGATGAAGAACGTCACAACACTGAGAGGCCAGTTAACTATTATCTTGCTGAGGACTCCATTACACACTGATAAGATGTGCAAATCCTTCACCTTGTCCAGCATGAAGTAAAAGGATTCCTCTGTAATGTCTATTCAGCTCTTTTGCTGGGTGTAGATTTTATCTACATTCACAAGAAGATCAGCACTTATTCCAGCATTAAAAGTAAAAGAAGATCCAAACACAGTCCCTGTGATATCACCTTCAGATCAGACTGCTAACACAACTTCTGCTCCTAATTCTTTACAGTAACAAACAAATTATCATTAACTTATTCCTATTCTCTTAAATTAGGTGTGAAAGATTTGTCAACTACCTCCTCAGAATCTGTGAGGCCCTGTAAACCTGAGACATCAGCCTCCATACCTTGTACAATCATGACAGAACTTTCCTCTTTGTGCTGCTGAAACCTCTCCCCAGTGTTCACTGTAACTGGTTTCCCCGCAAGGTCTAAGCAATCACTTGTTAGCATTGATCAGGCCAGATAATTCTTAACTGATGACAAATCAGAGCTTCCACAGAGGGGTTTAGCAAGTGATTTACTGCTAGGGAAAAAGCCTTTACAGCTGGTAGAGCTAACTAAATGTGTCTTTAAACTTACAACAGTCTCAGCTCATTCTTTGGATGATGAAGCTGTTCCAGCCTGATGCCAGGCAGGTTTGTTCACTGTTCCAACCCATTTCTCAAGCTTAGTTATGTTACATTCCTTCTTGGTGGGTTTTAACTAAAGAATTTGCAAACCATTCATGTTTCTATTACTCAACATAATTTTGCAGTACCCAGTACTATTGAGTGAAGATTCACTTCAGCTCACACAGATTGAGCTGAATCCTTGGAATTACTGTTTCTAAATAACATATTTATGTGTAAATATGTAGAAAAATACCAACCTGATTAATTTTCTTTTCAAATCCCAGCCATATACTCCTCCATTTCCTTTATATCTTGTTCCAGACACAATATCAAAATTGCCTTCTTTCTGCTTTCTATAAGCAATTGGTTTTATCAGAGAAACAGGAGGATTATTTGTATGAAGACTGGACAAAATAAAAACAATCACTCTTTTTAGTACAAAATCTGTATTTTACAAACCTCTGAACAAATAAGTAGAGAAGAAAGCAATCCTTATGGTGGTTATAGCATGATGCATTTAAAAACCTGGTGATTATTCTCTTATAAAGACCTATTTCAGGGAATCTCATGATTATCTTCCACCAACTATGCCATAGAATTTCACAGACTGCTTCATGAATAATTTATAAAGACCAACATAGGCATTTTTAAAGCTTCTCTCTAGTATAAAAGATAATGATTTTAAATACAGATTTAAACGTTTAAATTACACGAACCAATAGTAAGGAAAAAAAAGTCTGGAACTATCCTTAGTCCAGACTGCTGCAGAACCTCATCTAAAATTTAAGGCCTCCAGTCCTATTAGGCAAGAAGGTCGATAATTACACATACTGCTGCCATTAGACTCCAATGTAATGCCTCTTGCCCATTTCTCACCAACTGAAATGGTACAGGGAGGTGGAGGTAGGCAAAAGGACAAGAAGTATTTTACCAATAACTGAGGACACGGTCCTCTACTCAATATCTTTACATAATAAAGTCAATAGATTCAGAAGATTACATTTTTATATATGCTTTTTAAAGCTGCACAACCATTACAAGGCAGAGAACTACTACTTAGCCACATAGGCTGTTACTCTAAACCTGGGGATTTTTGCTCCAGTTAGGAACTAATTATTTTCCTGGACTATTCTGGGACAAATCTAATGAGGGCCTATCACTTTTATTCAAATTCTTCCCTTGCCAATTTTCTTACCACAGCTACACAAGAATATAAAGCTTTCAAATACCACTACAAACCAATAAATGTTCAGAAGTCATTCTCATACTAGGATCTGCACCTACCTGATAAACTCTGGAATAAACTTTGGCTGAAATGGAAGGAAAACGAATCAGAAAAGATAAAGCAGTGGGGGTTAAAAAAAATCAATGAAAACTTGATTTTAGCAGATTAAAAAATGGTAGATAAAATACAGACTTACGTGGTGAGAGAGGTCAGCATCCATAATAACAATGAAATTCCCAGTGGCGTGCTTCATTCCATGAATATACGCAGTGCCTGATGAAACAGTAAAGAATTTCCCTCACTATTTTAACATGTGCAATCTTGCAGCTGCAGTCTTCAATGATTTTCTAGAATCTCTACTAGAAAAGGATCAATTATAACCTCATAAAATGTATTTTAAAATGATGTATTGGTGATCAAACACTAAAATTCCTTTTCCCTCCAGTTTCAGCATGAGATTTTATAAATATAAATAGATTATAAACAGATTTTATAAATAGAAAATGGGCAAATCCTGCTGCACTAGGGCTGCACAGAGAAGCATGACTTGGTAAGTGGGTCACTATTTGAAATATCATTTTCAGAAGAGCCACAGGCACTTATGAGCCACAGAAGACTAGAAATAGGACACAGACAAGAACATAATCACTAACAGTTAAAACCCCCCTGACTTCTAGACTCAGTAGTTGTATATAGATTTTAGTTAGTTCTTGAAACCATGAATAATATGCTAGTACCTAATCTGAAGACAGCCCTTTTCTCTGTCTTTAGACTCTGTTGTGTTTTATTCATCCTGGATGAACTGGTGTAGCTATCTGGACAGGAGCTGTAACAAGTTCTGCTATTACAGTTTTTCTCAAGAATGCAAATTTTGATCCCAGCTGTATCATCCAGAGACAGCACTGTATCCGTGGACAGTAGAGCAGCACAACAGAGATGAAAAACTGGCAGTTTATTCTCACTTATCCAAGTTACTCTTGAGTTTTTCTGTTAACTTCATGAGGAATAGATAAAACCAAACACAAAATGGTCAACTGATGTCCTTAGCAGGCACTGCTACAGAAAACTGAACTCCTGGTTAGTGAACAAGCTGCCTTCCCTGTCTTTCCCTTGTTTGCAGAGTTACACCATAGAAGTGTCACAGATTTGTGTATTGTGCACAAGTGGTAGCTATGGTACACAAAAAAGTCAAATTCAGTCAGTTTTAATCCATAATACTGGTCAAATTAGGACATGGGATGAGAAAGTAGAAAACATACACATGACAGCATGTAAGCTTTTTGGAATTTCTTAGATAAATGAGAGGGAAAAAATATAGCAAGAAATTTAACCAGAAAATTCAGTATCAAAATTAGAATTTGATTTTTATTCAGTGGACTGGGGAAATCAGGTGCAGTACCCAGAACACTGAACACCTCTGATGTTTTACCAGTGGGGGATTGCAAGATATTTAGCAAGAAATGCAGATAGTGATTGACAATACATCAAACAACAAACTGCATTTTATCACTGGCACCATTCTTTTAAGGCAGAAGGGATAAAGATCTTAACAGACAGAAACAGCCCCATTTTATTTCAGAATAATTTTCATACTACAAGTTTTAATGCAATTTCATAGCATCCTTGAGTGGTCTGAGTTGGCAGGGACCTTAAAGCTCACCTAGTTCCTGTAATTTTTTCCCATTAAACTTCATATACTAGAATCAAAGAATACAGCAGATTTATTTTTTTAGTACTAACCGGAGTTAAGCAGGACTTACCAAGGCCCAACTTTCTTGCTCTGGGTCTCAGAAGCTGCAGAATATATTAAGATACAGATATTACTCGGAGAACAGTTTTTAATTCATTTTAGTGACACCTTAAATTTGCTATTTTCAAGGTACAAAAATACCTTAAAATGAACTTTTGATTTTTAGAAATCTAGTTAATATAAATTCATCTGACAAAATACATGAGAAACAAACCATTATATTGAACAAGTATTGAATCAGGTCATATTTAAAAGCAAACCCCTCTTAAGCTTTATTTAGTAGTTCTGCAGTAAAAACCAAAATCAACAAAATAACCCAAAATTAAAAATGCTATCTCAGTAACTGAAAGATTTCCCCAAATTCCACTCTCTGAAATGCAGTTATAAATCTGAACAACAGTCTCCCCAGCACCGTTACTTTGCAGGGATGACAGACACTAACAGCAAATATTTTAGCAAGTTTCCCAAAGTAATCACTTTCAGTACTGAATATGAATGTCAAGATTTTCATGTGCATATGGACATAACCCAGGAGTAATGACCATATAACATTATCAATCATCCAGAACATGGGTGACCAAGCTTTAAACCCGGGCCTTTAAACCTCAGCTCCTGTGGAGCTCTGTGAAGTGCAGGGGGAAAAGGGGTCAGCACCACTAACAAAGGAGGAATCTCATTTCTAGATCATCATGACAGTAATTTTACTTCCTAAAGTGCCATTGATACAAGTCAGCATTTGGGGAGGAGAGAGCAGATGTTTAAGCAGTTATCTAAACATACTTCTGAAACACATTTTAAATCTTGGCCAGTTTTGGTGCCTTATCTGAGTGGTCATAAGCAATGCAATTTGGAGAGGACATAGATATGAAGGGGTTAATCCTCAGTGCTTCTGCTGATTTATTATTTTGGTTTCTGGGTTGGTTGTTTGCTTTTTAATAAATAGTTAGGTTTGAACATTAACTAAAAAAAAAAAATCTCTTTAGTTCCTCATCTACCTCCTTGAAGCTGTTGGCCTTGCATTAAGTCAACAACACACTACATTCAGTAAGCTTAATGTAGTAAGGAAGAAGCCCCATCAGGTTGTTTAGATGATGACAACTGAGCATGAATCAGAACAGTGACTTTGCTCAGGAAACAAAATTCAGGTTAATACATATATATATATATGTATATATATATATATATCAGGAAACAATGAAAATTAATCTAATGAAAACTCTCAGCAGATTTACCCTTCTGCAGTGGTGCCAGTGTGAGCTAATGGTGGTGCCTTCACATACACTCAACTGTGCTCAGCTCAACACTGCATCAGGGGATGGTCCACAGGTTAAACTTCAAAACTAAACTCTTAAGCAGTGAGGAAACTTCTCTATTACTGGTATAAAAATAAAGAAAACAAAAGGGTAAAAAAAGACAAACTCCAAAACTTCCTATACACGTTGTTCTTAAAGCAATCTTTAAATCGTGCTTAGTTCACAGATACTTTTTAAACCCATGCATTTACACAGTAATAGATTAGGAAAGTGCCCCTGCTTACAGCACAACCAGCACACAGAACGCTGGGTTCACTGTTCTGTGATAAAGCCTTTATTGCCAAAAAAAGGTGGCTTTAAGTTATAAACACCAAAGAAATAACAGTATCTTGTTGTCATTGATGGTTATATAGTAATATATTAAATAGGGGGAAAAAGTCCTGTTATTGAGGAATGCAATCAGATTCAAAAACCACAAATCCAGACTAGCTTTTATCTTTCCATGTTCCTTATTCCTGCAGTCACTTAAAATGAAATTCAACCTCATCCTGACCTCATTTTTCCCTCAGCTGCCTGCAAAGTAACAGCTAACAACCACTGCTCGTTATTCACAGCAAGCAGCAATGCCCAAAGTACTGAAAACCTTTTGCAAACAGTTCATGATTCTGCATATTAGCCCATGATGCTGCTAAGCTGCTGCACAACTGTAGCTTTACATTAGCCTGGAGTGCTGTGTAAAAACTAAATAACTTGTTTAAGGATGTAAAGGAAGTGCAGAATCCAGGGATGTGCTCTCCAAGAGTTCTCTATGGGCTCTGGTTCTCTAAGGGTTCCTGCTCCCTACAGACTTCAAGTACTTTCCAATATGATAAAAACGAAAGATACAGTAAACAGGACTCACTATTTTATCTGATCCATATATTTTTTCCAATTGCTCAGCAATTTCCTGTGTCCCATCAGGGCTTCCATCATCTATGATGATAATTTCAAAATCCGTTCCGCTGAAATGAGAATTATATTTAAATGAACAGATGGTAAACCCAGTTTCACTGCCCGTGTCATTGCGAGTGGCACGGGACTGAATCGAATACAAGGTGATTTTCTGCCAGCTGGATACTGTGGTTACAGCCACAGGCCCGTGCTTACAGGATAAACCGTGACCCAAGGTTCCAGCTCCTAAGCCGCAACAGCGCCACATCCCTCTGCAGCCTCACCGCAGCCACCGGTGCGAGCCCCGGGACCGCGAGAGGTGCGAAGCTAACGCTGCCGCCGGGCTTCCCCCCGGCAGCAGGCCCGGCCCTCCCGCAGCCCGGCCCCGCTCTGTCACCCCTGCCGCGGGCGGTACCTATCGCGGAAGGTGCGCGCCAGCAGCCACACGACGAGGGGCAGGTTCTCCCGCTCGTTGTACGTGGGCAGCAGCACCGAGAACTTGTCGTTGCCGCCGCCCGCCATACCGGCGGCACAACACGCACCCGGAACCGGCGACGACAACACGCAGCCAACCGACGCGCCCTGCGCGGACGGAAGTGCGGTGCTCTAGAGGTGACCGGGAGGAAGCGGAAGCGGCGTGCGCGGTTTGTCGCTGTGCCCTCAGCTATGGCCGGCATGGCGGAGGCGGCGCGGCTGAGCGCGGAGATCAGGCAGCGGGAGCGGGAGCTGCGCGGCCTGCGGGACCGGCTGGCCTCCGTCCTGGCGGGGGACGCCGCGGCGGACGCCGCGCACAATGAGGAGGATGCCGCCGCCTTTCCCGGCGAGCTCCCGCCGCTGCCCGCCCAGGCCTCTCTGAGCCCCGCCGATATCCTGCGGTACAGCCGGCAGCTGGTGCTGCCTGAGCTCGGCGTGCGGGGACAGCTGCTTCTGGCCCGCTCCTCCGTGCTCGTTGTGGGCTGCGGCGGCCTGGGCTGCCCCCTGGCCCAGTACCTGGCCGCGGCTGGTGTCGGCCGCCTGGGTCTGGTGGATCACGACGTGGTGGAGACGAGCAACCTGCACCGGCAGGTGCTGCACGGGGAGGCCCGTCGGGGGCTGCCCAAAGCCATATCTGCCGCGGCAGCTCTTCGGCTGCTGAATTCCACAGTGCAGTACGTGCCGTACTGCGGCGCCCTGAGCACTCGCACCGCCCTGGAGCTGGTCCGGCAGTACGATGTCGTTGCCGACTGCTCCGATAACGTCCCCACCAGGTACTTGGTGAACGACGCCTGTGTTCTGGCTGGGAAGCCCCTGGTGTCCGGCAGTGCCCTCCGGCTGGAGGGGCAGCTGGTCGTGTACAACTACCAGGGAGGGCCCTGCTACAGGTGCCTCTTCCCCAAGCCCCCTCCACCAGAGACAGTGACCAACTGTGCAGATGGGGGAGTGCTGGGTGTTGTGCCAGGCATCATGGGGTGCATACAGGCCTTGGAAGTGCTGAAGATCGCCTCGGGAATGGGTTCGTCTTTCAATCAGTTCATGCTGATGTTTGATGCCCGGGAAGGGAGATTTCGCAACATCAAGTTAAGACCAAAGAAACCAGACTGTGTTGTTTGTGGTGATAATCCATCTGTCACTTGCCTTCAGGATTATGAGGCATTTTGTGGTTCTTCAGCAACAGACAAGTGTAGGACTTTACATCTGCTGTCTAGTAAAGACAGGATATCTGTAGAGCAATACAAGAAACTGTTGGATGAGCAAGTTCCTCATGTATTGCTAGATGTTCGTCCACAGGTAGAAGTGGATATCTGTCGCCTGGCACACGCTGTTCACATTCCTTTGAGTAAATTAGAAGAAAAAGATGAACATTATCTGGAACACTTAGAAAAAAGAATTTGTGAAGAAAAGCAGAGAACTAATGGCCAGACATCATTTCCTGTATATGTTATCTGCAAATTAGGAAATGATTCCCAGAAGGCTGTAAGAATTCTGCAGGAGTTGACTGTCAAAGAATTTGCTTCTGTGTTAGCCAAGGATATTAAAGGGGGGCTCATGGCTTGGGCCACTAAAATTGACCCAGCGTTTCCTCAGTATTAGAAATTTAAATGGTGAAAAACAGTACAAATATTCATAGTAAATTCCATAGGTTTTTATCTTCTCTGTGTCATAACTGTATTGTGTGGATAACGTAAGGGATAGAAATATTGTGTTGCTTTTAAAATGGTATTTTAAAAATTTGTATTTTTGTAGATGTCTGATTATTTTTGTAAAAATGCAAAACTATCCATGGAAATGGAAAGAAACTTTCTTCTTTGCTATTATTTAACAGTGAAAACGTGGAATAACTGCTTAATTGTGTGTGTGATAATTGAAAACAAGTCCTGATTAGTAGTTACAACCCAGAGAGTGACAAAGAACAGGAGTCAAGTGCTGAAAGTTTTTGCTCCTTCTCCTTAATTGCCAAACAAATCACAACAGTGCATGTAGCAAGTAAACCAAATAACTAATTAATGTTGAGGTGGTCAGTAGCACTATTGAGCTCATCCTGGGGAACTGCCAAAACAATGCTGAGCAGAGTGGTTTGGTCACTGTCTTTTTTCTGTAGAAGTGTTGTGTATTAATGAAAGAGAAGAGCTTGCTGCAACTAACATCACATACAGCAAGGCTGTTCTGTGAAGAACTTCCAAAGCCACTTGCCCTTACCTGCTGGCTGGCAAAAAAGAATGTGTTCTCTGACTTGTGTAGAGAAACTGTGGTTAAATGTTAGTAAGACATCAAGTTTTGAGCTCAGAAAGTTTGTAAAACATACAGAAAATGCTTTTGTGAGAGCTTGGAAGATTTCATAGTATGAATTGAAGAGGTGAGAGAAAGAACCAGGTACGTGGCCTCCCTTCTGCAAGTACAAAGACATATTTCTTAACTGTTCTCCCTGTTGGTTGTGGTAGGTGCATATCGCCAGTGGCACTGCACTATTTTGTTAACTGGCATAAAGAACTACACATACCTAAAATGTTCTTGTAGGTGAACTGAATGAGAAGAAGGAAAAATAAATAGCTTCTCAACAGAGAGCTGCTTGAGTCCTCATCACTTAAGCATAGTAATTATCTTCTTATATTAATTAAGGGATGGATTTCCTTTGCTTCCTGAGGAGGAGAAAACCACCTGTCATGACTGATCTTCACATTACACAAAGGCAAAAAAAGAAAAAAAGTATAGTTATCATTACAAATTAGTAGTCAAAAAGGCATATTGTAGTAAAATAAATCTGAGAACATCCACACTGCCTACTGTGTTATAACATGCCATGGGTTCTGGTAATAAGAATCTTGGTCTCTTCTGAAGGAAACAGTTATGTGCGTTTATGAATAGTCGTATTTCTTGCAGTTTAGGGGACAGTGAAAATACTGAAGGCTGTGACTTAAAGTTTGAGCATCAGTGGTACATAGTAAGAGAGTCATTGGTTGAGGACTTCAAAACAGTTGTGGAGGCCCACTTCAGTCAGAACTGACTTCTGGTGGGTTTCAGTTTGTGGGAATTAGAAACCAGGGCGACTTGTCTGAAATGTCTGATCTATGTTTTCATCGATCTATCATTTCTTTACTGTCTTGTCAAGAAGAAACGGAAACAGAGAAGGTAACAGTAGCAATAATTCTCTAATACCCCATCTCTCAGTGCTCAACAGTGGATAGTATATCGCATACCCACCTGACCTAACACAGTGATTCCTTTCTTATCTTTCAAAGCAAGGTGAACCTATGGAAAAAGGAGAGACCTTTTAATTGTAAATGGATGCTACCTCCAATGGATAGAAATCACGTGTAAAGGCTTTTCCTTTGTTACAACATTTTAGCAGCAGATGCTTGCGCATTCTGGGTAAGAAAATGGAGGTGACATTAAAGCCTGCAGTGGTTGGAGGACTTTCTGTAGCAAATTTATAATTGCATTTCTTGTATCACAATTTCAAGCATTAAACCAGTCTGAGTCTGTGCTGAATAGTAAACAATTAAAGATCTCAAGAACTCTGCAAAAGCAGTGATAAAGATGAATCAAAATTATGCAAAACCATAAGAATGATATCTGAACTCACAAAAAAAAGTAAATGCATCAAGTCAGGCTGGTCACAGACAAACTTTCAAGGGTCTTTTCTATTTCAATGACTTTCTGGAATGACCATTCTTGCCAGTCTGCAGGGACTAAGGTTCAAAGTTCTTACAGGAGTATAGCATCTTAAATGCATCTGCTCATTTTGCATAGTTTTGTGCAAAACTAATTGGGCCATACAACAGAGAGATGGTTAATCTGGAAAGAACTCGGGAGTATGCAAAATGTAGGTTCTTGGGGGGCTGGGGGGGAAAAACGTGTTCTCTTCCTTGGTCTAGGATAGCAATTAAATTCACAGCAAATACAAAAGCATCTGCCATGCATCTGAGACAAAAATGGGGTCTGTGGTGCTTGTACGAATTTAGTTCCCTACATACTTGGGCTGTTACTAATTTCTTCTTCCCTTGGCTTGCTGAAGTGATCCACAAGTCTTCCTGTAAATAGAGTCCTCATGCAGTGATGGACTCTGGAGATACGCTGAAAAATCAAGGACCAGAGGATCATAACTAAGCCAAAACTGTTCTTATTGGAAACATCTTTTGTTTTGACTTGCTTTAGTTTTTGAACCCTATAAAACATGTGGTGGTTTCTCTGATCACCAGGAAGTGTAATAGCAGAACTCTGTTTAGAAATTCCAAGAGAGGCAAAAAAAACTTCTTTTGTATTGGTGCCAAAGTACTGGCTAAATATTTGGTAGGTATTGGCACTGTGCATGAAGAGGAGCTGCTTTGTTCAGGGAGCTTACAGAGTCATTGGTCTAAGATGTATTATGAGAGAGGATAAGGTCAGTCAGCAGAGTGTATTTTTCTCTTTGTCCTTCACTCTTGATGTCTTTTGGTTGCTTTTTGCTTGTTTAGTTACAATCTCTTTTAATTGGCTTAGTAGAATTTGGCAAAGGAATTAAACAGGGAAAAGCTTCCTGTTAGAGGTTTGGGGGTAATAGAAGGTGGCCGCAGTATTTGTTCTGAATTGCTGCATTTTAGTGTCAGACATGTAAGTATGTAGAATAGCTTCATGGTTCAGGCACAGTTAAACAGCTAAGCTTGTTTTGTCTTGGGATAGGGTTGTTATTTTAAGGCAAGACAAACTGGTCTGGCTTTCATGCAGGTCTAAAAGGCATCTACATGTAAAGTACTAATGCCTTGATAGGCTAATATCTTCTTTATTTTGGTGGCAGGAGTCTCTCAAAACTCCAATAAACTCATCACTGACCGACTATCAAAGTGTATGATTTAAAAAATATCCTTAACAATTATTGGAACTGTTTGTAGACAAATGTATGAGGGATGTGTCCAAAACTAGTTCTTAATGCTCATGTATCAGGACGTATTTTAGTTATGTGAACATCTTTATTACTATCCTATTTGTAAACATCAGTTCTGATAAATTTAACTGTTCAAAACCAAATGATGCAGCAGATGCTTAAAATGGTGCAAACACAAATTGCTCCTTTTTAAGATCTGAAAGTTCTAAAATGTCGTTCGTACATTTTGCACTACATTGGCAAAACAATGTTAAGGGTGTTTGCTAGGTGGCACTGCAAGTTAATAAACCAAATCATTCTTTGGGCTGTAGGATGCAGTTCAACCTTAGCAAGAGCTGAGGTTCAGCTTGTGAAAATGCACTGTGGTACAGTTCTTTTGGAAAAAGACTGGTGAAATAGCAGAAAATGGAGCAGGGCAGTTGAATAGCACCTGCAAAATTCCTGGAAAAAATATAATGGAAATAAATGGAAAACCATGTTTGTGTGGTGAGCTGTCAAAGGGCTGTGTATTTCAGACTTGACCTGATTTTTTCACATGCTGTTTCAAAACACTTGTGCAGCCAAAATGGAGAATTGTACAGGAAAGGGTTGTTAGACACAGTAGCATAAAATTCAACATAGGGTCACTGCTAGTGCATTCTTAATATAGGGCAGTGTTCCTCGGCTGGTGGTCCATGCAATTGTAGTGGTCCCTGAGACATCAGTGATCTTTATAGTGGCTGGGGAAGAAAGTACATGCGTTCCAATGCACTTGAACAAAATCAGTAAGACAGCTTAACACTCTTGGGGAAAAAAACAAAACCGAAAACCCCCACCTGCTGTTGAGACCCCCTTCACCCCAAAGCAACTGATTTCTCCAAAAGACACTGAACTTCTTGTTTTGCCTGATATAAGTGTGTCTGTGACTTGGTAGTAACAAGAACACAAATGTTGAACTCCTTAGGAGGAAAGGGTTTTGTTCATACAGACAAATGTTTATAAAGAGGTTATTTTCTAACACTTAGGTGGCACATACTAAAAGAAGAATTAAAAAACCCTACTTGCAAATTAAAGGTAATAATTTTGATGTCAGGTATTGCTTTTAATAGAACTTTTAGAAAGTACATTGAAAATCTAGGAACATAACCACTGGCTGTCCATAATTTACATCTTTGTAATAGTTAATTACTACTGCATTTGCTGTGATTCACTGGTTGAACTCATCCTACCACGTGCATTGTGTCAAGACTGCTGAAGTCATTGGTTGCTGGTTTATTAGTTTACAATAATAAACTGCTTACCTTACACTGCAGCTTCCAAATCTCTATAGGAAAAATAAATACAGAGCAGGAAAAGAAGCAGGGCAAATATGTTTTAATCTTTATTGCACAGTCAGGAGCTTGAGCCATACAGCTGCACGCTCTTCATCTTCTCCATACAGTAGCAAAAAAGCAGCTGGTATGTTCTGGTCTCGACAGCAGGACAGGAAAATGGTTTTTGTTTGCCTATTCTCTAGTCATCACCATTGAATGGGTTCATTTGACCTTCACAATGTATTTCATGTGTTTGATTCAGTTGGTTGTGAAAGCCAACTGAAATGTATCTATGTGATGGTGCTGCTCTGACCTCTTATTCTTTTTATTGTGAAGTACTCACAATTCTAGTATTTCATGTTCAGAATAAGAACAAAAAAATAGCTTCCATCCAAATTATATGTTGTATGAATCTTATCCAAAATGCAAATTGTTGCAAATTCAGTCTAGTCCTATGGAGGTACCAGTTTTCCAGTCAGAAAGGAAGTTATTCCTACTCTGCATGAGGGCAACTTAAAATTATACTATCTTTTGAAAGCTAAAATTGGGCTACAGCTGTATCCAGGGCCAAGGTCTGGAAAGGACCACTTAGATAGGAGAATCCAGACTGCAACACAAGCTGCATGACTTCCTTCCTGATGTGTGTGTTCACTGCAGGCTTTGCTGACCTGACCCACCACCATCTGTCACGCAGGGAAGAGGTGGCAGCTTTATGTTCTTATGGCTTCTCCATGCCCGTGGCACAAGGCCCTTCCGTTCAAATAAGCTGTAGTTTCATTCACAAGGTGCTCCTGCTGTTGCTAGGAGACCAAATCTCTGCTTGCAGAGAAAGGGTATTTCCAAATTTAAAATGGCTCCTTATATATTTGACTGGGAAATGAAGTCTCTTGTACAAATGGGCATTCACCTTCCCATGAACAGGGAAAGGAAGTTCTTATTTTGTGAAACAGATTTCAAACTTCACAACGTGAGGGTTTGAAACCTTTAAAAAAAACAAAGTATTTGAACTTGTCTTTTTATAGATATATTTATATGTACATATAATGTATGGTTGTAGACATCCAGAGCACAGGTATATTCCAGATGCTGTGTGATTGAACCATAAGAATTCTACCATAAGGTAGAATTTATAGAAATAATTTCCAGGACATACATGTTGTCCATTCCAAATACGGTTTTGAAACTCTGGTCTCTGTTTCTATTTTGTTACTGTAGCAGTGGGAAGTCGCAGCTGTAACAATGGTTGGAACTCATTGAAGTGTTCTGTAGGTGCCTTTTCACCTTCAATTTATTAAAACTGAATTTGTATTGTTAATGCCTTTCTGTTTTTCCTGCCTTTCAGTTGAGAGCACCAAGATGTTCCTCAACACTCAGAACCCTGCTGCTCCTCTTTCAATCACTTTCTTGATTCACTGATCCAAGGAATATTTGAATATCAAAGACTTTAAAAACAATAAATTAATCCCTTTCCTGTGCTTTCTGCCCAAAGTTCTTCTGGGGACTCCTTATCTGCTGCCCTGATTTGTATTAAACTCCTTCTCAGTTAAAGCATCTTTAATGTATTAGAGTCAAGTCAAAGCGCCAGTTCTGAGATGCAATTTCTTGTAATTATTTCTGGGATGCAGTTACCTCAACTAGTTCTTCAGTTTTCATAGTGACAAACTTACTGTTCTCGTCTTGTTGGCCTTCTTCAACACTGATCATGTTTGAGGTTCTTATGTTTCCTTCTTTATTTCCTTTCCCTTTGTACTGTGATTAAAATCAATGACAACAGTGAAGTACAGTTCTTTGAAGAAAAAAAGAAGCACCATTATTCTGCTAACATAATGTAACTATTGCTGAGAATAACACAGGTTTTAACTTTTTGCACTCAAAACATAGATGTTGATGGAGGCTGATTGGTGCTGCTGGTGCTGCTGAATGTTCAATATTCCAGCAGTAGCTAAACTTGAACAAACTGAAGAAGTTTTCTGACTTGTTCTAGGACAAGACAAGATGGCCAGCAGTGTAAACCAGCTTTCTTCTAGTCTTCCCACTATTAGTTTTAGGTAGAAGTAATAATCAGCTGTTCCAAGGAGCTGGAACTCATTGGAGTTCTGTGAATACATGAAGGTATAAATCCATTCCTTCTTCCATTATTCAATTGGATAACTGGAATTGATACATACTGGAGGAACTAATGCTTTCTCCCTGGAAATGGTGTCCTAGAGTGACTATCTGTGTGATACTGCTGCTGTTTTCAGTTTCCTTTTGTCTACCAATGATGGGATGACAGGAAGAGGCTGTCAGCCTTTCTCCCACACCTGTGGTGACACTGCAAAAGCTCTTGTTCAGGCATTGCTCACAACATTGACAGACTCCCACTCTACTGGGCACTTTACTCTATTTTCTGCTCTCCCTATGATTCACTTCTGTTGCAATGCCTGCAGGAGTCCAGCTGAGCTGGCAAGATGGGATAGCTGTGCTGTAAGTAACTGCAGTACAGGAAACTTCTTATTTATTGTGATTGCACCCTACCTGTTCTTCATGTCTGCCTGGTTTTGTTCTTTACCTGTTTCTTCTCTGTCCAGTGAGCTCTCAGGTTGCAGAAGTAGAAGGGGTGACAAAGCTACTTAAGTAATTCTACTGATACAAGTTCAGAGCAAGAATCACATGCAGAACTTACTGTAGCTTGGTCTATTCTCAGCTAATGGACAGTATGCTAAATGTGTGTGCATCCCTACTACTACATGAATTGTCACAAAGGTTTAATGTGGCAGTTTTTAGTGTGTGTGAATTCTTAAAGAGCCAAGGCCATGTAGTGAGTGATCCCAATACCCTGAGCCTTATTACTGTAAAGTAAGAAGATTCTTGGCAGGCATAAGCAAGGTCAGTTGTCTTGTTAGGCCTCTGTAATTTTCCACTGGAAACGTGCAGAGAATGATCTCTGCCAAGGTTGTAGTTTCCCACTGTATTTTTAGAGTAAGGTATTTAATTGCAATTATAACAAGTTATAAACATTAGCTTTGTAAACGGTAGTAACCTCTAGACTAACCAATTAGAGCTCAGTATCCAAGGCTGTTACATAAGAAACCTAATGGTGTAAGGGTATAAAAGGAGCACTGTATCTGAATAAACTTGAGCAATCACTTGATCACATTGATTGTCTCCGCGTTGTCCATGACTCCTGCATCAACATTAGTGTTTGAGCTGTAAGAAGCTACAGCACTGTTCCCTCCTTAAGGCTTCTAATGCACTTTTGGAAGCGGATGTGTTTGGTTTGGAGTTTTTTTTCAGAAACCTCAGACAACAGGGAAGCAAATTCAGAACCTGAACCTCACCAGGTCATTAGAAATAGATCTCTCCTTTGCATGGTGATTGATCCCAGCTTCATACTGGTGCCTAGGATGGCTGGGAAAACTGCATCCCTACTGGAGCCCTGTCAGCTGAGTAATAGTAGATGCCTCACTGAGTGAAGTTTCACAGGTAACCTTTTAGCAATGCTGCCGTAGGCTTTCCTTAACACCTCACTGCCCTTTGCCTTGGACTGATCTATGTATTTGTGTGACTGCAGGTGAACTGGCTCAGTGAATCTTCTCTTCTTCCCTTTAAACAAGATAAATTTCCTGCTCTCTCAGCAGCAGGGGGACTGGGGCTGGCGAAGTGGTAATGAGGGCTTTGGGTAAGGCACTTCTGAACTCCTTGAACACTGAGAAGTTGCACAGATACAACGAACTGAATGAGTTTTCTTTCTTTTGAAGCTGCTCTTATAATTTCTTTTATAAATAAAATCCTAACTGCTTACTTGCCCGACTGCTCTTACACAAGCAATGGAGGTCTTTGCATTTTTAACCTTGAGGCTTGTTAATTTTACTCAGATAGGCTTTTGAAAAATGTCACTTACATAAATTCCAGCCAAATAAATGCTGTGTAAATAGGTTTATGGACATTTATGGAGTGTCAATATGTGCTTCACACTCACCAGAAACTATGTTGGTGGGATCTTCAACCTTGTTTCCTGGCAGATCTAACAGCCTTCTCTGGCAAATGAGAGGCCACGTATGCAGAAGCCAAGCAGTGCATTTCTCATAATATTTTATACATCCTTTTAAAGAGACTGGTGGGGATGGATGCTTCAGGACAGGGATCCAGCACTCAGATGAGGACTGCCGGGAGCAGCCCGTAGATGGCAATGTAAGATCAGGCACCCTAATCAGGCACATTCTCCACTCTGCATTGATGAAAACCGGATTTTTTACCCAAACACTGACACAGCCTGGATTTATATTGTTCTCAGAAACACTTGGCTCTTCTAGCAACGCATCCTCTGGGGCTAGTAGTGCATCTCGAGTACTATAGCTTTTATAGTCAGAAAAGCAGCCATATTCAAATACTTAGTAAATAATGACAAGCTTTGATTCACAGGGAAAACTTTTTCTTTGGGTTTGCGTCATAGTACACATGACAAAACTAAATACACCTTTGGTCCTATGCAGGTGCTCCAAGTACTTTAGGTGTGGGTCAGGGTTCTTGCTATCAGTGGAAGAGCAAAGAGTCAGTAGGGAAGAAATGCACATGTAGGTTTACACAGGTCCCACCAAGAGGGGAGTTCAACTAACACAATTTCAGGGCTTACAGCAGCCTCTGTGGTGGGGTGAGGTTGCCAAGCTCACCTCATACTATTGTTGCTGATTTTTCTTTCCTGTTCTAATGTTCAAGTTATGTTCGTGTTCATCCTGTGATTCCCATGTTGAATTTGTGCTCTCTGCTTTCACCTAAAAAACTGTGAAGATAACTTCACCCACTTCCTGTGCTATGTGATGCTTTGCAGTCTTAACTTTTCCCACTCATGTTGTCTCCAGAAACAATCCTCTCTAAAGTTAAAGACACCTGCACTTCCTCAGTGTTGGATCTGGTTTGCCTGAGAATATTGTTGCTTGATTTCCCCAAAAGTGCTTTTATTTATGAGTGAAACTGTGTCATCTTTTCCTTGGTTGACCTGTGAACTACCACTGTAAAAGTTATGAATGATATCACTCAGCTTCTTTGTGACACAAGGTGCACCACTAATGAAAGCAAGAGCATTACTTTCATGTATCATTCAGCAACTTTGTTAAAACCTTATGTCTGTATGTAATTAACTGTAGAAATCTAGACTAGTCCACACAACTTTGTTCCTGTGGTAGGCACCATTTAAATCAGATTGTTATCTTTTACGAAAGATAAAGGTTATTATACTTGCTGACCACTTTACTTGCATGACTGAGAGCTGTAAAATTAACTGTCTGGTTTTGGAAATGAATGGCCTTGGGGTTTTAAGTGTTCTAATCTCTAGGTGATGGCTGGGAGGTGCTTACGTTCCAGGTCACTCACTTGAACCAGGTAATTATTACAGTTTGCAGCCCTGTTTTCTGCACCCACAATGAATGTAGGAATAAAATTATGACCATAATTAAGAATGGCTACAAAACTGCAGTCATTAAAAAGGGTACCTAGTGAAGGAAAAGCTGAAACCGCAGCTTGACAGCGTTACATGTGTTTATGTGCCCTAACTGACTTCAATGTTGCTCAAGACTGTTCAACTCATGTCAGAAGGGCTACAGGGATAACAAATTAATATTTATAAAGTATAGCAAATGTGCTCTAATTACCCTGATGGGTCTCTTGTGCTTCAGTTATGGCAGAACTTTATTTCTGTTCAAGTGACATTTGCTTCTAAATTAGTTGCCATGGGCAAAGGGAAAGGAGGAACCCTGTTGGATGGGGCAGAAACATCCCCTGATAATTATGGTCCTGCAGTTTCTTCACCACACTTTTGGCAGGGCTAATAGCAGTCTTAATAGCTGTAATGATTTCTAGGGAGTATTTTGAAGACCTGAGATGCTGGAAAATGACAAAGAAAAACACAGAGCAAAAAGGGAGGAAGATATAGTTTTATTGTTAATAATCAACAGGCCAAACTCGGAACATTTTCAGTTCAGCAGCACAGGCAAAAATCTCCTTGATTTTATTTGTGGTGTAGAAATTTACCTTTATTTATGGTGTATGATTTTACATAGTGACTGACAGCTACAAAACAAGGAAACCTGTTCTAAGGACTTACACTCTATAATGCTACAAGACAAGACAGAACATGCACAGAGCTGAATTGATTCAGTGAAGTACAAGTTTTGTATCTAAAATGGTCTTCACTTTCCCGGTTTTTATATGATCACTGCTATGTTAAGAACACTGAGATCATTAGTAATGCTGAAATGGGAACATTAAAATGCCACAGAGGGAGTGGTAAATGGGTGAGTGGGTAAATCTAGAGTTAAGCTAAGCCTTTTCAGTTTAAGCAATAGATTGTTTGAAGTGTATTTCTGTTGACAGGGATGATGTTCATCCACTGTCACTGACTCTAGTTCCATGCCTTCAGTTCTGTCTGGTTTCTGGTGGTTGCACTCTTTGTGCCTATAGGGTACTGGAGTTCCACCATCCCAGAACACATTGTACTTGGGTGCTTTTTTTTTCCTTATCTTTTGTCTATTTTTGGCACTCATGTCACCTTTTGGATAGACACTAAATTAACTGTCAAATCTTGCATAAGATTAACTATTATGACAAAAGAAACTGGGCCAGGTACTATTGTGGCAACTACTGGTAGAAATTAAAATGGTGAGTAATGAATGTGAAAATGGTGAAACTCTGATACCTGGGTCAGAGTCAAATGATTGGGTTAGGGGTTAATGTCAGTGACCGACGTGAGAGCAGAGATTGGTGTCACAGTCTTTGAACTCACGGTCATCACTTTGTTGTTTAATTTCTGATTATACACAGGCAATGAAATCTCTGTAGGTTTAGGATTAGCTGCTCCACATTTCAGCCTGTTGCAAACCCAAAGGAAGGATATGAAATCCTGTAGCTTTGTTAGGAAAAGTATCTGTTCCTTTCCTCTTGTTTTAGCTTCCTAGTCTTGTTATCTAAGCAAAAACATCAATAATTGTATGGAACAGGACTATTTTACAGTCATGAACTGCCAAGAACTTTGTATTTGCTGCTGTTCTATTGTTTCAGACTGACCCTGATCAAGAATGAGCTGGCCTCCCTGGATCTGGATTCTTTGCGCTGCTTCACATTCCTCAGTCCCTACATACATTGAATTAGATGTGCAAAGGACAAATAACGTGAAGTTAATGCTGGTAGATATTAGTGCTTCTGTGCAATTGAAGAATAAGATTCCAGTTCATCTGTCCTAACACTGTCCTTTTAATGTGACACCTGAATTAGGGATCTAGTTCATTCCAGGCTCCCTTAGTTAAAAAATAAACCCCAGAGAAGACTACATATCCCCAGTGCTGATTCAGATCTTTTGACGAGGCTGCTGCTCCAGGCACTTCCCTAAGTGCCTAAAATGAACTTTTACTCTCAGTCTGCAGCCTAACGGACTGTTTGAATGGAAAGCTTTTGTTCAGAGAGATTCCTATGAAACTTCAGTTGCAGAGGAGAGCTATAGCAGTAGGAATGAGAACCTTCTACAGCAAAAATCTTTGCTTTTGCATCAGCCTGAATCCCCAGTTAAACTCTACCCACAAAAGTCATGAATGTACAGACATGCCAGCTTTCCTTCCCAGATGTGCATCTCATGATGTGTAAATCCATGATTCAGTTCTGCATGATCGTTTTTATTGTTTAATTGGGCATTAGTAAAGCCTCTGACTATTGAATGACACTACTAAAGCCTCTGATTATGGAAATCTGGAGTAGTAAGTTACAGTGGAAAAAATATAAAGGGACAAATGTAGACAGGTCCTATGTAGTCCCTAAAGAGAAATTTCCCTAAGATCTTGACCTGTAATGAATGTCAGTGTAATACAAATTATTCCAACTCACCTTGCAAATTATGTTCCTTGATGTATAAAGAAGCCTTTTGGCTTTGTCTTCATTTATTAGTGTTGCACTCATCAAGTGATTTTTGTTGCTTTTGCTATTGTTTTTGAGGAAAGATGACAGAGGAGGGAAAGATTCTGGTGCAAATAATTTAATATCCCACTTCCCCTGGAAATGCTGGTTTTATCAGGGATTTTTCTCTTTCTCAATCTCAGTGGATCCTTCCTGTTTTTTTTCTGAATCTGATGATTCCTTGGTTAAATGGTTAAAATATTGAATGGTTAAAATATTTTAAAGTTATATCCCAAATAACTGTGATTGTGACTCTTGGGACAACATGCAAGAAAGAGGTTTCCTTATATAAGCTGCTGAATTGGTACCTATATTTTTCTATACTGAGATGGTTTTCTTTCCTAGTTTATACTTTCCATCACAGCCAGCCTGCTTCAGGTAGCAATGCTCATTGCCCAAACTCTGCCTTAAGCTGCTGTTCACTTCTCAGACTGACCCCAGGTTGTCAAGCATACCTACGCACGTGTGACAGTCTTTCTGTACCTTAAGAAGCACATGGAAACGCAAGGAGACTAACACTTTATTAATCAAAATTAATACAGCTGCTGCTGTTTGATTTCATACTGTACACAGTACTGCACTATACAGAGGGTAAGAGTAAGAGCAATGCAAGCCTCTCTCTGTTGCAGACATGCACCACTATCAGTGGCAATTCAAACCTTTTTCTTCATAAAAGCACAAAGTGTTTTTTTATTGTGACTTTCTTGTTGACTGCACGTGCTGCTAAATGTAAAAAGGAATGATAGCTGACTTGGTAGCTATCAGCTGTGCCACTGGAAACAGGCAGCTTTTGAATCAATTCATAATTTAACTGAATTTGACTAAAAAGTCAGGTAATACACTGTAAAGAGGCATAATCACTTTAGGCCCTCAGCCTTCACAGTAAGAGCTGGAACACAGCATGTGGGTTTCATACTAATGTGCTCTTAAGACTTATAGCTGGGTTTATTTAGCATAAGGACTACAGTATGTATTGCCTCCTGTAAAACACAAGCAAGTTTGTTACAGTGATTCATAGGAAAACATGTTGATATGCTTACAAGCAATGTGCTGCCAAGTACAAAATCACATAGGGGTACCTCCTGGGCAGTTAATTTGTTCCTGGCTTAGGCAGAACAGGCAAGATGCTTTCACAGGTTTGCTCAACCAACTTCAACCCAACTTCAGGGTGATATTTTTTGTTGCCAGATAAGGCCTTTAGAATCAAGCTATAATTTGGGATAAAAAAAAAAAAGTCATACATGAAATAAATTAGCATTAACCTAATGGAAAGACACTGAGCGAATGAATGGACATTCTGGATTTATTAGTTATCATAACATGGAAATAAGCTTAGGTTTTATTTGGTAAGTCTTGATTTCTCCTTATATTAATTTACAGGTTCTTATTTATAGCTCAGCCTGTCAAACACATTCTTAGATAAGCAACTGTTGCTCACAGGACTAATCTAATTACCAGTTCTTTTTATAACGAGTGCTGACACAAAGGTAGAAGGATGTATAGCACTTGTGTTGAAGCCAATGCTACAGATGATCAAACAGTTTTGAAATTAAGTGCATTTTGGATGGAAAATGTGTCCCTTTTTTGTCACGATGTCTCTGTTTTTTGTCTAATTCTAATTAGAAGAACAAGAGTGAAAAGCTGGTTACATTTGTAGTTCTGCCACATAATTAACTGCCAAGAGTTCAGACTTCTGCAGAAATGCTCCATGGGCATGTTTACCTACTGCAGGCTGAAGAATGCTAGAACCCTCATTACTTGTAAAGTGCCTTTTTAAATGTTCTGGAATTATTCTTCAAGAGCACATATATCAGAACACCTTCAAATGGTATTTTAAAGACAGTTGAAAAGAAAACCAGTGTAGTGTGGGCTTGGCCAAACAGCAAAGGTTGAGGAACTAATTCTGCCTTATTGAAGGGACAATGTTTGTATCTTTGGCCTTCATTCAAATCACAAACCCATCATGTATTCTGGCATTTCTAGCAACCTGCTCCAGAAATGCCAATAAGTAATAGTATTTCTGGAAATTAATCTAGAGAAGCATTGGTGAATGTGATGGAAACGTCTGAATTTCCTTGGCTCATAACTGTTAATAAGTTAAGTGTACTAAAAAGGAGGGGAGGAGGGAAAGTGAAACCCTTAAGATTAGCTTTTCCTTACCTCTAAGCACACATGAAATCAAACAAATAGGTTGTTGGGTTTTTTTAATCTCTGGAGTTTTCCTCCTGAACTGTCGTGCAAGCCAGTCTCATTCCCTCGAAAATAGATGGGAGTTCTGTCATTAATCTCCACAGAAACCTGTGCCAAATCTCAGTGTTTCACTGACCCATGTGCTCCCGCTGACTTCAGCAGGACCTGGACCAAGGCACACACATTGATGAAGACTACATGGGTGTGTTTTGGGACGTTAACTGCTATTTCATATCCTATTTAAAATTTTCTCCAGTCCCATGATGTGTGTTATGATGGCAAAGGTATGGTTAATAAAGTCTTAAGTTCCTCCTGATTGAGGACAGTAAAGTATAAAGCTGTCAGTACCCCCCACTCCATGACTCAAATGATATTTTCTTTTCTTCACCACTGGCAACTTCCCACGACCATATATTTTCTGCTCCTTCTAAAGAACCAAATGCTGAATGTGAATGGGTAGCCGAAGCTTCGATTTGCCAAGTAATGGTAGGGTGTCCCCTGGAAACAGGGCTCTTTTAATTCTGTTTCATATCTGAGGTAAAGTAAAAACATGGAAACAGATGGTAGGGAATGACTGGCATCTCATCATGCATATTTCATTTGATTTGCAGCTAGTCACCTCTTGGTAATAATATTAAATGCTATAAAACTCAAAGACTTTGTTCCTGGGATTACTGCATTCAATGACATAAGTCAACACTGTAACTTCAATTAAACTTTGTAGCTGGTGAGCTATAAGTATTTACATCTTGAGCAAGATATGATACAAACAGCTCGATTCTTCTGGTATGTTTAGGGCTGACTTGCAGAGAACTATACAGTTGCTGTTGTGAATGACAAATCTCACTTAATGTTTTTTTAAGAGCACAATGGGATAAACATCTGTGGATATTTCCATTATGCTCTAAGGAGTTTTACTGGGAGAGATTTTCACCATCAATTTTGTTGTATTTACATTATTTATATACAAGAAGAACAAGAAAAATGGCAGCCTGTTTAATGATTATATACATCATGATTTGGTTGGAAAAATATGTATTACAAATGGTGAAACAGCCTGACAAGTACATTATTATATGGTGTTCTATTTTTGCTGGAGACTTTGAATTCCTAAAATCCCACTGTATGATCTCAGTGAAAGATCCTATACATTATACTGGAGGGGGGAGTAGAAACAGCATAATAATAGACTTCTCAGTTCCTGGTTAATAACTCTTTTTCTTATTTTAATATGAGGGTTACCTTTGCAAAATGCTTCCAAAGCAAATTAAAAGATGGAGTCTGATTCAACAAAACATCACTTGACATCAGGAGAAACAGTAACCTAAATTTCATTCATTGTCCCTAGTCTCAGAAGAGACAGTGGGGAATAAAATATCACTCCCTTGTGATGCATTACTTATCTGAGACTTTGTTTTTAATAAGAACTGTGCTCTCCTGTACATTATTCTTTCCTGTTCTTGCTTTAGCTCAATGTAGGAGCGTGAAAATGTGTGGAAGATGGAGGTGACTGGAAATGCCATGAGGAGGATGCCACTCAGTATGCTGCTGAGTGCCACCACTTGGCCAGGAATGCTTCTGGGAACCATATCTCCATAGCCTACCGTGGTCATGGTGATGACAGCCCACCAGTAGCACGCGGGGATGCTGGTAAACTCCTGTGAGTTCGCCATCTCATTCTCAATGACATAGAGGAGTGGTGCAAACAGTGCAATGGCCACACAGAGGAAGAGCAGCAAGAGCCCGAATTCACGGGTGCACCTGCGAGCTGTCAGCCCCAGTGTCTGCAGCCCCAGGGAGTGCCTGGCCAGCCGCATGACGTACAGAATCCTCAAGGCACGGAGAATACGGAGGACCAGACCTACTTTGTCCAGGTAGATGCTCCCAGAGCTGGGCTTTTTATAGCCCACTGACGTGGTGTCTACTAGCAAAGTGATGTAGTATGGCAGAATGGCTATTATGTCGATCAGGGTTAATGGTCTCCGCAGAAATGCAAACTTGCTCTTTGCCTGGATGAATCTTAGCAGGAACTCCAGGGAAAACCATGCCACACACACAGACTCCACAATGAAAATATTGTAGCACATCTGGGAACACTCACCCTGCAGGAAAGAGGAGGAGTTTGTAATTGGCACCGGATAATAACTATTTTACTTGGTGCAGTGACAGAAGAGAGGTTTCTGTGTTGTTTGTTTTTTTTTTGAAACCCAAAATATTAAAAGAATTGAAGCTGTTGCTATGGGGAAACACACTGACAAAATAGAACAAGTTAAATGCAAACCTCAGAAAGGAACTATATATTCCACAGAAGATACTGCTCAGTAACTTCAGGCTTTCTAAATAGCAAACACAAAGCTTAACAAGGTAATAATGCAGTTGTACAGAAGAGTGCACACTAACAAAATGTTCTTTGGACATAAAACTTGATACGATTAATTCTCTTATGAGTAATTGAATGGAAAAGAGTCACATCAGATTTCAAATATTCTTTGTGTTATTTTCCCCCTTCTAAAGACAGCTGAAAAATCCCCATGGAAATCAGAACCATCAGACCTTGTACTTGTTCTGCTCTTCCCAGCACATACCATTTTCCATCCTGAAAAGCTAACTTACCTTTTCCTCCTCCTCCCTCAGGTCAGGCATGGTGCTGATGGATAAGTTCACTGCTGTAATAGTTACAAATAAAACAGACAAACAAGCAAACACCTTTCCAGGGATGCCAGACTGGGGTCTTTCCACCATGTCTTGCAACTTTTTCATGCACAAGCCAATTCTTGTCTCCTCTACTGTTTCACCTGTTTCATTTTCTATGAGGTCATCCTCCCGTTCATTTATTTCTGTAAGCTCCTCCATTTTTTGCAGGTATCTCCTCTTACAACACCAGTCCAAGTTGTCTTCCTCAATTCCCCAGTAGAGCAGCTCCTCTTGGAAAGACAGTGCACACATCTCACGCAAGAGACGAAGTTTTCCGACCCGCAAAAAGGTCAGGATTGTCCTGAATGCCCCTGGGTTGCGGTCGAAAAAGAATTCATTACATGTCACATCGTAATCATCACAGATGTTTAGAATGTCATCAAAATTAGTACAGAACTTCAGTTGTCCCAGACGTGTCAGTGGGAATTCATCAAGCGTAGTCCAAGGGAGCAAATACTTAATGCCCCCTACGTTTATAATAATATGATGCTTCCGATCATCAGGGTGAAAGCCTTTCAGGAGATCCTCTTGAGGGTGAATTAGCTTGGCTCTTTGGTAAAAGACTCCCTTAAGTGTTTCTGTTTCTGGAAAGAATGTGTGGTGGAAGGAAGTATCTGAGGTGCAGCTCAGGGCACTATAGTCATAGTCGGAATTTTCTCCAGGTAGAACAGTCATCTTGGAAGATAGCTTCACATCACTTGGCTACTTCTGCAAGTGTCCTCTGGAACAAAAAAGACCATATATATGGGGTAAGTGAATGAAAGGTTGATTTCAAGTTTGGAACAAATGTAGTGATTAGAGCTCAAAAACATTTATAGTTGATAAAAACAACTGGAAACAAAATAGCAGTGGCTGAGTATGGATAGAAGACCTTTGTGGTGAGGCTGGGTTTGTCCAGCTGGGTAGAACTGACTCTGTCAAGGGCTGCTCACTTGTTCAGGAGCTCTGCTCAGCATATGTGTCACACTGGGTGGCTTCTCCTGTCTCAGATACAGAGGTCTAAGTTCCCAGTGGATATAGAAGGAAACCAGGAATAATCTCAGCATGTGGCAGGGTATTCCTGGTTCAGAATGGAAGTATAAAAATTATGACAGTATCACATAAGAACATAGAATTAATTTTTGTTTTGTAGAAAAGGAAATAGTATCTTTTTATTTAAGTATTACACATAAAATCTTAAGTATTTTAATACCATGAAGTATATAGAAACAATCAAAAGTCAGTTATTCAGGAAATACACACTTCAAAAAAACAGTATAAGATTAACTTCTAAAAGGCCATATGGAAACAATTTTTGGAAAAAGACCCCCCCTTGCATTGATAATCACATAAAATGTTTGTGTAGAGTTTATACACATTAAGGACATGGCAACTCCTTTTTTATGGCCTCATTTATGAAAGATTGCAAAGAAATACATGATTTCTACATAGCCATTGGAATATTGTTTCAGTTACAACTGATGCCCTATATGCAGGGCATATATATAATAATCCTTATGATGGATTAAACTGTGGCTGAGAGCCAGGGTGAGCACCTTCACCTCTGATTATAGGAAACCAGAAAATTCTCACCATGAATTTGAAAATCACATTCAAATTCTGCTCACACAACACTAAGTGTAAAGCCTGTGGAATGAAGTGACCACAGGGTTCAAATGGGTATAAAAAGCAGGTACTGGAAATGCTAAACTTTTTGCCTCCCTAACTCACTGTGTTATAGAAGTCAGACAGAAAGTCTGCTCACACACAGCACTGCTGCTTGCTCTTCCACCTGTGCAGTCAGATACAGCTTAATGCATGGAGTTGCTGAGTTTCATTTGATAAGAATATTCCTTTAAGTAGACTGTACAATAAATAGACATTAATTATGCACAAGTATTCTGACTGTCTAACCTCAAGTTCACAGGGCAGTAACAAATATTACACTCGACTGGCTTCAGTAGCAGGATGTAGTTTTGTCCTTTTCCTGGCTGTACTTACCTCCCCTTTGATACGCACTCTGGGGATATGTGCCCCTGCTAGGGTGACCTCCTTACACACGGAACTGTCGTTTGCAGAAGCTGGGGTTTATAAACAACACCAATAGTGTTACATACCTATTATAGAAGAAAAACACGTGAATACACAACAGCAAAGTATTCAAAAGACAGCTGCACTTCAGTTTAATAGCAACAGGCCTTCCTTGATGCAATGGGACTTACAAGTCTGCTTTCAATAAAATACTATCTAGGATCTGCTCTTGAACTTCCCAGATAGAATACACTGAAAAAAGCAGTTCCTTACATACTGTTACAAACATGTGGCCCTGGGTGAGCTTTGGATGGAGTGGTATTTCCTGATTCCTCACCTGCAATCCTCTTTAGTACAAAAAGAAATCATTAATTTACTTACCTTTAGGGCATGTGGATAAAGAAAACCTACAATATGCAAGAATGGACAAAGCCTGATTCAGATCTTCCAAGAGCTGTGGTACTGTTTTCTGGCCTGAGGTAAGCAAAGAGGTAAGCTTTGTCATCTTGCTTCTGTCACATAGTGAGATCTCTTCATTACTATCACTACTGACTTGAGGACAGCTAGTTAGCAAGTAACCTATTCTCCATGCTAAAATCTTATCTGTGTTCACCTTTCAGTGCCTCATCACCACCTACTTGCTTGTATCGGTGAGTTGTTCTGTCTTTGCTCCAGAATTATGACTCCGGAAATCCCTGTGGCAGGGGAGGGACAATTCTGAAGCTCCTCTAGAAGTAATGGTGGATGCAAACAATGACAAAATCCCACCGGCCTGCACCTAAATAAACTTCCAATCAATTCTGGTTTGTCTCTTGCCTTGAGAGAGCCTGAGCAAAGGCCTGCTCACCAGAAAGTCCTTGCTTTGTTTTTTTCTGGAAAGAACATTAACACATAACATAATTGCATTTTAAAGGCACACTCTAGGAAATTCTAGTTAACGCTAGGATTATCAGCAGAGCTTCATGACAGATGATGGCACTCTGCCATTGCCCACTGGAAAAGCTGCAGGACTCAGAGAAATGAAGGGATCTGAGGAGAGTGATAACTGGTGCAGATAGTGCTAGCTAGAGCAGAGGAAATATGGAACAGTTGAAATTGAAATTACACTGACATACAGTCCTGTCACATGAAGCACTCCTAATGACTTCAGAGCTGATCTTTTGCTAAAGCATTCCCAAGTAGAAGTAATGCCACTGGGACTTCAAGCTATAGGTTTGATATGGGTAAACAGGACTACTTGGTATAGGTTTATGTATGGCTCCTTTTCTCAGAGCAACTGCTGTGGTTTCCCTGCTGCCTAACCTATGCTTAATGCAGGGCTGGCCCAAAGAGAATAAAGATTATGACTGATATAAGACTATGGATAAATGGGAGCTGTTAACTGTTTTCCCCTCTGTAATACCAGATGATGTTGGTTAGCAACAACTAATCTTCTGAAACTCAGCCAGGAAAAATGAGGAGGCAGTTCATCTCTGTCACTGGTTTGATCTCCCACTGCATCCATTGTTGACACAATGGGAAGAAATGGGGAGAGGGGAATGTAAATGTTCAGCGTGTGTCAGACACACACTGTAACCCTGAGGCGTCACCTGTGAAATGAGAGCAAAGAAACAAGAATTTCTCTCTTTGTTTTCAGCTTTTCAACCTGTGCAAGACAATAAGTTGGACAAATTAATCCCCTGCGTAATGCATTGAATGACTGCAGTTATACAAGGTGGCTCCTTTTTTCTCCATAATGAGAACTGGTAAGCCCACATATCCCACGTAGGCAGCTATAGTATTTGATGCCGTACATGTGTTATTTACGTGTTCTTTGCCTCAGATACACATAGCATCACATCTAAGGGGGAAGAATAGGAGGAAATAAAGGACAACAGAAAAGATGTCCTGACTTGAAGGAATGGAGGAACAAAGAAAACAAAACCATACACTTCTCTGTATGTTTCTTGTTTTCCTCTGGAAGGAGCTTCTACAACACTGCTTTAAGATGGGAGATACCTAATTAATGTAAGGGGTTTTTTGCTTAAAAAGCAAGCAAACTGTTTTAGTCATATATGGCAGTCTGATGGCATTGGAGATGGCTGTAAGAAATGCATTAAGAATTAAACACAGCATACAGCATATAAGGTCAGACAAACACATTATCATATAGCAGCAATTTTCCCCAAAATTAAACAAGATGAACTCTAAGGATATGCTGTAGCAGTAAAATCATCAGATAAAACTGCTCTGCTTCAGTAAGACCCAATGGTAAAATCCCTCCTTGGTTGAGATAGCATTCTGCCCTTCGAATGCTTGGGAGTTAGAGAAGCCCAGTTCATCTTTCCAACTCCCCTGCTGATAATGTGTTTTCATCTTGGGCAAATTGCTTCTCTCTGAGCATCATTTCCTATTTTGTTTGTAAGCTTACTGGGGCAAAAACTGTCTCTTACTACAGTATACAATCCTGATCATTGTTCTGGCTTCTAGAAGCTGCAGTAAAACAGAATAACTGGCCCATAGCACAGGCTCTTGGTGACGCTAAGTGGTGTGGTGTGCATGTGAAGCAAGAAACAATATCTTTGAATCTCTACTGCCCTTACTCTCAGCCGAAATGTAGGGAGAGTGCCAGACAATGGGGAAAAAATATTAAAGACGCCCTTCTGAGGGAAAGAGACAGAAATAATGAGTAAGACGTTAAAATTCCACTGCAAGAATCATTTCCCCTCCCAGTGTCCTCTGCAGTATTTTGAATTCTGCAGTGCATCTCTGATGTAATCAGAGCTCCTGCAAAGAGTCCTGATACTGCTCTGTGATGCAGACAAGACAAAGTTGCGCCTGGATGATAACAACCATGCAAGGAAGATGCAGAACTCCCCCCTAGACGCTTCTGTCAATCCCATGCCTGGGACTTGTCTCTGATGCTTTTTACCATTTGTAAATTAAGTTTTAAAAAACCCAAACAACTTTCAGATTTCTGTGCAGGCTGACTATGAAAACAGTGATTTTGGGGAAAGAATTCTGTCAGAGACTGCTCTACAGTTTAGTGATCCTTCCCCTATTCTTCCCTTAGATAAAATAAGCAGTTTTTTCAAACAGTGTTAAATTCAGCTATCTTCTGACAGATGATTTCCATACTGTATCAACACTGTCAGGGTACCCTCCTGAAATACTTGGAAGCTACAGTCATGCAGCTCTTCATGTAGTAAGAACAGATCTCAAACTTCAGCTCTGCTTGCAAAGTGAGCTTCCAGGCAAATCAAAGTAAAACCTGTAAAGGTTAATATATAATATCAAACAAAATCGTCCTGAAAACAGATCATCTGAAAAGAGATGCTCGTATCTGTACATTGCTCTCCCTGAGCTGGACAGCGTTCTGCTTTTTGGCATCTTACGACAACCTACAAACTGAATTATGACAAACGTTACTCAGTGTTTGGTCTTATAAAGCTAAGCCTAATTCTACCGATAACGATCAGAAGTGAAAGAACTTTGCAGATAACTTACATCCCCAGGAGGATGTTCTGAAATGCATCAGAACTAACAACTGTAGTTATTATCCTGCTCTTAAACATCTTTTGAAAAACAGTAAAGGATTTGTCATTGATTTATATAGATACATATTTTGCCACTGAAATGAAGATATGTAGTCATAGGAGAGTTATTTTATGCGTGTAGGTCCTTCCACCCCCCCCAGTCTTTTCCCATGAAAAAAAATCCACCAGAAATACGCTGCCTATCAAGAACAGTTAACTTGATGTGCCAGTGGCCAACGAACACAAGTCAGTAATTAGATCAATGTAAAAGACATCCCAATTATTTTAAAATTAAAGCTATAAAGGACCTTCAGATCAGGCAGAGAAGAAGAAATCAGAAACACAAGCCTCCACGCTGCACTGTGCAGACCCAGGACTCGGGGAGAGGGAGAGCCGGGAAGGGGAAGACCGAGCATCACAAACCGAGCCCGATGGAGCAGCCTTGACCGCCGTCAGCCACCTCCGCGACAGGACAGCAGAACGCCGGGAATCAGCCGAGCGGTCCCGCCACCGGCCGAGCGCCTCCCGCTGCCGGCAGCACGGGCAGCCGGGGCTGGGGAGGGGATGGCGGCGCGGGGGAGCAGTCCCTCTCGTCCATCCCTGCTGCGGAACAAAACCTGTTGCTACAACCCGTGCCCGGACTCGCACGACCCCCCGCCTCCTCCCCGCCCTGCACACCCCTCCCAGGCGGGTAGGGCGGGATCCCAGGGACCCCCCCCTCCGCTCCTCTCTCCGCCCCGGCCGGGTTCTGTCTCCCACGACGGGGCGACGCCGCAGCCCCGCGCCTGCCGCTGCCCCCCGCACCGGGCAGCGCCGCGGCCCCGAGGCGCTCCTGGAGGAAAAGTTCCTTGGAAACTTGCCTGCGAGTTGCCCGCGGCGCCGGGCAGCGGGCGCGGCCGGCGGGAGCCCCGCGGCCGGGGGGTCGGTGCCGCTCCGTGCGTTCCGCGCTGCGCTGCCGCTGCGCCGTGCGGCGGAGGGGGCGGCCCCGGGGGATGGGGCGGGGGGAGCCCGACCCTCCGCATGGTGCGGCCGGCGGCGGGGGACGCTGCGCACCCCACGGAAAGCCCGAGGCCGGCAGTGGGGGCAGGCAGCGGCGGGTAGCGCGATATCCCCGCGGGCCCGTGCTGACCTGCTGCGGGGACGGCGGAGGAGGAGCTCCCGGCGCTGCCCTCCGCGGCAGCCGCTTCTCCCGAGCAGGAACCGTGGGCCGGGGTTGTGCCGTGTCCGCCCCGGCGAGCCTCGGCCCGCACCCGCGGTGCTGCGGACCCAGGGGGCCGCCCTTCGCCTCTGCCCCGGTGTCCAACCCCCAGAGCAACTCTCCGGGGTGGTTGGAAGCAGTGGGTGATGTCCACAGGTGGCATCCAGGGCTGCTGCCATCGTCGGGAAAAGTTCTGGTGCTTTGCCTGTTCCGCGGTAGTTTTAATGATTTATTTTTTGCTTCGAGAAGTGGCTTTAAAAGGGTCCTTTAAAGCATAAATCAGAATTTATCCCTCCCCCACTGCAGAACAGTGACTCCAGGAGAACTAAAGCTATGCCATGCTCCTGTGGCACCCTTGCAAAGTACAGAGACGATTAACACACCAGTATTGGTTGTCAGACATTTGGACAACATTCCATATCTCTACTTTAAGATGAAATGATTTTGACATCTGGGTGGAAGTCACTCTGTTTGGAATTTAATCTCTGTTTTAAAGCGGTGAATTAAATCTTGATGCCAAGGTTGAGGAAACACCAGCAATTTAAGCTCTGACATGGACTCTTAAGCGCAACCCACTCCCATCCTGTGGGCTATTGTCCCGTAGTGGATACAGGGGTTGTGATACTTTTGGCCTCTGATGTTACCTGCTTAGGCACTGGTCTTGGAGGGAGTTCCCTGCAGCTGAACTCCTGCACCTCGATACAGGATGGTGGCAGTCACCTCTAAGCTCAGTGGGACAGGGGCTGTCTCTTGTTATGATCATTGCGTGCTGCTCGGGGTCTCATTTCAAGTAAGGTCCTTTGTTGCTATGGTAATACAAATGAACAGCCTATACTATGGTAATTTTAGCAAAATATCGCTTTTTCCCCCCTAAACTAAATTGGACTGTGGTACAGAATTGTGTGGGCACACAGGAATAGTTATGCTGATATTCGTCAACCGTAGCTGCTAAACAGCAGTTGTATAGAGGGCTGGCAGCGGCCAGGCGGAGGGCATCTCGCATCCCTTTTCCCCTGATACTGCATATGATTTGTATTTGACTTTGTAAAGGTTTCTTAGCATGGCTCAGCCTTTATCTGCAGAAGGGAGGTAACTGGTTTTACTGACCACAGTGCCGTGTATAAAGAGTTTTGTCTTTTGTATAATAGTCTGTAATAATCTTGTTAATGAAAGCCTGTATTTGAAAAGCCTTTGTTGATAATCGCTGTCAAAGAGGAAGGACACATTAAGTAGGGTCTCTCAGGGAAAATCTGGGAACAGTTTTGGTCAGTGCTTTCTGTAATAACTTGGGTGATGGAATGGAGGGCACTGTTGGAACATTTGTAGTGTTTCCAAGCACAGAGTGCGAAGCTGAGATTCAAAATGACCTTGATAAACACTGCAGCCCTCATCTGAACTCAACACAATAAAATTCTAGAGAAAAAAATTGTGGTATGACACATAGGAAGGAATATCACATGTCAAATGAGGACTATTAGTTAGGTAAAAATACTGCAGAAGAGAATCTTGGGACTGTAGTGGATCATAGACTGTGCAGTGCTGCAAAACAGTCATGTTGCTCTGAGCTCTAGTAACAGGAGGATCATATGCAAGACATCAGAGGGCGTTATTTCTGTTTCATTTAGGACTAGTCAGACTTGGCTGAAGCACTCTATCCAGTTTCAAACATTACACTTACTCTTAAAGAAAATGTAGGCAAACAAGATAGGAAAATAGCAACCAAAAATCTGAGAGGCTCAAGAAATGGAAGTTATGTGGAAAGATGGAATTTGATTATTTCATCTGGAAAAGAAACAAAACGGAAGGACATGAAAACTGTCTGCAGATGTAGAAACACAGTTATAAAGATGACAGTAAACAGTTGTTCTGTGACCACCAATGCCAGGATAAAAAGCAATTTTCTAAAGTGCAATAAGGGAGATTACTTTAGATAGCAGGAAAAAAGCCCAAACAAACGGAACAAAACCATTACTGTGTGAGTAGCTGCGATCTAGAGGTTGTAAATCTGTTCAGTGAAGACTTAAATAAAAGGTTAGATAAACAGCTATCAGGAGAGGCTGTAGCATGCATGACCTTGCCTCAGGGCAGGGGAGAGTTTCAGTGATCTGAGACACTTCCCAGCCCATATTTCTATGATCTGTGTCTGTCCAACCACCTCTATCTATCCTGTCAGGAAGAGCCATGGTGGCATGGCACAAAAAGAGAACTCATTACCACCTTTAATGTTTAATGCAGTGGTTTTAGTATTTAATAAATCACACCTGACTACGCTATTCAGATCAGTATTTGATTAACATCTGGAGACCAAGAGTAGCTTATGAAGAGAGACAGAGAGCAGGAGCTATCCATTGCAAGTAAGCAGTTTTCAAATCCAGTTTTGAGCAATAATGACTGAAAATCATTACTACTTGATAGTCAGTGCAAATATAAATGTCCTGCAACTTGTTTGGGACTCACTGTAGAAGTCACCACCTCATTTGGACACTTGGTTGGCAGATTCAGGTGAGGTCAAGACATTGACATTGGTATAAGAAATGGAAGTCAGGTGAGGTCGCTGGCTGTGGCCAATATTACACCTGTTCTGGCAAATGAAGGTCTTTACTCCTCAAGCATGTCTTGCCTGCATCCTTCATGAGCACAGAGCTCATGTGAAAAGCTGAAGTGATACATGTCCTTGAAGATAAGAAGTAGTGCACTAGCAGTTTCCCTGTAGCGATAAGCTGACTGCATGGCCAACTGGCTGAGGATTCCCAGAGTAAATCTACCACTCTGTGCTCCCTGAGGAATTAGCATTGCTGCAGAGAAAAATTTTAATCCCACTTTCATTACTGTTGTAGCCTGTGGCTGCTTTCCCTTCTGTTCCTTTGATTGTTGACATTGAAATCCTGTTCTGTCATTTCTCTGGCTCTTGCAGATAATTCCAGCACTGTTCTGCAGGCAGGAGCAGTGCTGCCAGCAAAACAAGGGACTTCAACTTCACAGCACCTTTCACCTCTCACTTTCCAAACAAATCAAGAGGCTAAATTAATTTCTTATAAAACAGAACTTAAATATCTACAAGGCTGAAAGGTGAGAATTTTCAAACCTGAGCTACAGACCAAGGATTATTCACCAAAGTTATTCATCAGAAAATTGCAACTAATGAATACATTACAAAAATGCCATCTGTTTGAGAAAAGCTCTGTAAACAGAGAGAAGCAAACCTGTCAGAATAAATCATGGACGCTGAATTATCCACCTGGTCTTAGAAAATGTAATGCTTTTGTCTTTTAAGGATGTTATAGAATGTGTATGCAAAATGTTAGGCTCAAAGTGGATAGCACAGGCTGCTGTTGATGGAGGTTCAAAAAAGTCTCTGAAAAGAACATGTCAAAACCCATGATACCATCTGCCGTGTGTCAGTGGCTTTCTCAGACTGAACAAGGGAATTTCTTCAAGAAGAAGGAAAGCTGTCCTTTTATTTCTGTTTATACTCAGATCCATTTGTACCTTGATTTCTGCTATTATAGGAAGAAAATGGTACTTATGGTTTTTGTATAGTGTACAGACTGTTAAGGGGAGTAAGAGTGCAACCACTTTAGCCATTAGCACCATCCACGGGAAAGGAAAGAGAAAACATCTGTCAACCCTCAGCTCTATCAGCACCTTCAATGTGACAGTCCTACTGGGAAAGAAGGGCTTTAAGTGGCTAAAGATTAGGCTTCGGATCATGGCTTGCTCTGAAATTCTCAAGCTGTGGGCGCTAGTGAGACCTCATCGTTCACTCTACACAGCAGTTCATCTGGTTTCAGACAACAGCTATTGTTTGATGGGATGCTGGGCATGCTGCTATTCAGCAGCTCCCCTAAAAAGGACTTAGAGGTCTTGGTAGACCACAAGCTGAACACGATCCAGCAAAGTGCCTTGTTAGCAGAGAAAGCCAACAGCATCCTAGGATGTAACAACAGAAATCCAGCTGAATCAGGAGCTGTGATTGCTTGCATTTACTTGGCACTCATTAGATGACTTCTAGAATACTGCATCCAGTTTTGGCTACTCAGGACAGGGAAAACATCCAACGACTGGACTGTGTTCAACAGAGGGCCACAAAGATGGTAAGTGGATGGAGTACATGTTCTGCTGCAGGGCTGAAGAAAATGGGGCTAGTCCAGCCTGGAGAAGAGCAGGCTTTGTGGAGACCTGGTAGCTTCCAATATCAACAAGAAAGTTGTCAGAAAGACTGAATCAGGCTCTTCATAGTGGTGCATGGCAGGAGGACAGGAGATAAGAGTTGTAAACTGAAACGAGAGTAAGGAAAAACTTCTTTCCCATGAGGACAGTCAAGCAGTGGAGCAGCCAGAGGACTTGTGCTATCTCAATTTGTGGGGATTTTTAGACATGAATTGGATTAACCCCGAGCAACCAAATCTGCTCTCACAGCTAACCCTGCCTTGTGCAGGAGGCTAAACTAGAGATAGAAACATAGAATCGTAGAATCATAGAACAGTTAAGGTTGGAAAGGAGCTTAAGCTCATGTAGTTCCAACCCCCCTGCCATGGGCAGGGACACCTCACACTAAAGTATTCCACGCAAATCTTCATTTAACCTGGCCTTGAACACTGCCAGGGATTGAACATTCATAACCTCCATGGGCAACCCATTCCAGTGCCTTGGCACCCTAACAGTAAAGAATTTCTTCCTTATATCCAATCTAAACCTCCCCTGTTTAAATTTTAACACATTATCCCCTGTCCTGTCACTACAGTCCCTAATGAAGAGTCCATCCCCAGCATCCCTATAGGCCCCCTTCAGATACTGGTAGGCTGTTAGAAGGTCTCCACGCAGCCTTCTCCAGGCTGAACAGTCCCAGCTTTCTCAGCCTGTCTCCATACAGGAGGTGCTCCAGCCCCTGATCATCCTTGTGGCCTCCTCTGTACTTGTTCCAGAAGTTTTTATGTTGACGACACCAGAAATGCACACAATGCTCTAAGTGAGGTCTCACGAGAGCAGAGTCAGGATCACCTCCTTGGTCCTGCTGGTCACGCTCCTTTTGATGCAGCCCAGGATACGGTTGCTTTCTAGGCTGCGAGTGCACACTGAAGCCAGCTCATGTTCATTTTCTCATCAACCAACACCCCAAGTCCTTCTCCCCAGGGCTGCTCTGAATCTCTTCTCTGCTCAATCTGTAGCTGTGCCTGGGACTGCTCCGACCCAGGTGCAGGACTTTGCCCTTGTCATGGTTAAACTTCATGAGGTTGGCATCAGCCCACCTCACAAGCGCGTCAAGGTCCCTCTGAATGGCATTCCTTCCATCCAGTGTATCAACCGAACCACACGGCTTGGTGTCATCGGCAAACTTGCTGAGGGCACACCCAATTCCATTGTCCATGTCAGCGACAAAGATGTTGACCAAGACCAGTCCCAACACCGATCCCTGAGGAACACCACTCATTACTGGTCTCCATCCGTTGACCACACCTCTTTGCATGCGGCCATCCAGCCAGTTCTTTATCCACCAAGTGGTCCACCTATCAAACTGATGTTTCTCCAGTTTAGAGACAAGGATGTCATGAAGGACAGTGTCGAATGCTTTGCACAAGTCCAGGTAGATGACATCAACTGCTCTACCCCTGTCCATCAGTTTCGTAGCCCCATCATTGAAGGCCACCAAATTGGTCAGGCAGGTTTTCCCTTTAGTGAAGCCCTACTGGCTGTCGCCAAGCACCTTGTTGTTTTTGATGTGCCCTAGCATGCCTTCCGGGAGAATCTGCTCCAAGATTTTGCCAGGCACAGAGGTGACACTGACTGGTCTGTAGTTCCCCGGGTCATCCATTTTCCCCTTCTTGAAAATGGTGGTTATATTTCCCTTTTTCCAGTCTTTGGGAACTTCACCTGTCTGCCATGATTTTTCAAATCTGATGGCCAGTGGCTTTGCAACTTCATTCGCCAGCTCCTTCAGGACCCGCAGATGGATTTCTTCAGGTCCCATGGACTTGTGTACATTCAGGTTTTTAAGATGGTCTCAAACAAGATCCTCTCCTACAGTGGGCCCAAGGTCTTCATTCTCACAGTGCCTGTGGCTGCCTTCCAAGACTTGGGTAGTGTGGTCAGAGCCTTTGCCAGTGAAGATCGAGGCAAAGAAGTCATTTAGAACCTCAGCCTTCTCCAAATCCTGTGTAGCCAGTTCTCCCGAAAGTTTCCGGAGGGGGTCTACATTGTCCTTAGTCTGTTTTTTATCGACGACATACTTATAGAATCCCTTCCTGTTATCCTTAACATCCCTAGCCAAACTTAATTCTAACTTGGCCTTAGCTTTCCTAACCTGGTCCCTAGCTTCCCAGACAACATCCCTGTATTCATCCCAGGCTGCCTGTCCTTGCTTCCACCTTATATAAGCCTCTTTTTTCCTTTGAATTTTCCTCAGTAGCTCCTTATCCATCCAAGGGGGTCTCCTGGCCCTCCTGCTGCACTTCCTGCTAGTTCAGATGCAACACTCCTGAGCTTGTAGCAGGTAATCGTTGAATATCAACCAACAGTCTTGGGCCCCCCTGTCCTCTAGGGCTATATCTCATGGAACTTGACTAAGCAGGTTCCTGAAGAGGCCAAAGTCTGCTCTCTTGAAGTCCAGGGCAGTGAGCTTGCTGCACGCTCTTCTCACTGTCCTGAGGATCTCGAATTCGACCGTCTTGTGATCACTACATCCAAGGCTGCCGTGGAGTGTCACATTTCCAGCGATCTCCTGAAGTCACTTCCAGCCTGAGCAAGTCTGGGTTTCGGTGGGAATTGCTGTTTGAAATAGTACTGCCATTGTCAGCTTCCCCTGAGGAGTTCAGGGTGTCTGCTACAAGGGGAGGTCTGTCCTGTCAAGGTAAGTAGATCGAGTGCTGGCTGCAGGTACACCCTATTCTTTTGTTACTGCACCATGATACATTTTTTTGCTGATTTATGGGCCATGTGGGCATTTTTGTTGCTCACTTTTCTCGTGTCTTTTCTCATGAATAGCTCCATTACTCTTAATGCGGTGCTTCTGTAGAGCACCTTCCCTTGGATAAAGCTTCAAAACATGTCCCTGAGTTTTATTACAAATAACCCAGCTAAAATAGCAATTTGTCTTTTTCTGGAATTCACAGAGGTGCTTAGATGCAAAAGTGGTGCATTACAGGGCTGCAGTAGCAGGGGACTAGACTCAACAATCCACGTTCTTGTATTTCCATGCTCCTCACATCTTGCGCTCCCTCCTTCTGCCGGAATAATCCCCCAGACTGCTTGCAAAACACTATCCTCATGCTGTCTCTATGCCCTGGCTGGGACGTGTCTCTCCCAGCCACATAGATGTGCACTTGCATTGCAGTATTGTTCATCTCTTCTGCAGTTCCCCAGGGAACGGCTCTGCCAGCCAGAATAAATTGGCTTTAAAGCCTCAGAGCCACTGCTCAAAGTGTGTCTCAAAGCTCTTGGTGCACATATACAGGTAAGCAGCAGTCTCCGCTCTAGCAGTGTGTTTGGTTTTGGTGCCTTTTTCCAAGGAATGCTAAAGATTTCCTCACCTGCCTTGCTTGAGGTAAATGTGTCAATTTAATCACCTTTTGTTCCCTTTATTGCCAGTTGAGATGCACTTGAGCAAATGTGGTTACCCACCTTAAGGTACACAAATAAACTGTCCCAGTGAGTGTTTCTGGGGTCAAGTCACCGTAGAAGGAACCTTGAGAGACTCTGGCATTGATGCTCACATATGGTCAGAGGGATCTCACCTGGCATTGATCACAGGGGTCTCGCCTGCATTAGATCACAGAGGGTCTGCAGCAGAGAAAGGATTAAATTTGGTCATCTTACTCTCATCTGTAATCATTAAACAAATCCTCAGACATTTGTGTTTGGAGAAAAGCTTTCTTGTAGCTCTGTTCCTTGTACAGCTTTCTGAGCTTTGTTCTTGTGCATGGGCAGAACCAGGCTTTGCCACTGTTCTGCTTCAGCTTGTTCTTGCTGAAAATTATTCGGGAGAACTCCTGCACGAGCTTCTGCATGTCTGTATCGTGTTAGCCTTGGCATTGAAGGAGTGAAGAGTAACACATACCTCCTCCATCTGCAGCTCTGAAGATGTTATGTTTATGCTTGCAAGGTGGCCGATGTGACTAAAATGAATTTACAAACACTTGAAATTTTACTCCAGTGCCTCGTGCTGCCAACCTCCTCCATATCCCCACTGCAGATATGCTGATCAATGTTCTGAATACTCTTTTGGATGGATAATGTGTACTGATACCTATAGTCCATGGTGCTGAAAAATGCAAAGTTTCTGAGTAGGGTACAGAATCAGCATAAACTCTTACTTTAGACAGAAGTTGGGAAATGAACAGGATCGAAAACCAGAAAACAGAAAGAAGTCAGGAGCATAGCTGCGCAGAAAACTCCTTTTAATTTAAACAAGTAGAGAGCTATGGATGTACTTGAGCAGCCTCACAGGGGTTTAGCTTGGCCTGTGCACTATTGGTTCCTAAACTTAGCCATATATCTCAAGAGCTTGGCTGTGCAGCCCTCTGCTCCAGTTAAGGTTGCATCTAACCTTGGAAAATCCAGTAATTGCATGAGTGAGGAGAGGAACCTCTACATGAATATGTTTTGCATATTTTGCATAAATTCTGCTTAATCTGAATGTGTGGTTAACACACTAGCAAAGGGTGAACAGGAGGGTTTTGCATGCGGGTGACTCTTGTCACTTTAAATTCCTTTTCAGCTTAGGCATGCAACTGTAGCTGTGTGGCACATAATCAGAGAGCCCGGTTTAAAAATACTTACATCCCAAAGAGTTTGGTAAAATGCACTCCTTCAACTGTGTTTAAATAATTAATTTACATCAGGTACTGGCAAGACCAGCAAAAGTGTTTACAGGAGTGGAAGGCTCTTTGGCTGAAATGTGTTTCAGGGAACTGCTGTATTGAAACTATCAGGAGCAGTGTATTATTTATCATGGCTCTGGTGGACTTCCAGAAACAGATCACTTCTTTTCAGATTACTGAACTGCAAGAGTCTTGCAAAGATCTGAGAAATGCCTTTCCAAGCATGTGCTTAAGCACTAGTATTGTTCGGCTTTATGAGTAAGAATGGCTAATGCTCCTAAGTACATCATTACTGAATCTGCCTCAGATTAGTCAAAGAAAATTATCATTCCTCTCCTATGTTCAGGCACTGAAAAAAGAAGTGAATGTATTCATATATAGTTTGCATGTGGGCCTAGGAATGTGTTTTTGAACGTAACTGGTGCCAATATGAATTCTGCTATACAGCTCCAAGTAAGCATAGTTAGAGGTCTGTAGACCTTGCACCAGGTTGGTAAGTTTGCGTCCCAGGTGACAATGTCTGTGCCTTGTTTTGTCTGGGCAGAGTGCAGAACTCCTTGCAGGGGCTCTCTTCCCCTTAACTGGAAAAGACCCATGGCATCCAGCTCCCCTGGGCTCCCATAGCAGCACAACCACGGCTTTCATCCCACCACCCATCTTCATCCCACCCATCTGATTGCAGTTCTCTCCTTACAGGCAAGGCATAGCAGGAAAAAATGTGTACCACCTTTGTAACAAATGAAGTGATCTACAGGCAACAAATAGCACAATGGTGCATGCTCCCTGCCTTCATCTTGCCATCACCTATGAAGGCTTTTGGGCTGAGAGTAGCATTTGAAGAGGACACAAGGATGGCCAGGACAGAAGATGCAAAAAAATTGGATACCTTCATGCTGCCCTTTTTTGTCTCAGAGCTAAACATCCATATTCCAATCCTTTACTTTTCTAGGACTATGTGCTTGGGTTTACTTAATGGTGAAGTTCCAGGGTATCAGACTCCAACCCTTCTGCAAGGAACTGGAGAAATCTGAGGTCAGCCATTCCCCTGTTCTGGTGCATTTTGATTTGAATGGGAGTCTCTCAATTAACAACCTCTGTCAGCCCTCTTGAATTTCTGTCATGGGCAGGGAAAGAAATAGAGAGGCCAAATGGCCTTACTTTAAAACAGAACCTATGGTATGAAACACTTCAAGGGGAAGAGAGTCTTTAATGCCAAACTAAATTTGCCCGTTTTTCCCTGATTATAGATTCCTCACACTGTCAAAATGTCATCAGAGGTGACTAGGCACACAATTTTCAGGCATTAACTTCTGCTCAAAGATATAGTTAAGGAGATGAGATTAACTTTCATTACATTTATTTTTCTAGCTTGGTCAATTTTTAATACTCATGATACATTCAGTGAATGTGAAATAATTGTCTCAGTCATAATACATTTGATTTGTACAAGAATATATTGCATGTTGCAGTTTTACAAGTTATTTTGACAACATAAAAGAAAAAAATTATTAGGCAAAACCCCATCGTGCATGACTACTGTAATTGCTGTTACAAAAAGGTGTGGGTATACAGTGTAATTGAAATGATTTACATTTCTCTATCTCCGCAAATGAACACAATACTTAACAAAGACCTCATCCTTATGTTTCTAACCCACAGCAACCTCACCCTTTCAGATTTTACCCAGTAAATTAGAACCTGGGGAAGTTATTTGTATTGTTTAAGTGAGTAGGTAGCTAGTATGAATGGATGTATCTTTGGGGCCCTCACAGGGGACTTTGTTCTGCACAACGCTGTGCACTTCATTTGCTCGTCCAGCAGTGTGTCTGCACGTGCAATCCCACCAGTAGGCAGTGGACAGGACACAAGTAAGGTAAGACAGAGAGATCTGGGTTCCTGTCTTAACTCTGCAAGGCTGGTGAAGTTACTGTACAGCCTGTGCTTATTTTCCCTCACTAGTTTTGACTCTTGTGTCTGCCAAGGCAGAACATTTTCAACAGCAAAAAAATTGCACGTGTTTGCCACTGGAAATCTTCCCTTTAGAAAGGGAACCATCTGGAGAATGAGCTGTAAAATAGGCCCCAAATGAGCTCCCAGGCTCAGTGGGACTTGCACAGAATTCTGAATGTAGCAGTTATTACTGTACTTACAGACCCAAATAATACTGAAATTATCTGACTGGCCATTTGCATAGGAATTTACACTCTGCATGCACGAGGGGTAACTTTATGCTTAGAGGAAACATGCTAGTATGCAACATTCAGTGTGTATGCAGTTGTGAAAACAAGATTCTTGCCATTGGCTTTGTTGGTTACGAATATCGTCTTGCTGTTTCTTTGCAGTTTTACTCTGGTTGTTAACTACATTGGTGCATGAATGAGTGTTTGATTAGATGTTTGAAGTCGTGCTGGGCACTTTCGATTAAGAGACTTTATGAGGGGTTGTAGCCCTGGAGTTAAAAAGGAAGATAAATATTTGAGCATGGTAAACAATGAATCTGGGTGGGGAGCTGCAGTCTGACTCTAGGGATAGTGCTTTTGACCATCCACTACTGTTCTACTTCCCATGGCTCAGCATGATTCCACATCCCTAAAGAAAATTTCAAGCAGTCCCTCAAACTCGGAGCCAGAATGTGATATTTCTGTTCTCTGTGAGCAAAGCCATTTTTCCTGAGGAGGCTCATGGGATGATTCTGCATCCCTTGGAATGACCTCTGGGGTGGGTGACTCTGCTTGCTTGCTGTGTAGCTGCCGCAAAGTCTGCTTGACACAGTTGTGCCTTGGTCCATATCAGGGAACCCACGGATGACAGCGCATCCTCTGGTTTTGCTATGGATACTTTAATGAAGAGTTTCTTTCTGATGTCCTCTCTTCCTTCATTGTGGAAGAGGTGTGGCACTGTGAAAGTCCCACATATGACCCTGTAATGTGTTTAAGTTCTGACTATTTTCACTAGGTGAGAGCACACTCATTGAGGACTCTCATTGCCCAGCTGCTGCAGGGAACTTTAGCCTTGGTACAAATTTCACTCATGTGCAGACTTTACAATGCATTTCATAAACACTGTCATGATGGCTCTTGAGTCCTACCAATATGGATCTTATTTGACTGGCAAAATCATGTACAAGCCATCTGACCCTTCTACTGGCACTCAAATTACCATGATCCTAAATGTCCCTTCCAACATGGTGTTCCATGATTGTGAAAGTTAAAGGTACATGCTTGATATTGAAATAAAAGTCTGGCTTACTGGGATTTTGTTTCCGTGAGGGGACTGAAACTTTACTTTCACTTGGGGCTTTCAGCTTCATGGGTGCTGTCTGCAGGCAAGAACTGAGGAGGAGCAGGTGGAGTGTTGTGATTGTAGCTCACACGGAGCTGCTGTGCCAAGTCTTTGGAAACCTGTTAATGAAGAAACTGCATGGTAAGGGGCAGTCAGGAATCACTGATAGGTATGGTTGTCCTGTCAGAGGAGTATCTGTTTAGAGAAGAGAAATTGTCATTCCTCTAAAGCATTTGTAAAATATTTTTAAGAGCATTTAACTTTGTAGGTAGACCCCCAGCTGTGTGTAGTAACTAACCCCTTTGTGTCCCTTTTTATGGAACTGATTACATTATATTAGTAAAGGAACTAGTTAATATTTAACTGTATGTAGTCCTGAAATAAAAGCTTTTGATCCTGCTTCAAATATTTCCCTGTAGGTCATTGTATTTTTCTGGAAAGTATATAGGACCATCGTACTCTTCTAAATGAATAAAGCATCTCCCAGATACTCTATAGCTATGTGATGAACCTTAACACCTCTTTTGCTAAATTCAGATGATTAATTTAATCTCTTTATGACTCAATAGCTGCTGAAATTATTAACAACTGAAAAAAGTAGAGTCCAGGCCAGCTATCTCAAGGAGAGGTTTGGTTTTGGTAGCATGTGAAAATATCAATAGTATGGATGAATTCAAAAGAAAACCAATGTGTAATTCTTATAATTAAAAAATGGAACCTCATACACAACAAGCAAGACATGTATAACAGTTATTATACCTAATTATTGTTCAGTTGTATGCCTTGCTTAGAGCGAAATTGCCACTGAATATAGACCAGCTTTCTAGTTAGTAAGATTCTTTTCCTTCTTATTTTAAGTTTATGACATGTTGCTCTAAAAATAATTATTGTGGAAATCATAGGAATAAAATCAGGTTCTTCATTGGTGTTTACTATGCATTAGTCATTCACATTTACTGAACTTCTGAAACGCATGGATTTGTCTAAAAATAAGTATTATTTCTTGACATTTCCTGTTTGGTTATAATTGTGCATGACTCTAGCTTCCTGCTCAGAAACCTTCAAGGCAGGAGGCTTCAGCTGCATCATTTTGGAACTCAGTCATTGTTTTTCCCTTTGAAATTCAGTCAAAGTTGCCTTAGTTTCAATGAAAACTGGTGTCGGGTCACACATACCTCTTGAGCAAGATCTCAAGTAGCTCTGAGGCTATTTTGTGTCTCTTGCACTTTAAGTATTGTAGCATTCACAGCTTTTGCTGACATCTTTTGGCACTGTGTGAACAGAATAGAAGTTCACAGTTTATCATAGTTCTTTCTTATTTGGTTTGTATGTCGGCTTAGGTTTTAAGCATCTTGTGGTTTAATTAACACAATTCTGTTTGTCCTCATACATTGAGGATTGGATCCACTGCTGCTGCTCCTAGAGGCTGCCACAATACAAATAAAAAAGACTAATTTTCCAGCGTGAGCCAAATAAATCTGTCCTTTATGCCATTTCTATGTTTAATCTGGCAAAGAAGAGGATTTGGGATGTGTGTGCACTGGACAACTGAGTTCTCTGTTGGTTCTTGGGGCTGTTGGGAATTGAAGAACTATGTTAGTATTTGTTATTTCTCTCATAAAATAGCAAAACCAGCACTGTCTTGACAAGTCTGTTGAAATAGCTCACAAATGGATAGTTTCTCTGTAGAAACAAATAAGAGTTTAAGGTCACCCTGCTCCCCTCTATCTGCAGGCATTTTAGCACTAAAGAAGTAAAGATTTATTTTAATTTTTACAAATATAGGAAAAATCTCCACACTTTTCAGTTTCTATATAATCTCTTCAGTGCTGTCATAATCATGACAATGTCTGATGGTGCTGCTAATCAAATCTTAGTTTAGCAGTTAGTACATTGATAAAAAGATATTAATGAGTTCTTGGCAGTTCTTTCTCTGTCAGACAGCAAGATAAAGATGTCTGACAACGCAAGCCAATTTAATTGGAAAATGGGCACTCGAGCATCAACACAGTGTGTGGTGGAGAGATACCATCTACTCTGTTTCGGGAAGTGGCTTACCTGTCTTCTCATGAACAGTGTTTAATGTCCAGGAGATGTAAACTAGAATGTAATTGCAGTGTGGGATTTTCAGAAGTGCTTCACTGGGGATTTTTTGCAGACATTTAGGTGCTTGTGCAATTTGTAGTGTAGAGTATATAAAATGACTTTAATAATTAATTTAGTCAGTTGTTTTTATGGATATGGTTATGGGTGTTTTGTACGGAATTCTGGTTGCATTTATTTTGCAGTTTCACTCCTCTTGATTTATGGCTTGACAGACATTGGTGCCTTAGAAAATTGGACTAGTCATGTTAGTGTTGTCCAATTTCTCTTTTTTGGCATTTTGTTACACTCCCCTGCCAACACAAACACAAGAAGAAAGTTACAGGATGTCCATGACTTTCTGAACACTGAAAGCTGATGGACTGGCTGGGTCCAACTCTCTTCAGGGGTCTGGTATAAACTGTGTTAGCTGTGTTTATATGGAGACAAGCACTTTTAAGGTAGTACTAAGGTTATAGTATTTGTGCTATAACCCTGTATGGAGTAGAGCTGTACTAAGAGGACAAAAGGAGCAAACCATTTGCAGCTGTGGAGCTGGGTATGCTTCAGGGCAGCTCAGTGGAGACTGCATGTGGCTAATGGGGAATTTGTTTAATTAATAATTCACCAGGTTTCAAGTGGTGTCTGGACTGAGATGCCATGGCATCCTGAGCCTTTCTCTTTATTTGAGAAATAGAAATCCCCATCTCCTCCTGCACAACATGCTGCTGCCCTGGGGACAGAATAGGGTTTTGACTGCTCTGTTGCCAGCTCAGCAAAGCCTTCCCTGGCAACTCGCTGAGTAGTTGGGTGAATGTGGATAGCATTGTCTCTCTGGGGAGCTCTGTGGAACATGATTGTTCTGCTTCCAGGGATCAGCTATGCTTATCTGGATTGAGATGCTGATACACTGCCCATGAGATTGGTTTGTAGATCATATTGCAGTGTTGTAATTGTATAATTGCACAGTTGACAAATGCTTGTAGTTATGGGCTTGTGAAGGTTGAGTATACACTGAATTTATTTTTAATTGCAGAAATTACAGTTGGTCTTTTTCCCCGTAGCTGGAAGTAGCACTGCTGGGTGGCCTGAAGTCACATCCAACTATCTGTTCTCTGAAAGCCATCACATAAAGACTTGTCGAAAACTTCCCTAACAAACTTCCCTATCTGATGCTGTATTGTGGCAGGAGTGATTGTTTGCTGCAGTCAGAGTAGGGTTGATTCTGAGTATATGGATAGCTTTTTAACTCCTGGAAAATGCTCATGCCTCCTGCTGTGAGCAGGAGTTATTCCTTATCTGCATATAGAGTTGCAGCCATAAAGCACTCACTTTGAGGGGCTGGGACCTATCGAGTCCGCTCTGTAAAAGGAGAATTCCTCCCTGGTTCATCCCATAGCCCATTCCCACCTGCTCTGTTGCCCCCGGGGTTCGTGAAACATCCTTCAATGGGCAACTTTTACCATAGATGCTAATTCTTGCTACTTTGGGCAGGAGAAAAGCTGTCCATTTTTTTTTTCCAGTATCTGAATAGTTCCAGCTCCTGATGATTATCTGCAGGAAGATCTATTGTATTCCCTCTGAGTGCTCATATGTTAGATTTTTTTACTGCTCTCCTAAAGCCTAACTTACCAGTGTACTGCCATGTGCACAGTTTATTGCATTTTTAACCCTTTTCTAATACTACCTGCAGATCCTCTCCAGTAAATAATGCTTATTTTGAGACTCATCCTATCAGTCCCAGAGCTGCACCCCTCTTGAATATAGAACTCTTATTGTTTCTACTATTTATGCAATAAAACAAGGACTGATTCTTGAGCCATAGCACATTTGAAATTTGCAGCAGGAGTAATTTCTATCTATCATTTTGAGTCCTTTTTCAGTGCACTGTATGCCTCAAGTTTGCCAGATATAAATTAAGTCTCTTGAATTAATACAGTTGTTCCCTGCCATGACTCAGAACAGTCAGTCCAAAGTTTTTCATCAAAGTGAAATTATAATCAGTTATGACAAAGGTGGCAGGATGCCAAAGGAATAATAGATTGAGCAAGAAGAAGACATGAAGCACCACATAGCGTTTGGAGCAGTGCTTAGCAAATTGATGGCTAAGCATCTTGTGGCGTCTCTCTGATCCTGCTGTCTAAGGAGAGGAGTGAGCAATGCATAGTTTCCATGATCCTTAGCAATACATGATTCTATATACTGATTACTTCCCATGGGCAGAGGTATTTTTTGTGAGACAAGACTCCTTGGAACCTCTCTTGAATTTCTGTGTCTCTGGGTTTGATAAGAAAAGAACAGAAGCATCATTGCCAATCCCAGTTTTTCACCGTAATCACTATAGCTGCTCTAGTGAACGTGATTTATGGGACAGGAAGAGCTACAGCTGTGCAGTACAACACTGTAAGGCCCAAATTCTGCAAAACGTATTCTTCCAGCTTAGGTCTAAGTGAGGTAAACTACAAACCACACTTGGAGGAATGAGTGTTGGACCACATTCTTCCCAAGTTCAGAATATCTGGGGTTAGAATCTGGTTTTACCGGCCCATAAATATTGTTTTTCTTATGCATGTAAATCTTCTGATTAAGCAGAATAATGATAACAGAATTAGTTTCACTTTAGTTCTACTTAATCCAGTACTTTCCTGACTGCACCTTTTGTAAGACGAAGGATTCACACCAGGATGAATTTGGCACACATATGACAGCATCTAGGATGATAGTTGCTATCTAAAGAGAAAAAAATGTAAATTTACCTACAGAAGGAAAGGAAAGAAGGGAAATATTTATCCACAGCAGTGCTGCTATAGAGACCAGGGACATTTCAGACAGTAATAGCAAAAAGGTATGTGTGCTAAATTATCTCTGCTTGGCTTTATCATTGTCAGGCTTGTTACCATCACTACCTGCTGCACTGGTTCGGAACAGCAGCTCCACCAGAATTTCTTAAAGATTTATACTTACAAAAAGCTCTAGATTTGTGGAACTGGATGATTTCATTTTACTTTGACAATGATGGTTCAGCCTGCAGAAAATAGCTTTTCAGTCCCATTTCCAGACTCCAAATTAAAAGAATAATTGATCACAGAAAAGTATAAAAGTGGGGCTTAAGGAGAATGAAAGTAACATTTATTTTTCTCTGCACAACAATATATCTCAGAAGTTCAAAGTAAAACATGCAAATTAGGAAATCTGATTTAGGTACTGCTGCAGATTACACACATTCTGTGCAATCTTTGTTTATTTAGTGGTGGATAAGACAAACTGAAATAAAACAAATATGGTTCAAGTTTTTATGTAGGTTTCCAGAAATCTTTTTATGAATTCTGATTTTTTCTATTTATAGCTTGTTAACACTACTAAGTCTAAAGCAAGAAAGTGACAGTGTCTTGTATTACATCTCTGGTTTTATGCAAAAGATCTTACAAAACAAGTCAGAGGTACCCACCATGGTGAATGGAACAATTGCACACATGCCTCATCTCTGAAAGCATCTCATCCAGTAGACAGCATCTCAGATCTCAGTGGCAAATTTGGCATGTCCCAAGTATATTAGTATCCAAGGTGCAATGGCTTTGCTGTTTATGCAGTGGCTGTTCATCAAAGCCTCTGTGCGGGGGGGTAGATGGCTACCAGAAACAACAGGACTGGGAAGGTCTTTTACATTGGTTGGGGTCCATTCCTCCTCCTTTCTGCTGTGATAAGGCCCTGTGAGCCAGGATTGAAGGCCACCATAAAACCTTTTTGTCCCTGAAAATATGATTGCAAAAATGCAAACATGTCAGCATTGCTGAACCTTATGCTCCAATACCTGTACATGCACCCATTAACATGCACTTATATGTAAATAGATCCCATTGAACCAACGAGGTGATGAAGGTGTTTAACTAAAACACATGCTTGAATGTGTGGAAGATCAAAGTCCTTAATCACAGGCACATGGTGCAATTGTAAAGGTACTTAGAGCAGGCATGTCCAAATTGCCTTTTGGGTGAAGGATCTGTCACATGTATATGGATTTTTCTCAGTTTCCTGCACAAGGAGTAAAAGTGGAGGCAAATATATGAATATTTGTATCTTATTCTGAACATGTATTGGTAAAAAAAGGTCTCTTTGTGATCTATTTCCCATGTGTGTGTACCCATACGAGTTCAGGATCATGTTCTGGAGTATCTAATATGTAGATTTAGTTATGGGAGAGCGTGATGAAGATTTGGCTCATAGGACAATGAACATTACCATTTGTTATACTTGTATAACATGACAAAAATTATTTAGCCTCTTACTAGTCACCACACACTGGTGCTGCTCAGTAAAGCACTTCATTTAACAACTCCTATTTGACCATGTTGCTAAATTATACTGCCAGAAGTAGTTTTATGTGCTATATTCACATCTCACCTGAGATGAAAATAGAGAGCATGTATTTCTAGTGGCCCTTTTCTAGGTACAACTTCAAAGGATACAGATAAATGCCAGGGAAAACCCATGATTTCCAATATTTGTGCTGAACATATGTCTGAAGCAAAGTTTTCCTTGCCCTTATTTCCTTTTAGGTTGAGATCACTTGTATGGAATGAAAGACCTCGAGTAAATGTGCCACAAAATGTATGGAAAATGAATGTGTCCAGAAGTATTACTGTATTAAGCTGCTCACTGCTCTTAGTAGTTACTAAGGCTATATGTAATAGTGGAGCTATTAGCTTGAGAAATGATGTGGAAAGGATTAATAACCAATATAAACCTGGAATAATGAAAGGCATCAAGTGGTCCCCAGGGAAGAGAACATGCTTAACATTTTAATTCTATACCGTGTGAACCTGGAGGCAGCTGGGTATTTCTGTGCTGGGAATCAGATGTGTTACCCATTGGAGTGGTTTGCATGTCTGATGTACTGATAAAAATAATCTTAAACATACTTATGGGCACTTGTGAATTATTAATTGGGCTAATACTATCATTTCAGATGAATTATTGATTTACTCTGAGTTCAGAAGCCGTGTTTTATGATTGCATATTCTCATGAGTGATACTTGTTAATCTGAGGGACAGTTTGAATACTGAGCCTTGTCTATCTGATTATCCATGTGCGTCTGCAAATGCTGTAAAATCCATTAACTCCCTCCCACCAGCCAGCACCTCACAACCCCTCCAGCATGTGAAACATTGTCTTGTTTGGCTGCAGTAGCACAGGCGAGGGTGGGAGAGGCAGGGAAGGATGCTGTGCAGCTGAGAGTGGAGAGGACTGTAACACTCCACATGAGCAATACTTCAAAGCAGTTGATCTAGCAGGAGCCAGCAGCCTATTTTTGAACTCTGTGGTGTCCAGCCTGCTATGACTTGGCCCTCTTTTGAATACTGGCATTTCTCTCTTTTCAGTGCTCCCAAATGCTGCTTAGAGATTTGGCTGAGAAAGTTTATTGCACACTGAATCATCAATAATCACCCTCTTGCTGACTGAATTCCATTTGGAGCTTCCTCCATCCTGTACAGCTCTTACTGAACCTTTCTGTTCATCAGTGATGGGGTCTGGTGATTTTCACCAGCTCATCATGCTCTTTTTCGCATGTCATGTTTGTCTTTCTGACTTTTCCTGTAAGGTGCGTGTGCTGTTGCACTGGCTTTCATAATGATGATCAAGCCAATATTAAATGAAGTGGAATTATATGCCATGGTTTTGGCCAGCATCAAAGTAAAGAATAGTTTATCAAGCACTTTGAAAGTGAGATTTGGAAACTAGAGCAATAGTGGCTCAAGTCAGCTTTCCTCTTACCATTAGGATAATTACTTGAATGTAATTTTGTAGATAATGTAATTGGTAGATACCTTAGAAAATTCCAGTATATGCCTGCCTGCATCTTCCAGTACCTTCAGTACCTAAAAATACCAACCTTATGTAATGAAGTCACCTTCAAAATGGAATTTGTACTTCTGCATTAATCAGGCATATTCAGAATCTTCACCTCTTGGGTGACTGGCAGATTTACATTGATAGTATTAGTGGCTGTGGGCTGATGAAAACACACAGGAGTTTCTTCAGTTCTGAGGTCTTTTACTTCATCAAGACATGAAGTCATAACAATATTGGAAAATCCAGATTCCGTATGTTCCAGGTTGGGAACATATCACAGTGTTAGATCCATGCTGAAATAAGGAAGTAGCAGTTTCCCCAGCTCTTTTCAACTTAATTCTCCATAGCTTTTAATTTACATTAAAAACTCAGAACAGAAAGGATAAGCCAATTACCCAATTTTATTAAATGAAATCAGTTAATTATATTTTCTTATTATCCTCTTTCATATTTGTAAAGTTAAGGCCTTCAAGCTGTTAATCTTGGCAAGTGAGCTTGATGTTCCCATGCTTTTGGGGGATAATACTCTGTCTGTCATGGATGAATATATTATACTCATGTTTTTCTGTAATAATTTGCTAGTCCACGGTCCTACGGTACTCACAGGCGTGTAACAAATCCATGTGCTCTCCCTGAGAATGGCCATGTGCTTTCAAATCTTGGCATGAGCTGGGGGAACTGCAGCATTCACATGATGCCAGTCAGCTCCCTGCTGACTTGTTGCAGGAAGAACCAGCAATAAATTAACTGGAGAAGTAGATTTCTTTATTACAACTACAAAAGGACACCAGTAATAGCGCCTACACCCCCCTCCTTTTTATTTCTCTCTTTTAAGGGACTTGCAGGGTTTGCTCAGCTTTGCTCTGCACACTAAGATAAGCTGCTATTCCAGAGCACATGAGGCAAAGGAAATATCTCCCCCAGTGCCTGTTGTTCTGTTGATACAGCTTATTCACTGCCTGCACCTGAGCTGGGGACCTACGTTGGGAAGATGAATCAAGATGGATTTTGTCTAACTTTCCGGGGAGGATGCTGGGATTAATACCAGTGTCCAGGTCTGGAACAGAGGCGCACTAGAACAGTCCCTGTGGGAAGCAGAGGAGCTAGATGGATGTTTAGATTTCCCACTTAACATCATTTCAACATCCCTTATGAGTCACAGCAATTCAGGTGACTGTGTGCAGTTCTGACTGGTCTCCAGTTTTCCCTCCTTGTAGTGCAGATCAGTGGAAGTTCACATTAGGTGATACTGAGCACTGCAGGAAAATGAGGACATCAGATAAAACTTTGCCAAAATGTGATAGCAACTCATATTCTGTGAAGCAGGACATGGTGTGTTTTGCTCCCCAGGCTGACCAGCTGGCCTCTGTTCACGAAACCTACCTTTCTTTTATCACCTTCAGCTTCTCTCACCACTGAAGAGCCATCCCTTTGGTTTTCCAGGGAGAGTCAATGCCAGATAAACCCCTCCTCTTCCTGCAGTTTCTTCTGTTTGCCTATTGCCTACTGGAAAGGACCTCACTCCTGCTGCCTCCTGGCTGGCTGCAAATGGGGATCTGTCCTTACTGACCTTGGTTCCAAAGCCAGCTGGGAATGATAAATTCAGCACCTAGCACTGACTTTCAACCTCTTGACAAGATCTTATGTGAGTCTGATGTATTTACCAAAACTTAGAAATTAAAGAAAAAGGAAAGGAGAAACCAAAGATGCATAAAATGTGAAATGAATCAGCAGGCTAGTGAAAGCAAACATGTCAAGATGGCATTAAGCCACAACTGATGGAGTGGATTAGTGCAGACTTGGAAAGCATGGTTAAATAACCCAAAAGAATTAACCAAGCAGTGTACAGTTAGTACAAGTGGAATTATTTTCTTAATAATCCTGCAACTTTTGTATATAGCCCAGAATCCCATGGTCATTTTGGCTCAATGACTGTTCTTATTGCATTTTTGTAGCAATTCTTTGCTTCTCTGAGGTTTCCCTTTGATTTGTATGGGCAGTATACATTATCTGGCTGCATAACATGTTAAGCATGAGTTGAAAAATGTGCTTAAAAAAGACTTGCACAGTGCAGTCTGAAGTAATACAAGTATAAATCATTGTAGCTCCTTTGGGCTCAGTGAAAGGTCACCGATACTCACCTGTCTTGTGACCTGCAATAATAGATAGACTCAAAATAGTTTCACATAACCATATTCTCTGTCACCAGTTGCTGGTCAACCTCAGGGGTCAGAATGGGGTTTCCATCCAAAAGGAGTTTTCCTTTCACTCCTTGTTTTCACAATACATCAAGCTCTGCTCCTAGCTCTCAGGGGTTACTGCACTATGGCTATCACTCAGGACCAAGCAAGTCATTTGGTCCCAGGCTGCTCGTATCTCAACTCTGTCAATAATTCTCTGTGCCTGTGGGGTTTAATACTGAATTTTGCTTTCTATAAATGTTTCTTGTCTTTTGACCTGTGGCAGAGAGCAAAGTTAATTCTAGGGTAATTTCTTCCTCCCATAAACGGGCATACATGGAAAATTTGGGATGGTTTATAATCTCATAGCTTGTGCTTTCTTTGGTTTACACTTGTTTCTTGGCATGTTTTATAGCAGTGTCTGGAAAATCAATTTTTCTTTTCCAAGCTACAAAGCAGTACATGTGTTCTTAAACAAAATCCTGTCATTTTGACCAACATCCTCAGTTTTTCTTTCCTGGTGTTGTCATGAAACCCAGTTCAGTTCCATATATTTGCTCTTTACTTTCAGTGTTGCTTTTAGTGATCACAGTTTCAGAACTGCATGTGTATTAAGTGTTCTTCCAAAAGGGGTTGTTGTTTTTTAAGTTGTAAAGCTTTCTTTCTTCTGTCCTCCTTATTCATTATATATCTTCTTGGTTTAGAAAGTTAGATGGGTTAATGATAAGAATAATGGCTTAAATGCTTCTCAGATGTTGATTTATGGGAGGAAAAGGATTACAAATGTAATATTCCTGCTTTCATGGGTTGCCAGCCACGACAAGAGATTCAGATATGCAGTCCTGTGTCACCATGGCAGCTGTATGTCGCACTGCAACTTTGAGATGACCCAGGGAAACCCAGCAATCCAGCAGTTGTTTCCATTAGCAATGGATGTCAATATGGATTGCCCTGGGGAATGGAGGAGTGGTTGTAGGTTGATTATTCTTGGCATGATCCTACATTCCTTTAAAGTCCAACTTCCATTGGTCACATTGGAGCTGTGGATTCAGAAAGGGAAAGAAAACTCATGGTCAGTGAGCTTGGCTCCATCTTTTCTAAGGTTATGACTGTCTGCTTTACAAAAATTGATGGCTCTTTCTAGGCACCAAAGCAGCAGTGACTAATGCCCCTTATATAGGCTGCTGAAATACTCTTTCTGAAGCTTACATTCATCAATCTAGATAAAGAAACTTGCAGAGGCAGAGTCTATGGACTGATGTCCAGCTGGAATTGGAGCTCTGCCATGTTCCCTGTGCAAAACCCATAAACACTGCTCAGCACCAAGCCAGTAAAGGTGGAGCAGGTCTGTGTGAACACAAAGCTTTGGACAGTAGCACCAAGCTTTACCCAGTGTTCAGCATCACCCTTTCTGCCTCAGGGAGGTCTGTTTAACCTCATCCTGGCAGTAAGAAACTTAGGGAGAGGGCTTTGACAACCAAAAGAGAAAAACCTGTTGTGGAAGGACTGGAGAGCTCAGCAGGGCACAAAAGAGCCTATTCTCCTTTTCAGCAGCAGCAGGAGGGGGTATCTTGGACTCATTATTGCCTCCTGTGCATGTAGGACAGTTTGGTACCCACTGCTAGGTGGATGATGTCATCTCAGGGTCAATTAATCAGCCCGTGTGTAGGCAGAGCATATGCTTGACTATATCTGGTGGAACAGAATTTAATTACTGGATTGAGAGGTTTTTTAACACTGAAATTAACATCACCATTCTCATTTGAAATCAACTGGTCCGTTGAATTAATCTTGTGTTTGTGGTATTTGTCTTGTAAATGATGTTTTGATCTTTTATGGTAATGAACTGATACACCACGAAGCTTTGAAGAAGAGGGATAATGAAAGATACTGTCAAATGATGATGTTAATGGTTAAGGTTAAATGGAGCTTCTGCTGGTACCTGCTAAGGTGCAGAGATTCTCTGCTTTTCTGGGAGCGCTGAAAGCTAAACTGGGCATTTTAAAGGGCTACTCTGCACTGAGAGTGGTGTCCACCTGCACTGACATAGGGTGGCACCAGCAGGGCTTGAGTTTAAAGCTCTGAATGCTCAGGGTGGTACGAGAAGCGTACAGATCACACCACTGTCCCTCTGTTAGTCACTTGCAGCAGTGGAAAGGACGCAGCGTGGTAGTGATGGGCAGAACTGGGAGCACAGTCAGCACCTCACAGCATCTGCACACATGGAGATCTGCTCTAGACTGGAGCCTGTCTCACTGTGTGGATGCATAAATAGTGGAGATGTAGAAGTAATATTTGAAGTCATGAACTCTTCTGATATCCTGTAACAACATATTTTGTAAATCTATAGCATACTGGTTTATAGAGGATAAGGAAACAAAAGCAAATTGAAATGTTTTACATCTTACAGATATATTACCCCATAAAGTACAATGCCAAAGGAAGCAGACTCTCTATGCCTCGATTTGCACAGGGAATAGCAGCTAGGGAGGCAGCACGGTTGCAAGCAGCTGAAAAGAAACAGGGTTGTGTGTTCAAGTCCTTGCAGGAGAGTACTGGGAAAAACTGGATATGAAAATGGTCCTCATCTGAAGGAAAAGGGTTGGGATAATGCATCAAATCCAAAACCTGTTCAACTGATTTACAAGCAGGAATTTGAGAACATATTTTTGTAATAGAAATCTCTTACATTTTTCTTTCAACCTTTAAGGCACCCTTGAAAAAGAAATTTTGGAAGAAAGCAGGATGTTGCTAAAGGGACTCCCAGCAGTGGCGGGGGGGGAGTTGTTCCTTACTATCTCAACAACCCCCAACTGATTTTTGAGGGTAGTTGAATATGTTCTTTTTAAAAACAGACTTGAAGTTGCTTTACTCTTCAGAAGAATATGTTGGTTTCTCTTTAAAAGTCAGCACTTTAAATCTGCATCTATTGCTAACACCTGTAGTGGAGACAGAGGTATTTAACCCAGAGCTACGAAGCAGCTGAAAGCAATATCTTGTGTATGGCACAGGTGCTTTTTCTACTGCCCTGTTTTTCTTTCCTGGCTTTCTCATGTTTTTTCTCTTCACAAACCCACAGTGCTGCTTTCCTCCCTGCCATGTGTTGATCTCACTTAGCTGATTTTATTTTGTTTCTTAAAAAACTCTACTCCACTAACACTTGAAATTCAGGTCAAAGCTTCAAGCTTAGGCATGCCTGGGATGAGAGCACATTCAGCCATCAACTTTCAGTGCCTGATATAAGAAGAGACAAAATAGACCAGACATAAAATGTAAGCTGTTTGTTGTTTCAGAGGTGAGTTTGTGATATTAAACTAGAAGGAGATAAGTGATGCAGGTAAGGGGGTTTTAAATTAAAGTCTGAAATGCTGCTTTTTCTTTTGCTGCAAACCCGTTCCATTTTGCATAACCTTGCTACTAGAGGTATAAGGACATATAAGGACTTTGCAGTCTTGCTGCTGATACAAAGGAAGGACTTAATTGGTAGCACTATTATGAGTATTACCGAACAGATGGAGTATAGGTGGTGTGCCTGTGTGTGCAGTGGTAGCCTCCACTGGAGGAAAAGCTTTTCTTCATGAGGTTTTCTTACAAACCTCTGCTGGTTTATTCACATGTAAACACATGGTGTAGGTAAAACAGCATGTCTTTTGCGTTGGGACCTGGCTGCAGTGGAGTTTATGTAGCTGTTGTTTTCAGTGGAGTCAGAAACTCCCCATGAAACCTTCTGGTCTAGAAGCCAGACATGGGGAGGACAAAGCCTGGATAAACTGAAGTGCAGGCAGATCCATTTCTGATAACAGAGCTTTTAACTCCCCCAGTCTGTGCAGACCTTTAGTTTTACAGATAAGTGCTGTCAATAAGGGTGGGTATTAGTGCATAATACAATTTATTGCTGCTTGCCTCTTCTCTTTTTAGGAGTGCCCTTCATCTTGTTACCCAGGCATTCAATGCTATTAGAACAAAGCATGCAAAGCTAGGGTAGCTGATATTTTCTGTCCAAGCTTATTTGAAATTATACTGACCTGAGGGTTTAGGTGATTTGAGGTGATTTATTCATAGCTCTTGTGATGGCAATAGTAGGCTTACAGCAGGATTTAGGATTTCTGAACCCTGTGGAGCCTTGTTCTTGAGAAACACCCATCATTCAACTGCAGAGACTTGCAGAGGTGAAACTGGGTGAGCCTATGCTGTGAAGTTGGTAGCAAAGTTCCTGATGCCAAAACAACTCTTTGGATAGCGGGATGTTGGGTGGCCTGTTGGAGTGTATTAAAAAGTATCTTCTACTTTCTATTTACAAGAATCTGATGCGCGGATAGACTCCACAACTAGTTAAAAGTTGTAAAGTAGGTATGCTTTTATTCAGTGCTGAGGTGCATGGGGATAGCTCCTGCAAAGCATGCACACCTCAGGGTTGTTCTCCTTTTACATTTATTCTCTTAAGGTATACATAGACATGAGGTTGCTCAATTCGCCTATACATATTTAGTATCTATCCCCGCTTCGTATTATAATGAGCTGGAAGGTCCTTTGCACCTGCGCAGTGCCCCTTCTGATCATGGGCAGGGGTCTCAGGATGAAGTAAATGAGTCTTCCTCTTCTTAAACTTTACACCTTTTAATCTTCAGACATGGCCTTAGGGTCTGGTCGGGGCCCAGTCTGCTTCTCCTGCCGCTTATCAGTAGGACCAAACATCTGTGCTTTTGTCATGGTCTTAAGGCTTGGTTGCCCAGTCTGCCTCTCCCCGGCTTATCAGCAGGACCGTTCATCTGCTTTTGTCAGTGGAACTAGCATCTGCTTCTTCCCCTCCAGCAGTAATCAATGCCTTGGCAAGGTGGCAATGGCAGGTACTTAGGACAGACAATACTTTTGTTTAAGCAAAGGAATTCCTTTAACTCCCTTGTACAATTTCTCTGTATTACCCCCCTGTACATTGGTTACCCGTGTATCAAATCTTAGAATAAATTTTAGTTCATTTAGTTCATTGTTGTTCCCTTCTGACTGCTTGTAGAGGCTGCGCTGTGTTGTGCTGTCTCTGCCATGTATTTGCCCAATGGTGTGCTCAGTTGTGTATTGATGCAAGAGCACATAAGCTTGCACTGACAGGGTTTATGTTGACTTTACATGATAGGAATACAGGTGTGCATGCCTGCATTGTCCAGCAAGAGCTAAGGACTAGTCATTGTGTTGAGCAGCTGGTATTATTGGCTTTGGACCAGAAAATGTGATGTAATACAAGTGGTACCTGCTCTATCACCAAGACAGTCCAGGTAGTGCTCCTACTGCCAACTTTCTTCTCCACACTGACTTTGTTTTGAGGCAACGTTACTGATTGCAGTTCAGTATTTATAGTGCTGCAAGATGGTGCCTTGGAAAGCTGTAAGAGTAGACCTTTAGGCCAGAAGATTAAAAAAAAAAAGATTTATTTGTTTTCTATCTTAACCGGGTATATTCATCCCCTGCACTGATGTATTTTACCAATAGAATAAGGTAGAGAAGCTGATGTCCTAGCTGGATGAAGGAGAAAACCAGAAAATGCTGTGTTTGTTTCCTTCCTGAACAGCAAGCATCCCACAGCATTTCAGAGGTCACGCACCTACTGGGGCAAAGTTACCATGGGAAAAGGCAGCAGCAGAACTCAGGAGAATCTGTTTGTCTCGAACAAAACCTGTGCAGGGCACACAAATGCTCATGTGGCTGCAGGTTTGGGTGGTGAATTGATCTAGGTATTGGCATGATCACTGTGTTTATCCTGGCCCACTGTAAACATACTGTGCTGTTTACTGCAGTTAAAACAGTTAATTTCTCTAGGGCAATCTGAGATGCGCAACTCTGAACACTTCATGTTTGGGTTCTGGCTTTGCAGTGAATTCAGTCCCATTTCAGTCATTAGGTGATTTTGTGGGACTTCATAGAGGCAGCAGGATATTTTACAAGGTGGGCTTTCCATTCAGGTCTCATGGGATCAGACTGAAAATATCCTGAAACCTATTTCAAGAGATTGATGGCTAGCCAAACATCCAAGAAGCAACCAGTGCTTAACAAGCATCCAGTTTATCCACCATCTTAACAAAACAGTTTTGGTTTGAGGTTTTTAATTGTTTGGGGTTTTTTGCTACCTTTCTTATCAGAGTTGCAAAAAGAACCAGTGGAGATTGTAAATAGGAAACATCACCTGTTTTGGTATTTCAGTGTGATTTGATTTCAGGGTAGAAGTTTGCATCCTTATTAAGAGTGTAACTATGTTCCTAGCCTGTGTGCTTAAAGTTTTCCTTAAAAAAGAAAAACCACTTGCTTACACGATGTTTTGTTGGTCTGTGAGCCTGGGAATATGTCATGGTTTGCCACCTTCTGTTTTTGCCATTTGGAAAAGCTAATTTTGTTGCAGGGTTTGCTTCTAGCAACTTGTAGGCAGCAGTTGCAGCCAAGCGCAGGGAAGGGGCCCTCCTGAAGGACTTCTGTGCATTTTGAGAAGGTGGATTTTCTCTTTTTTTTCCTTTCCCTTTTCATTACTGCTTCTCTTTGCTTGGGGAAATTGTGCTCCCCACTGCCAAACTCCGCACTCTTTTCCTGAGGGCATCTTCTGTGCTTTTAAATGAGTTTCTGAAGGCCCCTGATTGTTGCCTACTTAAAGTCTGAGAGCTATAATCACTCAGACTCATTTCCCTGACTTAAAGAGCAGTGCAAATCACCGACAGCCTCAGACGTTGCCAACTTCTGAAATACAACTAAACACTAAATCTTCCATCAGTTTGTAATAACTCTTAAACACTGAAATTATTACTGTGACCTGATGTATGGGAGGAGATGACTGAGCAGATGATTAGATTGGGCTGAGGCTGAACCTGGGGATCTTACATGACTGATAAACAGAGGGGGTTAGATACATCTACTGTGCAAGGTATAGGAGCTTGATACTTCAGGTTTTTTTTTCAGTGGGAGACAAACACGTTTGTCTCCAGGGCATGTGTTTTCCTTCTCATCAAAACAAGATCATGTGGATGGCAGAACAATTTGTGTTGCTGCTGGCAACCCCCTAGGAGGAGAGAGGGGCAGGTGGAATTTGTAAGGGGTGAGGACTATGAAGAACTTTGAAACGCTTGGGATTTTACTTGTGACTTTGAGTAATGTGTTCCAAAAATAGGATCAGGCTGTCCTCAAAACAAATCTGGACATAGGACTTGCCTGTCTAACACCTCTGTCTGTAACAACTGATTAGAACAGCTGAAACCTATGAATGAAATGTTGGTAACTGTCACATTGTTGGATCTCAAGGAACTGAATGCTGTTAACTGAGAACTGGATTAGTGAGGTAAATCTAATGAGCACATGCAGCTATGCAGCCCTCAGTATCATTTTAGTTTAGCAGTGGAGCTGTGGTCATTAGTGATTAAGCTTAAGCAGCCTGCTGTTTAAAATCTCTGCTGGGATATGTGTTCAAGCACATTTGAATACTGAGCATATTTAAACTTGCACCCAGATCTTGTAGCTCACTTCTATTGATGTTATTCATTAACATGACCTTGGATGCCAAAATAACAGTCCTTGGAAAAGCCAATACTTCTGCATGTGATTAAAATATAAATGTGCATAATTATTACACTTTTCTCAGTTGTATTCTGGGAGTCTGTTCTTGTCCTGTGCCAGCATGTTCAGATGTTACTTCTTTTAAGATGGTTTTAAAAAGGAGAAGGTAAATGGGTCTTAGCTGAAACTCCAGTATGTCTTTATTTTTGTGGCTTAGATTTAGTTTATAACAATGAAATAATTCTGAACCTGTTAGGAAATGTTAGATGACACTGGGGCATCTGAAAAGAGTGTTAGTGAGGATAACTTGCAACCTTTTTGAACTTATATTCCATTTTTTCTTGGCTTCTTTGACCAAACATATCTGTCACATGGAAAGGTTGTTAGTGAAATGATCCCATTATAGTTCTTGATTTATATGCTGTTCCTTAATTCATGAAATAATCTAAATGCCAGAATGACCTGTAGGAAGTAGTCTTTATCAAGAAGCTGTGCACTGAAACAAGCAAAAATTAATAGACATGCATTTTAAGACCTATTTTTATCATTGTTTGGAAAGGAGATATTTGGAACTGTGGGGCAGTATGATGACATTGGAGCTAATTAATTTTAGTGAGACTTATTTTCTGTCTTTATTAGTGAGGATAGTAATGAGTTTGTAAATGCTATAGGTTTAGATGGGTTTGGATTGGGTTTACCTCTTCCTGGCTTTCCAGCACCGGTCATTAGTCATTCTCTTTGTGAACCTGCAGAGAACAGTGCTTGCCTTGGGGTAAGCAAGCTGGTGAGACCATTCAGCTCGGCTGCAGGAGCGCGGGGGAGGTAAATGACTCTAAAGATCAGGATGGAGAGGTGGGACAAAAATTGCAAGGCTGCAGTCTAAACTTGCTGTTTAAGTTGCAGTAGTGCTGAGGCTTCTATCTGGGACAGATTTGCACTGTCTATTTGGTGGTGTTTAGATGCAAACAAAGGCTTGGACCTTGACCTACAAAGATCATAAAAATGATTTGTCTACGTATTGTCCAGATTATATTTAGCATTTCCTGGGCATATGCAAACAACTCTTGGCTTAAGCAGCCTCCAGCCTAGGGCTTTGCAAGCAAACAGAGGCCAGGGTGGGTGAGACCTGTACATATGAATTAGGAAAATTCCCTGTAACTCACAGAACCTGTTAGCAAAGGAATTTCAAGGTCATTCTCGAATTGCTGCCCAGCCTGTATAATAACTCGTATATTGTTATTTTGGAATTCTGATGGCATTCTCCAGAGTTCTAATATGTATTTCCTTCCTGTCATGTCTGGCATAGAGTGGTCCCTTATAAACCCTAGTGATGAACTACCCCAGTTTAAAATTGATCCTATTTGGTTTAGGCTACATTGTTGTATTATTGAGTCTTTAATGCTCCTGAAAACTGTTCCTTAAAGGCAGTTTGATTTAGATTGTTTCGTTGTAACACCTCAGAATGATGTACCGACTATTCCTGCTACTTCTATTCATAACAGGTAGGTGGGGGCAGAGGGTGGAATAGGGAGGATGTCACATACAGTGTTATGCCATTGCACAGTTACAGAAATATTAAATAATTGAAAACTCTTTAATCAGTTCAGCTGCAGTTTGAGCTTGAAAAAGAAAGCTTTATATTGTAACCCCAATGCAACAAGAAAACCCTGGTTTTCTTCTACATCACTCTAAAGAATGGAGCAGAAATGACTCTTCCACTGGGAACAGTGGGTCCACCTGCAGTGGTTTTGCCTTGGAACCTATGCTTCGTGACACTTGAATAAATTGCTCATTTTTCTTCCATATCAATTCGTTTAAGCTGCTTCAGCAGGTTCCGTCTGAAAGATGGTTCTGGAAAAGGACAGACCTGTGAAAGATATGGCAGGTGTGCTGATAAATTTGGAGCTGATTGATCACGGGTACGAGTAGAGTGGGTTTAGTTAATTATAACTTCTTACCCTCATTGTGACATCCCTGAAGGGGGGTTTTGTTTTACTAATATTTAAGCCAATGATCAGATCCCAAAAAGTTGCTTGAAGGAGCAAAGCTTCTCTTAAACAGAAGGCAAGGCAGAGAGCAGCAGTGGAGACTTACAGAGGCAATAAAGCATTTAAATGTGCATCAGAGCAGACTGCTGAGGAAGGTTGTGCATCACCTCACTAGGGTTGTTTCACAGGGCTTGATGCTCTGAATCCATGCTCTTTTCCTGCTTGTGTGGTCACCCATGCAGTAGAGAATTGAGTATAAAATGAAGCAGTGGTGGCTTTCTGAATCCACAAAGCCTCGGAAGGCAGTGGCTCTGAGAGAAGCCATCCTCACTTTAGTGCCTCTGCAATTGCTACTCTTCATTCTGGAAGCATTAAGGAGTAGCAAATGGATGCTCTAAGCAGCTGTGATGCTGGAGGTTACCTTTCATAACTTGCCACCAGCATCTTGTAGGATCAGCTTGTGCTACAGTTACCTGTCTTGGTTTGGTAAGTGAGCTGCCTTAACAAGGACCATCATGGCCAAATCCATAGGAACATGTCTGCCCCAGCTCTTAGTGAAGTAGGAGGAACAGGTGAAGACTGAGAAGGCTGCTTTTGTAAATGAAAATCTACATCTACTTGGTAGGGTGGGGAGTTAAAGGGTGGAGGGAGTTGTGAGAAAAAAACACTTCAGAAAAGTGAAAAATGGAAGTGGGAAAGAAGGAAAAGCAAAGGTCAGGAACAGTGATAGTCCTGAAGGTGTACATATGGCTGTTACTGAATGAATGGTAAGGTACTGAACAAATAGTAATTAAAATCCTAGCTACTATGTAAATGCCAGATTATAGCTGTGATCTTTTTTGCAGACTTTCCTCTGATGTGAGTGGGAGTCGATATGCTACCCTTGGGAATGCTTAAGCCTAAATATATGCTCAAAACCATAGAGATTCAGTCTTCTTCCTGGCATGAGTTGATGTCCCTTTGACACGTACCAGCAACACACTGAGGTTTCTATGAAGAATGTAGCTGGGGTTGACTGTTCAGTGTTTCCCTACAGATGAGGGTGTTCCACTGATACCCTCCTGCACAGCATCTCCAGTTTGTCTGGATTTATAACCTGATCCAGAACTGAGCATTTCATTTACTCCTGAAAAATGTGGTCATGAGACTGTATGGGGGAAACTATGCTCTCACATGAGTAGGAAACATTTCACACTCTTAAGAGAACAACTGGAGTCTCCTCAGGTATTCACAGTGGATGGAGTGTTTTATTCATCCTTAGGTAGACATGGTGCAAAGAGTGCAGTGTGCTGGGGAAAAGCTATTGACAACTTATTTGCTGAACACATCTCTATAGTTCTGTTTCTATAGCAACCCTGATGTGAAATGTGTTGCTAGAAAAACATTAGTTACTATAGAAACAACTTCCCTGTCAGTGAAAAGTTTACTTTGTAACACATGATACCTAATATTAGTTTTTTTAAGTTAAACCACCCACATGTGTGTTGAAATCAATAAACAGATCATTGTGCTCAAGGCTACATAGCTGGAAATGTACAGAACTCGCATGTCTTCCACTAAAACCATCTGCTTGGCTTTGACTGAGATCAGAATAACTTCTGAGTAGCAATTAAGATAACAAATGTTACATTATGCACAGCACAAGGGACTCTTGAAATACTTGTATCTGAAATGTTATTTGAGACCCTTAAGGTGGGAAATTGGTCAATTTGGGGGTTTTGTGGATCAAATTCTTTACATTAAAAAAAAAATAAAAATCACAAGTACTAGGTTAAGTTACTAGTCTGTGTCATTCACACTTGTCCTAATGGTCACTGGGACAAGTTTTGATTGGCTTTTCTTAATGTCACTTCCTAGAAATAACTTTCTGAAAATAAGGCTTGAATCTGGTTTTTCATAGAATCATTCAGGTTGGAAAGATCTTTAAGATTGAGTCCAACTGTATATCCTGCTGTGCTGCAGTGCAGTAATGCTTCTGCTAACCCTAAAACACTTGCAATTTGGGTAATGGGCATTGACCAGTGCATGACTTGAGGAGGTGGAAAGCACCTCAGCAATACTCTTTGCTTTGGGATCTCTCCCACGTGGTTTTGCTGTTAAAGCCTGGGCTACACTGTGGTTTGCGAGCACAAGAATTAGCTTACCAGCCTTAACAGTGTCACTCTGGCACTGAAAGTATCAATGGAGGTGTAGCAACCCTGGTGGGCAAATCTTTTTGGTAACACAGGGCTAAAGTCAACTGCACCCACAGAATTGCTGTCTTGCCAGGTAAGCCGACCCTCTCAAAGGAGATGTGATGGCATCAGACCTGTTTAGGTGTGAGGAAGGCTGTTGTTATGGAAGTTCATTTTTCTGAGTAATGCTTTGATTTCCTTTGTTAGGCAGTTCATTAGGTTATAAAGTGCCAACAGCAAGGAGCAGTGGTGGAGATTTAAATGTCACCAAAGTAATGATCATCTGTCACCTCATTATGATTTCATATATAGATCTCTTCTCTTGCAAATATGAGACTTCCTTGTTCAAAAATGATGCAGGGTGTAAGGCTGTTTCTCAGCTGGAGAACATTCTTCTGTTATTCAAGCTTTGCTGTGTATATTAGGTGAGTACTGCTCTGAATTACATTGGTATGAAATGAAATCACTGCAAGTTCACTAGTGCTTGTGGGGGATTTAATGTAAAGTATTTCCTGCCTTTTGTGGTTTTAATTGCTAGCTGGTTTTGAGTGCTGCATTACATGACCAGATGATAAAACTAAAGTAATGGATTAGCAGTCCTAAAAGAACAATTTCCTATTGTTTCTGCACTTAGAGCATTGCGTTAATGAATCACTGTGCTTTACAAAGCGCTTCCACACCGCCTCCTGTGAAATACATACTGTTAAATATTGCCATAACTTTATGGTTGAGTACATTGTACTGCAGATATAGGGAGCTGTTTTAAGCACCATGTTCAGCTTAGTTGGGAAGTCTGAGGGCTTTGAGAAGGATTTGGCTCCTACGGGTTTCATAGACATCAAGTAGGGTGTGAGGCAGTATATCACCTTTTCTCTATAAATCAGCTGAAATATGGAAAAGCTTTTTAATTGTTACTTGTACTTTTCAGTTCATGATGAACTCAGCTAGGAAATAACTTTGGTTCAGAAGTTTCTCAACTTTTGTTCCAGGTTTGTCATCCAGTTTCTAGCCTAGAAGCTTCCCTCTGAAAAGATGGTTAAAGGCCGTATGTTGCTAGGCTGGAGAGGGGAGTTGTTCCTGGAATAGTGGTGGATAAACCAGTGAACATGTACGGTTTTACAGATGTGCAAAGATTCAGATGTGACAAGAATGAAGGCATGGGGGTTGTGTGCACAAATGCAAAATAAGGTGCAAAAGGAATCTTTCTGCATGGCTTTTGTCTCCTTCTAGAGGACACAGCACTGTCCCCTTGTTAATAGTCTGGACATACTGACTATGAAAATAATCTGCTCCATGCCTTCAGTGTGATGGAGTGGCAAATGTGTGACTCCTGGGATCAACAGGGTGACTGTGGTCTTCTACTGTTGGACTAAATTCTGTGCTTAACTGTATATGCCCTTGAGGTTGGAGGGAGCTTGTAAAACCTGATCCTTGACTGAAGAGGGTCTAGAAAGAAAAATGGAGCCATTAGATGGGTGTAGGGATGTGTATGTTACCTCATGGAGCAGGGAAAAGCATGGTGCAAAGGTGGCCTCAGTGGACAGGAGAGATCTGCAATGGAAGGTATGCAGGAAAGAATGAAGAAACTGTGAGGTATTGTTCCAGAAATGTAATTTCTGAAGTTTTTTCTGCTGAAGTTGAGTACGTTCTTATCATGTGATAGTAGGTGTCTTTGTCCACAGTCTCAGATTATCTCACATCTTTGAATGAAGCAAAGAAATTACATCTGTTGGAGGGTTGCAGGGTGATTGTTTTCAGGCCTTCTTCATCAGGTGACTTACGCATACTCTGTGGTTTAGGCCATTTTGGAGGGTTACGTTTAGGAAGTTGTTAGAAATTAGAATTTATGTAATTCCACCAGCCTGATATTTTTAACTTAAATGCTGCAGTTGCAAAACTCAGTGCTGCTTTCAGCTCTTTAGCTCTTCTACAGCATTTGCCAGTTCTGTTTAATCACTGTATTTCATGCTGTCTGATCACCTGCAAATAGATCTCTTGAAAAGTCCTTTTGAGCCAGAGAAGGTAGGGTGGAGCTGGCATGAGTCTGGTCTGGAGCAGAGCTGAGGGGAACAAGGTTTGTGTCTCCTTATCAGTCGATGAGCAGATCAGGCAGCCTTCCTCTAAAGGATTCGAAGTCAAGAGGATTAGATTGGCCTCCTGTTTTCTGAAGAAGTCTGAAACTTGGAATAGAAATGCGAACGCACAAGCTGTTGTTTCTGGACTCCTATAATAGCCTTGTTCTTGGTGCTGCAGGAGTTTTCCTTCAAGCACATTTGTGTGGCACAACTGTGGGATTGAGTGATTGGTGGGATCCATCTGCCTGTCCTCTGTGTGGGGCCTGGGGTACTGGATGAAAACAAGAGCTGTTACTTTGGTGCAAGGCAAATATATCTTCCTACTAGCTCTGGTGCATTCCCAGCCAAGTTTCACTTAACTCCTCTCTCTCCAGGCTGTGAGGGTGATTCTGCTTCTGTCTGGCAGGGCTGACCTAGTGCCTACCTGCTCTGCAAAGCAAAAGGTCTATGAAAAGCTTAGGAAGCTCCTTAGTGACTAGGTGGGACAGGATCTTGCTTAGCAATTCAGAGAAGAAAAAGGACTTCCTTTGCTTTAAACGCCACTGAGCAGAACCATTGGACTGCTCCCATCATTTCCGTGCTTCCTTGAGAGGAAGATGCTCAGGGCAATGTGGCTGTACCCAAGAGGAGGCTGTGAAGAAACAAAGGGCAGTATTACAGTGTGTGGTCTTGTTGCCGGTTTGGCAGCACGGTGTTATGCAATGAATTTGAACTGAACCAACCTGGATCAACTGGCAATGTGCTGGTTGGGTTGGGTGGCTTCTATTTGGTCCCCCATTCTTTTTCTGCATTTCCCAATGGGGCTGCAGGGAGTGGGACTGGCTACCTGGGCTGTGCCTTGCAACCGAATGCCTTGGACATGCCTGGATGGTCAGACCCACAAACTGCTGGTTCTATGTCTGTGTATCTTAAAGCTGTGTAGAAAAGGTCATACCAATCTTGTGATGTAAGTTAGTTGAAGATGTCAGGAGTAGGGTGCAGGTTGAGGATATTTGGGTTGTTTAGAAGTCCCAAACTTCTCAGCATCCAGAAATAACACAGGGGTTGGTTCTTTACAACACTTTGTTCATCACCCCATAGGGAAGCTTGAAAGAAGCCCTAAATTCAGTACTGCAGAAGAGATCCCAGGAGCTTCAAGCAAGACTGAACTGCGGCTTGCAGATTTCTGTCTGCTTTGCTCAGAAGAACTAAAAATCCATGACTGGTCTTTGAATTGTTACTGCCACCCTTGATCACCCTAAGCTGTTAATAAACCCAGAGGAATGAAGGCTTCCATCCAAAAGACATAAGGAGGGGTTGGTAAATAGTACTTCACTGAGAGAGTGGCCACTAGAATGATCAGAGCTGTTATTTGATTTTAACTCAGGACTTTTAGGTTTAGGTTTCCAGATGCCCTTGTTAGCATGATAACTCTTAATGCATAAATTGAAATGTGTTTCTATTGGAACATCTCTGGGGCAGTTACTCCTTTGTGAACCTCATGGAAGTAAGGGCTCACATAGGCAAAATCTTGGTTGGAGCTGACTTGATTTTGTGACTGGGTAGAAGGGATTTCTGGAGCCAGTGTTTCAGATCTTTAAACAAACCACAGCTCACAAGTTTAACCAGTTCTAAGCATTTCACTGACAATCTGGGCGTAAATTTCACTATGGCTTCATTAATACCCTCAAAGCAGGGAAAGGAGTAAGAAGCCATGCTTTTCTGCACTGGTAACTTAAGGACAAAATGTTCTAATTTGGGCACCTTAAATTATACCTATGAATAAGCATGTCCTGATTTTTTTCGGAGGTGCCAAACACTTACAATTCTATTGACTTCAGTGGAAAATGGAATGAGCCCAGTACATGCTTTGGATAATCATGTTGTGTAACAGAAACATGATGGTAATTTATGTTCAAGAATCTTTTATCACAGCACTGAACTCTGCAGTTTGAAAGAAGGAAAATTCTGAAGAGTTGTGCTGAGACTCTTCATTCACCTCCCTTGTACCTGCACAGCATTTCTGATGTGCAGGTGCAGGATACCTGCCCTGGTGCTAGCTTTCACCTATCTCAGCGCTGCCTTGTGTAGTTAAACATCAGCTGAATGCCTGTGACTTGGGAAGTTTTCAAAGTTTGGTAGCTTGATGCATCAGAGTCTAGAAACCCTTCTGGCACAAGATGTCTATGGAGTTTAAACACACATTGGCCTACTGGAAGGGTGTGTGCAGCGGCTAACAGTGCTTGCATCTGCAAAACACATATGTGAGAATGTACATGAACAAAAATAAAGGCTGGGAGTGCAGCGTCTTCTACTCTTTATTGTGTAAATCAGGGATGCACCTTCCAAGCTGTTCTTGTGCAATAGCTCCCACTCCAGGCCCTTTGCCTTTCATTAGGAAGAGTGGCCAGTGTGTGTAATAACCACACATTCCCTTGGTCCTCTCCCAGCACTGTTGTTTGCTTTCAGCAAGGGTGCAGGGAACTCTGAGTGCAAACTAAAAATAGAAATAAAAATGAAGTGAGAAAAGAAATCAGAGCACCTAAAATCCAGCACTATCTTTAATCATAAGCAGAGAAAAATGTATCGAGTGTTGTTTGATCACAATCTAAACGCAGCCTAAACAACCCTTTGAATTTGTAAATGACATGCACTAGGGGTATTTTTAGCTTGTGTTGCTCAGATCTTGAGGATGAGATTTTTTTGTATGTTTTAGCTTATCACATTTCTAGCATAATAAGCTCTCATTTTCCACAGCAGTTTAATTTACTGTGAGCCTATTCTGTATGCAAATAACATGTCTTTTTGTGGTCTCCAGTGGCAAGATTATCTTTATTCCAGGTGGATTTAAGGTAAAAACAAAAAAAAAATACCTTATTGGAGGGCGAGAGTGTAAACAAGACAGACTTTCTTGGGCATGTTTTCATTATCAGTTACTTGGGGTTTTGTCCTCTTTCAGGTTGATGTTCCAGTGAAAATGTGGCTAAAATTCTTATCTCTCGGGAGTATCAAAAAAACAGTTTTTGTTACATTTTCTGATTGAGGCATGTGCTTTTTTCCCATACTATCAACAGAACTGTGTTCAGAGGACTGTGCCTTCTCCTGATTTTGTGAAAGAGCTTATTAACACCTGAACCAAGTGTCCTGGTTTCAGCTGGGATAGTCTTTCTTAGTGGTGCAGTGCTGTGTTTTAGCCTGAGAATAATGCTGATAACACACTGATGCTGCTCAGGAGCACTTGCTCTGATCAAGGACTTTTCAGTCTCATGCTCTGCCAGCAAAGAGCTGCACAAGAAGCCAGGAGGGAGCACAGCCAGGACTTGAACTAGCCAAAGGCATGTTCTCTACCATAGAACATCATGTTCAGTATTGAAACTGGGGCAGTTGGCTAGGAGGGGCTGATCACTACTTGCGGAAAGGCTGGGCATTGGTCAGCAGGTGGTGAGCAGTTATACTGTACATTATTTGTCTGTCTTGGGTTTTACTTCTCTCTCTCTTTTTTCCCCCCGTTATTATTTACTTCAATTATTAAACTGGTCTTATCTTAACCCACAGGTTTTACCCTTTTCTGATTTTCCTCCCCATCCCACTGGCAGGGGGTGAGTGAGTGGCTGCCTGGTACTTAGTTGCCAGCTGAGGTTAGACCATGACACCAAGTTTTTGTTGCAATGTTAATGTCCTTCAATGTTTGACCTTCCTTTATAAGTATGTAGGCAGCCTTTTTCTCTTGTAAGCCTTCCTACTGAGCAGTTCAATGTTTGAGGCTCAGATTTTGAGAAATCATATGTGCTTGAGTGTGCTTAGTGTGGTCATATGTTCCATCACTCTTGTGCAAGTATGAAACGCTCTTTAAAATAAATAACCTAAGTTTCTAATACATTGTTCTACTGAATGGCTTCCCCTGATAATGAAGGAGCAGCTGAAAAGCTCAGTCTTATCTTCAGAGCATTCCAAACTGGTGCCTGGAAATAGGTTCAGAACTTTGGAATATAGATATAGTACAGGTACAGAAGACATGTACAGCTTTTATGTGATGGAAGGACTGAAGTAAAAACCAACTAGTTTTCAGAGTGTTTCAGAACAAACTGGTGCTCAGGTTTAGTTTTATGACAAAAGAGAATTAATTCTCTGCTTTAGGGGCCAATGGCCCAGATGCTTCTGTTTCAGAGCCAGGTAGTCTATTGTGGAAATATAAGTACTTGAGGCCTGTGTGCTGGAGAGGAGATTTGCTGTTTGAGGCAACTAGGAGGAAGCAGGAAAGCCTGGAAGAAGGTGGAAAAGCATAGCAGACTAAAGGAAGAGAAAAGCAGGAACAGAGGAAGAGATTGAGGCAGGCAGTCCTGAGGAAAGAAGTGAATGGGGGCTATCCTCAGCAATCCTTTGCTTTGACCAAAGTTGTCTCCCAGCTGTACAGAGCTACACTGTAGTGTTAGCCTATGCAGAACACCATGCCATGCATGGAGTACAGCAACCATGTACTCAGGATGGAACTGACCCCACACCTCCTCAAGAGATGACTTTGTGTCCTTCCTGGAAAAGGACCCAAGGATGACTTTGCAGTGAATAGGCTGCCATTTGGAGGCACAGCTTTGACAGGCTGTGTTGGCTTCCACATGTCTCATTTAGACCCAGAGCATGTAGTTGTGGACCAGTGACAATGAAATAAATCTGTCTCTGAGCTGCTGATGAACAATGAGTTTTGGAAATACAGACTGAATATGACTCCAGAGCTGCTCTGTTCCAGTATCTGAAAGCAAGTGGACATGCTGTCATAAGCAGAATGGGAGTCCTGTATTTTGACTGATAATTAAATTCTCAACTCTTATTTAATATCTGAAGTACAACAAACTATTCACAGGAAGCATGGCTCTTCCTCCCTCATTCCTAATGATTAGTCCCAACAGGTTTGCTGAAATCAGTTGAATTGATTGCTTAATGAATTTCAGGGCTCTTGGCAATTTCAGTGAAAATGTTGAGTACCTCGAGAATTGGAGACTGTTTCATTATGGACATGGCTGGAGCCAGGCTCTGAGCTGCAGTTCAGCACAGCTTTAGGAACTACACTGACTTCAGCCTGGATTTTCTTTACCTGCATGTTACTGTCCATTTGACATTTTGCGATCTTTGCCATCTCCTCAATTCATATAGTTGTCATAGGAACTATTTCCTAAGCTGTGTTCTGACTTGTTCCACAAGGCACTTTATGATAAAGTGTTGACAGGAAAGCACAGCCATAGATTTTTAAATGTCACCAAGATAACTACCAGCATTCAATTACAGCTTCAGATAAAGATGAATCCTTTCTGCAAATGTAAGTGTGACAGTCAAAAGATGTGCTGAGGATGAAGGTGATTTGTGATACAACAAAGATTTCTCTTGTCACTTTGCAAGGTTAATTGTGCCCATTCTGGTTTTGGTAACACAAGTGTAGCATAGGTTATTGCTTGATTCTTCAGTTGATGTCTTGATAGACATTGATCACTTGGTGTTCTGTTGGTGTTGTGTTTCTGATTTTATTTTATTCTGCTCCATGAGTGAGCCTGTTGCTTTATGTGCAGCAGACCCGGGGTTTATCTCAGTGTTGCTCTGTAATGCTCAAAGTAATTCTGCTTTAAATGGCATTTCTCTGGGCTTACATAAACATCCCAGAGACCAAAGCAGGAATCAAACTTGTCTGCAAATCTCTCAAAACCTCAGACTGTCTCATTCGTCCTAACCCTGAGAAGATCAAAGTTCCAGGGCTTGTGGAAATTAGGGAGAGTGGACAGACAGAGCAAACCTTTGTATGTTAGAGAGGGTTTTTTTGAGACTAGGAGACAGTGATAGTGCATTTGTGTGTGGGATCTGAGGGATAAAATGAAGAGGAGACAGAGGCAAGATACTATCAGGGTAAGAGTCTGGCAGGGTATAGATATAGATATAGATGGTTTGGTATCAGAGATTGTGCTCTTAAGGCTGGTCTTGGGTTCTTCTGAGGCTGTGGGCAGTTGATTGAAGGCAGAAGGCCTTTTGTGAGCAGTGTAGATGCTGAAGACATGCCCCTCAAATCAGTTGAGGCTCTTGTGTGGTTTTGAGGTTGTAGCCATGAGAAGAGCTTCTCCTAAAGCTGCCTCAGAAATGCCCAGTGAAAGGCAATGCAGTGCTGCTCCTTTTGTTACTCTTGACCAATTTGCTCTTCCCTGTTATCTTGCATCCATTAGTTTTCAACATCTTTTCATAGAGTGATAAGTCATTTGGTATCATTAAAGTGAAATTTAAGGTTATTATACATTCATTTCTCTGCCATTAGGAACGGTCTTTACTTTCTCAAATAAACCACCTTATATTTTTTTTCTTTGAAGTTTCCCATTAAAGGTGAAAAGAACAGATCCTGACAATGTCATCTGAGGAAAGCAATTATATTTTAAGGTGAAGTGTTTTGTGAACAGCATCCTGACTTCTTGGCAGAGCTAAAAATAACTGACTGGTTAAACAGCTTATCAGTATGTGGAGACCTGGAAGTCTTGGGGGTAATTCACTTTTACTTTCAACTAATAATTCCATGCCAAATGTTGTTCCAGTGTTGGAATCGTAATAGAGGGGGCACAGGTGGCTTCTTCAAGTGGGTAAAGTAACATAGATCTGTTTAAAGCAGCCTAAACCCTCTAGCAGTTTAATTCTACCAGCACAAATTGAGGCATCAATTTTCAGATGGTTTTGTAGTGCAAAACACTTGCAGAAGTTTTGTGTTTGAACCAAATCCACAGTCCTCTGAAAGTGCAACAGCAAGTCCTGGCAACCTAATAGCTGGTTGACAGCTGGCAGTCTCGTTCACAAATACCAGCACATCTGTATGCACATCAATGCAATATCCACATTCCTTCTGCCATCTGCTTTTCCAGGAGGATGAAATGGTCCATGAGTAGATATGTTCCAGGCTTGGTCCTTGCCAGGGCTGTTCAGGGCAGGGGAAAGAGTCCAACAGCATCCTCCATATGGTTGTTTTCAAGCCTGTTGGAGGTTGGAGCTGGCATTTCACACTGCTTGGAGAAGGCAGAGAAAGCCTGTCCATTAGGAGAGCAGTCTTGGGTCTCTGTGTAAATTGAGTAGATTTATTAGCTTAATTTACCATAAAACTGTAAGAGATCTTAGTGGAAAAGATGTCTTAGTGACCTGAACAATGTTTTTTGGCCCTTGTCTTTTGCAGGGCACATACATCTCTACCTGCTGCTCTATGTAATGAAAAACCTGATCTGCCAGATGTTTCTTGGCCTAATACAGTGGGGATTGGTTGCTGGTGTCGGTGTACAAGGCTTACTGCCTGCTTGACAAAGCCTTTGAGACATAAGCCAGACTGTGCTTTTTTGCACCCAAAACTCAAAATGAATATGAAACTCCCCAAGATAAAAGGGAAATATGGGCAAACCACAAAGATATGCAGAGCACTTTTCCTCACTTGACAAGTAACATGAAATCCAAACAAAGGACTGTGATTTCTGTGGGATTTTCCATGTAAGGGGCCCAGTGGAGGTGCAGCGTTTTCTGCCAGGACAGTTTTGTTTGTTCTGTTTCTTGTAATGTGGGGAGCTTTTTGTCTTTAAGAGTTGGGTTTTTTTAAGTTTCTTTAATCATCATAATCCCCTTTCACCATGAGCCTGTCTACCAACAGAACGGTTGTCCTTCTTAATGCCTCTATTTCTGTCCTTCCCCCTGCCCCTCCTCTTACTTTTCCATTCCAGGCACATTCTTGTTTGGATTTCAGCCCTTCAAGTAACACTGCACTAGGAGGGGACACACTCCTCAGATGTCTCCATCACTGGCTAAAGTTCCTTGGAACAAATGTAATTACTGAAGAATTTTTGCTGTTTTTTTTTCTTTTGAGGAGATAAAGGGGGTCAGATTCTAGGGAATTTTTTGTCTTGGAGAGAATTTCTTTCCTTGGGAATATGCCCTGGTAAGAAATCCTGTGGGAAGGAGTACTGACACTGTACATGTAATGTGTGGATACAGTTGTGCTTCTTGCCTGGTTAAAAGAAGTCTGCTTGTGCAAAGAATTTGGGCAGGCATGCATATAGCAATACACTCTCCTTTTGCCCTGTTGCTGGGGGAAATGAACTGTGTTACTGTTATGAAGACAGGTTGACAACAGGAATCCCATGTTTCTAAGCCAACTGCTGCAAATGGGAAAGACCTGGTTAGCTCACATGGATGTGGGTTCTTACGAGATCCATCTCAGATGAATGTTTCCCTTCTCTCTCTCCCCACTGAAGAGTGGCTTGGTTACTGTGATCTACTCACACTTTCTGTAACAGTGTGAGGTCACTGGCTGATGAGAGTAAATTGATGATTGTGTGCTTCAATTTGGCCCATAGGAAGGGCTGATTACAATCTCAGTATTACCACAAATTCTCAGATGCAACTCTTACACCCACTTGAAACCTCTTGTTCCTGACAAGTCTTAAAGGAAACTGATATTGTAGAAATGGAACTGAAGTGGGAACGAGAGGGTGAATGAAGGATTGGTAAACTATGTATCTGTCTGAAACTGAAGTTTCTCTGCTGTTTAAAGGCCGTTCTTCAGTTTTAATACATGTGAAACCCTTAGATAATTTTCTAATACTTCAAAATATGTCTAGCAAGAAAAGAATGGTGATAGTTTTGTTTCTCATCTCCCCCTTCTGCCTCAAGGTAAATTCTCGTGAGGTTATACTTGACAATTTCTGAATCATAGTTTGACAGCTCTTCAGGGTATTTGCTGTTAAGCACACAGCTTGCTCAAAAGCTCTGTTGGACTTGAAGCAATCCAAGCAGAGAAGAAAGCAGATGGGAGGATCCCCTAAGTGGCTTTTTGGTGACTGAAAAAATGCTGTAGTATAGTAGAAATAGTTCTCATTTTGCTTTTAGAGACATGCGTTTGAACTGGTGATTTGCTGATTTATTCTTTAACTTTACACTTCACGAGACAAAATCTTGGGAACACTGAAGCAGTCCAGTCCTCTGAGGATTTGTTCTCAATACATATAGTTCTCAGACTCTGGAAGACAAAGCTCTGTTTACTGCTGGTTGAATCACAGCCTCTGGCTTCAGAGGCACCAGATTATGGAGGAATCCAGAGTTCTTCTGGTTCTGGTGTACATGTAGTCGCTATATATCCTTTACTTGACTCTCTCAGGCTGCAGACACTTCAGAATGATTGTCCTTGTCCACTGCGAAGCACAAATGAGTTTCTTCTATTAAAGGATCCTCGCCACTATTCCAGTACCATTTTTATGTCTTTAATGCTAAGATTCTTTAAAACCAGATTGAGAAGCCAGTTTGGCAAAACTTCTTTCCACATTTATATTTAAAGTGCTTCAAATGACAACTAAAAAAAACCCCAAAAAGGATCTGTCATGTGGTACTTCACTCCTGTTAATATAATCAGGCTATCTCTTTTAGGGTCACACACTGCTGGAGATTGCTAGTGTTCCTGATGAGCAGGAACTAGCATTCACTTTATAGGAAAACTGTAATATAATGTAGCTGCAACATAACTAGCCAGGAAAGCCTGGTTAAGATACAAGCATGTGTTTTGTAAGCTGAGGATTGTGAAACTCAACATACAAGGAGGTAAGAATATGATTTTAATTAGCACTGTTTTTCTGACTTCTTTGTTAGGTAATCTCTGCGTTGGTGCAAACCAGATAGTATTTCAAGTTAGGAGAAACTCTAGAGTAGGTCCTAATGTGGTCTTTGGAGTGTTACTGTCATCAATTTTCTTGCTATCTCTCAGCTAGGGAAGAAGGCACCAGTGTTCATGGATATTTGGACTACAAGCAGGAGAAACAGCTGTAAAATGCCTGCAGTGTTGTGGTGTTGATGGCTGGGTTGTGTGTCTGGGAAGCACTTTGAAATGATGATGCTTGCAGAGGAGAGTTTAATTTCCTCATAAATAAGCATCCCAAAAGGTAAGTACCACTGAGCAGGAATGAGGTCTGAACCAGGACCTCACGTCTTGGAGGTGAGCTTCAGCCAGCATCTGCAGGCAGATCAGACTTCCCAGACCTTCCTTTTCTAACCTCCCCAAAAATATGTAGCTGTGTATGTGAATGTGTGCATGCATTCACATACATTTTCCTTTGTCTCTCACATTCATATCCTAATGTGGAAAGCAGAAGGAGCAGGAAGCTAAAATGCTGAATTTATTTCCACAAGTGTTGAATGGAATTGCTTTATTTTTCTTTTTGTGTCATCTTTGATGGTATGTGTTCTGAACTGGAGAGCTGGTAAAATATGAATCAAATCTTAAGCAAGCTAATTTAGTAATTAAAAGGAATGTTGATGGTCTTAATTAGCAGCATATTAGCATGCTGTGAGCACCAGAAGTTCTACTGAGTTGGTTAGTTTGACTGATTCAATTGTATTTATTACTAATTAATGAAATGTTGTTATCATTAATGCTTTTTGTAATTTATTTGTAGGATGTTAATTGTGCAAAGTTTTAAAGCTGCACTAAATCAGTGTTAGAATGAGATCTCATACATATGGGGCTGTTGAAATGATGGTGACTAATAGGTTGTGAGCTTTGGATGAGGTGACTCTGTACTACACTATTTCTTAAAATAATGTTTATGTGAATGCATCACTTGGTGTGGGCTTCATGACAATTAAGAACTTTCATCCTAAACCTCTCTAATAAAATTGAGAAGCCACTTAAGCACTCTCAAGAGCACCTTTTTGTACTAAATTTATTAGCTTAATAACCTCTAATGAACAGATGTTGAGTTACAGTATAAATGAAGATGGTCCAGATTCTCATTAGTCTGGGTTTTGTTGTAGTAGTTTTTTGTTTTGCTAATGTCATAAGAATGTCCTTTAAGGGTGAATGTTGGAGCTTGTCTGGTGTTTTGCTATAACTCACTCTACATTAAATTAATTTTCCATGCTTTCTCTTAAAAAACCCTAGCAGGATCAGCTATGGTTAAAGCTGAGTCCAAAATGAAGTCTTAAATTCACATGTTCTGCAGATGATTGCAGCAAGTTTGGGATCCAATTGTAAGACTTTTAAGGTCCTATATCTAGCAAAACATAATAGCAATATGTTTTAAATTGCTGCCTGTTGTTAATGTTTTTATGCAGAGGCCTCAAATACTGTACATGACTGTGGTGTTAGTATCTGATTGAAACAGAAATAGAAGTATTGTAGTTGCCTTTCTGGACCTGTGTTCTTGAAGGTGTATTGAATTGATAGCATATGCTAAATACAACCTGTGCTATTAAGGCGGTGTTTGGTCCTGCTAACATCAAAAGCTAAAGTATCAATAGTATCTGTGACATTGAATATACTGATTGACTGTAGTTATAACTTGGATTTAAAGCTTAAATTCATATACAAACAAACTTCTAAGTATATCTTATATAGTAAGTATATAAAGTGTCCATCTTTGAATAAGAAAGATCTTTAATGGGAGAAGGGTTTCCTCTCTAAGCTAGGGTTTTCTGAGGAGGAGACTTGCAGCTGAAAACTTTTACCATGACAGAATGTGGAGAAGACTTAGTTTTGTTGTTTTATCCTTTCCTCCTTTTCTGTGCACCCAGACAGTGTCAGGGTCTGAAGAGTGTGGGAAATTTCAGGAATGAGACTATTGGCTGTAGTGAACTTTGAAAGGAAGATGATGAATTAATGGTGTTTGGAATAACTGAAAGATCAGCCTACAGCTGCTGAAATTTGGCATTTTCCCTGTCTCCTGATCAGAAGTGTGTATGTGGGGAAATTTGCTGTCTTTTAGCTGTCTGAACTTAATGGAAACATTTTCTTCTGAATCTCAAATGATCTGGACAGTATCAGCCTGCAACGCAGTAGTGTCATTAAGTTGTCATAGTAATGCAGAGGAGATCATCCTATAACCACTGAGGAAACTGTTTTACTTTGAAAGCTCATTATATCCCTGCTGCTACAGTACAGCCTGTGCGTTATGTCTCTGCATCCCCAAAGCACATGGGCTGCCACTCCACAGCCGAGTGAACAGTATCTCCCTCAATTCCAATCTCTTTGTGCTCTTGGTCAGTGGCTCAGCAGATCTCTAAAAAAACCCAACCCATCTACTTAGCACATCTCTCTCCCACATATCACCCTCAAGATGCACTGGTTTATCTTAGTCTTGTTGCCTGTTGGCTTTGAATGTCAGGTTGTAAAAATAGTTTGTTTTCTTCTGTTGGAGGAAGTGATTGAAAACAAGGCTTATTGTGGAGCTTGCAGAAATGTTCACATTGTTGTTCACAGTGCTGCTTTAAGAAGATTTAATTGCAAATCAGCATTATGGAGTAAATAGAGGGGAATGAAAACCTTGAGCATTTACAGCTGGTTGCTATCTTTTCTAGTTGTGAGTTAGGAGTGTGATAACATAGCAGAGTCCAGGGGAGGACAGCACTGGTGTGCCCATAGCTTATGAAGTACCTGCAGGAGAAGAGGAGCTGTTTGCTTGTTATTTGCTAGCAAAGTTACTCCACAAGCACACTCTACTAGAAGGCAGCCAGCTTGAGTGGGGAGATCAGTGCTCTGATCCTGTAAAACCTTGGAACTGCAAATTGTGATTCATGTTACATGCAGGAAGAGCTCTGGTACTTCAGAGCTGGTATGGTGGAGCCTCTAATTTAGCTTCTGGCACCTTCTTTCTTTGCTCTGGAAAACTGGAGTTCTTGCTTCCTCGTTACCTCACTTCACAGTGCCAGGCTCTGCTGATGCATGTGGAGTCAGGCTCAGCAATTACTGCTTTTCCATAGAATCATAGAATAGTTAGGGTTGGGAAGGACCTTAAGATCATCTAATTCCAACCTCTCTGCCATGGGCAGGGACACCTCACACTAAACCCTGGCACACAAGGCTCTGTCCAGCTTGGCTTTGAAAACTGCCAGGGATGGAGCATTCACAACTTCCCTGGGCAACCCATTCCAGTGCCTCACCACCCCAACAGGAAAGAATTTCTTCCTTATATCCAATCTAAACTTCCTCTGTTGAAGTTTTAACCTGTTACCTCTTGTCCTACCACAACAGTCCCTAATGAATTATTTGAAAGAATTTAAATCATTATTCTACTATGCAATTGTAGGGTGACTTTTTAATTTATGGATCCTGTGGACTTCTATGTTATTTAATTAAACAAAGGTCTTAAATATATCAGTGAAAAGGAAATTGGAAATTCTCAGTCTGGTAAACTGAGAGACATTGACTTGTGGATTTTGGGAGGTAAATTGAAGAGAGAAGGCTACTATTCTGCCTGACTTGCAGAGAAAAACCAAGGTGAACAAAAGGCTCCATCCAAATTAGAATTACTGTATATAAAAAGCTATCAAGATGTGTGTGGCTGGCTTACACATGCAGGGTCATGTTAAATGCAGGATCACATCCATGGGGGATGATGGAGTTTCCACCCTCCCATGCAGTCTGGGCCCTGCTTAGCAGGTCATTTGTTGGGATCAGCTAAGTGTTGCTCAATTCTCTGTCATGGTAATTCCCTTGGACTTCTCCTGAGCAGGCTCATAGTTATTGTCCTGAGAAAGCTGTGTTCTTCCATGGTGAGTGTGCTCCCCTTTTGTGAGCATGTGGGGGTAGAGCCCCTGATACTATAAAAGTCCTTTTTAGTTGCCTTATCTTGTATAGACCTGTACATACACGGTGAACAGTAAATGCTTTGCTCTAATGAAGAGCTTGACTGGCTTGTAAATAACATCTTTTTAAATTCAAAAAAATTACAGGCTGTGTCAAGTGAATGCACAAGCTAGGCTGATGTGTGAGGGGGGCATTTGTAATAGCTGGTCCCTGTGATTTGCTCAAGGCTTCACACGGGACTAATAACAGGCATTAGACAGGAGAGTCTGGGCTCCAGGTGCTGCTGAATAGTGCAGTGCTGGCCAAGGGAAGAGTGGGGCAATCAGTGACAGAATTGCATGTTAGAGGCTCAGTGTGCTCTTTGCACATCTAGTAATGATTTTCTTGTGTACTTGCCACCACCCTGCTAAGCAAGGCAATGTTTTGGAGAACCTGTGTGGTCCCTGATGCTGCAGAATGTGTCTGCTTGTCATTCTCCCATGGTAGCAGGAAGCCTTGGATCTCGGGGTATGCTCTAAAAAAACATCTGCTTTAAAGGAGATGGTGATGGAAAATAATGTCTTTTCTAAATGTCAGCTAAACCTGTGGAGCACTTACAAGCAGTAGAAATTATAGCTTTGGTCTCTCAGTAGTGGGCTTTGCAAGAGAAAGAAAAGAACAAACACGGTACAATAGGGCCTGGAGAAAAGTCTTTTAAATGTTGCTATTAGAAGCTATTAGAAGGATTTCTTTGGGCATAAGTGAAAGGCAGTACTTTGGTGTGGAATGTTCCTCACTTTTAACAAGTTAAATGACTCTCTTGATTATATAGGCTTGCTTAGCAGTTACTGGAACTGCATATTAACTCCTCCAGTAACTCTGATGCCTGCAGGTTAAATAACACATAGGCTGAATTTGAGCCTGGCCAGCACTCATATTTCTCCCTTCCATCCTCCTGCAAAAAGCTGATGTGCTTGCATGCTTATTGTGTGCCGATACAGACTTGAGATCTGTGGTCAGATTGGCAGCATAAAGTTACCATCCTCTTACAAAATTTCTTACAGCTTTGCAGGAAACCCCCTAAGTGTTCAGTACAGAGGCTTTCTGAGCCTCACGTCTTCAATAGTAATAATGAAAATCATTCAGAAATGTGTTAGAAGCAAATATCCCATTTGCAAGTTGCACCATGTTATTGGATTTGACTTGATTCTAGGAATGTAGTAGCACTGAAGAGATGAAAGTGTTACCACAGGGAATTCTAGCTAAAACACTTGCAAACCTCAAAACCAGTAATGTGAGTAGAAGTTTGTCTTCAGTATCAAGTGTATCTACAAGCAGAGAAAAATGCTCTGTTTCAGGGCACGAGCTCTTCACAGTAGCATTTGTATTTTCACTCTTAATCCATTTGCTTTAGGTTCTGTCATTGGTTTCAAAGTCTCCCATTACTTTAGCATCCTACATCCTTCCTGCTGTTTGTACAAGCTTAACCTTGACAATGCTATGACACGAAATCATTAAGGTATATTAAAAACATGGCAGCATACAGTATACTGCAAGTTCCTGCTGTGTTGCAGAGAATGGTTTCTCTAGTATATTCAGCACAGAGCAGCCAAGGATTTCAGGGATGCAGTTCTGTGCTAAAACACCCTGCAATGCTGCTGTTGTGTAACTCTGAATGTCCCACTGCGTGGCTCCAAGCTGTAAATACAATTCACAAGACAAACAATGAATGCCAGGTGGAATTTGGCTACAAGCTTAGCATGCTAGCCATTAGTTTTTAAGGTGAATATAAAAGCATAACAAAATAACTTTTTGTTTCCTTCCTACATAAGGATCTTCCAACTGGCCTGGAAAGAATTTAATGTTTCTCTGTCTGAATTAATGGTGCAGTGGTCTGGAATTTGTTCCGAGTTTCATCAGTGGCATTGCGAATGACTGGTTACAAGATTTTTAGTCTGAATCTTTTCTAATTTTAGGTTGAAAGATAAAGATGCAGATTAAGTATTTCTTAGACTTGTTTTGGAGAACTCTCTGGATCTAGTATTTGACAGCTGGGTAATGGCCGTGTTCCCAGCCTATGTTCCTTAGAAGGTAAATTTTGTAAACCTAATACAGTTCTTAGATTCTTTTAAAGCAGTTTTTCAAAAAGGTGGATGTTGTCATATGAATGACAGTTCCTAATCTTTGGCCAACTTAATCCCTATTCTGCAAATTGTTAGTGTTGAGAATGAATGCTTCACATAAGAGAGACCAAGTGCTTTTAATACTGCCTCTGCCACTGGGTTGTACAAGACTCTCAACCATTCATTGAAATATCCTCTGAATCTCTTCCCAGTCTTGAGTGAATTTTTGTTTGGCAACACAGCTTATCATTTGTTCACCTACCTTTCATGTCCTCAAATAGAATTTATGGAAAAACATCAAATTTCAAGTCAGTCTTTTCCTTAAAGAGCAAGTTATAGACTAGGTCCTACTCTCGTGTAAGTCCCAAGGATATTGGTGTGGTTCTCCTGCATAATAGCTTCTTAAAGATGAAACTGATTAATTGTAATTCTAACTCTGGTTGTTATAATATGGATTGTGCTGTTATTTGTTATATGTCTGAAGGATTATTTGATAATATTTTCAGCCAGTCTGTACCTTGTTTTTAGTCAGTGGACTAAAGACAATCTGTTAATCAGAAATACTCATCTCATGGAAAGTGTTATGTATGATTAACAGTTCATGAACTGAAAACTGCTGTCAGTGTCTGCTCTGTGAAACCTGTAGGGTGTCGAATAGGTTTGTCCCTCAAATTACTACAGATTGATAAGGTTTGTTCCTTTATGTTTGTCAACAGTGTTCTGTCCATCTGTCTTGTAGAACTTCACAGTATGTGGTTAGATGTACAAGTTGATCTATATTTCTATTGCATAATCAAAAGTACACATAACATAAGGCATCTTCCAGTACATAGATTTGGACTCTGCATCTTCTGAGAGGAGGATCTCTTTAGATTGGAGAAGAGAGAGCTCAGGGAGCACCTTAAAGTGTACCAATACATAATGGGTGTGTGTGTGAGGAGTAGGAGTAAAGAAGTAGTACTCCTCTCAGTTGTATCAGGTGTAGGAACAAGAGGCAGTGAATGGCCCAGACTGAAATACAGGAACCATCTGAATGTAAGAAAAGTGTCATGCACTGGATCAGATTCTCCATCATGGGAGATACTAAAAACCCAACTGGACAAAGTCCTGAGCCACTGTCTATAGTTGAGGCATTGGACTAGAATGTGTCCAAATGTCCCTTCCAACAGCAGCTGTTGTGTGATTTTTGAAATGCTCAGAGGCTTTGGGCAGATTCTGCTCTCCGAGATCATACTGGCATTTTTATTTTCCAAGTAAGGCATAGTGAAGGGGGAGAGAATAGGATGAGACAGAAAAAACAAACTGTGTGGTGATGCATATTTAGCAGAGGGAAGTGTTATCTGTCCTATTATTACTTAACACCTTTGCCTGACTCAGACTGCTGTTTATCGCCTGCTTCTTCTAGCTCTGCTCACTTTAGTCATAATGTCACTTCGATCTTGGTTTTGCAAAAGTTCCTGGGGACTCTGGAGGTTCACAGCTGGGCAATAATGGGAGACTATTCTGAGATAGGTCTGATGAAACTGCATGGAGTCTACTTACTCATGCATACTAAACTGGTATTATGGCCAGCTAGAAAGCATATGTATTCCATATCCATATGTTGTTTGGAGTGCTCTTGTGCTTGGAAGCAATAGGGTCTCCAAGTGTGCTAAGGAAAACCATATGTTTTTTGGTTTGGCAGGCTTTTCTGGTATAGACGAACTTGATGAGGAGGAATTGCATATCTGGAAACTAGTGATGAGATCCATCAGTTTGGTGCTTTACACCTCACTGCGACACATGCAGCTGAGTAAGATTATCGATAGAGATACTACTTTGTGTAACTTCATGAATGGATAAAAAAATAGAGAAATAAGCCGCTTAATCTAAACAAAGGTATTGAAACAAGACCAGAGGCACATCAGGTGGCTAGGTGTAAGTGTAGCCTATGAGTTAGCAGGTTTCAGCAACCCAGACTAACTCAAATGCATTATCATTGACCATATCCAGAGTGATGCCTGGCAGTTTTTGCAACACTGAAATACTTAGCTTCAAGACTGTAGGTGTCACAGCCTCTCTGCCAAAGAGGAGTGAGAATTTTTTCCTTGAAATTACTCTTGCAACACGTTCAATTGGAAGCCTGTAAATATGTAGGGTACCATTTAAGTGTTTAGAATGCGGGGAGCAGTCAGCGCTCTTTGGATTGTCCAACTCTTGTTCACAATCAGAATTGTCAAATCTTGTGTCTTGTTCAGGAATATTAAAGGTGTGTGTTTAGTAAGAACGTGGTTGGGCCAAGTGCCAGCAAAGAAGTTCTAGGAGCTGTGACAACGAAGTGTTGGGGTTCCTCAAGGGGAAAAATACCAACTGAAATTGAACAAGCTGTATCAGACTTTACATGGTGAAGAAATCCAATTGAATGCTAAGAGGTATTCATTATTGATGAGAAGCATGCCTTGGAAGACAGGACTATGTGTTTCTTGCTGCAACACCTTTTCTAAGGCAACATGTGCTTCCATTTGAAAGACATTCAGATCTGTGGTACTGAAACCATCTTATCCTTTTGCATTCCCTTTCACTGCACTTTCCCTGAGCATGTTTTTGGGCCTGACGTTACATTAAAATGTGCAATTTTTGTTGTGTAAATAACGTCTGATTATTTTTTTCTTAAGGAAACTTCAGCTAGATTCAAGTGTTCAGAACTGAAATTATTAAAATAGAAATGATTTACATGCAATGAGCAGGGAGAAGGTTTACTGGTAAACTTTTTTGTGCCACACCATAACCTGTTTGCTGAGTTGCACCTCCTCAGGACTTGCTAGGTATTGCAGAACAAACATGTGAAATACATAGGAGCTATGGTGTGTGGTGTAAAACAAGTGAATACAGTCTTGGATGCTACTAACAATTGAAAACTGGAGCAATCCACCATGGCTGTTTAGACATTCAGATAAAGGGTGCCAACAGACTGCTTAATGGTGTAGTGTTTTTATGTATGCAGTAGAGCTGTCTCCATTTGATTTTGGCTCACAGAGGGTTTCTCAGGTACTTATAGGTGTTTGATAAAATTGATTGCCTTGGCTGGACCTTTCCATTTTTGGGAAGAGTGCCAGTGAATCCTAACATTTCAGCAGATCAGTTGGAGACCTCTGTAGCTAGCAGTGTTCCAGCTGCTGCGTTAGGAACAGAGGGACATGAGGCTGTTATTGAAACAGGAATCCACAATACCCACACAGCCTTTTCAGGTGCTGCCAACAGACCTTCCAGTTTCTGGGCTTGTTTAGGGTAGCAGCTGAGGTCTGTGATAACTCTTTGCTTTTCCTAGAGCTCTGGAATGAGGAAAAATTCCTGCTTTTTAATATGGAAATATTTTATCCTTGACTTTAGGTGAAAAACAATGAAGCCCAGATCTAAGTTTAAAATAGATACTGCTCTGATATATATGTATACACACACACGTATATATGTAAACTTCTTTGGGGTAATGTATTACTATCCAGGTACACTGTGCAATATTTGAGAAGTTAACAAATTGTAGTGCACATGGGTGCTGCTCAAAGCCTATGTAAATATTAAGATTCCACCTTCATAAATATCTCCTGGCTAGGGTATTATTTCTAATTCAAGAAACCACCCCTTTCATCTCCTACCTAAACACTTCTTATACTTGGATCAAGGTTGTGTTTTGCTACATACTGCACAAATGTTTAAGAAGATATAATTTCTCCACTGAGAAGCTGACAGTTGTCTCAATAAATCTGCTGTTGCTAGGCTTATAGAAAAATATTATAGTTAGAGACCTTCCAGTTGATCCACAGGTTGCTGTCACAGAGAGCTCTGGCACCAACAGTACTCCTTGTTTTAATATCCCAGAAAATTGTCCAATACAGAAGATGGGATGGGGGGGATGGAGCATTTGACTTCTTCTGAATCTTATGGTGAGAGCAGAGTGATTTTGGTCACCAGAGGAAATAATTGCAGGTTCTAACACCTGTAAAGGCTCTGTCTGTTTTCTCCTCAGAGTAGTATATAATCAGTGTTTCCTTTTGATTCATTGGAAAAGCAGAGTTTTTCTAGACCAGCAAACCGTCTGTGTGTGTGTGTGTTATCATGAAATGCACAAGTACTGCAAATGTAATTGTTTTTCCCCTAACACTTGTATTGATAATATCGATCCAAAAGAAAATTAGGTTTTCAGAAGTTCAAATGTAGTTTAATGTCACTGGAGTGAAATGGATCTTACCCTGAAGCTTAAACTATTCAGTGACCACTTTATGCCTATTTACCCTGCAGCAATAACAACCTCTGTGGTTCAGTCAGAGGTAAAACAACCATAAAGTGTTAGTTGCACAAATGCTACTTAGTATTTCTGCCTGCTTTATGTTAAAAACAATAAAAATTCTGACAGGGGAAGGGATTTGTAATGAACAGAGATAGCTGGTTGAAAACAAATGATTTAAGACAAGCTGGCAGTTTTGAGATGTTTAGATTGCATATTAGTTTTGCAGTAATTTCTTTGATGTGTTTGCATGCATCCCTGTTCTAGGACAGAGCATTTCAAATGTTCTTCGCTCCCTTTGGTGACAGGTAGTAATTCAGACAAAGTACAGTTTGGCTGTAGTTAAAAATTTGAATTCATAAGCAAATTCCCACTTAAAACTAAAGTTACTCAATTTTCCTTGCTGCTGTTACAAAACTTTTAATGTTAGTTGATCCAGTGTCCAGCCCTACCATCTACTATGTTGCAGCTCCATTCCAGGATTCCCAAGCACTTTGCAGACATTAATGCATAGTTCACAACACTCCTTATAGCATGAGGCAAAACTGTAATTAGTGCTTAATGAAGCAGGAATTCGCTCATGCAGGCAGGTGGTATGCCAATAATACAAGATAAGTAAGGAGCAGAATAAAGATGTGATCAAGTCTGGCCAGACTGCGGTTATTCTGGGCAGTTATTACTGTCTTGCATAACTGAGAGTGTGTAATGTCTGTACAGGGAGTGCTAAAGGGGAAAAGAGCTGGGTCTACCACCCAGGCTTAAAAGTCCATTTTATTTTATTTGCAGTGGTAGGATTCATGCACAATGCTCCTTGAGAACAATCCTTAATGGTGTATTTAGCCAGAAAGAGGCAGAGATCTCTTTCCATGTAGAGAAAGTGGTCAGTGGATACAATGGGATGAGGAGAGCAGAGGTAGGATTAAGGCTGGGTCATATCTTATTGTTCAGCTGCTTTGTAATAATCTTTCATATAGTATTCTCTTATGCCAGGGGATCAAACAGCGCAATAAAGCTATGATCAGAAAACCTGCAGGCGGAGTACCATGTAAAACTTCATGAAAGGTGCTCTCACTGATGATAGTTCTTAGTTTTGCCCAGGGTGAAGAATCTTCACCTCTGTGGTTCTTTCACTGAGTGGTTTTGTTCATTTCTCTATTTTATTCTATTTTTTTTATTTTTGATGAAAGAAGCAGGCTCAGTACAGAACATCTCCTGATGCTGAAAGACACACTTCTTTTTTATATCTTCCTTTACCAGAAGATTGTATACCTCTTATAAACAGTCTTGCTCCACTGAGGATGGGGAAGTAGACACACATTATTCTTTCCTGAAGGTGGTTCTTGATCAGTGTTCATTTGTATACATTATAAACCTGCAATTCTATTGAAATGCTGTGTGATGAAGCTTCTTCCTGTTATCCTCCCCTTGGAAAAAAAGAAGAAAACTTGTATGCTATGCCTTGTGACATTGAATGTCTTTTCACAAGTTCTTTGTTCCTTGTAATAAGTTGAATCTATCTATTTTTACCTCCAAAGCTTGAATTTTCCATCAACTGAACTTCCATGCTGTCGTATAGTCTGGGGTTTTCCCCCTTGAGAGCATACCTGAAGCTTCCAAGAAAACTGTGACTTAGATAAGTCACATCTCATTAAAACAGAGAAGAGCTCTCTGCTTATATGGTTAACTGCCCATTCTACTGAAGCACTTGAAGTAAGTCCATAGAGGGTCATAAGAGACTTAATTTAATTTTTTGCCTCCAAAGTTTTGTAATGGTTGTGACTTGGGACTTTGTTCTTGTTCTTTAAATTAAGGACTGAAATTATATACTGCCACGAAACATCCGGTATAGCCTGCCTCTCTGTTGCAAAGTAATGTGATCTGGTATCTTGTGTCTTTTGTCAATCATAAATAACTTCTGTCTCTCAGAATATCAGAGTTCTGTGGCTTTATTTGCCAAATATTATCGCCAGCTATTTGAACAGAAACATCAATAAAACTTTTACATTGGTCTAGAGAGAACTTCTTGCCTTTGTTCACTGCAACTTTCACATTATAGTGCTTAGGAACTTCACCTAAATTTTCTTGAATTACCTATATATTTCATTACAACATTTCATATCCTATGGGTGAGTTGCTTCTTTCATTTGGTCTTTTACTATCTGCTGTTCTCCACAGCAGCTGTTAAATCTGCTTGTCTTACAGTAATTCCTGCTGGATGGTTTGCTTCCTTTCATACAGAAGGTCTGATACCGTTTTGGTACTTAGAAGCAAGAGTGTTCTACTGTTAAATGCTGACACTTGTAATTTGGGTTTGATACTGTAGAAGCAAGACTTAAGAGGTATAAACATGTTTGCTGGGCTGGAGCCACAAACTACAGACTGCAGGAGTAATTCCAGATAGTAAAAGGATTTTACTGAACCTTAGGCAAAGCTCAGATTAGTTTCATCTCAGGACTGCAGCCATTAGCTAAACTGCTGAGTGCTGCATGAATAAGTACTTCTACCTTCCAGCAATAGTTGTTTTCTCCTTAGGGACAATAGAGAGGAGGGAAGGATTAGGGTTTGAAGACAGTTGGTTTCATTTACCAGCCAGATTTGAATTCAAGTACAGTACACAATGAACCACCACCACAAGCAATGGCAGTAGTTTGATTTTTGGGAGAGACTAAAGCAATAATTATTTGTTTAATCTGAGGCAAGAGAAGGTTTGGATCAGATTTGAGAGAATACCTGTCAACTAGTCAGGGTAGTGAAGCACTGCAATGGGCTGTGGGATCTCTTGCCTTTGGAGATTTGCACTGCCAGACATTTAGTGGTGTTAGGGTAGACATAACTGATCTTGTGTTAACATAGAGGGAATAGGTAAGGGACTTCATAAGTAGATTCTGTTTCAGGCTCAGATTAATCAGCCACAGAATCTTCATAAAGTTTTGTGAAGTTTTCTGACCCCTCAGGTACAACCTCATGAAGTGTCAGTCTGAAGGAGAGAATTCCATGTGTTCAGGGCTTTTGTACATATAGGTGTGAAAAACGCATTCATGTCAGTTAAAGGATGACCCCAAGGAAAATGCTGGGAATAGGTTCACAACTGGGGATTTAAATTAAAATTGGGGATTTGCATGTGAATTTCCACATTTGTCTTAAGAAGCAACTCCACAGCAATGATCATGATGTAATAAACCAGACTCAGAATAGATGGCTGTAAGACATTATCCAAATGAAGTCTCTGCAAGTTGGAGGGTAATTGAAACCAAGGAAACATAGTTTTTCATCATACAGGAAATAGCTTTGTGTTTTGTTCTGGAAACAATGTTAAGAATATCATAAATAATCTTTATCAAAGTTTTTTGTTTTTTTTTTTTTTAAATATGTAGTAAAGCACCCTCAAAGTAACAGACATGTGAACTTGGTTGGCATTTTGAGGAGCTGTTCATATAGAGAAATACCAATGTGAATGTGGCTATTGCTTGCTTTTGTTTTGTTAAACTACTAGGTAGTGAATATTTTTGGGAAGAACATCATATTCTCCTGCAATGCAAGTCATGGTATCTGGGGATGGCTGAATCCACATCATTCATCAGTGGCCTCTCTGCTTTCTTCCATCTGTCTGAAGAGCTTCCCTTCTGAAATGATAGTAGTAACTTGGGGTACTCCAAGTAGCTTAGACACAAAGCATTGGAAAAAGTAAAATTTGTAAGTAAGCTGTAAGAGAAAGCTGGGTAAACACTCCCTTGTAGCTTTACAGAGGTCACTTTACAGAAAATGGGATTATTTGAAAGATTCACAAATGGAAACAGGTACATCAAAGGTACCTGCAAACTCTGTGGTCAGACTGATTTTAGGATTGTGTGGGTCATTCTGTGCAACCCCCCAACAACAACAACTACCCCAGATCATCAGCATGCATACATTCACTTCCATAAGCTGATTAGGAGAGAAGCTATATTGAAAGGAAGGCAATGGGAGAGGGTTAGGGAATAGCTAAATCTTTAATATCACATAGCTCATAGTGTGTGCTTAATAAACACTTTCATGGCTTGGACACTGCTGAAAGCTATGAAGATAGGAAACTAAGCTTTGAGAAGATGCTGCTGACAGTTAAGTTATATAACATTCTGGGTTAAATAAAAACATTCCTCTTATACTGCATATTATGCTGGATATAATAATGCAAGTTTATGAGATTACAGAGACTGGTAACACAGCTGCTGCATAGTTTGCAGGCAGTGAGTCATTTTTTTTTTGGTTGTTAGTAGAAGGCTACACACTCATGAAAGTTATATGGATCTAAGTCATATTCAGCTGTGGAAATGGAGATGTGCTCAGTTTCCAAACACATTGGCAATGGAAATTTAATTCCAGTGCTTGACATATTATTCTGGCATCAGAAAAACCTTGTCTCTAAATAATCACGTGTATTTGTGTGATTGATGGGCTAGTATGTAAGAACGTGTCTGGTGTTCAGAAAGGGGGCTAAACATAAATTGAAATTAAGTGTGAGACTTCTGCCAATTTAAAATTCTCATTTTGTTTTCCTGTTCTGTATAAATGGGCCATTGGCCAACTAAAACCTGAAAAATCTAGGAGGAGACAAACATCACAATCATCCCCTGTGTATTATCTCTCTGCAGTAGTGGTTGTAGTGCGAAGCATGATCAGAGAATTCACACAGCAAGGGAATAAGTATGGCTAATGTTGCAATAAATTTGCTTTCCAAGGTTACTGTACAAAGTAATAAATCTAGTACTTGGAGACATACATTACAACTTAAATGAGATCCAGTCAATACACATGGAGCTGCCCTTTTCTAGTTTTGATTGTCAGTAACAGGTCCTTCATGAAAGGTACAATAAATAACTTTAAAAACAAACATAGAAGAAAACCCCTTGTATCCTCAAATGGTTGTAATGCCTTTTCAACTGAACAAAGAATGGGTTTGTGCAATTCAAAGAGAAAGAAAACTGTCTCCTGCATTACTGATGTTACAGCACCTTTGGGTGCACAATCTCCTGAATTGCTGAGAGGGGCAGAAGCTGCTTCTCTGCAGGTTAACAAGCTGTCAAGTAGTATCTGTTCAGAGAATGTACCTTTACCTGATGTCATACATATTTTGATATCTTCTGTTGCATGTTTAAAGCAGTGTTTACTGTTGGTTTCTGTTTCTGATGACATCTTGCATTTCAGTGTAGAAATACTTGTATTTCTTTGGACCTTGAAAGGATTCTTCCATTACAAGCTGGTTAAATATTTTGCATTAGCATGGATAGAGAAATAGAAAAGTCTGATTTGAAAACTTTTAAAGAAAAAAAAAAAAAACAAAAAAACACAAAACCCCAAAGCCCACATTGTGCTTCATAAATACGGGATGAATGAAGCTGAACAAGCTGTTGAAAGAAAGCAAATACACTTTGCATATGAAGTTTAAAAGACCTCCCTGCACCTGCTGTGAGTGACACTTGAGTGCTCTCAGGATGGCTGGTCAGGGGCTTGCAAATGTCACCATGATGAATTACAGGTTTCTGCAGGTCTTGTGGTTTCCTATGTGTCCATGGAAATGAAGAAAGTGTGATTCTTGTCTTTTCTGCTCATCTAGTAAGCCCTTTATATAAATGTGGTTCAGACTAGTTTTGCAATTGTACTGTTTAAATAGATATAGTCTTAGGCAAATGTGTCTGAGACTGCTCAGCTGCCATGACACTTCTGTGGCACATTTCCTCTGCAGACAGACTAGCTACATGTGCTTGTTGCTGCTGTTTAATGTTTATTGGTGCCTTTGGCAAGCAGCTTGCATACTGCAGCCAGATGAGCCTGTATTGAGAAAAGAGGCTGAAACAAATGGAAAAATATATAACTCAAATAATGGGCAGCATGAATTTCCATAGCTGCAATGGAGTTGAGTTGACAAAGAAGTAATTAGAGCAGGATGTATGTGCATACACACTTCTTTAGTTGAAGGTGTCATGTAGGATGGACAAAGGAATGGCTTGTGTTTGTTTGTCTAGGATGGTAGCTCTTTCTTAAGCTCACACTTCCAAGTTTGCTTCAGCAGTTTAGCAAGACACAGTTGCCAGAAAGAGGACTGACTTTTCCCTCTGTTTCTTTCACTGAACATGATCTCATCTTTACAGCAGATACAGGGGTTATCCAAATGGCCACATCTCTTTGAACTTCGAGGGAGTTCAAAGCTGCTTGCTCTGATCCCTGTAATGAGGTGTGCAGCATGAAGAAGGTCAGGCTTAGGTCTGACGAACAGGCAGGGGCATTTTCTAAGCTTCGGGATTATGATGGTTATTAGGGCTCTGTGGTGGATTTGCTTATTTGATCATGGTCGTGAGCACAGCTGCAGTCCTCTCTGCAATTTCTTGCAATGTCACAGGTCATGGGGACCAAAGTAAGCCCACTGAATTAAAAAGAAAAGGAGGGAGAGGGGCAACAAACATCAGCTACAAACCTGAATAAGTGAAAAACAGAACACAGGTAACCAGAGAAGTACAATAGCTGCTCAAATAAATTGAAGGCAAGACTCTAAAAATGGCCTGAATTATTTTACTGATTTCTCAGTAAAAAGTAATAAATGAGAGTCAGCGTTCATTGGTGGACTTGGTGTACTCTAGGTGAATGTTCTTAGCTGTCAGAGGGGAATTTCGGAGGCAGAATGGCATGAGGGGCAGGAGGCTTTTCCCTGATGGTAACAATTTTGCTGCTGTGTGGGCTGGCTTTGTGTTTTGTTCCGCCACAGCAAAATGAGCACAGAAAGGGCAGTGATGGCAGAGAAATTATTGACCAGTGTAACTCTTGTGGGGATTGCAGAAAGAAACATTGTGTGCCAGCACTGCAGTGCAGGCACATTGGTCCCTGAAAAGCTGAAGACCTTGAAGTTGGTCATGCGTTGGCTCATAAGTATGTTTACTCACTAATTCAGGGCTGTGGGAAGTAATGGTCTTGGCAGTACCTTTCAATCAGAAGGGTTGTGCCAGGCTGTGTAACCCTATTTCTGTGTGCTGGAAGGCATTAGAATACCTTGCCTTCTGGTAATTTTGTGTCCTAGTCAAATTACAGTTACTGCAATCAGTCCTTTGTATTTTAAAATTCCAATTTCAAGTGGAAGCAATCTGCTTTTTTTCCTCTTAAGCTAATATACGTGATTCAACAGATCCTGATATCTTCTGCTGGTAACTGAGTCCTGTGAGCAACAAGTCTTGCACATTGCCCATTGCAGCACATGGACAGGAGTGCAGCATGGGGTGGTGCTGCTTTCTGCTCTTCCTCCCTGCCTCTGCCATCCTGGATCACAAAATAGCTGAAAACAAATTTGTTTTGTTATTGGTTTTGACCTGCCAGGTTACCTTCCATATACATTTGACTCTGAACAGGTCATGGTGCCCGTGGACAAATGCCCAGTGTCGAGCTGCTGTGGGCAGGGGTAGCTGGGAAGGGATGATGTGACAGTCTTTCTCAGTGGGAGTGGTTTGTTTGGCTTAATCTTCACAAGCATAGCCTTTTTATGGTTGATGTTTTGGCATGTTTGCATACAGAGCTGGCAGGATCACTACTGAGAGTGGTGGCAACAGTTAAGGTGCAGCAGAAGTTAGTGATTTGTTTTCTTGTTAAAGTCATTAAAAAAGATGTTACAACCCCCCCTATCTGTCTACCCACAGCTCTGTGAGGCACAATATCCAATGGGTGATTTCTGTAGCAGCGGCTTTTTGCAGTGTGATAGATGCAGCTTTCAACTTAAAAAAAAAAAAGCTAGGTCAGGAAATTAAGATAATAGAAATAAAACAAAAAATATGAACTTTGTCATCCTCAGAAAATACTGGGTTTTAGTTACCATAATAATGAAGCTGATTTTACCTTTCCTTACATGCTTCTCCTGAGTTGGTGTGATCAAAGGGACTGGAGACATTAAAACTAGACCACAGGTTAGAGGGAAAATCAGAGGGGAGGAAGCCACCCTATACAGTGCAATGCGGTGTTTGAGGCCAGTAGTGACAAAGTGGGCACAACCCGTATGACCTCTGGGCAGCCCATATTATCACAGTAGTGGATGGGAGCTGTTGTGTGACTCTGGATGAATTGAAAACTCCATCTGTCAGCAAGGAATATCCTTAATAGGGATTAAACATTCCCTTCATTTCATCTGGGGAATGTGTGGAGAATAATAAAGTAGTCTTTTCCAGGGCTTCAAAACCGAAACAACTGACTATTGAAACAAGTGTTCAACTTGCCTGATCTGGGGCTCTCCTCACGTAGTGCAGATTTTAGACCTCTGGTAACCTACCTGCCCTGGGAAATTGCTGTGATGGCAAGAGCTCTTAAAATCCCTATGCTTTTGGGTGGGGAGTTTGTTTGTCAATTTAATCTTTCTGTGCTGGGAGATATAATTTATTCATAAGACTCAAAGAAAATAAGCTGCAGGACTCCAGATAGCATTGTCCAGGAGTTGAGAAGTTACATGACACTGGTGATGTTCTGCTGATTAGAATAACATCACAAAACAGGAAAGAAGCTTGGCTAGAAGTGCAGTCAAATTGAAGGAGAGCTGCAGAGCCTCGTGGGGATTGTGGCTAGGTATTTGAGTAACTGCTGCTTAGATTGGAGACTGGGGGTTGGAGGGGAAAGCTCTGCAGGTGGCTGCTGGGCTGTGTGCCTGAGGTTGTTGAAGATGATGTAAAAAGCAAGAGCAAAGAGTAGTCAAATGATGCCAGCTTTGTGTCAGGCAACTTAATAATACAGGCGGCGTATACTGAAATTGCAGAAACAAGCAAGATCAGGAAGCCTGAGTTATGAGCATAAAAGCAAAATAAGTCCCTCAGTGTTACCTGTGAATTTCTTTTCCTAATAAATTCTACACAGAAATAAGACCTTATTTTTTTTGGTACCAGTGTGCAAAACATCTGTTTCTGTTTGCTGTAAGAGCAATGAGGGCAGGGAACAAACAGATAAGCAAATGAGGTATGTGATGTATCTCAAAGATGCAGTTTGGGTCATTTGGCAATTTATACTTCTTTATTTGGCTTCTCTGCCCTAATCAGATGAAATCTGATGAGAACTGGCTGTATCTTTGCAGGAAAACCATGCCTGTCTTCTTGTTAATCTCTTGTTTGAGTGTACCAGAGGACAGGCTGACCTGCAGGGAGCTTTCCTGCAAAAAAACTACAACTACTCCTGGAGTCTCCAAACTTTCTTCTTTCCATGCATGAATTTTCTTCTCTGGCTACATAACTTTGTCTTACGTAGCCAAGGTTTCCAGCTCTTAAATCCTTGGAATACATAAAAACTGTTTAAATATCTGCTTTTTTAAAAATAAGTCATTCACATCCTGAGAGTGCATCACTTGCTTAATGCACTAAAACCCCTGGGCTACATGGGGTGCAGCCTGTGCACCCCAACACTGATGACCATGGACACTGGTGTTCCCATGAGAGGCTGAATATGGCCACTGAATTAGCACTGGATTATAGGAGTGGTGATGTGACTCTGCTTTTGGGGTCACTGCAAGGGCATCTTTATCTTGCAAACATGTTCTATGCTACTAGATAAACTGAAGCTGTTCAGTGGTAATTTTTCTAGGACTTGATGTTTGCAGCCCTGGGATTTGCACTATTCAAGGCTTGGAAATCCTCAAACAAATGATCAGATTCCTATCTGCATGGGCAATTTTTTTCTCTTGAAAAAGAGGCTAAAGCAGTCAAAATGTATTGTATGCCTTTTTAGAGAAATGGTTTGATTCTCAGCAACAAACACTTTGAAGATGTGGGTGGGCAGGGTGGTGGGACATCTAGCGTAGGTCATGCTGTGCCTAGAAAGGTTGGACCCAGATGATACTTGAAAGTCCCTTCCATGCTTCTATGATTTACACATCTCTGAATGACTCAAGTTTATTCTCAAGCCCTCAGACTTGCTGACAGAGGACATGAAAACACTGTCATGGTTCTATGTGCAGCTGGACATTTGGCAGGGTTATTTTTTGTTTTCCCTTCACTTATTTCTACTATGACAGTTTCTCAGCTTGCCTTGTTGCTGCAGTCCAGCATCCACTGCTCCTTTAAGAAGGAAGAAGACCCATAAAGAATAAATGATCCACCCAAGAACTGCAGTCTGTTAAAATAAATGGGACACAGAATTCACTAATTAAAGCATTATGTTTCTTAGCTGAAATATTGAAGTATTTTAACCTCCTTTTTGAAAATTGTCCTATAGGAAGCATCAGTTTTTGAATATATGGTGCAGTTCTGTGCTGCCTTCCACCTGAAGTGATTTCCTTGGTAGCTCTCATGTAGCAGTGGTGTTTTGCAGATGTAAAGGCTGATGCAAGACGCAAAAATAAGCTACCAGATGAAATATGTCAAAGCCATCAGATAAAAACGACCTTCTCCTGATGTAGCACTTGTTAGAACTTCCTGTCCTGATGGAAATTTATTGTGACAAAAAAGAAAGAAACTCCTTAAAAGGCAAGTCTGGAGAGCTACAAGAGCAGACAGACCTTAAAGGCTGTTCTCCTGAGTTATGCTTTCTGTCTGGAGAGCGACGCTGAAGAAGGCCAAGCATCTCCCAGTTGTACCATTTTTGGTAGGGCTCCTAAGTGCGTTCCTGTTTCTCATAATCATCTAGTACCAAAAAGGTCACAGGAACTACATGGTCCTTTTGGTATTTTAGACAGTATTTTGATCTCAGGTATTTCAAAACAACCACCACCACCTTGTTCTGGAGCTGTTGTTGTGCACACTGAATTAAGCTGATGTCTTAACGGGATGGCATATGTGGAGTAAGGTTGCAGGAATTATGATTAGGTGTATTTTGACAAAAACCCTGTTCTTGGGGATTCTTACTAAAGAATCTTTTGGGAACTGACTGACTAGCCAGGAATTCCTGCAGAGACAGATCAAGGAGCCCATGGGGATAAACCACTGCTTTACAAGTGGCAGAAAAATTAAGACATGATTTTATCTTCTTTTACTTTGTCTTACAGAGGTTCTTCCTAAAGGAGCTTGGTATTCTCTGTACATGCAAACTTTTGATAAAGGGAAAATGTGTTTTCTCTTGAATCAAACACACCATCAGCATTCCACCTAGGAAATGAACACTGTTTTCAGCTGTCCCTAGGAAATTAATATTGTTTTCAGCTATCCCTAGGGAAGCTACCTTGATTCTTTCATTTTAACACAGTCATACCATTTTATCATTCTACTTTGGTACTGCTTTTTCTTTGTTTGCTAGAGGATGGAGGATTATTCACTAGACAATAATGAGGAAGAGCTGAAATTACTTTCATGATTACTAAGTAATTAATTAATTTAGTAATTACTTAATTTAGTAATCACAGGAGCCAAACAGAATGATAACATGTGAAAAAGTGTTCCCCATGAGAAGAGAAATATGCTGAGTTGTGGACTGCTGGTGATGGGGAACCAGGAGGTACTGGTACAGGCACCTGCGTGTGTCCCATGGGGGGCTGCTTCTAGAACTTGTTATTACAGGCTTGTGCTCTTAGCTCTGAGCATATCCACAGCACTTTTCACTGCTTCCCCTGGGATCATCGTGGTTGGTAGCTGCAATCATAGAATGACCTTCACTTTGTGATTTAGCTCCCAAAGACTGAGGCCTCCTGGGAATGAGGTGGTGGTGCTGCTGCTCTCTGTTTTTCCCTGCTGTGTCTCTGCAATGCTCAATATTGCTGCATCATGTGCAGAAGGGAACTTGTTATGAAGGAGAATCTGTTTCAATTCAAAGTGAAAACTATGGCTCTTTACTTCACACTGTAGCATATTCTGCTTTTATCACAAGCCTGACTCCATTCCTGGTGCAGTGCTTAGGTTGATGGATGCCAAGGGGGAGACCGATGTTTGTTGTACTCCTAAGGCAGAAATCTGTTGCCAGAAAGCTTACAGGACTTCTCTAGTACATTGGCTTGGTCCTGCTTTTCTTATGTGTGACTTCTGGTTTTGCTCCAAGGCACTTAAGTGCCTCTCAATGAGCTAACCTAGGCAATTTGATACTTATATTTTGAAAGAATTCCTTCCTGTGGTTTATTTGCTTGCAAGATATGAAAGTGGTGGCTCCTGGGGCTTTGACAGATCTGGCTGTTCGCCTTCTGTTAGCATGGCACAAGTAGTTATAAAAACTAGGAAAGTGAGCTCTCTGGTTAAATACTGAGTTTTCTCAAAGGAGAAGGTGGTCTCTGTGTGGGTGACCAAATGTTTCCAAGCAATTCCATATCTGACCCAGTAGTGCCTAAAGACTGCATGGTATTGTGGGCCAGAATAACATATTGGGAAGGACAAATGATATTCTATTTTCCTAGACTGAATGGCTTTTCTAAAAGTGGTCTCTAATTCTCTCTTTCTGTAATAATTTAAGACCTACTCAAATGAAAAACTGCTATATAGAAGAGGCTTAATAACTGAAAGATAATTCAATAATGATTCAATAAATGACCTGCTCCATGAGAGGGTGATGTTCCACATAGTGAAAGGTCTTGATTTTTTTTTTAATGAACACAAATGACTTTAAGTTTGTTTTATGCAAATGAAAAGCCACCAAGAAATTAATGTCAAAGCATTGTAATTTATGGGTTTTTTTTTGTTAAGCTGTAGCTTATATATATAAAACAACAAAGCTGAAAGCATAAATTCCTAATCCTTTTGTTTGTGAGGTGCAGCTCTTCTCAATGAAATCCCAGCCTGTCTCAGACCATGTACTTTCTCTTGAAGCTGTATTATCAAACATTGTGTTCTTTTGTAGAGCTTTGAGTTCCCAGGTGCTGGGATGATTAATGACCATGCAATATAATTCATCTTTCTTGGGTTTTGACATATACACTTTTAACAATGATATAAAAGGTAATTGTGGGTCTCACAGGACTTCTGTTATTTGCAAAATGTTGTGAAACCTAATATTGCTACTAAGCTGAGACAAATCCTTTTAGGCAGTAAATCTTGCTTCATGCCTAGCTGCAGGAGTCTTGAAGATGTTGGCCCCTTCTCCTTTAGGAGACTGTGGTGGGGATGGGACTTCCCTAGGCACGTTGGTTGCATTGGTCCCAGTTTTGTTCAGCATACGAAGCAGTGTTGACAGCTGTACAGAGAGTGCTATAAGCTGCACCATCTTCAACAGCCTGATCAGAAACTTGCAGCAACATCCTCCAAGGGAGGTAATGGAGGGACAGGTTATCCTGGGTAGCAAATGCCCTTTGAAGCCATATGGTCAGGAGAGAAGGGGTCACCTACAGCTGCAGGAGATTGCAAGTCTTTGGTTTCCAGTGCACTGTCTGTAAAACCAAACAGCTGCAACTCTTCCCCTGCCAAAGTCATTGCACAGAAAGGTCTGTCAAGAAATAAAGCTGGGTGGTTTATAGCTCACCTGCTTAGTCAGAAGAGAGAGATCTCTGATCCAGGACATTCTCAACTTCCTCTTTGTGGAGCTGTGGTCATCAAAAATTTACAGTTGCAGACCTCAGTCCTCTCTGTACTTTCACTCTTATTCATTCATAGTTGCATCTCTTCTCACTCTCAGCTATATGTTATTCACCAGTGTGAATATGTTTAGCACCCTCCATGTTCCCTCTGGAGTGAACCTTTTCAGAATAATTACTCCCACTCATCTCCAGAGCAATCGATCGAGTGAATAAACCTAGAGGCAGCCAATGGTTTAGTTCATTCCTATTTTCTAGAAAATACTTTGAATGTAAAATGAATGGACATAAATGTAGGAATTAGCTTAATGAAGTGGTGGTGTGGCAAAGCAGCAGACTGCTTTTAAAGCTGTACATGGCTCATGTCAATATGTAAAAATAGTGGGATGTTCTGTATGGAGTTGCATTTAAGTTTTGTTCATCTTTAAGACTGCATTGAAAAATGAGATGGCAGCCAAAGGTCTTTGCTACTTGTTCTGTACCAGGGATAAGTTCTCAAAATGACTATCAAGGAACACAGAATTACCTGTTCTTCACCAGAAATAAATCAGACTGGTGGATCATAGCAGAAATGAAAATTCTGTCTTACTGGTATCTCTGCTTTTCCTACTCTGATCCAGTATGGAGACCATTTTTTCTCTTGGACTGCCTGTGAAGACTTTTCATCACCAGTAAATACATGGAAGAGAAAGAAAGTAAATAGAAAAAAGAACCTGCTGCGAAGGAGGAAAGCTCCTTTGGAAATAACCCCTCTCTCTTTCCTTGCAGGAGAGTTTGGTGCAGTTTGGTTGCTGAATTTGCCAGCTAAACTGAATCAGATGAATTATTAATGCTTTGCAGGCTGCTTCTCTCAATTGGCTGAGCCAAGACAGGCTTCGGTGGGGAGTATGTAACTTCAGTTCTGAACATTAAAAATAGACTTCAGGCCTCAGAGGAATGAGAAGCTTAACAGACTATTTTTATCAGCACAGTTTTTAGTTCTATTATGTGTTATTTTGTCAGAGTGGATAGGGTGGATTGTTATTTTGGACGTAGTGGGTGCTCTGACTGAAAAACCACTTCTGTTTCCTTTCTATATGTCACAAGCTGCTTCAAATTAGAAGCCCCATATTTCCCTTATTGCTTCCTCAAGCAGAAAAAATAAATAGGATGTATATGCTATGCAGGTTCAGTTACAGACTATCATGCTTCCACCAAGCAACCACATTTCCTAGTGAGAAGACCTGCACTTCATTAACAACTTGAGGTCAAAGCAGTTGAAAATCACTCTTTTTTAATTAACTTTCTCACTGGTGATCTTTAGTTATCTTAATGAAATTGAAGACACTCTTACCCTAATGCTCTGTTAACTAACCGTGTCACTCTGCTGCATCCAATGCCAGAGGGTCTGCTGTCCACAGGCATCCTGCTGCATTGCTGCCTGGATGCCCTGTTTTGATAGTAATGCTTCTTCAGAGCTCCTCAGTCACTGCAAGCCAACCCTATAAATCCAGAGTCAGATGGAATAATTCTCTTTTTGGCCCTTTATAAGTGTTCAAAAGTTCTAAATGCAGAGTTCATTTACTAGGGCTCTTTCCTGCATAGGTTAAAGGTTTGCTCAAGCCCTTTGCTGCCTTACCTTTGACTAAATTAGGTTCAGTCATTTGCACTTTGAGGGCCTTGCATTTCCCACAGATTTTCAAGCTTCAAGCACGTAAGACTAAGGAAAGCATGGCCTGATGTGTGGACCATGTTATTTGTGATACCCAAGCACAACTAACCAAAGAGGCATTTATGTGTTGTGTGCAGGTCTGCATTTAAGCCTTTAGACTCCATGTTTCAGAACATGCTAATCTTGCAGGACTGTTGTATTTTAGCAACCTTGGATTTGGATCTTTATATAGTTGGGAAAAAAAAATTGGCGTAACTAAATCGAAGAATTTGGTGCTGCTGGAATAAGCAGTTCTAGTTCCTCCTTCCTGGCTCTGCTGTCCAATCGTGTCTCCTGAATTGACTTTAATGTGCCTGTGAACAATCCAAGCTAAAAATGAAGCCTGGGAATTTGTATGCTTATATCTCTGATCTGAGTGTGCTTCAGCTATTGGTTCTGACTCAGGTTGTACCTATGAACACACTTAAAAACAATGTGCTGAAGTTGTTAGTTAAAGGTACTCTTTCCCTCTAGCAATGATCTATTTTATTCTAAAACAGGGAGGCACTAGTAATCCGTGTATTCTGTTTGCTTAGAATAGTTTATTTTCTAACATTAGGTTTTAGATTAGTAGCAAACAGGTGTCCCTGCCTGTCTCATCACAGTGGAAAACACAAATGATAATACTAAATCTCAATATAGTTTTCAGGCAGATAAAGCACAGTTACTCTGACCATCTCTCTAATTTCTAAGCACTTTGTACAACAGTAACACTCTGCAGTAGGGTTAGGTGAAGATGAAAAATTATGATTACTGGGTTGTGCAATGTGATACTGGCATTTCACATCAGACATGCAGTATACAAGGTTTTGGTACTGGCAGTAGATACTTCTAGTGTTCAGCATTTAATTTTTAAAGAGAAAGGAAGTAAATAAAAGCAATTAAGTGTAGGACAGTGATATCAGAGGTCATAAATTGTTATCTCCTTGGTTAAATTCAGTACGTGCTTTCTTTCATGTCGTTACAGCTCCTGGAGATTACTGCATCACACAAAAGCAACAGGGATTTATATTAACAAAGCAAAGCTATTTATTGCTCTGAATGGATTTCTATTTGAATGCAGAATGTTAGGAATCTCTTTTTCTCTCTAACTCACACCTATTGTGATCTTTCCCTCAATAGATGTTCTTGATTTACATTGCTGTTTTGGCTTGGGAAATGCAGTTTTTTTTCCTACAATGTGTGAAACAGTTCTATTACTGCATAGAGTGAGATTTAATCTTTATTTCAGTTGAAGATTCATATGTTTTTTGTGAAACTAATATTAAGAGTTAGACTTTGTCAAGTTCTTTATTGAGAATTACTTCTTAGACTTGTGATTTTGCTATCAGCAGGAGGATGTGGTGTAAGTTAACTCGTACATCTTTTCTGTGTTTCCATAAGGATGTGATAATGGATTCGGCAAAGCCGGTGGAGATAGTACTTTCTAGTTATTATGAATGGTGGGTTTTTTTACATAAGATTTGTTGCATGGAGGGTACAGTGAGCATTTTATATATGTGCGTGAAGAAAAAATACTTTGGAATTTGTACTTTTGGCAATTTAACTGCTTGGATCTGTAGAATTTGTAAGTGATAGTAAACCTATTGTCCTTGTCAGTGCTTATGTAAGATCAGATTGGCCCTGTATGTTTTTAAATGCTCTCTTTTAGTGCATTGGTAGCTTGTATGTTCCGTCATGCTGCTTTTGAACACACTACTTTCACTTTGAGATAAATGATGGGAGAGAACATATCAGCTTGTTTTGTTTTAGGTGTGTTTAATGCCTTTCATTCCAAGACTCTAAGATTTATGGAGATTAATAGGAAAATTTCCCGACATGCTGGGCAGTTGGGTGCTACTGCTAAAGCTTTGCCCTTCTCATTGCAGTGCATCATCACTTGCAGGTTTTGTGACATCTGGTGGCTGACATATTTTGAGATATTGCAAAATTCCCGATGAACCATTTTATTTGCTTCCTTCTTGTTTTGAATTTACCATCTTGTCAGATATGCTAACATTCAAGCTCTCTTTCAATTTACACTATTAAGCCATAAGGAAAACAATCAAATACAGCAACTAGAAGTGGATTGTGTTTATCCTCAGCTGCTGTGCGTTGCTGATATATTAGCTAACAAGCTAATCCAGTCAAGACATGACCTTTTCCTTTCTCTGTCCTTATTAAATGCAACAAATAATAAAGGTTCATGAACCCCCAAAGATAATTCTGCTACCAGTAATCTGTTTTTCTAAATGAATAAACAACTTTGCTCTCAATGGAAGGACACTGAGAACAGGAGTTATATTCTGCACATGTGGGAGCATTGGTCTGGATTTAGGCATTTGACCCCCCAAGGCAGTGACCTGTTTTGCCCCAAGCAAAGGGAACTGTGTTAAAAATTAGAAAACAACTTGCTTGTTTCAAGTTCCTGCATCTCTATTTGCATCTCCACCTCCCACCTTTGTTCTCTCTGAATTTCAAGGCTTCACATCTGGTCTTGTGTTAATTGTTCCTAAAAAATCTTGACTGAAGGAATCACAGATCTTCTAATCTGCCATAGCTGCTAATTAAATTACAGCTGACTTTTGCTGTTATAGATTTGTGTTACAGAAATAAGTGTTTCCCTCTGATTTTATTCTCTCTTCAAAGTATGGATTAGTTCTTGCAGAAGTACATTTCAACCGCAAAATGCTATAGAATCATTTTACATTAAAATTGGTTTATTTTAGGGGGAATATGTCTTCAAAGTGAAGCTGTAGAAGTTATTTGGAAAGGGATATAACAGCTAAGTTACAGCAGGTCACGTATGAAGAGAACAGCCGCTTGCTGCATAGCAAATATTGTGTTCGGGTTAGAGAAATGTATTTTGGGGATGGCTGTGAAGATCAGACCTGGTTGTTCTTGCATGTACTGTGGGTAACAGCACTGTATGTTTCTCCATGTATGCAGACTTCCAGACTGTGCTCTGCAGTCCATCCCTACAGACTCCAGTGGTCCCTGGCTCCTGGCAAAGGGTGATTGTACGTATCTATATATTCAAAATGTTCCTTGAATATTAGGCTGGGTAAGTGGTACTTCCACTGTGAATTTTTACATGTACAAAATGTGTATGGGGTGATGTAGCTTTTGTCCAAGCTGGTGCTTTCTCAGCCCTGCTGAGATTCCAGGGCATTTTCTCATCAAAGCATGGAATGTGTAGACCACAGTCAGATATTGTAGGGGCTAGCTTAAAATCCAGGGTCAAAGAAAGAGGCAGATAAAGCCACATGCTTTATAATTAATTAATAATTATTTTTTAACACGTTAATTTAGGTCTCAAAGGCCAATTGTCCTGTGGTTGTGTTCCTCTGGGTTTTTTAGATTGTCTTTGTTTTGGTAAGGGTTAAACCCTTCTTTAATAATTTTCTTTATTTTTATGGTTTCATGTACTCAGCTTTCTTCTGTTCTGGTTTCTGTTCCAAGTGAGGTGTTTAGAGACAAATCAATATTAGAATATTTCTTTGAACTCTGGGGTCTGAGATGAGGAGAACTTTTGCTCTGCTGTTCTGCAAAATCAAAGCCTGTAATTGGTTTTACTTGTTACTAATATTGATCTGTGGAAGGTTTTTTCCCAAGCTATGACCTGTAGTTTGTGAGCTGTTTGTGGTCTGATAGCTGTTACCCACACTGTGTTTTTTATCACTGTTTTCAGTTCACGTATCTATTATTACTCAGTGAAAACTTACACACCATTATAACAAAATTTGACCATGATTTTTTTTTGTTCTTTAAAAGAACTTTTGATGATAATTATATTAACCCACTCACTTGGTGTGTTTGATATATATTCCTTAAGTAGCTGTTTTGAACCTTGCCTTTCATCTCTGTTGATTGATATAAAATGAGATGTAAGGTTTTCAAGTAAGCCTGAAGGTGTGTAAAGAAAGAATTGTTGGTGAAGAGATTGCTCACTGCAGCCATAGCAAGAATTCATTTCTCACATGGGAAAGACACTACTGAGGTCAGTTAAAAAGGAGGAGTTTGTTGCAGCACATTAACTGCAGAGGGCAAGTTTGTACCATACTAGTTTGAGGAGGCCCCTTGGCCGCCACAAGCCAGTTCATAGTGATGTTGCTTTTTGATCCTTCAATGTCGGCTCTTCCTATCATTGTGAAACAGAATTCACCAAGCATTGGATTGTTCACCCACTAATACGGAATGTGAGCTGGGATTAGACTGTCATGAGACAGGTTAGTTTTACCCTACTGATGATGTGTTGTTGCAATAGTAATTGTGCTCAGTATGAGAGGAACCTCAGGTTCAGTCCCCTGGTGCATGCACTTGGCAGAGGAAGCACTGGTGCAAGGCTCCCATCTGTGGGCTTATGACTGACCCCTCTAAGTCAGAATCCTGCCTAGATGTAGTGATACCGCAGCGCTGCCAGCGCCTCGGTGGGCTTGTGATAGCGGTGGCTTGAGATTGACCCTGGAAATGACAGTCTTGCTCAGAATGTAGGAGAAGGAAAACTCCTAACTTCAAACCCGGGCTGATGGAGCTCTTCCAGCCTTGTATGGTCTTCCATCTAAGAGAAGGACACTCATAAAACCTACGACCTGCGGTTTTTGCTGTCACTGTCCTAGCTCACTAGGCCGTGGCCGTTCAACCTCAGGTGTAAAGGATAGGGCCAGTTCTGCGCAAGCTGTCCTCACCTAAAACATCCACTGTGCAGGCTGGCAGGGCTTGCTCTCACTTGTCAGTATGGACAGGTGAGGGTCGAATCAGTAGGTGACATGGTACATGGGAAGCTGCAGATCCAGCCTTGCATGAGGGCAGACCAGCGCATGGGTAGCTTGAGATTACTTAGCAGATGACAGTCCTGGTCAGACACTCCCAGATTGCCTAAAGCACCCTTTTCAAACCAGATTTGCTTACCCCACTGGCCCTTGTTTATTGTGCTTGAAGTAAGTGTGCTTAAAGCCCTTCCCAAAATCTTCGCTCACAAACCAAACCATCAATCAATCCGTTTGAGGAGGCTTCTTGAAAAAGCTTCTTATTTGTTACTAGAGGACTGGTGGAAGATTTGAGTAAAATGATAACTAACAAGTGCTTGTAACTTTGCTGCTTGTGTTCCCGAAGCTCCGTGGAGTTGCTTCAGTCCTCCACTGCAAACATCTATTTTGTAGAATAGAAGAGTTATCTGTTAAACATGTTACTGTATGGAGTAGGATAAAATCATGGAATAGTTAGGGTTGAAAAGGACCTTAAGATCATCCAGTTCCAACCCCCCTGCCCTGGGCAGGGACACCACACACCTAAACCATGTCACCTAAGACTCCTTCCAACCTGGCCTTGAACACTGCCACGGATGGAGCATTCCCAACTTCTTTGGGCATTATTTTACTAGTATTCCATTATTTTACCCTTTTTTCACCCAACAGTCAGTTGTCAGCTGAATTTTTACCTTCACCTATCCTCTAACTGTGAGGTTATGTTGATTAGAAGTGGGGGATAGAGACAAAATCAATGCAGCCCTTCTGCATAGACCAGGGTAGGCTTCCTGCCAGTAAAGTGAATTATGGAGCACTGCTAATGAGCTGTTTTAGCTCTGATTTAAAGCTGAGTTTCGAAATGTTTCTGGACTTTAAGAAGACCTTGTGGAAATTCAAGCACCTTTTGAAAGACCTATGAAGTGAGCCCTGTGTTCTGACAGTATATTTCATTGTAAGTTTAGGGCACAGCACAATCTAGCCATACTTTTAAGTTTCTCTTGTAAAAAAATCATTAAATTTCAGCCCAGAAATATTCTCATTCTATAGTTGCAATGATTTATCTCACATTACGTATCTTGGAAAAGCTTTTCTATAACATTTGACATGGAAAACTCTGAGTATATAGAAACAAGATTTTGCTGTTGCTTTACATGCTTTCAACTCACTTGACTTCAGTTGGCTTTAAGCATCTACATAACTTGAAACTGCTTGAAAAAATTAGGGTCCAGGTTTTTCATGTTCATTAGTCTCCATTCTTCACATACCTGTATTCTGATTCTTCCATGAGTTTGTCAGTAAAATGTATGCATGATGACTTGCTTAATCAGCAAGCAGAGTTAATGGGACCACAGGCACAAATGGTGTTGCTGTGGATAAAAAAGCCATTTGTATGTATCCAGAGGAACTGGACACACAGCTGAGGTACCTTATGTGCCAATACTGAACCCTTATTTGGATGGCTTAGGGGCTCCAAATCAGAAGCACAAAGTCTGGGAATCAGCTCTTTGCAGGCTGAACTTGAATATCTGCAGGCCTATAGTCAAGGTGTTTCTTGTGATACACATTGATTTAGATTAAGAATAAAATAAGCAAGATGATTGAATGTGCTAGAAACCTAATTTAAAAGATATTTAGACAAAAATGATATTTTAAAAAACTGGTTTTGTCAACTTCCCATTGAAGTGGAATATGAAATGGTCTAACATCTACATTTATTAGATGAGACTAAGAGCAGAGTTTGAATTGAAAATAAGTGTAGATTTTAGAGGACAAAAAGGTTATGATAAATGAAAAACAAAGACAAAAGAGCCAAATAAATAACTTAAAAAAAATAGAGCAAAAATTCACATTGCTGTGACTTTCTGCCAGGGGATTTTATCTTTGGCTGACTAATTGTGTCCATTAATTACATTTAATGGTGGTGGAAAATGCACCATGTTGTTACTTTTTCAGGTTTAGCCCAACATCAGTAGGATTAAAGCAGCTGTGGGAGACCAAGAGTAAATAATAGGATGTAATCAGTTTCTTGGGAAGCATTTTTTTTTTATCTGCATTTATCTCAGTGTATTATCTGGTGCAGGTGAGACTTGAGGACTCTGGAGAGAGAGTTATTAATCATAGTAGAGAGTGTTATAATCCTGGTTAAGATATGGGTTTCACTTGTAGGTAAAACATAGTGTTATGGTCAGTTGGCCTGGGTGTTAGTCATGACTTTGCTGGATGACCTTATTTCTAACATGCCATGTCCCCATGCCTCAGTTTCCTCCTCTGTATCATGAGGGTTGTGATACTTGTCTCCACAGTAAGCCACAGTAATAGAGGACCTTGCTGTCCAAGATGTGGCTTCACATCCGAGAGAGAAAGCTGGGCAGGGAGGGACTGTTGGCACTGTTCTCTTTCACCTAAGGAAGCAGTTTTAAACAGACAAGAAGATAAAGTGATCCTTGAGTTTTCACTGGTTTTTGATAGAGCTGTCAGACAACCCCCAGATTAAGGATAGGTAAGCCCTGAACTTTGAGCTGAGCCTGAATAGCTTGGACTGTATCTGTTTGCATTGTTGCTTCATTGATTCTGAAAGCCAACACCATCCTTTAACAAGTCATTGTGGTCCCATATTTGCACACACTTCCTTCTCAGGGCTCTAGTCCTGGGACTTGATTCTTACAGAGCCCTGTCCTGGCTCAGGCTTTCTACATGCCTCATTTGAGTTGTGCTATCTTCAATCCCTGTCTCTAAAATTTTATCCCCACTCACTAAGGAGGTATTAGGCTGACCAGAGTGTGGGTGCCTGGATGTTACACAGATTTCTGAAGTGATGCTTTGTTCTTGAATTGTGAGCACACGAGGATAGATGGACAGATTCTATTACACATAAAGTGATTTGGTGATGGTGTACATCTTTTTGCTGCCTCTGGAGTGTGCATGTCAGATATGCAAGTGAAGGGACTGCAGGGAGCTCTGGTGGTGTGACTTATTCTGGTGGGGTGGAAGGCAGAGGTGTTATTATTGCTGGCAATATATAATATTTGAAAACAATGACTGACATTTATGTTGGAATAGATTTGAATTATAGCATTCACTTCCTTTCAGGGAACCCTGATGGCAAGGGCTGGATGTAGCTATTATGATTTTTGAGGGAGTGTAGTTTAAAAGCCCCTTGCTGCTGTGACAGCTGAAGCTTAAAAGTAAAAAAAATAAATAAATAGAAATTAAACCATAATAGCAATGCAGTTTCTGTAATAAAAGCCTTCTTGTCTAAAACCCCAAGTGTCACAGAAGGTTTAACGTGCTGGTGTTCACTGAAGGGATGTGGTAAAAGTTTTTGCATCATACAGCAATCTGAGAAAGAACGTTTCTGTTTGTGTCTGGGAGCTGTGTGTACTGTGAAAAATCCCCTGCTTCTTTCCTGCCAGAGAAATTGCCTTCTTATCTGAGTGGTCTGATTATTTGCTGTGCGTTTACAAGTAATTGGGTAGTTCTCTACCTTTTGATGCTCAAAGGTGAGAGGAAGCACAAAGTTGTGGTATACTCTTTCTAGGCAGGGTTGATGGGTTTTATGCAGGGCTCTTAGACACATAGGTTGGAAAAATGTCTTCCATAGCACAGAGGAGAAAGCAGAGGACCTAAGCAATCTTTCCATAGTTGCCACAAAACTCAGAGCAGTCATACTCATAGCTTGGTTACTTACACAGTTGTAAGTATTTCTGACTGTATAGTTCTTTTATGAATATATATGAATTCATTTATACATTCTGAATGTGTATATATATGTGTATATATATTTAAGGAGCAGGTGCATTGTAAGAAGCTAGAGAGAAATCTTCTCTGCCAATATGATATCCTGCTGGCAGAAGATATTCTATTTATGGACTTTTCTTATGGTTGTTATGGCAACAAGACTGCAGTGAGTGGTCCATTTTGTGGGGCAGCGTAGGGAAGGCACCTTCCCCTTGGTGCTGCACCTCCAGCTTCCCCACGTACCTTGAGACCATAAGAAACATTGGGGACAAATGCATGAACTTGGTGCTCAATGTGGTTTTGGGTCTTTGGGCAGGGCTCCTGCTGAATATTTAGTGTGAGCTGTGTATATTCACGCTTGAGAAATAGGAAGTTTAATTCTATGTGCTTTCCTGACATCCACCTCTCCTTATCATGACCTCTTCTACCATCACCAGTTGAAAGATCTGCAATGACATTGCTCTGTGCTCCTTTGACTTGATAGTGCCCTTCTTGACACTGTGCTCCATTTGGATATTTTCTTCCTGATGGCTCTTTCTTGATTTTCTTTTCCTTTGTATAGTTGCTTTCTACCACCCATCCTTCTGGAAGATGCTGGCCCAAAATACGATCACACCCACTTGGGTGCTGACCCTGAGATCACCAGACCTACAAGCATGAACTTCTATAGCTTTAATGAGAACAGCATGACCCTTGAAAGGAAGGCTTCAGCTGCCTCACACACACCCTTTGTGTGGTCCCACAGGTAAAAAGGGTTCGAGAATGACTCTTTCATGCAATAAAACAGTCCTGTAAAGACTGAGGGCACTTGGTCACCTGAAGAACCAGTCCCCAGAGGAAGAAAATTCTGAACATATGCAGGAAGTTTTGGCATTTAGACAAGAAAAGTGTGTTGCAAATCCTTAAAGGACTTTGAAAGGGGCCTGGCTGACATCCACATAGACACAAATAAGGGATTGAGTGGCAGGTATGAAAGAAAAGAGAGCCAGACTACAGACCTTGGCACTGTTTTCCTAACACTATTCCCAGTGCAGGAAAACTCTAGAAGCAAGCACTGTGCCTGCTGCAGGGTTTTTAAGGAGCACACGCAGTGTTTCATGGCTGCTTTCCCATTGAGATGGAGTTTCCTCTTTAAACTTCATTTCTGGTCATGTGCTGCTTATGGATTATTTTCTAGTTCACTTCTCTTTCTAATAGCTACCAGATTACATGCAGTTGGAGAGCCAGCTCACAGCAGTCTGAGTTGCAATACTGAGTAACTGCAGAGCTGGCCACAGTTATTTTCTTATATAAATGACTCCAAGAGAGGGGAGGATTTGCTCTTGTAATGTGCTCAGAGCAGGAGAGAAAAGAGCAAATCATCAGATAAAGACTGCAGTGTCCCTTGTGTTTGGTCCTGACACAGATTTGGGCATTCTTAGTGTGGAAGCTTCCTCTTTAGATCTTTTTCTATGCCCATCACCAGGATTTCTGATCATCCTCTTCATGTGTGGTGTCTATGTACACCAAAAAAAAAATCCTCTGTGTAATTGTTCATTACATATGCATTCATGCCAAATGCCATTCTTTCTGCTCCCCCGTTTAACCCAAGGCCTGCGTGACTGTTGAATTCCATGGAGAAGAAAAGATAAAAATATGGGATGCTAGTTCTGCCTGGGACTCAGTGACATCTGAGCTTCCTTTTGCTCTTCTTTCCATAAGCAGAGCAATTGCCTGCTCCTCCCTTTCCTCCTCCTCCTCATCTTGGCTGCTTTCCTCTTCCCTGTTTTGGAATGAAGATCAGACTGAGTCAGAGTAAACTTTCTCGGATTTGGAAGAAAATAATTCATAACTGCCTGGGTCTGCTGTTGATCACTGCTGCCTAAATTGGGTTAGGGAATAGCTGGGACAGTGTAAAGAGTAGATATATTGTAGGAGAGAGCTGTTGGCGTTCAGATATACATCCGCTTTCGCTTCACATCTGAGGTTGAATCAGAGTTCAGATTCAATAGCATTAAAGTCTCATAAATCATCTTGCACAATTTCAGTATAAGCTGTCCTGAAATCTTTTAGTCATCTGTCTTAATAAGATTCCTTTGGCTGTACAGATTCAGAAGATAAATATCGTGCAGGTTGTGGATTGATGGTGGTACCAGGCCCCTGAATGGTGGCTTGTATCAAAGGCTGCAAGTCAACACATCCTGAGAATATTCAACAGGTTTTGAAGGTCCTGGCTTTGACCCTTACCCAGAACTGAAAACAGGCTTTTTAGGTTCTTCTCAAACATAAGCCAGTGTATGGAGGTGCCCTGGACTCCCAAAGGGGATCTAGAAGCTGTTTTGGACTAACCCTGCACCTGGCTGGGACAGAGCTGCCAGTATCCTGCACAGGAGTCAGTACAGATTCATTCAATGCAAACAAATAGTTCTAATGTGTCCACTGGAGGAGCAGTTGAACCCTTTTTGTTCAACATTTCAGTAACGGTGCACTGTGACCTCCAACCTTCTACAGAAGATCTGTAGCAATTCTTAAGATCTGATAAAATGAGGGGTTATACAGAGCAGTGGCATTGGCAGAGGTTGTAGCAAGAAGTATAATTTGTTTTTTAGTTTGCGTCCATATAGAATTTCTAGTCTTTGAGCAAAATCCATAGCTTGTGTCATGACAGTCACTAAATGCTGCTATTCATTTGGGTTTGCACCATTTTTCATTTTTCCATGTTAACTCTCCAACAGAGCTCATTATCATCCTTTGTCAGTAACTGCAGTCTGAAGGTATCAGTTTTAGTCATTGCCCTTTATTTTACCAAAGCTTCCCAAATTATGCATATTTTTTCCGTGACCTCTAACAAAGCCCTGTGAAATAGGATGTGAAAGCAATTAAGTTCTATAGTCTAAAACATGTCGACTGTGATGGAGTTACCCAGGATGTCTAATAAAATCCAGCGTGGGGATCAGTTTTCCCTAAAATCTACTGGAACTTTTAAAGATCCTGAAGTGCCTGAATTCCCCAGGCTATTTTTTACACTGTTGTGAATGGACAGCCTCTAATTGCAACGTTTTGAGAGCAGCAAGTGAAGCGCCATATGGTTCAACACAGAAAAGTTTCCCACTGAAGTATAATCCAGTTAGAGGTCTGACACTATTTGTGTGCTTGGCACCATCAGCATGGGCTGCTCCAGCAAGCTTTGCCTCGGGCTTGCCTTGAAGATCTCTTAGACCATTAAGGTGACAGTTGGCCAACTTTTTGCTGTGCTAAGCTGTTATGAGACACACCCCGCCACCACCACCACTCATGTGCCCTCCCCTGACCTAACAGCTCAGTCGTGTGTGGACTAAAACTCTCTGCAGTCACCTCTAAAATCTCTGCCTGTGGCTGTTGGACAGGTTGCTGTTATCCCAGATGGATGTTTTACTACATTGCTGAGCAGAAATAGCAGAACTTATTAGGTGGAGTGACATTTTATGCAGGTCTAATTCTGTACAGCACAATGTGGCTAGATCTGCTATATGTGTTTTTTGAAAGATTATGATGTTTTCAAGGCATTGTGTAAGCCCCACCAAACAGAGATCTGGTTCTATTCAATGTGTCCCCAGTTTGGAATTTCAAAGAGCAGTTCTAGTTGCAATTATACTGAGTCTCTTTATATTCATAAAAAAATAATCATAAATATTGGATTGAAATGCTACCTACAGTACACTTTTTATGTGATGGTGATCTAGAAGTGAATTGATAGAAATTAGGTGATTATCACCAGTGGTATTTATGAGAATTTCAAAGCAGATAAATAATGAATAGGAATGTCACTTACTCACTTGGCTTCAAATCTAAGAACAGTCTCCTCATTATTCTATTGACTCAGTAAGAAGGAAGAGTTACATGAAGGAAGAAAAGGGAAAACTAAAGACAATCAAAGCATTTTAAAAGCATCCCAGGCTCCCCTGTCATACCAGTTTAGGGATGGAGAACCCAGAAGAGGAATAGTAGTGCTTAGGAGGTGATTTAGCAATGTTATCACAACACTCAGATTTATCTGGTTTAAAATTAGGTGGTATGTTTGCTGCTGTGCTTCTCATTAGGCCTGTAAGTCACCACTGGCTCTTCTGGTTAAGAACGAGATTTTGAAGAGACTGGAACAGGCACAGCCCTCCAGGATGTTCTGTGGATGCAGAACATCTCAAGGCTGGCCCTGGTTGCAGGTGACACTGCCTCTAGTGACATTGATTCTTTTCTCATCCAGCAAAAGACTTGGGTTCATAAAGCATCCAATTCATGAAGCATCCAATTGCTTTGGTAAGTGCATTTCTAGAAACACTGAGCTATTTTTTTTTTCAATTCTGATACTACTATAGTTAAGATAAACATTTTAAAAAATATTTTTATATCAATAAAAGAACTGAGGGAAAAGAGGTGTTCAAAGGAGAAAGGTATTAGAAATGAGATGGGTAGCGGGAAGCAATTTGCTTCTGCAGTGGTAGCCACAGAGGGCAGGTTGATGTCACCATAACTGCTGGTAACTAAGGGAGAGGGGTTAGACAAGAATAGGAATAGTATGGGATGTGCCAAATTAGTCCCATGGGAGTGTGAAGTATTAGATTGACTGGCTTTAGAACTGCTGAATTAAGAAACAGCTTTAAGCACACAAAACCCTATTTCTTGCTTGTAAAACTTTCCCTCCTCACCAAAATCTTCCTTTGTATTGCCTTGCCCTACCTCTGGCAGTGGTACAGCTACTGAAGAGACGCCTCACTGGTGTTATCCCATGTTCCTGAAGATAAGACTAAAACCCGGTGTACGTTTTATGTATCAAAATGCGATATCAAGGTTTATATTAATTTTCAGTAGGTGCTGGATGAAGTTTGATGCTAAGAACAGCAAAGTGTGCTTCAGACCGGTCGTCTTCACATGGCTGGGGGCTAAGAGTGGTGTATGACAGCTCAGTGGTCTGTGGGTTTGGATTTTTTTTTCCAAGCATCCTTTTCAGTGTGTTTGGCCTTGACCTCTTTCCCTTCCTACTTTGCCCAATTTTGAAGTTCCATTAGTCAGGCACTGATAAAAATGCTGAGCTCTGTAGATATCTTCCATCAGGTAATGTTTTTTTGTTATCTCCCTTTCTTTCCACTGCTGACTTCTGACTCTCATTTATCCAGCTATTTAGTTTGAGTCCCAGCATCACTGGGAGAACCTGTAAGAGAAAATGAGGGCAATAATTATGCTTTGCCATTATTTGTCTAAAATCCATTTTAAAACATGATAAAAATGGAAGCAGATACTTTACTGTGAATTGTGTCTGTACATTGGAAAAAAGATATTTCTGAAAGCACATATATGTCCAATAGCCTGTACCTGAGTTAAAGTGAGGACAGGAACAATGCTGAGTACCTTTATTCATGCTGCCTACGCTGAGTGCTTAGCAGGCTGGAGGTAAAATGTTCTGATTGATGCTATAAATGTAGTTGAGGTCTTGTTGCAGCTGTGTGTATTCATCATGGATCAAATGGTATCAATAATTTTCTCCTTTTATATAAATGACTTCCCCTTATAAAGGAAAAAATATTTCCTTTTGGAAAAGTGTCTGTTGTTTTTGAGGTTAATGACTTTCAGTCAGTGCTGACATCTGTCATTGCTGTCACACAGTGGATGAGATTTAATACTAGAGTTTAGTTTGTTGGTTATGTTACTTTCTGAAAACAAAGAGAAAGTAAGTCCTGTCACCCTGTGGGCTGTCTTACAGCAAGTAATAGAAGTACTGGTAATTCAAGGAGTGAAAGTGGGTTTTCATCATACATTAAATATGAGTATTAATTGCACCATTATTTCAGTGTGGCCAGATTCTCAGAAACTTGCTGGGCTTGTTTATGAATAAAGGTTGAATAAAAGTTTCCATCACATTGGAAATGTAGTATTCAAAAGGTACCATATCAGAAATTAAATACATTCATTATCTCTGTATGGAAAATCCAGTGTGGCCCTTGCAAATCAAATATCTGCATGGTTGGTTGGTTGGTTTTGCACAGAACATCGGTCTTTATGTGGTAAAATTCCAGTGTGAGCCAATTCTGTCTAGTTAATATTATTGTGTTTTCCTGTAGAAAAAGATTATTCTCAGTGTTCTAGCATTTAGACTTTAATAGTGGTGCTGTTTTAGAACCTGAGAATTTGAATAGTGTGCCTTTAAATACTTTAGAAAACTGTATTAGACTTGCCTGTCTTCTTGTGCAGAAAATCCCAGCTGCAGTAGAACAGCAGCATAAGTAAGCAGCCATGTTTAGAGAGGTTCCCTTTATTAAAGGGTGCCTTTTGGGGCAGGACTAGTTAGCCAAAATAAGGGTGCTTGTATGCCTAGTATTGTACTAGAGATTTTTGCTGGTTTATCCCCTGAAGGAACTGGCTCTCTGCAAGAAACAAAAACAGGTATGGACTTTAGACAGTAGCTAACCTTTGTCTGGTTTCACTGTAACGTGAAGTCCCAGGCTCAGACTGGGTCCTGTATTTCTACCCAGGCAGCATTGCAGCTTTCTTCTCTTTTTGTGTGTTTACATGAGCTGTCTCATATTTCTCTGGACATCCCAGAACGGTGTCTTGTATGACTCCCCATGCAGATTGTTGAAACTCGGGGAAACCTCCTATCTGCCAAGGGTTTGAAATGAGAGAATTGTCTTTATAGCTCTCTGTCAGTGAAGTCTCTATCAGTAAGCTGGTTATCTGGAACCACGATAAGTTCATGAGTTTCCTCCTTTTTGTAGTGTATGTTTTATATGAGACAAAGCACCTGTGAGCAGGGAATAAACTGGGTCTGCAGTAGTGACCCTTCAGCTAGATTATATACTTGAAGTTACTCAGTGAAGTTTCACAGGTATTCTGAGATCTTCTGGATAGAAAGCACGTTGTACAATTTAAGCACTGCCCTGGGGCTGAGGGTGAACAATCTGTAATCACAGGATGCAGGAGAGCAGCCGATGGAGCCGTCCGTCTCCCAGCATTTCACTGCACTGTCTGCAAACTGTGTATGCTTTGTTTTCCCATGCAGCACAGATTTAGATGCTTCTAATTCTTTAAGGTTTGAAGAGTATTATCCTTCCTCTTGGCTGAAATGATTCATCACTCAAATCATGTTTGGATTCAGACGTGGACATAGCAGCTGAAATATTTGCACTGATGTCCTCAACTCTTTCCATTGCCCTGAACAGAAAGGAACTTAACTCATAAAATGTGTTTTCCTACTTGTTTTCAGGAAAGGTACTCTCAGACCCTCTGGAGAGATCACTTATCTCAAACACACACATTATTTGCAGTAAATTTATCACACAAATATGAAGCTGCCCTTTTCCTTTGAGAAGAGCTGCTGTCTCCTCTGTTCCAGAACGTTTTGATGGCTTGAACAGAGGAATAATTAAAAACCAAACCTGACATTTGCTTATCAATTAAACTCCGTGAACAAATAGGCAGCCTGTGTGGGAGTGCTGTGAGCTGCTGTTACACACTGTGCTCTCAGACACATTTGTGACAAATGTGTTTGGGCCACTTGACATTTCCCCTCCAGGATCTCTTTGGTGGTGGTAGTGAAACACCAGCAAGAGAAGTAGACTTAGACCAGCTGGGTGACAGTGCAGTCTCAACACATCCCCACTTACAGCAATGATTCAAGAACTGGGCTTATGTTACCCAGGTGTTGTTTTTATAGTTAAATCTGGATTTTTCTGTGAACTTCTAGGTGAATTACATGAAATGGGGAGAAAATAGAGTTGGAGATTGATCCTGCAGCTTTTTGTGTTATTTCTTAGCTTTTTTATGATATATGAACTTAGCTAACCTGGAATATATGCTGAGGTGCCCAGCACTGCAGCAGTGAACTTTTGCAAAAGTAGCTTAAGACCTTCTGTTTTCTCATTTGTTGGAATGGCATATTTGAACCCTAGGAAAATCTTTTCAGTGTTTCCCAAGTGATGCAGTGGTTTGTAAGTGTGGGGTGTACCTTTACGAATCCATAAGAGCATATGTGATAATGCAAAGGTGCATGTTGCAAAGAAATAGCCTTATAAATTTATATTGCATATGGTTCTTGAGCTGTAGCCTCTTAAACTTCACCCCCTTCCTTTTGCAGAAGTCCTTTTTGTTTGGCCTTTTCTGCTTGTCTGGGCAGAATATTAAAGTAAATATCACTGCACAGCTGTGATTATGTGGTGTTGCATGCATTCCCCTTTTGCAGTGGGCAGAAGCTTTCAATTCAGATGTCATTCATAAATCGTGGCAGTGAGATGATATCCCTGCAATGAGACAAATAGAAAAGGGAAAAATTTATTTTGTTCTTTTTTGGAAGCAAGGGACACTGGACACATGCATCCTTTTTCTCCCCACAAGAGCAGCTCTTCTGACAGCTAAGAACTTTCTCCATCTCTCATCCTATTGTACAGTATGTATATGTACTTTCTGTCTTGAAAATTCCATTTATAGAGTGGCTGGCACAATTCTGCTTCCACTTATCACAGTATAGCTGAGCTTACAGAAAATTCACAGAGCTTTGCTGCACACTGGAAAGATATAAACCAAGGTACTTGTGATGGGTTCTTTATGTCTATTAACCCAAATGAAACCTTGTTGTGATAAGTACTGATTTTTGTGTAAGCTAGAGAAGCGCATTGCTTGTCAGCGTAAGTGGCAGAAAATCAAAGATTTTTGCCACAGTTCAGAGCCAACATCTTAATGTGGGATCTCATATTGCAATTTTTACTCTCACACATGATCATTTCTATTCCCATGGAGCATCTGATGGAAGTAAGAGTTGCTGTAATTGGATCCTCTTACCCTTACTGTTACTGGTCATGAATTTAATTGCAATTTTGGTCTTTTTAATAATTATTGAGAAATTATTCTTTTTTTTTTAATTTTATTTTTTCCTCTTATTGCCTCTCCTAATGTGAACATGATGTTCTTAATTTAAAAATTAAATTTAAAAAAAGTCTTTCTGGAGCATGTCTGAGATAATCAGAACAATCCTTTCAAGCTGAGCAGAAGGAAATACACTGCTGTTAAAGGGTAAAGCTAAGTCCAGCATTGAAGAATTAAACAACTTAAAGATTCTCAGTCAAATGGAAGGATAAAGGGAAAGAAGATATTTGATCTCAAAACCAGTGTCTGTCTAGTGGTGTGGACCATTAGAAATACTAAAATGAATTTGTGTTTTATGTGCTTCTGCTTGCCTACTTTATGGGCAAGGTCAGCTTCCAGACAGCATGTAAATGTGGGAATGTGAAAAGGCCCCAAGGAAAATAGCTGGTTGGTATCCCACATTTGACAGCCAGTGGAGATTTAGTTCTCCAAGGATAAATCTGCACCACACAATGCATCTCAATGCAGGGGTAACTGAGTTGTCAAATTGTAAATATTCTATCACTGATGCCAGAATTTATGGAACTGTGGTGATATGAAGTTAACTTACCTTGGGAAGGACAATGAACATTAATCCATAGAACTACAGGAATAAATACAATAACATGAGGGTAATCTGTAAGGGTCTGCAAATATGCATAGATATGCAATATTCCCATCCTCTCATCATTAACAAAACCCATCAAAACATATGTGTGTTACTAAACATGTAATTCATGTAAATTTTGGTTGAAAGAAAACTCAGTACTGAGATTTGACTGTGTCCTATCTCTCCTAATGTCTGAATTTTCTTCTTAAGAAAAGTTTGTTACATGAGGAACAGCCTGACAGTGATATAATTACTGCTAAGTGTTACTTTGGTAGGTTTATGCAGAGAGGTCTTGAAAGTCTGTTAAGAACTCTTTACTAGCACTCTCAGTAGTTTTTATTCTTATTTCACGTGTACTATGCTGCTATAATCACACTTGGAAGGGAAGAGGGAATGTATGTGTTCAGAGCATAGAGGTCGGGAAAAGAGGGTAAAGGAGATAGGAAGAAAAAACAGAAATTCTAAGTTCTTAGGTAGACCATGTACTGTTGGAAAATGGCATGGCACAGGGTAGGCAAAGTCATCTGTCACTTGCCTGACGTGAAGTGCCATGCTGCAGCTGAATTCTCTCCTTCTGATCAATGGATTCTAATACACCCCTCTCTGCAATTGAACAAGGGAATTACACAGTGCCCTGATGATGGAACCAAGTGTGTAATCAAGTTAGGCCCAATGTAAATGCAAATCATGAGCATTAATTAACAGGAACTGCACAGCAGTTGTTAAGTGCTGCAAGAACATATACACGATTCATAGGTCCCCTGCAACTCTGTCTTTTGATAATTAGATTTCTTGGAGAAGATAAGGGATTTCAGGAAGCAGCGTGTACTGGGGAAGGGGAACAGCCCTGACATGCTTGTTATGCTCTGTAATATCCTGGGTGTAATCACTATGCAGAGCAAGGCACTGGAAACATCCCTTCTTGCAGCCCTTGCCAGCCCCTCATGATTCCCAGGCTCTGGCCCTGTAGGAACTAAGCATTTCAAACAGCACCTGGTGTGCAAAAGCTAAAAGAAGGCAGAGGTGTTATTAAAGTATATCTGTAATTTCTTAGAGGCTTTTTATGTTGTCTGCAGCTGTGTCCCGCGCACAGCCACGATCCCAGCCACGATCCCTGCAGCAGGCAGGTGATGGCCACCAACACCGCAAAGGGCAGCGACGACGGCCAGCGCCAAGGGCAGCGCCACGAGCCCGGCAGCGCCATCGCTTCGGGCTCTTCTGCAACGGCCACCGGTCCGGCACGCCCTTAGGCAGCCGCGCCCCGGGACCTCAACAATCGCCGCGTGCTAGAACTCGTGGCCCTGTTCCACCGGCCCCGCCCTTCCACCCGCGGGCTACTGCCAGCCCTGTGCCACCCGCAGCCCTGACAGACAGCGTCCCTGTGCCACCCCTGTCCTGAGCCCACCCTCGCCCCTCTGCCTGCAGCTTCCACAGCCCCGCTGTGTCCTGCCGGGCTGGGCAGGGTGGCCCCGTGCACCCAGCGCTGCAATAAAGAATGCCGCTTGCTAAAACTCCACGTCGAGTCTTAGAGAGTCCTTTCGGCCGCGCTTTCGCTCACCGCGCTCCGGTTGTGGTGCTGCTGTGGACAAGTGCTGCTGCCCAGGCCTGAACCGGGGCGACCCGGGAGCTGTCGTGACACACGTCGTTGCCAGGGCAGGGCAGGGGCACCAAAACCCCCAGGAGGCAGCAGGGGCACACAGGGAATGCCCATGGAAAATAACAAATGGAATGAATGACCGAGTTTCTGATCTCAGCAGCTTCCAAGCAGCGTGCCTGAGATTCAGGGGAAACCTGTGCCCAGAACTGGATAGGGTTTTAATGCAGGCAGAGCAAGCTTTGGTCTTTACAGCTAATGAGGGCATTGTGGGCTCCTGCTGAGCTCTCAGCAAACAGCCCAGCACTGGCACGTGCTGTAATCTAGGGTGCCCTTGCTGGAGACAAATGTGTTGTATTGAGACGTGCGGCCCTCACGTCCCTTCAGGTCTTTCTGCTGAGAGATGGGGGCAGAGGAGGATGCTGCTGGGGGTGCTGCCGTTTCAGAGGGGCTTCGCAAGGGTCCCTCACGCTCTCCCAATGGGAGGCAGGGCTCCATCTCCAGCCCAGCGTTCTCCCCGTTCCCCGTGGCTGGTGCTGCCGTGCAGCAGGCACAGCTGTAGCACTGGGGCTGGCTGAGGTCCTCGAGGGGGATGCTCAAGGGAGCCTTTTGGGGGCAGATTCTGGGGGAGCTGCAGGTGCCTGAAAGGAAATGGTCCTGCAAGGGCAGGAGCTCTGGCACGTTCAGCCTGCGGTTGCCCCATCCTGCCTGCGCCTTGGCCCCAGCTTCCCCACCTGCCCTCTCCCAGCCATACAGATCATGCCGCTGCCATCCCTGAGTTTGGGGAGCACCACAGTTGCTTTGTTCAGCCCGTCCACTTCTGCTTGACAGCTTAAAGACTCCTCTGATTGCAGTTGCCAAAGCATTTGTCTGTCCCTAACCCTCTGCAAACCGGGTGCTGCTGCAGCATGGGCAGCATCTTCAGTCAGAGGGGACACTTAGTGATGGGTCAAGCAGAGGGTGCTGGGAAGCAGCACCTGTGCCCTGGCCCAGGAATCAAACACAGATGTGAACATAGTCTGTTTATTTTAAGTGGGAGACATAAAAACAGGGGATGGGGGTAAGGTGGTGGGGTGGGAATTTTATATTGACAGTAAAAACGTGCTAAAATGATAGTAGGATTAGGGTAAAAAACAGTAGTTTACTATAGTTATAACAACAAAAGAGCAGTATAACAACAAAAAGATGCAATAAAACAACAGAACAACTCCAGTATAAGAACAAAACAACAACAGTATAACAAGTTTATTAGAACAACTGTAGGTTAGAACAAAACTCATCAACAGCTACCAGTATCGACGAAATTTTGCCCTTGGTGGCGCAAAAGGACCGTAGAGGTCCTCCTCCTTCAGGAAGAAAGAAAACCAAAGAGAACGGGTTTAGTCACAGCCATGTGCATCGCCATTTAGAAGGAAGGAGCTGCTGTAACAGCTCAAATATAAAAACAAAGTGTGATTTCATTAAGGAATGTTTCAAGATCTGTGGATCTCTCAGGAATTCAAACTGCACCCAGCACCCACAATCACAGAGCTCAGAGTAAAAGACCTGGCAGCGAAGCCCTCCGGGGGTGGTGGGGACCCCATGGGCGGGGGGGGGGGGGGGGGGCGGCAGCTCTCGGGTGACCTCTGGCTCCAGCAGCCTCTGCCCTGTTCCCACTGAACAGCACCAGGGGAGACAGCACCGCAGCTCCTGGGAGCTGGTAAAGCCCAAATGGGTTTGGATGAGCCACAAATGAGAAACAATTTGGATTTGGGGAGGGGGAGGACCCCAACCACTCTGGACTCCCCCAGTGGCTCCAGAGCACCCTGACATGGAGAGGGGGCACCAGCAGAGCAGGGATAAGAAGGGACGGGAGAGACAGCCAGGGCTGCATCAGAAGTTTGCACCTTAGGAAATGTGGCAAAATAAAGCCAGGATGGAAACCCTGCACAGACACCCAGAAGTTCATCAGCCTTGGCTAGGGGACTCTTTCAGCAGGAAGAGTTCCCCTTGTCCCACCCCAGGCACTGCCACCCAGCACGGCTTCTTGCCGACAGCACGGAAGGAGCCTTGCCCCACCATCTCCGGTCCCACCTCGGGGCTGCTCTGGACCGGAGCCCCTGTGGGTGAGGGCCAGCAGCACTGGCCATTACTTATTGCAGAAATGATGGATCCGTGCCTTGTGCCGCTTGCAGCCTCTGTCCTCCCGTCTTGTCCCGGTGGAAGAGGCAAAGGTAGACGAACCTGGAAGCACAAATGTTTCTCAGGTCTCTGCAGCCACACCCTGAGCTGGCACCGAGGCAACCACCATCCCTATCCCTTGGGGAATGGCAGGTTTTGCGTCCCTGGAGCCCAGTAGCTACCACCCAAGCCAGCTCCTGCAGCACAGCCTGGCCCTTCCGCCATCCCCCAGCTCAAGGGGACAACGTGACCCTCAAGCCTGAAGCACCAACTCCGTCCTTACCAGAGGAAGCGGCGACGCCTGCAAGGCCTGAGGGGCGCTGGACAGAGAAGGGCGCAGGAGTCCCTGGAAAGCAACACACCCCTGTGAGCCGGGGACGGCAGAGGAGGAAGAGCCTGGCTTTAGGGAGCTGGCAGCACCCACAGGAGCTGATGCATCCAGTGCATCCAGAGGGGGCAAGGAGTGGCATTTCAGGGGCTGGGGCAGCGAGTGAGGGAAGCACCTTCCCTTGACATGGCAAGGCTCTGCACAGCCCCAGCACCAGCCCCTTAGGTCTGCTGTGCCCGGGCAGCTCAGCCAGGTCCAGCAGGAAACCTGCTGCCTAAACAGAGCCCTGCCCTTCGGCTCCGGCAGAAGCCCCATCCCTCCCCGACTCACCTGGCAACACGGGCACGGTCCCGCTTGTGGGCTGGCTGGTGTCAGTCAGGCCGGTGCTGGTGGAAGCGGCTTGCCCAAAATTGAACAACGCCGTGGTCGTGGGCGCTGCCCATGTGTGCCTGGTGCCGGAGCAGCCCTGGGTGATGACTGCTGGGAGGGAGCAAGAAATCAGGACCCGCAACGTGCATCATGGGACTACCCCTTAGCAGAGCCTCCCAGCACAAGCACTCGCGGCTCTGGCCCTGGGGAACCTCGCCCATCACTCTGGGGACTGCGGGGCATGAGGTCCCCCTCCTGAGTCTGTACAAGTCTCTGAAGCATCAGAGCCGACCACCAGGCAGCACTGGCCCAGCAGCTTCCTCAGCCTGCACTACACAGGCACCCACTGCCCTGCCAGCGCGGGCCACGGCTTTCTCCTCCTTGCTGTGCCCTTCGCGTTCACAGTCTGCCCTTACCAGCCTCGGGTACCAAGAGCCGTCGAGTGCGCTGCCACACTGCATCCCTCTCCCTCTCCAGGTTCTCCTGCACGATGGGGTAGCTGGGATTTAGCTCAGGGGGCTGCCAAGAGAGAGCAGTAGCTTAGTTCTTTCTCAAGGCAGGCGGCAGAGCCGCTCTGAAGGAGGTGTGGAAGCAGGCCTGTGCCAGACCCATGAAGCCGCGGTTCTGCCACAGCCACCGCAGAGCTCCGGTCCCCGCTCGTTTTGGCCCCCTGCTTGTCACTGTGGGCACGGCAGCCTTGCCCAGGCCAGTACCTGCTCCGGCAGCGGGCAGCAGTCACGCACAGCCAGCACACACTGGGGCAGGGGAGAGCCTCACTTCCCACCCAGCCAAGGCCGAGGCCTCCTGCCCCAAGGCAGGCAGGTCAGCCTGCCCCCAGCCCTGCAGGACTTGCACTGAGCACATTCTACCCCAGAGGAGGGCAAAAGAAGCTGCGAGGCAGCGACGTACCAGCACCAGTGGGTGGGTCTCGGCCGGCACCAGCGGGCAGATCCTCCTCGTGCATGGCCTTCCTTTCCCCAGCGAAGGTGCTGCGCTTGGGGACTGCCACTTCTCCTCAGGCCTCTTGACAGCTACAGGAGGAGACGAGTCAGGAGCAGCTCCCAGCAGAGGCGTTTGGCCTGCGCCAAGGGGGTTGTCCCTTCTCACTCCCCGGCACTGGAGCAGGCCCGCACCGGGGGCCCATCCAAGCCCGGCACAGAGCTGGGCCCCACCTACACTCACCTTCCTCCGTCTGCACGGCCTTGTCCACTGGCGTCTGCAAGGCCTTGTCCACTCGCATCTGCATGGCCTTGTCCACTGGTGTCTGCACAGCCTTGTCCACTGGCATCTGCACCGCCTTGTCCACTGGCGTCTCCAAGGCCGTGTCCACTGGTGTCTCCACGGCCTTATCCACTGGTGTCTGCACGGCCTTGTCCACTGGCGTCTGCACGGCCTTGTCCACTGGCGTCTCCAAGGCCGTGTCCACTGGCGTCTCCACGGCCTTGTCCACTGGTGTCTGCATGGCCTTGTCCACTGGCGTCTGGACGGCCTTGTCCACTAGTGTCTGAGTGCTCTTGTGCTGTCGCCTCTCTTTCCATTCCCTGTGCAAGCGGGAGAGAGCCAGTTAGGGTCAGCGCCAGGCTGGGACAGGACATGGCAGCGCCCCACGGCAACGGCACCGCTGCAGCCATCTGAGCCCGTCGAGATCCAACCCGGCCTGGTGGCAGGGCAGGGATGGTGCCGGTCAGCACTGCCGCCAGCACGGCAGTGGAACAAGAAAGCAGGGATGCCAACGGACACAACAAGAGGGCTTCCCCACCACTGGGTGACCCAGCAGCCGTGACTCACGGGCCTGGAATATCCCAGCTCCGGTCAGCTGGGAAGGCGACTGCTTTCTTCCTGGCTGGCATTGAGAAGCAGGCACTGGCTGGGTGAGCAGTACATTACCTTTCTGTCCAACATGGCTCCTCACAGTAGGATCCCGTGCCGAACTCCCAGGTCTCCCTCCTGCACATCCTCTTCTATTGGAATGTGGAAAGAGAGCAGGAGTAACTCATTTGGTTCAGGGGAGCACAGCCTCCCTTTCTCCCGCTCACCACAGAGTAAATGCCATGTCCCAGGTGCTGGCTGCCAAGCTCGGAGCCTCTCTTATTTCAACGCTGCTCAGCTCCCCTCCGCAATGTCCGTGGAGGGCAAAGCCTGAGCACCCCAAACTGAATTCACTCTGGGAGCAAGCGGCCTCAGAGCAAAGCCTTCCCTACTGACCCACCCTGGGTAAAACCTTTCCCTGCACAGCTGCAGAGCTCCATCAGCCACGACTACAGCCCACTCTCACATCTGCAAAGCCAGCCCAGGATGTGAGCAGTGTTTTAGTGCAGCCCAGCAGGTGTGAGGAGACCCGTGTCAAAGCAGGTTCCCACACAGGGCTCCCACACGTGCTGCTGCCTCCAGCTGAAAAGGTGCCAGCACAGCAAAGAGATTTTGTCCTTTCCCCTGGATGTGTCCCCCTGCAGACTGGCCAGGGCAGAGCGGGGACAGCAAAAGAGCTGCGTGCTGGGCTGTGGGCGGCGGAGCGGGGCCGGGCATTTGGGCCCATGGGGAGGCCCTGGCCATCTGACTGTCCCAGCGTACCGGCGTGAAAACGGCCTCGGGGCTCTGGTCCTGGGGCAGCAAGTCCCGGTGCCACACGGTCAGCGGTAGAGCTCTGCAGGGGCACAACGGTCACAGCACTGTTAGTGGCAGGAAGATCCCATCCCATCCTCCCCCCAAGCTCACCAGAGGCCGTAGCGGCAGGACGGGTGCTCTCAGCACGGATGGTGCCTGCAGTTGGGCCACTGTAGACGCCATTTTGCCGTGCGGGCGACAAGAAGACGGGAGCGATGGGGGCTGGCAGGGTGGCATCACACACCAGGACCCCCTCCTCCCAGCAGCCACCCCACAGAACCACGCAGGGCAGCGCCAAGGCCAGCAGTATGGGCCCGGCACCGCCATCACTAGGCCACCCGTGTCCTTATCCCACCCATGCCCTCCACCACCCGCAGCCCTGACAACCTATGTCCCTGTGCCACCTGTCTCTGTATCCTACCCGTGGCCCTCTGCCACCCTCACCCCTGACAACCGGGGTCCCTGTGCCCCCCGTGCCCCTGACAAGGAGTGTCCTTATCCCACATGTGTCCTCATCCCAGCTGTTTCCCGGGGCCACCCGTGTCCCTATCCCACCCCCATCCTACTCCCTGGCTCACCCCAGGCCGTTGCCGCTGGTTAGGGTGCTCCCACCCTGGCAGAGCACTCTGCTGTCCCTTTCCCTGGACAGGTGCCAAACATCCTGGTCCCGAGGGGTTGGGAAGCAGTCGATCAGGCTGGTCCAATAGGGCAGCAGCTGCCGCGAGGGGGAGCGCCTGGGGACCAGGATCCGCGGGGGAGAGCGCCTGGGGGGCAGGATCCGCGGGGGAGAGCGCCTGGGGGGCAGGATCCGCGGGGGAGAGCGCCTGGGGGGCAGGATCCGCCGGGGAAAGTGCCTGCGGGACAGGACCCGCCGGGGAGAGCGTCGGGACAGAGGCCGCCGGGCGGGCGAGCGGAACCGCTGCTCACACCAGGCACTCCCCACGCACAGCGCCGCTCCCAGCCACGATCCCTGCAGCAGGCAGGTGATGGCCACCAACACCGCAAAGGGCAGCGACGACGGCCAGCGCCAAGGGCAGCGCCACGAGCCCGGCAGCGCCATCGCTTCGGGCTCTTCTGCAACGGCCACCGGTCCGGCACGCCCTTAGGCAGCCGCGCCCCGGGACCTCAACAATCGCCGCGTTCTAGAACTCGTGGCCCTGTTCCACCGGCCCCGCCCTTCCACCCGCGGGCTACTGCCAGCCCTGTGCCACCCGCCGCCCTGACAGACAGCGTCCCTGTGCCACCCCTGTCCTGAGCCCACCCTCGCCCCTCTGCCTGCAGCTTCCACAGCCCCGCTGTGTCCTGCCGGGCTGGGCAGGGTGGCCCCGTGCACCCAGCGCTGCAATAAAGAATGCCGCTTGCTAAAACTCCACGTCGAGTCTTAGAGAGTCCTTTCGGCCGCGCTTTCGCTCACCGCGCTCCGGTTGTGGTGCTGCTGTGGACAAGTGCTGCTGCCCAGGCCTGAACCGGGGCGACCCGGGAGCTGTCGTGACACACGTCGTTGCCAGGGCAGGGCAGGGGCACCAAAACCCCCAGGAGGCAGCAGGGGCACACAGGGAATGCCCATGGAAAATAACAAATGGAATGAATGACCGAGTTTCTGATCTCAGCAGCTTCCAAGCAGCGTGCCTGAGATTCAGGGGAAACCTGTGCCCAGAACTGGATAGGGTTTTAATGCAGGCAGAGCAAGCTTTGGTCTTTACAGCTAATGAGGGCATTGTGGGCTCCTGCTGAGCTCTCAGCAAACAGCCCAGCACTGGCACGTGCTGTAATCTAGGGTGCCCTTGCTGGAGACAAATGTGTTGTATTGAGACGTGTGGCCCTCACGTCCCTTCAGGTCTTTCTGCTGAGAGATGGGGGCAGAGGAGGATGCTGCTGGGGTGCTGCCGTTTCAGAGGGGCTTCGCAAGGGTCCCTCACGCTCTCCCAATGGGAGGCAGGGCTCCATCTCCAGCCCAGCGTTCTCCCCGTTCCCCGTGGCTGGTGCTGCCGTGCAGCAGGCACAGCTGTAGCACTGGGGCTGGCTGAGGTCCTCGAGGGGGATGCTCAAGGGAGCCTTTTGGGGGCAGATTCTGGGGGAGCTGCAGGTGCCTGAAAGGAAATGGTCCTGCAAGGGCAGGAGCTCTGGCACGTTCAGCCTGCGGTTGCCCCATCCTGCCTGCGCCTTGGCCCCAGCTTCCCCACCTGCCCTCTCCCAGCCATACAGATCATGCCGCTGCCATCCCTGAGTTTGGGGAGCACCACAGGTGCTTTGTACAGCCCGTCCACCTCAGCTTGACAGCTTAAAGACTCCTCTGATTGCAGTTGCCAAAGCATTTGTCTGTCCCTAACCCTCTGCAAACCGGGTGCTGCTGCAGCATGGGCAGCATCTTCAGTCAGAGGGGACACTTAGTGATGGGTCAAGCAGAGGGTGCTGGGAAGCAGCACCTGTGCCCTGGCCCAGGAATCAAACACAGATGTGAACATAGTCTGTTTATGTTAAGTGGGAGACATAAAAACAGGGGATGGGGGTAAGTTGGTGGGGTGGGAATTTTATATTGACAGTAAAAACGTGCTAAAATGATAGTAGGATTAGGGTAAAAAACAGCAGTTTACCATAGTTATAACAACAAAAGAGCAGTATAACAACAAAAAGATGCAATAAAACATAACAACTCCAGTATAAGAACAAAACAACAACAGTATAACAAGTGTATTAGAACAACTGTAGAATAAACGTTAGAGCAAAACTCTTCAACAGCTACCAGTATCGACGAAATTTTGCCCTTGGTGGCGCAAAAGGACCGTAGAGGTCCTCCTCCTTCAGGAAGAAAGAAAACCAAAGAGAACGGGTTTAGTCACAGCCATGTGCATCGCCATTTAGAAGGAAGGAGCTGCTGTAACAGCTCAAATATAAAAACAAAGTGTGATTTCATTAAGGAACGTTTCAAGATCTGTGGATCTCTCAGGAATTCAAACTGCACCCAGCACCCACAATCACAGAGCTCAGAGTAAAAGACCTGGAAGCGAGGCCCTCCGGGGGTGGTGGGGACCCCACGGGCGGGGGGGGGGAGGGGCAGCTCTCGGGTGACCTCTGGCTCCAGCAGCCTCTGCCCTGCTCCCACTGAACAGCACCAGGGGAGACAGCACCGCAGCTCCTGGGAGCTGGTAAAGCCCAAATGGGTTTGGATGAGCCACAAATGAGAAACAATTTGGATTTGGGGAGGGGAGGACCCCAACCACTCTGGACTCCCCCAGTGGCTCCAGAGCACCCTGACATGGAGAGGGGGCACCAGCAGAGCAGGGATAAGAAGGGACGGGAGAGACTGCCAGGGCTGCATCAGAAGTTTGCACCTTAGGAAATGTGGCAAAATAAAGCCAGGATGGAAACCCTGCACAGACACCCAGAGGTTCATCAGCCTTGGCTAGGGGACTCTTTCAGCAGGAAGAGTTCCCCTTGTCCCACCCCAGGCACTGTGCCCAGCACGGCTTCTTGCCGACAGCACAGAAGGAGCCTTGCCCCACCATCTCCGGTCCCACCTCGGGGCTGCTCTGGACCGGAGCCCCTGTGGGTGAGGGCCAGCAGCACTGGCCATTACTTATTGCAGAAATGATGGATCCGTGCCTTGTGCCGCTTGCAGCCTCTGTCCTCCCGTCTTGTCCCGGTGGAAGAGGCAAAGGTAGACGAACCTGGAAGCACAAATGTTTCTCAGGTCTCTGCAGCCACACCCTGAGCTGGCACCGAGGCAACCACCATCCCTATCCCTTGGGGAATGGCAGGTTTTGCGTCCCTGGAGCCCAGTAGCTACCACCCAAGCCAGCTCCTGCAGCACAGCCTGGCCCTTCCGCCATCCCCCAGCTCAAGGGGACAACGTGACCCTCAAGCCTGAAGCACCAACTCCGTCCTTACCAGAGGAAGCGGCGACGCCTGCAAGGCCTGAGGGGCGCTGGACAGAGAAGGACGCAGGAGTCCCTGGAAAGCAACACACCCCTGTGAGCCGGGGACGGCAGAGGAGGAAGAGCCTGGCTTTAGGGAGCTGGCAGCACCCACAGGAGCTGATGCATCCAGTGCATCCAGAGGGGGCAAGGAGCGGCATTTCAGGGGCTGGGGCAGCGAGTGAGGGAAGCACCTTCCCTTGACATGGCAAGGCTCTGCACAGCCCCAGCACCAGCCCCTTAGGTCTGCTGTGCCCGGGCAGCTCAGCCAGGTCCAGCAGGAAACCTGCTGCCTAAACAGAGCCCTGCCCTTCGGCTCCGGCAGAAGCCCCATCCCCCCCCCGACTCACCTGGCAACACGGGCACGGTCCCGCTTGTGGGCTGGCTGGTGTCAGTCAGGCCGGTGCTGGTGGAAGCGGCTTGCCCAAAATTGAACAACGCCGTGGTCGTGGGCGCTGCCCATGTGTGCCTGGTGCCGGAGCAGCCCTGGGTGATGACTGCTGGGAGGGAGCAAGAAATCAGGACCCGCAACGTGCATCATGGGACTACCCCTTAGCAGAGCCTCCCAGCACAAGCACTCGCGGCTCTGGCCCTGGGGAACCTCGCCCATCACTCTGGGGACTGCGGGGCATGAGGTCCCCCTCCTGAGTCTGTACAAGTCTCTGAAGCATCAGAGCCGACCACCAGGCAGCACTGGCCCAGCAGCTTCCTCAGCCTGCACTACACAGGCACCCACTGCCCTGCCAGCGCGGGCCACGGCTTTCTCCTCCTTGCTGTGCCCTTCGCGTTCACAGTCTGCCCTTACCAGCCTCGGGTACCAAGAGCCGTCGAGTGCGCTGCCACACTGCATCCCTCTCCCTCTCCAGGTTCTCCTGCACGATGGGGTAGCTGGGATTTAGCTCAGGGGGCTGCCAAGAGAGAGCAGTAGCTTAGTTCTTTCTCAAGGCAGGCGGCAGAGCCGCTCTGAAGGAGGTGTGGAAGCAGGCCTGTGCCAGACCCATGAAGCCGCGGTTCTGCCACAGCCACCGCAGAGCTCCGGTCCCCGCTCGTTTTGGCCCCCTGCTTGTCACTGTGGGCACGGCAGCCTTGCCCAGGCCAGTACCTGCTCCGGCAGCGGGCAGCAGTCACGCACAGCCAGCACACACTGGGGCAGGGGAGAGCCTCACTTCCCACCCAGCCAAGGCCAAGGCCTCCTGCCCCAAGGCAGGCAGGTCAGCCTGCCCCCAGCCCTGCAGGACTTGCACTGAGCACATTCTACCCCAGAGGAGGGCAAAAGAAGCTGCGAGGCAGCGACGTACCAGCACCAGTGGGTGGGTCTCGGCCGGCACCAGCGGGCAGATCCTCCTCGTGCATGGCCTTCCTTTCCCCAGCGAAGGTGCTGCGCTTGGGGACTGCCACTTCTCCTCAGGCCTCTTGACAGCTACAGGAGGAGACGAGTCAGGAGCAGCTCCCAGCAGAGGCGTTTGGCCTGCGCCAAGGGGGTTGTCCCTTCTCACTCCCCGGCACCGGAGCAGGCCCGCACCGGGGGCCCAGCCAAGCCCGGCACAGAGCTGGGCCCCACCTACACTCACCTTCCTCCGTCTGCACGGCCTTGTCCACTGGCGTCTGCAAGGCCTTGTCCACTCGCATCTGCATGGCCTTGTCCACTGGTGTCTGCACAGCCTTGTCCACTGGCATCTGCACAGCCTTGTCCACTGGCGTCTCCAAGGCCGTGTCCACTGGCGTCTCCACGGCCTTGTCCACTGGTGTCTGCACGGCCTTGTCCACTGGCGTCTGCACGGCCTTGTCCACTGGCGTCTCCAAGGCCGTGTCCACTGGCGTCTCCACGGCCTTGTCCACTGGTGTCTGCATGGCCTTGTCCACTGGCGTCTGGACGGCCTTGTCCACTAGCGTCTGAGTGCTCTTGTGCTGTCGCCTCTCTTTCCATTCCCTGTGCAAGCGGGAGAGAGCCAGTTAGGGTCAGCGCCAGGCTGGGACAGGACATGGCAGCGCCCCACGGCAACGGCACCGCTGCAGCCATCTGAGCCCGTCGAGCTCCAAACCGGCCTGGGGGCAGGGCAGGGATGGTGCCGGTCAGCACTGCCGCCAGCACGGCAGTGGAACAAGAAAGCAGGGATGCCAACGGACACAACAAGAGGGCTTCCCCACCACTGGGTGACCCAGCAGCCGTGACTCACGGGCCTGGAATATCCCAGCTCCGGTCAGCTGGGAAGGCGACTGCTTTCTTCCTGGCTGGCATTGAGAAGCAGGCACTGGCTGGGTGAGCAGTACATTACCTTTCTGTCCAACGTGGCTCCTCACAGTAGGATCCCGTGCCGAACTCCCAGGTCTCCCTCCTGCACATTCTCTTCTATTGGAATGTGGAAAGAGAGCAGGAGTAACTCATTTGGTTCAGGGGAGCACAGCCTCCCTTTCTCCCGCTCACCACAGAGTAAATGCCATGTCCCAGGTGCTGGCTGCCAAGCTCGGAGCCTCTCTTATTTCAACGCTGCTCAGCTCCCCTCCGCAATGTCCGTGGAGGGCAAAGCCTGAGCACCCCAAACTGAATTCACTCTGGGAGCAAGCGGCCTCAGAGCAAAGCCTTCCCTACTGACCCACCCTGGGTAAAACCTTTCCCTGCACAGCTGCAGAGCTCCATCAGCCACGACTACAGCCCACTCTCACATCTGCAAAGCCAGCCCAGGATGTGAGCAGTGTTTTAGTGCAGCCCAGCAGGTGTGAGGAGACCCGTGTCAAAGCAGGTTCCCACACAGGGCTCCCACACGTGCTGCTGCCTCCAGCTGAAAAGGTGCCAGCACAGCAAAGAGATTTTGTCCTTTCCCCTGGATGTGTCCCCCTGCAGACTGGCCAGGGCAGAGCGGGGACAGCAAAAGAGCTGCGTGCTGGGCTGTGGGCGGCGGAGCGGGGCCGGGCATTTGGGCCCATGGGGAGGCCCTGGCCATCTGACTGTCCCAGCGTACCGGCGTGAAAACGGCCTCGGGGCTCTGGTCCTGGGGCAGCAAGTCCCGGTGCCACACGGTCAGCGGTAGAGCTCTGCAGGGGCACAACGGTCACAGCGCTGTTAGTGGCAGGAAGATCCCATCCCATCCTCCCCCCAAGCTCACCAGAGGCCGTAGCGGCAGGACGGGTGCTCTCAGCACGGATGGTGCCTGCAGTTGGGCCACTGTAGACGCCATTTTGCCGTGCGGGCGACAAGAAGACGGGAGCGATGGGGGCTGGCAGGGTGGCATCACACACCAGGACCCCCTCCTCCCAGCAGCCACCCCACAGAACCACGTAGGGCAGCGCCAAGGCCAGCAGTATGGGCCCGGCACCGCCATCACTAGGCCACCCGTGTCCTTATCCCACCCATGCCCTCCACCACCCGCAGCCCTGACAACCTATGTCCCTGTGCCACCTGTCTCTGTATCCTACCCGTGGCCTTCTGCCACCCTCACCCCTGACAAACGGGGTCCCTGTGCCCCCCGTGCCCCTGACAAGGATTGCCCTTATCCCACGTGTGTCCTTATCCCAGCTGTTTCCCGGGGCCACCCGTGTCCCTATCCCACCCCCATCCTACTCCCTGGCTCACCCCAGGCCGTTGCCGCTGGTTAGGGTGCTCCCACCCTGGCAGAGCACTCTGCTGTCCCTTTCCCTGGACAGGTGCCAAACATCCTGGTCCCGAGGGGTTGGGAAGCAGTCGATCAGGCTGGTCCAATAGGGCAGCAGCTGCCGCGAGGGGGAGCGCCTGGGGACCAGGATCCGCGGGGGAGAGCGCCTGGGGGGCAGGATCCGCGGGGGAGAGCGCCTGGGGGGCAGGATCCGCGGGGGAGAGCGCCTGGGGGGCAGGATCCGCGGGGGAGAGCGCCTGGGGGGCAGGATCCGCCGGGGAAAGTGCCTGCGGGACAGGACCCGCCGGGGAGAGCGTCGGGACAGAGGCCGCCGGGCGGGCGAGCGGAACCGCTGCTCACACCAGGCACTCCCCACGCACAGCGCCGCTCCCAGCCACGATCCCTGCAGCAGGCAGGTGATGGCCACCAACACCGCAAAGGGCAGCGACGACGGCCAGCGCCAAGGGCAGCGCCACGAGCCCGGCAGCGCCATCGCTTCGGGCTCTTCTGCAACGGCCACCGGTCCGGCACGCCCTTAGGCAGCCGCGCCCCGGGACCTCAACAATCGCCGCGTTCTAGAACTCGTGGCCCTGTTCCACCGGCCCCGCCCTTCCACCCGCGGGCTACTGCCAGCCCTGTGCCACCCGCCGCCCTGACAGACAGCGTCCCTGTGCCACCCCTGTCCTGAGCCCACCCTCGCCCCTCTGCCTGCAGCTTCCACAGCCCCGCTGTGTCCTGCCGGGCTGGGCAGGGTGGCCCCGTGCACCCAGCGCTGCAATAAAGAATGCCGCTTGCTAAAACTCCACGTCGAGTCTTAGAGAGTCCTTTCGGCCGCGCTTTCGCTCACCGCGCTCCGGTTGTGGTGCTGCTGTGGACAAGTGCTGCTGCCCAGGCCTGAACCGGGGCGACCCGGGAGCTGTCGTGACACACGTCGTTGCCAGGGCAGGGCAGGGGCACCAAAACCCCCAGGAGGCAGCAGGGGCACACAGGGAATGCCCATGGAAAATAACAAATGGAATGAATGACCGAGTTTCTGATCTCAGCAGCTTCCAAGCAGCGTGCCTGAGATTCAGGGGAAACCTGTGCCCAGAACTGGATAGGGTTTTAATGCAGGCAGAGCAAGCTTTGGTCTTTACAGCTAATGAGGGCATTGTGGGCTCCTGCTGAGCTCTCAGCAAACAGCCCAGCACTGGCACGTGCTGTAATCTAGGGTGCCCTTGCTGGAGACAAATGTGTTGTATTGAGACGTGCGGCCCTCACGTCCCTTCAGGTCTTTCTGCTGAGAGATGGGGGCAGAGGAGGATGCTGCTGGGGGTGCTGCCGTTTCAGAGGGGCTTCGCAAGGGTCCCTCACGCTCTCCCAATGGGAGGCAGGGCTCCATCTCCAGCCCAGCGTTCTCCCCGTTCCCCGTGGCTGGTGCTGCCGTGCAGCAGGCACAGCTGTAGCACTGGGGCTGGCTGAGGTCCTCGAGGGGGATGCTCAAGGGAGCCTTTTGGGGGCAGATTCTGGGGGAGCTGCAGGTGCCTGAAAGGAAATGGTCCTGCAAGGGCAGGAGCTCTGGCACGTTCAGCCTGCGGTTGCCCCATCCTGCCTGCGCCTTGGCCCCAGCTTCCCCACCTGCCCTCTCCCAGCCATACAGATCATGCCGCTGCCATCCCTGAGTTTGGGGAGCACCACAGGTGCTTTGTTCAGCCCGTCCACTTCTGCTTGACAGCTTAAAGACTCCTCTGATTGCAGTTGCCAAAGCATTTGTCTGTCCCTAACCCTCTGCAAACCGGGTGCTGCTGCAGCATGGGCAGCATCTTCAGTCAGAGGGGACACTTAGTGATGGGTCAAGCAGAGGGTGCTGGGAAGCAGCACCTGTGCCCTGGCCCAGGAATCAAACACAGATGTGAACATAGTCTGTTTATTTTAAGTGGGAGACATAAAAACAGGGGATGGGGGTAAGGTGGTGGGGTGGGAATTTTATATTGACAGTAAAAACGTGCTAAAATGATAGTAGGATTAGGGTAAAAAACAGTAGTTTACTATAGTTATAACAACAAAAGAGCAGTATAACAACAAAAAGATGCAATAAAACAACAGAACAACTCCAGTATAAGAACAAAACAACAACAGTATAACAAGTTTATTAGAACAACTGTAGGTTAGAACAAAACTCATCAACAGCTACCAGTATCGACGAAATTTTGCCCTTGGTGGCGCAAAAGGACCGTAGAGGTCCTCCTCCTTCAGGAAGAAAGAAAACCAAAGAGAACGGGTTTAGTCACAGCCATGTGCATCGCCATTTAGAAGGAAGGAGCTGCTGTAACAGCTCAAATATAAAAACAAAGTGTGATTTCATTAAGGAACGTTTCAAGATCTGTGGATCTCTCAGGAATTCAAACTGCACCCAGCACCCACAATCACAGAGCTCAGAGTAAAAGACCTGGCAGCGAAGCCCTCCGGGGGTGGTGGGGACCCCATGGGCGGGGGGGGGGGGGGGGGGGCGGCAGCTCTCGGGTGACCTCTGGCTCCAGCAGCCTCTGCCCTGTTCCCACTGAACAGCACCAGGGGAGACAGCACCGCAGCTCCTGGGAGCTGGTAAAGCCCAAATGGGTTTGGATGAGCCACAAATGAGAAACAATTTGGATTTGGGGAGGGGGAGGACCCCAACCACTCTGGACTCCCCCAGTGGCTCCAGAGCACCCTGACATGGAGAGGGGGCACCAGCAGAGCAGGGATAAGAAGGGACGGGAGAGACAGCCAGGGCTGCATCAGAAGTTTGCACCTTAGGAAATGTGGCAAAATAAAGCCAGGATGGAAACCCTGCACAGACACCCAGAGGTTCATCAGCCTTGGCTAGGGGACTCTTTCAGCAGGAAGAGTTCCCCTTGTCCCACCCCAGGCACTGCCACCCAGCACGGCTTCTTGCCGACAGCACGGAAGGAGCCTTGCCCCACCAACTCCGGTCCCACCTCGGGGCTGCTCTGGACCGGAGCCCCTGTGGGTGAGGGCCAGCAGCACTGGCCATTACTTATTGCAGAAATGATGGATCCGTGCCTTGTGCCGCTTGCAGCCTCTGTCCTCCCGTCTTGTCCCGGTGGAAGAGGCAAAGGTAGACGAACCTGGAAGCACAAATGTTTCTCAGGTCTCTGCAGCCGCACCCTGAGCTGGCACCGAGGCAACCACCATCCCTATTCCTTGGGGAATGGCAGGTTTTGCGTCCCTGGAGCCCAGTAGCTACCACCCAAGCCAGCTCCTGCAGCACAGCCTGGCCCTTCCGCCATCCCCCAGCTCAAGGGGACAATGCGACCCATCAGCTCCTCAAGCCTGAAGCACCAACTCCGTCCTTACCAGAGGAAGCGGCGACGCCTGCAAGGCCTGAGGGGCGCTGGACAGAGAAGGACGCAGGAGTCCCTGGAAAGCAACACACCCCTGTGAGCCGGGGACGGCAGAGGAGGAAGAGCCTGGTCTTAGGGAGCTGGCAGCACCCACAGGAGCTGATGCATCCAGTGCATCCAGAGGGGGCAAGGAGCGGCATTTCAGGGGCTGGGGCAGCGAGTGAGGGAAGCACCTTCCCTTGACATGGCAAGGCTCTGCACAGCCCCAGCACCAGCCCCTTAGGTCTGCTGTGCCCGGGCAGCTCAGCCAGGTCCAGCAGGAAACCTGCTGCCTAAACAGAGCCCTGCCCTTCGGCTCCGGCAGAAGCCCCATCCCCCCCCGACTCACCTGGCAACACGGGCACGGTCCCGCTTGTGGGCTGGCTGGTGTCAGTCAGGCCGGTGCTGGTGGAAGCGGCTTGCCCAAAATTGAACAACGCCGTGGTCGTGGGCGCTGCCCATGTGTGCCTGGTGCCGGAGCAGCCCTGGGTGATGACTGCTGGGAGGGAGCAAGAAATCAGGACCCGCAACGTGCATCATGGGACTACCCCTTAGCAGAGCCTCCCAGCACAAGCACTCGCGGCTCTGGCCCTGGGGAACCTCGCCCATCACTCTGGGGACTGCGGGGCATGAGGTCCCCCTCCTGAGTCTGTACAAGTCTCTGAAGCATCAGAGCCGACCACCAGGCAGCACTGGCCCAGCAGCTTCCTCAGCCTGCACTACACAGGCACCCACTGCCCTGCCAGCGCGGGCCACGGCTTTCTCCTCCTTGCTGTGCCCTTCGCGTTCACAGTCTGCCCTTACCAGCCTCGGGTACCAAGAGCCGTCGAGTGCGCTGCCACACTGCATCCCTCTCCCTCTCCAGGTTCTCCTGCACGATGGGGTAGCTGGGATTTAGCTCAGGGGGCTGCCAAGAGAGAGCAGTAGCTTAGTTCTTTCTCAAGGCAGGCGGCAGAGCCGCTCTGAAGGAGGTGTGGAAGCAGGCCTGTGCCAGACCCATGAAGCCGCGGTTCTGCCACAGCCACCGCAGAGCTCCGGTCCCCGCTCGTTTTGGCCCCCTGCTTGTCACTGTGGGCACGGCAGCCTTGCCCAGGCCAGTACCTGCTCCGGCAGCGGGCAGCAGTCACGCACAGCCAGCACACACTGGGGCAGGGGAGAGCCTCACTTCCCACCCAGCCAAGGCCGAGGCCTCCTGCCCCAAGGCAGGCAGGTCAGCCTGCCCCCAGCCCTGCAGGACTTGCACTGAGCACATTCTACGCCAGAGGAGGGCAAAAGAAGCTGCGAGGCAGCGACGTACCAGCACCAGTGGGTGGGTCTCGGCCGGCACCAGCGGGCAGATCCTCCTCGTGCATGGCCTTCCTTTCCCCAGCGAAGGTGCTGCGCTTGGGGACTGCCACTTCTCCTCAGGCCTCTTGACAGCTACAGGAGGAGACGAGTCAGGAGCAGCTCCCAGCAGAGGCATTTGGCCTGCGCCAAGGGGGTTGTCCCTTCTCACTCCCCGGCACCGGAGCAGGCCCGCACCGGGGGCCCATCCAAGCCCGGCACAGAGCTGGGCCCCACCTACACTCACCTTCCTCCGTCTGCACGGCCTTGTCCACTGGCATCTGCAAGGCCTTGTCCACTCGCATCTGCATGGCCTTGTCCACTGGTGTCTGCACAGCCTTGTCCACTGGTGTCTGCATGGCCTTGTCCACTGGCGTCTCCAAGGCCGTTTCCACTGGCGTCTGCACGGCCTTGTCCACTGGCATCTCCAAGGCCGTGTCCACTGGCGTCTCCACGGCCTTGTCCACTAGTGTCTGAGTGCTCTTGTGCTGTCACCTCTCTTTCCGTTCCCTGTGCAAGCAGGAGAGAGCCAGTTAGGGTCAGCGCCAGGCTGGGACAGGACATGGCAGCGCCCCATGGCCACGGCACCCCTGCAGCCATCTGAGCCCGTCGAGTTCCAACCCGGCCTGGGGGCAGGGCAGGGATGCTGCCGGTCAGCACTGCCGCCAGCACGGCAGTGGAACAAGAAAGCAGGGATGCCGACAGACACAACAAGAGGACTTCCCCACCACTGGGTGACCCAGCAGCCATGACTCACGGGCCTAGAATATCCCAGCTCCGGTCAGCTGGGAAGGCGACTGCTTTCTTCCTGGCTGGCATTGAGAAGCAGGCACTGGCTGGGTGAGCAGTACATTACCTTTCTGTCCAACGTGGCTCCTCACAGTAGGATCCCGTCCCGAACTCCAGGGTCTCCCTCCTGCACATCCTCTTCTATTGGAATGTGGAAAGAGAGCAGGAGTAACTCATTTGGTTCAGGGGAGCACAGCCTCCCTTTCTCCCGCTCACCACAGAGTAAATGCCATGTCCCAGGTGCTGGCTGCCGAGCTCGGAGCCTCTCTTATTTCAACGCTGCTCAGCTCCCCTCCGCAATGTCCGTGGAGGGCAAAGCCTGAGCACCCCAAACTGAATTCACTCTGGGAGCAAGCGGCCTCAGAGCAAAGCCTTCCCTACTGACCCACCCTGGGTAAAACCTTTCCCTGCACAGCTGCAGAGCTCCATCAGCCACGACTATGGCCCACTTTCACATCTGCAAAGCCAGCCCAGGATGTGAGCAGTGTTTTAGTGCAGCCCAGCAGGTGCTGAGGAGACCCGTGTCAAAGCAGGTTCCCACGCAGGGCTCCCACACGTGCTGCTGCCTCCAGCTGAAAAGGTGCCAGCACAGCAAAGAGATTTTGTCCTTTCCCCTGGATGTGTCCCCCTGCAGACTGGCCAGGGCAGAGCGGGGACAGCAAAAGAGCTGCGTGCTGGGCTGTGGGCGGCGGAGCGGGGCCGGGCATTTGGGCCCATGGGGAGGCCCTGGCCATCTGACTGTCCCAGCGTACCGGCGCGAAAACGGCCTCGGGGCTCTGGTCCTGGGGCAGCAAGTCCCGGTGCCACACGGTCAGCGGTAGAGCTCTGCAGGGGCACAACGGTCACAGCACTGTTAGTGGCAGGAAGATCCCATCCCATCCTCCCCCCAAGCTCACCAGAGGCCGTAGCGGCAGGACGGGTGCTCTCAGCACGGATGGTGCCTGCAGTTGGGCCACTGTAGACGCCATTTTGCCGTGCGGGCGACAAGAAGACGGGAGCGATGGGGGCTGGCAGGGTGGCATCACACACCAGGACCCCCTCCTCCCAGCAGCCACCCCACAGAACCACGCAGGGCAGCGCCAAGGCCAGCAGTATGGGCCCGGCACCGCCATCACTAGGCCACCCGTGTCCTTATCCCACCCATGCCCTCCACCACCTGCAGCCCTGACAACCTATGTCCCTGTGCCACCTGTCTCTGTATCCCACCCGTGGCCCTCTGCCACCCTCACCCCTGACAACCGGGGTCCCTGTGCCCCCCGTGCCCCTGACAAGGAGTGTCCTTATCCCACGTGTGTCCTTATCCCAGCTGTTTCCCGGGGCCACCCGTGTCCTCATCCGACCTGTTTCCTGGGGTAATTGCCAGCTTTCACGTAGGCTGGAGAGGGCTGTACCTCTACTTGTGTAGCCTTTAAAGTTCTTATTCATCAGGAAGGTTCAAAAGGCCCAGAAACACAACTGTGAGAGCAGTTAGTCCCCACCAAAAGCCATGGCAAATTACCCTTCAAAGTGGTTAGTTTCTTGTAATTATTAGAACTGTCCTCATAGCTTTGTTTTTAAAAGCATTTAGGTATCTCATAAGTAAGTTCCATGCAGAAGAACAATGCTGCAAGATCAGCTCCAGGCTTTTAATGCAATGATATATAATTGGAGCCCAAATGTCATTCTAGATTGATGCTCTGGGCTGTCTGTGCTGCTGAGTTAGAAGGCATGAATGATGAGGTACTGCTGGAATTCACTCCTCTTCATGGAGCACAGCCGTCATCTGCAGTCAGGCATCAGTGTTGACATTTGCTTTTAGAAAGGCCAGGGATTAGGACCTATGGAACCAGCTGCTTTCTAAGCTGTGAAGTAAGAGCCACAACCAAGGTGTGATTCTTATTTTGTATTTTTTTAAAATATGTTTTAATTCTTTCTTAGCCTCTGTTCTGCTTTTTTTTTTTTTTTTTTTTTTTTGCTGCTCTTCTGCTTTCTTTAACTTGATTAAGTGATTGGATTAAACAGGACATTGTAAAGTCTTTATTCTGAGGATTCTCTTGCATCATGGAATTTGGAACTTTTGGCATGGAAAAAATAACGTACAGGAATGATAGTATTAATGATGATGGAGAACTGACTACTGCTACTTTTAATTCCTATGGAGCTACTTCTATGTTACCCTCTGTGATGTGCTTTGAAAACCTTGACAGTATTCCTCTAAGACAGCTAAACATGGTGCTCATTTTGCTGAGATGAAGCAATTTAGCCTGGTCCCTGAGTCAGCCAAGTGAAGGACCACTGCCATCTTTTATTCTCAGTGTGTAGTTTTAACTCCTCATGTGTGCTGCCTGGCTGGCTCTTCTCAACAGCACAGTTAAAGGGCTCTGCTTCTAAAATGCAGCTTTTTGTAGCGTTCTGTAGATATATTTTAGTTAATTCCTTTTTATTCTCAGCAAAGGGTCAGATTAAGACTTTGGAATTTCTAGCTGTCCTTTTTCATGCTTGAATATTTCTGAATTCATAAGGCTGTTGGGAAACAGGGAGTATTACTCTGATATTAACTTGCTCATTTTTCTGCATGATTTGCCAACTTTTTTTGATAGAAAAGAAGCTCCCTTTTGCTCCTTATCTTGTGACTGTGTGTATATTTGTATGCAGCTGGGTCAGACAGCTGCAGTTGTTGGAGCTAAGTACACTAGAAAGCACTGACACCTAGTGCTTTAGGTGAAACAAGTTAGTTCTTGAGCACCTTAAGCTTTGGAAAGTATTTTGTCTGAAGTGATGTTTGTCTTGTGTGGTTTATTCACTAAAATCTCCCTGATTTAGAGGATGATTGCACAAAGGTGAGCAAGGAAGAGCAGCAGAAATGAGAGGGACTGTGTGAACTCCTTGCTTGGAAAAAGCAAACATCACCCAAAATGAGATGATGCCATTCTCTACATCTTGCTGTAGCCTTTGCTGATACTATCAATATGTTAGCGAGGTGACTGTCATTGCAGGATTGTTTTCTAAAACTGTTTATTTTCTTTTGTGAGTCCTATCTGGGACATACCAGGGTTTTAGATTGAAATTCTAAAGGATCCCATCTCTATATGTCATTAATGTATTTGATTTTCGTGCCTCATTCACTTTGAAGATGAAACCCAAATTTTGCTTTTGAGGGCAATTTTAAGAACTTGCAAAACAGCTAAAAGCTGGGGGTTATATTTTGTATATTCCTAAGGTTGTTGGAAAACAGGCAAGATTATTCTGATGTTAACTCTCCCTCATCCTCCTCCTTGATTCACCATCTTTTCTGCCAAAAAAGTTTTTTTTTCTCCTCCTTGGCTTGGGACTGAGCATGTATTTGTATGCAGCTGGGTGTTATATATATACTTTTAAATATCTTTTATTTATAGCACTGGAAACTTGCCTTCCTTTCTGATGTGCACTCTATTCAGAGAGCATTTCAGTTTCTCTTAGAAGGCATCCTTTTACCTCTTACATTTTCCCTCAGTTCTAATGGAGCTCCTTTTGCTAGTGCTTGTCCTCCTTCAGCCTGTTCTTTGCTGTGCACCCCAACTGAAGCCCCCCAGTGGGTATGAGTAAGGTGAAATGGCACTTCCCAGAGCTGATTTTTCAGCTCCATATATTCTTCTACTTCTTGCCTAAAAGATCATGAGAGCAGTCTTTGCTCCAAGCAAGACAAAAGCTATCACATCCCTATAGATGCAGCGTCTGAATGTTGGGTGGGATGAATTTGAGTGCATGCAGCCTGTGCTGCAGACACACAGTTCTAAAGTTGCTTTTCTGTTTCTTGAGGGTCTACTTCTTAGTATGTGGGAGTCAAGCTGTAACTAGACTTGCACTAGTTAAGGATGAGAATCAACTGGGAATCTGAAATGCTCAATGTATTTACTGTGAATTCCCAGGTACTATGCTATTTATTTGTATTTTGGTTTTTAAACTGCTATATAGACAAGATAATTCCTTACTTCCCATGCCACATGGCACAAGTTGAGATACTGAGGCCAAATTTTTTTCAAGTAACTGGTCAAAGGCTAAAGAATGAGTCTATGTGACTAAAATGTTAGTGATTGCAGCTCCCTGCTAGGAATCAAACCCACTAGTTCACACTGCTGGCTGCTTAATACACAGTAAGATATGTAGCAGAACTTTACATGTAATCATATGTTGAAAAGTGCCAATAGTAAGTTGTATTAGTCACATAATTCTGATGTATATGTATAATATTAAAAGGTCAGAGACTGAAGTGTTTAGTCTGGAAAAGTCTCTGTTGGCATTTACTAGAATTTTGCCTGAAGCCTAAAAGGGAACCACAGGGCAGGGTTTGGCAACATGTATGATTTTTATTGGAGAAATGAATATGGCACAGTGGGAGCTAAATTGGATCCTTCTGCAGCATGCAAATGTCATTAATCATAGTAACAAAAAGCCATAGCATTGACTGATTTGAAACATCCTGCCCACTGGCGCTGTGGTGTACCATGTAATGGGCCAAGTGCTGACAGATAGTGACTGGGATGAATACAGTTTTTAATATTTTACTTGCTGAGTTTTTAAAGACACTTATAATGAATTCGCTTCCTCTACTAGGAGTTAACAATCTATACAGGGATGATTATGCTGATGAAGCATCATCAAATATATACCAATTTATCCAGTTACATTGAGCAGATGGAATGCTATCGTTATAGGAAAGGTGACATTAAACAGACCGCTCTGAATTAACAACAAATGTATCAGCAACCTTCAAGGTCTTTTTAGGTTTATAGACCATCTTTGAATATCTAGCACCACTGGAAATGGTTTATAATACTAAAGATGCTGAAATCAGCATGCTGAATTTCATCCTACACCCTCCCTAGATTGGAGTGTTTTTGACATATGACTCATTCAGCAGCCCTCAGCATTCCATCTCCTTCAGTCTTGTTTTGTTTTAAATCTTCTAATTGTAAATCGAACTTGTAGCTCTGAAATACATGGTTTCTTTCTCATTTACTGCTTGTTCAAGTGGAAATTGCTGTTCATGAATCTGGGTTACTAAGAACTGATCTGACCTGGAAGGTGGTTCACATTCTTGTCACTTGTAAAATTCATTATACTGACTGTTATCTGGGTGTAATTCATTTTGTACTTGTAATGCCAGCAATTGGTGTTGCTTAAGATTTCATAGTATTTTAAAACAAAGAAATGTGGTTCTGGGCAGGAGATTTAAAAATATGCAGGAATGAGTAGTTAATTCCTTGACTATCAGGTAGTATGCCAGGTAATCCTCTTGCCAGAGTGTTTGATTTCTCAAAAGTATCTTTCAGACTATGCCTCAGGTGTCATATTGCAGGAGATTTAAATTTCCTGAGATGTGCACATATTGAAATGATTGCATTTTTGAGAACATGGTATTCTCTGAATGTACAGCTTGATTTGTGGGCAGCAGCTGGAGTTGTGTGTGCAAACCAGGGCACATATCTTCATAGAAACAGCTGACTGTTCACTCCAACTCACCTAGGCACCACTGAGATGCAAAACGTCCCAGCAAAGCTGGGTTTGGGTTCCCTCTATAGGCTACACAAAGAAGTTTAAGCCTCCACAGGGTGATGTATCTACTTGTTTTAGGAGATTAATTACCCTTCCAATGTATTTTCTCTTTTGAATGCAGAGATTGCTGAGGCTCACTGCCAAACCTAGATGAGCTGTCTAACTTGTTGACTGCAGAATATTGGTAAGATGTAGCCAGGACTTGACTCTTTGAAGCTGAGACCCTTGTAAAAAGTACTCAGATCACTTGTCTCTCAACTCCTGGAATGGGGAATGAACAATATGTTCGTGGGGCAGATCAGGCCTGTGCTTCACTGCAGAGGTCTGTAAGATGAAAAGCCTGTCTGAGGCTGGCAGTTAAATGAGTGTTGACAGATATGAAGTGCTCGTAAATTCTATGAAGTGGTCTGGGCAAACTGACGACAGATTTTCTAATGATGAATTAAAGTGTTCCCCAGTTTGGAAATCCCATTTTTTCACTACTAAAACTGATGACTTCCATGTGCTGGCACATACAAAGTATGGTTTAGAGAGGTTTTTTGAAGCCTGTAGATCTGAATGAAAAAGGCACCTCAGTCTTTCTGCTTTTGAGAGACTTCCAATTTTTATCTTGGTGTAATCCCTTCTGTTTTCTGTGGAGCAGTCGTTACAACTGGAACTGAGTATATGTGGCTAAAAGGGGCTGCAAACAAACAGCAGCTGGGCCATCCTAGTCCTCAGCAGTGTGTCCCCTTGCTTCCAGGTACCTGCTGAATGTCCTAAGGTCAAGCAGAGGCAGAAGCCTATCAGCAGTCACTACCAATTAGTCTTTCTCCTGTCAAAAAGGCCTGAGGGAAAGCTGGAAAGAACAAACCTAATGTGTGCTGGTGCTAGAGTAATGAACCAAGACACAATAATAAATAATCAAGCTCACAATCCTTTGAGACATTAGCAGACATGAATTTACTCTTTGCTTGTATACGGCTATCTTGCATGTTGTGAAAGATTACAAAAAAAAAGTGTTATGGATAAGAAAGCTCAGACACTTTTTTTAACCAGAGTTAGATAGAAATCAAGCATGATGTCTATGCAATGTATTAGTTTTAAAAATTACTGAAACCCAAGGAAAAAAGACTCTGAAAACCTCTGATGAACTCAGAGAGATACAAGGTACATACAACCCACCATCAGGAATGTCTTTGTTGATGGGTGATGGTTTGAAACCACAATCACGTTCTTAAAGAATGGAGTTATGAGCACAGCTACAGGATAAAGGGTAATGAAAGCTTAGAAGGAATAGCACATGCAAGGTACAAGTGATTCAGTATGGACTATGAAAAATAAGTCTGAATTATGATGAAGCTTTAACTTGGTTGTGTTCCTGTTCCTGTTAAAACAACTAATTGAAGGACACTGGAGTTGCTAATGTAAATTAAAGTCTGATCATTAACAAATGCATCTTCTTTGTTATTACTCATATATCTGAGAAAAAAAATGAAAAAAATACGTAACCAAAGAAGAAAAATATCAGACCTGTGTCTCATATATTGCATTTGTTGAAACCTCATCTCTGCAAGTACAGCAAACAGCTCTATGTTTCAAATGAAATATGCTCCTGTGGCTGTGCAGCTGATCAGTATTCATTAAACAGCAGGGGATGTAGATCATATACAGAAAAGTGCACACTGGCTCCTTAGATCATCTTGGACAACTATTGGCCTGAGCTAAGTCTTTAAATTCCTTTTTGCTTTGGAGTTTCTGTTTTATGGGTGCCACTGGACACCCAGAACAGAGTCAGTCTCAACATCCCATTTATCTGGCTCACAGGTATGGTCATGTATTGTGTGACCAAGAGAGTTCTCTTCCTTTTGTGTTCTTTCTATGTGATTATATTGTGAAGTGTCACAATGCATTTCAGGAACTTATGAAAGTATCATCTGCTCTAGTTAAAGCAGTACTGTATGTCATCTTTGTGGTGAGAGGGGTTTTTGGCTCTGTGCTGAAATGGATGTTCTCATTTTCTTGTTTTCTGATACCAGATTGCACTACGTTATGAAAAATACTTTTTTAAAGGAGAATATGAGAAGAGATGAGACTGTGGAGAATTCTGCAAGGAACAGTGCTTATTCCCATTCAGAATTACAATGAGGAAATGTCTCCGATACAGCTAATGATGTATAGCAAAGAAAAAAGTCAGTGTCTTCCCCTTACCAAAACCTTTAAACACAGACAAGCCCGTTCTAATTTACAAGTGCTTTTGTCAGAAAATCATGTATTTTAAGAAAGGTCACTGTCTGAACTTCAGAAGTTGTGGTTAATCCTTAGTCACAAGCAACATTCAACTGTTTTCTCTATATTCTGTGGTACCAGCATCACTAGAGGAGGGGAAGGGGCACTGATGAGACAGGCAAGTAGCTCTTTGTTTAGTTGTGGGTTTTTTTACATCAAGCATTCCTGGATGTGCTCCCTATAAGTTGTCACAACCAATAACTCTAAAGCATCAGCTCTTGTGAGCAACCATACACAGTCCTTCATGTCCAAGGAAATGTTTGGAGCCTCCCATGGCTGGGTTTTTTTGGCACAGTGTTAATTGCGGAAGAAATGAAGCCACAGCAGCTTGGTGGTTGGGCTTGCTGTGTGTAATGCAGGCTCTGCTTTTTGGCTGGTGGATTTTGGGCTTATTCTCAGATATGAAGGATCAGAAAAAATGACAGCCTATATGCAAAACTGGTTAATTGCCAAAGTACAGGCTGTAACTTCATGTAATCCATTCTCCAGGGTCTGGGTTTAAATAAAATAAAAACTGATGACTCATTCCTTCATCTCAAACTCTGAATGAACCCAAGCATGAAATTAAAACATGAGTATCTTTTTCCTTAGTTTAATTATTTCCACGTTTCTCTGTAAACCCCAATTTCCACCCAGGCTGGAAGTGGCAGTTCTCTTAAAGCAGCAAAAATTGTACTCCCAGTCCAGCTGGAAGCAGAAAATGCATAAAACTTGACAAGAAAGGCTGAGAATTCCCTGGGGAATTCTCTTCCATTTATGTAGGGGCCAGTGCCCATTTTCCTCTTCCATATGTAACTCTCAATGTCGTAAGTGTGTAATCCTAGAAGTGCCAAAAAGATGACTTTTAAAGGGACTGGGTCATTTGGTGCCCCTGCTCTTAACAAATAAACCAGATGTATTTATTTAAACACTATATGCGTAATGTGACAGTAGAATTGCAGATGGAGGGACACCAAAGAGTGCATACATGGGATGGCATTGTTAATTGTACCAGTTTCAGAACAAAGAGCTCACATCCTAGCCATGCTGAATAACCTCATCTTGTAATGAGCCTACTAATTCTGAGGCTTGCATGAAAAAGAGGAGCACTTTCAGCTTCTCAGGCACGCCTGGATTTCAAAGGGTTTGATCTCTCTATCTTCATGGTACAATGAGTTTGTCATTGGTTTGGTTGAGTTATTCCAGACTACTGCAAATTATTGTGGCTTAGAAAAGGGAATGGCCACAATGAGCCAGCCTTCAGAAAGGCAGGATGAAAACTGCAGGCATTGGGGGAATTTTTAGAAGAGTTTCTTGTGATCTGTGGTAGGAGTACACTGTATTTTGCACAGAAATAAGTCTAACAAAAGAGTGAGATCTTTCATATGAAGTTCCCAGAAACATAATGTCATTTTGAATTTGATTTATGAAAGCAATAAAATGTTGCATTAAGGATATTTTATCATTTTAAGTCATGAATATAATGTATCAGCGCCATTGCAGAATGGATTTATCATAGTTCTTGCAGTGTTGTGTTGGAAAATATGTGATTTAACTCCTGGCATACCATAGAAAGATTGAGAGAGCAGGAGGCTGCAGTGGATTTTATATAAAATCTTCAGTAAAGAAAAATAATTAAACTTTGCCTACCAGGTAACATTCTGTAGTCAACAGTGAAGGTCTTACTGATTGTCACTTCAGTCAAATTACACCTTCCACATTATGTGCTCCACTTTAGGGTTCTTTTTGTTTTGTAAAATGTTGATGTGGGCCAGTCAAATATTTTTCCTTACTGTTTTCTGTTGATATTTTGTAGGCTTAATGAATTGATTTCTGTTTCAATGGGGTTTCCAAACCTGCTTGAGATTGACAGTTTATGGTTAATTGAGATTTTGTAGTTAAAATGGGTAAAGGTAGCTACTGAAACCATGTGGATTATTATACTTGGCACTATTAAACACTGATGATTATTTGCCCATCATTTTTAGTAATGTAGTTCTTCAAAAATCTACAATCCCATCTCAAGAGTTATCCAAGCAATATTTCTTCTGATTTCATCAACTGTTTTCTTGATGAGTTTTGATTAAGGAATTTAGGGATTAACTTCAGTGACTGCAAGTGTGGAAGTATTACAGGAGTACTATCTGCTTTTCTGGCTGCCAGCTTCTTACTCTTCAATAGGGTATGCATGTGTTAATACTGCAGCTGTGATATACCTTTTATAATTATTTGGAATTAAATGAAGTTTACTGTGAATGGAAGCAATACATGCAATCACCGAGTAGTGTAATCGCCTTCAGAAGATGATTAGACTAAAAGCAGAGTTGTACTGCCTGCCCATTTCTTGCTGCTATTCTTGACTCTTTTGCCAGTAGAGCGCAGAGTCTGAACATCTTGCTGTCCAAAAATCCCACAGCCACTGTGTCCTGGATAGAGACTTAGTTGTGTCTAAAGACAATGACAATGGCTATTAGTGCCTAATTCAGAACTCATACCTTTCTTCACACACTCTGTGTTGCCCCTTCCCTTACAGGCATGCTGTAGGGATGTAACCACATCCTTCTCTAAGCTCTCCTTTCATCCCTGAATTGTCCTGGTTATAGTGATCTGTATAGCTTGTGATCTATTTTGCCTGCATTCCTCTACTGTAAAATTCATACAAGAACCTTCTCCTCTGCAATTCCTAACATGCGGAGTAGTTCCTATCCATTGAAATACCTTCCTGGCACTTCTTCTAGTTTCAAATCTCATTTGAAAATCTTTTTTATTATCTGCTTCATTTTCCTTTTTTTTTCTCCCTCTCATCCTCTTTTGCTACTGTTATGCTGACTTTGTAGCTCTGTTATTTGTGAAGAGCATATTACATAGAAATTTATGAAAAGTTCCCTGACATGCCTATTAAAAAAAATGCACTTTTCCAAACAAGATTTGTAACCTGTTATGCTATATCATATACACTGCGTCTAGATTTAAATTAAGACTATGAACATCAAAATGAACAGGAGCCAGAAAGTGCCGGAGGGAAAAAATGGAAGCCCAGTATTGAGAGGAAAGTGTGAAGTCTATAATGAGAGCAAAGCTTCATCCCTGTGAACGTAATTGTTATTCTTCTTCCAGCTTTGCCCAGTGTAATAAAATCTTGGAGAACTCTCAACCTGGCACAACTCCTAATTTTTAATGAAAACTGATGAAAGAAATTAGAGATCTATGCGTTTGTAATCTCTTTCATAAAGTGAATAGATTTCTACACACTGCACCTGCATAAAAGTATCTATGAAAGGCAATTTTAAAAGAAATCCCAATAATGTTTATTCTTGTTTTATTGGTTGCTAAATCTAATGCTCTCTGGATGTTCTTGGATATATGTTTACATTGGGAAATTGATTGTCAAGGAATCAATCTTCATTTTCTGACTACCACTGTCATTTTCCCCTGCTACAAGAACAGTATTACTCTGTGCTGCGTAGATTGCATCCCTATAGCACTGAGATACCGCTCGGCTATCACAGCACACTGCAGCCAGGGATGCTCAAATTTGAGCTCCACAGATTTCAAGTGGGTCCGTGGTACAAAGCTACTAGTTTCTTTTGCAAATGCCTGTTGGTTTGAGGAGGACAGGGCAGTCAGGCTGTGGTGTAGTTGGTGGTAAATGTGTATAAACATGTTTTCCCTACTTGTACATTGGGAAAAGTAGTGTTTATTTAGACCTCGCTGCCCTGTCAATCGTGCTTAGCAATGCCCCTAGGAAGAGCCCTGGCCCCATGCAATCCTGCCTGTTCCTATTGGAACTTTTCTGTTGCGCTCTGGGTTCCACCAAATTCCCAGACACTTCACTCCTTTCCTGTCTTGAGTCTGTGAAAATCCAGGGCCATCTCCCTTTGCTGCAGGCTGCATTATTCCACTGCAGTGAGTCCCCTTATACACATTGCAGCTACCTGCAGCACCGCTTTGCCTCAACTTGTGTAGCAAAACTGTATATGTGTGCTGAACAGCACCAGAGACAATGCTTCTGCAGCAGCCCAGGGTTAGGTTTGGGCCATATGCAGAATGTCCATGCTCCTTATTTCCAGTTCTGTTACTTCCAACAGCTTCAGTGTCCCGAAGGGCTGCAGCTGCAATGTGAAGGTAGCTGTTTCTTGACAGTTTCACAACACATAGAACAAACTTGTCTTTTGTGAAATCTTACTTATGGTTATGGCCTTGGAAGTATATATTAAGTCAACTAATCTTGTAGTAAGCTGAGATTCTGCCATGGCTCTGTGATGTACCACTCTGGGCATTCAGACAGGGCTATTTGTGGAGGACTTCCTCAGCACATGAAGACTATGACACAGAGGCAAGTTTTCACTGGGAAACATGACCTTGCAGAGGAACCATCTCTAGTAACATGTCTTTGCTCACTGCTTTTGTATGTACTCAAAGTTGCCAGAGAGCTGAGGTGAGTTATCATCTGTTGGAGTCAGTGGGAAATCTGTTTTTGACTTGATCCTCCTTTGTGGAGGACACTTAGCTGTGGTAGTGACAAAATATATGAAGAGGCCCCATTTCATATCCTTCAATGACTAAGAGGGTGTACGTATCCTCATCAGCATGATGACTCCTGGAACAAGATGTTACTCAGAATGAGAATGGCAGGCAGAAACCTTACATCATTTTACACTGTCTGATAGTGGTGCTCATGGCTGGCCATCAAATTTAATTGAAAATACTTGGCACACTCCTAAATAAAATATTAGAGCTTAAGGCTGGGAGGCAGAAGCACATCAGTGATGTATGAAGATGTTGATTGCAATTTCCATGTTCCAGGTGTTATTCATGGGGATGCTGCTTGGGAAGCGTTTATATGGAACCGTAACAAACATAAACAGAATGACACAGTTTATTAAGCCAGAGGCAAATGTAAATTATGAAAAGCTGCTGTGTAAAACCACATTAAACATGTCCCATTACATGATGCAAACCACGTTATGTTGCTGCTTAAACATAATGCCCCCTTCATTCCCCTAATTCCTTGGTGATTTAAATTTCTATATTTTATGAGATAGGAAAATAATAAAATATGAATTGTACTTGTGCATGCTAATGTTCTGTTATCAGTATAAAAATAAGAGATGAAGTAATGTCATTGGGAGGAATGTAGATCTCTAAATACCTGTTATTGGGAAGGGAGAACCATTTTGCACCTGGAGGTGAAAGAGGGATACCTTCCTGCTTGTAGGTGACAATCACCCCCACACGTGCAGGCTTATAGGGACTGAGGCACAAATGCGGACAGAGAGGCTGGGACACTGGAGGGTCAAGAATACACTTCTCAAACTAAATCGTTGGTAGAGCATTGCATGTTTTTGTATTCTGAAGTAGTTTCACTGCTTTCTGAAAGAGGAAAAGAAGCTGTTACCAGGTACCACTTCAGCTGACAAGAATGGTTGTGCAGTTGTTTTGTAAGAAGATACCTTCTTACAAGATATTTTTAAACCAAGAGATATCTTTAAACCCCTACAGGCACATGTCATTTCAATAACAGAAACTATTAATCACCCATCATGGGCACAGCTATTGTTTACCAGGGGTAGACTGAGCAATTCAGTGGAGCTCACAGTGCAAGATCAGTGTTCAGAGGTTTCTTTCTAAGCACTCATGCTGTTGAAAGTCCCTGGATCTGTTTTGATGTGGCTAACTCAATTTTTTGGTGAACACATGTGACACCAAATGCAGAGTTGTGACCTTGTGCTGTTCTCTCTGGGCTGTGTGGCAATCCTACCTGAAAGTTTAATGCTATGAACACAGAAATGTGAGTCCCTTAGTTTTTAACAGAGTCATTTCACTCTTCTGGCTTTTAAGGGTTATTGAAAATCTTCCACAGAGAGGGTCTCTCTTTCCTGTTACATGGGAATGTAAATGCATGTAACAACTCACTGAGCCTCAGTTGATGTTGCATGAAGGGCATACATTAGCTTTGTTCCACAATTTTTGCTTTAGTAAAGAAATGTTGGGTGGGTTTCTTTCCAATTTATGGAGACTTCAGAATTTACCGCATGATTCTGAATGCAGAAATCCTCCCTGTAGTGTGCATGAGCCACTGCCAGGAACCTGCTATATGTGCCCATGGGCCTGCTTTGGGTAGGATTGTTGACCTTCTGGGCTCATTCATACACGGGAGAAAGGGGGGTAGTCTAGTTTTCTTTTGTGCCTCACTCTTCTTGCAGGCAGCTGGCTGTACTGCTGTAGAAAGCAGAACAGCCTTGTACCATCACCTTGTTATTTCTCATTTTTTTGGTGCATATCTGAATTGTAGTTGTTGCAAGGTGCAGAGAAAGAGAAACCTTTGAAAGCACGGAGGAAGCTTTAGTAGGTGGGTTTGTTCTGGCTTGCTGGTTAAAAATGGAGTTGGGAAGGAAACTGATTTCCTGTCCTGAAAAGAGTGTTTTCACTGTGGCATGAAAAAAAATGTGTGAGCTGTGCTGTAGGGCGAGGCTGGAAGCTTTTCACAACTCTGATGGAGACCTACCTGCTTTGCAATAGGCGGCTTTACAGAGTGTGGGCACTCATTTGGGTTGATCCAGTGAGAAAAGGAGTCTAGATCTGTGTTCCAGACATCCCTGGCCAGCAGAGAAAACATTTCCCACTCCCTAGATTTTCTGGAAGTCCTTCAGGTCTGAAACATTTCCAGATGAAACCTTTTTAAAAATTGATACATTACTCTGGGTTTTTTGAGAAATTGGCATTTTCTGAGGCTTGGGTTTTTTCCACATTGGCTGAAGACAATCAAATTATGTTGTCAAACCAGAGAGGAGAGAGACACATTTTGAAGAAAGATATATTACTTCTGCAGTGAGAAGTGTTCCCATTTATTCCACAGTATTTATTGTACTCTCATATCCCAGTACTTGTTAGTGTGCATACAGTGGGAACTATCAGCCAGCTTCAGTGATAAACTACTGATTTCAATACGTACACAGTGCACAGCAAAAGCAGCATAAAACATAATTCATAGAGGAAATTAAAAATATTTACAGTACTATATTTTCTATACAGAGTTTAAGCATGGCTTTTCCATCTCTTTAGAATTATGCTTTGTATAAATTTGATTAAAATTTGCAAACATGGGGAATAGCAATGTTGTCTAGAATGTGATGTGAGGAATTTGGAGGAATTACAGGCCACTGCTACTCATTTGCCCAAATCTATTCTTATCCCACACCCTTTTTTTCCCAAGTATTTTAGTACTTTTTGTAAGCAAATGATCTTGGATGCGGTGGGGTAGGACCTGTCCCACCTAGCAATGCACTTGCTAGTTACTGGTTGTCCTTTGTTCAGCAGTAACAGTCATTTTCTCCTTCTTAGTAGCTGGTGCAGCGCTGTGGTTTTGACTTTTGGCCTAGGAACAGCGCTGATAACACCGATGTTTTTAGTTACTGCTCAGTAATGTTTAGTCTGACCAAGGACTTTGTGAGTCTCATGCTCTGCCAGGGAGGAGGGGAAGCCAAAAGGAAGCAGAAACAGGACACCTGACCCAAACTGACCAAAGAGCACAGCACAGCCCAGGATGTAGAACTGGGGCAGTTACCTGGAAGGGCTAGATCACTGCTTGGTTGGGCTGGGCATCTGTCAGTGGGTGGTGAGCAGTTGTGTTCTCTTCCCTTATTATTCCCCTTATTATTTCCCTTATCATCATTATTATTATTGGTGGTAGCAGTAGTGATTTGTGTTATACCTTAGTTACTGGACTGTTCTTATCTCAACCTGTGGGAGTTACATTCTTTCGATTCTCCCCATCCCTCTGGGAGCAGGGCAGGGAGGAAGTGGGGGGAGTGAGCAAGTGAGAGCTACATGGCTGAGCACTGGTGGCCTGCTTGCTTTCTTCATGCATGAGAAAGATCATTATTTAGAGTTCAGGAATGACAGAGGGGAGAATAAAGGAGAACAGGGCACATCTATCTCTCCCTTTTGTAGGCACCCCTACTGGGCCTTGTGACATAATGGCTTTTAAAGAGAATTGGCTCAGAAATGGAAGAATTAAGTTCATTACAGAATTCAGTACTGCAGCCAGCCCTCTTGCAGCTTATGTTTTAAACCAAGGCTGTTTTCTCAAGAATGATTAGAGGGTTTTTTTTTTCTCTCAAGCATTACACTCTCTGACTGCTAAGGAGGAGGTATTCTCAGCCACTCGGGACACCTGACCTGAGCAGAAAGGTTTGGGACAGAGCCAGTCAGATTTCAGATTTACACATGCTTGCATTTTAAGAGGAGGTCTTTCAATAAAGTCCAAAATGTCACAAAGCTGTTTCCAAGAACAGCTAACCTGAAGAGGTTTTCATAACCTTGGATGATACAAATCGTAACAGAACTTTCTCAGTGTTTTTAGCAACAGCTAAAGGAACCTAAAGGCAATGCTTCTCATAGCATTTTGGCTACATCTAGATCAGGCTTGGAAAATAAACTTGCTTTCACTTATGTTGTGTTTTATGGTTGCAAATCCTTTATAGGTCCTTTTAAGGGTGAGTGGTCTTCCTCTCAAAAGTTACTGCTCTTTAACACACTGTAAAACACAAGCTTACACTTTTGCTGGTCCCTCTTACTATGCAAGTCACAGGCATGGGTATTTCATTCATGCTTGTGAGCACGTCTGCTGGCACTTGCCTAGCTCAGCTCTGTGGGACTGGGAGCACCTTGGAGCAGAGGCAGTGATACCGGCTGTGGGAGAATCTTGCTACCTCTGTGACTTCTTTGCTATCTTTGCCCATGAGGTGTAATGTGGGGTCCAGGAGATGTTACGTTTGGAGACATTTTCAGAGGCTGAATTTGTTCGGCTTCTCTTTCAGTGAGTATTTCCACGCACCTCCCGTTATAGTCATTAGACGCGTGGCTGCTCAACCCCTACATGCTCCATATTTGTTTTTTCCTCCTACCTTTTTAAAAATAGATATTTCAGTGTTCTGCAGCATCACATTTGTTGCTGTGGAGACGATTGTGATGTTGCCAGTAGAGATGTGACTTCACTGACAACCTCTAAAGAAGGACAGAAGCACAAAGACACAGCATGCTTTATTTCTCTCCTGCTGGTGATTTCCTAATAACCCTCTTCTGTCATTTCTTCTTCTCTGTGCTTCTCTATACTGCAGCCTGAACTTCAACTGATGCACAAATCTACCTTTTTTCTGAACCTGGGCTATATTTTGGCATAAATATATACATTAGTAATGCAAGCTACCTATAACAAGAGGTAGAACACAGTAGTGGCATAATGATTTGTTGATGCTTGTGAGACTCCTCAGCTGTCTTGCCATCCATGCCTGCTAACACCCTTTGGGCTGTTGTTCTGTAGGAAGAATCCACCAAAAGTGCATCTACAGAGAAACTGTCTAATATTCAGGGAAAATGAAAGTAATTTCCTAGTTCTTTGTGTGGGCAATCCCAAAGAAAAGTGACAAGTTGAAGGGAGGGAAGAAAGGAAAAGGAGATGGGCAGAGTGACAAGCTATTGTTGCTCACACTGCTTATGCTGAATGTCTGGCAAAAAGATAAACATTATTCCTTCACCTGCTGCTACCCGATGGTGGTTCTAAAGAAAATTGGTGGGCTATTGAGAAAAGATTTGACTTTAAAGATAGAAGACAACCAGGGGAGAGCAGGATTTGGATCTGCAGGGTGAAGGTAGGGCATGTTAGGGCCATGTGGGCTCTTAGTCTGCAGGAGGCCAGAGGCAAGTTCCCTCCTGTAGTGGAAAGATTTGTTTTGCTGATGCTGTAACATAGTGCCATGGTCAATGTCAAATTAAAGTCCTCTGGAAAGGAAAAATCCAGCTCCATTGAGTAGTCCAGACCCTCTATAAAAGCCCGTGTAGTTTTTAGTTTGTACAAACTTTTATAGAGAACTCCAAACTGTGTAAACAAATGAGCTGTATTTGCCACTGGGGAAAATTAGTGCATTAGAAATACAGTGGTATTTCTTCCTGGAAGTCTGCATCAGGAGTGGTTTCTGCTGTGATGGTAATTGGGTTTCAGCTGATTGCAGCAAAACTATGAATCAACTGCAGCCCATTTTTAATAATGAAGAACTGAAATATAATCAGAAATATACTCAGAGCCCTACAGCTTTCAGTGATTAGATGCAGTAACCGGTGCCTGCAGCCTCCCTTTGGACTCAGATTCTCTCTTGCCTTTTTTTTTTTTTTTGTAGTTTAAGCATTAGGAGAAAAAAAAATCCAATATTTAGAGCAGTTGATTTGGCATGAGATGGAACAGAATGCAAGAATAAATACTGCTCTTTTCTGTGCTCCAGTGCAGTGTTATTTCTGATGCCCTGTTGGAGAATAGCTTCTTTTCCCTTCACCTACCCCAGGCCAAAGTAATCAGCAGAATTTGGCAAGCCATGACGTAGTCTTGAAGTTACCTGTGAAAATGGTGCAGTAACCTTGTGTGCTCATAATGGGAAACTATATTTCACCTCTTCTGAATAAAGGAAGATATCGTGTAGTATTAACAGAAGGGTAAGTTACTATGGTGATGGAAGCTATATAAATAGATGGAAATAAATATATGTATAGTGCCTCTTAGCTACGATCTGACAAGAAGATTGTGACCTGCTTCCATGGGACTTTAAGGAGTGATGTAGTGTGCTCTCATTGATACTTGATGGAAGTTAGAAGTGATACATGAGAGACCTTGTTTCCTATCAGAAAAACACTGCAAGGACTTTGTGTGGTGCAGCAGCACCTACTGAATCTCACATTTCTCCTATATTTACTGCAGGCCTTGTACCCCCTCACCTCTAGTTCTGAGGACTGTGGTTATAGCATTAACAATTCTTTCTTTCTTCATCATTATATAGCATTAACAATTCATCCTTTCTTCATCATCTTCCTATAGACACTGGGCTTTGCTCAGACCATCTCAGCTTAATCAGGTCCTTCCTTCTGTGACCTTCTTCCTGGGTTATTGCAGACAAAGCTCCAAAACTGACAAATTTCTGGCCTCTGTCTTGGTTCCAAATGTTTCCTTTGTTTTGACTCTGCTGTATGATGTTTCTCTGCTCAGGATGCAAAGCTGTCTCAACGGTAAGGAGGATGAGATGTGCCATTACCAAGAAATGGAAAGGCAGTGGATGTTTCTGTTATAGAGGCTCCTCCAGAAGAGTGAGGCCATACCAAAGCCCTGCATAAAACCGTGTCCTTGGGCTGCAGCTGGATATGTAACTGCAGCTTTGCAGACTCTCAGTGGCTCTGGACATCGCTTACTTGAACATCCAAATAAATGACATGAAAATGGTGGGGAAGAAAATCTCCTAACACACAGATGCAGCCCTGTTGGCTGGATGCTCAGGTTTCAAGGTTAAACAAATATTTTCGGGGTGGAAAGAAAATATTATTCAGTTATTTCAACTACTTTCTCTACCTGTCCCTTCACCAGGTCAGTGGATCATTTTCAGCTAACCTTCAGTATCATTTTGCTTTTCTCCTCCCATATCCCCACCTATAGGCTAAGGTAGCTTGTCCAGTTGGACGCTTTATATGCTTATCTTTATCTGTAAAATGGCAAAGTAAGTTATAGGAAGGACTTAAGCAGCACTGATGGTAATGTGATGATTACTTAGGTTAATTTTAAAGCCTTTTTGGCTTTCAGAATCTTGCTCATGACTCATGTCTGTTCACAAGATACAATTATAGAAGTTTTTAGAGCAATGGAATGTGTGCAGCTTTGGAAAGCCTCTTGTGTTGGTTTAAAGGAGACCTCTCAAATAAGGAGGTAAAAGTCAAGCCTCAGATGAGACATCAGGACTTGATTTTTCTGCCAGGTGGTCTTTATTTGTCAGCATCTGCCATTCCTCAGAAAAAGCTAACGGCAGCAAGAGCTGTGCTGTGTCTTCATAATGCATGCAGGTGAATCTGCTCCCTGTGCCGGTTCTGCAGAGTTGAGAAGGTGGAAAACTTGCTTCTGTCAATAAAATAAAAAGTTATGACTCAAAGAGCAAACCAGGAGCTGAGTAAGGCTCTTCTGCTCTGCCACTGGCAGAGCAAGATTTAAAGTGGGCTGTGAAAAAGCAATGAGTGACTGCCTTGCATTCACAGCATCCTCACACTCCAGTCCTCTGCCACTCACTCCATTTGCCTGCTCAGTTTTCCACAGCTCCCCATGGAAAAAAAGCCTAACTATTCTATGGGTCACTTTCGCTAAAAGTGAATGGTTGAAAGGGGGCACGTTGGCTCCAAAAGTGGCTGAACTCAAGCCCTGCTGATCTAATGATCCAAGTTCAACACATCATCTAAGGCACATTTGTCTGTACATATATAATCCATGTTTTGTTTCCCCATTCAGATGTTTTTGTGCAACCAACACTTAGTGTGTATCAGCCTCACTGAAGGTACCTTCTGCCTTAGCTGATGCCAGCAGCTACACAGCTATCTTTTTACTCGCACCCAGCTACTTTTGAATTGCCAGCAGAGCTTGATTTGCACATCTCTCTTCCTGCCATTATCTGACTCCTGATAGACACACTGGTTGCACCTACTTTCACGCAAGACTCCTGAATACCAGATGGGTTCTCACCAGCCCTGTGCTAAACCTTGGCAAACTGTTCCATGAACCCCAGATAAGACCGAAGGTGGCACCAGGCATTCAGCTTCCTTTTTCAATAGTACAGAGCCTGACTTGATAAAAGGTGCTTATTGAACTGTGCATGCAGCTGGTGCTATTATGTACACGAGTGGTCAACAGCCAGTGTTTTGGCTACCCTCACCTGAGTCAATGATTTATTCCTGCACTGGCAGTCACTGGGGATATGAATCAGATGCGTATTTGCATTTCCTAAATTTAGCACATACATCTATGTATCCAGTCTGTGTGCATAACTTGGACATATTTTCATTTGCATTTTATCACGTTTCATAGAGGGAGGTTAGATCATTTTGAGTTGAGCAGGACCTCTAGTGGACTGCGATGTCAAAACACTGGTATTTCCATACCCTTCAACCATCCTCGGAGGCTTGCGTACAAGGGAAGTCTTCTCCAGTTATGCAAATAAGGATATTTCTGAGGACTTGTTTAACTTTATTATGTAGAGCTTTATTGATCAGGTACCCTCATGGAAGGCTATTCTAGTGTAATCATAGCAGCTTGAATTCACAAACCAACTTAACCGATAAGGTTTCCTCTGTAAGTAGCCTTTAAATAGTATCTCTAATATTATGTTTCAAAAATATCTATCATTACTTCGATCCTGTATCTTCCATTAAATGCACTCAGTATGAAACAGATGATATATTATATAGCCATCAAATAGTTTCCCATGGAGTCACCCACATATGCTGGGAGGTCTGGATCAACACAATGCTGTGCCTGTGCTTATGAATCCTGATGCATGCACATTGCTTTTTCTTGCCATGTAATTTTGCTGTTCTCACTCCTGCTCAGGTCCCAGGATCACAACCCCACTGTTCACTGCTGCATTCCTATGTGATGGAGCAGAATTTGGCCTTCATGCTGTAAGCACAAGGGATGCACAGGAGAAAAGCAGAGCAGGGTGGGAGGAGTCAAATCCTGGTGCTCTTATAAATTACTTCCCATTTTATGAAGTTTTTTTGCCGGAATCTGATTTAATTTTCAATTCTGAGAGCAGAAGAAAGCTCACAGGGGTCTGTGTTGGTTTTGAGGAACTTAATACTAAATGTCATCCATATCCACTGCTGTGGAAGCTATTTAAGCAAAGGCAGAATTAATGGCAATATTTGTGTTCTTTGGGAATTTACTCCACTAAAATGAAAGCTAGCCTTTTGGGTTTAGTTCCAAATTGGAGCAAAGCAAGTTATGTGGCCACTGTTGGCTTTTGATGCATATAGCTTTCTTCTGTTTTATTCCCTGATGAAAGGAACTAAGGAGTGACAGGGCATTTGGCACATGTCTAGGAGGCTGAGGATCATCACTCTAGCCTACTGCTGAGGCACTAGACCTTAAAGAAGATGCTAATGAAGCTTGAAATCACATTTGCATTGCAAATGATACAATTTGTTCTGCCTTTATACCGAATTAATTTGAACTGTTAGTTTTGTTCCAATTGTGCAGCTGAATAATGTTGCTGCTTTAGGTGGCTCAGCACTGTAAAAGCCTTATTCATTAACAAGGCATGGCAAATTAAAAGAACTTCTATGTTGGGCAGATCATCTCTTCAACTTCCTGCCATTTGTTTGTCAGCCATCTTCAAATTGTCCATCAACAGGGGAGTCCTGTTCTGCCTCCAAGTATGAAGCATTGATGCTGATTTGTTCAGTTACAGGAAGATTTTTAATTACAGCTGCTTTAGATGATTACCTAAAGGGTTAAACCACCTCCTAACGTGGTTTTATTGGCTCTTCTGAGTAAACAGACCATGGAAAGGTGTGAGTTTTATTTAGTAGCTGATTAACAACAAGCAAAGTTGCAGGCCTTAGAGGAAACTAGTGTAGGGTTTGCAGCAACCCCTTTGGGAAATGCTTAGTTGCTTCAGCCACCTCAGCAAGAGTTTTTAAAGACCTTTATGTAAGGACAGCAGACAGCCAGGCCTATATTCAGTTAGTCCACTGTGAAGAAGATAATCCATACACACCAGTGGATGTTACAAGAGTCTGTCTGTCTGAGACTTGTGCAATGTCCCCACCACCTTGCTCAATCTAAGAGCAAAGCTTTTATGTGGTGGAGAGCCACAGGATGTGTGCTCAAGGCATATCTGATAGCTGGAAGACCACAGCATCTCTCCAGGGTCCCACTGGATGGCTAATGAGATCATGGGCAAACAAGTAACTTCACCTTGGAGGTTATGTTCACCTTGAATGTGTTTTCTTGGCTGAGCATTTGGATTACTGAGTCCTGTGTCAGCATCACCTTGCTATGGATTTCAGGCTGGCTTCAACACTTCCTGTAGAAGTGTAGAGTCTTGCATCTGGGGAAGAATAACCCCATGTACCAGTACAGGTTGGGGATTGACCTGCTGGAAAGGAGTGAAGGGGAAAGGGACCTGGGGGTCCTGGTGGACAGGGGGATGACCATGAGCCAGCAATGTGCCCTTTTGGCCAAGAAGGCAAATGGCATCCTAGGGTGCATTAGAAAGGGTGTGGTTAGTAGGGCAAGACTGGTTCTCCTCCCCCTCTACTCTGCCTTGGTGAGGCTGCATCTGGAATATTGCATCCAGTTCTGGGCCCCTCAGTTCAAGAAGGACAGGGAATTGCTTGAAAGAGTCCAGCGCACAGCCACAAAGATGATTAAAGGAGTGGAACACCTCCCTTATGAGGAGAGGCTGAGGGAGGTTGGTCTCTTTAGCTTGGAGAAGAGGAGACTGAAGGGTGACCTCATCAGTGTTTACAAATATGTAAAGGGTGGGTGTCAGGATGATGGAGCTAGGCTTTTTTCAGTGATATCCAGTGATAGGACAAGGGGCAATGGGTGTAAACTGGAGTATAGGAGGTTCCACGTTAACATCAGGAAGAACCTCTTTACTGTAAGATAGACAGAACACTGGAACAGGTTGCCCAGGGAGGTTGTGGAGTCTCCTACGTTGGAGATATTCAAGGCCTGCCTGGACAAGTTCCTGTGTGATGTACTCTAGGTTACCCTGCTCTTGCAGGGGGGTTGGACTAGATGATCTTTTGAGGTCCCTTCCAACCCTCGGGATTCTGTGATTCTGTGATTCTTGCCCCTGCATGGCAGGATGTGAATGTTGTGAGGTAGAGGTGTTTGAGCATGTTTTCCATCGAGCAGTGCATAGCCAAAGCAGCTGTCTGGTTCTTCTCAAAGGTTGTAACTTCACAACAAATATCTTTCTAGGCAAGTAGAAAAACTAAGGATGGTTTTTGTGTCATTTCACCTTATATTGCTGAAAAGGTAGCAAATCTTGGAAACAGCTGCTCTTCTGTGTAGTGAAATCTCAGTAGTCTCAGAGTTGAATTTTAAAAAGCTACAGGTGATGGTTTAGGATCCAGTTCCCATTTTTACTGACAACAAACATAACTATGCAAGACATGTTCCATGAACTTTCGAAAAAGGGATGTAAGTTTAGATCCTAAAATAGTGACAGCTCTGCCTGCCTTCTGCATCTCATCTCTTGCACTGAGTGTAAGAGGTCTTTGGATATGAGAAAGGTACAGCTGAAACTCTCTCCCCTTAGGTACTTGCCACAGGCAGTTGTTCTCACATTCACTGAAAAAGTGGATCCTTAGCCCAGCCAGAAGAAATGAATCTCAGATGATGCTTACAAGTCAGTAGCTGGCCTATTGAGAAAGATACCTTGTGATTCTCTGTGATTAGAGCCAAGCAGACAATATCAGGCTTTATATGTTTCTGGAGGGTTGTTTTTTGGGGGGGAGGTTTTTTTTTAGGTCGTGGGGGGTGTTTTTTGCTTTTAATTATATTACGTGTAAGTTTGTTTTAAAGTTAGAGATCTGTGCTGCCTCCATCCTGACATGAGAAATACCTTAAGGCTGTGCTATGATACATTCGAATAACAGTGTAATAAAGTACCTTAATGTTTGAAATGAAGTTTTCAAAAGGGTGGGAAGAAAATACACGTTTCATCTACTTATACAGTAGGTAGATGATGTATGGATATTCAGATGCTGGTAGACTTCACATTGGATGTCCATAATCTGTTTGACTGTTTGAGATAAGCTTTCACATACTACAATGCCTGAAGCAGGAATGTAGGAATACTGACATTGCTGCTGCATGCACATAAGAAAGTGGGGGTTTAGTGTGAGGGATTTTTATTTTTACTTTTTCACACAAAACAAGTTTTGCATGTCCTTAAGAAGGGACCTATTTAAATTTCTCACTGGTGGATTACAGCTTTTTTTTCTCAATGAAAAACATTAAATAACAAAACTTAACACAAACTAAAGAATTACAGTACTCTACAATGAAGTTATTTTAATTTATTTTTCAGGGAAGTTCATTAGCTTGCCATCTTAAATATTGATTGTACTTGTACATGGGATCATCTAATTTATTTTTGTTGTTTACTTGCAATAAGTTTAATCCACATTTTAAGCACTATTTTATACACTGGTCATGATTTCAGATATCTTTATCCATTTGCAAATGTAATTGGGACATATCCTTAGACAGTGACCTTCCTAAATGTGGTGTGTATCTGCCTCAATCAGAATTTCCTGTACTTTCTGGAGAGATGTTTAGATAATTGTAGAGCAGTTCAGCTTCATCTGCGTACAGAGACGCGTCTTTTTTTGGCTCCCAGCAAACAGAGTCTTCAGAACAGTCATATCTACAAATTATTTAACTTTCAAATGCTCATTAAATCTTTGGCTCCTTCAGCAGGCTGTGCAAGTGCCACGAACAAAATTCTGGAAGGTGAGGGAGGAGGAGGAATGAGATAAAAATTGCTTTTCCTTCACATTGTTATGCCCTGCAATGCGTTGCTGTCTGGTTGTGCACTGTCACTCATCTGAAGTGCCCCATGCAATGCCCAGGGAGTGCTGTAGTGTGTAACAGCTTTCCGTTATTAAGTTCCTAACAAAGCTTGACCAGCAGAAGGGTTGGGTGATGCTAATGAGGAATTCTCATTCAACTTCTTAAGGTTGGTTTGCATCAGAGCAGTCTGAAAGGAGGCTGATGCCTTACTACCTGTGTGCCTCACATGGCTCAAGCAAGGACAATTAGTGTGGTGTCTGATTTAAACCACACTTTTCATCGTCTAGATCTTTTTTTATTCCCGCTGCATGGTTTTAACAGGAAAAGCAAGTGAAAAATTGCTGTCATAAAAGACTCATCTGCTTTCCATTATACTGACATTTAAGGATTGCACACATTAAAATGCTTCTATGTGCTACAGAGAGTGACAGAAAAAACAGGAGGTTGAAATTTATAACAAATGGGAGATTTTTGTAATTCAGCTACCCTGGGGTGGTCATGGAACCAGCACTGGGAAATGATCACGATCTCCCTCACCTAAACCTTTCCCATCCCTTCCTATATCTGCATGTCAGGGAATTAAATTGCCAGTGCATAAGAAAATACTTTCTTAAAACACCCTTTACCCCCTGTCTACTTCATATATATATACATATATATATATAAATAGAATTTTCAGCCCAAAGTGAGTTTGTTGTACTCCCTGCAGGCATAACCTTAAAGTCAGTGGCTTAATGTGATCTGTTTTTTCAGTGCCTTTCAGTCTCTACTGGAATGTAATTTTAAGAACCTTTTTTCTTTGAATTAGGAAAGCTAATTCCTCCTTTCCTTCTGGGCAGCTTCCAGCTGCTGGGATCTCTTGGTTTCTCACAAGTTGAGGAACAGCATTTTTTGTGAGTGAGATTTCTAAAAATACTGGTTGTTTTGTAAGCGAGTGGCAGACAAACAGCTCTGCTGTCCTCTCCATGGCAGAGCTGAGGGCTGTCTGGCTACAGGAGCATGGAGTAGAAAATGGTCTCACAAATCTGCCTTCCTAGATAGCTTCAGATGACCCCACGAAACCACAAGGAAAGTTGTAAACCATTGTTTTTACAATAATATCTCAGATCTGTCTTGGCATTTTGAGCCACAGAGAGCAAGTCGAAGCATTTGGACCACATAGGGCAGGTCCAAGCACTTAGACCACCGAGCGCAAGTCCAGGCCTGAGAGTTTTGGTTGCAATTCTGAGTGATTTTCGTCCAGATCTTTTTCTCAAAGTTTCAGATAATCATAGAGCATCTAAAAGCTATTTTTAAAGAAGCTTCTTCCAAACACGAGTGTAAAAGCACCAACACTTGGCTTCTCTCTCTTATTCTTCAGCCACTTCTGTGTCAAGTTTATTCAGCTCACAAGTCAAAGCCATTTTTTTAACATATTTCTGACTTCCTGCTCAGCCTGTTTCTTGTAACTCAAGCAGTGCTTGCTCTGTTTTGTGTAACACTCCTGTCAGCAGTAAACCTGGGCTGGGGATGTGCTTGGCTTGGGGGTGCTGCTGCCTGAGAGTGAAGAGAAAATCTTGTTCTCCTACTACTACATCACTTTTCTTTCTAAATAGGGTAAAACCTGAGCTTTGGTAGTAAACTATATGTTTTAACTTGAGAGAGAAACTAAAAAGAGACACTGATAGGTTTTATAGGCTTCAACTTGCACTGTTTCTTCTGGCCCTTAGAAATCTTTAGTATCCATCTAGCTTTGTATCAAAACCTGATTTGGTATTTGGCAATTACCCAACCTCAGGTTGCAGAAAGGATGTGTTTGTTGCTTTGTAGCAAAGAACAAAATAATTAAAACCCCACATTTGAAAGAAAAGATTTTGGCTTCTCACAGAAATACAGCTGTGTGGTTCTGATTTTCAACTCTCATCTAGTTTATGGAGTTGAGCATCCCTGTCCATGCTATACATTCATATGCTGCAGTAGAGAAATGAACTGTCTTAGGTTCTCTGAAAACAGCCACTCATTGACCCATAAAATTCTACCTGATTCAACTCTAAGTAACTTAGAGTAATGTACAACATAAAGTAGAAGTTAGGCAAAGTTCTGCACAGCAATATCAAATATCAAATCCCATTTTACATTTTGGCGGGTGAACTTTTGCATCTGCAAATGATGATGCTCCAATTTATCACCCTGTATAAATGATGGGTTCAAACCCATTCCACTGAATTTATGGCTCTGAAAGCTTTAACAGTGGGTAGCAGGAGGAAGTGGAGGAGGGGAAAGGAAGATGCTCACAGGGAATAAAAGTGAAAGGAATGAACACTTTCACTGAACCACAAATTGTTGGCCCTTTGTGTTTTGCTGATGCATTAACGATCAATACCAGCTTCCTCCCTATAGTATGTATTGCTGTGTGCTGTTGCCTGTTACTTTGCTTGCCCTGCTTACTGAGGCTGCACAACAGGAGCTCCTGACAAGGACACAGGGAGCCAGAATCAAAATTAAGCCACAGGATGAGTTATGGCAGTCTAAAGAGGGGGAAGGGCAAGCTGTAACTTCTTTATTGTTAAAAAAACCCTATCAAACAGTCCTATTTCATCAAAGCATTTACTGTATGCCTGCCATTACACATGCAAGTGGGTTTGTTGGCTCCAGTGGATCCCTGTGTTTAACATTTTAAGCACATTCCTAACTTGGATGAATCTAGGCACAGTGAGACGAGAAGTGAAAATATGTTTGGCTTATCTTTACTGTCATTATAATCTTTATGAATGTAATAAGGCCTCATGGTTGCATAGATAAATGGGTAAAATCAGGCAGTATAAAAGGATGTTGTTAAACATGCTAAAAAAAACCCCAAACAAACCCCAAAGTATTGTTTTCCTCATTTGGGGTGAATCCATTTAAAACTTGGTATATAGTGTGTTTAAACTGCACAGGAGATCAAAGGTCCTAATTCTAAGTCTGAGAGTAATATCAATGAATTAATGTAGTGCAAGCCTGATGTGGGATGAGAGGTGTAGATTAGTTATTTCATGCTTGCAGAGGTATTCAGTGCAGGAAGTGCTACTTCAATCATTTGCCAGAGCCTAGCAGGTTTTTTCAGATTTAGGGAGTTTCTCCAATGAGAACTGTAGAATCATCAAATAATTTCGGTTAGAAAAAGACCTTTAAGATAATCAGGTCTAACCCTTAACCCAGCACCACTAAACCATGTTTGTCAGTGCTGCACTTACACGTCTTTTCAGTACCACCAGGGATGGTGCCCCACTTTCCCAGGCAGCCTGGTCCAGTGCTTGACAACCCTTTTGGTAAAGAAATGTTTCCTCATATCCAGTCTAAGCCTCCCCTGGTGCAACTTGAGGCCAATATTTTCTGAACCCTGACTTTGCCTCTCTAGAAGATTCTCACACTGGGAACTGTCAGAGGGAAAACAAGGAGCTGTCCTGGCATTTGTTAATCAAACACTGCAGCACATTTGTGAGTGGGGTCATTTGCAAGTCCCCTGTTTTTACAGGTAGCATTTGTTGCCCAGAGTTGCCAGGACATCAGTTTCTGAGCTCTGGGTTTGCTTCCCAACAAAGCAGGATGCTTTAAAAATGGTTTGTCTTCCTCAGATTATTATCTCTCCCTGCCAGCAATGCTTGCTGCATCATTGCAGTGGATATTACTTGTTCTAAATGAGTTATAGAGGCAGGATAGACTCTCTTTTGGCCTTTTTGCTATAACAAGTTTATCTTATATCCCTATCATCATAGGGCTCAATATTGGCAACCTAGTGTAGCCTGTATATAAAATTCAAATATATATGGAAATTTTGGAACTCTAAAACATGTGGACATCAGCTTTCTGAGTTTTGGACACAGGGTGGCTTGGAATAAATAACATCCCTGTTCTCCACAGAAAGATATTTTTAGTATTTTATTTATGGTTTTATCCACATCATCAGGATTCAATAGTATTTTTAACAGGAAAACTATCCTACGTTAAAGGTTTGAGGGTACCTGAAGATTTCACAGTAACTAATAGTGTGCATATTGCTACTGTTATTTAAATACTAATTGCTAAGATTTATTGCTTAACTTTTAATGTTAAAGGTCAGATTTGTCCTGTCTCATACCATGCAAATCTCATTGAATCTGTAATCAGAATCTGACCCAATAGAAAGACTTCTATCCTGTGATCTAACTACAGCTTTTAAGACAATTAACTTGGCTTGACATTCTGATTTGATCTTAAACAGGAACCATATTTATTGAAAAGGATTTATTGTATCCATTTGAATCAATAATGCTGTTAAAAGAGCAGTGGGAAAGAAAAATGAAAATATGATGTGAAGTGCATCAATAAAAAAATAGTAAATTTTATAGAAAAAAATAGGAGGCAAAATTGACAGTCAAAATATCAACCAAGGACTCGGTTCTGGTGCAGGGATGGATAGTGTAAGTATTTAATCAAAGCAGCTGAAAACCTCCTGCAAGACATAGATCACAGTCAAGTCTGAGAGGGGAGGCAGTGAGGGGAAGGAAAACTCTTGACAGCTTCTGAATGCCTTTAGGTGCACTGTATGCTAACAGCCTCACTGCTTGAAATATTTATAAAATGTGATACTGAAGGTCTCAGAACAGAGGCTCCCGTGGCAGATAGACACATCTTCTTTTGGATCCTGTCTCACCAGTGGAAGAGGTGACAGTCACCAGTGCTTGTCACTGCCTCTTGCTGCCAGTCCTGTCCCCAGACGCTCCCCACCAAGCCCTGGGAAAAAGGCTCCTGGGAAGCATCATCCGGTTGAGCTGCTCATCTGATGTGCAGGTCTGGGCTCACCTGGCTGCCCCCATCAGCACACAGATTACTTTGGAAAGGATGAAAAAGGAGAAGAGGAAAAACACTCCTGGGAGACAGCAGTGAGCAGCTCAGGTGTGTCCTCACAGAGGGACAGTCATGGTTAGAAGTACAACCTGAAAAGGACACAGCTTTGTGGCTTTGCCTTTAGCTCTGCTGCTGACAACTGGATAGGCAAATTATTTCACCTCACTGTGAATTTTTCTGCTTTCTTGGAAATGCTGTTAATAATCACAGCTATTGTGTGGAGTTGTTTAAAGTGTGCAAATAGATGGGTAGTGAGATGGCACTATTTTTTACTGTTAATAATTACATACCAGAGTGATCACTTGCTATCAGTTATTACTAAAAGCCACTTGGACCCAAAGTCCTTTTCCATGAGGATGACTGCTCTGCAAGGTTCTGCTGTAATGAAGCAAATCTTGGCAACTTGCTGCACACTCTTGCCAAATTCCAGCTCATAGGCAAGAGACATCAGACAGGATAAAACCTGCAAGATTTGGTTCAGTAATAAAGTTTTGCAGTTCTTTAGCTGTGTGCATCCAAAGGCTTTTCAGTGCTTGAGTGGGTTTGAAAACCCTCTGGGTTCAGTTGCAGTCCTCTTGATTTCCCTAGCTTTTCATTCTGAGCATGTCGGAGGGGCAGGGAACTGTGCGTGGACTGTGTGTGGATCCTGGCAGCAGTGGTCTCTTCATTAGGAGAAGAGGGATGTGTGTTGTCTCAGAGTACTTAACTCCAATTAACTGATTAGCGTGAGGTAAAATCCTAGCAAACACAAGGCTGTTAGACGTTTTGAAGTCAAAGACTGCCTGCTGTCTTCTGTTTGGAATACAAACTGTCTTGGGGTTTTTTTTTTGGTATAGTGCTTGGGAGGGCTAAAGAAGAACTGCATTCAGCCTGGCCAGGGCATCATGTACTCTGGATCATGTCCAGGGAAGCTGCTGCCCTAGAAGTGACAGAATGTGTGGGTGCCAGATTCCCATCCCGTGGTGTGTGCCTGAGGATGGGTACATGACTCAACAGATCTCAAAAGCTCTTCTCTTGTGTGTAGTAGGAAAGTTAGAAAAAGAAAACAAGTCTGGTTGGACGTATAGTGCCTGGCTGTGCAACAGAGATCTCCTTTGATTGCAGATGAGAACATTGTCATTTCAGAATATAAGGTATTAAACTAAAGCTGCAAAGATCATAAATCTGATCTTTGTTTGTTCATAGGTTTTGTTTGTTTTTAATTCCTGAGCTGAGGCTGTGACTCTGCATTGTCATCCGGCTCCAGTGTTTTACAGTTCAAAATGCCCCTATTCATACATCTGTACTCATTCATGTGTATTGTTAGTAAAAACTGTTGCTCCTTTTGATGTATAATTAGAGACAGACTATGCAATTACTTCTACAAAAGCATTAATATGATTGGACTAAATTCTGTCTTAACAGGAGACATATTTATCTTTAAACTTCAAGAGCATGGCTTCTGATCCTCTGAATGGGATTCAAAGCATGGAATTAGTGTACTGTTAGCAAAGGATCTTTTTTACAGTATTAATTTCACCTGAGTAGGTAACTTGTCAAATTCAGTTGTTTGTGACAGTTTTTCCAAACACTTATTTTGTTTCTCTACTCTATTTTGGTTTTTTTTGTTCCATTTTTCCTACCAGATAGTACCAGGTTTTTATTATGGAAAATACCTTTACTGCTGTCAGTGCCCTGTATTGCTGCTGTGCATTGTGCATGCAGGATGGGGGCATATACCTGCAGCATGCTGTGCACATCTTTGCTGCATCCCTGCTTTCTTAGTGAGCTCAAATGAGATCAGAAGAATGTTTACTTTCATATGAACTCTTGAAAAGGTAGCAAGAAAAAGCCACAGCTAACTTCTATGGATAGTGGTTTTCCAATTAGTCTGAGTGTTTCAGGCTGCAGGCTGTGCAGTGCTGTTCTAGGGGGTGCAAAAGGTGATGCTAATGTTTTTTCCAAGCAGCAGTTTCCCTGTCAGGATGCAGGAGTTTAGGGGAACAATGCCCCCTGCTCCCTTTCTCCAGTGCTCACACAGCCTGACACCCCCCAGGCAATACCCACCTATTCTGTGCAGATTAATTAAAAAATATAAAATGAATGGAAATAAGTACAAATATGCCAATGTATGCATTTAGCACTCTTGGCAGCATGTTTGGTTTTATTCTTCTTTTCCCCCTACCCTATTGAGCAACTCATGATTGTAATGTTTCATTAACAGGACAAGTGTGTAGTAGATTCTTCCAGTAGAATGGCCTCACAAATTCTCGTTTGGTTCTTCCATGGTTTTTAAGTGCAGTGTATGGGTTTATCCTTATTAACCACCTACATCACAATTTCTGATCTCTGAAGGTTGAAGTTTTGATATTAAGTATGACTTAAACCCTTATTTTTATGAGGTTTTAAAAGCCTCCAAGTATTTGTTGCCTTAATGTTCATTGCATCGAGGGCTACAACTTCCTAACAGCCTGTGACAAAATGCATGCTTGCAAATGGTAATGAGAGGCACAGTTTTATTTTATGAGCCGCATGAATTCAAATGCCTGTGCTTGCACCAGCCCCTGAGTCACGGAACAGTGGAGGGATGGTGATAGCCTCTGATTAATCCCAGATGGGCTGTGAGCCAGCAGCAACCTGAGGCTGGAAGCTCCATCTGCAATCTCCAGCCTGCTCAGCCATGCAGGGCCCCAGAGATTTCACTTGGGGCCTGTTATTCCTAGGCAGAAGGCAAAGCAATCCATTCATTGAGTACTAGTCTGGGGTCCTTTGTGATTTTATGTTCCCAGATAAAACACTGTCCAAGTACAGATATTATTTAAACAGATTTTAAGCTGAAAAGGAGATCTGTATTTTCCTTTGTTTTCCCTAATCTCTCAAAGATGAGAAATTCTGGAGATCACAGTTCTTTTTGAAGCTCAGCTCACCTCTGACATCTAAGAATGTTGCTTAACCAGTTCTTTCAGAACTTGGTTCTTTCATAAAACTTCATTTCTAGAATATATTTTTCCCACCTTGAATCCTAGTAAGATGTTTTAGGCAGCTGCATTTTAATCTTCAGCATTAATTAACTTGGTAAAGTATAAAGTAGCAGAAGCATGGATGACAATATTAATGAAAATAATGAAAACAGATTAATTACTAAATCCAAAGAAACAGAAGCCCAGCCTCCCTGCAGACATGGATATTAATGAGATTTCCTTTGTTTTTCTCTGAGGGTGGGAAGTTTCTCCTACTCCACCAATTTCTGCAAGTGCCAGAGTTTACTTTGTGCCTGGTTCCAGTTTGAGCCGCAGGCAGAATCTGGTGAATATAGTGAAATACTGTGAGGAACACGAATTTCTGACCTGACAGTAAATCTGACAAACCAGTAGTCTAAATGGGATATTTTTTTTCTAGAGGTGACCAAAAAGAATGGAGAGCATCTCTGCTTTGGGATATTTATGCACACTGAATCTCTGAGATTGCTTTGCTTGGGTAAGAAAGACAAGCATAGATCTGAGCAGCATCTACCCAACTTATTAGAGGAATTTAAAAATATGGAAACAGATAAAGGGAAGGAGATGAATTCGGGACATTCTGCCACAACAGCTGCTGGCCTGTTTGTCTGCTCAAATAAATAAGACCAGTAAGTGTTTTGAGGGCAAATTAAATTGAATCTCAATGCAATAGCATGTAAATAGCTACTGGGTATTTGGCATGCTTGTGTTTCCTAAGGTCTCCTAGTTTGCGTCAAGTGCACCCTTCCCTCACTTGGTTTCAACACGCAAAACACAGACAAGCCACAGCTTCTTACAGTGATGGTAGGGCATAACATCTCAATATTGGTGTGCCCAGAGTCTTTGTCTAGGGAAAGAAAGTGATGATGGATTGAAAATTAACAAGAGCACTGTAGTGTATATTTCTGGGTCTATGCCTGTGTCCTGCTTAGGGAATCAGATAAGGTTGATATGCACATTCCTTCTGTTAATGGCTTTGTGATCCTGCAGCAAACTCAATTTGTATCCATAATGAAACCTTATAATATTAGTGGCAGTATTAATATCAGTGTAATTAATAATACTATTTATATCATCAAGAGACAGTCACTAATTATGCAGAAGGATTGATATCTAACATCAGATTAACCTTCTCTCACTAGGCAACAGCTTGAACTTGTTTTCACCCAAGTAACTCATTAAGGGAGATGCTCAGAAGCATTGCCATGGGGGCAGAGAGCTGCTGCATGAGGGCAACTGAAATGTCATCATCAACTGCAGCACTGCCATGTGGGCGAAGTCTTAGGGCCAAGGTTTCCATAATCGAAGTTAAATAAAGTTACACTTCTAAATGAAGCTCTCTCATGCCTCTGAAAGGGGACCTGGTTCTCCGGAACATACCAGTGGGACCACCACATCTTTATTCAGAACAGTTCTTTCCATTTAGGTTTGTCTGGAGCTGGATCATTCCTCAGTTATCTCATATGTAGGTCAAGTTTCTTCACTTGTTTATAGCAAATAGTGGGTACCATGCTAAAGAGAAACGTCTTTTATAAAACCAGAGACCAGAGGAGATTCAGTCATTTCCAGCAAAGATAATTTCTCTTGAGGTGGACTCCATGTGGGTGAAAAGTGTGTGAACTTTTTTTGGTTTAGTTTATTTCATTCCTACTTTATGATACTTGTTTAAAGAAGTCCCAAGCATTTTAACTCGTCAAATTCCTTCACTCTGTCGTTTGTTTTATTGTGTTTTATATCAGGTCCTTTCTACCTAAATGACTGGCGAACTGGTATGGGGATAGAGCAAGAAATACCATACAAATAAAGGCTGATCCATGGTGAGGGTAAGAACTTCTTTTAAATTATTTGAAGCTCACTGTTTTTTTGTAGTTTTACTTTAATTCATCAGACTTCTGAGAAATGTGAAGCATGAGATGTCTTTGTGAAAATTCATTACTTCTTTGCCTTTATTTGAAGAAGAAGAAATAAGAGTCTGAATCAGAGACTACTGATGAGTTATATGGGAAGGTCAGAATTGATAGCAGCTGTAAAGAAGAACAGAACTGCTTTAAAACCTCATTCCTTTCTGGTGATAAAAAACCCCACCATAATATCATTTATTTTTCTCTTTTATGGACCTTTTTCAAGTAAAGGGTTTTTGTTATACGCAGTTTCTTCTCTGAAAACAAAGTACATTGGTAACAAAAAGTAATCCTTCCTTTGGGTAAGCTTTAATCCATTAATTCTGACAACCCAGCAATCAAGGCTTGTTTCTTCATCCACAGGCTTACAGTCTAAACCGCATGAAGGTTTGTACATGTGCAGCGCACAGCCAGAGCAACGACCCACGTCCGTTTGCCATGTAAAAATGATGTTGTGGTAAGAAGACAACGGGGTTCCCAATAAGAGGTTGGAAAGCTGTCAAAACAGCTGCTAAGTCAGCTTTTGATAGGAGCTGATTTTCTAAAGACTGCTTGAACTACTTCAGATAATTTATGCTCTTGAAATTTTAGGCACTGAAAACTAGAGGTCTCAGATATTTCACCACTGACAGCCAGCCGTGCCTTACCTTGGTTTTTCCAGCAACCAGCAGTGTATATTAAAAGGTAATGGGCTTTGGATTAGATAGTCATGGTGGAGGCAGTGTCATCTGAAACCTGTCACAGCTTGATTCAGACTATCGTGGAGATATCTAGTAGTGCTAGATCAGTGCTTGGTGCTCTAAAGATAATAGTCTTGTACAAAGGCAGAGCAATAGTTGAAAATCCCATTGTAACCCTTCTGGTACTACATGTTCTCTGTTTTTTTTTCTGAGCTTATCAAATGTTATAGTAACATAACTGCTCTATGATTCCACAGCTTCATGAGGGAGGTGGGAGTGGGAGGAAAGAGAAAACTTAAAGTCCTTAAAATAAAAAGGTTGAATAGTAAGTAGAATAATGGGATACAATATCCAGATACTCACACTAGGGCTTCTGAACAGTCATCAGATAATCCCATTACAGTGACATTCAGGGGCATAGCTGGAGCAAAAACACTAGAGGCCAAATTCAGCCTCGATGCAACCAGAGGCAGCAAATTCATGCCTGAATCTCAGATCCTCCCTGGACCCTTTGGGAGAATAACGGTCTGTCGCACTGCTGCGTTAGCTTCAGCCTGGCTCCACGGAGGACAGATGGGTGCACAGAGGGAGACAGATTGTCCTGCCCTTGACCCAACTTCTGCTGATAGTGCAGAGCTTCGGGTGCTTCCCAAGGGGTGGACAGCAGCTCTCAGCTGAGCAGCAGGGCGGTACCTGCCAGTTCTACATGCCAGGCCATGGGAGCCTGGTCAATACTGCTTGATTTGATTTGAGGGTTTCAGTTTTCAAGGAAAATAGACTGCTCTTTTGTAGCTGGAAAGAAATGTGTTTGCAGTGTGATTAGTACCCAGCTCAGGATCAGTACTTTGCTGCTCTTCGTCCCGAGAGACTGAGCTTGTTTGGAGATACAGCTATGATTCTGGGAATATGAATGTCAAGCTGGGCCTCATTCTACCCATAAAATGAAGATGTGTGTGAGTTCCAGTCTATTTATTGAATTAGAAAAACAATATAGCTCACCCTTTTCTTCCTTCTTTAATGTTTAATGTTTAATATTCACACCTTGAAGCATCTTCCATCGCTCAGGCAGGCCTTAGTTTCACATTCTTCTGGGTAGCTGGTAGTTACCATTTAATCCTCATTCACCTCCCTCGAGATGAGAGTATTGGTCCTGAAGCTGGAAAGGCCTGCACAGACACCCTGCCCTGACTGATAGGAGAAGTTAGGCAAGAATTACCTGAGGCTTTCTACAACAAGTGGAATATTTTTTTGTTATAAAAAAGGATGAGTTTGCAAGTGATAGCAGAATAACTTGTGGTTTTAGTTCCTAGCCTTGGAAGGCTCCCGTCAACCTGAACCATGAGTCTTGGGTCTGAGCCTGTGCCGGAAGGTTCCCTTGCAACCTGCCTTCACTACAAAAAGCCACCCCAACACCTCCATGGGGATCAGGTTGGGCACAGAATTTGCTGATTTACGCTGCCAGCAAAGGCCATGGTGCCTCCTCTGGTGATGTTAGGGCTTAAAGTCTGTGAGTCCCATTGCAGCCTTGAAGGCTGGTCCAAGCTTTCTGCAATCAAGGAAAAGATTTAGCTGAGCCTGGTGGGTGTGGATCCAGCCCTGAGTCATTAACATTCAACAAGAGACAAACACCCTCTCATTTCTGTAAGTAAGTGCTAGTCACACTCACCAAATACTTAAACTGTCCACATAAGACCAGAAGAACACTCACAATAAAAATCTATTGTTTAACAGCAGGCATACCATCAGTCTACAGCAAGCCCATCCTTTTGTCACTGAAGATTTAACTTCAGATTATTTGGCCTTTCAGCAGAAGCCCATGGATTGCTCCGGTGACCATAATGTGCTGAGTAACAGCATGGGTTCTACACATGCTCTCACCCAAGGGAGGAAAAGCACTGCAGAGTTCTATATAAATTAACTTTTCATGTAAAAGCCCTAGAAAAATGGGTCTTCAACATGCCGTTGTAAATTGGCTGGTTTCTTGTTAATTGACTCTTTGTATGTATTTATTGACTTTGAAAATTATTCTAAACTTTTCTGCTAAATCAAAGAAGCTGACTCTTACAATGGTCTCCACGTGTCGAGTTTATGAACAGACTTTCCCTAAGTTACAGAAGGAAAAGGCTCCCCTCTTGTGGCTACGAAGGAAAATGACATTTTCTGCACTGTATTCTCTTTCCTAGTTTGAGAGCAGCACGTCAGTCATAAAATTCCAGTTATCTTACACCACAGAAGGCAGCTTTGCCACTTGTGGAGTGCTGTAACTTTTCTAGCAATCTCCTCAATAGCTGCGAAGCAAATGAAATATCTGGTGAGAATCGATTTATTTAAGTTGTAATAAAAGCCATGATCTGTATCAACAGTCATTGACATTAAAGAATGTATTATAGGCTGGTTAGCATTTGTCCTTTTAAAATATATTCTTAGTAAATTTTGATTTCTATGTGTTGTCTATGTGCTCTATAAAGTCTGCTCTCAGACAGAAGACCTTATAGGTAAATGTTTAAACAGTTCTGTAATTCAGTAGGCGTTCATTCAGATTATCTTTTTTTTTATTGCTTTAGAAGCGCTAACAAACAGGCGTTATTTATAGGGTTGCTGATTTCATTGGTGTGAAACTGCTTTTGAATAAAACCTGAATTGTAATTTAAAAGTCACAAAAGCAGCAGCTTAAAATAGTTTGTTAAAAGCTGTCTTTAAATACTTGGAATACATCTGAAGAAAAGCAGTGAGTTTTCACAGGCACACAGCTAAAATGAAGGTAGTTTTGAATGAAGGGAAGTTTTTCTCAAGGCTGAGACTTGAAGCACTTGTTTCTTGTCAATGTGTCTGCTAAAGCTTTGGCATTGGCTAAGAGCACTTAGCCTCTCACACCTCATTTATATGTAAAAGTTGGAAGAAGAAAACTAACTTTCTTGCTTTTTCAACTCTAGCTGGTTTCTCACCATTGAATGACCTACTCATTGAACACAGATATACTGAAACACAAATACACTGCATTTTCTTTCTTCTGTGTTCCTAGAGAAGAAACAATTGCTACCCAAAGTAGAGCTCATTTACTCCTTTAACTATCCAGCTCCTTGGAGAATAACTTCCTTCAGGCCACTTGCTTGACTTTCTTCATAATATCAACAGTAATGATGTGCAATTTGAAAAGTATATAATTTATATAAAATATAAAATAGCTTATATTAAATTTATGCCTTGGTATAAGTTCTTATTATTTCAGATTTGAATTTATATTGTTTCTTTTCAAAAGAAACACACCTGTTAAAGAGTCTGCTTTTTTTTTTTCTTTAATCTGTATTTCATCCATTGTAGAGACACTTATATTCCAGGAAACAATTTAATCCTGGATGTACAAGAAAAGAGTAAAAGTTTTGAATCCAAGGCTATGATCTTGGACAACTCTCAAAAGGAAATATTGAGAAATGAAGTTCAGGAAAAAGGCACCCTGAAATTAGAACTGTTGTTAATCCAAATATAATAGAACTGATTTAGATTTTAGTTTTAACCCTGGTGCTATTTTTATACTATAAAGAAGCTAAAATGGGAAGTCTTATGTAACAAAAATCCAAATAGAAACAATTCCTGGTTGATTTCTAGATTTTGCTACTGAGGAAGACTTGTGATTTTCAAATTTGGTGCATCTATTATTATAATTATTGTTATTATTATTAATGATCCTTAAAATGAGATGCATTTGGCCCAATCCTTTGACACATAGTAGAACTGTTCACTTTTAATTATTAGTCTGTGAAACTAACCCCTGTCATTTTCTCTGTATTGAGCAGATCAATTCAAAAAGACCTGAAAATGGGATGGAAATGGAATTGCACTTTAGGGCAACAGGAGGTCACAGCACTTGTGAGAGTATCAGTTCTCCTATCTGACAAGAATATGGGCTGCTCTGTTTGTGTTCCCTGTCTTTGGCCCCATTCTGTGTGATGCTGTTCGTACCATTGATAACATTTTGAATGTCACTGGTGCATTTCTGGAGCTGAGGTGCCTTTGCAGGGCAGTGCCGCTAGGGAACTGAGTGCTTCCATTCGTTTACAAAGCAGAAAATAACGTGCAGCTTTTGGAGCTGGAAATATCCCCAAATGCATATGATTTGTTTAGTCCAGTTGCATTATGCATGTCCTTAGTTACGCTGGGGGCTTCTCAGGAGATGCAGCTATTATCATAATGTAGCCAACTATTTATTCTTCCCTCTGATACACAAAAAGATTCTGGAAAAGGCAATTTCAGCCTGCTGTCTTTGGATTCAGCCTGATCTGAGCAAACACTCCAGGAGCAGTGAAGGACACCTGAGGGCTCTGTGGAGTTTGCAGTTCACCAGGGAGAGCTGTAAATTTCCTGTGTTAATCCCCTGCCAACCAGATTAAAAGCTTTTCAGATCCTTTGCAGCTTTTATTTTTCTTTTTTAAGAAACAACCTGTGGAGTTCTGTAATCTCCACTGAAAACAGCAGCCTTCCATGATGTGAGAGGGTGAAATGAGGGCCCTGCTTTCTCTATTCTGTGCAGGAAAGAGCTGGTACACACACCACCCTTACAGAGCAGATCCCTCCCCACCCTTTCCTGCTGCTCAGCATCTGCTTCAGAACAGATTTTTTGGGAAAGATGATCTATTTAAACCCTCCAGCTTGGAATTTTGCTCTATACCATTTCCACAGTAGATTCTGAAAGAAACTTCTAGACAATTACAATGCAACAATGCAGGTGATGGCTGTGGGAAGTGATAGCAGTTGCATAGTAACCTATACCACTCATGTCCTGCCTATGTGTTGCTCTCTCTCTGACCCAGTGATGCTGCTCTCAGCACACATGAGGCCTTATCATGAGCTGCGTGTCAGCAAAAACCTGAGCAGGAGTTTAGTGAAAGGACACTGAGGTGCCTGTGACTTCAGTAAGGCTGCTGCCTGGGACTGCAGGGTGGGCAGGGGCTGCCATGGTTTGTGAAGTTCTGCTTTATATTTGATCTTAATGCTTTAGAAAGAGTAAAAACTGTGTGTGCTTGCTATCTCATTACTGTGCATAAGATAACTAGGGCTCCTCTGCATGAAATGAGAAATGCATGCCTCTTCTGCTCTGCATTTAAGCAATAATAATTTATGAATCTAATCAGGTTCTGGTTTGCAAGAATGATGAATATTCACATTCTAAATAGCTGAGAAATATTAAAAATGTATGACAGCTTTATTTGTTCCAGCTCTGAGCATTATGGGTGAACATTTTCCTGAATGTCCTGAGCTTTCCCAGCATCATTCAAGCTCTGAACTAGGAAAAAAAGGATATCCAGCCTGATGCAGAGCTGCAGCTGCCCATCAGACCTATGTGCAGTGCCTTGTAAATGCAGTCCATATGCCCTCTCAAGAAAGAGCAGCAACAAAATTGTGGCACTATGGGTTTTAAAGTCTCTGTGACAACTTGTTTCAGCGCAGTAGCTAATATCCAAGTAATTTTCTAGTACATGCATTTTTAGAAACTGGATTTCTTGGAAGTGAAGTTAAGGGTAATGGTTTCCTAATAACCTCTCCCTGCTGCTTATCATACCAGTAACTTTGGAATTTGTGTACTTGAGCTGGTGGAAGGATTTGGTAACTTTAATTGTATACATTTTGCTCTGGATTCCTCTGCAATAATGAAAGCAAATGATCAGCAGTTTTGCTGCCCTTAATATGGTGTTTAATTAACAAATCCTAGGTTTCCTGCAGAGCTTCACATTATAGGAAGAGTACGTTATTTATTTTTTAGATCTCTTCCTAATTACTTTCTATATTTTGTCTGGCTCGCACAAAGGTTCAATATTTGATTGGTTTGTCTTACAGTGATCTTTACGTAAGACCAAAGCATAATTTTACCATCTAAATTAATACTGGTCTGCTGAAGAGCCTATCATATAAGAAGTTAATTTGAAATGCATGTTTGTATGGCCAAGTTTTTGTTGGTGCTTCTTTTGTTGATATCAATATAATTATCAGACTGAAAGAACTGAGAAACAGAGACAGAAACATCTTCTGTAGTCCATTGTTCCATATGGATTACTCTTATTTTTTTTACATTGGTATTGAGTTTCGGGCACAGCTTACACTGAGGTCACATTATCTATCACACCGAATTGCCAAGTAGTGTGTCTGCAGTCGGCCAGCATATAGAGGTCTATGGTATGCTGCAGATTTCTTTGGGTTGGTTTTGGTTTCCAGAAATTACTTATCTACATACAAAAGGAAAACTCACATTTCTGCCTTACAACTCAGTGGCTGAGCAGTACAGAATCAGCACCTTGGGAAAGAATTTTCATACTTATAAATGAAAATTAGGTCAGACAACCTGGAATTTCAGTATTTATAAATTTCAAATACTTTGGACTATGAAACTGACAATAATGGAAACTACCAACCTGTAACTTGAACATAGAAAAACCCCAATCTCCTTTTACCCTGTTGTTTTCTATGTTCATTGTCCACAGGGCTGAGGCTCTGTGTATGGCTTTGTGTGAGCTGACCAGGTCCTACTTGACTGGTCAAGACTAGCTGGTTAGTGCCTATGAAAGGCCAGGCTCTGGACTGATTAGTTTTGTACCTAACTAGATCAGACAAAATGGGAGCATGATGAAGGGTCATTATCCCTGTTCCATGGACTGGGAAATATACAACAGTTACTCATTGAAAGTCGCACAATAGACGCCTGGGTGCCAGATGCTGTAGATGCCAGAGAAGGGATTTAAACCCAGATGTTCTGATTGCCAGCTCAGCACACTACATTCATAGTTATCCATCCTCTCAGAAATCCAAGAAGGCTTTCTGACTGATTCAGTTTTCAGAAAATTTTGGCTACCAAAAAATAATACTTGAGAGAACCTACAATTTGTTAATGTGGAAGGCTATTTTTACTAATGAATTTAGCCTTTTGTTAGGTAAAAGAATGACAATTAGAGAAGCTTTTCAGAAGTGGATGTTACATTATGGCATAGATCTAAAGTGACTTGCCAATAACACTTGAGAAGTCTTATGTTAGAAGATACAGTTCTAATTCCACTCAGTGCTGCAGTGATTTTCAGGTATGTTTCAGTAATATTTCCTTCCTCAGTTTTCCTCTGTTCTTTGACACATTTTTTTAACTTTTCAGATCACTAAAATTGTAGTGTTTTCAGATTGATAGAACCACTTCCTTAGACCACAATAAAAGGAGCATCTCTAGTGGATATGATTGAACTGATTTACAGCAAAGGAATAGCATTTAACAAGAAAGATACTACCTTAAAAAAAAAAGGTGGTGGTGGGGGGGGATGTCTATAATTCTAAAGACTGCAAGTTTTGGAGCATAAATGACAATGAAAGTATATGGAGCCTTTAGGATTAAACCAAAGGCCAGCTCCATTAAGCCAAATGGAGCATTCCTAATCTGACATGTTGACAAGGACCCCCCTGCCTATTCCAAAGGGAGTTTCAAATGAATCCAGATTTATCTTATGTTCCTAACAGGGGCTGGGATGGCTCCAAAGGAAGTTATCCAGGCCAAAAATAAACAAGATACACATGAAGCTGTTTGTGCCACCAGGAAACCTTCCAGGGAATATGTGGAGAAAAGAAGGAAAGCCAGAAGAATCACAGCTTAAGATATCTTTCCTCTCTCCTCATTATATCCTATCTCTATTTCTTCAGAGAATGTAAATCCAAGTTTCTTCCCCATGAGACCTCTTGCCCTTCTATTCACTTTCCTCATCCTTGCTTCCTCAAGAAGACTGCTCCATGTGCTGTTTCTCCCCAACACTCAGTTCCTCCCTATCCTGTAGTTGCAAGGAAGCAGCTACAGAGATGCTCAGTGTTGAAGTGCTGATCCTGCATCTGCTAACGTTCATTCTTGATTACTGCCTTCTGCAAGAGCCGGCTGGAGCTGAACAACCATACTCTTCCCAGGAGTCTGTGTACATAATATGAATAATGTAATTCTAAAAAGCAAATTTAGCCTTCTCCATGCTTTTACCATGGCGGACACATAGTCACAGTGATTGCAAATATCAGGACCAGCACCTTTTGCATTTATGTTTTGTCAAACTGGGATCAACCTTTTAATTTGCTAAGAAACCCCAGGAAAGCTGTCCTGGTGGCACACGTTGTTCACTGCACCATGTCTCACCAGATTCTGACATGGGCTTCATAATTTGCTGGAGCAGAGTCACTAAATTACATACTGCTATGAGATGTATAACCCCAAGAGACACAGAACAGCTCCTTAATACAACAGCCTTCAAAGAGGCATGAGCTCAAATACCATTGCAGAGGACAAAGCTTCCCAGTGTTAGATACAATATCAGAAGTTCTACCTCATGAAACATTATAGACTCCATTTTCAAAGGAAATCCATGTTTGTGCCCATAATAATAGCATGTTCAGAACTTGTTGCCAGAGAAAATGTCTGCCTAGCTATGTATAGACAAACATCAGTGTACCCAAAAAGGAAGGCTCTAGAGTGTCTATAAATGCAACTCTAGGGTTTCAGCAGTGTGTGCTATACACATGCAGGATAGAGACAGTTATGTTTGGTGGTGAGGGCCAGGGTACAAAATATGAGTCTCAGAAGGATGTTTTATAGCTTGAACTGTAGATTTTGCAGCAGCCTTAGTATTCTGTTGGTTATATTTTGAAAACCAGAAATCTGGTCTGGAGATGTGTGTTACCTCCCATCTAGTACCAAGATTTACATGTTTTGTGTGAATCTCTAGTCATCAAAATGACAACAGTCCTGTTTGTCCATGAACTGTGTTACTTACTATCCCCAGTGATAATGGCCATATTCTTGTAGAGTTTGATACTTGAAGGCAATATGCTAATAGAATTAAATGTGAAAAAGAGATAACTAGTGTCACTTGCAGCAGTGAAAAGTTTTGCAGAGCGATGGTGTAGGATGTTACTACAGTACAGAAACTTGTTGAAACACTGCACAAAAAATAGGCAAGTGATGATCAGTGTTTGCATATTTACCACAGAGTCACACTGACTTTAATAGCACTTGATTGTACACAGCAAAGGAAGAATTTTTATGACATAAATATAGATATCTATATGGATGGATGTGTGTGCATTCAGGTATAGCACTGCACAAAACTGCAGCTGATTGGTTTTGTCCTTTTGCTATAATAATTCACAAGTCAGATTTATTTTGATAATATTACAGTATATTTGCTCCATGTACCCAGGTGTTTTTTGTATGTTTGGGTTTTTTGTGTATGTATTAGGAAGGTAATAAGTAGCTGGGGCTTAGGGTTCAAGCAGATGCAAAAATGTGAGGCTGGCCAGATCAAGATTTAAGCTTGAGAGGTGTGAAATATATAGCTAGATCACTCCGGCAGTTCTAGTGCAATGATTTTGCTCTTGTCTGCCTGTGTCTTTTGACTTTCTCTCAACCTTGGCAAGAAGATTAGATTTGAGGCTTTGGCACTTCTTCTAAGGAGCACTATTTAGGCCAGTATGGACACATGAATTTCCCAGTCCTCACAGGAACCGATAAAATCATGGACAAGTTCCATTAAATGACACTGGAGAGGTTTGCTTTTAAAATTATTTACAACTAGGTCGTGCCTGTTGTAAATAACTCAAACTCGGGTTTTAGGAAAATAACCCCAAGGGATTTGGGCTGGGTATGCAGGTGGGGAGTAAGGAACCTGTGTACCTGAGTTGGAGATGGGGTGATACCACCCCTTACACTCAGATCCTAGCCCAGGGCTTTAGGAACTGTTGTTAGCTTTGGCCAGCACATTAGCCTCTCCGTGGGGAGGCTGGAGGGGGGATGATGACTCAGAGGGTGTCTGAATCATCACTGGGGCTTCCCCTGGGCGAGGCAGGACTGGGCACAGCGCCCTGCTGTATCCCCAGGCAGGGGGGATGGATGGGGAAGGAGTTTTGAGCTCTACAGCCCCAGGAGCAATCTCCTTCCGGAAGGACCCTATGCTGGCAGGGGAGCCACAGGTGAGAAATAAGATGAAGGAGACATGGCATTTGTAAAATTCATTCCTATGACTTTCTATGTGTGTATTTGCTTTCAGGGTCTGTTTTCAGTTCATCAGGGCTCCAAACTCCAGCAGCTTCCCTGCAAAGTCTGCAGTAATGTGCAAACAGAAATAAGCGGTGAGTGGCTGTTGCAAACTACACTGACCTCCTGGCATTTTAGGCTGTTTTCCACCCACCCTTGAAAATCATCTCTGGCCCAAAATGGAACTGTGAGCTGTACCACATGCTCTAAATGAAGTGCTAATCAAATACTTCTACTTAATGTAGACAGCATTTCTTTGAAAACACTGTAATGTATTGCAGATGTCATGAATTCCCGTAGAGAATGATGAAGGGAGCAACGTACACATTGCACCCCTCTCTAGGATGCAGGGATTTAACCTGGGTAGTTGTGACTGATAAGGCCTAATACTGAAGCAACACTTGTCTGATCCAACTTCCCACACACGTTCTCCCACAGTGACCTTGGTGTCAGGAATACTGCAGGTTTTCCATCTGGGTGCACACTTTGACACATGGGAGGTAAATGGTGGAGCCATAGACCTTGATAGATACTTGGAATATAAGGAAAGGTAAGAACTGGCAGATGTTGCAGAAAAGGACCTAAATCTCTTTGGGTGGAGGCTGCAGCCATGCTGGAGGAGCTGGCAAATGGTTTCTGGCTCAGGCTGTCCCAGTGCAGGACAGAACTCCACAGCAAAGGAGCTGAAAGGCTTTGGGTTTAGCACATGCTCTGAAGTCCTTTCTGGCAACAGGAGAAAGGATGAAAATCCAGTTCCAGAGTAGCTGGAAGGCCCTTGTAAAATATTGCTATTGAAATCCTGGTCAGTCTTTAGGTTTCAGGGTCAGCAGCCATCAAGCTCAGAAGGGCCCGATCACCCAGCTTTTGGGATATGCTTTTGCAGTTAAAGGACCTAAAGGATTTCTTTTTTAAGGAATGTTCAAGTCCATTTCCAAGTCTAGACTTGCCCATGAGCAGCTTGCTTTCATGCAAGCTCTGGCACAGGCTCAAGTCCAGCTCTGCTCTGTCTTGAGGGAAGAGTTTGAGCAAAATGGATGCCTTTGTACAGACCCAGGCTGTCATCAGTGCAGCCTGGGTTCATTAGACAAAAGCAGGGCTGTGCATACAGGGGTTCAGTTTTCCAGCATGAATCCAAAAATCAGATTGAAATCTGTATACATCAGATCCAAATTACCACCAGGGCTAGCCAAGTGGACAGAAACTTGCGTGTCACAGAGTTTGTCCCCATGTGCATGTGCTCATCACACATATGGTCTCTGTCTGCAGGCAGGCTCTGAGGTCAAGCCCTCTTGGGTCATTTTTTGTGGAAGGAGATTTCTCTCATAATCCACAGGACTGGAAACACATACTGTCCTTTCTATGGCAGCTCAAACCCTTGGGTATCTGAGGCACTACCTCAGACACCACCAGCACTTCTGTCTTGAGCTCAGGCTTCAGGGATGGGTCAGGGGTCCTCGTTGCACACAGTGGGGCAGGAAAGGGAGATTTTGGTAGTGTTTCAGCTGCAATGGTCTGAATATACCCTGCAAATAAAGTGAATAGGATGGAAAGAATAAACTGGGAAATCCAGTTTTCATGCAGTGACGGTTGCTTATGGGGCTGGGAAAGATCTGTTATTCCAATGTCAGGATGGGGGAAAGAGCCTAGCTAGGCAGAGGTTCCACTTCAGAGAGGAAAGAGCATGAGCCAGGACTCCTGGATTTCATTACTTTGTGCTAACGAGTTGTTACTGGTTTGCCTAATGATAAACCAGTTTGCTCTTCAAAATGGATAGTACTATCCTATCTCACTGAGATCAAATAACAAAGGTGTGTTAACACAGGCAAAGTAATGCTTACATAGGACTTCAGGGCCTGCAGATGAGCACCACAGTAAGTGTCTGCATTCTGGGGTGACAGTGATGACAAATTAAACCTTAGGTTAACACTGGATATGTGTAAATTTATAAGTTCATACTGGAGAAGGAGCTTAGCAGTGAAGAGTTAATAGATGGGCATGTGGGGGGTGAGGGAAGTCCAGTTCTTTCTGTTTTCATTCTGACACAGTTTGCTTTGAAGTGCAGCCATCATGAGCCACCTCTGCCCTGATCCAGCAGTACATCCTCACTGCACTCACAGAGCTTTTCTCCCTGGGACTGTCCCCTGCAGGTCTCCCCAGAAGAAACTAAACTGGGTGTTCATAGATCCCTAACTGCAAATTGAACTCTGTCTTTCTTTCTTTTGAAGATTGCAGGCTCGTAAAGATCTGAAGCTGGTTCAGCAGCTGTTCTCTGCAGCAGGATTGTGCTTATTGTGCAATGTTAAAGCAGTTATTTTTATTTAAAGAGTGAAGCCAGCATGTTTCCTTGCTTAGTGGAAGGACCAATGTGGACCATACTGTATTGAGTTTCTGCCTGCAGTGCCCAAAGCCTGCAGGCAACATTGACCCAAAGGGTGATGATCTGGGGATGAACAAATCTCAAGCTGAACTGTTTCTAAACTAATTACTGCTAATTTCTGGTGGTTCTAAGTGCAGAACTATGGGTGCAGTCACCTCTTGTGGGTGGGGAGGAAGTTTCAATGTGGGATTCAAGTGCACAGGGATCAGAGTTGCTTTCGTAGCTGCAGTAGGTACCAGCATGAGCTCACCAAGAGCTGCAGGTGTCCTGTGTGGAGATGCCAAGAGATACTGGAGAGTCTGATACTCTCTTGGGAGAAAAAGGAGGTAGAAATGCAAGATGATGCAGAAATATGAAAAGGGGTGAAGAGGAAGCAGATGACTAGGTGGAGAGCCTTCCTTAATGAAGTATTACACATTGAGGATGTGAACTCAATTGCCAGTTGCTATTTATCACGACCACATAAAATTCAAAGTACTTTGGTATTTAAATAGTTATAGATTCTGAGATGAGTCAGGAAGCAGAGCTGATATTTTACCCGTAGCCATGTTGGTGAATGCTTTACTAATGGAAGGCTCTTATTTCCACTCTCATCTTCCAATGGTATTTCTGATCTCAGATTATTTTGTTGTAGATAAATGGGACAAAATTAATAAAACTCATACTTCTGGGGCTTTGTATTATTACAGCCTTAATCATTGTCTTTTAAAAACCATGCTGCTACACAGTATTGCAAAGATATTCCAAGTTCTCACTCTCCACAGAGAATTAACTAAGAGTTATCTTCTGGTTCTACTTCTGTAGGAAACTTTGAGGGGAATTTTTTGCTGCTGTTGGTGAATCAAGTCTCATTTTGTGCATCTTTTTGCCAAGAGACAGCGTGTCATTTGTGTGACAGGCACTGCAAGCATCCTGCACAAGGGAATGAGTCTTCAGGAGTTTAGTTCTCTGTAATTCTGTGTATGGCAAGCTAGAATAGGCTGAAATTTGTACAATAAATACGATCATTCACATGAAATGTATATTAATACAAAACTTTCCCTCTTGCCTGAAGACAGCCCCTCAAGCAGCCCCTCCACCCCTAAAATAATCTGTAATGGCATGGTGGTAGCTTTCTCTTCCCCCGAAGGAAGAGTTAAGTTTGAAAGAAGACAGATCCTTGTCCCAAGGAAAGTATTGCTGATGTTAGAGTCAGGGACCCCGAACAGAGGCTGCTTTAGGAAGATGCATGTTGAGGATTGTTAATGCTGAAGAGGGAACTGACTCATCACATCATCAATTCTGCTCCTCTGCCAGTATAGCACAAAACATCTTTTATCATTACACTCTCTCTTTCTTCTTCATTTCTTTTTTAAAGAGGTTTAAAACTCTTCAGTGTTCTTCCCCTTTTCCAGCCTATTGCTGTTCTCCTCGTGGTGGTCATGATTTGGGGCAATGGAGCCCACATTTGCCCTGTGAAGGACTTTTCCCATCCAGGCATTCTCAAGAAGAAGCCAGAAGATGAATTTCTTGGCTTCTAGCTCTGAGTTGCATACATACCCCTCAGCTGTAAGAGAACTAAGCTTTCCCATCTGAGTCCTTTTTTCTTCTTTTGCTTGCCTTAATCCCTCCTTTCTCTTTGTTGCAGAAAGCACTGTTTATCTTAACGGGGACAGCAAGAACACTCTGGCCACATAATGGCCGTAAAGGCTACAGCATGGTCCAGACGGTACCAGTTTGCAATGATGTTTTTCTGGAGCATGCCAACAACCAGCGGCTGCTGTGAGAGCTGAAATTGCTGCTTCTTTTCTGTTCACATCTGCATTTGATTTTCAATCAGAGTTAGTTGGGGAAGAGCCAACTAATCTACAGGGCTTACAGGGGTTTTTGTTTGTTTTTAAGGGGCTGGTTTGAGCCAAGTTTAGTACCACAGAACTGTTTTTTAATAGAATTCCCCCCCCCATCCTCCCGATTATAAGTACTGTTGGATACAGACTATTTCATATGGATCTTATAGGAAAATTATTATTCACTATTATTTTTTGGTATTAGTGTCTGGTGTATGACAGTTATGAAGGGACAGAGCTTTCTGTGCCAGGTGCATTACAGCACACAACAAAAGGGCAAATCACATATCCAGGACCTGTTGGTGTCAGGGATGCTGCTGGGGAGATGGGTGCTTCCAGCTTCATGATCTGGAGTTAGGGAATCAGAGAGATTTGACCTTGTGAGAACGAGGGGAGGAATTTCCATAGGTTTGCATGAAACTCCTGACATTTTATTTGGGCTAGTGTCATGTTCTCTTCCATTTGCTGCTGTTGTGGCAGATAAAGACTTGGTTTTGTATTGAAGATGCATGAAAAGTCACTCTTTAGCTAGAAACTTCAAAGGAACAGGAAAAGAATCCCATCTGAGATTCAACTATCTTAAGCTTTGGGAGACAAATCTTGTACCAAAAAGAGGAAAAGGTCCTGAATCATAAGAGTTTTCACCTTTTTTTAAGGCAATTTTCTGTGAATTACAGTAACAGAAGGCATTGACCTACAATTAACGCAATCTGCAGCAGGACTTCTATTATTGCTTGCTGTCCTTTATTTATCTAAGGCTCTGTTTGATATGTAACACTTTTAACACAATTTGTTGAGGTAAACATACAGTTACAGTTGAAAGGTGCTGAACCAACAACCCTCTGAAACTGGCTCATAGTGTGTGGGACATTGGTTGTGGGCACTGGCTAGATGAGGAAGGGAGCAAATTAATTGTGTTAACAAAGCAAAAACATTAGAAGCAACTGATAGAATTCAACAGTAGTCCTGTGAACCATTAATGCTCAGATCTCAGTGCTTTGTACCTAAGATCGGTGTAAAAATCTATCTTGGTTGGCCTGGGGTTTTTGTGTTTTTTGTTTTGGTTGTTTTTTAATTGTTTAATGCATATTTTCTATAGTTATTGGTTTTTCAATTAAAGGTGTAGGCTTTTGTAATGAAAATCCACTAGTCACATCCCTCCTCTACCTTTTTCTATTAGCAGGCATGATGTACTCACTGGTATAGTTTAAAATGCTAAATGACTCTGTGGTTGTAAGGCAAAGTACAACCTCCAGCAAGTCCATCCCTTCTTCTGCTTTGTGGCAAAAGCTTGAAGAGTCCCTTGATAATAGACAGCCCAGAGCTGTCTACTATTCTTTTGTGGTTACTTGTCTTTTAGCCATCAAAGATATTAACTGAAGTTAATATCTACCTGCACTGATTTCTCACCTACCTTCAGTTTTCTGAGTCAGTCTCAGTGGACTGCATGGGTGAAAATATGCGATAATTGGAGGCTGTGCCTGCAGCTGCAGTGTTTTTGTTTAGGCAGCTGATGAAAGCTGGCAGCCCTGGTCGTGCTGGGTATTAAATACTGAGGGGAGCTGGAATGTGCTGGTGGCTGACACCGTTCTGCAGATTGACAGGCTGTCCTCTGCTTGATGTGGAGAGTGGAGCACACAGAACTTTAAATCTCTGCCTGTCTCAGTCTTTGGGGACATTTTTAGGGAGTTTTGAGTGGTTTGATCTGCCTTCTACATTGTGAATAATGTCATCAATTGTTGCCTTCTCTGCAGCACCTAAAAACCTTCCTCTTGATATGGTTTGTTCTTATGTCCAGTATATTTGCCTGCATATCTAACCTAGACATAGGATAAGCAAATTCAGGTATTTAATTTAAATCTCTTCCCTTCCTCAATGCCTGGCCTTCAGAAAATGGTTTTGGTTTTGGGTTGTGTATTTTTTCTGAAGGAAGGAAGGAAAAGCGCTGAACTTCTGTTTACCTCATTTTGTTTGAACAGAGCCCTGTGTGTTAACCCTCTGCCGCACAATGAAACTCTGTCCAGTGAAAATTGGCTAAGTGGGTCCTTATTCAGGGTCATTCATCACCATGGCATAGCCTCGTGCATACATGGCAGATTTACATCAGTGAAACTGAGGAAGGAAAACAAAAAGCCCATGATCTAAAAGAAGGCCTCATGTTATTTATGAAGTGCCAGTAATGTCCTGAAGACTAGATGAAGATCTAATGAGCCTTGTTCTGCGAGGGTGCTGGTGGCAGGGTGACATGCCACCAAACAATGCAGCAAAGGAGACAACATGTTTGGCAACTTGGGGCTCCTTAAAGGCACTTTGTAGTGTGCTTTTTGCGTACTAGGCTCTCCCTTTCAGAGGATGAGGAATGCATATGGGAAGTAAGTTCAATAGTGAGTACAGACAGTAAAATTAGTTAAAGGAAATAGTGTTCCTTTTATATTTGTTTGTTTGAAGCCCCAGGACCTTCACGAGGCCAGAAAGCCACAGTGATAGGTTCAGATCCCACTTTGTTTATTTTGTCCGAGCTAAATAAATGTCAACAAATATCAGAGGGGATGCAGAGATGAACAGAGAAATGTGCTTCTTGGAGTCTGTAACTCATTCTCCTTGAGAGGCTCCAATATATATCTTCCCTTGTGTGTCTCTGCTGTATTTCAGTGAGGGACCAGCAGCAGCTCTGAACTTATTACCCAGGAGTCCAAACCCGTAAGCCAGGCTCAGCCCAGCTTCATCAGGAGCATCCTTAGGATGCTGCTGGGTTGGGAGCAGGGCATGTGGTGTCAGCTGGTATCAGCTGCTCATTCTCAAATGAGCAAAGGTTTTTCATAGCAATGGCAGTGCTCGCTCAACAGCCAGTGGCCAGGCCATGAGGAAGCCTTCTCTCACTCCTTGTACTCTGGTGGTTTGTGTTAAAGGAGAAATTGCATCTCTTGGCCCTGGGTGAGATGAGAGTTATTCTGGTTTCCGAGGCGTTGCTTTTTGGTGAGTGTCTCCAGCTGCTGCACTCCCCTTCACTCAGGGCACTGACTCATGCTTTCTGCCATCACAATAAGTCTGTTTTCATAAACAAAATTAAGTGCACTGTGTTTATTCATTAGGGAGAGCTGAAGTCTCTCAGCAACCAAGAAATATGCTTTGTTGGATGAACTCCTCTCCCTCTTCCACCCTTTCGTCTTCTACCAGCTAAAGGAAAAAAGAGATTTGGGACAACACTGGCCTAATGCTATCAGCAAGCTGATCCCGGCCTGTTGATGTGCAGCATGACAACTGAGGAGACTGTATTGACTATTCAGCTGGGTTTGTACATCTCAGAGACTCAGTTCTCCAGAGAGGGATATTTAAAGTTGCACAAAAGTGAACAGGAAAAAAAGGAACAGGTTCATGAACTGGGTTTTAAACAGTGCTCCAGGTAAGCACAGCATAGATGAGGGGTCTGCTTGACAGACAGAAAGAGAAGTTTGTCTGGCATGTGGATGGCTCTGTGCCTGTAGCTCCTTGACAGTTTTGGGTAGGACTGGGCATGGGCATGGGCAGAGCCAAGCATGGAAGTTTGCCTGATGCCCCTGTGCTAGAGCTCTTGTGGCATTGCTGCTGCTCTCCCTGTTGTGTCTTCTCACCCCCAGCCTCCTCTCTCCTTCCCACAGTGGGAACACAGCTGCACCCAGCCCCTTATCCTGTGTGGGACAAATTCAATTTGCCGACAGTGCTGATGGGTTTTAAGCTGGATCTGCACCAAGGTAAGAGGCTCATGTGGCTTCACCATGCCAAGACTCCCCTGCTTTTGGGTGTCCCTCCTCCCTGCTGCCAAGGTTTCTGCAATTGCTGCCATCTGGGATTACTGATGCATTGATGATATTGATGTTTCTTCATTAAGGGCTAGACTAATGCCTGCAATATAGTTTGAGAGAAAAGAAAAATCTTCCTATGGTTAAGTCTGAAATAAAAATAAATCAGATGGGAATTGCCTGAGTGGGTCCATGGCAATAGGATGGATAAAATTTTTGTGACTGAAACAAGCCTTATATCAGCTCACCAAAACAGTTTTGCTTCCTAGTATATAATTGCCTGTTACTGTGTGTTTTCCAGCATGCCAGTGTGATGGGGTACCTACTGCTCCCTTTGAAATTTGGTTTATATTATGATGCCCAAATCAGAGACTTGAAAAATCCTGTCTTAAACTGACTGCATGTGTCCCTTCGGCTAGATGTCATCCTGCAGCAGAGAATTTAGAAGGAATAAGCAATCCCCAAGTCAATGGGGAGCAGTGAGCGAAGCAGTTTGACCAGGTATGATGTCAGTATACACCTAGAGTAATTCCAGCCTCTAGAACAGTAAGATTTGGGTTTGAACCAAACAATAATAATAAATAATTTAATAAAACGATGTTATTCCAGAGCTGAAAGTATACCTTGAATTTATACTCATAACAACTACTCAGTAACTTCTGTATTACTATGCAAATTTTGCACCTATTGAAGAGGAATTAAATGTGGAATTTGCTGTCTTTGCAGCAAACGTAGAAGGTATTTTGGCCATTCTTGAAATCCCACTTTCTACCACATAGCAAAAATTAAGTGAATACCTTTCACTTGTGCTTTAGAGAGAATATAAATCAGAAATAAAAGACAGCAGAATAACAGGGTGGTGTTTCTCCTTCTAGAGCACCAGATACCCTGTGCCAACAGCAACAATGTTCGCATGATCTGTGATTTCCATGCCAGACAATTCTATGGGACTTGAATGCGGCAGTTGCTTACCTTCCAGCGAGCCAGCAGCCAGTCTTCATCAGGGGTCATTCCTTGGTAAGAAATGCAGGCACTCACCTCAAACTTCATGAATCTGGGGGAGTGGAGCATTGGTATTGATCTGGAATCAGACTTCTGATAACTGGAATTTGTCCCCAGGTATTACTGCAGTTGCTGGAGCTGGGACACTGGATAAGTCCATTCCCCATGCCCCAGTTTCACCATCTGTCCAAACAAGATCATAGTATTTCCTTGAGAGATTAGTGCTGTGGGGGTGAAAAACCACTGGGTAAACTCAAGGAATTTTGTAATCTTAAAATGTTTAAATTTTTTACATGTTTTGTTTTCTCTGTGATTGACAGTGAACACAGCAGGTCTTCTGGTTTAGGTTCCCACGTGGAAAACGGGATACACAGATATGTGTAGAAATTTATCGGCTAGAAACACACCATGTCTTCCAAAGCGTAACCAGATGGACTGTCCTGCTAAATAGTCACCAGTGTGTGACTGTGCACAGTTCTTCAAAGAAGACAACCTACGGCCATCCCTCATTGTGTGCCTGCAAATACTGTTTTCAGTGCTTTTCTGTTTCTGTTTCTCTTGGATTCCTTCACCACTGAAAAATGCTTTGGATAATGTGATGGCCAGGCTGAATGGGTAAGTCTAATTTTCAGCTCCTGCCAGGTAAGCCTCCAGTTCTCATTGCTTATAAAACACCCAACAGATGAAATTGCATGCAGAAGTGAATTGGCCTCTTCACCGCTTTCATCATTATGCTTATTTCAGAAGGTTCCATGTTGGCCAGCAAGATTTAGGTTTGTCTGATTTAACATTAGGAAAACGGATTAGTCCTGGACTATGAGAACACAAAATGGATCTCATTTCAATATAACTCCTTAGTTACAAAAAAATATATGTTTAGCTTTACCTATTTCTAAAGAACTAAGGGATAGTTAAAGCAATGGTTGATTGTTGCCAGCCCTACTCCCTGTTGTGTGAATCAGCGATATTGTCAGAGATAATAAATTTATATAGCATACAGTGTTTCCATGATTGATCTGGTTTCCATTCCATCCTTGCTATGATTTCTGTACACCCTCTGGACCTATGGCTCCTCCCAAGCTTGTCAGCCATCTTCTGTTTCTCAGGTAAGTTTGGTGTGGTTATCCCATCTGTGTGATGATTGGGTTTTGGAGGCTAAAATAGAAGTGTGCAGTGTTGGGGAACAAAGAACAAGGCTGGAAGTCTTGTAGCTGTTGCAGAAGTTGTGTTGGTTTAATAGAGAGGTTAATAGAAAAGGCATCATCTATGATCATCATGCACTGCCTGGTGTGCAAAACGTAGTGGCAGACATCAGATTAGCAAAACTCTCTGATTTTTTGTGAGACAACTACACGGAGACTCTTGTGCTTACATACACATTAAACTAGTTGAATGCTGCTCTGGCCAACTCCATGCGGCAAGGACCATCTTCATTGCTCTTTCACTATCCTATGATCAGCCTGAGTCAGCTGAGCAGTGCTGATGTCTGGGTCTGTGTGAATACCCAGACCTTTGGTCCCTTTCCTGTGCCCAGCCCTGTCCACAGCTGCAAAGACCCTGAACGAGCTGTTCTGCCAGGGCAGGGAGCCCACGTGAAGACAGTTCGGGTGCCCCAGCACGCACCCCACACCCCCTCCAGCCCTGGGAACCCAGAGCAAGTGAAAACCACTTGTCTGCCAAAGCCACATGTAATTACAGTGAATACAAAGAGAGACTGGGTCAGAAAAACATCAAGAAATGTATTTAAAAGAAAAAAATAAAGCTAACAACAAAACAAACTACAACCCCTCTTCTTAACCCTATGCTTATTGTACTTCAAACTACAACTCTGAAATGAAAAAACAAAAATCTTCTATGAAAACCAACAATCTTCTAAGAAAAACAGCAGCTCTTCCACAAAAACCTCCTTTCACCTCCATAACACCTCCATATTGATCAACCCTAGAAACAAGCAGCACAAGGTCATTTCAGTGAGGCTAATAAATAATCATTGTGTTTGCCAAAGCCCTGGAACAGGCAGGGAAGAGCAGGACTCTGCGGCGGGGCTCAGCCTCAGGTGGGGCTGGGCTATACGCGATCTGACTGGGCATGCGTGTCCCAAAGGCAGCGCAGGGCAAGCAGTGCTGGCGCTTGTGCCGCCATCATGAGGCCACTGTGCACAGTGTCCCTGCAACGGGCCATGGCACGCAGCTCCAACACGGCAGCAGCCGACCCACCCTGACTGCAAGCAGTGGATTGGGGGGCACGGGCTGCCTTACCACAGCTCAGTTTGTGTCCATCGCCTCCTCCACATCCACCGCCATCGCCCCTCCTCCACCTTCAGATCTACTTCCACGTCCTCCACCTACAAGCCCCAGCTGGGTCCTGCCGGTGGCCTGATCCTCCGGCTCCCACACGTGTTGGAATAGCCTATGGCAAAAGCCAAGCATCAGAGTGCATTGGTGCTGGCCAGAGCAGCGCAGCGCAGGTGTGGGACAGGGCTCTGGGCAGCCCGGTCCCCTCTGGCTGCCCGGGCAGAGGCGTGGGGCGCTGGGGACCCGGGCACGTCCCCAGCAGGAGCTGGCGCGAGGCCGGGGGCTCCTTGTCCAGCAGCACCCACCAGCTCTGACAGGCTGGCGCCTGCAGCCGGAGGATCCTCTTCCTGCTGCGCTTGAGCACCTTGCGGGGCGGTAATGGCTTGAGGACCTGGGAGAGCAGAGAGGGCAGGGGTGAGTGGCCGTGCTCCCTGCCTGCGGGGCCAGGGCACAGACCCGGCCCCACGCCTGCCTCGGCAACACCGGCTCCTTACTCTGCGAAGGCAGTCCTTTGCCTCCTCGCCTCCGCAAGGGCTCAGCTCGGCCACCAGCAGGACACGGGTGGTTTTCTTCTGGGGCTGCATTTGCTGACAGTGATTTGGGGACCGAGGAATAGGGAGCAGGGGCTTAGGGCTGAGAAGAGAGGAAAAGGGCTGCGAGTAGGTGGAAAGGACTGGGAACAGGGCAGAAGAAATTGGCAGACAAAAACAGGAGCATGGCAGAAGCATGGGGTTCAGTGGTGAAGGTTTCCATTGTTCTGTTGGCACGGGCAACTGGCTGGTGTAACGCGGCTGCAACATCACACCAGCGCTCTGGAACTGCTGTGCAGCAGGGAATGGGGATGAGCCTGAAGGGGCTGCAGCATCACTGAAACATTGGGCAATCGTTCCATTGCCCCTGCGAAGACCGAGACACACTTTGGTGCTTAAATGGGCAATAAAATGGGTGAAGGCCTGGCTGGCCAACTCCATGGGCCCAGAACCATCTCCTTTGGTCTTTCACTGTCCTGCAAGCAGTCAGTGAGCGAGCTGAGCAGTGGTGCTGTGCAGCAGTTAGAATGCATTCATGGGGGTGGAATTCAGCTCTGCCCAACATCGGGTTGCCTGCAGCAGCAGAACACTGCTGCGTGGCCACATCCTTAAGCCAGGCCCGTCACGCATGAGCCTGTTGGAGAACCTGCTCTCCACATGCAGCAAAGGCTGCGAGGGTAGCACAAGGTATGGTGCCAGGAGCGTGTGTCCAGGGCTGTCTGCTTCAGGAGGGGTCCACAACAGCTCCGCACCTTGAACTGGCGTGTCCCCATCAGCATTTGCACGCACAGCTCACGCACGCAGCAGCTCCCCCTGCACCCCGCTGCCATTCTCCTGCTGGCAGCTCCCACTTACTGCCTGCTTGCAGGGTCCCCCATGACAGACAGCACTGGCGGGTGACCCTGGCTCCAGCTGCAGCTGCCAACATCTGGTATCCCAAACCAGCTCCAGCCCCAGACCCTCTTCCCATTCTGCGGGATGGGAACCAAGGGACTCACTGGGAGGAAGAGATGGAAGGTGGTAAAAGGCTTGGTTTGGGCAGCAGCATCCAACAGGATGCCGGGCACAGGCTGCTCCCCGCAGTGACCTGAGCCTGGGCGTGCTGTGATCCTGTGATTCCATGACTGATTCCTTGTACCTGGCCATGTTTCTCCCAGCCTGAGGAGCAGCTCCAGGAGCTTTGGTCAGAGCTGGCACAGGCACAGCCAGAGGCTGTGGGCCTGTGCACCAGACCAGATGCCCTGCAGCCACTGAGGGGTCAGAGTGCGCACCCAGACCTTTGGTCCCTTGCCCGTGTCCAGCCCTGTCCACAGCTGCAGAGAGCCTGAAAGAGCCGCCCTGCCAGGGCAGGGAGCCCACAGGAGGACAGTTGGAGTGCCCCAGCAGCCAGCACGAGCCCCATGCCTCCTCCAGGCCTGGGAGCTCAGAGCAAGTGGAAACCACTTGTCTGCCAAAGCCGCCTGTGATCAGAGTGAATACAAAGAGAGACTGGGTCAGAAAAAGGTCAAGAAATGTATTTACAAAACAACAAAAAATAAAGAAAATAAACAGCAAAGAACAACTGTTCTTCTCAGAAATACAACTCCCCTACTTAAAACTACAACTATTCTACCGAAAAGTACAACTCTTATTCTTAAACCTCCACCTATTCTATCTAAGCCTACAACTCTTAACGAAAAACCATCTTCTTAAACAACAACAATCTTCAATAAAAACTGCAACTCTGCTAAAGAAAACTTCCCTCTCCTCCAGCCCTGGAAAGAAGCAGCACAAGGTCATTTCAGTGAGGCTACTGATGGTCATTGTGTTTGCCACAGACTGGGGAGAGCAGGAATCTGCCGTGGGGCTCAGCCTCAGCTGGGGCTGGGAGCCGGGCTCTACGTGGTTTGACTTGGCTCGCGTGTCCCAAAGGCAGCGCAGGGCAGCGCAGTGGTGATGCTTGTGCCACCATGATGAGGCCACTGTGCACAGTGTCCCTGCAGCGAGGCCGTCGCACACAGCCCCAGCACCAACACGGCAGCAGCCGACCCAGCCTGAGTGCCAGAGGTGGATGGGGGGCACGTGCTGCCTTACCACAGCTCAGTTTGTGTCCATCACTTCCTCCACTTCCTCATCCACCTCCATCAGTTCTTCCTCCTCCACTGCCACGTCCACCTCCATGGGTTCGTCACCCAGCCCCAGCTGGGTCCTGCTGGTGGCCTGATCCTCCAGCTCCCGCACGTGTTGGAATAGCCTATGGCAAAAGCCAAGCATCAGAGTGCATTGGTGCTGGCCAGAGCAGTGCAGCGCAGGTGTGGGACAGGGCTCTGGGCAGCCCGGTCCCCTCTGGCTGCCCGGGCAGAGGCGTGGGGCGCTGGGGACCCGGGCACGTCCCCAGCAGGAGCTGGTGCGAGGCCGGGGGCTCCTTGTCCAGCAGCACCCACCAGCTCTGACAGGCTGGCGCCTGCAGCCAGAGGATCCTCTTCCTGCTGCGCTTGAGCACCTTGCGGGGCGGTAATGGCTTGAGGACCTGGGAGAGCAGAGAGGGCAGGGGTGAGTGGCCATGCTCCCTGCCTGCGGGGCCAGGGCACAGACCCGGCCCCACGCCTGCCTCGGCAACACCGGCTCCTTACTCTGCGAAGGCAGTCCTTTGCCTCCTCGCCTCCGCAAGGGCTCAGCTCGGCCACCAGCAGGACACGGGTGGTTTTCTTCTGGGGCTGCATTTGCTGACAGTGATTTGGGGAACGAGGAGTAGGGAGCAGGGGTTTAGGGCTGAGAAGAGAGGAAAAGGGCTGTGAGTAGGTGGAAAGGACTGGGAACAGGGCAGAAGAAATTGGCAGACAAAAACAGGAGCATGGCAGAAGCATGGGGTTCAGTGGTGAAGGTTTCCATTGTTCTGTTGGCACGGGCAACTGGCTGGTGTAACGCGGCTGCAACATCACACCAGCGCTCTGGAACTGCTGTGCAGCAGGGAATGGGGATGAGCCTGAAGGGGCTGCAGCATCACTGAAACATTGGGCAATCGTTCCATTGCCCCTGCGAAGACCGAGACACACTTTGGTGCTTAAATGGGCAATAAAATGGGTGAAGGCCTGGCTGGCCAACTCCATGGGCCCAGAACCATCTCCTTTGGTCTTTACTGTCCTGCAAGCAGTCAGTGAGCGAGCTGAGCAGTGGTGCTGTGCAGCAGTTAGAATGCATTCATGGGGGTGGAATTCAGCTCTGCCCAACATCGGGTTGCCTGCAGCAGCAGAACACTGCTGCGTGGCCACATCCCTAAGCCGGGCCCATCACGCATGAGCCTGTTGGAGAACCTGCTCTCCACATGCAGCAAAGGCTGCGAGGGTAGCACAAGGTATGGTGCCAGGAGCGTGTGTCCAGGGCTGTCTGCTTCAGGAGGGGTCCACAACAGCTCCGCACCTTGAACTGGCGTGTCCCCATCTGCATTTGCACGCACAGCTCACGCACGCAGCAGCTCCCCCTGCACCCCGCTGCCATTCTCCTGCTGGCAGCTCCCACTTACTGCCTGCTTGCAGGGTCCCCCATGACAGACAGCACTGGCGGGTGACCCTGGCTTCAGCTGCAGCTGCCAACATCTGGTATCCCAAACCAGCTCCAGCCCCAGACCCTCTTCCCATTCTGCAGGATGGGAACCAAGGGACTCACTGGGAGGAAGAGACGGAAGGGGGTAAAAGGCTTGGTTTGGGCAGCAGCATCCAACAGGATGCCGGGCACAGGCTGCTCCCCGCAGTGACCTGAGCCTGGGCGTGCTGTGATCCTGTGATTCCATGACTGATTCCTTGTACCTGGCCATGTTTCTCCCAGCCTGAGGAGCAGCTCCAGGAGCTTTGGTCAGAGCTGGCACAGGCACAGCCAGAGGCTGTGGGCCTGTGCACCAGACCAGATGCCCTGCAGCCACTGAGGGGTCAGAGTGCGCACCCAGACCTTTGGTCCCTTGCCCGTGTCCAGCCCTGTCCACAGCTGCAGAGAGCCTGAAAGAGCCGCCCTGCCAGGGCAGGGAGCCCACAGGAGGACAGTTGGAGTGCCCCAGCAGCCAGCACGAGCCCCATGCCTCCTCCAGGCCTGGGAGCTCAGAGCAAGTGGAAACCACTTGTCTGCCAAAGCCGCCTGTGATCAGAGTGAATACAAAGAGAGACTGGGTCAGAAAAAGGTCAAGAAATGTATTTACAAAACAACAAAAAATAAAGAAAATAAACAGCAAAGAACAACTGTTCTTCTCAGAAATACAACTCCCCTACTTAAAACTACAACTATTCTACCGAAAAGTACAACTCTTATTCTTAAACCTCCACCTATTCTATCTAAGCCTACAACTCTTAACGAAAAACCATCTTCTTAAACAACAACAATCTTCAATAAAAACTGCAACTCTGCTAAAGAAAACTTCCCTCTCCTCCAGCCCTGGAAAGAAGCAGCACAAGGTCATTTCAGTGAGGCTACTGATGGTCATTGTGTTTGCCACAGACTGGGGAGAGCAGGAATCTGCCGTGGGGCTCAGCCTCAGCTGGGGCTGGGAGCCGGGCTCTACGTGGTTTGACTTGGCTCGCGTGTCCCAAAGGCAGCGCAGGGCAGCGCAGTGGTGATGCTTGTGCCACCATGATGAGGCCACTGTGCACAGTGTCCCTGCAGCGAGGCCGTCGCACACAGCCCCAGCACCAACACGGCAGCAGCCGACCCAGCCTGAGTGCCAGAGGTGGATGGGGGGCACGTGCTGCCTTACCACAGCTCAGTTTGTGTCCATCACTTCCTCCACTTCCTCATCCACCTCCATCAGTTCTTCCTCCTCCACTGCCACGTCCACCTCCATGGGTTCGTCACCCAGCCCCAGCTGGGTCCTGCTGGTGGCCTGATCCTCCAGCTCCCGCACGTGTTGGAATAGCCTATGGCAAAAGCCAAGCATCAGAGTGCATTGGTGCTGGCCAGAGCAGTGCAGCGCAGGTGTGGGACAGGGCTCTGGGCAGCCCGGTCCCCTCTGGCTGCCCGGGCAGAGGCGTGGGGCGCTGGGGACCCGGGCACGTCCCCAGCAGGAGCTGGTGCGAGGCCGGGGGCTCCTTGTCCAGCAGCACCCACCAGCTCTGACAGGCTGGCGCCTGCAGCCAGAGGATCCTCTTCCTGCTGCGCTTGAGCACCTTGCGGGGCGGTAATGGCTTGAGGACCTGGGAGAGCAGAGAGGGCAGGGGTGAGTGGCCATGCTCCCTGCCTGCGGGGCCAGGGCACAGACCCGGCCCCACGCCTGCCTCGGCAACACCGGCTCCTTACTCTGCGAAGGCAGTCCTTTGCCTCCTCGCCTCCGCAAGGGCTCAGCTCGGCCACCAGCAGGACACGGGTGGTTTTCTTCTGGGGCTGCATTTGCTGACAGTGATTTGGGGAACGAGGAGTAGGGAGCAGGGGCTTAGGGCTGAGAAGAGAGGAAAAGGGCTGTGAGTAGGTGGAAAGGACTGGGAACAGGGCAGAAGAAATTGGCAGACAAAAACAGGAGCATGGCAGAAGCATGGGGTTCAGTGGTGAAGGTTTCCATTGTTCTGTTGGCACGGGCAACTGGCTGGTGTAACGCGGCTGCAACATCACACCAGCGCTCTGGAACTGCTGTGCAGCAGGGAATGGGGATGAGCCTGAAGGGGCTGCAGCATCACTGAAACATTGGGCAATCGTTCCATTGCCCCTGCGAAGACCGAGACACACTTTGGTGCTTAAATGGGCAATAAAATGGGTGAAGGCCTGGCTGGCCAACTCCATGGGCCCAGAACCATCTCCTTTGGTCTTTACTGTCCTGCAAGCAGTCAGTGAGCGAGCTGAGCAGTGGTGCTGTGCAGCAGTTAGAATGCATTCATGGGGGTGGAATTCAGCTCTGCCCAACATCGGGTTGCCTGCAGCAGCAGAACACTGCTGCGTGGCCACATCCCTAAGCCGGGCCCATCACGCATGAGCCTGTTGGAGAACCTGCTCTCCACATGCAGCAAAGGCTGCGAGGGTAGCACAAGGTATGGTGCCAGGAGCGTGTGTCCAGGGCTGTCTGCTTCAGGAGGGGTCCACAACAGCTCCGCACCTTGAACTGGCGTGTCCCCATCTGCATTTGCACGCACAGCTCACGCACGCAGCAGCTCCCCCTGCACCCCGCTGCCATTCTCCTGCTGGCAGCTCCCACTTACTGCCTGCTTGCAGGGTCCCCCATGACAGACAGCACTGGCGGGTGACCCTGGCTTCAGCTGCAGCTGCCAACATCTGGTATCCCAAACCAGCTCCAGCCCCAGACCCTCTTCCCATTCTGCAGGATGGGAACCAAGGGACTCACTGGGAGGAAGAGACGGAAGGGGGTAAAAGGCTTGGTTTGGGCAGCAGCATCCAACAGGATGCCGGGCACAGGCTGCTCCCCGCAGTGACCTGAGCCTGGGCGTGCTGTGATCCTGTGATTCCATGACTGATTCCTTGTACCTGGCCATGTTTCTCCCAGCCTGAGGAGCAGCTCCAGGAGCTTTGGTCAGAGCTGGCACAGGCACAGCCAGAGGCTGTGGGCCTGTGCACCAGACCAGATGCCCTGCAGCCACTGAGGGGTCAGAGTGCGCACCCAGACCTTTGGTCCCTTGCCCGTGTCCAGCCCTGTCCACAGCTGCAGAGAGCCTGAAAGAGCCGCCCTGCCAGGGCAGGGAGCCCACAGGAGGACAGTTGGAGTGCCCCAGCAGCCAGCACGAGCCCCATGCCTCCTCCAGGCCTGGGAGCTCAGAGCAAGTGGAAACCACTTGTCTGCCAAAGCCGCCTGTGATCAGAGTGAATACAAAGAGAGACTGGGTCAGAAAAAGGTCAAGAAATGTATTTACAAAACAACAAAAAATAAAGAAAATAAACAGCAAAGAACAACTGTTCTTCTCAGAAATACAACTCCCCTACTTAAAACTACAACTATTCTACCGAAAAGTACAACTCTTATTCTTAAACCTCCACCTATTCTATCTAAGCCTACAACTCTTAACGAAAAACCATCTTCTTAAACAACAACAATCTTCAATAAAAACTGCAACTCTGCTAAAGAAAACTTCCCTCTCCTCCAGCCCTGGAAAGAAGCAGCACAAGGTCATTTCAGTGAGGCTACTGATGGTCATTGTGTTTGCCACAGACTGGGGAGAGCAGGAATCTGCCGTGGGGCTCAGCCTCAGCTGGGGCTGGGAGCCGGGCTCTACGTGGTTTGACTTGGCTCGCGTGTCCCAAAGGCAGCGCAGGGCAGCGCAGTGGTGATGCTTGTGCCACCATGATGAGGCCACTGTGCACAGTGTCCCTGCAGCGAGGCCGTCGCACACAGCCCCAGCACCAACACGGCAGCAGCCGACCCAGCCTGAGTGCCAGAGGTGGATGGGGGGCACGTGCTGCCTTACCACAGCTCAGTTTGTGTCCATCACTTCCTCCACTTCCTCATCCACCTCCATCAGTTCTTCCTCCTCCACTGCCACGTCCACCTCCATGGGTTCGTCACCCAGCCCCAGCTGGGTCCTGCTGGTGGCCTGATCCTCCAGCTCCCGCACGTGTTGGAATAGCCTATGGCAAAAAGCCAAGCATCAGAGTGCATTGGTGCTGGCCAGAGCAGTGCAGCGCAGGTGTGGGACAGGGCTCTGGGCAGCCCGGTCCCCTCTGGCTGCCCGGGCAGAGGCGTGGGGCGCTGGGGACCCGGGCACGTCCCCAGCAGGAGCTGGTGCGAGGCCGGGGGCTCCTTGTCCAGCAGCACCCACCAGCTCTGACAGGCTGGCGCCTGCAGCCAGAGGATCCTCTTCCTGCTGCGCTTGAGCACCTTGCGGGGCGGTAATGGCTTGAGGACCTGGGAGAGCAGAGAGGGCAGGGGTGAGTGGCCATGCTCCCTGCCTGCGGGGCCAGGGCACAGACCCGGCCCCACGCCTGCCTCGGCAACACCGGCTCCTTACTCTGCGAAGGCAGTCCTTTGCCTCCTCGCCTCCGCAAGGGCTCAGCTCGGCCACCAGCAGGACACGGGTGGTTTTCTTCTGGGGCTGCATTTGCTGACAGTGATTTGGGGAACGAGGAGTAGGGAGCAGGGGCTTAGGGCTGAGAAGAGAGGAAAAGGGCTGTGAGTAGGTGGAAAGGACTGGGAACAGGGCAGAAGAAATTGGCAGACAAAAACAGGAGCATGGCAGAAGCATGGGGTTCAGTGGTGAAGGTTTCCATTGTTCTGTTGGCACGGGCAACTGGCTGGTGTAACGCGGCTGCAACATCACACCAGCGCTCTGGAACTGCTGTGCAGCAGGGAATGGGGATGAGCCTGAAGGGGCTGCAGCATCACTGAAACATTGGGCAATCGTTCCATTGCCCCTGCGAAGACCGAGACACACTTTGGTGCTTAAATGGGCAATAAAATGGGTGAAGGCCTGGCTGGCCAACTCCATGGGCCCAGAACCATCTCCTTTGGTCTTTACTGTCCTGCAAGCAGTCAGTGAGCGAGCTGAGCAGTGGTGCTGTGCAGCAGTTAGAATGCATTCATGGGGGTGGAATTCAGCTCTGCCCAACATCGGGTTGCCTGCAGCAGCAGAACACTGCTGCGTGGCCACATCCCTAAGCCGGGCCCATCACGCATGAGCCTGTTGGAGAACCTGCTCTCCACATGCAGCAAAGGCTGCGAGGGTAGCACAAGGTATGGTGCCAGGAGCGTGTGTCCAGGGCTGTCTGCTTCAGGAGGGGTCCACAACAGCTCCGCACCTTGAACTGGCGTGTCCCCATCTGCATTTGCACGCACAGCTCACGCACGCAGCAGCTCCCCCTGCACCCCGCTGCCATTCTCCTGCTGGCAGCTCCCACTTACTGCCTGCTTGCAGGGTCCCCCATGACAGACAGCACTGGCGGGTGACCCTGGCTTCAGCTGCAGCTGCCAACATCTGGTATCCCAAACCAGCTCCAGCCCCAGACCCTCTTCCCATTCTGCAGGATGGGAACCAAGGGACTCACTGGGAGGAAGAGACGGAAGGGGGTAAAAGGCTTGGTTTGGGCAGCAGCATCCAACAGGATGCCGGGCACAGGCTGCTCCCCGCAGTGACCTGAGCCTGGGCGTGCTGTGATCCTGTGATTCCATGACTGATTCCTTGTACCTGGCCATGTTTCTCCCAGCCTGAGGAGCAGCTCCAGGAGCTTTGGTCAGAGCTGGCACAGGCACAGCCAGAGGCTGTGGGCCTGTGCACCAGACCAGATGCCCTGCAGCCACTGAGGGGTCAGAGTGCGCACCCAGACCTTTGGTACCTTGCCCGTGTCCAGCCCTGTCCACAGCTGCAGAGAGCCTGAAAGAGCCGCCCTGCCAGGGCAGGGAGCCCACAGGAGGACAGTTGGAGTGCCCCAGCAGCCAGCACGAGCCCCATGCCTCCTCCAGGCCTGGGAGCTCAGAGCAAGTGGAAACCACTTGTCTGCCAAAGCCGCCTGTGATCAGAGTGAATACAAAGAGAGACTGGGTCAGAAAAAGGTCAAGAAATGTATTTACAAAACAACAAAAAATAAAGAAAATAAACAGCAAAGAACAACTGTTCTTCTCAGAAATACAACTCCCCTACTTAAAACTACAACTATTCTACCGAAAAGTACAACTCTTATTCTTAAACCTCCACCTATTCTATCTAAGCCTACAACTCTTAACGAAAAACCATCTTCTTAAACAACAACAATCTTCAATAAAAACTGCAACTCTGCTAAAGAAAACTTCCCTCTCCTCCAGCCCTGGAAAGAAGCAGCACAAGGTCATTTCAGTGAGGCTACTGATGGTCATTGTGTTTGCCACAGACTGGGGAGAGCAGGAATCTGCCGTGGGGCTCAGCCTCAGCTGGGGCTGGGAGCCGGGCTCTACGTGGTTTGACTTGGCTCGCGTGTCCCAAAGGCAGCGCAGGGCAGCGCAGTGGTGATGCTTGTGCCACCATGATGAGGCCACTGTGCACAGTGTCCCTGCAGCGAGGCCGTCGCACACAGCCCCAGCACCAACACGGCAGCAGCCGACCCAGCCTGAGTGCCAGAGGTGGATGGGGGGCACGTGCTGCCTTACCACAGCTCAGTTTGTGTCCATCACTTCCTCCACTTCCTCATCCACCTCCATCAGTTCTTCCTCCTCCACTGCCACGTCCACCTCCATGGGTTCGTCACCCAGCCCCAGCTGGGTCCTGCTGGTGGCCTGATCCTCCAGCTCCCGCACGTGTTGGAATAGCCTATGGCAAAAGCCAAGCATCAGAGTGCATTGGTGCTGGCCAGAGCAGTGCAGCGCAGGTGTGGGACAGGGCTCTGGGCAGCCCGGTCCCCTCTGGCTGCCCGGGCAGAGGCGTGGGGCGCTGGGGACCCGGGCACGTCCCCAGCAGGAGCTGGTGCGAGGCCGGGGGCTCCTTGTCCAGCAGCACCCACCAGCTCTGACAGGCTGGCGCCTGCAGCCAGAGGATCCTCTTCCTGCTGCGCTTGAGCACCTTGCGGGGCGGTAATGGCTTGAGGACCTGGGAGAGCAGAGAGGGCAGGGGTGAGTGGCCATGCTCCCTGCCTGCGGGGCCAGGGCACAGACCCGGCCCCACGCCTGCCTCGGCAACACCGGCTCCTTACTCTGCGAAGGCAGTCCTTTGCCTCCTCGCCTCCGCAAGGGCTCAGCTCGGCCACCAGCAGGACACGGGTGGTTTTCTTCTGGGGCTGCATTTGCTGACAGTGATTTGGGGAACGAGGAGTAGGGAGCAGGGGCTTAGGGCTGAGAAGAGAGGAAAAGGGCTGTGAGTAGGTGGAAAGGACTGGGAACAGGGCAGAAGAAATTGGCAGACAAAAACAGGAGCATGGCAGAAGCATGGGGTTCAGTGGTGAAGGTTTCCATTGTTCTGTTGGCACGGGCAACTGGCTGGTGTAACGCGGCTGCAACATCACACCAGCGCTCTGGAACTGCTGTGCAGCAGGGAATGGGGATGAGCCTGAAGGGGCTGCAGCATCACTGAAACATTGGGCAATCGTTCCATTGCCCCTGCGAAGACCGAGACACACTTTGGTGCTTAAATGGGCAATAAAATGGGTGAAGGCCTGGCTGGCCAACTCCATGGGCCCAGAACCATCTCCTTTGGTCTTTACTGTCCTGCAAGCAGTCAGTGAGCGAGCTGAGCAGTGGTGCTGTGCAGCAGTTAGAATGCATTCATGGGGGTGGAATTCAGCTCTGCCCAACATCGGGTTGCCTGCAGCAGCAGAACACTGCTGCGTGGCCACATCCCTAAGCCGGGCCCATCACGCATGAGCCTGTTGGAGAACCTGCTCTCCACATGCAGCAAAGGCTGCGAGGGTAGCACAAGGTATGGTGCCAGGAGCGTGTGTCCAGGGCTGTCTGCTTCAGGAGGGGTCCACAACAGCTCCGCACCTTGAACTGGTGTGTCCCCATCTGCATTTGCACGCACAGCTCACGCACGCAGCAGCTCCCCCTGCACCCCGCTGCCATTCTCCTGCTGGCAGCTCCCACTTACTGCCTGCTTGCAGGGTCCCCCATGACAGACAGCACTGGCGGGTGACCCTGGCTTCAGCTGCAGCTGCCAACATCTGGTATCCCAAACCAGCTCCAGCCCCAGACCCTCTTCCCATTCTGCAGGATGGGAACCAAGGGACTCACTGGGAGGAAGAGACGGAAGGGGGTAAAAGGCTTGGTTTGGGCAGCAGCATCCAACAGGATGCCGGGCACAGGCTGCTCCCCGCAGTGACCTGAGCCTGGGCGTGCTGTGATCCTGTGATTCCATGACTGATTCCTTGTACCTGGCCATGTTTCTCCCAGCCTGAGGAGCAGCTCCAGGAGCTTTGGTCAGAGCTGGCACAGGCACAGCCAGAGGCTGTGGGCCTGTGCACCAGACCAGATGCCCTGCAGCCACTGAGGGGTCAGAGTGCGCACCCAGACCTTTGGTCCCTTGCCCGTGTCCAGCCCTGTCCACAGCTGCAGAGAGCCTGAAAGAGCCGCCCTGCCAGGGCAGGGAGCCCACAGGAGGACAGTTGGAGTGCCCCAGCAGCCAGCACGAGCCCCATGCCTCCTCCAGGCCTGGGAGCTCAGAGCAAGTGGAAACCACTTGTCTGCCAAAGCCGCCTGTGATCAGAGTGAATACAAAGAGAGACTGGGTCAGAAAAAGGTCAAGAAATGTATTTACAAAACAACAAAAAATAAAGAAAATAAACAGCAAAGAACAACTGTTCTTCTCAGAAATACAACTCCCCTACTTAAAACTACAACTATTCTACCGAAAAGTACAACTCTTATTCTTAAACCTCCACCTATTCTATCTAAGCCTACAACTCTTAACGAAAAACCATCTTCTTAAACAACAACAATCTTCAATAAAAACTGCAACTCTGCTAAAGAAAACTTCCCTCTCCTCCAGCCCTGGAAAGAAGCAGCACAAGGTCATTTCAGTGAGGCTACTGATGGTCATTGTGTTTGCCACAGACTGGGGAGAGCAGGAATCTGCCGTGGGGCTCAGCCTCAGCTGGGGCTGGGAGCCGGGCTCTACGTGGTTTGACTTGGCTCGCGTGTCCCAAAGGCAGCGCAGGGCAGCGCAGTGGTGATGCTTGTGCCACCATGATGAGGCCACTGTGCACAGTGTCCCTGCAGCGAGGCCGTCGCACACAGCCCCAGCACCAACACGGCAGCAGCCGACCCAGCCTGAGTGCCAGAGGTGGATGGGGGGCACGTGCTGCCTTACCACAGCTCAGTTTGTGTCCATCACTTCCTCCACTTCCTCATCCACCTCCATCAGTTCTTCCTCCTCCACTGCCACGTCCACCTCCATGGGTTCGTCACCCAGCCCCAGCTGGGTCCTGCTGGTGGCCTGATCCTCCAGCTCCCGCACGTGTTGGAATAGCCTATGGCAAAAGCCAAGCATCAGAGTGCATTGGTGCTGGCCAGAGCAGTGCAGCGCAGGTGTGGGACAGGGCTCTGGGCAGCCCGGTCCCCTCTGGCTGCCCGGGCAGAGGCGTGGGGCGCTGGGGACCCGGGCACGTCCCCAGCAGGAGCTGGTGCGAGGCCGGGGGCTCCTTGTCCAGCAGCACCCACCAGCTCTGACAGGCTGGCGCCTGCAGCCAGAGGATCCTCTTCCTGCTGCGCTTGAGCACCTTGCGGGGCGGTAATGGCTTGAGGACCTGGGAGAGCAGAGAGGGCAGGGGTGAGTGGCCATGCTCCCTGCCTGCGGGGCCAGGGCACAGACCCGGCCCCACGCCTGCCTCGGCAACACCGGCTCCTTACTCTGCGAAGGCAGTCCTTTGCCTCCTCGCCTCCGCAAGGGCTCAGCTCGGCCACCAGCAGGACACGGGTGGTTTTCTTCTGGGGCTGCATTTGCTGACAGTGATTTGGGGAACGAGGAGTAGGGAGCAGGGGCTTAGGGCTGAGAAGAGAGGAAAAGGGCTGTGAGTAGGTGGAAAGGACTGGGAACAGGGCAGAAGAAATTGGCAGACAAAAACAGGAGCATGGCAGAAGCATGGGGTTCAGTGGTGAAGGTTTCCATTGTTCTGTTGGCACGGGCAACTGGCTGGTGTAACGCGGCTGCAACATCACACCAGCGCTCTGGAACTGCTGTGCAGCAGGGAATGGGGATGAGCCTGAAGGGGCTGCAGCATCACTGAAACATTGGGCAATCGTTCCATTGCCCCTGCGAAGACCGAGACACACTTTGGTGCTTAAATGGGCAATAAAATGGGTGAAGGCCTGGCTGGCCAACTCCATGGGCCCAGAACCATCTCCTTTGGTCTTTACTGTCCTGCAAGCAGTCAGTGAGCGAGCTGAGCAGTGGTGCTGTGCAGCAGTTAGAATGCATTCATGGGGGTGGAATTCAGCTCTGCCCAACATCGGGTTGCCTGCAGCAGCAGAACACTGCTGCGTGGCCACATCCCTAAGCCGGGCCCATCACGCATGAGCCTGTTGGAGAACCTGCTCTCCACATGCAGCAAAGGCTGCGAGGGTAGCACAAGGTATGGTGCCAGGAGCGTGTGTCCAGGGCTGTCTGCTTCAGGAGGGGTCCACAACAGCTCCGCACCTTGAACTGGCGTGTCCCCATCTGCATTTGCACGCACAGCTCACGCACGCAGCAGCTCCCCCTGCACCCCGCTGCCATTCTCCTGCTGGCAGCTCCCACTTACTGCCTGCTTGCAGGGTCCCCCATGACAGACAGCACTGGCGGGTGACCCTGGCTTCAGCTGCAGCTGCCAACATCTGGTATCCCAAACCAGCTCCAGCCCCAGACCCTCTTCCCATTCTGCAGGATGGGAACCAAGGGACTCACTGGGAGGAAGAGACGGAAGGGGGTAAAAGGCTTGGTTTGGGCAGCAGCATCCAACAGGATGCCGGGCACAGGCTGCTCCCCGCAGTGACCTGAGCCTGGGCGTGCTGTGATCCTGTGATTCCATGACTGATTCCTTGTACCTGGCCATGTTTCTCCCAGCCTGAGGAGCAGCTCCAGGAGCTTTGGTCAGAGCTGGCACAGGCACAGCCAGAGGCTGTGGGCCTGTGCACCAGACCAGATGCCCTGCAGCCACTGAGGGGTCAGAGTGCGCACCCAGACCTTTGGTACCTTGCCCGTGTCCAGCCCTGTCCACAGCTGCAGAGAGCCTGAAAGAGCCGCCCTGCCAGGGCAGGGAGCCCACAGGAGGACAGTTGGAGTGCCCCAGCAGCCAGCACGAGCCCCATGCCTCCTCCAGGCCTGGGAGCTCAGAGCAAGTGGAAACCACTTGTCTGCCAAAGCCGCCTGTGATCAGAGTGAATACAAAGAGAGACTGGGTCAGAAAAAGGTCAAGAAATGTATTTACAAAACAACAAAAAATAAAGAAAATAAACAGCAAAGAACAACTGTTCTTCTCAGAAATACAACTCCCCTACTTAAAACTACAACTATTCTACCGAAAAGTACAACTCTTATTCTTAAACCTCCACCTATTCTATCTAAGCCTACAACTCTTAACGAAAAACCATCTTCTTAAACAACAACAATCTTCAATAAAAACTGCAACTCTGCTAAAGAAAACTTCCCTCTCCTCCAGCCCTGGAAAGAAGCAGCACAAGGTCATTTCAGTGAGGCTACTGATGGTCATTGTGTTTGCCACAGACTGGGGAGAGCAGGAATCTGCCGTGGGGCTCAGCCTCAGCTGGGGCTGGGAGCCGGGCTCTACGTGGTTTGACTTGGCTCGCGTGTCCCAAAGGCAGCGCAGGGCAGCGCAGTGGTGATGCTTGTGCCACCATGATGAGGCCACTGTGCACAGTGTCCCTGCAGCGAGGCCGTCGCACACAGCCCCAGCACCAACACGGCAGCAGCCGACCCAGCCTGAGTGCCAGAGGTGGATGGGGGGCACGTGCTGCCTTACCACAGCTCAGTTTGTGTCCATCACTTCCTCCACTTCCTCATCCACCTCCATCAGTTCCTCCTCCTCCCCTTCCACGTCCACCTCCATGGGTTCCTCACCCAGCCCCAGCTGGGTCCTGCTGGTGGCCTGATCCTCCAGCTCCCGCACGTGTTGGAATAGCCTATGGCAAAAGCCAAGCATCAGAGTGCATTGGTGCTGGCCAGAGCAGCGCAGCGCAGGTGTGGGACAGGGCTCTGGGCAGCCCGGTCCCCTCTGGCTGCCCAGGCAGAGGCGTGGGGCGCTGGGGACCCGGGCACGTCCCCAGCAGGAGCTGGCGCGAGGCCGGGGGCTCCTTGTCCAGCAGCACCCACCAGCTCTGACAGGCTGGCGCCTGCAGCCGGAGGATCCTCTTCCTGCTGCGCTTGAGCACCTTGCGGGGCGGTAATGGCTTGAGGACCTGGGAGAGCAGAGAGGGCAGGGGTGAGTGGCCGTGCTCCCTGCCTGCGGGGCCAGGGCACAGACCCGGCCCCACGCCTGCCTCGGCAACACCGGCTCCTTACTCTGCGAAGGCAGTCCTTTGCCTCCTCGCCTCTGCAAGGGCTCAGCTCGGCCACCAGCAGGACACGGGTGGTTTTCTTCTGGGGCTGCATTTGCTGACAGTGATTTGGGGACCGAGGAATAGGGAGCAGGGGCTTAGGGCTGAGAAGAGAGGAAAAGGGCTGCGAGTAGGTGGAAAGGACTGGGAACAGGGCAGAAGAAATTGGCAGACAAAAACAGGAGCATGGCAGAAGCATGGGGTTCAGTGGTGAAGGTTTCCATTGTTCTGTTGGCACGGGCAACTGGCTGGTGTAACGCGGCTGCAACATCACACCAGCGCTCTGGAACTGCTGTGCAGCAGGGAATGGGGATGAGCCTGAAGGGGCTGCAGCATCACTGAAACATTGGGCAATCGTTCCATTGCCCCTGCGAAGACCGAGACACACTTTGGTGCTTAAATGGGCAATAAAATGGGTGAAGGCCTGGCTGGCCAACTCCATGGGCCCAGAACCATCTCCTTTGGTCTTTCACTGTCCTGCAAGCAGTCAGTGAGCGAGCTGAGCAGTGGTGCTGTGCAGCAGTTAGAATGCATTCATGGGGGTGGAATTCAGCTCTGCCCAACATGGGGTTCCCTGCAGCAGCAGAACACTGCTGCGTGGCCACATCCTTAAGCCAGGCCTGTCACGCATGAGCCTGTTGGAGAACCTGCTCTCCACATGCAGCAAAGGCTGCGAGGGCAGCACAAGTTACGGTGCCAGGAGCGTGTGTCCAGGGCTGTCTGCTTCAGGAGGGGTCCGCAACAGCTCTGCACCTTGAACTGGCGTGTCCCCATCTGCATTTGCACGCACAGCTCACGCATGCAGCAGCTCCCCCTGCACCCCGCTGCCATTCTCCTGCTGGCAGCTCCCACTTACTGCCTGCTTGCAGGGTCCCCCATGACAGACAGCACTGGCGGGTGACCCTGGCTTCAGCTGCAGCTGCCAACATCTGGTATCCCAAACCAGCTCCAGCCCCAGACCCTCTTCCCATTCTGCAGGATGGGAACCAAGGGACTCACTGGGAGGAAGAGACGGAAGGGGGTAAAAGGCTTGGTTTGGGCAGCAGCATCCAACAGGATGCCGGGCACAGGCTGCTCCCCGCAGTGACCTGAGCCTGGGCGTGCTGTGATCCTGTGATTCCATGACTGATTCCTTGTACCTGGCCATGTTTCTCCCAGCCTGAGGAGCAGCTCCAGGAGCTTTGGTCAGAGCTGGCACAGGCACAGCCAGAGGCTGTGGGCCTGTGCACCAGACCAGATGCCCTGCAGCCACTGAGGGGTCAGAGTGCGCACCCAGACCTTTGGTACCTTGCCCGTGTCCAGCCCTGTCCACAGCTGCAGAGAGCCTGAAAGAGCCGCCCTGCCAGGGCAGGGAGCCCACAGGAGGACAGTTGGAGTGCCCCAGCAGCCAGCACGAGCCCCATGCCTCCTCCAGGCCTGGGAGCTCAGAGCAAGTGGAAACCACTTGTCTGCCAAAGCCGCCTGTGATCAGAGTGAATACAAAGAGAGACTGGGTCAGAAAAAGGTCAAGAAATGTATTTACAAAACAACAAAAAATAAAGAAAATAAACAGCAAAGAACAACTGTTCTTCTCAGAAATACAACTCCCCTACTTAAAACTACAACTATTCTACCGAAAAGTACAACTCTTATTCTTAAACCTCCACCTATTCTATCTAAGCCTACAACTCTTAACGAAAAACCATCTTCTTAAACAACAACAATCTTCAATAAAAACTGCAACTCTGCTAAAGAAAACTTCCCTCTCCTCCAGCCCTGGAAAGAAGCAGCACAAGGTCATTTCAGTGAGGCTACTGATGGTCATTGTGTTTGCCACAGACTGGGGAGAGCAGGAATCTGCCGTGGGGCTCAGCCTCAGCTGGGGCTGGGAGCCGGGCTCTACGTGGTTTGACTTGGCTCGCGTGTCCCAAAGGCAGCGCAGGGCAGCGCAGTGGTGATGCTTGTGCCACCATGATGAGGCCACTGTGCACAGTGTCCCTGCAGCGAGGCCGTCGCACACAGCCCCAGCACCAACACGGCAGCAGCCGACCCAGCCTGAGTGCCAGAGGTGGATGGGGGGCACGTGCTGCCTTACCACAGCTCAGTTTGTGTCCATCACTTCCTCCACTTCCTCATCCACCTCCATCAGTTCCTCCTCCTCCCCTTCCACGTCCACCTCCATGGGTTCCTCACCCAGCCCCAGCTGGGTCCTGCTGGTGGCCTGATCCTCCAGCTCCCGCACGTGTTGGAATAGCCTATGGCAAAAGCCAAGCATCAGAGTGCATTGGTGCTGGCCAGAGCAGCGCAGCGCAGGTGTGGGACAGGGCTCTGGGCAGCCCGGTCCCCTCTGGCTGCCCAGGCAGAGGCGTGGGGCGCTGGGGACCCGGGCACGTCCCCAGCAGGAGCTGGCGCGAGGCCGGGGGCTCCTTGTCCAGCAGCACCCACCAGCTCTGACAGGCTGGCGCCTGCAGCCGGAGGATCCTCTTCCTGCTGCGCTTGAGCACCTTGCGGGGCGGTAATGGCTTGAGGACCTGGGAGAGCAGAGAGGGCAGGGGTGAGTGGCCGTGCTCCCTGCCTGCGGGGCCAGGGCACAGACCCGGCCCCACGCCTGCCTCGGCAACACCGGCTCCTTACTCTGCGAAGGCAGTCCTTTGCCTCCTCGCCTCTGCAAGGGCTCAGCTCGGCCACCAGCAGGACACGGGTGGTTTTCTTCTGGGGCTGCATTTGCTGACAGTGATTTGGGGACCGAGGAATAGGGAGCAGGGGCTTAGGGCTGAGAAGAGAGGAAAAGGGCTGCGAGTAGGTGGAAAGGACTGGGAACAGGGCAGAAGAAATTGGCAGACAAAAACAGGAGCATGGCAGAAGCATGGGGTTCAGTGGTGAAGGTTTCCATTGTTCTGTTGGCACGGGCAACTGGCTGGTGTAACGCGGCTGCAACATCACACCAGCGCTCTGGAACTGCTGTGCAGCAGGGAATGGGGATGAGCCTGAAGGGGCTGCAGCATCACTGAAACATTGGGCAATCGTTCCATTGCCCCTGCGAAGACCGAGACACACTTTGGTGCTTAAATGGGCAATAAAATGGGTGAAGGCCTGGCTGGCCAACTCCATGGGCCCAGAACCATCTCCTTTGGTCTTTCACTGTCCTGCAAGCAGTCAGTGAGCGAGCTGAGCAGTGGTGCTGTGCAGCAGTTAGAATGCATTCATGGGGGTGGAATTCAGCTCTGCCCAACATGGGGTTCCCTGCAGCAGCAGAACACTGCTGCGTGGCCACATCCTTAAGCCAGGCCTGTCACGCATGAGCCTGTTGGAGAACCTGCTCTCCACATGCAGCAAAGGCTGCGAGGGCAGCACAAGTTACGGTGCCAGGAGCGTGTGTCCAGGGCTGTCTGCTTCAGGAGGGGTCCGCAACAGCTCTGCACCTTGAACTGGCGTGTCCCCATCTGCATTTGCACGCACAGCTCACGCATGCAGCAGCTCCCCCTGCACCCCGCTGCCATTCTCCTGCTGGCAGCTCCCACTTACTGCCTGCTTGCAGGGTCCCCCATGACAGACAGCACTGGCGGGTGACCCTGGCTTCAGCTGCAGCTGCCAACATCTGGTATCCCAAACCAGCTCCAGCCCCAGACCCTCTTCCCATTCTGCAGGATGGGAACCAAGGGACTCACTGGGAGGAAGAGACGGAAGGGGGTAAAAGGCTTGGTTTGGGCAGCAGCATCCAACAGGATGCCGGGCACAGGCTGCTCCCCGCAGTGACCTGAGCCTGGGCGTGCTGTGATTCTGTGATTCCATGACTGATTCCTTGTACCTGGCCATGTTTCTCCCAGCCTGAGGAGCAGCTCCAGGAGCTTTGGTCAGAGCTGGCACAGGCACAGCCTAAATGTTTAAGCACCTTCCAGGTTTGAAGGCCTGGCTGGCCAACTCCATGGGCCCAGAACCATCTCCTTTGGTCTTTCACTGTCCTGCAAGCAGTCTGTGATCGAGCTGAGCAGTGCTTATGTGCTGCAGTTGGGATTCTTCCATATCGATGGAAATCAGCCCTGCCGGGCCTCAGGATACCGATGGCAGCATGGCCACATCCTTCAGCTTGGCCCATCAAGGGTGAGCCCGTGCGATAACCTGCACTTCACCCAGTGCAGCTCCTGCCAGCGTCTCCAGCCTCCCTGTTCCCTCAGGCCTTACAATCTCAGCATTTTTGCTGTGTCAGCAGTCTTGTCCTTCTGTTTGGTAGCTGTGGCCTTCTTTAAAATGATGAATAAAAATGATTTAAGCCTCTCTATAACATTAGTTCAATGAGGTGATGTTCACAAGGGGACATGGTCCACAGTTTGTGAGCAGGGATAGGGAGGATGAGGCCAGTGCTGGGTGGGGGCTCATCCTTCCCTTCAAAGCTCCCTTAGCAGCAGCCCATTTGAGCATGGCCACCTGGGCAAGCCAGTGATGATGTACTGAGAAGGGAATCTGGTATGAAGCTGAAAGGCAGCTTCCTAACTCGAGTAAATTACATTTGTATTAAAGAGAAAGGGGGAAAAAAATAACTTGTAAATCGCCTATTTACACAATGGAGCACGCGAGCAAGTGAGTTCTCATACGAAACCCAGATGTTCATTAGAAACACGAAATTTTCTTCCTTGCTGCTACCCTGAAAAGTAATCAGGGGAAAAAAAGTCAGCTGTGCTGAAGGGATATAAAGGAGGGAGTTAAGTCTGCAAAATCCAGGAAATTTCCCGTTAAGCCAAAAATCTGGGGTAGTGTTGTAGGCTTTTAATTTGGACCCAAGGTATAAATTAAAGCCATAGTATCAGGTCAGGTGCTCAAGTTCTCAGCCCTTAACTGTGGAATTTCCAGGTTAGGTTACTTAAATTTTCCTGTTGCTGAATAAAGCTCAAAACCTGTGTGCCATGTATTTGCTCATCATAAAATCTTCTCTCCTAGCCAGTAACAGCTTCTTTGTTGGCGATGCCTGTCTGGTTTATGAGCTTCCCAGCCTTTGTACAGTGTACTGGGAGTTAAGAACTTCCACATGGCGCTTGCTAAAGCTTTTGTGAATAAGCAAAGCAAACCGCTTGCTCTCTGTCCAACAAATGCATCAAATATGGTTTGAATTCTCTGTTTTTAAATGCAAAGGATAATATTGATTTTGTTAAGGTAAATGTCTTTAATTGTATGCTGTATAAACTTGACTCGTACTGAGACATAATGGGCTCTGGGCATTCTTCCAGCACAGCAGTAGGAAAATGTATCTTTTAGTGTCTCCAGTAGAGAAATGAAGAATTAAGATTTAGATGAACAGAAAACTAAATGGTGTACATCCCCAGTCTCCAAAAAGCACATACTGATGAAGAAGGACATTTACAAAGATGGCAATTATAGCTGTATTTAGGACAAAACTGTTGATGTGGGTTGCTTAATGCTTTTTTATTGGGATGGTGCTGGTGGGAATGGAAAAATAGAGTGAAAACAAATGGTAAGAGAAAATGAAGTTCATAGAATTGTCACTGTATGAATCAATCTATCATCTCATCTACAGAAACTGAGCAAAATCTTAATGCAGAAGGGTACTGGGCATCTCATTAACAAAGTACTCAATACTCTGAAATCCTTATGCATGTTTCTGTGAGTATTTAGGAGGGTGATGAGGACAACTATCCATTGGATGAGTCACCCCTTTATATTACTTTACCAAAGGTGATAAAGGTATGTAAGAACAGACCAAACACTCATGCAGCAGATGATATATCCTTTCATTTATTGCTAAGCTACCATAGTACAAGCAATATATAAAAATATTTTACAGATAGCAAAAACTCATTACATTGGAGGTTAACAATGTTGTTGTAGGAATGTGAATGATACAAATCCCTTTTCAATTCTTAAAACTTAGGCTTTTGAACAAACTGACTACAAAGACATCTGTTAGGATGATTGGAGTGACAATTGCCCACTTGTGTATCTATAAACATACGGCTTTACCTGACAGTACAGGGCAGGGCTTCAGCAAGGAGGTTTGGATTTCAGTGAGGGAGGATCACTTTATAATTACACAGGCTCATACACACATATGTTAAGTCCCAATTAGTCCACCATTATTCAGCCTGTACGTTAATTGTCTAGTCCCAGGTCTCACCATGCTGCCTGTGTAGTAAGGTACTGATAAGCATCAGTAAAATGATGGCAGTTTATCCTGAAATAACTGATTATTCCAACACCACATCTGTGGATTTCTGAGCTATTACAAACAGATATATTATTCATTATTGTGGCTCACTCATTCTAGAATTTTCCCAGCAGATTTGCTATTTTATGAGTGTTATTAAAAAGAAACTCAAAAGCCTAACCGTTCCCCAGATAACCACGTTTGCAGCCATGTATGTACCAGCACCTTCATCTGAAATTTATTATGATGTGGGCCAGGTACCAATTTAGGGTTTTTGTACCCCAGGAACAATATAAATGACTAAACAAATCTTAAACAGCCCATGGTAGATTAGATACTGACTGATTGTTAGACAGACTGCTATCAGCTGTCATCCACTGCAGTTCTAAAGTAGCAGACATTAAACAAGACAGATGTCAAACATTCAAAAAGGTGAATTATTCATTCTGAACTGAGATGAATAAAGAATTCTAACTTTCCACATGTGATGGCAGAGAGATGCCTTATTTACAGGTAAGAAATCACTGCAATGTAAACCATCAGGAAAACAGTTGATTCTGAAGAAGCTGCAATTCACCCAGGATAAACCCAACTCTGGCATCCCTTCCTAGTGCAATATGTAATATAAGTAACATACACTCACAATTGCAGATCAACTGGAACATGAGAAGATTTTAAGGGGTGCAAAATTTATGAAGAACTGAATCAATGTAAGATACGAAATTAAGACAGTCATTTTCTTGAATCCCATCTGGCAGATAATTGTTCCCTATTAAGTAGCATTGGAAGTAAGTGCCAGGGAAAAAGACAGACTGAAATATTTAGAAACATATTTCTGAAGTGTTTAAAGCTGTCTTTGAAGTCTTTGGAAAATTTATCCAATACATCTTTTTTTAGGACAATAACAATTCCACAACAATTGCATAGAAAATACACTCAGAAAATGAAAATTGATCCTTTATAAATACTATCCTTAATCCAAAAAGGTGTTGCATATTTGGTCAGACAAAAAGCATAGACACTTTTTTGTAAAGATATGGATTAAAAAATATACTTCAAAAAAAAACATGCTAGCTAATTTGAGAACTGGTTTAGATATGTTCTTAAGCAGCAGCATTTATACAATAGAGAATAACATAGTGCTGGTTTTGGAAATATTCTACATTCAGAAAATGCTGTATTCCTACAGGAAGAATGGAAGTGATACATATTTACATGGATACAAATAAAGCAAGTGCAAAAACCATGGCTCTTCTACATTCTTTCTACCAATAAAAACACATACATTAGATACTTTCATTCCATCGCTGCTGTTCAGATCTGACATTTGCTCATTCTCATGGAGAAAAACAAAACCGGGACTTCATATTTCATTGCAAGTATCTTCACAAGCCATTACTCTCCTGGCAAACTGTACTTCCAACACTCATAACTGACAAAACCAAATCTTCCTGGTATCTGTCCACTCCCATTCCACTCTCAGACTGTTTACATATCACGAATGATGATTTTTGTCTATGTATTCATATACTTGATGCAGAAGTTTATAGAAGCTCATCCTGTATTTGCAGCCAAAGCTTTGATGAAAAAAAAGGAAGTAAAAAAAAATGCACACACACACACACAAAAAAAGAAAGAGATGAACTTCTGATTTCCAACGAGCCCCATGCACTTCACATGGTATAACTTTGATGGAAAATGCATTAAAGTTGTTCACCCTGTTGAGAATATATTTGGAGGCCTTTGGTACAATGGCAGGAAGGCACTGTGGTGAAACATTCAGATAACTGAGGAAAGACAGTTTCCTCATGTGCAAATATGGCTATCTTCCAGATAAAGTGAGAACAAATTACTCACAAAATGGTATTAACTCTTCCAAGGTTAAGCTAATGCTTCTACAGAAAGAAAGTTGTATTAAGTAACAAAATATTAATACTGGAAAACCACTGCTCAGCAAGAACAGGAAATAATTTAGTACTGTATATTTCAAAGTTCTTCAGCCTAGCTATATACTTTTAACATAACAGTTTTCTTTTTAAAAAGATACACCAATGCATAACGCTATGTGTGAGGATAGCCCTTTTCTCTGGAAATAAATATAAAATTGGTTAAAACTGTATTATTTAACTAACAGTTGCATGTAAAAGCAGATAGAGTAGCACAGCCTGACCTCATGTAGCTGTAAATAAAACCACTAAAATGTAGTCTATATTATATACATTTTATGAACCCTCCATCCAGTAGCTGGCTTTGTGTGCCTGCATATGTCTGGCCAACTGGAGCCAATTGCAGGATCATGCCCCAGGTTTGTAATTGTGGGGGGAGGGAAATGTGTGTTCATATATAATTATATGTATATAATATATCCATATAGATATATATGGTTATATTATATATATATGTATATGTATATGCACTGACACAAACACACAGATTAATATCTATGCATTAAAAACGAGGAAGAAATACAACTACTGCAAGCATGAGTAAAGCGCTCATAGCCCATTAAATAACAAGTCCTCTCCCCCTCTTTATAGCCAAGTGCCCTAAGGAGCACAGAAGAGCAGTGGAAAACTTGTCTTTCTGTTAAAGAGCGCATGTTTCATGGATGCATCCTGCAAAGTAGCTTCGATAGAGCAGTGCAGGGGCTCAGGGCTTTGCCTGCCTGGGTCCTTTAGAATGCTGAAAACCCTTTGCTGTGAGTCCACATTTTTCTTCTCTGCTATACACATTTATGATGTATAGTAAAAAGAGGAGGAAGATGTTTAATCATCAGTGGGGAACAGTGGCAAAATATAAAACTCAGTCTACATCATGAACTTACATACTGCAATCACACGCTGCAGGAGGAAGGCTGCCAGTGCATTTGCTGTGTGTTAACTTTAAGATCAGCCATTCAGTTGCACACAGAGAACTATTGATAAGCAGTTGCTATGGACAATCACCAAATAAGCAGAAATATTTTTAAACTACATCAGTGCACCTTCTGATTTGAAAAGCCCTTAATGTTGTTTGATATTCTAGTTAAAATCCAGCAAGAGAAAAGTTTATGTATGTCACCTATTTGGAGATTTTTTCTCTGAATGGCTTTTTGGCTTGGTTTGTTTTAAATTTCCCCTACACTTTACAGGTTGGATCAGGAAAAATTAAATGGTCTTTTTTTGGTATGTCTAAGCTTGAATGCTGTGAAAGCAGCAGACACATTTCATCTGTTCTTTTACTCAGCTGCAGCAAAGAACTTCTGACAGGCAACTTCTGTCCTGAGGATTCTTTTAAATTGTCAAAACTATCAGACTGCATTAAAAATCCATACTGCATGGCAGATTTTGGTGCACTGGCAGTTTTAAAACAGTCCAAAGTAGCTCATTTGAGGCATGTGAGCCAGTTGAAGCACTATACAAGTGTTGTATACTACACTGATTGTATACTACAAACAATAATTCCCCTGAGCAGAAGTCTGAGCCTCAGTTTTGTCTCTGTAGAAGTCAGCAATAAAAAAAAGTCATTTTCACCTCTGCAGGCACTGGGGTATCTTGCCATTCCTGCTGTGTGCAGCTCACAATATAAGCACCAGCATGAGACACTTTTTGGTGTTGGGATACAGGGGACTCATTTTGTGACAGAAGATTTGAATTTCACAAAGAAGACCAGCTTATTCTGGTGCTGTTGGTAGGTGTTAGCAGTACTTCCAGGGAAAAAAAAGGCAGCAAACCCCCCCAAGTTGTGTTATTAATACCAGTTTGGGATGTGCAGTCAGGAAAGGCTCTGCACTGGTTCTGGATCTAGGCTTGGTTAAATCCAGAGATTAGAGCTGCTCTTGTGAAATTCAGATTTCTGTTTAAGATACAAGATTATAGCTGAGCCTAGGTCAAGTGTTCTGGAAAGTCTAATGCTTCTGTCATCCACTCTAAAACTGAAGACTTTTCAGAATTTAAGTGCCAGCTTTTAGTGGTACAAAATGTATTATTCTCAACACTCCTGAAATGATTTCTGTTGAACCAAGCGCTCTGCAGGGTTTGTGCGAAATCTTTCTGCACTATTGGGAAACAAATTATGCAGCTGCTCTTCTGGTCTGCTGTATTCATACGACCTAATTCCTGCTGTGAGCATGGGGGCACGTTGGTATTCAGTAAAGTTTACTGTGAAACAACTGAAAACAGGGTACTTTCACTGCCTTTCCAGGAACAGAGCTCAGGCTCTGCACTCTTAAAAATATCAGCATTCCTCATTTACAAAACCAGAAAAGATTGCTATGTTTTTCCTACAATATTATTGCTATCTTCTACTGTACATTGATTATCCACTCATGATGCCATTTTATCACGCTGTGGTAGTAATGCCACACCAAAATGTTATAAACTTACTAGCTGTACAACTGCAGATGGCAGCGGTTATCCTTTATCGTGATAAGCATGTGCCAGTACAGTATATTCTAACACATGAAGCAGAACGTAACAAACATACTAACTCACATGGAAAATTAACCTTTTGAGAAATTGCTGGTAGCTTTGCAAAGCTAAAGAAACAAGGTGAATATACGTAAGTGTGTATTTTTTTTCTGGAACATATGGCTTCTGTAACATGCAATTGATGACTTCTGCAAGATGCAATTACTTTCCTCTGCAGCTTGTGTGGTTACATGCTACAGCTGCTAAATGAGACAAGTTACAAGCCAATAGTAGGTTCTATAGGAAAAGAAACAGCAACAATTAATCAGAGAGAAAATAAGGTGTATTCGTACAATGCCTAAACATTAATGAGGATCAATCATAAACTCTTTGGATTTACTGGGACTCCTACATATTAACCCCTGTTTTATCTGGGTTTATTTTACCTTGGGACAGGTGTTACAGCTGCTGAATTGCTCTCTTCATTGGTTCTCTGTGAGCACCCCTCTCCTTCAAACTCCTATCCAGTCTCACAAGAAAAATGAAGAAAACTTCCTGGCTTCAGCTGACATCTACTGTTTGAAATACTGATCACAGTGCTCAGAGTCAGAGAAAAATGGCTTTTGATCCCAGGTTGGATAAAGGCTCAGCAAGCTTGGGTTGCCTCAGTTTCCTACAGCAATAAAATGCCTTGAAAGGGCTTTAAGACCTGAAGGGCCTGAAGGTTAGTGAACTGCAAACTGGTGTTATTCTTTTATGGAATATATTACTCTTTCTTCCCCCATTTCCCACCCCACCCAAATAAGCACTAAGATATAACCTCGCTTGCTTTGTGCTGTGTTCAGGAGTGACATATCCCTTCTCCCTTATTACTAAGATAGATCAATATAGACATATTTTGCAGCAGGCTTGAAGAGTTTCCTCAGACAGATGCTCTGTTACTCAAGAACAATACGATCTTTAGACGAAAGGAAGGGTGTCCTTCTCAATGTTTACAGAAAGAGGTGGCAAGTTGCTTAGTCAAGGCTGTCAGCTTGATGCCAATACATTGTTCCTTGCATTGAATTGGTGCCTTGAGATGAAGAGTTAAGGAAGCAGGAGGTTGCAGGGGCATTGGAAGGATCTAAGAGGTCAGTTATGGAAGGATTCAGTAAAAGTTGTCTCACAGATCTCTTCTTCTATGTTTGATTTCTGGCAGGGAGTCCAGAAAATTCCTTCCTGATAATTTCATTAACTGTGAAATAAAAGAAGACAAAGAAATATTAGAGCACTTTCCAAATCACAAGAAGTAAAAGCAATCCTTGGGCAGCTTGCTGTTCAGCTGAAAACATCCCCTCTGTATTTATACCATAATTTTATTAAAACCAAAAACTTTTAGTCCTGTTTACCCAGAGTACATATTTTTGGAAGGCACAGGAGAAAGAGCAGAGAGAGGGGGTTTACGCTGTGTTCAGCATGCTTCGAGTACTGTAAAAACACAACTGAGAAGCTGTACCATGTCTCCAGTACATGCTACACTCCTTGCGTACACAATGCTTTCCCTCTTTCACAGACGATTCTTTTACCCAAGGTAAAAAGGGAAAACCTGTAAGTCTCTGAGCACTTTAACATCTTCAGGAGGCTGAAATAAGAATATTTCGAAAAGAAAAAGGCCAGGTTTGAACAAAATAAAACGGACAGTGATAAAAATACAAAGATTGGAATTCAAGTGGAAAAGTGACACTTTTTTTTGCTGTTTTCTTGTTTGGCTGTTTTTTAAATATTGCTATAGACTCTGTTCACTCTACATTTTTATTGCAGTTTGTTTGCAGACTGTAGCATAAGCAAACTTCCATGCACCACTGTGATACCGAGGGGCTTGTTAATAAAGCTCCAGAGAAGACACTGAAGAACTCTGTTTAAAAAATCAGAACAATATTACATGTTATCTACAACAGCCATTCTCTCCTGTCACACGTGTTTGCCTAAAGCACCCTCTGGTACCTCCTGGAACAGCAAATCTCTCTCTAGGCTGCAATTCCATTAGGAGAGACCTAGAACATGGGTATTTTGATTCAGAAACATCAGAACTGCCTGATTTGGGGCTCCATTTCACATGCAGCTCCTTGGTGCTGTACTTACCAAGGGGTCCACAGTTTGGAAAATATCCCTCTACTTTGACAAATTTGCCTTAAAACCAGAAGATCAAATTTTCTAAGGTTTCAGGCCTCAGATTTAAATGATTTCTTCCTGCTGATATTTAAGGGCTGAGACAAGGGCTAACTCAAACTAAAGATGACCCTAACCCAAAAGCTATTAATCCTCAGGTATACAGCTCTAGCACTCCTCCATATTTAGGCCCATTTCTAACAAATGTTTAAGAAAAAAATTAACATTTCACCACTTCCTACAATTCAAAGAAATGGTGGCCAATCTCTTATTGTCTCTGGGAAGGGAGAACACATGTATTGGTTTTTAATAGTTCTGACTAGTAGTTTGAAGTCTCCCTCCACTCTACATGCAATGGCATTTATCTCAGACAAAGTAAATTCTATGTATTATGCAAAGCTCCATCTCATCCCTGTATGGATGTCTGCTGAGGTGGGCTGTACTCCTCAAGGACTAAGTATTCACACACATCATGGCTAGGTGCTTGCTTGATGGCAGGACAGGGAGCTTGCATATCCAGGTACACTAAATTCTCCTGAAAGGACCTTGCAGCTTGTGCCATGCAAGGCAGTTTCCATCCCTCCATGGTCAAAAATCCCACTGTTAACAGCCCAGAGTTTAGCTCTAATTCCAGCCTCTTGGAAAGGACATCGATGAAAAAGAATGGCTGAGAGCAGAACTCCTGCCTTCTCCTGCTTCCCAGCTTTCTACCTGCCACAATCACCTGCAGGCTTCTACGAGCTTTTTGGGTGAATTCTTGCTAATAAAGCACGTATGTGGGGTATTTGGTGTGCTGCCGCTCTGCAGTGCAAGCAAGCAACCAGTGGGAGGTGAGGTTGGTCCACTTTCAGGCAAAACCCCTCCTTCAGCTCAGTCAGAAGAGCTTCCTGTTTGCTCTACCCAGGAAATGAGAGGAGCAGGTCTTCAATGGAAATTTTTCACAGCCTCAGCTAAAAATAGCAGTGAGGTAAAAGAAGTGGGCACCCACTCTTACAGGGTCATTTCCTTTCTAAAGACAAGTGGGCTGAGACTGCAGGCTGATCTATTTATCAACACGTTTGTTTGAGCAGCCAGCGTGCCAGAAGTGCAGTGTGTGACTGAACACATTTCATTTAACACAGCCACTGCTGGTGGAAATATCAGAACCAACAGTCATCTTCGTCTAGGAAGGGTTAACTAGTAAGTGAAAAACGAGCAGGTAATTAAATGGAGTTACCATTAATTACTGCAGCCTTTTGAGGGGCCTGGTTTTGGTTCAGTTTCTCAGCCTGAGCTTTAGGCAAAGTGAAATCCATTGTGCAGCAACAGCAGACCACAAGTCTGGAGCCCAGCTAAGTGCAGGGACCTCCGCAGGCTGGCTCCAGGCAGGTTAGGTGGTGTGGTAAAAGGCTTACTCAGCCTGCAAGCTTCACTTTCCCTCCTGTGTGCTGCATGGGAGGTCAGCAGTGGGTTTTGTGGGCTGAGGTTATAGGGGTACTATAGTCTGAAAAGACCTGAAGAGTTGCATGGGAACTGTATGAAACATTAACCCCATAGATGGGCTGCAGGACCATGCTCAGGCACAGCCAGGCTCTCTCTGGGCAAGCTCTTACAGGAAGCAAATTGGGGTTTTGTTGTAAGCATTTGAATAACCAGAATGCTTCCTGTATCAGTGAACATCCTGTAGTCATCCTGAATTTCACTGAAAGCCAAGTGGTGAGGGAGTTAGGTGGAGTTTAAGCTGGGCAACACTAATCTGGGAGCTCTAAGGGAAAGATGTGTAAGTCAATAATTGTCCCAACACAAAAAGTCCTAATCTACAACCAGAGCCCCTAAATCTAATGAATATATAAACATAACAGGAACGGATCCCAGGGCAAGTATCTCTCTCATATCTTGGAATCACCTCCAGACCAAGTCTAGTGAAATCACACATCTTTGATGATATGCTCCAGATCTGGGAGCACATGGATCCAGATCCAGGTGTAATCTCAGTGATTTGGGCTTCAAAAGTAGGTTGAACAAAATCAGTATTCTGAGACATATCTAAACTTCAGAGGAAGCTGAGCTCATGTACTGAACTTGCTATTCTGACCTCCCACCTAACCATGCTTGGTAGCATGGTTAAAATGTATTCCAAGTATCAGTTCTCATTATTTGTTCATTGCTACCTGAGAAGAAATGGAGATGATGTGATTAATAAATAAAATATTGTTATTTAAGGTGCCTGGCATGTGGCAGCTCTAGAGCACACAGCTATTTGTCTATTTAAAGGACAGAACTGATTAAATGGAGCCATGAGGACAGAACTGATTAAATGGAGCCATGAGGACATATGCAAAGATAATGAAAGATTAAATAATAAAAAAGGATATTGAAACTACAGCTGACCAAGGAAATACCTAGTGAGGCCTGAATCTCTTCAGCATATCCTCTGCTAGATACTGCTGTTGTATACATACTACAACAGCCCTGGTGCTTGGAGATCCCCAAGTTAACTGAATGCCAGGGGCTGGCTGAAATCATGGGAGAATGTCTGCGTTCTTCTAATCACTCATTTTGATGGGCTAGAGTCAGCCTCTGAGGCTCCAGTCCTCAAAGACATTTAAGACTCTAATTCACATCCTCTCAGATAGAAATCTGGAGTGTATTCACTTGCGGGATGATAGTGGGTTGTATTAAATACCGAGCTTCAACTAGTAGTCCAGAGACAAAAAACAGCCTCCAATTTTAGCTGGCAATGAGTCAGGCTCCTTGTAATTGATTACATCTATGCACACACAATCATCAGCATGCATGCACACACATTCACACACGCATCGGAATAACAATGTCACTAGCGTTATTCCACATGTATGTCTGGAGTAACACCGATGAAGTTGATGCTGTCACAGCACTATACCCGTGGCAGTGGCTGGGGTCTTGTGCCCTTTGGGGATCCTGCAAGACTGAGGGTCTCATCAGAGGAGGCAAAGCTCAGCTCCAGTGGGCTCCTCCCTGCACCAGGCAGGGATCCTGCGATATTCCACATTTGTGCCACTCACATGGCCAAGAAGCGTTTTACATGCAAAGCAAACACAAGGCACGCAGGGAGGAACTAAAGGCGTAACAGGGGCTGGGGAGGAAAGTTGAACCCTGAATTTTTAGTGTGCCCTCCAAACGTGACCACGCAAACCATGGTCCTAACACAGTTCTGGATGTTGCCAGGGAAGAATAGGATGCTTTAGCCCAGCATGCACAGCCCCATCTCTTGTTCCCTGCCCACCAGGCCCCAGCTACTTCAGGACAGCTCTGTTGTACACAAGTGGGGAAGAAAAAGAATGATAAAAACCTTTAAGCCAAATAAAAAGGGGCATGACTTTTTAATTATAAAAAATAAATAAAGGTTAAGAGAAACACACAGCTGGAGAAAAGGCAGAAAAACACTAATTACCTTTCTTTTTGATTGCTTGGATCAAAGATCACAGCCATTCTTTCTCATATAATGTTTTGTATCCAGCTAAGGTGTGTATCTATCAGCTCTGAAAAAGATTTGCAAAACCATTTTTGAGAAAAAAGGTAACCTTTGACCTGTGTTGCAAGGTCAAATGTTACAGTTTTCAGCTACTCTTTCATTTGGTGGTTTAATTTATTAAAAGGACATTTCAGCATATACCATACATAAGGCAGAACTTAACCGCTGACCTTTTTGTTTGCTCAGATCCAGCACTAGATTTTACTTTTTCCCCCTCTTTTCTCAACTGATATTATCTAAAAGTAAGTATGCAAAAAATTACACTCCTGAACTGATCACAAAACATGCAAAATGCTGATAATTTGATCTGAGACTTCAGAGGCACAGGAGGTCCATGCTGGAAGTCAGGTCAAAGACTAGTCACTGCCTTTTGCAAAATTCAGTTACATTAGCATCTTAGTGGCCCAAATCAAGCATGACACGTTTATGCGAGATCGAAAGTCAGTCCCTTTTAAATAAGAGATCTAACCACAGTGGCCATGTAAAGCAGACTTTGCCGTAATTGTAGAACAGGAAAGATATGTCCAAAAAAATTACGAAAGTTACAGTCTTTGCTTCCAACAGAAATAAGGTGATTTTTATTTCTCATAAAATGGCAATATTTAAAATTCTGATTCAGTTTTGTCTGATCTTTTTAGATTTCTTTTAAATTCATCACGAGAGCATTTGGCACGTCTGCAAAACCATGTGGAAATTAAAGAAGTTGCAATATTAAGGAGGGAAAAGTGCCTCTTGAAAACTAAACTAGTTTTGAGTGCAAGATTCAGAAGTATCTTTGCTGCTGGATTTCAGGTGACTATATATAGAAAAGAAATATTTTACTTGGCTCCCACAGATTGCACACTGGAACCTACCACTCAGTACACAGCCTATTTTATATTCTGCACCCTGGAAAATCAGCTTTTGCACATGCAAGCAGAGGAACTAATTGACTGGTAAATACAAACTTAGGTGTATCAGGCACAAGGAGCCCAAACCCAACAAAGTGTGTTGGGGAAAAACACTGGGTGCATATATAGGGGTTGCTTTATAAATCAACAGCAATGAAAGGCTTTTTTTTCTGGAAAATGAAGACATAGAACAACTATGAGGCACTTGGCTGTAAAGCTTTACATTTACTTTTCTTTGCATCAAAAAAAATTTACTCCTATTGAAATAATGCCCATAGATGCACTCCACATCCTTCCTTCCTTGTGCTGCTTGTAATCTATGAGGTCTGTGTAAACTCTATACCTCTTCTATATCATCCAGCCCAACAGCAATCAGGTCATCTCCATGAATTTAAGCAAACTCTTGGAAGATGTTCCTGATCTCTAAGTGGCAATTCAAGTCCCATGATGCAATTTTGCTATAATAGATTCAATAGACTCAAAACCCATTGGCATCTTTCCATGAATTTAACAGCATAACATAGATATCTGATGGAAAACAGGATTGAAATAAAATGCATATTTTTGGCTGAAGCCTATCCCAACTGAAATCAATATCTAAGTTCCTTGTGATTCACAGGATCTGGATTTCACTGTTGACATTTACATATCCTTCCCTTATATTTCAATCTAGTTACAGAGTAAGCTGCACAGATAAAATTATCAAGTATCTATGGTACTATCCTACCCAAAATCTTTAACAGGAAGCTGTGTGTGCCTGTAAGAAAAGAGCAGAAAATAAAAGATAGTATTTCTGCTAAAAACAAATTAAAAATGATCAGTGTCCTAAATGCACTACACAGCAAAACTATCAAGGAAATAACACACAAATCTGTCTGTGACGCTACCCCAGAAACGGTAAGGATTTTCTAAGTACTTTCACTATTACCAGTGCAATTCCAGTAAAGATCAACAGCCTGTGTTGAAAAAAAAACAAGACCTAGTGGTTAAAGCAGAAGACTGGACAGTGGGACTCCAGGGCCTGGACCTCTCCTGGATCATCATCTTGCCATATGGCCCTGGTCAAGTCCGTGGGAGCCCTGAAGGACCAGATTTATTATTGGTTTGCTTTGGTCTGAAAAACGCAGAAGGACTGTGAAGGTCACACTCAGGAAACTTCAATAATACATGCCTGGATAACAGAAAAAAGCCCAAAATGATGACATGCATTGAATGAGCCTATACTAAATGTGTGGATGTAGTAGAGAGCAATCATTTTCTGAAGTCCCTACAGGGATGTTTTAAAGTCCTTAAGTAGTTTAGATCTCAAACTACCAAAGGCATGAAGTACTGAGCTCACCTAGGCACTCTAAAAAATACTAATAGGCAACAATTTAAGTTACCAGCCTAAAACCGTTAAACTTATAAATGCCAGTCAGTGTTGCAGTCCTCATCTCTAAAAATAAGGTCATAAGTATTTCTATTAGGAAATTGAGCCAACATAGGTAACAACATTTTGGAGACAGTGGCCTGTTCTGAGTTTGCTGTGTGGCATCTAAAGTCAGGAGACTAAGGAGCATCCCTCAGCCCTGGATGCCTTGTCCTGGGAGATGCTGGGGTATCACTTGTGAGAAGCTTCACAGATGTTCTCTCCACTGATTGTGCAAGAAGTCTGGGACTGGTATCCCCAGACAGTTGGTAGCCTGAATAACTTCTTTTCGACAAGCAACCCTTTGCTTTTGTTTATTCATACATTATCTTCGGACAGAAGTTCTTACTCCACAGTTCCCTCCAACCAAGTCCTCCTCAGCAACGCAAAGCAAAGTGACCAGTTACAAGGAAAGGGAAACAAAGCAGTCTGCAGCAGTGGAGATAGGTGAAATGTGTGCTGCTCTCCCTGTGCTACTTGCTGCACACAGAGCTGTTGGGTACCTGTCCTAGTTTGCCATGCTTCACTTCAGCTTGTTACACAAGTGGCCACAGTCTTGTAAATCAGTAATAAGTTGCACCTGAACCTGTAAGTGATTAGCAAAAAACCATTACACTTCCATGGCCAGAGGACTTTCACACAGTTAATCAGTTAAAAGAATTGGGTGTTAACTGGTTGTTTAGTTCCCTGGAAAACCAGTTTACTGAGACCCTGTAGCAAGAGGACTGAAATCTGAAGTGCAAGGAATATATGGGAGAATTATATATCTTACAATTCACATACTCTCCTGGAGAAAGAGGTACGAAATGTTGCCCTAAAATGAGCTGAATGGAGGACTTCTAAGGCTGAGCTGGTGCCATTTGTGCTTTCAGTTATTTAATCCATTTGATCCTTGTTTGAGTCTATTGGAAATCAGTAAGTTAACTTTTCTAGGCACCTTCTTCATGAACCAGGAAGCTGGGGTTCTGTGGCACTCTTGCAGGACACACATGCATGAGCTTTCTCATTCTGGGCTGTTGGCTCAAACAGCAAAAGAAAGAGCAATTTTTGCTCCAGAGTGTGATTTCCTGTTTGTTTGGTAGATTTCAGTATTTAGTCATCAATTTTTTTATCAGAAGATTCTAAGGTAGGTGCAAACCCTGCCTACACATTGATTGGAGGAGGAAGCCACATCAGCTGGCGAGCAGGAAAGTGCACCTTCAGGCACAATTTCATGCCCTTTCACTCTTGCCCCCTTAGGCTTCAGCATATCACTGTGAGAAGCCCTTGGAGCCCATATGTAGGCTCAGTCCCTCTGGTACAAAAACCCTAATTTGGAGAAGCTGCATCTTAGTCACTGCATAAGTACAATGGGAAGAGGCATGCCATCAAACTGGGGTGTTTCTTTAAATCTTATTCTCAGAACCTTCTTTCTGCCTGGCCCACTGTACTGCACATACTAAAAGTGAACACATTCAGGGTGGCACCCAGTGCCAGGCATTGCCAATCTCATTCACGGGTTACCTGACAAAGAAACTGGCTCTGAATATTAACATTGACACTGCTGGGAACCACATGAATAGGAAGCAAAAACTCTTGTATTATTAAATTTGCTAAGATGATGATAAATATCCTGTTTATTTACTAGATAAACCCTTTAAATCTGGTTAGTCACTACATGTAAGGCATAAAGGAACTGCAACAATATGTGCAGTTCTTTTATGAGTGTCAGCAGCTGCTCTGGGATGTGTACCTTGAAAGTGGAAAACTAGATCAGCCTGGGTGTCATGAGGAACTCCAGGCCACCGTGGATTCGGTTTGTAGTAGCTTTCCATAACAAAGTCTTTTTTTAACTGACTTTCTTTCTGCTCACATATATTTAGATATGACTTTCATTCTGCAGTGCTTGGATGCCAGATAGTTTTGGCTGAAATTGCAAGGGAAGGGACACGTGTTTGAGTCATGCAGTTGGCTCTCTCTAGTTGATAGGTAGTGAGTTACTGAGAAGAGACGAAGCTTGTATTTAATTTTAGTTAACCAACTGAAATATCCCAAGTAGAATATGTACATAATAAATAAATATACAGAACATATACCAGAAGGGGAAGGAGTTCATCTTCTTAAACCACATTACTTGGCTAAACCAATACAGGAACATTAGGCTGATGTACTGAAGCTGAAGAAAGTCTTCATTTTGCCACTCCTGACTCTTGATTTAACTCTGCAGCAGCTGCTGCTGCAAAGTACAGGGGTGAACTGTTTGCATATTCACTTATGTGTGCACGGTGTGGACCTTATGAATTTGCTACATAAATGCTGAGATAAGCAGTGGCATTTGGCATTAAGACATATTTCTTTTAGATTAGAAACAGCAAAACCAAAGGAGGTTGGTGATGACTTCCTACAGTACCTTGCACCTCAGGGCTTAAAAGCTAATGAAATTGATAATAGATACCACAATGCCTCTAAAATAGGAACTGCCGTCAGGAAAAGCACACAAGCAGTGGCACTATTTATTCACATGTCGCTTTGCAGTTTCATCATTCTCTTAGACTTAACCTATTTACTAAGAGGAGATATGAGTCATTCAGCAAAATTCTTCAATAAAGAAGAGAAAGAGAATAAATGGGAGAAAGCTGTTTTTTTACAGGAAATAATTTGGGGGTAGGAACTGAAGAAGAGTTACAGCATGTTCAGGATTAGCTGAAAGAAACAAGAATAGGCAACGCTGCTGCTTCTTTATTTCTGTCACAAAGGAGCTACCAGAACAAATATTTAATTGAGGGGAAACAAACCATTTAACAAGTATTTAATTAAGGTGAAACAAACCATATTACCCTTCCCTTTAGGCAGTTTTGCAGGGGATGAACAGTCCATAATATAATCTATTTTCCTCCCTTGAGCACTAGCGCTTATGTCTAATAATCCACAAAACTATTTATTGGCTCTAACTCTCTGGCATCTTATCTTCTGCTGTGTCTTAACTTTGCAAGCATCCCCACTGAAGGGCTTGTGCATTCTTGCAGAATCTGAGCCTCTCCAGCAAACTGGGTTTCCCTCTGAACATGTCTGAACTGAATTTTGAGCCTGGTTCTCAGGAGAAAACAGCCAGCAGAAAATCACTGTCCAAGGTAACAAGGGAGACAGATACACGAGTGCCTATGAACAATTCTGCCAGACAACCAAACTCTCCTCTGGAACCAGTATGCAAATAACCTTCTGCTTGCAATTACTCTGCTTTCACAAACAACTTTGGAACGACGAGTGTGAAGAAGGCATATGTTTCTTATGTGCTTTATTTTAAAGAGGACTATGGGCAGTAGGCACACTGTTCCTAGTGAAAAACACATGAAATCACTTTTGTACACAGACTATTTTTCTATCATGACTCCACATCCTTCAGCAAATGAATGTTTGGGGTAAGATTCATCCCCCCCTTTCTGCTAGGCGTTGAATGGTCAGCACTGTTTTAGGAGCCCTGGTTGCCTCCACAGGCAATGGGAAGCAATGGGCACCACTAGAGAGGTCTGCGGGTCTTGGCAATGGGAGTCCAGGACAGCCTAGCCCTAACTTTGGGGCTACAGTTATGAGTCCCAATTTAGCTGGAAAGAATCCAGACCATTAAATATTTAAGTGGTTATTGACAGAGTGTTATAATTCACATATAACAATGTCAAGGAGGTGCCACATACAAGATATTCTGTGTCTGCCCACATCCATCTGTTAACTTTTATTTTGCACTTTGGCTGCCAGTCCTCTGAGGCAGGAACTGCTTTTTTTTTCCCCTTTGGAGTCAACACAGCATCTGCCACAACAGAGTTCTCATTTATGCAGGGTTTCTAACAGAAAATAATGTAGTAATGAAAGTAATACACAATACTATGGAGTATATGTACAAATCGGAGACCATTATGAACAGACAGAGCAAACTAATTGTAAGAGACACCTGTAACTACAAAAAGCAGTGCAAAAGACTATGGGCTCAGATATTGCAATGGACTTTGCATCTCGCCTCAAAAAGGCCAGGAACGTCTGACAGTAAATAGCTTGAGAGAATAAGAAAAAGGTATATGCATCAACCAAGGACTTCAAACTTTCAATCTGAGTCAATGGCACAAACGAGAAAACTACTGTTCTCCAAAAGACAAAAAGATAAAAGAAAAAGAAAGAAATAAAAGGATTTCATTACCAGACATAGAACTGAGCTCCTTGATGTCCAATAGCTGCCGAGGTGACTATCTTTAGCTGAAGTGCAGCTGGCGCTATTGAAGTTGGGCAATTCCCAACCTCACCACAACAGCAATAACCTACATTTGTTCAAAAATTAGTCCTCAATTATTTCCAGACCTCACATCCCAATTCCAGATCAAGACATAGGAACAACCACCCAAAGAGACTGCCCCAAGGAATCCTTCCCGGGATTTAATGATGAGCCATCCCAAATTTTCCAACTGTGAGGTCTGAGAGCTGTGTGTATCCCCATGCAACCCAAGCAGGAGGTGAAATATTATGCTCCTTGCAGTGTCTCAAGGGCATGCTGCAAGACACTGTAAGTACCTGGAAAGACCATTCTAATCACTCCCAAGTTCTCATCAGCTGTATGACAACGTTCTTTCTCCTACACAAGTTTGCACAGACAGCTCACAGGCTCTGCATTTGTAGTTCATATTGAACCTATTACTTTGCATTTAACCATCCGTTGCTACACTTCCTGGGTTAATTCCAACCAAACAACGAAGGCTTTGGAACCACATCATGATAAAACACCCTCTTGCCTAAAATAAAGATAAATCTTGCTTATGTTTGATATGATCTCATCTGACTACAGAACACATTCGGAAGCAACTGGCAGGCCATCTGCTCTGAACACAGACTGAATGGGAATACTCTTTGTCCTGAAGTTGGGGAACTAGCCACAGACAGCTGGAAGACACAGCAGTAGCAAAGCTAAAGGCCAAGATCACAGTAACTCTTTCTGAGTGGTCCTGGAAGGAGAGTGACTGCCAACAGCAATGAAATGCCACACCTAACACCACACAGCATAATGAAACCGTATAAAGCCACCAGACACCTTCCACAAGGGCAGATTTTGGTAGATAACTCTCAACTAAATCACTGTGAATTATACATCTAGCCATTTTGTAAAAAAACAAATACACAAAGAGAGAAGCATGCATCACCTCTCAGAATCTGGCCTAGGCTGTACCCAAAGTTTCCTAACAGATGAGATGGTACAAGTGCTTGGGAACACCAATAGAGGATGTCCTGTGATAGGAACTGGGGGTTGTCCTTTAGGATACTGATTACAAATGGGACGATTTTTGCAGTAGTAAAGGCTGATTCATGGGAGGGGATGTAATGCTGACTCCTATCACACTCTTTGCAGCATTGTCATGGTTTGAGCATGTTTTGAGGGTGTTTTTTGTTCAAGGTTTTTTTTTTCCAGCCAGGTGGGAGGGGAGTCCGGGAGGAAGGAGAGACAGGACACCTGACCCAGGCTAGTCAATGAGGTATTCCATACCATAGCACGTGATGCCCAGGAGGCATACTGGGAAAGAGAAGGCTGGAGGGGGGAGCTGTGGAGGAAAATGGAGGAAGGAGCACATGGTGCTCGGCCGGGCAGGGTGGAGTGAGTTATGGGTCGGTGGCTGGTGGGGTGTTGTATTCTTTTAACTTGCTGTTTGCTGTATCATTATTATTTGTAGTAGTAAATGGCAGTAGGGGTTTTGTGTTATGCCTTAGCAATTAAACCGTTCTTATCTCAATCCGTGGGGGCTACATTCTTTGGATTTTCCTTCCGAACTCTCCGGGAGTAGGGGGACTTGGTTTAAACTACGACAAGCATCATCACGAGGAAGGCTCACAGTGTGTCTGTGCAACACCATGTGACTTCACCATCACCACTATCATGGAGCGATGCTGCACAACACTCCTATATTCTCTAGGGAACAGCTCTGATGGCTGACTACCACCAGCTGCTATGCTTTGCTCAATGTGTAGTTGAAGGACAGTGATGATGGCCATGGTGAGGAGAAATCCAGCTGAAGCAACAGGACAGCTGTCCATCCTAACCTGTCCTCCCCCATAAACTATGAGTACTGGCTCTGAGCTGTAGTATGTGCTGCAGAGCCTGTCCCAGCCAGCACTGGTTCCTCAGCACTGCCGGACTGCCTGGCAGCAACTGCATCTGACACACTGGAATTACCTGCTGGCCACAATATTGCTGAGCCCAGCAGCAGCAAAACAGGCTGGTGCCTGGTAAAGGGGAAGGAATATTCTAGGTACTACAAAAATGCCACCTAAAAATGAAAGTAATTTACTGTTGGGAAAGAATAAACTACCCCAGAAGCTTTCCTTTTTCTGCTAAGAAGGTAAAAATGTGCTTGAGTTTAAGCAGGTGGCTAAGCCATAGTGATTTCAGAGCAGGTTTATGCTGCAGTGAGTGCTAGGAGAGGGCTGAAGGAGCATCATGGAACTAAAAACCTCCCCATTGTGAGCTGGGAGCAACCATTAACATTGGAAGAGTCCCATCAAGCAGAGATCAGTTATGCCTCACGGCCAAGCCAGCAGCCAAGATCGCTGTGGGGCCCATCAACACAGAAAGTGAGGGGGGAACACAATCCACCCTGGCTATGCCACAGGTCACACAAGAGGGCTTTCCTCTCAGTGGGTCCCCTCGACATGACTGAAATCAACCCTAAAAATAAGAGCACAGTTTATATTTGGGCTGGAATTCACCACTGTTAATAGCAATAGCTAGCAGAGTCTCCAGAGAGAATTTGGTCACTGTGATCCTGGTGGAGATCTGAAGGATGATCGGAATACAGATGGCTGCAGTTGGCCACAAAGAGGCAATTTGTACAGTTCAAGGCAGCGATCGTCTCCAGTAGGAACTCTTGCCCCTCTCACCATTTGTGATAGGTACCCCCAAAACATCCCCTAGTTGCATTTCTCCATGTGCAACATACTAGTCTGGTCCTGCCACTGCACTGGGGCAGCATCAGAAGGGGGACAGAGAGCAATGTGAGAGTGGCTGGTTTGGGTTGGGCTTCTTTCTTATTTTTTGTGGATTAAGAAATGTCATCTGCATCCAGCTGTTAGTATTCTGGAAATCTGCTGGGTTTTGTTTTCCTCATGGGCTCAGTGTGGCTGATGCTCCAGCTGCAAAACTCTTGGCAGCCACTGAGCCTGCTTAAAGCAACTGTACATGAAAAGCCACGTTCTGGCTAGCACCTCCTCTCCTGGGAGCACCCAGGGGCTCCCCTTGGGCAGCCTCCTCATTGCCATAATGGGAATGCTGCTTAACTCCATCACAACCACATCAGATGAGAGTGCACATCAGAACTGCACAAATAAGTATCTACATCAAATGATGTGGCAAAGAATATATTTTAGTTGCAGCCAACAGAATCCTGACCCTGACTTCTGAATGCTTGGCAGTGCTCACACTGTGAACTGCAGCATAATAAATATACTGTGAATTGATAAACTTCCAAAACACTACAGCATTGCTATAGTGTTTTCTATATATTTCCTGCCTTTTTGCAGTTTGTTTTTTTTAAATCCCATATTGTCATATCCTTGTTTTGTATAAAAAGACCATGATTCAGCAACAGGGCAGGTATACATGAAAGAGGGTAATGCCTTTTACCCTTGCACCTTTTCCTTCCAGTATGCTTCTCCCATGCCCATTTCAACTGCTTGCTCTCTCTCAAAGCCACAACAATCCTCTCTTCTTTCCCTTTACCCATAGCAGACACCCCTGCTAGAGGTGGAGAACAGGCAGATCCAGAGTGCCTACAAGAGAGACTGCAGTGTCTTAGGAGGAGGTGGGGGCTTGCTGAGACTGATTTTCAAGGAACAAACTTTGAATGAGGTGTGCATTGTACACGTGAAAAGGCAAAGTTAAGTGATAGGGTTTTATTATTTAAATAATTCTTCCATTTGACAGCTGAAGCCCAACCCCCCCCATTTCCATCCACACAATTCTAATCCCGTGCTCAGTTACTCAGTGACATGGACCATTACTGAATAGTCAAGTAAATCAAACCACTACTAAATGTAGCCTGCTCATGTAATTGCCCTTTATGTTTCTTTCCCTCCCAAGCAATAATGGAAGCCACGTCAGGTGATTAATAACCCATAATAATTATATTTACCAAGTAAGCTATAAAAGAAAGTGTAAGTGACACAAAAGCATATTTGCTGCAGCAGAGGTGTTCAGTGGTGTGCCAGGGGAAGTGCTTCACTGGCAGGGTTAGGACAGGCCCTGGAGGCAGTGATGCAGTGCAGGGCTGTGCTCCTGCCACCCTGCCTCTGTGTGCCCAAAGCTCCAGGGGAAAGGGCTAGACAGAAATCCTCTTTTGGGAATCCCTAACTCCTGCAAAATGATGAGCACATTGTAGCGGAAGTTAAACAAAGAAGAAAATACTTCATGTGAGCTGCTTGTACAGTCACTAAACCAGTAGAGAGGGGAATACTTTAATTTCCCTTTTATCCGGAAAGAAAAACAACCTAAAAACAAAATAAAAATAACCCTATTACCTCTTTTAAGGGTTGGAAAAAACCTGTCTGAGAAGGGAGATAGTTGAAAACACCTCATTGAAGTGTGTGCTGTTTTCCATCCCCCATAAGCAGGCCTTAGTGTGTCTTTTACCACGGCTGGCCTGGATGCAGTGGGAGAGACGGGGCGAGGAGCAAGAGGACGTGAAGTTTGCTGTGCTGTCCAGAAGATGAAAACACTACTGCTGTTTATAGAGGGAAACCCAATTCGTCAGCCCAAATGAATTCCTGTGCTAATCCATGCAAGCTTCATGTTTTCCACCAGCCCCAGCCACTGTAAAGACTATCTTTAGGAGGCACAGTGTGTTTGGAAAGGAGCAGCTGGAAAGAGGGGACATTTATGCCAGCTTGGAAGGCGTTCTGGTATGGAAAAAGAGGAATGCTCTCTTGGGTCTCCCCACAAAATTAAAGCATCTTCATCCAGAGTAAAATGATGCCAAGCACAACAAACAAAAGCGGCTTTCCCCAACTCTCCTGGGCAGCCTCACTCCAGGGTTCACAATGGTTTCCATAGAACTTGTTTTGCTATCATAACAAATTCAATCTATCCAGGCGTGATGGTGCGCACTGTTTTCTAAAGACAAAAAATTAATTTCCTTGCTTATACATCTGCCAAAACATTTTTGTCCAGGTGCCACAGACAGGGACTCCCCAGATAACCAGTGCATCTGCTTCTTGGCTGAATGCAGCGTGAAGAAAAAAATCCTCGAGAGGTTTTGGTCTGTGTGGCACTATGCGAGTTACCTCTGCTACAGTGGCTGGGGGAGAGGCTGCCCTCAGCTAATCACTCTCGTTCCTCAGCCTCTGATCCTCCCAAACTGAGCTGGCCTCAGCACAGTGTGCCTGTGTGCGGCAACGCAAGCTTCCTGTAATAAACCAGCCATCAACTGTGTGCATCTCTTGTTGCATACACAGAAGGAAACGAATGTCTTGTTATATTGACCACAATCTGTTGAAATGCTAGTAAATATTACAGTCTAGCTGTGATTAAGGGCTAGATTATTTGCATGGCCCGATAGCTGCACTGGAATGTCACATGCAGGAGAGGTTTCATCCAGCCTTTCCACAGAGACACTCACGCTCAGCACTGTGTTTTGAAAGGCAGAGATGCTTTTTGGAATGACAGGAAAAGCTGGAGGAGATTTAATGTCAACTAAGACCATTACCAGAACAGCCTGAACTTCTGGCAATTCTTAATCTAGATCTAAAACTTGCACTAGCTTTAAAGATGGGAAGAGCTATGAAATATAGCCAAGTATAAAACACATAGATATTAATTTCTAAGATAGACATAACAGTTTAGTGTGCTTTTTACTTTAATAATAGACTATAACATTTATACTGAGCTCAAATTTGTATTAAAATCAATGGCACTTTTTTAGAAAGGAAACATATCTTAAGCTATTTGAAGACATGAAGCTGCAGGATGACCTCAGGAGAAGAGTTCTCAGCCTACCTAGCTGAAAATCTCACCCTAGGGTTTGCCTGCTGGAAATCAAGATCTTAGGGTGCTTTCCAGGCAAGAAGACAGCATCGCTTTTAAAGCAAATGAAAATGTGTGAAGGAGAAACCAGACAAGAAAAATTTTAATGTAATTTTAAGAAAAAAGACCCACAAAACACAATGTAATTAAAAAATGCAGCTGCTAAAAGTCCTCCTTTGATTTGCCTCACCTCTGGTTTAAACCAAGTCAGTCTGTTCACTGTACCTACCCAATGCCTAGAGTGGCCAGTGTTTGTAGACTATTGCCAGCCTTTGCAAACATTAATTAGTACAAAATTATAATTACTTCCCACCCAGTAACTTGAATTGAGGGACTTCCCCAAGTCCTAAGGACAGGTTCCTCGGTTGGTGACCATTTATCTACAGAAATGCTGGGCCTTATTTTTACATGGCTTTGACAGACCCATGAAACACAAGGTTTAAGCACAGGTACAGCACTGCCCTGAGTGCCCCCTGCAGTACCTCTTCCCCTGAAAAGCAGCAGCCAAAGGCACTGCCTGGGGGCAAGCTGAGTGTACCAGAAACACACAGAGCATCTTAAGGCAGGTGCCTCTCAAAGTCAGGACCTCCACACTTTCAGAGAACAGCCCTGCTACCTCCTGCTAAGAATCAGAAACCCAAGTGGCTGATGAAGACCCAGCATGAGCACCAGGAGGTATTTGATCATAAAGGGATTGCAATGTCTGATACATCATCCTGCTTCCCCTGGCCTTGTGGCTACAGTCTCCTGGAACCAAGCTCTTACAAAATAACCAATGCTGTATTGCTCATAATGACAGATATTTAGCCCAGGGAGGTTTAACTGTCACAATACTTTCACCATTGACTCCCATACTTCTGAAGTGGCTCCCCCTTCATTTAGTCATTCTCACTCTTTCCAAAGAAACTTAGAAACCACCTAAATAAACCAGCACCCATTGAGACACTGCAAATGTCATAAGAGTCATTCATGTGTCTCACTATTTGTCCTACATTTGACTCAATTCATTCACAGATGATGAGGTCATACATCATTAAAAAACCAAACCAAACCACACCACAATTCGGGAATCTTTGACTGGACTCCTCTGGCATAGATGATCAAGAAGGAATGATTGTAAACTCACGCTCCTCTAATTTACTGCTGCTTTCGCCCCAGCCCAGATTATTTTTTGTGCATTAAAAGGGAAGGTTCAGGGTCCTTGCAAAAAGGCAGAGCAAGTCAACACATAAGCATTGAAAAAGGATTAAGCTGTGCTGTCACTTTGCTGTGACATCATCTGGCTCCTTCTTCAGGGCCTCAAGGTTTCCTGGTCATGCAGTGTGCATTGCCTGCGTGCACAGGCAGGTCTGGCACGCAACCACCGCACTGCCAGCACCCTCCCACCACCCGTCATTCAAAACATGCCCAGATGCACAGCTGGGTGGAAGCAAGGGACAGTCCGCTTTGACCTTTACTTCCACACCTGACAATTATCCACGCGGAAACATTCTCCCTTGGATGCAAACCTATCACTCACTCCAGCGTCCACAGGCAGAAGTCAATAGCACTGTTCTCACTACTTCTAGTTCAACTATGGTTTCACGCTAACAAAACTGTGTTTGTTCAGCTGAGGGCAGAGTTCAGCCTGTTTTGGAGGACAAAGTTTCCAAATTAAAAACCCACAAAAGGACACGGCACGATTAAAATGGGAACTGTGTGGATTAGGAGAACCTGCGGGAAGATGGAGAGTATTAGACCAGTTTCTCACTGAGTGAAATAGTGTTGCCCTGCTGAGTCACACAGACATCACTGTTGAAGCCCTTTGATCCTCAGTGGTTTTTCACTAGTTAATTGTAGGTGAAGATTTAACTCTTTTATACCTAACACTGGTTAAATCCAACTCAAGACCAAGTTTTCAAAGTCACTGCTATCAGGCCATTAGTCATTCCAGTACAGAGAGATCAGAGTTTTAATTGCCAAACAGACTGTAGCATTTCTAGTAGATGTGCACCTAAACTGGAGAACGTGAATGTTTGCAAAGTTGGAAGTACTTGCATTTAGGGCTTTTTATGCAGACCCCTTTCAGAGAGAGGATCCATCTGTGAAATTCACAGCTGGATGTATGCCCAGATTTCTGCGCTTCCCAAATTAAAGCATGGGGACTTGGAGTGATGACTCAGACACAACTGCATTGTTTATACATTTTAGGTTGGCTTTTACCTTCCTCTGGTTTCTTCTTGGTAAATACAGAAGAAAATACATTACAGAATGAGGAAAAAGTGTGAAAGCAGCAGCTGGTTGAAAATTCAAACTCAGAGCTAATATAGTGGGAAGGGAGTTCTGTGGTCTTCAAGTATTTGCTGCTCTCTCCCCCTGTCTCTGACTCTCCTATTGGCGCGACTACAGATGTGCTGCTTGTTTTTCAAATCAGAGAAGTAGGAATGACCTATTAGGTCATTTAGTACCTCTCACAGCCAGTGCAGGATTGTCTTCGTGTACATTTGTCCAGTCTGCTTTTAAAATTCCTCCAAAAACATACTGCATCCAAATTAGAGCTCAGAAGTCTCTTGGAACTGGTGAGTAAGCAGCACTGCAAAATGACTGCGGAGCATAAGGCTATACAAGCTTCTGCTGGACAGAAAAGCTCTCACTACTTAGAGTTCTCATAAGAATACTAACTTTGATGAGAAATTCATCATCATTTTTTTTAATTTAAAAGTGGCCAAGAATTTATTATTATTATTATTAATAATAATAATATTTTCATAAGAAACAAAGTTGGAAAAGCAAGAAGAAGAAAAATGGATTTTAAATCAATCACCTATAGGTCTTCATACTTGTGAGAGAAAAGATCTATAGAGACAACATGTCCCCATTAATTACCTGTGCTGCTTGGAAGGTTGTGGGCTTAACTGGAAAAGTTCTGCTTGTGTGAATAATGCTGAGAATCCAGCCATTTTTCTATAGTGGAAGACTTTCTAACTGACTTTCAGTTTGCACCATAACCAGACTGTACATCTTTAAGATGGCTATCCTTGCCAAGCATTTTATTTCACAATAGTTAGAGAAATGTCCAGATGTTGTCCAAACTTTTCAAAGCAGCAGGGCTCTTTTGCAGCTGCTCCCAAGATTTCAGAAGTGCAGTTCAAAAACGGCCCAAGATGCCTTTTCACTGCCCACTGCAGGAGGAGCCGAATCCTCCCAGTGTATTACATTGATCTTTAAGGGGAGAAAAGACTCCTACCCTTTTCCCACATTTGCACATCCTTAGCACTAACACAGGTTTGTAACAAATCAAACTGTGAGGAGCAGCAATGCCAAACCCAAGCGTTCAGCATTCATGACTCAGGCCTCTAATAATTATGAGATTGGTTTTAAAATCATGCAATCAATCCCCCACCCCCTTAACTTGCATAATTTTTGTCTGCCTGGAATTTGAAAGACCGAAACAACAAGGTTCATGTTTTTAATGGTTTGGGTTTTCTTGGACCAGACTTGAAAAGATCACTAAAAAAAAGTAACTCATGTATTTTGTAGCAGTCACCTGCACATGGACTCTTAAGTCACTATAAATATTCCAAGACTCACACTGAAACTGCAAAGAATTAGCAAAAGCTTCAAGCTGCCAGTTCACTGGTTATACTTACTCAATTACATCATGCGTATTTTAAAGGGGAGATAACAGGATAAACTGGGAGGACAAAGACGTACTTGGATACATGTTCCTTATGTAGTTTGAGGGAGGCTACAACTCCCCTCAGCAAAGTTTCTTTCTAGTCAGTGAATTCAGCCCATTGCATCACCTTTGCTGGAAGTTACTAACACTAGGATTCATTCTGAGATGGTCAACATCCAAAGCAAGCAGGCTAAGCTTGTGCAGTTATTGCCCATGTGAAAACCCCTTCTATCACACAAGCTGGAGCTACCCCCACAAGTTTAGCCAGACTAGCAGCACTGGCATTGCTGATGGAAACCCTCCTTCCAATGCAGACGCAGTCATCCCAGTACAAAAGCCTTTCAGTGAAACAGCCGGTGGTGGTTCCCTGACTTGGCATAAGCTGTGCTGATTCCAGTGTTTTTACACCAACAGAGCTGTGTCTATACAAGGGCTTTTACCATATTAGCTGTGTTAGCAAAATAACATAAAAAAAAGAAATCAACCACCTTAACCATTACAGTTATGTGGTACGCTCCTCAAGTGTGAAATAAGCCTTGTTAAAGGTTTACAGAGAGCACTTCTCTGGTTCATTGTGAAATGGTGAATTTAGCACTAGAAGGAGTTAACCCCCTTTTCCTGCTTTGCACAGTTCTGTTATAAGCCATTTCCTATCTGCACACTTCTTGCTTCTCATCTCCAAAGCCTGCATTTTCAGAAGATGTTGTCAAAACAGTTATGGTTTTGACTGGACTGAAAGAACTTCTGCATAAAGTACCCAGTGTCACCCTTACCTGCCAGGATGACCACTGACTCCTTTTCCTTACATCCTGCACTTGCTTATACAGCAGCTTTGCTCTGTCTCCAGTCTTTGCCCTAAGAAATGATGGTGTTCTTACTAAGGTGTTCCTTTTCTCAGCATGGCCAGTGCTGCCCCAGCTCCTGCACATCTGGACAACAGCTTCACACACCTTTGGTACCCTCACCTCTGCATGAGGGATGCAGCTGAGGAGACCTAGCAGCCTAGGATCCCCCCAGGCAAGTTACAGTTTTAGCAGTTGACTTTTTTCAACAGCTGTTGCAAGTCACTTAAAGGCTCTATGCCCTACTTCACCCATGTGTAAGAGCTGGGGAATAGCCTGTCTGCTTCTTTCTGCAGTGGGATTATTTTAATTCACTACCATTTCTCTGCACTGGAGGAATAGTGTCACTGGACTGAAAAATGTTATTGTTTTTATCCCTTTAAATTGAAAGTGGATTGAAGGAATAAAAGTAAATGTATGGTCTATTTTGGCAGATGTCCTCCAACACATGGGTGTCTATGGTCTTCTTTATAAGAGCTGTCTGCTGTCTGTGATTCAGACCGCCTAAGGAATGCCATGAGCATGGAGTAAATGGACAGCAAGTCTGGGAAAGGACTTTATTGTGGTTTAGAAGCTTTCAACTCCCAACTCCATGAACAAGTTCTTTATTTTAAGTAACTCTTTGCCAGTATTTCAAAACTATCACTGAAAAGTGCTTGATGCCTTCTGAAAACTGAGCGCTTTCTGCTGATAACAGTCCACTGGCGTAGCCTTCAAACAGTGGCATGCCTTCCACCAGCAAATGGCTAGAACTGGGGATTACTGACTTGGAGCATCAGTTCATGGTGAGACCCAGCCCACTGAGGCACCACGTACCCATCCTGCAGTGTCAGTTCTTGGCAGCTGTGCCCGTGGTCTCTTAATGGAGTCTGCATGTTCTTTTGAACAGGAAACGCTTTGTAACACAACTTGCCTGTGGGCACTTACTCCACCAATTAAAGATTCCTGAGCTCGAGAACAAAGAGGTGCCAGTGGAACTATGGTTTTAATCACTTGATTCATTTTCTTCCTTCCTCCACTGATTTCTTTTTCTCGCTTTGTTTTGGTTTGCATGTTTTTAGGCAGCAGGACAGGCGCTCAGAAACACTGCTGGGGAAAGCAGTCTTGAAAAGGGGCTGGATGCATCTGAGGTTTTGAACAGTAAATTGTTTCTAGAGGTGAAGAACAGCAGATGCCAGCCTGCCATAGCAATAAAAATACTTACTTCTCATTCAGGTATACAGGTGCTTTTATTTCTGAGAATCCATGGGAGTTTTAGTAACACAAATGAATTAAATGCTGAACTGTACTAGCAATAACAATATACTTTTACTAATGGTAAACTGAGGTACAGGGAAGTTAAATACTCTGCTCAGGCACAACCCAGGAGACCTTCCTCCTGATACACAGCTCTTCCAGCTTCTTGCCAATACACTACAGGTTTTTGGGAGCAGAACCACCTTTTTTTCTCTTTAAATACTGCCTCTAGAAAAGCAAGACTCTGACCTATGACAGGGCAGTCAGATCCTAACGCAACACAAACCTACAATAGCAGTGATCCAAAAATAAAGCATGGAGTGCTGTAAGGTCCCAGTAGAGAAAAGAAAATCTGGAATAATATGAGTCAGAGCTTCGAGAATGACTCTGATGAATACAGAGATTTGCTAGAGCATTTGAGCAAAATGCTGTAGAGAACGTATGTGCTTCACTCTTAGTCAAACTCTGCCTGCGCAGAAATGACCACACCTTCTATGGAAAGCAGTTCTAATTAAAAACAGAGCACGGCTCTTTTTGATGTAAAGTATTGCTCTAACTGAACCACAGCTCGTTTGCAACATTCAAATTCACTCCTGTCTAAAAAGCCAGGAAAGAGGAACATCCCCCTCCCCCCCTTCCCTGTATTGCTGGTTTACTTTGCACGGACACATGATGATAACAACTACAAACCAAACTAAAACATGCTCTTAAGCCACCATCTTCTGTGCATTCTGGGGACGAAATCAACCCAGTGTTAAGAGAGAAACGTGGCTTCTCTATGGCCAGGGTGAGGCCAGACCCCTGGCCCCTGCCAGTGCTGCTCCACTGCTCAATGCACTGAGGGCTTCAAACTGCACCATAATGCAGCCAAGGCTCCCCGGCACAGGGAAATCCCCAGCTGGCAGCAAGCTGACAGAGCTGGCTTCGTGCCATCCCCTCCTCCATCCGCTGTGCAGGGGCTGCGAAGGGTGAGCAGGATGCTCACAATGTGCTAGCACCCAAGCCAAAGCCACGAGGACCACGCTGGCTGCGAGGGGGAGGTCTGTGTCCTGCCTTTCCTCCTGGCTGTACTGACCCTCTCCTGTCATGCACACACGCACGCTGGTCTCCGCAGGGAACACGCAGGACCAGCACGGGTGAATGGGGAGGGCAGCAAGAGACCAAAGCCGGCAGGAAAGAGCTCAGCCCCGACTGCTGCTTACTCAAGGCTGACACAGTAGCTTTGATTCTTGGGTCCCCAGGAGACCCGGGGTTTCCTGGAGGTACACCCTGCTCAGGCTTGTGCCTAACAGCTACTGGCCTAAGGAGAAAAGAGCTGGTCAGAAAAGAAAGATTCTTCCTGAACATGGAGGAAAGAAGAGATTGAATTTCACTTTACACCACTCTGGGGACACACTCTGGATTTTCTTGTTGTTGAATGAAAGAACATACAAAAAATAATATAGGGACCTAGCTCAGTCCAAATGGTCTGGGATGAGGCCCACGGTTAGGGCAACAGCTGCTGCAACAAGCAGAACTGCAGAAATTAACACACGGCTCTTAGTTAAGGTGATTGAAAGCAATGGGTGATTTATGAGCATCATGCTGGGCACCCTGCAGATCCATTTCCTAAAGAACTATCTGCTGTGTCTGACATTTTCTGTGAAATACACGAGTGTACTATGAAGCATCTCTGCTGATCGGCAGACTGATAAACCACTACACAAGCAGCTGCCTTGCTTTCCTCCTCCCCATTAAAGACTGCTGGTGCACCAAAAATAATTTAGAGCTGCTGTACCAAGCAGACAGTTTTGAGTGTCAGATGTGGTTAGTTACTGTTTGAATAATGATGGTCGGTTTTCTTTGTAAAGTAAAAAGCATACGACATGACAGCTGAACTGAAAAGAAGAACTAAATCTAAGGCAGGCAAGTTGATAACGTTCAAGACAACAGCTACACAACCATTATTTGTATTTGGAAAGAGCCTTGTATCTTTGTGTGTTGCAGATGCGGAACTGTGGCACAAGGCAGCTGAGTGGCTTCCCCAGAGCTACACAGGAAACCTCTAGCCCTGCAGCATGAGCATGGGCAGGCCAGGGCATGGCCAGTACCCCAAGCTCTCTCCATCCTGCCCCACCAAAGGATTTTGGGCTATGCTGCAAGTAACTAAATTTCTAACTAGATTTGTACTTTAAAGTGCAGTCTGGTTGCTCTAAAAGTCCTGGGAGAACTAAGTTCTATTTGTCAGCATATTTCTGTGGTTGTTTGTGTAACTTTTACCATTGTGGGTGGCTTTGGTTTTGGTTATGAATAATATAAAGATGAGGCCTCAGCTGAAACATGCTGAGCACTCTCTCAGAGAGACTACAGCTTTCACTTGCATTTGAAGCTAATCACTGATTGCCAGCATTAGCCTGGACATCATGAAGGATCCTGAAGGATCTCCTGACCATGGCCTATCTTGACTTCTAGAGTATTTCCAACAGGAATGATCTCCAAGGCAGAGGTGTGGAACAAAATTTTCTCTGCTTATTTTTCATGAATAGTCCCTTCCTCCAGGGATTCATCTCACTACTATTTGATATAGTTGCAGATTAATATATTTTTTTTGATGAAGAAATACGGAGACGTATGGAGGAACATGTACATGAAGATACACGTGTGGCAATGTCTAACTTGTGTCAGTCTCCCTAATGGCTGCATTTCCAAAGGCAGCCTCTGGATTTCCAAAGCCTTCCTTCAGCAACCACACATTCTGTAATTCTGTTTGGGAGGAGAAAGCTGGAAAGGGGGCTGCATAGGCTGGGCTAGGCACCTCTTGCTCTAAGGCAGCACAAGCAAGAGGAGAACAGGGGCAAATACCTCCTTTCAAGAAAGCACATGGCAGGTCTCTACATCTGCGGCATAGTCAGAAATGAGCTACAGATATGCTAATGTTACCATTAAGGTAGCCAATATGGATTGTACCAGTTGTGCAGCTTCTGCACAAAGAGGTCCTCACACATGGAGAAATCTGCCTGAGAAGAAGGGTAGATATCTGCCAATACCTGCCTTAAGGTCCATGCTGTTTTGGCCTGACTGCTGATGCTATTCAGCCTTGAGAGGTGACAGCTTTGTGAGCTATGGTGACACATTTGACTGTCAATCCTCCTGTGGAGGTGGAACCAGCTTTTATCTTCACAAGGCAGGAGGTAAAGACAGGTTAAATGTGCCAAGTCCCCAGTATTACATACCCTATGAACCAGTGAAGGCTCTGAGTGAAGAAGAAATCATGATCTCAGGAAGAAGGAAAAATACCTTTTTATACAGAAGGGAAAGAAAGAAAATAATGCAGGGTCTTGTCAGCAGTGGCAGCAGGAAGCTGGTTGAGGTAAAGAGAAATAGCTATTGTGTTAGCTATGATGTGTTCTCTGGTCACTTCCAGAATGGCACAAAGATTGATGAGCATACCCACTCTGAGAGGCAACAACTTCAGGAATGAGGAACTGACAGAGCAGGGCTTGTCCCAGGTCACTCAAGAAGTTCGTGGCCAAGCTCAGAATAGAAGCAGAGTCCAGAACTCTAAGGCTGCACGTTGAGCATGAAGGCAGAGGACAAGAGTTGACGAGCAGAGGTCACAACCAGAGAAAGGGACCGAAAGCTGGACAGTCAGCAGAAAATACAGAGAAACAAGAACACAGAATGCGGAGGAAGATGGGGAAAGGGAAGAAGAGCAAAGGGAAGCGAAAGACACTGAAATGGTGATTACCTAGGCCTGTGCACCAGCAGCAGTGCTGTGCACTCATGCTAAGCTTGGCTGGGGGCCTATTATCTCAGTATCTATCCGTGAAAAATCACAGCAAGACCTAACAGCTCACTTTATCTCCGAAGAGCTTTCTGGATAAAAGGGATTTGAGGGTAAAGCCTCCGTAAGCCTTTGGGGGTGCTTTCCTTTAATGCTATAAAGCACAAAAATAAACTTTCTAGTCAGGAAAAATATGGCTTTTGTTATGTTCTGAGTCACTCTTCCCCAGAAGCAAACAAAGTGGCTTTTCAATTCAATTCCTGAACATTTCAGAATGAAATGTTTTGTGAAGTCCTAAAGCAAATCACAATTCTCCAAGTCACATTTCTAGCTAATGTAAATTCACTGAGGTCAGTAAAGAGACTGCATGAGACCACTCTTTCCTGGCCTGACTTGGGTGGCATAATTGATAAATTAATCTCCAGTTGAAATCAATTCAAGATGATCCAGTCACCCCAGGAAAAGCCTGGAATTTCGTTATTAACTTGATGTCATTCTGCCTAATGGCTTCTCTTAGCACAGAAGTCAAGCACATCCCTTGTGAGCTATGCTAGAGTTAGATGTTACTGTCCTGATTCAAAACCCAATGAAACTGATTTTGCAGTCCATTTTGAGAGTTCATTTAAAGGGACATAGGCTTGACTTTGAAGTCTGCTAGCTTTTACCTAAAGTTTCTTTCTTTTTATTTATTTTACAAGGCTTGTACCAAATATTTTTAGAAACATGGAAGAATCTCTTAGCTTCTCATATTAAAATTACCTTAAAACACAGTGTTCAATTTTAGTATTAGAAACACTATTTTGCTTTGTTACCGTGCTCCATTCCCTGAATGGGAAGTGGCTTTTATTTAGCTATATTCTTGCAAATCTCCTAAATCAGCCACTGCTAAAACCAGATTCAGCATTGCTCTTCAGAGGCAAGGGGACCAGTAAAAACTCTCTAGATTTTACTGTGATGGCACCAAAGCTACATCAACCACATCCCAAACACAGACTAAAGAAGAAAACCATCCAAAGTCTACTCTGCCCACAAAACCAGCAATAAAGACTGTACATGATACAACCACAGGGCACCCAGTACCTAAGTTGAAGAAAGTAAAGCTTTCATGGGCATAATTTCACAACTCCAGGTGAGTAACTGCAGTAAAAATTCCAAACTACTAGAAGCTTACAGAGCACATACCAGTACACATTCACAAGACCAAACCATGCATTCAGTTGCCTAGACTGAGAGGACAGCTGCAGTGAATATATATGAAATCAGGTTCATGCATAAGAACACTCCGTATTTGCAGCAACATCACTCTGCTCCCATGAAAAATGGTGTTGGGTTTGCTACTGGCCTTTATGATTTCAGCGTCCAGCTGCACGAATAACTTTGCATTGGTTTCCTCTTGCAAGGAGTGTACTTTAATAAAAGAACCAATCAACCAGCTTTCCAATAGCTGCCTACCTAAGAATAAGCAGGATATGTTCAAAGAAAGCTTTACTCTAACTTATATTCATTCCTAAAGGCTAAATCTGCTGGCTCACAGCAAAGAAACAGCATTGTTTTACTTATCAATGTCCTACTGTTCATCTAGAACATCTGCAATAGTTTTGCCTGCAGCACTACCCCATTCATTACAGGCCTTGATAGACTGTTCAATGGGCTTTTTTTTTGGGTACAAAATGTACAAAAGCATTTAACAAAGTGGACTTTGCCATGATATGAATAATAAAAAATAATTTAAAAGTGCATTTTCCTTCAGATTCTCCATTTCCCAAACTAACAAAATGGAACACCTTAAAACCTGACAGTTCCCTACATAGCATGAAGCAAGACAGCAGGGTTTCTGCAGAATACTGTGTTTTTTGCTTGGTTACCAAAGTGCACTGCCATCTACCAAAAATGCAGTTGCTGAAAACACCAAACTGCAGCATGACCAAACAGCAGATACCCACAACCATCAAAAGGAGGCCACACTGGTTTTGTGACAAGGAATAGGTGGGATTTATAAGTCCTAAACCTCCCCCCTCCCTCCAACAAACTAACCCATACAAGAAAAGACAATTGCTTACCATCATCCAGATATGCCTGATCCAGATTCTGTTCCTGCTTAATAGTGACTCCAGCTGGTAACACCTCTTTCTGGTCGCTAACCGGTGGTCCATTTTTTGCTGCTCGCTGGCCTGAGGCTGTTTGCTGCTGGATCACGGTAGGATATGAACTTGGACTTAACCTTTGTGCTTGACTGACCTGGGGCTGGCTGGATCTTGCAACGTTGGATGTAAAATTTTCACAGCACATGATGTGCTGAAAATCTTGGTGACTTCCACACCTCAGCTGCTGGTTGGTTGGAGAATAGTGAATCACTGGAGAAGACTGCTGGTTGCCTGGAGAGTGGTGGAGCACCGCTGAAGTCTGGCCTGGAGGACCAGCATGCACCAGCACTGACCTATGGGCATCTGAAATAGCAACTGGTGTAGCCATCAGGTTGGATTGCTGGTAGCCCAGTTGGCTTGGGCTAAGGCTCTTGCTTCTTTGGTATATTACAGCGGCTGGATTCTGCTGATGGTATCGAGACTCAGGAGAAGAAAGGCCTGAGCGCAACTGTTGGCAAGGAGCCATAGTGGCCACAAGACAGGAAGGGGATTCGGTGACCATTGTATGCTGTGAATAGTAAGGCTGTGTTACTGTTCCCAGACCACTGTGTACTGTATTGCAGATTAAAGCTGGATCATAGTCATCAATGGGCTCTGTTTTGATTGATGGTACTAGAACAAAGCATGCAAAGGATATTATTCGTAACAAGCTGATAAGAAACAGAGGTTTTCCTTGAAGTAATAAGAGATATAAGCTGTTTACAAGATTTGCATGTGCAAGCTCTTATCTCACAGGCACTGAGTTTAATAAATCACGTACATGCAATCATGGCAGAGTCTCTCTTGAAAGCACTCTGTACTAAGAGGTTCTTGAAAATCTTTAATGAACTATTTAACCACAAATTTCTAAAGCTGAAAAATTCAATACTTTAGCTCATATTTTAATTCATTTAAGGAACTAAATAAGCAAAACATAAGCAAAATAAGAGCCACAGATGGGTGTTTCATGTAGTACTTCCATCTCAAAGGAAGACTGAATAAATAGAAATCCCATGACATATACAACTCCAAATTTTTCTGTCAAACATTTAAGTAGTGACCAAAGGCAGAGTTTGAACTATTTTAGAGCTTTCCTTTTAGTTCCTGCACATAACTTCCTCCATACTGAGAGACGAAGACCCTTCTGACACCATCATTTAAAAGACCATGATTTACTAAGTTTGTGTTGTCATGCAACAGGGTTCTTTTTTGGAAGAATAAGGATTCCTTCTCTGAAGTGGTCTATTTTAGACATCATGTGGAGATAGTTTTGTACTTTTCAATACTATCCCATAGCAGAACATTTAACAACTACACAAAACCATCACATTGGTGACACCCTATATGCAGTTCATAAATTCAGGAAGAGGACCAGAGATTTTGAAGCAGGATGAGACTAAAATAAGACTAAGGATAAATGTTTGCCTGTCCTTAGAAACTAGTCAAGACATCATTTGAAGCTTGCATAAAGTCTGGTACTGTTATTTTATGCTTTCTGGTTTCCGCAAACACAATACTCTGATTTTCTCACAATATTTTTCTCCCAGCCAAAGCTGAGAAATTCTGGGAATCTCATTAGTAATTCTGTTGCGTTTATTGTGACATGGCTCACCAATTCCCAAGAGGAAGAACATCAGAAAAGCATTCATATTCTTCTCAACCAGCCTCACTCTGAAGAACATATACTGCTCGTCTTCCTCCATACCAAGCCCTTGTTGCTTTCCCAGATCTGATATTATCTTACTGCTGTACACGCCAGCTGGGGAAGGCAATGCTTATGGTTTTCACAGTGTCATGTCATGTCACAGACTGAGTCTGCTCCTTTTGAGGCTGTTGGCTAACTTCCACCAAGTGAATGGGGCAGCATCAGGCAATTACCAAGGTAACTGTTCCCTTAAACTTATGGAAATTTGTGATCATAAATCACATGCATCATTTAAACCAAAGAGTTGTTGAGTGCTGATCTGCACTCAGTTGTATTAAATTAGGAAAATTCAGATACTGAAATAACAGCAAGAAAACAACATGGCAGAAAATATAATCTTGCTCCTGAGAACTAGGCAACGACTTGCTCTGTCCTTGAGAGTTACCTGGGTGATAGGTAAAATGTTGGGGTTGGCTTCTTTTTCTTTTCCCATTGATGACATAGAAATTCACCTTCACAGCTGTGCGAATGTGCTTGTTACGGTACTCTGGTATTTCTACAAAAAGCATGCTCTGAAACAACAAAAGGTGACAATGTAGAATTAGTAACGGAAGCTGACAGGAGATTTTGTGCACATCTCCCTTGTTACATATTCAGTCATAAAGGAGGAGAAACCTTGCTACTCATCACTATAAAGTAGGGTAAGAGAAGAAGGAAGGAAGGAAAAAAGGGCAGATGGTGAAAGACTTGAAGATTTTTGGTACTATGAAGCTGGTTTCTATGTACTGTATCCTCTCTTGTATTTGATGTTGTCCTGAACTTGGAGAGAGAAGTATCAGCTACAAATAAAACACACACAATGGAGATAAAAGTGGGAGCACTGTTAATCATGCTATGCTTGATGAACAAGTCTGCATTGCTGAGGTCCCTCTTCTTGTTAGAATAAACTTCATTATTCTATAGGCTTTTTACTTATACACAGATCCTGCTTCCATGGAAATTAAGAGCGAGTCTCCCATTCTCTTCCACTAGGGCAGGCATAGCCCATGGCAATGTATGTGCTAGCTCCTAAATACACTGAACAACTACAGTAAGGTTCCATTAAGCAAAGTGAACAAAGAAGCTCATTCCCCTGAAAGATTAATGTTCATTTTAAATACTATAGTCCAAATCCTGTCCTGCAAAGTACAGAGCACCCAAGACTTCCATGCAGGCGAAAGGAAGTCAGGACAGCCAGCATCCTGCAGAGGACTGGGCTGATACAATAGAGTCTTCTGCAAGAACACAAAATCTAGCAGTTATTCAATTTGCTGTGGGTTACTGCTAAATGAATAGTTTCTTTTTGCAATACATTTACTGCTGAAGCTTTTGACATTTGTTCATCACAGCAATAAGATAGCTGCTCTTTCTGCTTTTGAGAAGCTCTTTGAAAACTACTCCCTGAATACAACTTGCTGTCTGAGAAGCTCAAGGAGAGGACATCCAATGTTTTGCATACTTACAGGCTGGCTCTTATCTTTGTCCACTGTTGCCTCCATTTCCCAGATCTGCTGCCCATCTAGAAGAATATTACAACATCAACCTCACTGCACTTTTACTAAATCATAAAGCTTGACTTTAAAAAAGGAAACAAATTAAGGGCATCAAGTTAGCAAAGCTCTCAAAATGGACTTAATTTCAAGCACCTTCCCAGTCCTAACTAAAACCAATAGCATTTAAACACATCACTGAACACTTCTTTTGCCAAGAAAAAGCTTACATACATATTAAAATTAAATGTTTATATAGAAATTAGCCAAACCAAGGAATGAAATACTTAGCACAGGTGCAATATCTGCTTTTTACCAGACTTTACTTCAGCCAGCTTGACTGATTGAGGGTATCAGAAGGTCAGATAACTTGTTAATGGTCCCATTTGATCAGCAGCTCAGCAAACTATCTGCTATTTTAAGCTAAGACCACATGGCTCCCCACCAGTGCATAAGTGGCGAAATGGGTAAGGAGGTGAAGGAAGGATTAGCTAAAAATCCAGATCTTGTATGGGATGCATAGAGATGAAAGCAAATAAAGTGCATTACTTCAGGGCTGACTTTTAGAGGTGCTGCAGAGGTGCTGCTGGTCCTGAATTCTCACAGGAGCATAGTTTTTTTCCTAGAAGTAGTTCAACAGGGACATATCCGTATGGGTAACTGGGAAACCTGCTATATAGGGTGCTTGGTGTCTGTTGTGTCTGCCCTCTTACTATGTATGCTTTTGTATGTGCAATAAGAACTATGTATGCTTTTGTATGTGCAATAAGAAACATCAGCACATGATAACTAGCAATATATCTCCTATGGTCAAGGAACATGCCCAACATCTCCAAAAGTTAATCTATGCCTCAGCACTGCCACCACTGTGGGCTGTGACAGAGGTGCCACCAGCCCTCTTAAAGTCTCTATAAAGCACCAAACATTCATCGTACTCAGCATAAAAGCAACTCATTGCATGTGTGACTCTACCTCTGGGAGCCTTTCTGCTCTTAATTACATCCATGCAGCTTGTCTCCATTCTGAGTTATACATAACTGTATTTATAGAGGAAAATAAAATTTGATCCTCTTGTATGGAATACAACCTAAGTAACCCCATGCTATAACAGTACATCAGTAGTGACAGGGTGTTTGTACACAGACAGGGTACTTCAGCTGGCTACAAATACTTCTTATATCTACTGTCACCAATACTTCCAGAAACATCCAGAAAATCAAGTATTGCCCTTTTTCTATATATGTAGGTTTTAATCTCTACCCCTTTGATTTTTTATATTCCACTGAGCCTTGTAGCCAAGAAATCTGCAGAATAAAAATACTGATGGGGGAAAAAACCCTGCCTCATACCTTTCTGAAAGCTTCGTTTTAAAATTAATAGGGGACACATATCCAAATAAACCAATGTGACTTGAACTACTGCAGCTGCAAAGGCTGGTGTTTGCTTTAGAGGGGGAGGCAGCTCCTGGGCGCATTTCTACAGGGGATCCCGGCTGCACACCCAGGACAGGAGTGGAAGTCTCCTAAAACCAGTCCTTCTCACAGGACTTTGTATTTTTCCCAATTCTTGGAAATTCTGCAAGAGCTGCTTTTGTCCTCGGTTATTTAAGTACTTCTGCTTCTGGCGAAAAGGGAAATGAAAAAGTATTTTTAAATGCATTTTGCATTTTTTCTGTTGTTTTCCTCTTTGTTCTCCACTCCACACAGACAATGAACTGACAGATGTGCTCAGCTCCCTAGGGTGCCTCTTCCTAACAGGGACACAAGATGCCCCAGTTCCACATCCCTTCAGCCTGGGGATCCCTCCCAGTGTGCCCACTACCTCCCAAGCACCCCACACCTTAGACACCTCTGCTATGTTCTGGGACCCAAATGCACACAAGGAAGAGAAGGTGTCTGCCTGAAGCCATCACCAACACCGAGCCCCTTCCTCCCTTAGGATGGCTCAGCTCCCCAGGGTGTTTGGGCAGGGTGCCTGGCTTGTGGTGGGGCAGAAGTGGGCACACAGCACTGGCTGGACCTCCTCACCCCCAGTCTGGCCCACTGGGAATGTGGAGGCAACTGAGGAATAGTTGGAAGTTTGGCTCCATCCATCAGTTACCTGGGAGGAAAAACCTCACAGGGAGAGAGCTCCTGGGCCTCCAAAACCTCACGTCTCTACTGCCACAGCATTCTAGTGCAGAAAGGACAAGCCAAATGATTCTGCCTTCTCTCTCTTTAAGTGCTTCAAGTTTCTCACAGTCAGCCAGTTGTCTTTTCTATACTAACACACAGATTGGTGACAGACTGCCAGAGCAGAGACTGCCTAATCAAGCTGTGCAGATAGAACCAGCAAGACATGCTGTTTAGCCCTCGCATCCCAAAGGACTGCTATGCAAAGGAATGGAGAATACTTGTTCAACAGTAAGTATTCACTCTGGCCATGGCTCTAGACTGCTGAAGGTTAAATCTATACCTCTATTGAGGCAGCAAACTCTTCACCATTGTTGAAAAGGTAAACATAGAATCATTTAGGCTGCAAAGGATAGGATCATTGAGTCAAACTGTTATTCCAGCACTGTCAAAGCCACCAGTAAACCATGTCTTAAGCATCACATCTACAAGTCTTTTAAATACCTACAGGGATGGTAACTACCATTTCCCTCGGCAGCCTATTCCAGAGCTTTACAACACTTTCAGAACACCTCTGAGAAGGGGGAAGCCAGCAAATACTAAGTACATTGTCTGATGACAAGGCATTAAATACTTAATGGGGAGATTCATCTTCCAGTTGATCTTTGTGAAAAGAAACCATCATAGTGTGTGTTAAAGAACTTCCTCATATCCCCAGAATAACCCCAACAGATTATTTTGGAAAAGAGGGAAAAGGAAACGAAGTAACATGTCATAAAATAAGAGCTCTGATAGAGATACACATCAGGAACTGTCTAAGCAATGCAGTATGAAGATGTCCTGACAACAAGGACAGCCAAGCAGGAATATTTGACATTGGTTTTCCTCCAGACAGAATGTTTTCATCTTTGTTTCTGTACTGCTAAATTCAAACAGTCTGTGCAGATACAACAGCACTAACTTCACAAAGAAGGTAGAAATCAAAAGAATTTGTTGGTCCAAAATGCATAAAATAAAGGACAAAGTCATCTGCTGTATTCAAGAGGCCTGTGAAACAGATGCGGCCACAATCACAGTGGATTTGATTTAGTAACAGAGCCACTGAAATTGCACTAAAAGCTAATGAAGCCAACCATAAAAATCAAATGTTGTTTAGACTCAGTCCAAAGTCTGTGGGGATTAAGAGTACGAATGAGAATAAGCCCAAACAAACAAGAAATAAAAGTATTTATGGTTATCATTCTAATGATGATAGATGCTTGTTTGGATATAGTCATGCTCATGGCAGCTAAACAGGTTTCTAACGAATCTGTCAGTGCCAGCAATCCCTGTTCTTTAAGCACGAAAGCCCTACTGAATATAGCCACTCTGCAGCTCACTCCCTAACCTTTATGCTTAAATATCATGATGTGGCTCCATCTGTCTCACTTTAGCTCGAGACAAGCATTTGCTTTTCCTTTAACCCCTCTTGGTATGGACATTACAGTGAGCTTCAGGCAGAAGGATAAGGGAGGCTGTAAATAAAATAAAAAATACAACTGTGTTCAAAAATCTCTATTTTAACCTATCCTTTTTGCTGGTAATGAAATAATTTGATTATGCACAGTCAGAGTTAATAGAGAACAGGAGGAGTAAACTGAGAAGTTTAAGTCCCATTTGTAGGACAATTCAAAGAAATTTTGAGCAGAGAAAACTTGTACCAAGCTGTCAACACATTTATCATCTTTAGAATGTGCATAAATTAAATTTTTTTATAGGAAGAAATTAAAGTGGATGTTTCAAGAAAGCCATAAAGAAAAATGGGATTTTTATTGTAAGGATATGCTAAAAATCATAATGCTAATATGATGGTAGAGAATAGCCCCCAGTATATGTGTCACAACTCCCGTATACTAAAGTAGGCCTTTTTCTCCAGTGCTGCAACCCAGATGGTGCTTAAACACTAGAGATGCATTTTGCTTTGAACAGGAGGTTGTGCTCAATGACCTCCTGAGGTCCCTTCCCAGCCTTCGCTACCCTGTAATTCTGTCATGCCACAAGTGGGACAAACGCCTGGTCCCCTCCCTGCTTGCAAACCAAGAAGATTAAGCTCCAACTTGACTAATAACTTAAAGTCTACAAGTTCAGAAAGCTGTTTATTGCATATAATTAAACCTGCTTCAACAGTGGAGAGGTAAGAAAGCTAAAAAAAAAAGAATGGTATCATTTTTGCTGAAGTATGGTAAAAGTGTGAGCATGGAGAAGCAGAGAACGTGTGCTCTACAAGTCACATCCAGCGCTGGGCTGGACAGTGATACACACCACCCAGAGCACTGCAGGGATGTCCCATTACACGTGTGGATCACATGGGAATTTAGTGCCAGGTCCGCGTGTGTGGTGTGTCTCAAATTCTACCTCTGCTATGGGGAATTCAATACGTGCCTCTGAAAAGAGCAGTAGTTTCACTAAAGATGATAAAATATTTTTGGATTTAGACCCTGAGGTCTTACCAGCCATGGCTGCCTCATGAAATATTTTTACTGTTGTGGTTCCCTGCTCATTTAATGGTTTGTCTTAGTTGGCAAGTCTTTAACACCACAGGTCAGTGAAATGTTCAGGAAATAGAGATTTTTGTGCTGCTTCAGGACTATGAGACTTAGCATTAAACCCTGATGAGAGATCTGATTGTGTCAGCACTCTTCAGAGGAATGAATGAGTTGTTGGAAGAAAGTAATTCTACCCTCCCTAACTCAAACTGTGATCATACCAAAAGTCTTGCTTCAAACTTTGGGGAAAATTAAAACGTCAATCTGCATTAGGAACGTTTTGGGTGATTCTCTGCAGCCCCTTATAGGGCTTTTTTTAATTAGCCAATTAAAGGTTTTCTGAACCAGTTACAGCCTTTACACGTTATTCATGGTCCCTTACTCATGACTTTGGGGTCAGTAACTAGCAGAGAAACAAACTTACTACTTTATTTGAATAAGCATGACTGATGGACTGAGAGGTTCAGGAAATTTTCTTTGCAGTTCTCTCCAGTTGAAGACTAAGCATACAATTGTGCCGATTCTGTATGTGATTCTGTGCCTGGATGTGATTTTATGCTTGAAAATATGCATTGCTTTTCAGTCAAGCATTACACAAATTACTTAATGAACAACCTGTTACCTTTTTCCCAGGCAGCAAACCGCACGAGTTCACCAAAGAAAATGAGCCTAGTAGTTAGTGGGACAGCTGTTCTGATGACACATTTCTGCAGAGTTCCCTTTGGGCTTGCAATGAACTGTCTCTATTCACAGCGTTTCCTGGAAGGACTTCCAAAAAACCACGGTAATTACCTCTGTCAGCTTTTATCGGTAGATAATAGCATCTCTGGAAAACAGTCAAGGGTTTTTAAAACCACCCCAAGAACAAAGTAAGCAACAATGAATGCTTTTCAGCAGAACAGGCACCACTTTTGGGATGTGGAAACCTGATGGGTAGGGGAATATTCACACAGTCTCTGCTGTTCTTTTCAGGGGCAAAGTCTGATTTCAGCTGGGAAGGTATTGTGCTTCATTGTCATTGCAAGGTTGCTCAGCATCTAGTCCTCTGCAATTGTGTCTTCCTAAGTATTTACTTCAAACCTTACAGCAAACACAGCATGAATGAATTTAAAACTCAGAAAAGCAGAGCTATTGAGTTTTTCACTGAGCTTTAATTCCATGGATTTCTTTTTCTTTCTGAAACAATGCCCACTGCAGTTAATGAAGCTCTGTTCATGGTGAGCAGAAGTCAGTGCCTTCATTTCACTGCGGACACAAGCTTGAGTCACCAAGACCAAAGATACAAGTCAAGGTCTGGGAGGTAAAAGGCCAATGGATTAGTCATCCGCTACCCAGCCCAGCCCCAAATCTGACATTTTGCACAGTGAGAACAAGTCTAGAGGAGATTTCTCCCCATCTATTGTTGAGGAATTCAATTCACACTAAAATAAAACATAAACACAGTAGTTGAGTAGTGAAGCAGCAGGGGCAGTCTGTCATTCCAGAGCTCTTCCAAATAATTCCTTATGCCAATTCATCAAAATAGATGTGTTGTTTTTTCAAGACTATACGTGTGTTTGTGTGTGTGTGTGTGTGTATAAATTCTTAAACAAAAGCTCCTCTCAAAATAAAACCACTGGGAACCTCCGTGTAATAAAATGAGTCACACCAGGATGCGATGACTAAGTGGGAGAACAGGGAATTCCACTCCCCATGCCAGCTTTCTACATGATCAATTTTCTGTCAACAGGTGATGGGAGCTTGTCTCTCTGCCTTTTGTTTATTCCAAGAGTCATTATTTTTTAATATTCCCTTTAAACAATTAAGAGTCAAAGTTGAATAATCAGGACCAGGCATACTTCCACCAGGCGCCCCCATAGTAAACAGTGAGCCAGGGAATCCAGGCCAGTAGTGGCTGCCTGTGTTAATAAGGATTTACCAGCTGTAAAATTCCAAAATCTTGTGTCATACGAGGAAACCTTCCAAAACACTGGATTCCACCCTGTCTCACTGAGTCTCTAACAGCTATGGCAACTCCGTTTCTGCAGCCACACACTTTTGCATTTTTGTGTGTGTGATCCTTAGATTTTTTCCTGTTTTGCAGTGTTTTTCTGGGATCCCCCGCTTAATGTTGGACAATTGCCCCATGGGACTACAAGAACACCTGGGGCAGGCAGCACACTTCAGTCATGGGGTAAACCTGGGGGCACAAAGGTTTGCTGGGTTTTCAGCAGTTATTATAGCAAGGAAAAGCAGAAGTTATCCCATTTACACTGAAATTTTGTCATTTGCACAGCAGGAAAGGGCAAACTCTAATCTTCTTAATTGATATTTTTTACTCTCAGTGTTCACAGAGGGGTTTGCTGAGACACCTTCCTCTTTTGCTTAGAAAGAACAACCAAAAACTCAGAGAGAACAAAACCTTTCTGATAGCCCCAATTCTGACATCTTTTTGCAAAGAGAACTACCAAGCAGGCCCTGGGCTCCCCATTGCAGCCGCTTTACTTTGGTGCACTGCAAGGCACGAGAAGGGAAGATTAACCTGGAAAGTGATCACCTCTAGCTAATGCAAAAATCAGGTGGGCCTCCTGACAGTGATAGCTGTAATTTATCCCCTGGTTCATCCCGTTGCTGTCCAGTTTTACAGTGGAGAAGACATGCATCCAGCTTGAAAGGCTGGACTCCAGCCAGACTGCATGGAGCAGAGAAAACTAAACTACCAAAAATATAGCAAGATAGCAAATTTATTTCATATACTTTCTGTAGAGCCTCACATGTTGCAAACAAATTGAATCACTTAGGATTACAGTACCACTCCTACTTTTGCTAACTCTATAACTATTCCCAACTATGTTTTTTGATTTACCCTTTCCCATTAAAAGAAACACACAATAGCTTCTTTTCTCCAGATGCTGAGCTTTTGTCTCAGGTTAAAATGCCTTAGAAAACTATTGCAATGCATGTTCAGCAGTAGACTGCATATGTGACTCAGTTATGATCCTAGTTTTAAGATGTGTCACATTCCTCTTAATCCTCCATAACTTAATAACAGAATCATAGAATAGACGGAACAGTCCTTAAGATCATTCAGTTCCAACCCCCTGCCATGGGCAGGGACACCTCACACTAAACCATATCACCCAAGGCTTCATCCAACCTGGCCTTGAACACTGCCAGGGATGGAGCATTCACAACTCCTTGAACAACCTGTGCCAGTGCCTCACCACCCTTACAGTAAAGAACTTCTTCCTTATATCTAACCTGAACTTCCCCTGTTAAGTTTGGAACCATTACCATTTGTCCTATCACTATAGTCCTTAATGAAGAGTCTCTCTCCAGCATTCCTGTAGACCCCCTTCAGATACTGGAAAGCTGCTATGAGGTCTCCACTCAGCCTTCTATTTGAGTTCATTAATTTAGGAATTTAGTGAGGGAACTGAAGCTTGAATTAAATATTTAAAGTTTGCTATCTGACTGGGGTCACATAGCAAGCATCTTTGGGATGGATCTGGGAAAAAAAAAAAAAGGTTTTTAGTGGTTTTTTTGGTATCTTTTTTATCTTTGTCTGAGAAAACTGCATCGTTAATTTTGCATCAAGTTCAGAGAGAGAATTTTGAAAACAGTTTGCTATTTTTTGCATTCCCTGGGAATTTTTTGATCATTCATGAAGCTGTCAGATTACTAACAGGTTTTAAGTTCCCTCTTTGGGGCACGCTGAGAAATTTCAGACTTGACACAACAGAAAAGGGGAACATCGCTGTGGACCGTCTTAACAATTTCCTTTCACATATCCCACAAAGGACCTCAAATACTATGTTTTGGGCCCCTCACTACAAGACTTTCAGGTGCTGGAGCATCTTTTCTAGGAGCTGTGATTTGCTTTTAACTTTTGCAGGAGAGGTACAAGAAGACTGATAGCATCACTGGGTCCAACTTATTGGGCTTTATAAACAAGACTTTTTCTAGAAAGTGGAAATTCCAAAACCAGAAAGCACTGGTGTGTTTATTTGCTAGCTTGTGGTGCAGCAGGAATACTGAAAAGTGAAAGCTTGAGAGCTAAATCTCTCTAGAACCTGCTTGTTCACTTCTAAAAGAGAAAGTAGTATGTTTCAAAGATGTGAAATGATTTGCCCAGAGTTAAAATAAAGCATATCTGCAATTAAAGATGTACAGGAGTGCTGGAAATCAGAGAGACATTGTGAAGTAATACAGCTATCATTAGAATAGTGATTAATATTATTGTTATTCTAGTGATAGGCAAGCCAGTGCAAAGAATGTAAATGAATATAGTGGGATACTGCAGGTACATGTGCCCATGGGTGCTTCTGAGTACATAAGCCACTATACTTAGCACTGCTGGATATGCAGTAACAGTCCATCTCCTACAGCAATTCCCAGCAGACAGCAATACATAAAAAGAAGCAGAGTCCCCAGCTTCAAAGAGGATGGGCAAAGGCTGGACACCTGATGCACACCTCAAGCAGCACGATACTGCTCCTGCTGTGCATGAAGAATGAATGCTACTGCCCAACCTGGAGCAACAAACTCCATAAATCATATTTCAGATATGTTACTAAAGCTGCCATGTATTCCAAAGGGGGTATAGGATGGAGCAAGAAGAGGTATAAAATGAAATGAGAGGGAGGGAAGAGGAAAGGCTTCTGCTTGTGGTATCCTAGCACAGGCTTTATGGCTCATTTCTAGGGCAGGGAGGCAAGTGCCTCATTTAGACATGGCATTTTCGGCACCATGCAGATGAAAAGCTCAACTCATTACCAAGACACTGAACACAATGGTCCTGATCTTGCCCTGTGATGGGCTCTCCTGAAACCAGTAGACACCCAAGCATGTCCAAGCTCACTTGCCCTAGCTATCAGCACCCTAGGAAACCATTATCACAAGAAGACCACCAAGGTGACAGACATGCAGAAACTCACAGGAAAAAGAAACTACAAGTCCATTGCTTGAATCTAGACCCGATAAGATTTATTTCTGTCAAACAGACTTTGAGTTTCCATTCTTTAGAGGCCTTGACAGCTGCATCAGTTCAAAGGGCACAGAGAGCACCATCTCCTCAATAAGGAGATGAATTCAGATGATTCAGTAAGGCTGAATTGAAAGATTTATGGTGGATCTTCTCCAAAGATGTACGCTTTCTGTTTGGGTTTTTTCTCCCACCACCCACATTGTCCTAGCGATGATTCATGATGTTCATGTGGCCACCATAAGAGTTTGGCAGAGGAAAGCACAGTCCAGTTGCACTTTTCTCCCAGAGAAACATGAGACTCCTCTATCACTTACAGCACAGCAGCAGTAACCAGTACACAAATGGGAGTAAACACAATGCAACCACCAACAGCTGACTTGCAAATTATTACATGTCAATTAAAACAAAAGGGGGAATTCCAAACCTTTTTTTAACTATACTATAAGATCTGGGCCCCAACCAAACATTAACACCCTTGACCTTTAATGTATTCCAAATCCTCAATAGGTGTAAGACTACTTTTCAATCTCTCTCATCCAGATTAAAAGAATACATGCACTTCAATATTTTCTGTTTGTACAATCCAATCTAGTTGCTTCCTCTGACCTATTTCTATTTAGCTGGGCTCGCTTACGTGTTTCTGAATTCAGATCTTAAAACTGCTCCAGCCAAACTCTGCTCTGTGTGCTGGACTGACTGTACTGAATTCACGAGTTCTCCTGGCTTACAGCAGCTACAAGTTACAATCATTCAGCAGGAAGAGATAACCTTAAAGAGAACTCAAAACTATAATGCTTGCATGTTGGTAAACTTTATCATTGAGAAAATTAAGCCTATTTACATGTCAGCATTTCGCACGCAAGTACTTTATCCCCTTGCTCACAACTGAGCACTGAGCTCCAGCCCCTTCAGTTCGCTTCCTGCTGCCATTTCCTGTCACAAGCCTAAAATGAGAGACTTTTTCAGACGAGCTCATTGGCGAGCTCATTGCAATAATTTGTAGTACATGTAAAACAAGACTATTTTCATAATGACATCCCAGGACAATTTGGGGAATATTTGTTTTCCAGGTATTTCTAGGGGAAAATACACCTATCTATAGAAGCATGTTGTATTTTGGTCACATGTGAACAGCTCTACATTTCTCCATGTTGCCAGCAGTGAGTGAAGAATTGCCTACAAGAGCCACAGGAAACTGAAACAAGTCTTGAGCATCTGCCTGAGGGATAAAACTTAATTTACAATTGTGAGGCCCAACAGCAGTTTCCTCCGTTTTGCTGACTGCTGCCACCACAGCCCCTGCTCCATTGCAGACACTGATCCAGACCCTGGGTTCAAGGTGCACCCAGGTTCTGGTGCCTGTGAAACAATTAACAGGAGAGTATCTCACCGCACAAAGATACCTGCACAAAGGTTTTCTGGGGAAAAGAGTCTTGCTTCTCTCACTTGACAAAGAAGTCAAGGAGCTCTGTGGAGTACAGCATACCAAAAGCTATTAGATGGTTATCAAGCTCTCACCCTTGTTGTTACCAGTAGAGCTAAAACTGGTGTCAGAAGTGAGAAATCAAGTACCACTTGCTAGCACAGACAAAGGTTGTGGGCTCTTAAAATGAAACTCAAAGAAAACCATGCAAGCTTGGGGCATCTTCCTGCCCTGGCAAAGATGCGGTTGTTACACAGGCTCCCTGGGGCCGTGTCACACTCTGGAAGAGGCCACAACAATGGCAGGGTCACACTAGCAAGGCACTATCCACCCACCGGGATGTTTACTGTGGCTTGCTTTGCTTTTGAGCAGCTTATCAGTGCTTTCTGCAAGGTGCTGTGCAGCCTGGATCTGCAGCGAGCAAGCTCCCCGAGGCGAGAGCAGGATCCACCTCCTCCTTCCACCCAGTGACATTTCTCATTGTAAAATCGGGCTGATGAAATGGTCCCTTTGGTTCCATGTTCATGCAGCCTCATGCAATGACAATGAAGCATAGCCTTGGTAGTGATAATTAAAATGGCCTGCAATGTACAGTGAGGGAACCTGAAAGTTGCAGGTGCATAAGATCTTATTTTTCACGCAAGCCTGGGACTCTCATTAACCTTGGACAACCCAAGTACAAAGGCTTATTTCTCAATCTGCTGCAGCCAGAGTCTGATCAGCCCCTGCACAATTTGCATATCCAGATCAGCTTCTTAACCTTCCTCACCGTAAGATATACCCATTAAAGAAAGCAATCTTCACTTAAAAGCCCCTCAGAGTGTACCTGTAAGAGGTATCGCTGCAGCATAACATAGTGCATGTATACACACAGGATTAGCTTGCCTTCAGCAGAGTCCCCAGATAACCCACTGCAAACTACACAGAGTTCTGATTCAGAGCAAAGATTTGACTCTGGGCCTCCCATGTTGTAAATTCCCTCTCTGCCAGCCATTTATTCGAAGTCCAGCAGACTGAGACCTCCTGCAGAGACCGAAGGGTGGTGGGGAAGCTGGATATGGAACACCAGCATGCAAATCCCTGCTCCAGACTGGGCACTGCCGCTGGGATAAGTCATGGCTCTCCACTACCAGGAGGTAAAAAAAGAACAACAAAAATGTAGTTTCCCCAGCAGTGAAGAAAAGCTTTAGATTTAGTGCGGAAAATATTGTTGTTCTTTTTACTTTCTAACATCTATTCCAGCCAGAGCCTTCTCTGCTCTTATATGGAAATAGGGGCAGGGCGTTTTGGATGTTTCCTCGAAATGGCATTAAAAGCTACCTCCTTTTAGTGTATCATCTCCTTTAGTTACTGCAAAACATTCTTGGGACAGGTACTGTCACGGGCTGCCAAGCATGTTCCCATGCACCTTCACAATTCACTGACATCGACGGAACAGTGGCAGCACAGCAGGAAGAAATTAATACACGGGCCTAAAAGGAAATACAGGGTGCCAAGAAAATTGCTCTAACTGCACAGGCTCATCTGAACCTCCACTATTCAGAGGCCCAGAGCCTTTCATTCTTGCTGTAAAATAGCATGGTTTGCTGGTAGTGTGGGAAGAAACCGGGACCAACAGCTTGCTTCCTCCTGCCCCACCCCATGTCAGCAGCTAATGTCCACATATGTTAATTTTTGGATCAATTCTTACTTTTTGCCAAAGGCATTACCCTATAAATCATACACCTGCTGTTCACTTGGGCAATGCAATTGTTTTAATCCCTTGCAAGTCATGAGATCTGTAACTGAAGCTGCCTCTACCTCAGTTTACTGACAAAAAAAACTTAGGAGCAACATGTTTTTTTAACAGCACAAAAGGAACACAACATCTACATAAAACAGGCTGATGCTTTTTGTACTGCAGAGTCCTTTGTCTCACTGGAATCAACAGGATGGCAGAGCCCAGCACTTCATATTTGCAAAGTGCTTTTTGGATCCCTGGATATTGTTATTATCCTTGCAGAGCACAGTATTTAGAATACAAAAATCAAGCCTAATGAAGGGTAAGTTAAACAAGACCAGACCATTTACAAAGAAATAATGTCCTTTAGCAAAAGCCTTAGAAAATCCAATAAAATACACATACTGCTTAGTGAGCTGAAATGAAATGTCTGCATGCATATGATATTACAAACAATTCACCTCTGAAAAAACAGATAACTTCAGCAGAATGGATTTGTTTGTTCCTCCTGTAAACAAGAGAACCTGGATTTCTGCTGCCCACCTTAACCATTGGATCATGCTAAGTATTTTTTCTGGGGTCAGTTACTCTTTTAGTTAGAGATCAAGTAATGTTTATTACAGCATGCCATTATGGAAACACAACATAGAGAGCTCAGGAAAGGCAGTAAAGGTGATGCTAGGCAACTTAAATAACTCCTGGTAACCATTCTTTATTCCTATTATTTATTTACATTCATCCAAGACCAGTCAGGGCTTGGAACCATCATGTACTGGCTCTCTGTAAGTCAAGCAAGTAAGCAGACTCATACGAAAGGGAAAAAGAGAGAGAATCTACAGTCTGCCACTCATTTCCCCTTTATGATTACTCAAGAGCTTGCAAGGTTACCTGAAAACTTTGGCAAAACATGTTTTAGAAGAAGCAGCTCTACTGGGAAAAAAAGCAGCACTAGGCTGTAACAGGAAGCCTTTGGCCTTTCTCTTTGAATTGAATTTGATTTGTTTTGCTACAGTCTGAGCCTCTATAAAAATACCTGAAAATACCATGGAAGACGAAGTGATGTGTTCTTGTATTTCAGTATGTGTACAAAAATAATTTCACTTTGATATAAAAATACACATTATGTATATTTTTCACCACAGACATCTAAATGGAAGAAAACACAATCTTTGCCTGGTGTTCACAGCAATAAAAAATATTAACACCAGTTATGATTTCTGCAGTAGCATTCACTCAACATGAGACTGAACAAGCACAGAGAAATATGCAATGGTCATTTAATTTCTTTGATAATATATCCTGTTCCTGCTGATTCCCAGTGTCTGTATTCTTGTGAACCAATAATACAGATACTTGCTCCCAGGTCTAAGTTTACTCACATGGTTAGGTCAAGCAATTTGGTTTACTTACACAAACCCGAATGGGATTACTCACTTAAGTAGAGTTACTCATGAGCACAAACCTTAGGATAAGACCATGGGATGCTTCAGCACTACAGATTTTCCTTATCCTACTAAGGAAAGTTGGGAAAAAACCCTGCCTTACCTGATGTTTTTTCTGTGAACACCACCTTGGACTCTGCTGTGAAATTCTGTCCAGTCAGGATCATCTGTTGTCCTCCATAAACGAGGCAGCTATCAATATCTTGTCTTTCAACCATTGGAAGTTCATGAGCAGACCTTTGGGCTGTGGACAAATTGCAGACATGAATGAAACCAACTTTGTTTTACCAGGACTTTCCAAATCTTCCCAGAACTATCCACAGATTGATCTTGTCATCGTTACCATCCACTGACTGCCAAAGCAGCTTCTCCAGGATGCTAAATTTAGGTTTGAGAGGGAAAAATAAACTTACTCAAGGCATTTTATTTGGAAACATTCAGGAGCTGGCTGCAGCGTTTCAGCTGTTCTGGCCTTACTCCTTGTCCTTGGGAAAGGACAGCTTGGATGAATGAGCTGGAACTTGCCCATGTCTGTTTCCAAATAAATGGCCAAATTTTCAAGTGCAGGCACACTACAGCCCTGGAGCCCAAAAATTCCACCTGCAGAGAGGATTCCACTGAATAACACTGAATTCCTTCAGAAAAAAGTAAAAATAAACCTTTTCTACAAAAGTCCACTGCCTCCTACAGAACAGGGACTACCCTCGGCCTGGAACAGCATGTTTGCCAACAAAATCACTGTCTCCATGTGCAGGCATCGAGCCTTGTGCACACAACAAGAGGGGCAATCACAAAGCTGTATTTACAAGCAGAAGGGGTCACATCAGGACTGCTGCAGCCAGGGCTTTTTCAAGCATGTTATGCAGAGGCCTGAACATCTGGGGAGCAGGGCCTGTGCTGCAGACTGACTATGATTATAAAAGGCAAAGAAAGAAAAGGTAGGGTGGAAGCCACATAGGCATGTATGTGATCAAGGCTTTCTAAGGTCTTTACTGTTCTTGGCTACAAATTTGAACTGTGATTTCACCAAGTTATTTTACTTAACCAGAAAACCAGGACAGCACCATCTGTCCACTCTCTCATCCCATTAAAACAGCCATTTGCACAGCCAGAAAAGCTTCAGAGAGTCCTGTTCACCATCCCTGTAAGCCCATTTCCAACTGTTTGCTAAGAAGCGGCAGGAGAAGACAAAAGTGAAGATGCAAGAATTGCTCCCTGCAATGCAGACAGCTGGAAGATATCATGAGCTTCCCTGTGACAAGACCAGGTGGGCAGCAGTTTGGGTCTGGTGAGCTGCGAGTTCATGACCTGCACTCAAACTCCTCCAGATTCATCCACCCCAACTGGAAAAGCCTCTGGAGGATGCCGCTCATCTATTTAACAGCTGCCTTGGCTGCATTTTAACTTTCTCTAACAAAGAGCCTGCTCCCAAGAGAAACCCTGAGCACTTGTGTCTTCCCCTTCGCTGAGCACCGTTGGCGGCTGAGCCAAAAAGAATTAAATGTTATCCTATATGTTAGCCCTCCACTCACACACAGACAAGGCTGTGCTTTCTGTGACCTGCACCGTTTTACTGCTGTGCAACCTTCAGAAGGCCAAAAACCCAACAGGTCTTGGCCACAGTGAGAGCTGTACAAATTATCTCACCATATGAAGAAAATGCGAGCATATATGGTAGGAAAACACAAGCACTAAAGCTGTCAGACAGGTGTCTGTAGAAGTGGGGAGCAACTCTTTGAGCATGGGCAAGCTCAGCTGAACTCCTTCTGCCACTCATGACGCAGAAAAATTGCTCTTGTTAAAAATATTGAGAGGCAGTTTTAAAAATCTGTTGAAGACAACCTTATGACTCATTGTCTCCTTCAAATACATAACAGCAGCTGGGCTAAGATACTGACAATTAAGAATATATATTCAAATTATTTCCACAGAAGCTGCTAACTTCTTTCACATGGACTCTGATTAATTCATTTCCCTAAATCCTCAAATCTTTGATGAGTTCATAATTGGATTTATCAAAGAGAGATCTGTAACCTCAAAAGTTTAAGAGTAAATAGCAATAATCAAAATCATGTCTACAATAGTGAAGAGAAAATGTATTTAAGCTTTGCCCCGGGCACTGTTTATTCCTACTCAGTCTCCAAACTTCACTTCCAAAGCATCCCAAATCATCAAAATTCCAGGTTAATTTATGTCTCCTTCAGATTTCAGTGTCTTAATAGAGAGCTTTGTGCTAACATCCCACAGATCAGTGGTTCTCAAGGCTTCTTCAGGATGAGGAAGGACAAATTTTAGCCTGGAAATAACCGTCTGACTCATCTTAATTACTTTTGGATCTCAGCAAGTTGGAAATGACTGCTGAAGACCAAGCCTCTGTCCAACTTCCATAGAGCACAGTGTTTGTGTATGCTGCGACCTACCAGGGAGCCGGGAGGACAGCCGGTTCACTGGGAACATGCATCCCGGCTCTTAGGAAATGCCAAATACCCTTCTGTGCCCCTCAACCAAGCTGGGGCAGCCTCAGCAGTTCTGTCTGGAAGCCTGCGATGGGCAGAAGTGTTCTGTAGGTTCCCTGGTGCAGTTCCAGGCTTCCCCAGCCCCATGGCCAGCAGCTTGGCTACAGCACAAGCAGGCTATGGGCATCTCCAAAACTGCTTCTGCCCTGACAGAAATTTGGTTGTGCTTGTGGTTGTCAAAAGCCCACGTGTGCTTTATATGTGCTGTGGAATAATGCCATTTGGAAGTACTCCAGTTGAGTTTGTCAATGCAGATATCATGCTAAAGGGAAAGGTGGGAGAACTCAGGTACCTACTGAGCGCCAGGTTTTCTTTGCCCATTTTACCTGCAATCTTCTCCCACTAGGCAGTTTGCAAACTCTTTCCTCAAAAAAAACCCCACTTTTCATTTTCCAAGATATTTTTTTATTTACCCAGGCCTATAAGAAGGTTTCACCCCATTTCTACCAGTAAGGAGGCTCAAGGTTCAACATGGAGTTGCCTCAATAGGATTACTTTTTTTGCCCTCTGCAAGAAATATTAATTGCCAATAAATCCCCTTCCTCTAAGGCTCATGATGGGTGGACTGCATGCAGTAATTTCACACTACTCCTTCTCTTCCCCCAGGGGTTGGCACTTCATAAAGTGACCTACAGCTACTGGAGTTTATGAGCATTGAATAAACAAAACCCTGTTGATTTAACCAGTTGGGGTGTTTACTTTCAATGGCAACAGTTACTGACATAAGGCAGCAAAGCAAATAGTATAGAAATACTCACACTTGGCCTGAAGCAGTGTGTCGACCTATTAACAGGGGACATTATTCTTCTATTTTTTTTTGACTGTCTGCAAATCAAGATGTCATGGATACATGGTGCCAAGAAATACAATGCATACAGCGACACAAGAGAAATAAGGGAGCTGCTGTCTCAGAGCACCTCCAGCGACCCTCAACCCAGGATGGAAGCAGCCCCTTGCCCTGCTGCCCCTGCCCACATCACCCAGCCACTGCCCACAGCCCACCCAGGCTCACCTTAACTCAAAAGTTAAGCCTTTGTCCCCTTTCCCAATGTCAGCATGTGGGAGAAAAGTTAAGATGGCCTAAACCTCTGGATCAGCAAGCTGAACTCTTCATATGGGACACACAAACCTATAGGCTGACTGTAAGGAAGTGTGCCACAGCAGGGTGAAGGCGTTTCTTGCTTCCCACCTGCCTGAAGCATCCATAACTGCTTCTTTTTCAGCAGAGAGACTATTTGGCTTCTAGGGAAAAGAAGGGATATCTTGAAACAACTGATTACCTGGATAAGCCTGTTGCAGCTCCACATCTCCCCCAGGAAAGTGTTATCCATTGCTGCTATGAGGTTCCAAGTGACAACCTCAGTTGTATTCCCTAATATACTCCTTAAGTAATCCCAGCTCCACCTGAGAGCCCCTTTGCCCCCATGCTGCCCAGCTCTCCCTATCAACGCTCCTCCTGCACACGTCTCCTGGGACGAACAGTTCTAGCCCTGCCTGAGCAGTGTGTTTCTATTTACCGGCTTGGAGGGCTTCCAGGCACTGCCTTGTCTTGCCCAAAAGCTGACTCGTTTTATGAGGAGTCTTAGCTGAAGCTAAATGTCTCTTAACAGCCTCCAGAGAGGAACCATCTCGGCAATCTCTCTCCCCACATGTGCAATAAGAACGATGGATCGGGTAATGCAGGCAAAGCAAAACCACTAATGTGATCTTCCTCTTGGGAGGAACAGGCTTGTGAACTCTGCATTGTCTGACCAGAGCAGAGATACTCTACAGCCTCCATCTATCAGTGCACTATCTCAGTACCACCTTTTGCAGAGTGGCTTAAAGCCTCCATGCAAATGTCTGTGTAAACAGAAGCCAAAGAATAGCTGCTAGAACAAAATATGCTCCACACAGTCTTTCTGACAGCTGCAACACTGAATCCAGAGTTTAGGTTTACCTGTTATGCCCATAGCTGACCAGAGTTCAGGAGAGAACTTACCCTGGGCAAGCACAAGGAGGATTGAGGCTCACCTGCAGCTCGGTGGGATCAAAGCTAGCATCACCTCTCATTACCTCAAACTATCATCACAAGCCAAGTAAACCCAAAAATGTAGCTACCTAAAAGAGGTGCAGTCTTACACCCCACTGCAGTGGTCTCCCCAGGCCACATGCCCAGGTCCCTCTTTGGATCCCCTGCCTGCCCTTACAGTGCCCAGGGCAGCCCCAGCTCATCCCAGCTTGCTGGAAGCCCTCAAGCCGTGACTCACCACTCCTGACTTGTCTTTCCAAACCCCCAAAGGCTCTTGGCTCCAGCCACTGATTTCTGTTGGATCTGGGAAGAGCAGATAGAGCTGGATGTCTACTGCTAACACCATCCCCCCCCCAAACCCTAAAAGCAGTAGCAGAGGTGTAATTTGTAGTGGGATTAATTCTTCCACCTCAGTGCAAACCTGAATGAGCCAAAGTAAATATTTCATTCCTCCTGTCACACTGTGTTTAATTACCACAACCTGCCTTCCTGGAGTAGCATGGATAGGAGCAGAACTCCTGTGCCCAATGCTTATCCAACACATTAATGTCCTGAGAGACTTTGATCCTATTCATCACATGCAGAAGCACCCCAAGCTCTCTTGTGGGAGGAGAGGCAAAGGCTGGGGAGCTGCAGTATGAAAGCCAGGGGAGGACCAAGGAGAGAAGACATCTCCAGCAGGCAGATAGACATCAGTAATGCACCCTGGAGGACAGCAATCTTCTAATCAAAGGGATGGAATGATATACCTCCTGGTAGGCATATGGGGCAGTGGAATGCTTAGGTGAGAATCAAGTAAATAAAGCAAATTTCCAACCCTTGTGATTAGATGGGGAACCTTGAAAATCTAAATGCTATGAAAAGAAGAACCCAGGATGAATGACAACAATTCCTAATTTGTTGCCAGCAAGACTTATTCAGCAGTTTGCATAGAGCCATCCAAGAAAAAAAGCACAAAAAATACAGGGCTTTTCTCCATCTCTCTCTCTCTGCACATAATTTAGGATGTCCTTGCAAAGGACGAGTGACAACCATTGATGGCAGCAGTGTCAGATAACTGTGATACTTTCTATGAACTGCAGCCAGCTCAACAAACCAGCATGTGATTAATGACAGGAAAACCATGGCCTCGGTTCACTTCTCTGTCAATCATCTCTGCGGGTACGCACAGCATTTCCCCTTAATCCCTTGCAGAGGAGATCTGATGAGCTTCAGTTATGCTCAGAAATCCATGCTCTGCGTATTACGCTGGGGTGCTTGCTTTTACCAACTGTGGTACTGCAAAGACAAGAAGTAAACAGGAGCTCATCCTCGTAGCGAGGCTTGCAGCCTGCAGAAAAGGCAGGCATTTTCCTTCTGTCTGACTCAGACCTTCCAGACTGAAACCTTTTGGGTGTACATTAAAAGTGGCACATGTTGTCAGAATTAGCTTTCAAAATCTGTGCTGTAAGAGAGAATATTTTCACTTTAGGAAAAGCACCGGGTTTTGTGTCAGCTGTATTTAGGGCAAACTGTATGACTGTCTGGCAGTTGAAATGAAAGAGGCAAAAGAAATTCCTTTAATTCAGCTGGAAACCATTCTACTCACATAATAATCGTGGTTATGATTAAACTTGCAAATGGATCTCTCACAAGTGCAAAGAGACCATTTGTTTCTATTTTTTGGTCTCAATAAACTAGGGCTCCTTCTCTCCTGCCATTGTATTCCAACCAGCACAACTCCCAGCCAAGGAAAAGCACTCGCTGGTTTGCCAAGACAACATTCTTCTACATGACTAGCTCTTTCCTCTGTAGTTATTAATGTGTCACATATCATAGGGTCAGATTGTCTAATATTATGGGAAAATCTACTAGAAGGAGAGAAAAATAAAGGAAACTTCCAGGGAAATTGATTAAAGGGAAATAAGATATTTGACCCAATTTAGTGGAACAAAATATGGTCAATAATAGAAACTATTTAAATTCCTCAGATGGACACACAGTTCTTTAGCAATGAGGTTTGTTTGTTTTGTTTTTTTACCACCTTGGGATTCTATTATAAGAACAAGATTTTAGACTCCTTCTCTCATGCCAAGTGCAACTGTTTGCATTTTAAGGGATTTATGAGCAGAGCTTAGTATCAGCAAACATAGCTTACACAAAACAAGGGAAGAGTTAACCAGGATCCATTAGAATAAAAACCATCACAGTGTGGATGACAACTCCTAAGCCTTACACCCACATCTCACAGACACTCACATAAAGCAGTTTTTGGTGGCTGAGAGCATGGAGTAAACCAAGCTACCTTCCTGGTGCTTATGCGGCTACTCTGAACTCCCTTCAATACTGCTCCTTCTCTGCTCCGTGAGTGCTTCAGCTGAGGAGTAGAAACACTCTCCTCCTCTGCAGAAACAGAAACTCCAGAGAATCACGAGTTTCAGGTCATAGAGCAAATCAGAGCAAATTCATAGTTACAGAAATTTCCTTAATGGTTTGAAAGCAATGATCAGGTCTGCAAACAGCAAACCCCTCCTTGGGAGATTTGCCAAGTGGCTTGTTGTTATTAGGGCTGTGTTTGAAGGTATTTGAACACATGCGATTTCAACACCTTCTGTGATAGCCGCCCTGTGATAGCCCTGCTTGGCCCAGCAAGAGCTCATCTATACAAGCTGGCTTATGCCTAAAGCCCAGCCCTTCACCACTGCACTGTTGAGTAACAGCACCAAGGTGTGCAGAGGAGCTGGGCCAAGCAACACGCTGCTGCACAGATCCGTCAGCTCTGGATCCCAGGGACATCTCACACAGTGCCTATGGGGCTTGCTGCTGTTTCAGCATGGAGCAACACCCAGGAGAAGGGTTTCTTCTCACCTTTCCTGCACCACACCTACAAGACCATGGCTTTTTGTCCCTAACTAATAGACGACCTGTTGCTACAATTATCAGAGGGCTTTCAAATGCCTTTGCCTCCTCAGTGGCTTCGGAAGGAATCAACAGGCAACAGGAGAAAAAAGCTGCGAGCTGCTGAATGTGCAGGCTTGTCTGGATATGAGGTCCGTTTTAAGGCATAACTGATCGTTTAACAACATATCACCTCCTTGGTCCTCCCACACAGCTGCCTGGGGAGGAACTGGCTCCGGATGATGCTTTGAACCTGTGAAATCCCCTCCTAAAACCTGTCAAGTGCTGAATGTGACACAGATGAGGTGGAACCAAATCGCCCTGTGAAAAGCAGATACTTCACAGTTCTTGCTTCATTGCAGCTAATGATCTGCTGACACCAGTGGGAGTTTTTAGCCAGGATCAGCTTCTGCTGAGGAGAGTGCTCAGATATTCTGTTGGTAGCAACAGTGCTCTCAGGGGAACCCCACTGGTAGGGAAAAGGCCAGTTATCTTAAATCTGCTACTTACTAGGGCTTTCCCAGCGGGATATTATTAACAACTACCAGACAGGATAGATCTTAGGGAGAGTCCCTGAGGATAAGGGATTCCCAGGTGGCCAAAAGGAAAAGCAAACAAAGGCAAAAAAGGAGAATCCCAGCAGCACACAAAGGCGGGAAGTGGGACACAAGGAGAAAGCCCCTTCTTGGCAGAGCACCTGAGCTTACCTGAATCTGAGCTTCGCAACATGTGCGGATTGTCTGGAAGAAACTGAGATTATCATCTCTAGGGTGACTTAGCCTGCATTACTAATGCTGGCTGAACCAACTGATGTTTTTAACCAACTTCCCAGAACTGGGCTGAGATCAGGAAGTCATACTGAAATGCAAAAATGTGGCTAAATATGCAACATACACACTAAATGGAAGCAGCTTATTACTCCAGATCACTTTATACTCTGCTTTCATGAGCTCAGAAACGAACAGTCCTTATCTCTCCAAACTGCCACTATATCCAGTACCACACAAATAAAACTGCTTTTTTTAACCTGGGGAACAAACACTTTTCTTGTAGAAGCTTTGCTGTCCTGTGTGCAACCAACATTTTCATATTTTAATTATAATAAACAGAAAACCAAGCCACTTATCCTGGTATCTCCATACTTGGCTCTTTTTTATGCCCCTGAGACTCATCAAAGCAAACAGGTCTCAGAATAAATGCCTGGACATCTTAACCAAGCCCCTGCAAATAGCAGTGATTGCACAGCAAATGAGGTGTGCACATACAGTTCAGAAAAATGTGATCTTATTCTGTAAACCATGACCAGATTTCTGCTTGAATAATCTTTGGTGAAGGGCACAAATATCAAGCACAGTTGTGGAAGGGTCTTAGAAATGCCTGGCTAACTCATATTTGGGATGTGATCTGCAGGGCTCCCTGCATGAGCCAGGGACCATCCACCCATCTGCTCTAGGCTTGTGCTATTTTCCTGTATGTCTGAGTTGCACCTTGAGTTTCCCCACCCAAGTAGCTCCTCATTTCAGGCAGGAATGGGCTGTTTCCACTCAGAAAAGAAACTGAGGGAGAAACCAGGTGATCCTTTGCCACAATTGCCTTCCCATCCACAGAAGCTGCAGTTTACCAAGTGTTTCCTTTAGCAAATGGGCCTTTGTTTCAGCAGGGACACGTTTGGGGTGGAGGCCACTATTGTTTAAGCCATCTGGTCCCATACAAGATCATAACTGTTTCCTATGGAGAAAGGTGGTGGCTACTCCCACTCCTTTCCCCATCACAGTGCCCAGAGATTTCACTCAGCTGCTGAAATGGTCTGATAGTATCTTCTCATAAACATTGCCAAAAGATCATACATATCCATCATCCTCTCCTTAGCCTTGCCTTGTTTTATTCATTTATACTGACTTTTAAAAAGCTGCCATCAGTAATTCACTAACCACAATTTCTCTCGATTTCCCATCCAAAATTGGCTCCTCTCTTATTCTAAGCAGTTATTTAAGTAAAGCTTGCATCTCAATAAATAGAACTCACACATGAGAAACTCTTCAATGACTTTCTTCACATGACTTACAGCAAGATAGGTTCTGCTAAAGGGGTGAGTCATTTAGCAAAGGGAGAGGAAAACTGTTCATTGTGTATTTGTGAAATCCCCAAACCGCTGAAAATTTGCCATTTACCAACAAAAAGCATCACAGGATGCACATGAACCCGTAAAGCCGGTAGAGCCCTTCCAGAAATGACTGTGACACAGGGCACACCTTATCAGAGGCCTCTTTCTCAGGATCCTGTACATTGAAATGAGTGGGAGGTGCAGGTTTCTCAGCTTACACAGTGATAGGATTTGTCCCTCAAATCAAACCTCAGGGTTTCTTCTATCCCTCAGGGGAATACCAGAACAACCCAGACTTTCCCTGCTTCTGCTGCAGCCTCCTGAGCTGTACACCCCTTAGCACCAACATCTACACAAAACAATAATCAGGATTCTCTTGAGCCTCTACATCAAACCTGTTTCTCCATTTCAGTTGCATTCCTGCCACAACTCACATCAAAGGTCACTGCTTTGGCAGGCAGGACTGGCCACAGTGCTGGGATCTGGCCCAGGTCTGAATTCAAAGCCCTCAACCACCTGCCAGCTTGCGGATAACAAGTTGTGGTTGTGCCGCCATTCAAAATGAATCCCCTCCCAGGAAGGCAAACAGTTTGCATGCTCATACACAAACAAGGGGAATGCATATATGCCCCTGTATGCATACATGCCCCTGTATGCATACTCACACTGGCTCCCTGCTCCCAGAAAAGACCCCCTAGCCAACAACACAAACTCTGCAAAGCCCCAAAGTCCCTTGTTGTCTTCACAAACTCTAAGCACCATGAAGAGCCACCTGCCACCAAAGCATGTTTCAGGAAAGTAAGTGCATATAGGTAGGAGCTGCAGGTCACTCAAATGGTGGCACAGAACCAGTGTGCAGGAAAAGCAGAGCACTTTGAGTCTATCTGAGCACATTGGGTTTTTTCCACTGCATCAGCCTGAAGCAGAGGGACAAGATATTTGTTGTTACAAAGACAGAGAAGGATCAAATCTCAGGAGATACTTACAGCATTCGATGGGGTTTGATGCTGCTTGCAGAGAGATGATCCTGCCATTGGACTCAGGGATGTGCACACGGAAGACAAGCCGGACGCGGGTGTTCTTCCTGCCAATGTCTGTCTCTCCCTTGCGCAGCTCAATGTCTGCATTCCTCAGCTTCAAAATCCCTGCGCAGTCAATGCTGCCAAACACACATGCTGTTTAGCTTAACACTGCTGCTCTCAAACAGTTTAGAAATAGGTGACAGTCAAGAGGATTAAGCTGGTTTGCTTTGATCCCTGGGTTAAGAGTAGCTCAAAATACTGCTCAACTCAGGATCTAGATACTGCCATTTCAGCAATTCCGGGGGAAGAAATTCCAGACATATGCTGAGTGAGGGATGCTGCTGGACCCCTCCCAAGGGATCTAGGCCTGGTGGCTCAGTGTGTCCCAAGCATGTCCCAGCTGAGGGCCTTTACCCTGGTGACAGCAGAAGCCACTCTCCAAACATTAAACCCTCAAGTCTTGTTTCTCTTCTGTGCTAAGCAGGAGGGAAAATGGCAGAGCTCATCCCAGCACACTGGGACAGGGAGAGTGAATCAGAACCAGAAGTGCACACTGGGGCAGGCAATAAGCTGAGCCTGTGCTGCAGCCCTCTGTGAGCTAGAGAGCATGAAAGCCTCCACCACCAGCTCTCCAAGCAACTCAGTGTCTAGAGACTGCACAGCAGCTACTGTCTGCACGTGGGCAAATTAGTTCAGCTCCATGGGAATCACAGCAGTTGAACCAGCTAATTGTATGTACCACCCAGGCACATCTTCCCCCAGTTTGTAATGCAAGCACTGAATTCAACTCCAAAGCAGCAACCAAACTGCTCTCTCCTTCTCTGGGACAAAGTACGTGCTACCACTAAAGATGGGCTTTCCAGCCCTGGCCCAGGTCACTGTGTCATCCTCTAGAGCCCAGGAATGTTGTTCCCAGCCAAAGCAATAGCCCAGCAGAGCAAAAAATGGTTCTCTGCTCTCATTCACAAAGTCCCTGCAGAAAGGGAGGGTGCAGGGAGCAGAATGGGGCTGAGCAGCAATAAAGAGATTAGGATTGCTTGAACCAGCATTACAACTTAAAGTTGGTGTAAGTGCAGGTTAACTTCTTAAGAGTTCAGTGTAACCCAGCAAAAACACTTGCTTATGTTAAGAGAATATAGCAATTAAAACTTAGAGAATCTATGCTCTTCAGCTCAGCAACACTCCTCAAGAGGATGCAGTGAGCATTGTTATTAACAGGCAATGACAACCCATGCTGATATCAATTTTAAAGACAGACCATTTTTCTTCTTTTGATATGAACTGAAATCACATTTTGGAAGGTATAAACCCCAAGCTGTTTCCTACACCCACGTTGTTCCTCACCATTGCATGTGTGCAGGGGTTTATTACTCCGGGGTTACTTGTTAGGAATGAGGTATATTTTCTGACAAAAAAAAAAGATTATGTATAAAGAAAGAATGCGCATTTTGTGATGGAACAGGGGGCTTAAAAACATAGCTGCTCTGCCAATTTTGTCAGTATCCTCTGAAGGATGGAGATACAGCTCTTCCCTCTGCAGAGCAATCACTCTCTTGCTGCCTGGCACACGTTCAAGCCTGAAGTTTCAGTCTGGTGCCCGCCTCATCCCTCTGCCTCCATAAAACTGGAGGGAGTAATACAGAAAAGATGTGCCTGTACTTGCTTCTCTGTTAACCTATTACACCAGCAGACTGCAATTTCATGGCCAGAGCACTTGGCTGAGTTCAGAAGGGATGTTTTCTATTCATTCAAATCCAAAATGAATTGTACACCTTTCCTCCACTGCCTACTGCTCCTTGCTACTCACTGTGTCCCTGCAGTTAAGGACTTTAGGTCAGAATTTGTTTTCCATGGTGCCCTACAAACCCATTCTAACTTTGAAGATGACACATGATTGCAATACAGACAACTGGTGTTAAAAGGAAAAAATACCTGCATCATCAGCTGATCACTGGTAACTCTTAAGCAGCTTTTACCTAGGTGCTTGTAACTGCTGCTTACGTGCTCTTAAAAAGGGTCTTACACTCGTATATCATTCCAATGCTTTGAAAAGGGTAGTACCTCCAGAGCAGGCATTATTATTCATTTAAGTGACTCCTTCCAAGGAGAAGGAACTTCAAATGACAATTTACTCCTCCTCAAGTCTGCTAATAAAAAGAAGTGTGCTTACGTTGCTTTCATGTTGTTTTTGGGTTCCAATGGGATCTCTAAAACTTTGGTGTTGCCAATGATTTTTTCATAGCTGGTGGTGGTGACGGTTTTTCCCGTTATGCGATGGACTTGATAGAAAGCGTGAGGTTTAAGTATCCGTTCATCTGCTGTCCCAATGAAGATCTGAAGGCCCAAGGGTTTGTTCTCCATGTAACCATGAAGCTGGCAAGACATTAAAAAATCTATTATCACACACAGGGCTTGCAATGCCTTCATGTCAGGAAACCAGATAATCTATAGACATATATACAGATATGGAGATAAACATAAAGCTATCTGTAGTACAGACTCTCCTACTCTCAGAGACAGACATCCTCTTAAAAGTATTTGTTGGAGTCCACAATACACAGGGAAGGGAGATAATGGAAAACATGCAATTAATAGTTATTATACTAAATATATCAAGACAAAAAAATACCAGACAAGCTCTTGATTACCAGAAATTTGTTGTCTTCAAAACAGACTGATAAATCCCCTCAAAAGACACATTTTGAGTACATGTGTGTAATTTGCAATGACTGATTCCTAAATGAGGTTCAAAGGATTTTTCTCTGTGGGGTGGATAAAACTGCAAAGCCATGTTGATTCCCTGCACCTGCAGCCTTGGGCACTGATTCCTGCTTCCTGTCAGCAGGAAACACAGTAAGGACAGAAGTCTCTGGCTTGCATTTATATTCATAGTACTCTCATATGTACCCTCTCCAGACCTTGTCAAAGCTAATGGGAGATGCCCATTGACACAGGGGGCTTTAAATCAATCCCTATGTGACACTCAGCTTGCAAACCCTACTTTCTGTCCAGCCTAACATTCAGTAAAATGTCTTTGCCTCAGCTCAGCTTCTGATTCCTACTTCAACTGCAGTTAAAACAAATAACATTCTTTTCTCCCTTAAACAGGAAGTATCTCGTGAATGTGCCTGTGATTTTGAGAACTGAAAAGTTAAACCATGTATAAACATTTCAGAAACTAATGATCCCTGCCACATCCCTTTCTCTGGCTTTGGCACGCGCAGTCTTGCCCCAGCTCACATCCATTTCAAACCCAGCCAGAAGGACTGTTCTTCCAACCTCCCACTTTGCTCAAATCATCAAGCTTCCCATCTCTCCCACTTCCCATCCCCCTCATACCTGACATAAGCTGCCTGCCTTTATCTTCAAAGTTCTACTCTTCTCTTTGCCCTTTGAGGTCTCATTTTCTACCCAGTTATCAGCACCTATTTCCAAATTTCCTAAATCAAGCCCCAAACACCAGCATCAACTTCTCTAACACTCACAGCATTGCATTCTCTGCTCATCAGCCTCTTTGCCCAGGGAGGATGCTCCCTTTTAGTACCTACATCTCCACCCTACACATCTCCCTGTCTGCAGAACTCTTAAGTGGTATTAACAGGAAATATGTTCTTGTTCTCCTGAAATCACTTAGATGGACTGGTTTTGATTCACTGCTCTTAGAAACTCACCCTTCCTCCAGTTGTTGGTTCACCCTCAGCCATCCTTCTTGCACTGCATTAAAATACCATCTGTATAGGCAGAGATGGCATTTTCACTCTGTGACTGTACAGCACAAGGAGGTCTTAGCTGACCTTAGGGACTGGGGCCTCTAGGGTTCAAGGACATAAACATACTCTTCTGTACTAAATAACCTTTTTATAAATAGCATTTGCTGCAAGAGAAGCAAGAAAGCCAGAATGCCTCCATAGGCCAGGAGACGAGGAAATTTCCTCTTCTATATTAACATTCAAAATTACAAATCAAACCATTCTAAATTTCTCACATAGCCAAAAATGAAAACCAGACATTTATCTACCGCACAGCCAGTGATCTAGCTGAAAGGGAACTTTATGGTCTGAGACATGCTAAATTTGTTTTCAATTATTCTGTCCACATACAAAACCTTGATGAAGCCATACAAAACAAATAGTACTGGAAGATCAGAGAAAATAAGATTAAGCTAATGGTATTCATGGCTAAACCAGGTTTTTTTTTCTTTTCACCAGTCAGCAGGAGGTATCTTTGCATAGAAAGATTATTTCCCCCCTGGAAGGGGACCACATGCAGCATCAGTGCAATCCTGGCAACCTTCCTCCAGTATGGCAAATGTAAAGCGACACTCACTCTTCTGAGCTATCATTACTCATCTAGCACATATTTGCAAGGCATAGAAAGACAGGGTCTATGCCCCAGAGACCTTACAACCCAAGGGTCCGAATTTGCAGCCTCTGCTTACATGAATAGCCCCATTGAAGTCAACAGGCCTTAAGTGAGAGTTGTGCAAGAAAGAATTACAGAATCCAGCCCAGCCGCAGCACAGACACCTACGATAACTCACTCACACAGAGCTTCAGGAGATGGTGAGGAGGGAAAACAGGGTACAAGGCTTTGTACAGACATGCCAGTTGGCTCTGGGAGCAAGCTGGAGGAGCAGAGCGGGACTGCAAGCACAAGGGTTGGTATTGGAGAAGCAGCACTGCCAAGAATGTGATGTATACAATGGCAGCCATGGGGAGATTTAAAAATGTATAGAGTGTATGGAATATTAAAGGCAACAGAGGTCAAAATGACAGATCTACTTGGAACAGGCAAGAATCACCCCTTATTTATCCACGGAGGCACATTAAGCCCAGGTCCTCTGGGAGCCATACTGAAACTCATCCTAAGCGTGGTACTTTCAAAATCCAAGATTTCCTGGCCTTCAATAAAAAGCCATTGTATGAGTGAAAGCCATTTTGTCTTTACAAGGGGAGAGGGAGGAGAGAAGAGCGTTTTTTAACTACTGAGCATGTTTATTGTCATGCCTGACAGAGTAATTCTTTGTGGATCCAGCTAAGATGACGAGAGGATCCTTTGGGCTGGAGCAGTTATTACAATGACAGCAAAGCAGCTTTCACTCTACCCTCCCTCCTGGCAGAGCAAAATCCCAGAGTTCTAGGTGAGAGACTGGAATGGAGGAAAACAGATAATAAATTACAAAGGAAAATTTGCCCCCAGTGAGCACAGTCAGTAGCAGCTGTAACAGAACTGGCTACATAGACAGCTTTTAATACTGGCCACCTTTAAAAGTCATTTTGAGTGGTGTTTGCTCATACATAGAATGAGTTCCCAAGGCAAAAATACTCATGGTCTTCTAATAATACATATGTGCGTGAGTGTGTGTCTGTATAAATATATACATACTTAATGAAGAGAGGTATTGATTGCATGCTCATATGGCAATGTTTGTTTCATCTTCTGGACAAAGGGGTATAAAACACGTAGTAAAGGGATTTCTGGTCCTCCATAGGACTAGATTTGAAATAAATTGTTTGATCAGTGGAAGAAAGTAATATAATTATTTGGTAATTTATGGCATTATGGCAATGCTTTGGGATGACTTCACTGTCAAATCAAAATAGCTTTATAAAATGAAACACAAAGAGAAAAATATATGAAAGTGACAAACATCCCCATAATAAAAGGGTGTGTCCTTATCTTGAGCTAACTGATTAAGTTTTAAAGGCTATTATAGATGATCATTTACCATAAACATTTCCATCTACCTTTCACTTGCTAAGAACTCATCAGGATGACTTAGGAACAAACGACAAAGATGGACAACCCACAGAAATGCTCCAGGAACTTTAAAATCAGTTTTACACCCAGCTCTGCAACCAATTTACTACATAGCTTCAGTCATGTCATGCAACCTCTCTGTTTATCGGTGTTACAGTGATGCTAACCCTACTGTGCAGGGGCAGAAATCAGTTAATGCTTTGTGCTGTATTTTTAATGTGTTCTTTCATTCTAGCTCATAGTGATTTTTTTCTACATAAAGGTAGGTTTCAGATCTATGTCCCTCCTCAAAATGGAACTATGAAAGGCTGATACTCTCAATAAACACCTCCACTATGCTAGGCAGCTGCTTTAGTATTTAACCATAATGCCAATCTGTTCTTTGGCAGAGCAAAAAAGTAAAAGCAACCCCTAAAGAATCCTACAGAGAAGTCTGAAAACGTTTTTAAATAACTACTTGGAAATTCTTTTTCTTTCATTCTTTAGCAACTACCACAATGCTCTAAAGTCTCAGTTTTTCAGTCCTATTCTTCTGCTCATCTGATAGAAGGGGGACAGCATCTTCCCCTGCAGCTGCCTGAGAGGAGCTGCAGCAGGAGGTGCAGCACAGACAAGAACTGGGGACCAGCCCCACGCCAAGGTGTTCCTTTATTCTTTTTCACTCTTCTTTCCATGAAGAAAGCAAAATCATCTGGATTTCAGTTTCTAGAGAGTGAGAATCAAGAAAGATTTATGAATACAGAACTCTGGAAGGAAATATTTTTGTATATTATAAGGTGACCTATTCACAATAAAACTCCCCCAAACTGTATACAGATCGAGCTGGAAAAAAACCAACTCCTTTGAGTCACATTTGCCACAAGGGGAAAGAGAAGCCAGACATGATGTGTACCTTTCCATACTCTATTTTGGGATTTTAAGATCCTATTTCTTTCAGCTGAAAGATTCTTCTTAAACTTTGCTTTTGCATAACTCTTATAATATTAGCATAGCCAGACATGGGCTGGTCTGTGACCTGAGGAAATGCAAAGCACTTTGGCAGATAAACAAATAACATCATTCAGAAAACAAGACTTTTCTTGTTTGGTTTGCTGCTATGATTTGGTTTCTAAACAAAATGGAAATGTGTGGCATGATTAAAATCATTGGCTCACCTCTGCATAAATAAAATTCATTCATTCTGCACTCCATCTGTGGATCAATACCAGTCAATTTTGGGAGAGGGGGGTATTAAGGTGCCATTTTCAGGAATGGCACATGTGTAATTCTGTATGCAAAAAATTTAGCTCCTGTATATGGGCAGCCCAGTTACCCACCTGAACACAACTCCTGTGACAGTACCAGCAACCGCAGCCATCGAGACCACACATTAGGTGTATGAAATAACACTTTTTTTAACCCTATGCTATTTCAAAACTGAGTTCTTACAAACTAAGACCCCAGATGAAAATGCACAAGCACTGAAAACCAGAGTTTAAAATTCACATCTAAATCAGTCCCTACCTCAGCATCCAGATTAACCAAACCCTGCATCCACACAGCTGGCACTGCCTCTGGCTATGAGGTTTAAAAACACAGGGCTGCATGAACAGCAAATTCATTTGCACAAGTGAAGCCTGCAACACTGCTTAGTTATAACCAAGTGATAAATTGACAGCAGTCAGGAAGAGAGGCTAATTCCTTAAAGGTTCTATAGGTAGTCATCTATAGATACAACATATGTATAAACAGAGGGGATTTAGTAAAACCTGCAGAATTTAGATCTTTGAATCTTGGACACGATTAGCTGAATTTAAATAACATTTTATACAGAATTACATTATTAGCAAGAGAAAGGAGGATTCACAGGAGATAACTCCTCATTCTTACATGGGGAAGCAAGGGCAGAGAGGTGCATTGACTTGTCCCCACAGAGGATGGACAGCCAAAGAGCAGTGAGAAACCAGAAGTCTCTGTCCCCCTGTGCTCTGTCTTGCTGCAGGCATTGCTGACCTCATTCTGCAAACAGCACAAGTGTGTGGTAACACATCTCACCAGCCATAGCACCACAACTTCCACTGGTACTGCAAGCTTCTGCCTTTGCCTCTTCAATTGACAGGTTTCAGAGCCACATTTTCTTGGGGATTTCTAGTTGGAGTATTGCACATGTAAAAGTCCACACGCAGTGTTGGGTTTTGCAAGACAAAAGCAGAAGCATCTGCAGATCTTACAGGCACCTTTGAAAAGCCTCAACAAGAACCTATGTAATACAGAGGCTGATTTCCTTAGAGAGAAGAAGAGAGTAATTTGGTTCCCATTCATCCCAAAAGAGCTTTGTCTGTCAGGAATTTAGTTTTTTCTCCCCTGGGTGGTATAAAGCTGCATCTTTAAAGTTGATTGCACACATCTTCCTGTCTAGACAACGCAAGCTACTGCCAGAAGGAAAGTATAAAACTGGAGAATGAATTCTCTAGTCTTGGTGATTTTATTTGCTTGAAAGTAATCAGCTCTCTTGCTTGCTTCAGCTCACTGTAACTTGAGGCTTACTCTATTAATCCTGCATATTACTTGCTATCTCCCTGTGGAAGTCACTCCAGCTTCCCCCTAGACTGGGCGTGCATGTGTGTGGTCAGCTTTGAGAACAGCGCTGGGGTGATTCAGATGGACCATACTGGGCTGGTAGTGAAAAGTGGGAAAACTGAGCTCGACCAGCAACGTTTAATTAGAAGCAAATACACAGCCGCGTGAGAAATCACTTCCTCCTACTGCTTCCCTTTTCCTGCTGTACACAAGGAGATAAGAAAGCACTGAACAGCTCACCAAGAGCAGCACGTGGTTGCGGCAGCACTGCCCTAGCAAGGAGCCCCAGCTCACCCAACACCCACCTTCCTCTACAAACAGCGAGAGGTTACAGAGTTAAACCCGGGTCTCAAAGCTTTTGACACCACAAACTACTGCCCTACTCAGACTCTTCATCAGCCCTGAGGATGTTTTCCGAGCCAGAAAGCACTTTCAGACAGCAGACAAGAGGAAGATGTGCCCCAGCTTAGAACAGTGCTGCTGTCGTGTCCCTCTGCTCCCTTCCTGGTGGAAGCAGCTTTGCATCTCAGATTTGATCATTAATTCTCATTATTAATACCCTTTGCAGCAATTTCAAGCATTTTGGGGGGACAACAATATTCCTACCAAGATGGAAAATTTCACTGTATTGTCTCAGGAAGACTGGTGTATCAATAGCTGTCAGTAATTAAGACAAAGACTTCATCCAGACACCGTATCATGTAGCAGCTTGCCTGCCTGCTTCAGTTAGAGCTGACATTGAGCAACAAAGTTGAATCTTGTCACATGTTTTTGTTCAATTTAATGTACTTGGGACACAGCAAAAGAACTCAAACCAGAAGGAAATCTCTGTCTTGGTTCTTTTTGCTCCTTACCAAAGCAGTCTAAGAAGTCCTCCAAAGATAATTCTTTGAACATCTGATTCTGCTAAATGATGAGTTTTTATTATATTCAATTTTAAGTGTTTCTTATTTTGGTGACAATTTTGTCAAAATTCCAAGGACTGTATCTCATTTGCTCTGCTGCTCCTTACAGTAAATGACAACCAGACTCCCAGCACCTAAATGGGATTTCTGCTTTCAGATGGGATTAAAATGCAGGTCTCAGGCTTTGATGGCAGCTCTTGGAAGAAAGCAGTTAGGGGTTTTGTTCCCGACTGTCCTGATAGTGACCTCACATTGCAACATAAGTTATTTCCTCTCTGTGCCTCAGTTTACCTACTCCTGTGAAGAGCTGATCCCATTTTCAAGATGCTTTGACTACCTTGGCTGAAAGTTTAAAAGAAACACTATGCATCTGACTGCTGCATATGTACATATATAGGGATTCAGAGATCAAGTCTGCATAGCTGGGTGTGATGCAGCCCCAGGAGCATCACACTGTGTAACCAAGATGTGGCACAAAGTCTGAGAGCAACCACGCTGACAATGGGCAAAATGGGACAGCATCTTGCAGTTATTCAGTTCAGCCTGAGATAATTGATATGGCTGCACTGAACCAGATCCTCAGAGCTGAGCCCTCTGCCAGGACTTTGTGCTGGGCATGCTGAGAGACAGGTTTGGGTCCAGGAACCATACCCAAGCACTGGCTATTTGACTGAATGTCAGCCAGATTTCAGAAAGAATCTAGGCCAAAAAGCACTTTAGAGAGAAAAGAAAGAAAGAGAGAGAGAGAAAGAGAATCAAAGAAAGAATCAAAAAAAGCAAATCCAAGGAATCTCTCTCCTCCTCAATTTCTTCCTCATGTTGAAACCCATAACACAAGGCAAGATCAAGAGGGAGAGTAACTCAGGTCTGCTGGAAGCATGAAGGTTTCAACAGTTGCTTCAGAATGAAATAGAGACCCTAGAAAATTTTCACTGAGGAGCAGCAGCAGAAGCAGTCCAGTCCCTTTCCCCTGAACAGCGATCAGCCTGATGAGCACAACACTGCCCAAGACACAGGAGACCCAGGCATGAGTCCCCACTTGGCATGAGCCACTTCCAGTTCAACAGAGACTGGTCTCGTGAGAGGGAGGGAGGTACTGGCAGTTTAGCTGTGTGGTGAAGCCAATGATCAGATGTGAGTTTACAGGACACTATCTACCCTGCATGGACCTCTGTGGATACTCAAGTGCATCTTGAACAGGATGAGTTATGTCAGTGTTACTGCTGTGCTGAAAGCATCCACATTCATGGCAAACAGCCACAAATTCCAGCTTGGGTTTACTGCACAGACTCCCCCATAGACACTCCTGCAGTGAGAGCATACATGAAAAAGTAGCCTAAATCTTACATCTGCATAATCCAGGCATATTTATAATCCTTTCTAATCCAAGGAATAACCCAAGCCTTCTGCATAGCACAGGCATCACCCTCAAACCAGTTGGTAAATCCTCCTTCCCCATACCTCTGCCAAAATTACTTTTTATCAAAAGTAACATACTCTGAAATGGGCTCAAAAGTTTCAGTGAGAATTTATCACTCACTTCTCACCTAAAGCAGCTTGGCACATGGGAAAATCCCAGAGGTACTTGGTTCACTGCTCATCTGTCCTGCACCCTAGAGAGATCCTGCCTGTTCTTCCCTTAGGAGCAAGCTGCATTCGCTCAGCCACAACATCTGGGTGACAGCATCCCTTTCACACAGAGGGATGCAGACCCAGTTTAAAGACTTCAAGCAAGAGAGGATGCAGCTTACCTCTGGTTAAATTCTCCCAGTAACTAACTATCCTCACTGTTACCCAGCAGTTCTCATCTTAGTTGCACAGCACAGGCTGGCTCCATCATGCAAGTCCAGCACAGCCTGCCCATAGAAATGCAAACACACAGGGCTTCATCCCTTGGACTTCCCTTTGCTGAAGATGGGCAGAAAAGGACCAGTTCAACTCCCTTGATGCTGATGTATCAACAGTAAATCTTCCCCAGTAGACTGGTTTGAGTTGCAGCAGAAGCACATCTCCAGCCCAGCCCCACTTGTGAGAGTGTGAATCACGGTATCAAGCTGTGATTTGGTTTTGAGTTTCCATCAAAGGTTCTGGTTTCACTAACACGCAAAGGAATTAGTTGAATGTTGGAAGTTACATACAGTTAGAAATCAGGGCCCCATGGGAAGCCTGGGCTAGAAAACAATGTCTCTTTTGACTTCAAAACCACAAGAAAACACACATGGCAAAATTTAAATATAAAAGGAAAGTAGAACATATGCTTGTTATTGTAAAGCAGCTCCCGTGTGCTCCATTGACAACTCTATTATTGCAGCTTCTTTTTAATTAAAACAAACAAAAAAAAGAAATAAAATGAAGGCAGTGGAAGTCACCACAATTTTAGAAGTTAAAACCAACGGAAACAGTTGGGGCGGCTGTGCTGGACAGGAGCCCCCCTTCATACACCTCTCCTGTTTCAAAGAGAAGCGAGCAGGAGACTAGCACACACAGGCATGTGATGGGTTGGGGTACCCTGTGCCCTCTGCTGTCCTCCACTTGAGCACCAGGTTTTTGTAGACCTGGTCTATGTTTGGATGTTGTACCAAGTTAAATAGCTGGGTAATGTATTTAATTTTTACCACTACAATGAAGCCAGTAAAGGAGATTTAATTCTGGCAGTAGGATGATAGCTCATAGAAGAATTACCTCCTCCCCTTTCCTTCTGAAATTAAGCCCATGGGAGGACATCCTTTTCCCTGTTCACTGCTGCCAGTGGAAGGCCAGCTGTGCCCAGTTAGCCCATTACTGCCATGCTGAAGATTACTGTTCCTGAACCTCTGTTAGAGGAACTGTCAACAGCTTTTGATGTTGTGTGTGCAAAGAATAGAAGAGACTGAAGACCATAGTGATGTCCATGACATCTGCATCGGCAGGGCTTTTCTTGACTAAATACAACTCCCATGTGATTTTAAGATAGCAGCAACAGGCAGGGAATGAAGTCTCAGTCTACTTGTGGCATCTCCTCCTCCTGCTGCAGGGCGGAAATGTGGAAGGAGGAGTCCCTGATGCTCTGACTTGAAGGAAACATTCCCTTCTCTCTCCCAGCCCTGTTACTTAGTTTAGCCCACCACATCTGACTAAACAAAGAGCCCAGAATGCAGCAGCAGCTGAGGCAGGTCACAGGAATGCTTCCTGGAGAAGTCCCCAAACCACTGAGCTATCACCTAAAGGCAGGAGGCAGTGGTTCTACCACCCACCAAGACTTACAGGTCCTGAATAATATCCCAGACACAGGCTCAACTGACTCAGTGCAGGGCTGCCTGAGCACCTGAACCTCCACCTGCAGGAAGGTGCAACCTTTCTGGCTGGGGAATGAGTTTTTCCCCACCCCAAGTCATGGACCACTGATGCAGGATGTCCTCTTGGCAAAGTGCTGCCTTGGAAAACAGGATCTCCACTGACCAACATCCTCAGCTGCTTTTGAACACTGCAGCCTCAGGTGTACTGAATGGATTTGATTATCTGACACAAGCAGTGAGGAAAAAAAATCACGGTTGTTGATGTAGAATAGAGTTGATGATGTGGTTAAAGTGAGAGAAACAAAGTGAGAGATGTGAATGGGTTACTGATTACTTATGTGCTGGTTTTCATTCAGAAGTATTTGAGCCTTTTGTAAAGATAAGTCAGGAAATCAATACGTCAGGAGAAAGACTTGCTAACATGGCAATAAAAAAAATGCCAGTTAGGCACAGTCCTTTGAGAATATGCCTAGAAATTACTGTGCTGAAGAGCTGTGTAAAACAGCAGCTTCCACAAGGATTATTTACAGCAAGGTGAGGCAAAACCCAGATGCTTGGGGAAAAAAAATAGAAATAAGAAAAACAAAGAGTAAAAAAGCATATATTTACCCTTTGACCCTGAGACTGGGCTGAGTTCTCATAAACAGAGTTTTAACAAGTATACCTCAGTCTCTTTACAACCCGTGACAGATGCACATCTGAAACTGATGCCCTGTGTCACTGCTCTCAATTACATGAGGTGAAGGCAGCAGTAAATTACACTTTTATCTCACACTGATCACCTCCAAGCACCCCTGATGACTTCAGAATGTGGAAAGACTGCAATGTGACATGGGCTTGCCTCATTTATACCCATGGGCTGCAACATGAGTAAAAGCAACCACTTCTAATAAAATGAGTACAGATCAACTAGCCAGAGTACAGCTGGACAATCATTTCCATAAATCAACTGCTCATCTTCCCTAAAAGCTTTTCCTTCCCCCTCCACTCTCCTTGAAGGAAGGACAAGAGCTCTGCTTAGAACTCTCTGAAATGCCACACAATTGTGCAAAGAATGTGGCTTCATGCAAAGCAGTAGGTCAAAACCAGAACCACTAGGTTTAACAAATATCTTCAAAATAGTGGTTTTATGGCTTTTAAGGGACCACAGATTCTGCTTGACCATGGGGTGAAGCTCATCTAGAACCGAGCCTTTACTACTGAAGGTCCTTCCTTCTCATCACTGCCTTAAAGACAGGAGAATCTTTGCTGAGGAACTGGAAATCTGTGTCCCCTTGCAGCAGAGGTTCTTATCACTGCATTTTCCTATGGTCAGTAGGTGAGAGACATTGAGTGTTACTCAAGTGCTACCACATGCCCTGCTTCCCCTGGACAACAGAATACTGAGCAACGCCAATAACCCCAACATTTTACTTTCCTTTTAAGAGGTAGGAGCTCCTAGAAGGATTATTGAAAATAATGCTGAGAGAGATTTCAAGGAACCATCTCATTCACCTCTCCTGTCCCAAACAGAATTCAAATACAGCAATTCCTTCCTAGCAGCTGTTTGCCTAAAAGCATGCAAAGATGGAGATTTTTACTTCTCCTGGCAGGGCATGCTGCTGCAGGGTGAACTTGAACAAAGGAAAAATTGTATTTGGATTGCCACCTGTATTCCAATCACATCCACAAGCTCTTCTCACAGGAGCAGTCACTGTCCTTCCTAATGAGCAGTCTCTCTCAGAAACTTGATTGGAGCAGCTGGGTACAAATAAGCAGCTGTCCCTTAACTTTGATGAAAAAGAGCTGGAATCCAATCATGCCTATCCTTTCTCTGTGGTCTCAGCAACCAGGTGGACCTGCAAGATGGTAGGTGCATACAAACTTCAGCTTTGTCCTTGCTATGCAGCATTTCCTTGCTGTTCTCAATGACTTAACCTCTCAGGGATACTCACAGTGGTATCCAACTTACATCCCTAAAATAGAAGCTTGAGTTTCTCTGTAGTCAACAGCAAGCTGGTTTCCTCTGCAGAGTGACTCAGAACACCTAAACTGGAAGCCTAAACTTCTCCATGTGACTCTAGATGGTTTATGATTTAGATGGCATGCAGGACTCCTCTCTTCCTCCCACAGGCAAAGTAAATGCCCTCTGCTGTGTGTCCCATCTAGCCAGAGGTTTTGATTTACCAGACTCTTCTCCTGTCATACTTGGAGTGCACAACTAGTGCAGAGCCTTCAGCACAAACTCTTGGGGCTAGACACATGAAGAAGAGGAAGCAGCATCAGAAAGATAAACTACAAGATAAGGCCTGGAGGATATGAGATCTGCTGGTCTGTAGCTTCAGAGCACCCAAAAGAAGAAACTTGCATGCAAAATGCAGCTTACAAAAAGTAAGTAATGCAGGCCAGCACCGCACAGCAACAACTAGCAAGCATCTCTTCCTCCAGAAGGTTCAGCTGGGTAACTACTCATATGGAGGGTTAAGTTGGGATTTTGGGGTTTTTGTTTGTTTTTTTTTTTTTTTTACAAGATTCAATTTTAGAAAGGGTAAGCAAAATAGTGGAAAAGCAGTATACCAAAAGTGTGTGTAAAACGTGTGGGACATGAATGGGACATTCAGCCTCAGTTTAAATCCCACTGCTTTGGTGGGCCTCTCCCAGTCAGGGCAATCTTGGCTTCTCAATACTTAACTCCAAATGTCTAAGAGATAGCACTGGATTCCAGAAAGTCAACAAAAGTTGAAATTTGTTGAGGGGAAAGAAGGGGGAAAAAAAGAAAACTTGAAGCCAAATGACTTATGACATGAAAGCTTAGGATTTTACAAGCCTTCCCAAGTTTCAGATGTCATAAACCATACAGGTGCAACTATCTCATTGCTCGGCACCCATATGAACCTTGTTAAAGTGAATACAAATCCAATGAATACTTCCAGGTTTATAATAAGCCTTCATAAAGAAACTATCCATATTCTCCCCAGATGCAGGCACAGCTGTGCAGAGACACATCTGCTTGGGAAACTAACGTGGATCATTAAATTTATAGTTTAAGATCCTTAGCTTGATAGCAAATTATGACAAAGCTAGGAATATCAGTTCCTGTCCCCAACAGAAAATATAAATCCTTCTTTGATTGATATTGATTACAGGAAGGAAACAAAGCACTTATATTTCCTCATGTCACGAGAAACTCCTCCAGTGCAATAAACATCCGGTTGATAGGAGTATCTTGGGAAGGTAAATGATACTATACTTGTAAGCAAACCGAGAAAAGAACAAGTGCTGATTAGCCATGCAGTTCATACATCCATGTAGCGTCAAACACACCACAGCAGGCTATGAGTTTGTCAGATTCATAAACCAAAGAGATTGCATATATTAAAGTTTGTATGTCAAATGTGATTGCTATTTATTATAATCCTGCACCCTTTACTCAAATACCCAGTCCATACATGTAAGTCCAGCTCAACCAAAGTAAACAAATTCATTGATTTAACAGTTTATGGCTTGATTTTTATGAGGGAGTGAGGCTGCAGAGGAATATCTAACATATGTTTGAAGTTAAGCACAAATCAACCCAGTGAAATTAGTGGTATTGATCACCTGCTTAAAATCAAGCATAAACTTTAACATTTTCCTGGTTCATGCTTGCTTTAGCAAGTCCTGAGTGTGACAGAAACATCTGCAGGATGCACCCTAACTTTGCTTAGTGAAAGCTGTAGCTGTGGCTGATCTGTACAGCTGCCATACATCATTACCAGCAGTATCACACTGACACCTTGCAACCCCGACCAAAAGCCTAACTTTCCTTCCTGAATGGCACTGGCTGAAATGAGGAGGAAACGCAGAGGAAATGAGTGAAAAGACTGATGTGGCCCCACGTGACCACAGTGCAGCTACTCAGCCATTATTTTACACTACCCTTTGAAAGGTGAAGGAAAATTCACCCTCCACAACAGAATAAGGGTTTAGCTCATCCACCCCTGAGTTCAGCAAAGGGCCAAAGTTTGTTATGTCCATCACTGTGAGCTTGGGTTATGTTCACTGGTTTCAGCAGGATGACTTCCCTTCTCACCAGCATAGCTAAGACCAGAACTGGATCCTTTAGAGTAATATAAATAATACTTCAAAAGAGATGAAAAATACTGTTTCTGTCGTGACATCAGCTCAAATCACAAGAGCTCCTGCCTAAACTACTCATTCACCCTTTCTCTATAGCATTACAGCATTGAAAAAATATGTCCTCCCTATATTTACAGCTTTAGAGAGGCCATTCTTGAGATCCCCCCCACTGCTATATAACTACCTTGTTCTGCTGTCTGTCTCCTTGTCACATGGCTACTATCACTAGTACAGGTTTCCCTTTGGTGGTATATATCCATGACAAAAAGGCAGCATTACCACAGATGACAAGCAGGACTTCATGCAAGGTGGGACACAATGTCAGCAAGTTACATATAAACCAGGCACTAGACTGAAATGGATGTACTGAGAGCTTGAATTACACGTGGGTGAAATTCTCTGACCTAAACTTAAATGGGCTTAAAATTAGAAGTTCTACCACATAACCAGAGGACGGGGGGGGGGGGGGGGGGGGGGGGGGGAAAAGGAAAATTGCTAAGGAAAAAGCAAATGCATGAAAGATATTTCTAGCAAAAGACAGCTGTTAACTCTAGAGAAACTCCAGTTTAATGCCCATACCTTCCTAATCCAGCTCTCATACAGGGCAATAAAGGCTGCTTTGCCTTTCTTTAAACTTCAAGAGAATGCATTTGAGCCTTGTACAGCTTGGCTGTATGGACCAGAGAGCAGGAGGGGCTAGATACACGCAGAAACACAGGCAGCAATTCTGCTGCATGGACTTGCTCTGTAGGAAGTACAGCTCCAAACCCCTCCTTCATCCCCAGCAGGAGGATGTGGTATCTCAGACCTAACACCATCTGCTAGTTACTCTGAGTTTGGTAGGTTACTACAAACACCGACTTTGAATGCCAGGGTTGACATTTGTACATTTTGAACCTCACAAAAAGCCCCAGTTTACACAGAAGAATCTCAACAAGGTAGAATGGGCTCAGCTGGAATTCGGGACAGCTGGGTATGTTACAACAGAGTTGGGTCACAGGAGGTCTAACATACAGCCCAGAAAAGGTGGCAAATACTTTGCCTAAGTTTCTGAGCCTTTGCAAGCTAATCAGTCCAAACCAGCTTTCCAAACATCTAGGACTTTACCACAGTTCAACTTCAGACACTTTATGCCTCTACAAACATAACCAGGTTCATATGGTCCTCCTCTTTCATGCTCGGGCCCCAGCTTTCAGAAAACAACTCACCCTCCCACTGTTCCTCTATGGAGCTGTTCTCCAAGCCCTTACCTGCACGACGGGATGGCCTCCAGTCGGTGCCTTTACGGCCCCTCTGCTTCCCTCTGTCTCATAGTGTGCCCGGTGGTGGGGCTTCGGCTGCACCTCGATCCGCAGCTCGTAGGAGCCGGACTGGCTGGAGAGTGGCCACTCGAGGGGAGGGAGTGACTGGACAGGCAGGCTGGGCAGAGAGAGACCACATCAGCTGAGATGCTTTAGCACCTGATTTCTCACTGCCCTGACCCCTCCTTCCTCCAAGTGCTCCAGCGGGGCTGCCCTCACTGAAATATTTAGGGATCTGCTATTAATTTCAATGAGAATATGCTATCCTGCTCACACTTGATTACAAATTCTGCTAAATTCAGGATGAACACAGTAATTCCTATGGGCCTATCTCCCTGTAGAAGAGAACTGCATATTTTGATCTCTTCCACAGAAATAGCTGTAGCAGTTATATTTTTCCAAAGATCCCCCTCTTATCTGACTTTTACTGTGCATCTTAAACTTTGATCACATTCAAAAGAGATGTAACATTCTATTTCTGTAGTGATATCAGCCCAAAATGAGAGCTCCTGCCTAAACTACTCATTTACACTTTCTCTATAGCATTACAGCACTGATAAAACATGTCCTCTCTGTATTTACAGCTTTTCTTCTAGAAAAATATCACATTTTACATATGTTGCGAAACAGTAACTCCATTTAGCCTTATGAGCTATGTAAATTAATAATCCTTATGATTTCCATAAATACCAAAATACACACAAATGAAATGCTAAATATTCTTACCTGTTACTAGTTTTCCTGTTACCAAAATACGCAAGAGTTTATAACATGAAATTCATACGCTGACAACTAAAGCCTGCACTGGATTTTAAACAACTCTTACTTTGTGAGTACAAACTGCTGCCAGGACCCATCTAACAAGCCAAGGACAGTCACAGACTGTGTCGTTTCACTCACAATTTGTGTTTAGTGGGTCAGGAGCAGCACGGGATAACATCAGCATGGGGACAACCTTGCTGCCGAGCAGGATGGCAGGGTTGCCAGGGTGCCAGTGGTGACTGCAAGTGGAGTCACCCATTTGGCAACCTCCATCCTGGCAGATCCACACAGCACAGGGTCCAGCCATCAGTGCCAGACAATGCAGGGAGCTGATGAGGGTAGCACCAACTGAGATTTGGGTTAACCGACAATTAACAAATTAACAACCAACAATAAGTCACTTGGGGTTGACAAAATGCTCAGTCTGACTGGCAGCAGCACGCTCTACTTTGAATCAGGAAATATTTAAAGTATGTTTATCCTTGATTGAAATTTGCAAGTGAGACATTCTCTGACTTTAGAAAAGCAATCAAGCTATCTTCTTTAAAAGCAGCAAGATGGAATGAGAGCATTCAGCCTTTGTCAGAGGCTGTTTGCAATCTGCTTTTTAGACAAATAACCTGGAAATTTGAATTTATCATTTGCTGCACTATAAATGAACATTTTGATGATATTTCTTCCAAACTCAGATTCTTTCATTTCTTGAAATCATAATGGATTTGGCTTACAATAACCAGTATTGTCCCTGAGCACCTAGCTTTGGTCTGCAGCAGGTCCTGCCCAAGGAAACACTCCCTAGGGATCATCATGCATGACAGAGGACAATCACACCATGAGAAAACACACAGCCACAAGAAGTATCACATACCTGCAGATAGGTATTGCAGGCACCAGTTGCTTTGTCCAGGATGGAGGTACCAACAAAATTGATTCTGGGGCTGAGTTTCTCCTGTCTTCCTGCTCGCAAGGCCCATGGAAGTCAACAGTCTGAAAGACGTGACATGGAATGCTATTTTTGTGGGAAGGCATTGATGAAGGATCGGGGCTGGTTTTCCAAATTTTCGTGGGAACGCCGCAGGAAGGATCCGTAGGAAGGCTGCTCATAGCATCCATGGAAAGAGGAGCGCTGGGCAACTGTGTGTAAGTAACTGAAGAGTTGTCTTCTCTCAAGGGGACGCGAGGAGAGGATTGTGGAGAGGGGGTCCTTGACTGTCGTGGAGAAGTGGAAGGCAGCTGAGTACTGTAGAGCTCAGTGCAAGAATACCTCCGTTTTGCACCTGGTGATGAAGACCTTGAGTTGGGACAGGGTGATGGTGAATGGCGTCCCAAGCAGGTTTCCTCCGTGATGCTTGTTCGTGGTGACATTATTGGAGAGGTTCTAGGAGAATAATGAGTATGGATGTTTTGAAACTGTGGACAAAGGTCATCACTAGGACCATTATTTGGTGAAACACATGGTGATGTGCAAGGAGATACATTTGTCTCTGAAATGAAACTTGCAGAGGAGCCGCTACTAGCTGGGCTCAAACACAGTGGTTCTCTGTAGCCCTCAAAGCCAGGGACAGGCAAGGTAACCCTTGGGCTAGTGGTAGCTGAGTTTGACTGATGTTCTACCAAAAGAACATCTGTGTCTCTGCTGCGGAAGGGACCCCCTGAATGAATCAGTTCATGATATGGAGTAATTTCAATCCTAGGGCTCGGAGCAGAGGCCCCTGCAGCGTTGGCAGGGTGTGTAGGTGTTGTCCCTATGCTATCTGGCTGTCCATATCTGCCCATGGGATCTGCAGAAAGGCTAGAAAAAGGCAGGGGGCATGGCTTGAGGCCACAGTCCAGGACATCATGAGCGTATGTAACTCCAGAGGGTGGGCTGTTGGTTTTATGTGGAGTCGGTTCTTCTGGAAAAAGAAGGGTCTCTTTAAGACTATAAATATTATTATAGAAGCCGAGCAATCATGGATTAAAAATAATGCATATTTATAACCTGGTTGTGATCTGATATTAGGTAAATGTTTCTTTCCCTTTAACTGCAATTAATGCTTATGAAAAGTACTGGATTAACAGCCAGGGAAGCTCAAGTGCTCAGAGTAGGTGCAGCATGGATAGAAGCACTGCAAACACCTCCACACCGCCCAGCTGGGCTCCCACTACCTGAGCCCTGAGCTAGCGGGATGATCCTCAAGGATTGGACCTCTGTGCCCATTTCAATGCTGCCTCTCCTACTCCTTCTGCTAAATACACCACTTAGTGCCAATTGGGGTGTTATGACTTTGGCCATCTTTTGCCAAGTAGGAGCTGGACTGAGACCACCACATCACAAAACCATTTCCAAAGAGGTCTATACAAAACCAAAAAGTTGAGGAACAGCTTTTGGTGAAGGGAAAACCCTTTCTTACACAGGAAATTCCAGCCAGAAAAGGCTTCATGAAACCAAAGCTGAGCTCAAGTTCTTAAACTAAGAAGTCAGGTCTGTGTGATGATTTGTTTGGCTCCATGTCAATGAGTTTTGGTGACAGGTTTCACATAAGTAAGCACCAGATGGTCAGAAAACACATTCACAAGTATATGTTAGAAAAGGGAGAAATAGAAAGGATCCAGCCCCACAGTTACAGGTAATCACTTTCCAATTTCAGCTCAAGGAACATTTTGGCCAGAGATGATTATAAACTACACAGTAACAGGTATGTGTTCAGTGCACCACTTTCTCCTGCTGCAGAAAATACTCAATTTTCAGAGATTCTCAGTCTTGCAAACTATCCCCAGGTTGTAGAGTACAGGGATGCATCTAGGCAACACAGAATTCCCATCAGCATCACTGATCTCATCCCAGCACCCTATTGGGTGCTTAATGCTGGCAGCATCTGAGAAAGCAGGGTAATGCCACGTATTATAAACCCTGGAAGAGAGCCCTCGATGCACATCAGCTCCTGTAGCTACCCCAGCCTGGGAACTGAATATTTGTCATTACACAAAAGCATGCAAAATACTACTAGGTTTTTTACATGTTTTGAAAAATTTCAATGTATTCAGCAGGAAATACCTGAAACAGCTCTGCAGTTTGAGATTAATTCAGACTGCGTGCCCCTGGGCACACATCAGTAAGTGTCATAGGCAGAGATTCATTTAAATAACTGTTCCAGCATTTCTCTAACTCCTATACTACATGAGGTAGAACTTCCCATGAGCAACTAATATGGTACATAAAGCCAGGAAGGAGCTGACTGTGCTTTCTGCAAAGGTAGCCAAGGTTTGTAGTAAAACTTTTACACACAGAGAGATTGTGATTTAATTTCAGGGGGGTCTCCTTATTTTCAGTTTTAAACGCTTCCTAGTGTGAAAGCAAAATTCTTCACTGATTTTTGACAACTACTTTTTTGTGCTCAATGTTTTGCACAACCTGGAGAAAACTCCACTAAAAGAAAAAGGTAACAGGAACTGCTGAGCCTTTGTGTTTAGCAGGAATCCCTGACAGCCGACCAAACAAACCAACACACAGAGTGTCTGTGTGACGGGATGGGAGATGAATGGGAGGGTCCAGTTTGCAGATTTCTTAAGGTTCCCTCTGGCTTTTAATCCCAGCACACAGCTGTTCTGGGGATGGGAAAACAGCAACAAGGAACTTGAGTTCTGAGCCGAACATATTTTTAGCATCGTTGATCTCGGATATCAGAGCTTTGGCATTCAAAGGAATAGTGCGTCATTCACATCACTCAAACTCTGACGCATCGAGCCCAGATACTGATGCTACAATTCACTCTGAATTAAACTCATCACTCTTTCAGACTCAACAGAGCAACACACCCCTCTGCACACAACATCACTCCCACTGCCTTCAGAAGAAACACTGATTTAAGCTGATGCAAGAGAGCAAAATCAGCATCACGCTGAGCAAGGCTTGATGCCAGGGCTTGAAGCAGGGTTTGTACAGTGACCAGCAACTGCAGGAAAGCTCTGAACAACTTCACATCAAGCAACAGGTGACTGTTTCACTTCCCCATTCAACACACCTGAGTAAAAGCAGCTCCCACTATACACGTTAAACCACATCATCTATGCCAGATACACAGACAACACATAAAGAACTAAAACTCCTCACACCACACTGTACAGCAAAGCTAGCATGTGTAAATTGGTGTTGAGGGGTATGGGAAAAGCAAACGCATACTTGTATGTGCACATGCAATTTTTAATGTCTGAATAACAACAGATGCCACCACTCATACTTCCTGCCCACTAAAAATTGGGGTTTAGATAACCTAAATCTCCATTGCTTTTCCCTGAAATACTGTGTTTAAAGGAGCACTTTCATCCCTGGTGTTCACCCTCCTGAAGGATCCATGTTCCAGATATTTATAACAACGTTCACACACAACAACAAGCTGCAACGTGCTCTTGCCTTCACACAGCACTCCTGGGCAGTGCTCTATGGGCTGTGCAGAGCTGAGTGCCCATAGGCAGCAAGCAAGGCAGGCACCCTGTGCCAAGCAGACAACACCACAGCCTTCTGCAGAGCAAAAATATTTAGTTTCCCCCCACATGGCAAGTTATCAATAGAGCAGACAGCAGCGCAGGAATGTGGGCAAGACTGCAGGCAAGAAAACCTCGGCTCGTTTGAAGAGAGCCGGGGGAACCGCGCCAGGTGGAGATGCCCAGAGGCTGAGGCTGCGTCTCAGGCAGAGGAGAGTCTGCCAGCCCTGACTCATCGGCATGGCTTCGTCAGGACCTGGGGCTTGAGGGGTTTGGGGAGATCTCCTGACAGAGTCCCAGCCCTGCAGAGCTCGAGGTACAATGAAATCACTGTCCCGCACACTACTGCCTACGCCTGCAACGTCAAGGTCTGTAGCCATGGAAATGCCGCTGATGCTACAATCAGGGCTCTGACCTCACCCGGGAAGGGAAAAGGGGTGAATGCTGCTCTCCAGAAATAAACAGTTCTTCCATCAAAATCGGGAGAAATTCTGCTTTTTGCTTCAATAGGAGGTGACCTGCCACCCCATTCCCAGCCAACTTGGCTAAGGCAGGCTGGTGTTGGAAATCTGCTTGAGAAAGGAGCAGACCACAGCCAACATCTCAGCTTCCCCAGGTGAGCATCACAGGAGTTTGGTTTTGTCAAATGTCAAGCTCCTGCCCTTGCGAGGAGGGACACACACACAGGACAAGGAGAGGTTGCTCCCCTGCAGCCCAGCTGCTTTTCCTCTGCAGATACCAGTGGGAATGTGGAGCAGCCCAGGGCACAGGAATGGCTCCAGGTAGATGGCTCTAGCAATTCCCATGTCTCTCCCTGAGCTGCCAAAGTGAGCACGGTTAGGGTAGCAAAGCTGAGGGCAGCAGACCACACACTGCTGGCCCTCTGACACACATCTGAAGACAGCAGGGAGCAGCCTGGGCCCACTAGCTAGGCTCCCCAAGGAGATGAGAGGCCATTGCACCCCCTTACAAGAGAATAATCATGTGACAGATCACCCTAGTAAAGGTGTTTAAGAACTGAATCTGCTGTGAAACCTTTGTACCTCTGAGCATCCACACAGCTGCGGTGCACTACCTTCAAGGGTTCATGCATTCCTACATATTGCATCCCAGAACACAGGCTGAAATAGTCCGGCAAAGGACCATCCTCTCCACTGCTTTTCTCAGTGAGCAGCACGTCAGTTCCAGCACAGCTCCTCCAAACACCCCTCTGCACCAGCACTACAGCACTTCCACGCCTCCTTTCAACCAGGCATTTTCCAGCCTGAGGTTTCACTGCTGAATCATCCTGATTCAGTACCAAAAGATCCTTCTTGTTTGACAGGGGGTTAAAAGAAAGTGAGCTTCACACCCAGACAACACTGGCACCTCTTCATGTTCTCAGTCAGCAAACAGCCTATTCCCCTGTGTCACCCAAGTCCCACAACCACTGAAGCCCTCCAGCATCCTACCCAAGCAGCCAACTCTTATTCCCTGCTTTTTCCATAGCCTTAACCAGTTACCAGTTCACAAAACCATCTCTCCCTACAACAGGGAAGGGAGGCAGGGCTCTGCACGCTACCATGTTGTGAACGCACAGCAAACCAGCTCCTATAGACAGGCTCATGAAAACCACAGGCAGCTCTACCAACCATCTATCTGCTCACTGGGCAGGCTCCCCAGGTGGGTACCTGCTTTCAGGGCTGCCCTAAGTGCCCATAAGCACAAAACTTGGGTGAGAAAGATCAAGGGATTTAAGTTTCAAAGGACTTCACCCTTTATTCAAAAGCTCCTTTTCACACAGCTCTGAAAGTCAGAGAGGAAAACCTATGCCAGGTCCTGCCAGGCTCCAGAGATTCCCCAAGCTGTACAGGATACGCACAGTGTGTGCACACATGGCTCTGCAAGGGCCCACCCTCTGCTGTTTGTTAAACTAGGCAGTAACTTCAAAGCCCTTCAGGTTAGCCAAATGTGACCTTGACAATTAGCATGAAATTAGGGAACAACAGATCACCCGGAGCAACTGCATTCTCCAATGGGTTTAAACAAATCACCATCTAGGAAAAGCTCAAGATAGCCAAGGGAGGGCAGGGGGAGAAGTTTGGGTTTGACCTCACATCCGTTTGCTGCAGTGCAGCTCCTGGGATCCGAACAGAGTTCCTTATTTACATAAAAGTCAATGGTTTTTAATGAATTTGCTTATTGTCACTTGAAGGGGCCAGTCCAGAGCCTTTTGCATTTTTCAAGAGCTGAGTCGTCTGGTATTTACACTAGCTGCTTGGAAGCTCAAAGTGAAAGTTGGTTTCCTGAGTGAAATCTGGTACTCTCTGTTACATGTGCATATTTGTTTCTTCACTGCAGGGCTACTGCTGAACACTGCCTCCTGTGTTAGCGAGCCAGTCACCAGGACCAGGCTGCAAGCATTTATTTTTTTCTTTTAATAGCTTTGCATTGGGAAGGAAAAGAAGGAATGAAGCAAATTATACAGGGCTTGACACCTATAAGACATGGCAACATCCCTGGGAGCCTGTCTATGTACAAACAAGCATCTAGAGGAACATTAATATTTATGGCTGCTCCCCTTCTATTATACATACATAGACCAGATTCATATCACCAGATGCAATGTAAGGGTCTGCTATCTACAGCAAAGGCTTGAACCTACAAGAAAATGCTCCTTCCCATTTCTGTTCTCACCTGCTGTCTTAGGGCAGGAGGGTGTCTAGATTCTTGTTTAAAGATGGGTTTTGTATAGACTTTTAAGTTTCGAAATGCACCTCAGAGGATCAGTTCTCAGAAGGGCTAACCTCAAATATTAAAAACTGTGTGGCAGCTTTGCCTATCAGTTTTGCCTATCAGCTTTGCTATCCCACAGCAAACACAAAAATACATGGAGAGAGCTGTTGAAGTAGAGCAGTTGTCTGGCATTTCAGTATTTTGTCTCTCATAGTGGCCAACAACAAGTATGGTATGCAAAAGCAGTTAACAGAACTTATTCATCTGGGATTCTATTTGTAGGAACTAGTTCAAATGCTCATTAACTGTCTATCAATTTTTTCCACTGATGAACACGGGTATTCAGCACCTGTCAAGTTTGAAATGAGCTAAAACTTGGGATACCACCAGCAAAACCTCCACATGTATCTCTAGGGAATGCCTCTAACCTTTTTTTTTCCAAAGGAGACAGAAAGCATCCTCAGTGTCCATGTAAAATCACAGCTTCACCCTAACAACACAGGACACCTGCTTTCCCCAAGCCTCCCAAAGCCTGTTCACCTGGGCATGCCTCTGAGTTCACTCTATTCAAGGCAGATGTTTCTCATTTGCAAATGTTAAAATGATCATAGCTAACTGCAGTCTGGCTAGTGAGGGTAAAAGGCACATGGAAAATGACACTTTGTACAGCACTCCTCCTTTTGAAAATGGCTGGCTTAGAAAGGAATATCTAATATTAATAATATTGACAGTAGGATTTTTATTTACTCTTTTTTTTCCCCTGCTGCTTTTATGCCAGTCCATCTTCCTGTTGTCTCAGGCACACATAAGCACTACTGAATGCCAACTGCTTTCAGTAAGGATATTTCTGGCATTTCCATGGCAACAAGTTGTGATATAGATCCTACTTTTAAAATACAAGCTTAGGTGGGTGCCAAATCCCAACCTTTTAAAAAACTGTTTATCAGAAATAAACTTTCATCCCAATTCATTCCCAGAATGTGCTTTTTCTTAAAAAAAAAAACTAATTAAAAAAATTAAAATAAAAATCACTTTCAGCATGTTTATAAAGATTTGTTATTACAGGACTTTTGTGAGCTGTGGCTGGAGGAAACCAGAGCCTCTTTCAAACGAGCTTTGAACACAGGAACCAGACTTAAGTGCTGGGATCCACAGACACTCCAATGGTTTTGGTTCCATTTTGAATCCTCCATTGAAAAGGACTTGTTTTCTCAAGTGTAGTTCAGATGAGGCCAGAATTGCACATGAACAATAAGCATCATTTACCACCGGCATGTGGATAAAGCCTTTTCTCAAAATTTGAACATTTTCTGTTCTCATGTAAACATGCTTTAATCTTTTGTACATTAAAGGTCACGGATGTATGCTGGATTGCTTACAGACTCTAGCTGGTGCCTTTTCAAAGTGAGGGAGAATGTTCTCCAGATTACAATGCTAGTATATATGGTTGTGATCTCTCTTTTTTTATGCTAATGATTTCCATCTTTGGAACAAACAAAATTACTACTAATTATGGTTTCCAGTCACTCAAATGTGGAGAAGGCAGGCTCAAGAAGGAAGTTACTTCTACAACAAGCATATACTGCTCTGCATTTATGTGGTTTTAAGATTAAACTTTCTACCCCCCACCTACATACTATTACATTCTGTGGAACTTCCCACTTAAGGCTTCACAGTAGTAGTCTCTACTATGAAGATGTGAAAAAAAAAACCCAACAAAACCCAACCCAGTATCTGAAGCTTTCACTAAGATTTAATGTATTTTCATTAAAAATCATTGACCGCTCCCCATCATGGATTTATTTCAGCATGGCTTGAGCTACATTAAACCTTGAAAGAAAATTGAGCTCTCTACATTTGATGACATTAACCATCCTCACTTGGCTTTGATGCTGGTACACATCCTGTATATTTAAACAAGTATACAAATAATAAAACTCAGTAACAACTCTCCATTTCACTAATGATGCCATGATTCAGGCCTAATAGGTTCCCTCCTGCGCTGTCCCTTAAGAACACAGCATCTCTTCCTTCAAATGCCCTAGAGAAATGCCACCTCCTGACTGTGCAGAATCAAAACCAATGTATCTTGGAAACAGTATCCCAGCAATTCCTTCCTCTATGTTCTGTCTTTTAGCTTTGTTTGGTTTACACAAATCTGTATTTTACAGAATAGAAAGTATCGCTTTTCAGTATCAATAGTATTATAATTTAGGAAGTCTGGGAACACTTGTCGTGGTGGTTTTGGTATCACCGACTTGCATAAACTCAGAAACGTGGAGAACAGTCAGTAAATCTTTCTCTTTTTAATTTAACTTAAGCTTATGGTATGGGGTACCAGACTGGAGACTAGGTCTCTGCAGCTCCCTGCCATCTAAGCAGGATGGTCAGACACCTTGCAGATAGCTAACACCTTGGGACTCCTAACCCCAACGCTCACGTTGTCTTTCTGAGCTTCCAGAACACTCTATCATCACGGTAACAATCACAAGGTGACCAGAGCTGCTCTCTCACACCCGGGAGCACTGCTCTGCACATCATGGCAATGCCCTACTGCCGCTTTCACATAGTCCATCACCCGATGGAGCCCCTTGCCACCAGTGCTGGTGCCCGTTCTCAAGCACCTGCAGGCTACCACGGCCCCTCCACGCCGGCGCTCCACACCGCAGCTGGGACACCCGGCAAGCAGACCAAGGCACAGGCCCGGCTACAGACTCGGCGGGGCTGGCCCGGGGCAGGGCTGGGCTCCGGCAGCACCTCGGCTCTCCAACGCCCTCTGAAGGGCTGCCGGAGGGCTCAGGCAGCGCCCGGCCCCCGGAGCCGCTCGGTCCGGCAGAGGCGGCCCGGCCGCCCCGTCGGGGCGCAGCAGGGGCCGCTTCTGCGGCGGCTCCTCACCAACCTTCTATCGGCTTCAGGTAGTCGTAGTCGAAGAGGATGGAGAAGTCAAACTCCTCCTGCGGGCTGCCCTCCAGGGCCGCATCGGGGCCATGTCCGAGGCCCCCCTCTTGAGGGTCGGGCTCCGGGGCCTGGGCGGCGCTCATGCCGGCCTCAGCCTGCCCAGCAGCGGCAGGGCAGGAGCGGAGGCTCGCCCGGGGCCGGCCGGCTGCGAAAGGAGCCCGAAGTGCGACCGGCGCAGCGAAACCCGTTGGTATCCTTCCCAGTGCAAGTGGAGAGGAGTTAGAGGGGAGGCAAACAGAGGGAACAAAGCGGGGAAACAAGCGAGATCTCCCGGGGGTCGCCGAAGCGGGCGCGGCTGCCCCCGACGGCGGGGCTGCGGGTGGGGAGACCCGGAGGCGACACACGAGGGAACCGGCGCGACGAGCAGTGGCAGCTTCCTGCTCCCGAGCAGCCACCTGCTGCCGGGGCCGCCCCCGGGAGGAGGAGCCCGGCCCGGGCCACACCGGCCCCGCCGCGGGACCGCAGCTCGCGGGACAGGGGCGTCCCCGGGGAACGCGGAGGATAGGGCCTGGGATGGAAGGGACAAAGGAAAAGCGGGTCTGCATGGGGATGGGAACCTCCAGATCATCCCCCATTCGGGAAACATCTCTGCACTGTTACTCTAGGTCCAGCATGACTTGCTGTGTCTTCCATGCAACCACCTCCTCCCCAGCACTCGGGCCCCTTTCTGTTGAGGTTTCCAGGGTGTCCAGAAAATCCAGGCAGTCCGGGCGCTGCCCTTGCCTTCTCCAGACTTCATGTGTCTCACGCCATGTGCTCCTGCCTCCCAGCACAGGCTGCTGTTAAGGCAGCAGAGGCCAGATTTCTGGGTGTGTCTCTTTCTGCAACCACAGGCCAACCTCTCTTAATTGAAACCCCTTGAGAAACATGAAGTCCATCAAGCACAAGGTCTCTGTTCTCCTGCCTTGCTCACAAACAGCGTTTCATAGAATGGGCTCTTGCCATGCTCCCTGCTGACCACAGTGCCAGTCCAGCCAGCTTCCCCAGGCACCTTCAGCCACATTGACTCTATTCATCAACATCTACCCCAGGCTCTTCACAGAGTGCTGGTCACTGCCTCCCAACAGCCTTCTACCCCTCCAGTGGCTGTTCCAACCAGCAATGATTTCACTCATGGGTAACTGGAGATCCTAAATTTGTGTGTTTAGAGCATCTGTGGTCAGAAGACTCTGTTCCCTTGCTTACCTGCTTGTATGGTCCCCTTTATTAGTGTACTGATGTCTGTCAGCAGGTCTCTTGAGTCTGAAAAATGCTTTTAGTCTGTACACAGGGAAGGAAGGCAAAGGCAGATGGACCAAGATCATTAAAGAAGTATTTTGATGTTTACTTCAATTTGTTTATATTTGCTAAGCCTGTTAGCGCAACAGCATTAACCACATTACATATCTGACTCTATGTTGTTTGTCTAAGGTCACACAAAACCTTTTACAGCACACACGAACCAGAATCTACATTTAAGCTCATACACTGTCACCTTTATTATTGATGTGGCTAGCCAAGTAATGAGAAATCACAGCTTTTTACACCATCCTTTGCCAGTCCAGTGTGCAAGAATTCAGACTTTTCCTATGCTTTGAAATCAGTTTCTATACTGAGCTGCTGAAGAATCCCAGCAGCAACCCTTGTACTGGCCATTACCCTGCAGCAGCTGCCAGGAGATGTTAGAGGCACCTGTAGGTGAGCAGGAGCAGTGCACAGTGCTTTGGGAGTGAAGGAGTAAAGGGACTGCAAAAACCACTGTTGCAGCTGCATGAAGGCAGATGCAGAACTCTCAGACCAGAATGAGGCCTTTAGAGCATTAATTTGTTGCTGGTAAGTGCCAAGGGATAAGGAAGCCTGTCTTTCAGAAAGGGGATGTGACTCTGCAGATGGGATGTGCCAGGAAATAGCATGAGCCCTACTGTATAGAGTATATTTACTCTATACATTTCCAACCAAAGAGAAATGCAATTTAAATGGAGAGGAAAAAGCCTCTATTCCATATTCATAGCCACTGATTTAATAGCATAGCACTGCAATTGATGCCATGCTTTAACTTGGCAGAAACTTTTAGGCATTTTTTTTCTCATTAATGCATAATATACATAGTAACACAATAGCTTCCTTGGGCCAAAGTGTTTGAATTTTCTCTTGCAAACACTGCAAAAACAGCCATGAGTGGCGCTTTGCTGGGTTTCCACATGGGCAGCACACAACCCTGTGTGCATGTGCACACACACACATGTAAGCGGCATGAGAAGGTCATGGGCTTTTCAGAGATGCTCAGATGATGCTCTTCCTCGCAGAGAATCATCTCTCAGAGATGCTGCTTCCAGACCTGATGTGGCAACGGTGCAGGGACTGCTGAAGCCTGTTTTGAAAAGTTTCGAGTGCTCGCTCTGTGAGCTGGAGACCACAGTTAAAGCCTATCTCATCTGCTGCAGCAATTCTTAATACTACACAAGGCACTTGCTCTCTGTAGTTTCGTAGTGTCTGGTTCAGCCAGAGACAGGGCTCTGCTGCCAACAGGCACAGATGAGGAAGTCAGAGCACCCAGTGAGTAGCGGTCTTGGCTACCAGCATTCAGAAATAAGGCCACCCCAGAAAGCTGCAGATGGGGTTGAGCTCTTACCCTCAGGAGTGTGAGTGGGGAATGGAGGCTGCTTGCCCCTTGGAGAGCACATCCTGCTCCGTCTAAGAGCTTGACTCCTTCTGAATTGTTTAAATGTGAAGAAAATTTATATTAAATCAGCCTATTTTTATATCTGTTCTAAAATTATGCTTACCGTTTGCCGGAGCACTAGCCTTTTATCATTGGCCCGTCTATTTAAAATTCATTAGAAAAACCAAATACACTTGCTGATCTTGGCTTAGCACTAAAGAGAGCTGTCATCCTTGCAGCTAACAACACATGGAGCACGATTGGGTAGCATCATTTGTATTAGGCAGAAAAAGAAAAGACATGAACAATAACATTGGCCTTTTTAAGTAAGAAATGGGTGACTGGCAGGAAAGCATGGGGAAACGACCCCAACTTCTGCTAAATCTTTATCCAATCCTTTACTTCCTAGCTCGCCTGCAATCCATTAAGCATGTGAAGTTTCAAACTTATCCTCAGCTACTCCTAGAATTAGTAATACTCCACAAATGGAAAATGTACCTTTTGCTTTCCAAGATGACCATGTCATCTGAAATAGTTTCACTGCTAATACATATAATCATAAATTCTGACACTGGTGAGGAATTAGGTTGACAAGACAGCAATGAGAAAAGTGTTAGAGAAATGTAGGAATTAGCTCAGCTTATAGGATTCAACACTTTTGCCCAGCAACAACTTGACAGACGCAAGCAGCAATAGCCGCCAGGCATACCATCCACTGGGTTCCCCCTGCTCCCTTCTGCAGCTCTCAGGGCACATAAGGACATCGGTCCCTTATGACCACTATGGCATAATGTATAGGCATAACCATTTCCACATGCTTTGAGTGCACAGAGGTGTGAGTTATAATGCACCGTGGGCGGTGTTGGAATCTACCAGTGTGTTATGTCAAGCAGAAATGCTTCAAATTCACAAAATATGGACCTGGCCTAAATAGCAGAGATGCATGAACCCATTACTGGTTGCAAGCAGCTGCAGAATTCATCTGAAGTGACAGCTGTAGATTTTGGAGCTCTCCAAGGGCTGAGCATAGTTTAGACCCAAAACATGCTCTTGAGCCCACAATGAGAATGGAACATTATAAATGGTTCAAGTTTAAGCTGTTATAACTACATAACTGAGAAATACTGCCCACAGTTTGTCATTAATAATTAGCGATGAAGAAAAGGCAGGGAAGCTACTTAGACTTGAACAGACTGTGGACTCTTCAGCTCAATACATACACTCAGAAAAAGCATCAAGCCACTCCAAGTCAAAGGAGAACCCGAATAATGTGATAAACACTTTCAATGCTCATTTTCCATTAGGGCTCAAGTGAAAGGCTGGAATATAGTGTCCACAGACTAGAAATACTAGCTACTTTCTCTAAATCTCAATCTTTTTCATATCAGAAACACTTCCTTTCTACAAGGATCTCCCATTTGTTTCTTGTTATCACTATCAAAAGGCTAACAGGACCACAACCCCAGCAACTGGTCACAGCTTCACTTGGACTCACAGCACCCACCCAAGAAATCTGGGAGTCAGCATTAACTCCTTTTTTTTTTTCCTCTAAAGCTGTTTTTATGAGCCAAAAAGGTGTTTCAAAAACTTAAGCAAAGTCTGTCCTTGGCAGCATTAACAAAAATTGCAGCCACGTATACTTGCAGCAGGCTCTACACAGAGCAGAACTGGAAATACATTGTGCTGCCATTTCAGAGAACTGGAGAATGGAAGGACTCCTTTTCCACATGGTTGGATCAGTGCTTGCATTTGGCAGGGCTTTGCTTTAATAAACTTTAAAAGTATGTGAATACTGGGCTACCTAGGTACTAGGGGACAAGGAATCCAAAAACAAAGCAAAGAAAGAGTAGTTTCCAGTGTAATCCAAACTATGATTTTAAAAGCACTTAACATAGTTCTCAGTGTTTAAACTTACTGCAAATGTAATCTATCATTTACTATTTTCAGTTCCTGCTTAGACTATCCCATTGTATTCCCTGTACCAACAACTTCACTAAGGCAAGGGATCAGATGATGCTCTGAGCTGAAGGCAGTTTTGGATGATCTTCTCGGTGACTTTGCTAATTATTATGTGGCCTACATGACATGTAATTTACACTGCATCTGTAATACTATAATACCCCCATATTAAACTTTTTTAAATAAAGAGAGGTAGAGAAAAGTGGATTAAAAACTAAGAAGCTGAAACCCAAAGAAAATACAAGTCAATGAAAAAACTAAGTGTTCTAAGGGTGTATGTGGCAGGCATTAGAAATTTAACAGGCAACTAAAACTTGCACATGGACTCAATCCAAGCTCTTTAAAATGAGCTCAGACTGTGAGTGACTAGTTGCTTGGTCTGGCGTGTGGGGAGTGCTATTAGAGAGAAGAAAAAAAAAGGAGCAAGGGGGGAAAGAAATATCCTGGTACTTCCTTTGAGAGGCACACATACTACTATTCAATTTTGGGGTCAGGTTGAGTCAGAGATATTACCCCCCAATTTCAGGCTCAAAGCGGTTTGGCAAGAAAGGACAATGGAAAAATTGCTCATATCGCCATGTTCCCATTAAGTACTGAAGTCTGTTTTGCAAACCAAAGGAATGCACATATCATAGTTTAAAAAAATAGATTAAGCCAGTAGTGGAAAAGAAGTTCTAGGATATTATTATCCTTGGCTATTTTCAGAAAAATGAATGATGAAACATTTCAGTTAGAATAGCTACTGGGCTGTTACAGAAGAGTGCTCCAATTATGTCACCATCTCATCTGTGAATGCAATTCCTGCCCTGTATGAAAGGCTCCGAAATCATCTGCTGACTGTCAGCTGGTGTGACAGGGGAGGCTCACAGATAGAGAGGGGCTACCTCAAGTAACAGAGCAGTAACAGATGTGGGACAACAAGATGACACAGGGACTCATAAAAATCTCTGATGGGAAAGACCCGATGAATATCTCTGCCGTGGTTTGTCTTGCAGGAACCTGCAAAAGCACAGCTCAGGAAGCAAAGCTCCTGAAGCATCTTTTTGCTAGCAGGGTGTTAGGCTATACAAAGTCTTCCCTCCACATTCTGAGCCTGCTCTAATCATAAAAGGGGGGCTAGGACCTAAAATTATTAACACATCATTTTCACACCCTACATTAATGAGACTCTTGCACTTTGTTGTGCAAGGGTGCAGAAATCCTCCCAAAGCCAGGAGCTATTAACTCCTAGCAGCTTCATGCCGAATTGGTGCCAGGGTCTGCTCCCATTCCCCCTATGCCACTGACAGAAGCATGTATTTCATGTAAGGGAAAAAGACATCCGGGACACCAGGAACATATTCTTTGTGAAGCATCTCTGGGCTCTGCTGTGCAGCTGACTGCCCTGCTCATCTGGCTGTTGTGGTCTCCAACATTTGATCTGAAAAATAATAAATCAGTGCCTTTCACTTTGGTGTGTGATTGCACAGCTCTGGGGAAAGCAGAGCTGCAGAGCAAGCAAAGGAGTTGTGGCAGCTGGCACTGGAGCACTGCCTTGTGCTTTGATCCACCGCTATCCTACAGCAGGTGAGAGTGGTACCTTGCCGGCACTGAGAAAGAAATCTCCTATCTTTCCCTTTCCTGCTTTCTCTGCAGAAAAAATAGCTTATCCGGAGTGTTATGAGAGTGACTGAAAGCATCTGAAGCACTCAGGAAAGAGGGAGTTCTGTCTAGAGAAAGCCGCGATACAGAGAAGCACGGCAATGGCCTGATCCTGAGCCGCTCAGAGGCTTTCCATTGGCTTGTCCTAGAATCGGAGCTCTCGGGTATTTTCTCTGGGTGTGCGTGTTAACGAGTGTGTTTTGGCAGGTGCCTGGGGAGCCTGCCACGGTGGGAGAAAACACAGCCGCTAAGAAGGGCCGGTCAGACGGAGCCCTGAAGATACTCGCCCCCGAGTCCGCCGCCCCCCCCTCCGCTAGCACCGGGGTGGTTCTGACTCAACGGCGGGGCCAGCGCTGGCGGCGGGGACCTGGAGGGCGGGGGGGGGGGGGAACTCTGAGATGGAGCGAATCGATGGAAAAGCGCTTCCCGGCTCCTCCTCCTGCCCCCCCGCACCGGTAGCCCTGTCAAACTCGCGACTCACCTGCGGTTACCGCCCGGGCTGCGGGGTGCAGCACCGGGCACCCTGGGGGAGCAGGCAGGGCCCGGCGGGAGCAGCCGGGATCGTTGGTCCACGGGTGCTTTACAAGCGCCGGGCTGTGGGAGGCGAGGGGGGCTCCTCCCGCGGAGCATCCTCCGCTAGGACCCGCCGCTGGCGGCCACACCGACCCCGGGAGCTCCAGGCACGGCTGTGCCAGGAGCCCCCAGCCCCGTCTGCCAGCATCTCACGGGGGATACCCCTTCCCCCGTCTCCGCTCCGGTATCGCACAGTCGCTACCGTGCCTGCAGCCCCTCCGCGTCCCCACGCGGGGCCGCTCCCGGCGCCGCGCCCTCCCCCGGGGCCCGCAGCCTCGCTCGCAGCGGCTAGGGAGGACGGGGGATGCCGCGGCCCCTCCTAGACGGCTGCCACCCGCCTCGGTGGAGCCGTGCTGGCAACGGGGAGACCTCCGCTGCAGAGGCGGGGGGTGGTTTTGGTCGAAGCGGACCTGGGGAGCTGGGCGCCGGGGGTGCGCACCGACCGCTGACAGCGGGACAGACTCCTCCTCTCGCTGCGCTTAACTCTTGCCGGCACCAGCACACCGCGGCGGGAAGGGAACGAGTTCCCCCCAAGCCCTCCACGGTTTGCCTTGCCCGCACCCCCTGCGACTGTGCCAGCCTTAGCGGGAGCCTCCGGTATCCCCGCGGGTAGCTCAGCCGCGGAGCCGCCTGCCTCAGCCCAGCGGGGCCGCAGAGCGGCCGGGCCCGGCCGGGGAAGCCGCCTGCAAGGCTCCGAGCCCCCCGCCCAGGCGGGCGGCGGAAGGGTTAAGCTGTCGGTCAGCGAGACCCCGGGGTGTCGGCGTGGAAGAGGATAGTCTCTGCAGCTGGAGTTCAAAGGTTTCTCCAGACGGATTTGTACCCGCCGTCGCGGAGCACTTCAAAACCAAGCCTAAAGCCAGTCCCTTCCCGAGGGACCTTCTAGCCATGAACGTTTTCTGCCTCCCCGGGAAGCCGGCGGGGTAACCAGGGAAGCGACCCAGAGGGACCCCCGGAGCAGGGGAGTGCACGGGGGATACGCACACAGACACACAGCGCGGGGGGAAGATCCTACCTTGATCCATAGACCTCATGATGTGGTGGTAGTGTACCAGCCTGCAGGCAGCTTCTCTCTGCATCAGGAATTTAATATATATATATATGTATATATATATATAAAATCAGTAGCAGGGAAAAAAAAAAGAGCAAAAAAATCTCCTTTAAACCATGTTCAACCAGTGCCGCCTGGACAGAGGGAACCCCTCTTGCTCGCCTCCTCCGTAAGTGTTTGGAGGTGCAAAGAGGGATCCGAACTGGGCTGAGCTTGTTCCTGAAGTGAAGTCAGTTCTCTGCTCTGAGATGAGGGTTACTAGAGAGGGAAAGGCCACTTCCTTCCCTGCTCCGAGTGTTTATAGTCTTTGAATGCTGTAAAATAACGGGATTCCCTCACTGTTTCCTCCTGTTTATCCCAGTGCCATGGAAACCCCTGGATCGCCTCCATATCCCAAACTGAGGGCTTTCCTGCAAACTTCACACTCAGGAATCCATGACGTCTCCCAGCTCCGGGCCAAGGCAGCTCTGCGGCTTTCTCAGTCTGCAGCACAAGCACTTAATTGTTGAGCAGAAAGTTAGAGAGCGAGAAAGAAAGAAATATGGATGATGTTAAAAATCCCAGTGTGTGCTTTTTAAACAAAACTTGCAGGAACTGCAAAGCCTTTCAAAGCAACGGGGCTTCTGTGCAGAAGTTTTCCTTCTTCCCAGTAGAGACAAGCTCGGGCTGCTGCTGCCTTTACCTTTGAATAAATCATTCAGAAAACCGAAGTCCCCGGCTTATATTTATGTCTTTTAAAATCGCCAGCACCCTATTAATACCCATCTTGTTACTGGCAGAGGTTTTGGCTTCTAATTGCCACTGGCTCAATTCTTCATACAGAAGACGAAAAGAAAGAAAAAAAAACCAAAACCGGTTAATTTGTTTAGTAGTATTTCACAGACCTCTCTCTGTTTCTATTTTTAGATCCATTTAGAAGAGAGAGGAGTAACCCCATGGATTTCCATTGATACACGTGGAGCTTAGCAAGAATGAAATAGCCAAGGAAGCCTCCGAAACCAAGACAACCCGTGTGTGTTTATACGTCCTATGTATAAACAGGAAAATAAAGCAAAAGAAAACAGGAAAATAAAGTCGGAGATGTCATGAACCGTGTGCTGCTTTGCAATGTATAGCTTTACCAGCGTGCCAGTGATGCCCCGCTGGGCTCAGCACCTCTGTGCGAGAGAGCTTGCACGGAGTTATTGTGGAGAGGTGAGGAATTCACGTGTAGAAAACACGGGGGTGCCGCAGTCCCGCGGCCCCCGGGGGCCGATCTGAGCCCCCAAAGGCGGCGGCCCCGGGGTCAGCGGGAGCCCCGGGCAGGAGCGGGGTGAGTCACGGCGGCGGGACTTGGCCCGCCCAGCGCGGAGGGCCGGCTGGCACCAGCACCGGCGTTTCCATTTTTCACTCCCTGAGTCCCAAAATCGACTCGAAGGAGGTATCGCAATCAAACTTTCTGCTTCTCGAGTTTGTTGTCCTGCAGGCTAGCAACTGCAGGCAGGCCAGGGAAACTCAGCGCACCTCACTTTCCTAACCCTTGTCATTTTTGGACGTGCCGAGGCGGAAATACCTTCCGTGGGCCCATTATGCAACCGACCTCCACCGGCCCCCCAAAGCCCCTCCCGGCAACCCCGCAGCTCCCCCCAGCCCCCGGCAGCGAGCATCCCTCCACCGGAGCTCGGGGGGAGCCGGTTCCTCCCGGCCACCGTGCACACTGAGCACCGGGTCCCCGCAACCCCAGCCAAGATGCCGCTTGAGAACATCGCCCCGCCGGGGCGGGGGGAAGCTCCTTGCGAGCCGCAGGCGGGCAGCACATGACATCGACCCCCAACCCGGGGCTTCACCCTGTAACAGCTCTTATCATGGGGTGCTTTGAAGCTACAACCTTTATGAGAGAGATTATGCAAAAAAACCCTGTCCCAAGCGGGATGGAGCCCAGCAGCTCTCCTGGAACAATATCCCGTCCAGGCTAATTGGGGTGCTTGATTGCACCCACTATTGACATCAGGTGAAATGAAGTCAGAACAAACTGATTTCTATTTAGAATCATTAAAGAGAAACCAATGTTGCTGCTTTGCTTGCAGAGCAAAGGAATTATTATTTAATCATGAGAGAGCAATTAGTAATCTCACCCGACTTTCAGCTCCACCGCCCAACCTCCTCACTGGGGCACTGCCTGGTCACCCCAGCACCAATTGTATTGAGAGATGCAGAGAGGAGGAACTAGGGAAGAGGCTTAGAGGAGCGGGTGCACCAAAGCGGAGCTGGGAATTGCGGGCTTATGGTGAGGAGCTGGGTGCAGGGGAGGGACACGGACACACACACACACGACTTGGGGGGCCCCAAGGCACGGGGTCCTGCCAAAGGGCATCCCCGAGCGAGCGGAGAATGGGCGACCCCGACGGAAAGCTTCGCCTCCTCCCACGGCCGGGGGAGCAGCCCCAGCTCGGCGGTTATGGCACACAGGTTGGCTGCCCTAGTCTGGACCGTTTAAAAATACAATATCTTTCTTTTAATAGCTCGGTTTGATCGGCTCCCGCTAGTTCACATGACAGGGTTTTCCTAAAATATCTTCTTCCACCAAGTTTTTTCCAACTTAAAAATGCTGAATCCTGCTACCCAAATTAAACTCAGTGCAAAGCGAAGAGAAAAAAAATAAATAAAGAAGTGAAAGAGGGCTGGCTGCTGCCTCCGGACTGCTCGCATTCCCCAAACCAGCATATGACACAACTGTAAGATTTCCAAGGCTTTTGGAGAGTTCAGCGAGAGAATCGTGTCCTCCACTGGCTGCAGCTTCCCCGCTGAGTTAAATTTTCCTGACGGAACCTTCCTCCATCTGGCTCCGGCCCCCAGCGCGTTGTGAGCGGCCGCGGAGGAGCGGGGGATGCGGTTCAAGTCTTATATAACTGTGCAGGCTGGATGCGGGGGCAGAGACTTTCCCTAGAAACGAGAGATTTTTATATATATATAGTTATTTTTAGCGTCCTTTTTCAAAGGAAGGCCAAATACCTCCGACTTTCCTTTGCTTTCTTATTTTGGTATCACTAGGGGATTTTATTTTTGGAGGTACGGAGCTATTAATAGCTAATATTTTTAGCTATTTATTCCCTCTTTAGGAGAATACTTCCTCTTCCTTTCAGGGGCACATTCTGGACCGCATCCCTGCCCCCCAACACGGACCCACCTCTCCCCTCCATGCCCATGGCACCCTCAGGTATTTGCCAGCGAGGTGCCCAGATTTCGGGGACAGAGGAGGGGGCGCATGGCCCGGCCCTGGGCGGGGAAGTTTTGGGGACCGGCCTTGTCCTCCGGAGCAGCTCAGCCCGTCCCCAGCGCCGGGCTCCAGGGGCAGAAGAGCTCCGGGCGGCCAGGGACAGCGGGGCCTCCGGGACAGAGCCCGGGGATCCAGCTCAGGGGGGTGCCGGCTTCCTCCCGCAGCATCACCCCGCCGCCGGGCAGGACCGCTGCCCTTCCCGCTGGAGAACGAGAACAGCGCGGGAGGCTCCGCGCTGTCAATTGGCAATAAACCTGATTTTTAAATACTACTTTTAATTTTTCATGGTCTTCAGGAGATAAGGCATCGAGGCTTCCTGAGGATGTGCTCTCAGGCCATTGAGGCAGCTGGCGAGGTTTATCATAATAGACTTTATGGAGACATCTCTGTTTTCCACTTGCAAAAGGTATTTCAGACTCACAGTAACAATAAGTAGTTCTGACAAAAGCTCCTCACCCTTCCAAAGTAAATACTGTTCTCCCCCAGTTTGCCACCGCGTACAATGCACTCCCAGGCGCAACCTCGGAGCGTTAAAGCCGTTGAGCAGATCGATGCTCAGACACCAGGTTTACACACCCGGCTGCACTTATACATCCACAGAACTCCCGACCAGAACCCAGCAAGGACCCTCCCCAGCTGCAGCTCGGCCTCTTGGAGTCCCGCGAGCCGGCACCTCCCTCCATCCCATGAACAGTGCTGGAGCATCCCGACTCCATGTCACCAACCCAGGCTTAGTTCTGACGATGCACTTGTCTAAATAACATATTCACTCCCCTAATTAAGTTACAAACGGAGTTTCTGATCTTGTAATGAGCTCCACGTGGCCAGGGGAATCCACCCACATAGAGCTCGCCGAGATTGGAACTGGGACTGCTTGATTTTTTCCCATCAAAACATTTTTTCCAAATGAGAAATAGCTTTTCATCTACAATGAAAATTGGTCGAAATTCTCTCTTTTTTTTCCTTCCCTCCCTCCCCAACAAAACTCTATAAAGGCTATTTTTTTTTAGTTAAAGTAATTTTGCTGTTGAGGTTTGTTGGGTTGTGTGTGTTTGCTGGGTGGTTTTGGTTTTTTTTTTCCCCCTTTGTTTTTTCTTTTTCTTCCCCCTCCCCCCCAAGAATTGGCTTTTAAAAACGGATTCTATTTGTGAACATGAAAAGTGTTTTTTGTAATTGAAGAGCAATTAATTTTTTTTTATTTTACCTTTTTCTCAACAAGGCAACCTCAGAAAACAAAACTACAAATACAAGAAGATACTGGAGAAAGCGCAGAAAATATTCTTTCTCTTCCCTCTCCCCTCGAAAGTTTCCTGTAAAGGAAAAAATAAACTTATTTCAGCTCTCTCACAGAACAATAGGACCCCGCTCTCGCTGTTTTCAGTAAGGCAGCTCCTGAATTAGAGTCCTCATATGGGATGAGGGGATGTAATTAATTCAGCTGGGATGATATGATACTATCCTAGGCTGCAGTTTCCCGGTTTACCTATGGCAGGAACCTGGGGCACTGCCGGCAGTGAAGCACATTCCCAAGGGAGTCACCCAAATTCATCACCACTCGTGTATGAAATTCCAACACTCTCATGTCGTGTTACGTGTGAAAGGGTTACTGGGGCTACATCTGCGGCAGGAGGAAAACCTGTTCTGAGCCTCAGCCACCTGAAAAGCCCGACCTGGTTGGGGCTTATCCAGGGAAAAGCCAAGAGGCTCCACCTGCCCCGGACACGCTGCATCCTCTGGCTCCTCTGCATCCCGACCGGTCCTGGCCCCGCCGCATCCTCCGGCCTCTCTGCATCCCGACCCACCCCGGCCCGGCCTCCGCCGCGACATCCGCCTCCGGCACCTTCACGCAGCTCCACTCTGCCCTGGCCCCGTCATTGCACCAAGAGCCGCGCTGATTCTCGGATCGGGAATTTTAGAGGCACGAAATTCATTTGCACTAGAGGGAAAACGAGAATTCCGGGCAGAAGGCAAACCCGAGCTTCCGGCTGAAAACCTGTAAATTTACATGTATTCCCATAATCACAGGGAAAAGGGGAATGAAGAGGGACTTTTGACAAGGGCACAAAGGAAACAGCTTTAAAGTGACAGAGAACACAGAGGCACAGAGAAGCTATGGCTGCCCCATCCCTGCCAGTGTTCAAAGCCAGGTTGGATGGGGTTTGGAGCAACTTGGTCTAGTGGAAGGTGTCCCTGCCTGTGGCAGGGCGTTGGAACTGGATGAGCTTTAAGGCCCCTTCTAATCCTACCCATTCTAGGATAATTTACTATCTGTGGGACAGTGCTACGTACTCCAGTTAGTTTCTTGCCAAAGATATTTTCTCCTTAAGATTGTAAACCCATATGTGTTTGGGTTGTTTTATTTCATTATCCAAGATTTTAAGATATGGTTCAGAAAGAAGATAAAAGTCAAATAGAGCAATTACTTACTCAAATAATTAGGAACAATTAAGTCACATTGGGAGTTGGAGAGGTGCTTCCCCATGTGGGCAAGGCAAGTAAACAGCATGTTTCCATTTACCTCTGTGCTGTAGAGCTTAGGCGGTAGTAAGTGCAGTCACCAGGCCACACTTGGGGAAGAGATTGCCAGCAAATAGCCATACATGAGAAGTGCCAATTCTTCTCCTTCTTAACACTGGGGGTTTAGCCCCATAAAAAGTTGCTACCTGGAAAATTCCCATTAATGGTCATATCAGGATTAGAAATGGCTGATGAAGCTCACTCCCTTTGCTTAGCACAGGAAAAAAAGGGAGAAGAAGAAACTAGACTTGCTGGTCAAGACCTGGTGGTGCATGCAGTCAGCTCAGCCTACAGCAGCCCTCAAGCTGCTCCCTCCAGTGCCCTTCCCAGGGCAGATAAGCACCAGGAATCCTTTCTGGCCTGCTGTGTTCTGGGAAGCTGGGTATAACTGTTCCCTAAATTTTAGTTGTTACAACAGTACAAGGGGGGGGTGCAGCTGCGGGGGTGTTTGCAAAGCTTTTGGAAAGGGAAAGCATTGACGACTGGTTGAAAGCTTGTTCAGGAAGCACTTTGCAAACCTGGACCAAGAAGACAGCTATGAAACCCATCACTGGACTCAAATGCCCACACCTATTGACTCCTGGCTCAGATGGAGGATACAGCAAAGTGATTATTGCACGGAAGTTCAGAGTGAACTGCAGCTTAGAGTGATATTGTATCTAAAGGTAGACTATCACCCGCTATGAGGGCACTGGCAAAAATGCATGTATAAGTAAATGGCATTTGTTTCTGTTATATTATGACATAAGATGGTTTATTAATAATAAACCCACAAACTAATCCAGTTGGACACCTGTACATTAGGTTCAGGATGGAAACACTGATGCAGTCACCCACTACATCATACGATGGCAAATCTAAAGAAAGAGAATAAAGAAAGGTTATGACTGTTTTGAAAAGGTGGTTTTATCCCTTTAATATCACCGCCAGAGCAAGGGAAACTGATACTGTATCCTGAACACAATTTACAATTCATTACTGGGGCTCTGGCCACACCCGGCAGCTAATCTGGAATTTCACACATTTAATGAACTTCTGACTTGAAATACATGGTCTGTAAAATCTGATTTACACTGTTGTTAAAAGAGTTGGCATTTGAAAGAAAATATAGTTTAAAGTTATGTATTTGTGCACAAAGTTTGTTGTTCCTAAACCCCCAAACCTGGTCATTAATTTGCCCTAAAGCATATAAAGCGCTCCCTACAGTGTAATTCCTAGTGCAATAATTCTTTCAGCACCTCAGATTTACTTGCTACATTTCTTCAGGAGCAACTGCATTCAGTTACACAAAGGAGTAGAAAACCCCACAATGTAATTGTAGGTACTTCAGTCAGTAAGTTAACTTGACAAGTCAGTTCATGATGGAGTCCAGGGTCTATAATTAGTCCTTACCTGCCACCATCATAAAATCTCTTCATTAGGTCAGTCCTTGCTTGGGCCGTACAAGAGGTACATTGCAATCCCGGTTCATTCAAGCGTGTTAGTTTTTTATTAGATGTTAACACCTGATATTTCCTCCAGGCTCTGGTTTTACTGAAGGCTTTGTGGCATTATGTTCTTCAGAGATGGAATGGCAACAGGAGCTGAAAGAAAGAAGAGTGGGAACCTGTATAAATCACTGCCCTGCACAGCATCCTGATGGTGAAAGATCACAAAAGACACCTAGGCTGTGGAAGGAAATAGCTGTCATTCACATGTGAAATACAAGATGTTTCTTTCTGTTGAAGGCTATTTATGGTGAACACTGCACCTGCAAAAATTAGTTCCACACTTCAGTTAACAAGGACTCACAAGAATTCAACTTGGACTTGAAAAAAACCCAGGAGTTGGGTGAGGGTGTGGATGAATGTAACCTGTTTACACCAGCCATGGGTATTCCACAAAGACACTTAACATAATGCACTTCTTCCCACCTGATTTAGGAAAGACTTTCTCCTTACAGGTTAGTGTCACAAATAGTGATTTCACTTAGAAAGTTTGTTTTCTTCACCATTTCTCCTCGTATATAAGAAAGTTCAGATATCGAAATCTGATTAGCAGGAGGCTTGGGACTTCCTAGAAGCAAAACTGGGCAGCTTCAAATCAAGCTTTAGCCTATAGGCAGTTGCTTGAGAAATTCTGGCACTAGCTTCAGCCTAAAATGTAAACTGCCACTTTGGTTAGTTTACCTGGATCCAGCGAAAAGGCAGCAATGCATCTTGACAAATAAAGAAATGGATAATAAAGACTGTAAAGAGGAATACCTGCAGAAAGCAAGGTAGAAGAATTGATAACATTTATCCTTGGTCTTTTAGGAACTTCATTCACTTTGCACCACAGCTGACAGGGTCCAAGTCCCTGTGCCACACTGGAAAAAACAGTTCATAAAGGCTTCTCTGGAGTAGCTCACAGCAATGATCGTGTAGATCCTTTTTAAAACTTGCCTTCCCCTTCTCCAGGAATTTCACTTACCTTGGACTCAGAAAGAGTTAAGGAGAAGAACCAGTGTTATTTTCCAGTTAAAACTTTCGGTGAAAAGATCTCAATGCTCTTGTTTAATTTTATTCACTATCAATGTTAAAATCATTGTTTCTGTTTGTCATTGGGCTTGAAATAACTGTTCCAGGCTAGAAAACAGCCAAGATGACATACTACATAATTAAAGCTACATTAATAAACAGCAGGATGTAACTGCTCCAGTTTGTGTTAAAAATCCAATTAAGAAAAGGATCTTATGTGCAAATCAAGTGATTTGCAACTACATCTACATGAACAGAGAACATGCACACACACAGGGAAATCAGGCACGATGCTGCTCAGGGGGAATTCAGGAGGTGAACCTTGGCTGGGCAGGGTGGTACTTGGGTTTCCTGGGGCTTGGTAAGCACCAGCACAGCTCCAACAGCATAGAGCTCTCCTCACATTGCAGGCTCATGCCAAGGACGCCTTGGCAAGGGAGTGGTTAAAACACTGGCTGCTCTTCACTTAGGGCTCTGATATTTTACAGTGCATGGTGTGCTGGTTGTCAAACATAAGGAGAACAGGATGGAGCCTAATAGAGGTGCAGCTGGAGAGCAATAAACATTTCCAGTAACATCTTCAGGGCAAAGATCTTGCCTCGCAGGGCTGAGAGGATGGCTGGCAGAGCTCCTGCCCTTGCAGCAAGATGACATGCTGCTCCACCATCTGCTGCGGTCCAGAGGTCTCCCCTAAAAGGTCCTATCCATTAACTCCTGGAAGAGAATGAAAGCCAAAGGTAATAAAACCATGACACATTGGAGCTCCCAGCACCCTGTCTGGCCCAGGAGTGCCAACTTCCATGTGGGACCTTCCTGTCTAGTGACAGTGATGGCTCTGCTGGTCCAAGACAGTCACACCAACAACACGATGTAATGATTCACTGGAAACTGCTGCACTGGAGCAGAGATGCTGTCTGACCGAGGCAACACTGATCCTTATAAATGTGCCTTTTATTCAAAACCTTAATCTCAAATTTACAAACAACGCAGAGAAATTCTGTGCCTGTGGGCAGTATCCCCTGCCTTTCTTATAGGCTCATGCTGAGCAGCATTTCTTTCTATGGCAGAAGCAGGTAACATGCTTCATGTAGACCATTACATGGCATTTCATGTAATGGTATCACTGACAAATGGGTTGTTCTCATTTTAAGTAAGAATCCACATCATTCTCAATTTGCACCATTTTTTGACAAGTCATACATTGGTGAAATCTGGCACTGCACAAAATGAATCTGAAGTGACATATCTTAAAAAGAGAGGAGCCAGCACAGGACAGATCTGTTCTAACAGCACAGAAATACGCCTACAGCAGAGCTACAATATAAGCTTTGCTCAAGCAGATGTGAAACACATGAGTAAATATGCTGCCTGATGAAATCTCAAGCACAGGAGACACCCACTTCCCATGTGCCCAAGGTGAGCTTCAGGAGTACTTCTGAGCTGACTAAGCAGAATCACACAGTACAATTAATTTACCTCTACTCATGCTATTAATTTATACTGTGGGTAATTCTACTTTTACCCTGGTAAACAAGTTTCTGGTTATGGTTAAGCTACTCAGAGTGTACATTTAAAATAAAATCTGTTTCACATAAAAGGACAAATGAGAATGACTATTGCCCCCATCTTTAATGCGCTAAATTCTTTTGCACAGATTGTTCTTGTTACTACTTCTTTCTGTGAGAGAATCTGAACAGCACAAAATATTCCTCCTTACGTGCACAATTGCAGCAAGCCAAGAGAGGGAGGCTTTAAAGTGGGAATGCCATAATTTTACAGCCCTTTTTTGTAACCCTCTCACCCAGTAATAGTTAGGTCTTAGGCCACAAAGGGAGGAAGAGCAGCAGAGGGAAGGCCAGATCCTGCAAGATCTTCATCATCCATAAACTTAATTACAAGCAGCAAAAATTCAGATATTCACCATGTAGCCTAGAAAGCCCCACACTACGCAGAGAGTTTTAGGGTCTGGAAACACTAGCTTGTGGCCCAAAGAAACCACAGCATCAGTTTTGATACTGACCTTAAATAGGTGCTGGACCAAGACTTAGTGCTGTTAGTAACTGCTGTTACACTCGGCAAAGTTTTTCCTTGTGTTACCTTTTTGCAGTTGCAGCAATGCTGTTCCTGCAGTCAGCTCTGCCTGATCCAAGGACCATGCCTGTTTTATGAGGAAAGGCTGAGAACTGGGTTTGTTCAGCCTTGAGAAAAGGTGGCTCAGGGGAGACCTTATCACCATATTCCAGTATTTAAAGGGTGGCTACAAAGAAGATGGAGACTCCCTTTTTACAAGGAGTCACATAGGAAAGAAGAGGGATGATGAGTATAGGTTACTCCTGGTGACATTCCAATTGGACACAAGAAAATTTTTCAGAATGAGAACAATCAGCCATTAGAATAATGTCCCCAGAGAAGTGGTGGATCCCCCAATGCTGGATACAATTCAGCTGGACAGGGTGCTGGGATACCTGTGCTTTGCCAAGAAAGGTTGGACTAGATGCTTCTTGAGGTCCCTTCCAACCTGGCATTCTGTGATATGATTCAACAAACAGGCAGGTCATGCTCAGGGTCATGTGTAAGATACCCAATTAACAGACCTCACCTATTCTTTCTGGGGGCTTTATTTTAGACAAAAAAAAAAAAGGAAAAGAAAAGGCACACTAGTGTATAAAACAACCACAATTCGAAAAATAAGGCCACTGGCATTCTTTGGTAAAGCCTAGGCTGAAAACTTATCCCAGGATGATCTTCCAAAAATCTGCCAACCCCTGCAGTGTTCAAACTTCTTGTATGACCACAGCCACATGAAGAATGAAATTAAACCCCATGGAAATCTTTGACATTTCTACTATTAGGCAATGTTTGGGTGAAAAATATTGCAGAAATTCTCCTTCCCTTTCCAGAGTGAGTTCAGAAAAAACTATTTCTAGCTTTTTTTAATTACACATTTCACCATTAAAAAGAAACCATCCATAAATTAAAAGAACCACTAACTAAGGCTTATGTAACCTATTTAGAGTGGGAAATTGGTACCACTTGGGAGTGAAGTCTGTTACTGTAATTTCTGGAGTCTACACCATCCATTTGATGTGTGCAAACATCACAAAAGTTGTTTACTTAAATATTTGCATTAAGTATTTTATACAAAAGAAGTTAATAATGGGAGAAGTTAAGATGCAGCATCCTATAATAGATGTTTAATGATCCAACTGAGAGCTTATCACTGCTTTAGTAATAGATTTAGTTACAGATTTTATAGATTTATTTTATCAAATTTTGGTTTTGTTCTGTTTATGGTAGAGAAGTGTTGTACTGTGCTCTCAGCCAATGTTACTGCAGTGTCCCCTGTGGAGAATACTGAAGTGTTAAAACTCTTCCTGTTTCTGACCCAGAAGCAGGACAGCCAACCCCAGCCGTGGGACTGCTGTTGTGCTGAGCTAGTTGATTAAATCAAACATTCAAAGTGATGAGAACATTCCAAAAATAGTTGTTCCTAATACTACTGCATCATGGCTTTTCCAAGAGCAGCTTATATATGTTTCATACAAAAGACTGTCTCCCAGTTCCCAGCAGCAGGGACCAGCAGAATGACCATCTTCTCCCTACACTGGGTTGCACCAAAAATTGCAAGGATGATTTGACCTGAATCTTCCTGAATGAGATGAGTCTTTTCAAACAGAGTCTACAAATTACAGGGCTTACAATCCTGGGACAGTCAGGTACTCTGGGACTAACTTGCTGTAGAAAAGGCAGGAGCAAAGCAGCAGCCTGGGGCTCATTCCACCCATGGACCACAACAGCCATGTCCTCTCACTGGGTTGAGCTGGGGCAGCAGCAGAATGACAGGGGGGCCAGCAGCAGCCTCTGCTCCACACAGAGCTAATCCACACCATTAAATTGCAATGATGATGTGCAAAATAATATCTTGCAAGAAGCCACTAATAAAGTCAAGGGCAGCAAAAGATTACAACAATACTTAATAAAATAAAAATCAATCAATCCCTCCCAAAAGAAACCCTCAAACCCTTCCTGCAGAGACTCTTAGGAAACTATTTATAGCAAAGAATTTAATGAAGCAGGTCTACACTGATCAGCAGAAAGCACTGATCATTTCCCAGATACCCATTCCCCACATAGAGAAGTTAATGGGCCACAGTGCAACCTGACCTATGTACTTACAATTCTGTCTACAGACAGCTTGGACTGATCATGCCAGGACTAACTCAGGTGCGTCATACATGGTGCATATGGATGAAGTAAAGAAGTTGCATAAAATTTATTTTACCACCTTGTTTTACAACATTCCCTTTTAAGATCTTACACATCTGCAACATATAACTCCACAGAACAATAAATAATTGGCATTCATATTTCTCTTGAATCAAGAGTATATACACATTGTTTAACTAGATGACAGGTACAAAACATTGGCATCACAGTAAATATAATTTTGACACCATAATCCATTTCCCCAATTAAAAATGAAATTAACTTAATATTTTTTAACAGTTGTAACAATTAAAAATGTTCTCAAAGGCATATAAGTACACGGGTTGTAGTAGGCAGTAGTAATGGACCATATTGGCAAAGCTGTAGAACCCAGGATCTCATGCAAATCAGAGTTTATTAATTATGAAATAACTAATAATAAACGAAAGCTCATTCAGCTCACACTGAAGATTTTAATGGGCACTGGACTGGCACTAGCAACTGCGGAGATGAGTCGAATCCCATCCAAACAGTTGTGTCCAAAGAACTTGTGATGGTGAGCTGCAGGCAGTAGCAGCTCACATACCTGGTTTAGAGCACTGCTTCTGCAAACCAAGGATTTACGATGCATCATATGGTGCAGCAGCTTTCTTTAAAAGACAAACCCAGAAGACAAGCTTTAGGGTTTCACAAATCTAATGTTCTGGGCCTCCCTGACGAACAGCTCAACTATAGCAAATTCTTCCTCAGCAATTGCAGAGGATGAGGTTGTCATAGTGTTGGTTGTGACAGTTCAGTAGACCACATTAAAACAACATCTTTGGTGCTACTTTGGTTTGGTCCAGCCACAGCTGTAGTTCTACACATCATGTAGTTCTCAACACCAAGGGGACACCAGAGATGTCACTTATCACTCCTCAGCCCAGTTCTGGTAAGACCCTGCAGAGATTTAAGCTGCTGCTGTTGAACAAAGAATGTTGCGTTTCAGTTGCACTATAAGCTGAGCAAAATGAATGTTTGCAAGATAGACAGAACAAGCTCTATGGAGGAAATAAATAAAAGTTAAAGGAAAAAAAATCAAGAGGGTTACAACACATCTGAATTACTGCTGAGATGCAAGAAGAAAACAGTGCATGTCACAAAACCTCCACGATAGCTAACCACTGCAGCAGCACAGCACGGAGTGTGGGCTTCCCTAAGCATCCATGGGAAGCAAGAGAGCCATACACTGCTATCCTATAGCATCACTTGGAGCATAGTTCCAAAGCACATAGGTTACATGAACTTTTACAGTACATAAACCAGAACAAAAAAAGGAATAGGAAGAATACTAAGTAAGTCTACAAACAAGATACTACATAGAAGAAAGCAATGTTTCACTCCCAAAAAGCACAAATTAGGAGCTTACTATAAGAAAAAGATTACACTTCCAGCAGAGAATCCATTTATTCAAATGTACAGTAAGTATGAACATATGTATTAAACTTTACTTTTAAAAACATTTCTTAAATAACTTAAGAGAAATAGATTGCAGACATAAAGTGCTAAACTTGAAAAATACACCAACCATTCCTCTTTCCTGCTGTTTGTTAAATGGCAGTTTCAATTTTCCAATTGCTTTAAAAAGATGCAGTGTACACCCAGACAGAAATTACCTCCTGGATTTACAACCTTGTGCAAAAAACTACCTGCAAAGGAACATTCGCACCCCAGAACACAGCTATACATTACTACTAATTCACTAAATATGAGTTCCTTTTTAAAGTTATGATTCAATAAATATGTGAAATCACAATTCTCTCCCTTTCTTGGTGTAAGCTAATGTTTTGCAAATATGGTCCACTCAGTGTAAACTGTATTGACTTCAGGAAACAGTGAATTCTACCATATATACGTCTCAAATATTTACATACAGTAGCATGGCACTGTTATTCTTGCAGGACATTTAACTCCTAATACACACTGGATAGGGACAGGGCTTTACAAAGATGTGTACTGCAATGTGTCTGCCAACAGTCAAGGAATTGACTTCTTAGCCACAAGGAGTGGCCAAAAGAAATTCTTGATTCTTGTATTTAAATCTGCTTAAACCAAATGCTGACTGAGGAACTCCAGAACACCTGCATGGCTGACACTATCCTGGAGCTGGAGCAAGTCATACTAAAGACAACATTAAGTATCTTTTTGGCAAAGTGGCATAATTCACAAAAGGCTGCTAGCCCAGCTCCCCAAGCAAATGGGCTGTCCAGGCACGGCTTTTCCTCTGTGAGACAAAGCACTGGGAATATTGGACTTCTGGGGCCCACATGAACATGTGTATCAAGTAGAAATGCTTGTTGTCATTTTTAGGAGTGGGAAGAAGACAAAAGGCAAAATTTATACAAAAGTCAATACTAAGAATTAGCTTTCCTTAGCCTATAAGTTGTTTCTGAAGGTGGTTGCTATGTATCAGGACTTCAGACAAGCACCTATCAGAAGAGTGGCACAAAAGAAAAACCAGTGAGTTAAGATTACAGAGCATTTGCTGTTCTTACTCCTGAAGGATTTTGAAACAATTTTCTGAATTAGGAGGGCTTCCACTACATGAAACAACAACAAGGTCATACGGACTTGTACCTTCCTCTAACCCTGAGCCACGCACATTAAGAAGCACATCTAATTTGTCTCTAAACCTTCTGGAACTCGCTTCCCCTCCTCTTTGATATTTACTCACAGGATCCAAGATCAAGGAAGGCAGGTCAGGTTCTGCAAAACATCCCCTGGAGCAATTACCACACATTGACCACATAAACCACGGCTATCTTAGATCTGAAAATTCAAGCCATACACACTCTGGGTCAACATAGACTCCAGCTCTTTTAAAACAACAATCCCATTTTCCACAGATTTTCACATCAGGCTTTTTAATGCAGCATTGTGCTGCTTGCGACAGTGGAGTGCCTGTAGCAATAGCAATGGAAGCTGGCAGCCCATTAAAGGGTTCAGCATGGCACACAGACGACCATGGAGCTTCGGCTCCTCACCCCAGCGTGACTGTCCTGGCCTGGAAGAGCTGCCTTGAGAAAGGAGAGGAGAGATCAGGCCCTGGGCTCTGCCATCCCTGGTCCCTCCATGCAGTCAACCAACAACGGTGCCAAACAGTGCCAGCTCCAACAGTGTTTTTTATGATGTGGGAATGAGACGGCAAGCAACTAATTTAGCACAGACTAAACAGCCCTTAGATGAGGATGTCTGCCACTAAGAGCTCATACATGTTTGATGCATGGGACCAACTGCAAAAGGCTCCCATATCTCTGTCCTCCTGAGCAGCCTACATACGTGTTGCTCTCCTTATGGTATTATAGTGTGGACCAAAGCTTATTATAAACAGAACTCACCGAGTTTAATTTTGAAAATGAACAATAAATTCATAAAATTGCTCTGTACATGAGCTTAATACCTATGTATGAATCTCACTTCTGTGATTCAAGTTCAGTTTTTAGAGCAAAGCAAGTGCAAAACTGCAAAGCAAGTAAAAACCTGCCTCTCTGCAGGGAGTATGTCATGAACAACATCCACCTAGGAGTGCCTCAGCTTATTTGCAGCTCATCTTTGCAGCTTCACCCTAACAGGAAACAGATTTCATGTAGCTGTGAGGAGTAGCAGCTCTGTGACCTCTCCTTTCAGTCTCCAAGGATTCAAGACACGACTGCCACATTGTCTGCAGAACAGTACAAGTCTCTTCTCACGTTGTCAACACATTTCAAGTCTGATCAACTGCAAGTTTCTTTCCCAAAGAGGATTTGTCTTAGTTTAGATAATTTTCTCCTATACAAATAAACACCAAGTAAAGCTATTATGTCACCAGCTCCTTTTAACAGGAAGCACAAAAACTAAACAAAACTGAGTTTCTTCATTTTGGACTATCATTTCTCTGTATTTATTAATGCATGTATACCTCCAGAATCACTAGGGTGACCACATTTCAACTGAAGGAAGATCCCAAACACGCTCAGATTCTCAAGTGTGTGTAGATCCGACATGCTGGAGCCCCATTATGGAAACAGCATGCCATAAATTAGGAATCAGCTGTCAGCAGTATAGTGTGGCACCTACATTAAGGGATTTCCAAGATGTAAGAAGAATGTAACTACTTGAACCAAAAAGATAAATAATATAAAATAACACAATGCAAGGAACAGCACAGATACTTAAAAAAGGAACAAGTTTCTCAAATGTGAATTCCGAGGTCAGATAGCAGCTTTCAGATACTTTTAACCATGCATGAGAAGCTCATCATCATCACAGTTACATGCATTTGACCCCAGTTAGGTTGAACAAAAGCAGTAAGGACTGGATGAACTAACAAGTGCCTCCACCCTCAGAAAACTCCCTTTTATCATTAGGTTTCCGTTCACAGCAGTTGTGAAGTCTTTTTCAATAAAGCAGCATGTAATAGAGATTACCACATGATCCTTATGCAAATATCAGACGTATTCATTATAGTAACAACTACATGATTTTGTCTCTCAGCCATGTGCAATATTTGTCTCTGGTGTGCAAGGAGAGCAGCCCTAAGACGTGAGCTTCGAATAGCTGGGGGGAGAAAACCTTCGTCTCAGGTACTTGAGGACGTAGAGGGGAAGACAGCTCACCAGAGTGATGACTGTGACTTTCCACAAGAATGACAAAGTCGCAATGAAGTAAACATCTGCATAAAGAAAAGAGCACAAAGTCAAGGAAGATGGGAAGTACATCCTGGGAATAGGTTATAATACTTCAGAATCTTTGCAAAGATAGTTGAAGCATTGTTCAAAATGAAGCTGGTATACCCACATGCAAAAGATGCAGATCTAGCCCATTGCAAGATTATCCTCATTGTCCTCAGTGTTAGCAAAGAGCTTTATGGAGGAAGCAGTGACATCTTGTGGTTCCTGCATGAACACTGGAAGAAACCCTATGGATCTGGTATTTGCAACTAGACAGCTACTGGGGGAAGCTGGAATTTGTCACCCTTTGCTTTTAGCCAGGGAAAAGGATTAGCTCTATTTCAGGCAACTAAAAAAGCCCCACCAACCAACAACTGAACCCACAAGAGAGGGGCTCCAATGAAGGAAACAAAATAAGTTTTAGAAGGCAGTTCCTTCACCCAGTTAAAAGATGAGATCTTTCAAACCAGCAACAGAGGTTTCAATCTGTAGTCCCATAACTAAAGAACACTGTCATATATGACAGCTGATATGTGGTGGAGCTCTGAAAGTACAGATGATATTCACTGGGCAGCACATACTCTACTGACCACCTTTACCTCCTGCAGCATTTTGCTGTGAGAAAAAAACATAAAATGCCTTTAAAGAGCATTCAAATAATGCAGCTTACTCAGGTCCAAAATACTGTCATTGTAATTATTTTTGGCTTCATAATCAGCCTTAAAGGTCAATTCAGCTCCTTACAGTCCTGTTACTAGTCAAGTTATAAACTAACTGATTAAAGAAAATGCATTTAACCTTACCAATAAACTCATGTAGGAAGACCAGAGAAGCTATGTAGCAGGAGAGACTAAGCAGCTCAGCCACTATCATGAGCCAGTGCCATGTTTGGATCGTCAATGCCACCATCAATAACTCGGTGAGAATCAAGGAAGTGAAGGAAATAGCAACAATATGGACAAATTCAGATTCAAAGAGAAGGAGTGCTCCATACATGATGATGCTGCCTGCAAGGGAATGGAACATTTGGGTATTTTATTCAAACACCAGCTTAAGCTCTAAAGCCCTCTGTAAAACCCTTAGGTCTTGGAAAGGCTGAAACATAGACATGTTTTGGGACTGTTTTTCATGAAATCTGATTAATGTAATGACAACAAATCAGTTACTATTTAGGAGACAGAACTGATGAGAAGACAGGGAAAAGTTACAGCAGAGGTACCCAGACTTTTATAACAGTCTATCATATTCACAGACACATGGAGATAGGAAATTAATACACACTTATTTTGGCAGCTGCAGATTTCGAACATCCCAAAACTCTATCTTTCTCCCAGAAAAGGAGTTGGTCACTACCCAGAAGCTAAAAGATATTAAATACTTCTAAAACCTACTGCATTGCCTCAGCGTCCAGATGGAAGCAAGGTGTTGAAAAGCTCAGTGGATACAAGTTAGCCTCTCTTTGTACTACTTTGGCCAAGATCTCTCCTCTTTACACCTCCCCCTAAAAGGAGCACATATTAAAGCACTGTTAATGATGCATTGTTTCATGCTCCTATTCTGGCTGGCCAGGGAATGCTCACAACACTCCGCACGGCCACCTGCACAAATAACTCATGTTAGCAGCATGAGTAATCCGCACCAACATCCATCACACTAGGCTCGTTTCGGAAGGGAAAACCTGCAAGTGACCAGAGCTTGAGCCACAAGGTTCAAATCCAGCTGTGAACTTTCCAAAGTTTAGGACTGCTCAAGTTTTTGGTCAGGCTCATCTCTGCTAGCAACTAGCCCAATTGTTTGGCCTGCTGTTTTCTAGTTATTTAGCACATCAGATATGAAGTCACTTTAACCAAATATTGTAACCAGATAGTGGTCTCAGGTCTAGAAGAAATCTTTCCCTCAATGCATCACCCTCTGGCTTTAGCTTTCCACCGCTTGTGAGTTTTCTATAAATGCCTTGGCTTTGCCATCATATTTATACAGCACCAGAAGACCATTATCCCTGTTCTAGGGTTCTACCACATTAGGTTTCAGAAAATAATACTAACAGAGGTTTCATATTCTTGGATTCACTCCCTACTGAGCATGGTTGTATCCATTAAATCAGTAAGAATTATCTGCTTATTTTGGCACACTTATTCTGACTCTTTTTCATAAAGAAGTTTTGGAAAACATGAAATATTGTTACAGAATCATATTGCCATTTCAGTTTTATAGCTCCATGTTATTTACATGCTTTCCATAATTCCCTGATTAATACTTATAGGAAGTATTTGACTTCGACGTTACCTGATTAAAAAAAAAGACAAAAGACCTGCTAGAGCTATTGCTACTTCTATTACACAGGGTTTAGATAAAAATACACAAAGCTATACATTCTGTACTTTGCATGCTGACTTAACCTGTATCATCTACAGGTTTGCAAGCCTTTTCCAAAAGAAAACAAAAGTCACAGGCTGTACTCTACTGATGGAGCAATTAAAGCACCAAAGGGAATGTGCACAGAATTAAAAAAGATGGTCCTAATGAAGAGGCACAATGCTCTGAACTTCTACATCGTTGCCTATGATAGGGTAGATCAGTTGCTGCCAATATTTAGTTTTAGATAATTCCTTCCTTTGGTAAAGCTACCACAATTTTCTGAGACAAAAACATATATTCATTAACTCAAGGATGAATTGCTAAACACACTTCATGCCTTACATCACTTCCTGCAATATAAAGAAATCAGATATTCTGTACTCATTAAAACATCCGAAGGCACAAGCAGAAGTTAATTTCTTACCTTGATAGATGCTTATTAAGACCCATATTAAAAAAGTTTTGTACGATAATGGTCGCCCCTGGGGGAGAAAGAAGAAAAAAAAAGACAAAGCTCCATTGGGGTTTTCTTCTATGAACATTCACTGACAGATTAACTCAGCAATTGACAAAAGAGAACCAACCAGCCCTGAGGTACTGTGTCTTTACTCTCATTTTTCATGATGGATGAAGGAGACCTGGGACTGTGGAAGCTCACTGCTTGCACAGTACAGTACAATCTCGTCCTTACTGCACACATGATTAATTCAATGCCAAGAGTCTTGTGAGTTTAGTCATTGTACTATGAAATATAGGATGTGTGTATACACATATATATGAATATATTAATATTATATTTCTAGACACACACACACAAATCACCATCATCTTGAAGGCAGATAGGTTTTTTCCTTAAAAAAAAAGCATCTCCAGCCAACACAGCTATACCAGCACAAAACCCCCCTATGTTTAGACCAGGCCTAAGGATGGTTGGAGAATTAGTGGTTTATGACATAAGAGACAACATACAAGTGAAACCAGATGGAGACTTATTCAGGCTGTTGGAAAAACAGGCTTTGCTTTTGAGAGTATCTGTTTAACAAAAATCCTTGAGGGAAAGGATCTGTTGAAGACTCAGTCCACCCTTCTGTTAAGAAGGATGTTGCCAGTCTGCATACCCCAGTTATTCACAGTTTTCCAGGAGAGAAAAAAAACCCCAGAACTTAAAGAAAACAAAAGGAACCTAAGCCAAGATTTACCTTCCTGATATTTCCATGGTAAATATCAAATTAAGTTTTCTTTCCTTAATGAGAAGGACCCAACTTTCATGCTAAAGCTACAAAAATGGCACAGCAACCAAACTTTTAGGTCCCTTTAGATGATCCACAAGACAAATTTCTATTCAAAAAACTATGTGATAACCTCCTCCCCTCCATCAAGTGAGCATATCCCTCCTCCCCACCCCCTTCTCTGGCTTCAGGATAGTGCCAAATCCCCAACAATTTCTCTTTCCCCTTTATTTTGGAACAAATCAGTAATATTAAATCCTTAGAATTTCCCACAGAATGGAAATTCTGTTTCCCCAGCCGTTTTTAATAAATTGCATTTCATGTAGCATTCAATAACAAACTGCCAGGAAATCTGGTTATATCTCTTGATTCAAATTTGCCTTTAAAACAAGTTTGCTTGAAAACACATAAGGTTCCTTATCTATATTTAATACATTTGACTTTACACATCTAAAGAGTTTCAAATCAAGATTAAGATCTTGCCTTAAACTAAAACAGACAAACAGAAGTCTCCCACACCTTAAGAAGATCTTTGTAGAGCTCTGGGTACAACATTGCAACTTCAGATTTAACATCCTTGTCCAGGACTAGAGAAAACACTGGAAACATTGTGTAAATTGTGGAGTACCTGGCAAGAAGGTAGAAGACCAGTAAATTATCTAAGGCGCAGATGAGCAAACAGAAATGCAAATCTTCAGAAAGGAAATACGATATTCTTGAAGTGCTAAATGACATACACGTTATAACAACTTGCAAATGGAGTTTTGCATGTAGGAAAGACCTGCAGGATTTACTTTTTGAATGGCTTTTGATTAGAAACCCTCATACACAGATGACTGGTTCAAACATTGCAATTGGTGTTAATGGAGCCAAGAACAGGCCTGTCCAAACCCCAGAGTTTGCTCTATACTTCAGGCTGGATACTGTTTACATCAGGGGAAATGGAGATGAATTTGCTGTTTGTTTTTTTAATTATGTACTCAAAAATGTAAAGTCATAGGATTACAAGTGTAATCCTGGTATATCTTAGACAGGAACTCATTCCTCCTGTTGAAAAGTTTGGGCTGTTCCCTGCTTCTGACACTGTGAGGATTTGGGCACTGGCTCTCACTGCTGTGCAGGCACCAAAGCACAATGACTGTCCCTCTGCTTTTTAGTAGGATCAAGGCAACAGCTCAGGGAGTAGGGCTCGCTTCTCATGTTCTGAATGTGACAAACTGTCTTTGCCAAAAGCCTTCTGTAACTGGCTCAGTGACTTTGCTCAGTGCAGAGGAGCAGAAGGGGGGCAAGGATCATGTACATCCTCTAATGCAATGCTGTGAAACATGCAGAGTGGAGATGTGCATGCTCTGTGTATTAATTAGCCCAAATCTATTAATTGTGCACAAGTTTTACACACTAGTAGTAAAAAGTGAGCTCTTACCCAATGATGAGAAAGCCTTGATAGAGAGGAACTGAAGCAAAGTAAAATACTGATGAGAAAACAGCCTAGAAAATAAAAGAAATAAGGTTTTCGGATGTTAAGATATTGCAGTAACAGCTTAAAAATATACTCTGCTCAAACTTGAACATACAGAGGCTCTTCAAATTCCTGAAATGAAGACAGAAGAATGTAGTATCAACCCTTTTTATTCCTACACAAATCTTGCATGAAAGTGATGTTTAATAGGAAACACTGGAGAGCTGGACTCGAAAACATTTTTGTAATGTAACAAAGAGTTTCCTTCACATGGCCACTGGTTTGATCCAGATGTTGTAAAGAACAGGTGTGTACTTATTTATGCTTGGATAATGCCTTCACAACATAAAAAGAGTGAACGCTCACCAATAGAAACTCCAAAGAGTTCAAGGTGACTTCTTTTTTGTCAGAAGTTATGGGTTTGTTTTCTGTTCTTGCTTTCAGCTACAGAGTAAACTAAACTGCCCCTTGAACCTGAACCTTCTGTCTCTATGCATCCCTCTCCAACATGTTTATTCCAAAGAGGTGAGTGGGCAGAAGCAGCCTTCTCAAAAATATGAAGCATTTTACTCAAAAAGCATGTAGTATTTTTCAGAAATGTATCAGTACTTTCTGGCATGAAAATGCAACTCCTGAAGAGTAATCTCTGTCCTTCACCGTAACTCTCACTCAAGTCACACAGCTAAGAGTGAAATCTGGCTCATAAACTCTTAAAGTGTCTTTCAATTCTCCCTGCCAACTGACAATTGTCCATTTGTAAATTTTGTTAATAACAAATCTGTTTCTAACGTTCCCTTTGAAATGGAGAGCAAGAGAATGCCTCCACACTGCTGCAGTGAGCTGCTGAGTACTTGGGAACGTTAATATAGGTTTCAGCAGCCTTTGGAGCACAGCTCCGATGAACACTTCACAGTGCATGAGATTGAGCTGTTGGTAACCTCATCAGGGTCTGGGCCAGATCCTCCTCAGATGCTTAAATAAGGGCTTCAAATAGTGCAACTGAAGTTAAAACACACCTGAAAATAAGTGCACTTACTCAGTAGAGGCCTTGAGAGTATTGCCCTGCTTCAGATTTTCAGTATTTCCCAGCATTACTAAACAACAGCGATGACATGCTGCATGAAAGCAGTGTTTTCTAACGTAGAATACTGTTTTCCCAATACCATTAACTTTCTTGTGTGTTTTCAATAAAAGTAACAACCTTAAGTTCCAAACCATGAAAATTTGCAGGAAAATAAATAGTTGCATCCAGAATGAAACACAGAACCTTTACTTTCGATTTGGCTTTTTCACCTCTCCATTGGAAAAACCCTCATGACAGTCCATTTACCTGCATTGTACTGATGCACAGGCTCCTGTGGATGACAAACTGACTGAGAGCTGCAGACCGTTTGTAACTGTTCCTTCCATGCACCATTAACAAACGACCCAGATGTTTAAACTGAGTGATAGAGAAATCAGCTGCAAGTGATGCCTGTTTTCCTTCCTGTGTACAACAGCAAGTAAAAGCAGAGGGAGATAATTTCATTATTGGAAACAAAGAAATACCATATTATTTAGTTATTGCTGACACAATTTCCAAGAAAATTTGCAATACATTAGGTGGAGGAGAGTATTACCTCAGCACTTCTGCTTTCAACCATGGCTTATAAGCAGAGAGCAAAAATGAGGAGAATTCCCATTTGAACCTTGGGCTCCAATTCTAAGCAATCTTCTGGATTATGATTCACAATGTGCATGCTAACGTGACACTCATATAAATTCAGTATTGAATGCAAATTTTCAGTCTCAAAAGTTCAATCAATTTGAATGTTTTGGCTCACTCCAATCAGAGTCCTTCCACTGCCTCCAACTCCAGTCTCGTCACTCCAAGCAGCTCTACATGCAGGAGCCAAAGCTCTAACCTAGAGTTTGCTTTCTAAACAAATATAACAGCTTTTAATTGTGAATGTGGAGTAGATGGTGTCAGGGTAAATGTAACTCTAGCACCTGGAACACCTACGTGTGATTAAAAGCTCCAAAACTAATTATGATGGGCAGATTCCCTGAATTTGGACAAGAAGCAAATAACAAACTTGAACTCTGTCAAGCAGTAGCTTCCTTTGCAGCCAAGTTATTTTTCATAAGGCTATGGATCTGATGATTATTCTCATGGAAACTTCTCATATTCTTGCACAAATTTACAAGGATTCATTTGTTACTGGTGAACTAGCTCCTGAATTGCCATTGGAAGTCTTTTTAAACACGAGGTAATCTCACCTTTCCTTCAACTCCAACACCACAGTCAGCCTCTTGAATCATGCTAACATCATTTCCTCCATCTCCTGCAGGTCAGACAAACGACATCAGTAGTTAAGCAACAAGGGCAACTTGCAAATCCACTGAAGACATCTGCACCAGACTGTCATAATAGAAGAAACATTTAACCCTATCAACATAAGCAGGATTTTAAAGAACAAAAGCAAGATTGTAAATAGAAATAATGAATTTTGAATTTGACATTTCTTATCTTTGCTGGATGCCTTAGCAGTACAAGGGCAGCTGGATGACAGCCTCCACCCCTTATTGGGTGAAAATCAGACTTCTGGTTGCCTATCACCAAGCACTTGCATTCATTTTTAGGATGTTTAGTTTTTAATAGATACAGAGGTCTGATCACTTTATCTGTGGTGTAAGTGCACCTACAAGTAAGCACTTATTTTAAGTACCTACAGTGCTGAAATAAAGCTCACAACTTAACAACACTTTACCTGATCAAGTTTAAGCTCTGTTTTGCAAAGATATCACCCTAAATATTTATGAGTGTTTTCTCACTGAAATTCCCATATGCAAAACTTCATCTTCTTCACCATCTCACAAAAAACTGCTTCCTAACTCAGCACTTCAGGGTATCGTGAGATAACATGGGACTGTTCACTCAAATGTAGTAGTAGTAAAGCCACCACCCTGCAGGGTTTCTCCTCCCTTACCTACTGCACAGGTGAGCTTTCCAGTCCTTTCCTGGAGCAATCGCACAATCTGGGCCTTCTGTGTTGGAGCACATCTGCAGCACACAACGGCAGGGCACTGGCAAGCCAGCTCCATGAACTCATACTCATAGTATTTCAGACACACCTAATTTACAGAGATCAGAAGCGTCACCGATGTTTGTACTAGGAAAGTTTCTTTAAAATAACATAACCCAAATTCAGCCACAGTGATCTGGGGCCATTCCTGAGCAGCCTGAGGTGTTTGGAGCCTACCTCCAACGAGTCACCAGAAATAACAAGAGCACAGTCGTGCTTCCGGCGGAAGGCATTCAGCTCGAGATGGGCTTCTCCACGGTTAGTCACCTGGGGAAAAAGATGGCAACTGAGGAAGGGTTTGCTTCATTGGGGTGAAACCCAAACAAACAAGTCTCAGAGGGAGCCAAAGCAATATGGACAGGCAACACACGGAATTATTCAGAGCACACAGTCAGATAAACAAAAACTCAGGGAACAGAAAGCTGTGTCAAAAGGATAACGTTCTGAGTCTACTGCTAGAAAACAGTTGTGATCTCAGCACCCCTCCTGTCCCAGAATTTGGGGTCACAAATAAGTCCTGAGGGGTATGTGGGTGTTACTCACAAGCCTGAATATATGGATGTCCTGTGTCCGTGTCACCAAATGTGCATTCTTGGCCGTACACGTGGCTGTCTCCAACTTATCCCCTGTCAGCATCCACACCTAAAATGCAAATATTTAATGTCTTAAATACAAAACTTAAAAACCGCATCTGCAGAACACCTAGAAGTACCACCTGCCAGTTCAGGCATACAACAAGATTGTTAGAATACATGTACAAACTATTCCACTAAACAGAAAGCCCTATTTTAAACATACAAGAAAAATCTCACAGATGAAAGAAAGCAAAGCTTTTAAAGAGGCTGAAATGCAGAAGAAATCACAAACTATGTGCAACGTTTTTTCCCACCTGCAATATTTCAAGATTCTGCTGATAAACCCACAAAACTCAAGCTAAAGAATGTGTATGTGTGTGCTAATGTGTCCCACCCCAGCTATTTCTCATACGCTGAAACAAACGGGCCCTGCTGCAGAAAGATCCCTCGTGGCCCTGCCTGAAATATGGATGATGCAACTGGGGTTAGCTCACTGCTGATGTGTGCGTCTGGAACAGACTCAGTTGGTTGTTGCCTTTCTATTTTTTTTTTGTTAAATATACACTGCTCCTTTTATTTTGTGCTGGTGAGGGGGGGGTGTTAGAAAGCAATGTCAGCAGCTATACCCAGCAGCAATACCCGGTTATAATCTGACAGGAAATTCTCTCAACAGTGTAAATATACCAGAGTTTTGGGGTTGGATTTTTGTTTTTCCACTGATGTATTATTCTTTCAAGGCACCACCCAAGAGTATTTCATTAAACTTTAAAAATATATATATACTTATACCTAACACAAAGAGAAAAACAAACCAAACAAACCAAACCACACAAAGACTCGCTTATTTGTTTAATAATCTGAGGTTGGAAAGAGATTTGATCTTAACAAGATGGTCCCTGTAATGAATAACAAGACTGCCTTCCCTCTCGATTTAGTTCTTGCATGCAATACCCTAATGAACATACCATTGCAAGGAGTGCTCTGAAGTACCGGCTTGGCTGTGTGATGACACAGTCCACACCCTGACACTGACTCCAGCCAAGGTGGAGAGAAAGTGAAAACAGCTTTAGAATAACTGGCCAAGGCTATGCTGCAGGGGGAAAAAGCCACAGTGCTGCTAAGGAGCTGTCTGATTCCACTCATCTCACTTTTCTGCTCAAGTCCTTGCTGTTCACAGGGATGGTTCCAAACAGAAAACACTTCTGGAAGCTTGTCCCAAGCCTTGAATTCCACTTCCTATCTAAATCCCAAACATACAGCCCTGCTTTGGATTCACAGCATGGCTCAAGATTTTTGCTCCCATTGCTGCTTACAGCAGAGAAACCAGAACCAGAACCTTTTACCCACTTTTTTCCCCAAAATCTGAGTATTTACTCAATTTATATATTTTTTTTAATTCCTTTTTGCAAGTTCGGCCTCTGACTGGCAGGTTTTCCTAGATGGGAACTAAGCAGCACCACCGGTTCCCCGACCGCTGAGCACAGCTCAGTCCATAGCTGCCTGAATCTTACATACCCAAGCCCAGAAAACTAAAGCCAGTTCAGTCCCCGATTCTCTTGGCTCACACCCCCTCTAGTGGTTACTGAAAAGCTATATATTCACAGCTTCAACCCCCGCACAGGAGTTGGTGCACCAGGGACCCAACACACCCAAACCAGGCTCGTTTCATACAACATCTGAAACAAACAATTGCCCAAAAGTCTCTGCCTACACACTCAGCTTCTCTGCAGATGGAGCCAAAGCATATTATGGGAAGATATCCTGTTTTCAGCTGGAACAGAGTTAGTTTTCTTCCTAGTAGCTGGTGCAGTGCTGTGTTTTGGCTTTAGTCTGAGAATAATGCTGATAACACACCAATGTTTTAGTTGTTGCTAAGTAGCACTTGCCCTGATCAAGGACTTTACAATTTCCCATGCTCTGCCAGCGAGGAGCACAGCCAGGACCTGAACTAACCAAAGGCATATTCCATACCATAGAACATTATGAACAGTATATAAAGTGGGGGGAGTTAGGCAGGAGGGGCTGATCATTGCTCAGGGACTGGCTGGGCATCAGTCAATGGGTGGTGAGTACATCGCTTGTGTTTTCTCAGTTTTCATTTCTCTTTTTTTTTGTTGTTCCCTATTATTGTAAGCAATATTATTATTGTTATTATTTCTATTATCACTATATTTTACTTTATTTCAATTATTAAACTGTTCTCATCTCAACCTGTGGGTTTTACATACCTTTGATTCTCCTCCCCATCCTGTCCAGGAAGGGGAAAAGGGGAGAGTGAGCAAGTGGCTGTTGTGGTCCTTAGTTACCAGCAGGGTTTAAACATCAGAAGAAAAGCACAAAAGATTACATGCTTGCATGTGTTCAGTTAACATTTACTGTTTCCAGCATGTTCTGTTCCCAAAGTGATGTTTAAAACGCATTGGCCAGCCCTACTGTTCCCACTTAGAAATGACACCTGGTGAGCATGCAGCTCGACAGGGCCTCCACATTGCCATGACTCACTGGCTGCAGGACAGTGTCACATACTCCAGAGGGTCTAAGTGTTCCAGCTAGGAATAACACTATGTTGGACAGACCTTAATGCCAGCATTCCTCAGTGTCTCCAGAGTGGGTCTGACATCCGTCTGGAGCTGATCCTCCACTCCGGTGAGACACAGCAGCTCCATCTCCATTTCCAGGCTCTCAATGACTGTGGCTACCTTCAAGGAGCGGTCATGCACACTTAGCTTCGCCTGGACGTAGCGTGCCTGAGGACAGAGCAGACACAACCACTCACTCACACAGACTGCCTGCAGGTTAACCATTTAACCTCCTGCTGTTAGCTCTCATTCGGGGATGCCACCTGTAATGGCTGGTGAACACAAGGTGTGTGTTACAGAATAAGGTGGAAATTATTCAGGAAGTTTCTGTCATTTTGTCCCTGTCCTGTTACAGCTGGGCAGCACAGTGCACATCACACCTATGTGCACACCAATGCACAACAGCTGCAGAAACACTGGAAACCACTCCCTTGTACCACAGGTCTAACCATGGTTTTCACAACTAAAACATCCACAAACAATGGCAACGGAGAATCCTAAGCATTTCCACTATCTCCTCTCTGCATTTAACTTAATAGTTCTGCTTCACATTTTGCCTGTCTGGGATAAGCAACATAGTGCTGTGTATAGAGACCCATCTAATAAACCTCACATGTGAAGCCTGTGTTTCCATGAAGCTCGGCTGGGTTGTATTGTGGCTGTTTGTAGTTTCCATGGATGTCAGAATGCAGCAACGAAAACTGAAAGCTAACATGTTTCCCCACACAAACACTACTTGTCTAACAAATGATGAAGATTTGCAGAATTTATTACTGCAAAAGATTATAAAGCAGGATTCAGGAACTGTTTTAGAGGGTCCTGGCTGGGATCCAATTTCATACGTATCACTTAAAAAGCAACTTTGACATTGAAGGATGACAATGCTAGCAGGAGGAGGGAGATGAGAGGCAGCATTATCAGCAGAGGTCTGTCAGAATCACTTCAGTGATTGTTTGTTTAAAACCAAAGAAAAGTAAACAAACAAAAACTTACTTCAAAGTCCTGATACTGCTCTTCTGTCAGAGACTTCTTGGCTACGACAAGAACCCTCAGGCCTTCCCGAGCCATGTTACCACACTGGAAAAGAAATATCACATTGTAGATCGTAAAATCCATCACAAGTAAGATGATTTATGCACAGCACTGCAGAGATGGCAGTGTAAGATAGCAAGTTAAGAAAATAACCATCCTATTTGAGCAACCCTAGTGAGTCTGTAGCATCTGATAAAGTGCATGATAAACCTAAGAGGAAAAAAGGAGACCTGCAATAGTTTGCAATCTATACCAGTGATCAGAAACAAAAAATGTTCTCTCTGCTGTGCCAGTGTGACAAAACCAACCCCACTGATTTTATTTCCTCTATGTGTAAGTAAATGGACACAAGCCTTTGATTTGTAGACTTCACATCTTTGGCCATCAACTCTTTAAAATAAGACCAAGGTAATACTATTTCTTTGAACACCATGGTTTGGAGGTGAGGAGAATCAGTAATAGAAGGTACTGCTGTGAACATCAGCATTACTACTAACCTAACAGAGATATCCCAGTATAAAGCTGCCCAATGTAGTTTTGAAACTAGACCTTTCAGTCTACAATAAATACAAACACAGGATCAAGCCCAGGACAAATGTGGTGACCTTGAGTGGCAATCCATTCTGAGCAAAATCAATTTTACTTACAGGACTTTCTGCACTAAGTATGTTGAACTCATCACCTGACTTTTTTGTTCCTACTTATATATTTGGCTGAAGTCTAATTCAATGAACTGCGAAGACATCAGTGACCTTCTGACTCACAGATGTTTTAGCAGTTATGAACACCCTGCCACGCTGACAAACTTTGTCATGCATTGCCCTGGAAGGAGAAAAGCACTTGCATGAGAAACCCTGCATACATAGGGGAGACAGCCCCATACCTCCTCCTCCAGCCAGTCGTTGTATTGCACGATCCCAGCCATCACTACATCAGCCCCCTTCATATAGAAGGTGATCTCTCCTGTTGATTCATCCTGCAGATAAGAAACAGAGGAGTCTAAGTTGGGCCACTATTAGCATACTTGGAGTGGCCTCAGCAAGCTAAGTGATGAGTTTTCTGCACACCAGTCACAAAAATGCCTGCACTAATTCAGGCTGAAGGTCCATCTGTTTGGGGGCCAAAAGCAGATGCCTATTCAACTGCAATGTGGTTAATTCAGAGTAGAAATTAATGGTTTGGACAAGGATGATGAGCTTTTTAATCTGCAACATGGCATTTCCACGCAGTCACTTCTCAATCCTGATTGTGTGTGCCTTTGGAATAACCTCTGGTCCTCACCTTGGAAATCTATTTCATACTTACCTGAAGCAATAAAACAGATGCATGAAGCCTAACAGAGTAAAGCCCACTCTAATTTACCCCCTCTGTTACATTATACAGAATAAACATAATTAAAGTTTACACTTGCCACAGAAAGGTTAGACTGCTGCCTGCCTTACCCAATACAAGTAATTTGTAGGCTGCAAGCAAAGCATATTTACATTACCACAAATTAAAAAATCCCTTCTAACCAGGCAGCTATCTAAGGAGGTCACAGCTATTAGTATGACAAGCTAATGGAAACCCTGGCAATTTCCTCAAAGGAGACAAAACAATGAGTAAGGGACAAACTGCTCTGTAAACCAAGATAGCCACCAGGGATAAGAAGAAAATAAACTTAACACAGAAAAACAAAGAGCCCAGGAAGGTCTGGAAATACACAGCTGCAAATGAAGGGGGAAAATACTTGAGGAAAAAAAGTTAGTAAGGAAAAGCACAGTGGACACTTTCTTTCTTACACTATTAATATAAATGGCAATCTCTTCCACTATTACAGAAAATAGAGGTGAAGGTTCGCATACACTAAGAGTTTGAGTTGGTAGGTAAAAGTCTAACACCCTGTGGCAACAGCAAAACAGTTTATAACCATAGCTTAAAAGAAAAGCAGCAGCTAATGTGGATAAAAAAGCAAAGATGAGAAGCAAGTGTCTTTTCTAGGGAAATTAGGAGTAGCCAAAGATAAAGAAGCTACTTTACTGAATATGTTTGCCAAGCTCATAGAGATATTCACAAGGAAGATTCTTATAATTCAGCTTAAGTACAGTTTTCAGTGTCCTGAAACATCCAACATGAAACCTTCATATACTGATACCCCCACATCCCCAAAGCAAAGTGCGTGTCAGCCTCCCAAAACAACCAGAATCCGCTTAAATAAAACAACACTTTTGGCAGTAGCTAAAGGTAAAGGTTTATCTATTAAATTATTTGATTAAAAAGTGTCTAACAACATCTCTGTAGGAAACTGAATAAAGACTCCACTTCCCGTGCTGCAGAACTGGCTTAAGATAGTTTAGATTTTTTGTCCAATATAAATACTGTATCAGCTATCTCCTTGCATTAGTCATTTCCTCTCACCGAGTTCAATAGGAGGTTAGTGCGTTCTCATATTATGGTAAGATCACACTATAAATCTACACAGAGATTTGCCAGTTATATTGTTTTGGAGAGGCATCTTTTTCCACCGTGATCTGACTTGGGCCACGGTTCAAAGGCTTCTTTCAATTCCAGATATGACAATAGCACTATCTTTGCTTTACAACAAAGATCATTCCACATGGGTAAGGGGAAAAAAATGCAAAGAAAAAGAAGAATGGAAAATATTGTGGTCAAAAAAACAGGCCTTCTTTCAAGAAGATAAGTCAGTAAACAGGACGGTGAAGAGTGGCTGCTTTGGTAGAAACAAGACTTCTCAGAACTAAAATAATCAGCTACAGAAACGACAGTTGATAACTAGCAAACAAGGAGATATTACAAAAATATCCCAAACAAGGCAACATCTGCTGCTTGTTTCCAGCATTAACTACAACTTTATTTACTAAAAGTTATATGTTGAAGGAGATCTTTTTATAGGAGCCAGAGCGGACAGGACCAGCAGCGAGGTGGGTGTCTCTGCCAAAGGTTCAGTAACAGCACTGTAGGGGTGGGCACATGAATCACTCACTGAAACTCCATATCCAGACTGTACAGGAAGCCTGGCAGGATGATCCCACTGGCTCCTGCCAGCTGAAAAAGATGCAGTTTACAAGAACGAGCAATATCCGTGTGGTTGAGCAGAAAATACTGCCATTTGAATTCTACTCACTACAGTTCTGAGTGCAGTCTCAGTCAGCAGTTCTCCCTCCCTCTCCTTCCTGGTTGCTCACTCTGCTGTCTTCTGGATACTTCAAGCTACTTTCCTTCCTTTTATTTCTGTTTTTCAAATAAGTTTTAAAAGATACAAATTTTTAACCAAGTTTTAAACTGTTTTTTAAACAGGTTTAGAAGATACACTGAAAAGGTAAACACCTTGCAAGCTGTGGATCAAAACCAAATGGCGTGCCTACACATGCATACATGTATATTTAATCAAAGAAAAATTTAACTTGACAACTACCTGTTTGTAAACCTTTTATTCCCCCTTTTTCTTTTTAATAGAAATGAAAACCCTGCTTAAAATAGTATTTTGAGAGCACACCGGCACATAGCAAAGCAATACCTAAGCACCCAACATGTGCTACTCACACCCTACTTCCACATAGTGTACACAGGAACCTGATCTTAGTGGCTTAACAGCAACTCAATGGCTGCAAAATAGGTATTCAATTAACAAGCACAACAGGGAGGAGCCAGTGCTTCTATTAACAGTATTTACAGTCAAGATCTGTGCCTGATGTTGCTTCCTCTGACCACAAGTGGGAGTTTTGCTGGTTTTGGTAGCATTAATAGTCTAAATACAAAAATGCAAAATAGAAATCTTTATCTTCCTAATGGTGGAGAATGTAGATAATAGATAACTTATTCATTTTAAGCTTCAAATCAAAGTGGGGGAGGAGAAAAAATACTCTCATCCACTTAGATGGGAAATTTCAGAGCAGGCACTTCTCTGCTGAGCACATGAACATGATTTAATGAAGCGCACCCCAGTTTCGATGGTCAGCCCATTTCTTACAATTTCGATAAAACAGCATCTCATTTGAAGTTTTCACTTTCAATAAGCAGTGTGGAGGGAGATGGTTTAATCCTCCATCTTTTATTGCTAAGGTTCTTATTCCAGGTCTTGAAAAGGTTACCTGAAGTGTCCAGATAATTTTCGCTATAAAAATAAATACCCTGAAGGAACGGCACTTGCTCTATTTAGATGGATATGCACTATACTTGCTGCAGCTACCCCACGTAGCACGAGACATTTGTGAGAACACTAACATTGCTGGCTACGTACTTTCAATGGCATTTGGTTGAACTCTAGATTGATAGATTTAACACACTGATTACTTTGTACAAGCTCAGCCTATCAACTAACATTCCTGCCCTTGGGCATGTTTTAATATTCCAAAGCCTGGAACAACTCGAAATACAAATTTGTGCCCCATACACTGTAGCATGTTGTGTGATCCAGAACTCAAAATCAGTTCCTTGAACAACGGTAGATTCACATCCAAAAATATTCAGACAGGATAACACAAATACTGCCACTTACGTGAGCTTTAACAATGTTTAAGCCGCATTAAAAACATCTTGTCCTTCATGTGTTTGTGGAAATAACTGTATGCACTTATTACAGTTCCATCTTTATCACCAGATATCTTGGTAGCAGCAATACTGAAGTTCTCCAATATTTGTTGTTGTTGAACGTAGCCACTGCATTGCTCCATTTTACGTCATCCCTTCAAGATGCCCTTCATTTCTGACAGTGGCTGTACTCTCCAGGGAAGCTGAGATTTGTGAAGCTACCAAATATCAGCCAGTAAAGCAGACTACATTAATCTGCTGTCGATGAGAGCCATGCATGCAATGCTGATCCTGACTGCTTCTAAATAAAAGCAAAGGCAGCTTCTCCTATTGCAACTTAAAATACATGAGAGGCAGAAGATATTTTTACACCCTATTTCCAGACACCCCAAAACAAACATCCAGTTTTACCACAGAGTAAATGAAGGGGGGGAGGGGGGGAATGGTTACAAACCCACCAATCTTACCTATCCTTTCCACTCTAACAAACATATAACAAACTTGCACTTCCCAAGAAATGATACAACAAATTATATCTTGCCCTGGATTACAGATTTCATATTCATGTTTTAGATTCCTGGTACCACTTATGTATCTGCACTCTCAGTAGAAAATAACAAGGATGTTGTAATTACCTCCAAAAGTAATACTCAGACTGCTTCACCTTGTTTGCTTCGCAGGCAAATGGAAGTGTCTTACCATAGCTGGCCTTGTTTACCTTGCTAACACAGACTCTCTAGCACTACCTTGAAAACTAATGATGATAACAGAGAACTGATCTCCAATGGTTTCAACACCCAGACTTTCTTCTTTCTTTTAAAGTACTTTTTTTCTGAAAGTCTAATCTTTTATTGTATTTGTATATAGAACCATAAAGTTACACATACAATTTCAACTGGGCATGTATTTAGTGTGCGCAGTCCCTGCAGCTGCTGATAAAGGTACTTACACAAATGCACCCTTTTACCTTTAGTCAGCTATTTTCAAAGCCTGCTCATGACACTATGTTCTCAGCATGGCTGCAGGCTCTGGTATATAGCTCAGAAAATGTTCCCTGCAGCTGTAAGTGCTTCCTGCAGCCATGCTGTACTTCCATGGGATGTGAAAGGGCTTTCAGTGCCTGGCAGAGATCTGGGGAGCATTTCCAGAAAAAACACTAACTATAAGAGAGTTATTTGTTGTGGCATCAGTCAGGATCACCTTCCTCCTTCCCACTTGCTGTCATCTCCATAACCCCCTGATGTACCACCACAACTGCTCTGGAGATGCAGTGTAAGCTGGACCTGTGAACTTGAGTTCCTGCTCCTGGCTGACCCTCAAGATGGGAAAGCACTTGTGACCTGGGTCACCTCACAGCCCCAGACCATCATACAGTCCCCCCAGCTCTGTCAGCACAACTGTGGCATGGACAGGACAGGTAGAAGCTTTTGGACAGATGAAAAGACAACCCCAGGGTCACAGACTGAGGCTTCAAAGCCATTCCCCCTTGTCCTCTCCCTACCTGCCCTTGTAAAAAGTCCCTCTCCAGCTCTCTTGTAGGCCCCTTTAGGTATGGGAAGGCTGCTATAAGGACTGGAAGGCTGATGCAAGATCAATACACTAAAAATATTCTAGGGCATTACAGCACTTACTACCAAATACAGACAAGGAAAAGGATGTATCACCCAGCAGTGAGATGCCATTAGCTCAAAACAGAGAACTAACCTAGAGCCTGAGCTAGAAAAAAAACTGCAAAACCCAGCCAGTAAGAGCAGCACAGGTGAGAACAAGTAGTTTACGAGTTCCCCACTGCATCAGCAGGAGATTCAGAGACATAAGAGCTTACCCGAAGCCACTTACCCGAACGATTATCCCCATGCGCTTGCTCTCATAAGTGAAGGGGAAGATCTGCAGGATGGTGAAGTTCAGGATGTGGCCACCCGGTGTCCTCAGCTGCACAGAGGACTGGTCTCTACCCACCAATGTTAAGCCCACACTCTCGGTCCACTGTACCAGGGCCACCTGAAAGGAGAAGGCCACAGTGAGGGGGTAGCCTCTACTGAGAAGCACCAGAGGGGACTTGGTAGTGGGTGGGGGCTGCAGAGAAGCTCATTAGTCATTAATGGCACTACAGAACAGATCAGTTCATACGTGCTTCTATATGGCTCTTTCTAGCAGGCTCTTCCTGAGGTTAGAAGCTTACTACCAGTGTTTTTGGGGTTTGGGCAGCCCAGCTCCTGCCTGATTCAGCTGATGGACTGTGAGCAGGAGGTGGACAGATCCCTGCCTTTGACTACCACATCCCAAAGGACAACTCTTCAGCCATGGCAGGCACCGGCATCCTTTGCCCAGACCTGAGGTGCTTGGACACATCAGGCACATCTCTTTATAAACACTTCTTGAATATGCTATTTCCCAGTTTGCTGTTTATGAAATCAAGAATCCAAAACAGTGCATTCACCCTGGATTTACAGTATCAAAGCAGAAACACTAATGCAGAGCACATTAACAATTCATATTAAAGGCAAACAAAATGAGCTCTGTGTTATATACTCTAGTAGTAACAGTTCATCAACAGCTTTCAACCTCTGCACTGCAAGACAGCTGAAGGCTGGCTCAGACACCTATTAGTAGAGAATCACTTCTTCACAAACATTAAAAACACCCCACCAAATTAAAAAACCCAAAACAGACCCCAGAGTGCTCAAGGCACACAACAGAACTAATTGAAATGAACTTATGTGGGTAACATTTTGATTGCAGCTCCTAGAATTTAAGGACCTACAACAATAAATCCATCATAAGCTTTCACTTAGATTACAACTAGTCATGACAGATGACCCAAGCCTTTATTTTGCTTCCCTGACAATTCCACCAGAATCCTCACCTCAGCTGACACATCCATCTAAGATCCAGCCTGCTGAGATATGGGGGTTTAACTCTAGAAGCTGTCTTGGCAGTAACAGATGGGAGCAGCAGCTGACATGAGCCCATATATCACTGGCCTCTAGAAAGGATCAAGGGATACTTTCTCCAAACAGACATGAAATACTGGAAGTATTTTACAGTGACATTTTCAAAGGCATGGGAGTGCTGGGCACATGGTTGCTGCTGACTTGAAGGTTTACTATCCCTTGTGCCTTTCAGGTTCTGCCTTTAATACCTTAAGTGACCACAAATGCCTTAGATGAAAACAGACTTTATTTGGGAAATGATTTATAAGATCCAGATAAAAATGGAAATATTTATAATTAAGACCTTTAAATCAATTTGAATCAATATTTAACATTAGCAAGTTTTTGCAAGCTTATTCACAAAGATTACAACAAATCAAAGGCTCTTTCAAGCTTATCTTTTCCAAAAGTTTCTTCAAGTCATCCTTGGTGCATTAAGGTGTGCAGTCAGATAATCCTCTTAACAGTCTCCCAGAGCAGATGGGGCTTGGGTCTCTAATACTCTGGTTAATAAATAATTACCAGGAATTTTTCACAGCATGAAGTTATGTGATGCTCCGTGTAGGCAGCACTGTTGATTTGCCCATGGTGGTAAGCCGCAAATCATTGGAGACAGCAGTCTCTGCTCCCAGCTCAGCCCCTTAAAGCATCTCCTTTGCTACTTTCTTTCACAAGCACCTCCTCCCCTGACAGAGTCTCATTTAAATCCTATGTCAGGAAGTATTAAAGCCTTGTGCAGAGGAACAAATGGATGAGCAGCACATCAGAGGTGCTACGTCATGCTCATGACATGCTTCAAACTGTGCTGCACTGAAAAACACCAGCCACTCCCAATGGCCCTGAAACCGCAGAAAGATACATCAACAAAAAGGGATGAATAATGAAAGATAACCCCCTTTTCCATTCTGCTCCTGAGAAGGCATGGGTCCTGCCAACCCTTAATGGCCTTCCAGGTGAACTGCATTCAGCACCACAGGGAAAGTGGGGCTGACCCTTTTGAAGATGCCACTTCCCAGCCTCTATAATGCTTAATGAATAAATTACTGGGAGAGAAAGTGATATAATTTTGAAGTGTTCCCATCAGATGTACAAAAAGCATTGAAATTACCATCCCCATTCAACAGGCAGCACAATGGGCCCAGGCTCTGGGAAGTGCTGATGGCTCTTCTGCAGGGTCTGGGCACCCCAAGACAGGGAGCACACTTCAGCTTGGTTGTGAGACAGAAGAGTTTTGCTCTGTGCTGTGCAAACAGATAACCAGAGGTGCTCTCATTCATGGCAAAAAGAAACATTCAAAATGCAAAAATACATTTACAGCTTAAATCAAGGAGATTTAAAAGCAGGCTTGAAACCCCTCAAACACCTTCAAGAGAGCCCACGCTCACTGATGAGGGGAAATGAATAAAGTCCCTAACCACACTCCAGGATTCTGCAGCTCCATCCAGGCCAAGTCAGATACAGATCTGAGCATTACAAAGCAGAGCAGCTACACACTATCCCCCAAACTTTGCTCTTTCTGACAATTGAATTACCCAAGCCACCACTGAAGTGGATATCGACTAATAAATTTCATTCTAAAGAGACAAATTGATCCTTCTTTGCCATGAGTTGCTCTACAAATATCCCATTTAGGGTTGCCTAGGCAGACAGACAGCAAGCAGAAACCAATTGATCGGTGCACCCTTTCATGTCCTGGCAGCTGCAGTGGGTTGTCAGGGTTAAAGACTGTTTGCCCAGGAATCCCAGGCACTCTTATCTCTGATCAGATTATATCTATTTCATTTCCCCTGTTAGTTACTGTATGGCTACAACTGACAACTGGCTTGCAGAGCCCCAAGGCTGTAACTGATATCTGAATAAAGATACTTCAAGACTTCTAAATGGCAGCGTGCACAGGAAACAAATTTAGGAAATCCTGCTTTCTGTTACAGGAAATGAATCCTATGCCAACTGGTAGAAATTACCCTTGCTGTTAAAGTAAAGAGAATACAAGTTTTTGTACTCAATTTCATAAACTGACCTTCCCTGCCATGGCAATATTTTATTGATATAGGATTTCAAAGGCTGGCTTTAACAGGAGTCCAAAGCCATTCCTCTACAGGGAATGCTATTTAACAGCATTGCTCTCTTCTAAAGGACTCAATTGGTGCTGATCCTGCATTTTGTACCATCTAGTATGACATACAAATACTGTTTAGACATGCTCTGTGTATATCTAAGACCTACAGACAAGATTTCCTCAGTGCAGCAAAACATACTTGATTTCTGAACCCACTGTAATTCACCACTTAAGACACCACAAGAAAGGAAAAAAGAATTTAAACAATAAACATGGGTTAGTTATCATGCTATAGTAAAGCAAACAAACAATAATCTCTTGGGTATCTGAGACAAATTGCTGCATAAATATTTTAAAGACAGAACAGTATAAAGCAAAAAAGGAGAAGAAAAATAACCGACTTCACTATATGCCACTGCATACATGTAAATAAACAGAGAATCTGGGCAAAAAATAGCCAGTAAATGCCTTGGAAAAAAAAAAAAGCCAAAAAAACCCACTTAAATGGAGAGCACAAAAAAAATACCATCTGGAAATCATTCAAAACTCATTTCAATCCAAAGGCAGTTGCTTTCTGTAAGCTGTACAGGGGACAGCAACACATTAGAGGAGAAAAGCAGGTAAGCAAAATACTGTCCCAGTTTGTGATGGGAAAGGACATAGATGCACACTGCTCACCAGCTCCAAAGCCATGGAGGAGTAAGCGCTTGTCACTATAGGCACACTAATAGAAGTGGGAGATAATAAAGTAAGGATGCAGCTTTGTATAGTACAGACAAGAACACACTGTGTGAAATGAATGAACTGTCCGCTTTGGAAGAAACACCACACAAAGTATTTTGAATGCACATGAAATGTGGAAGCTAACTCTGTGTGCCAGTCCTTCAGTAATACATGCGACAATCTCTAAACTCTCACACAGCTGGGCTTCTAATGAATAAATTTATTTCTATGCAAACAATTTCTCACCTCTAAGAATGAGGAAAGCCAGCTTCCTTTCTGATGTCAAAGGTGAAAAGGTTATTACAGGGGGCAAACCTGTTTTATCTGGGGCAATAGACGGAAGAACCCTCCAAATGTAGTCAAATGGATGATAAGATCTCATGCTGCCACTAGGATTCCTATGGGAAGTTTCAAACTTCAGTCTTTCAAATGGCACAAAGCAAGTGTAATTGTACAAATTAACAAAAAAAAAGTTGTTTTACCTCGGTTGCACTAAAGAAGTATCCAAGAAGTACAACTGATACAGGAAACCCTATTTTATTCCTCCTGTTTTCACCACAGAAGGAAACAACACACTAATTAGATTTTCCAAACTTTGCAGAGGGTGGCAAAGAATACTTCAGCCCTAAATCCTGTAGTGAATTTGATCTCTCAAGTGTTCAGTAAGTCTCCAGTGAGTCTCCAGAGAGCTGTAAAGTTCATCCCTACTGTACATTCCTGCATAGCCCTGGCTGGACTGGGTGCCAGCAGAGAACTGTCAGGGCCCAGCTTTGCCCTGAGACAAACTGATGCGCTTAACTCACTGTACAGAGTTAACCAGGGCTCTAGGTCTGTCCATCTCCATGGGAAGGGATACATCCTGGATTAGTAGTGCTACCCTGTGTGATTTACAACTCTTCATTTGGTCCAGAAATCTGAACCTTGAAGGTCAGGGGACAAGCTGACTTGCGGGAGTGCTCTAACCCCCTTCCACAAGTCATTATCCCCCAAATAAGACAAGATTATCTATAATTTAACAAACATTGTCAAAGCATTGAACTGCATTCGCAGCACTGAACTGCAGAATATACCCTGTACAAAATGTGCAGAAACACAAGCAAAACTGTGATGCAGAAAAGCCAGATCATAGTCATTATGTAGCTCTGTAGCTTCAGGCAGAGAGTCAGATTTGGCTTAAGTGTATCAGCTGAGAGGGCACTCATGGTCTATCAGTTATCAGTGCAATAAATGCATTAAAATATTATCCCCTTCACTAGACAGGAATACTTTCACCAAATAGTTTTTTTCCCAGCGGCCAGCAAGGTCATATTTATATTTTTATACAGCCAAATGGATACTGACCTCATCAGGACTGGAGGCCTGGTACACCCTGCAGGAGTCCTCATAGTGTCTCTCAGCTTCAGCCTGGTCTGTCACCCCGTTGGACTCATACACTGGTGTCACGTTGTGGCACAGCGCAATTGCCTTCACTGCCTCGTGTACTCGGCTGCTCATGGTTTTACGCACCTTGGTGGCCAAGGTAAGGCCCTTCACGGCAGGTGGGTCCTGAGATTGCTTATAAAAAAGGAAAGTGGAATAAAGTCTTATTGCAGGAAGAAAAGTAAAGAAGATAATTTAAATTAAGTTTTCACTTCAGTGAAAATCATATATGTATCATCTGCACAGGTTCATGTCTCCAGCAATGAGATGCACTCTTCATACACCTTAACTCAGACCATTGCTGAGAACACATCCCAGTGTAATGCAGCCATTAGTACTGGTAAAGTGCCCCACAAGATGCACCTAAGGTTTTGGAACTGTACCCTGTGAAGATGACCCTTTGTTGCAGATCCAAACACCAACTAGCAAGAGACCAGTCAGAAGACTCAGTGAAACCACATTTAGCTCCATAAAAGACTGGTGACTCTGAAAATTCAGAGTCAATTGCATTTCATGTACAAGAGAATATAATTGCCAAAACCAGAAAACAGATGACTTGTGTGGACCTAGAATTAATTACATACATTTAATTTTTAATACTATTTTTAGTATCAGAATGGGAGTCTTCAGATAATTACACAATTACTAAATTATCCTGGTTGAAGAAGGGACACACAGTGATCTAGTTTCCTGCTCTGTTAACCTTTAGTGTCAAAAGGACAAAAGTTTCACTTCCAGGTCAAAGGCCACAACATGGTAAAAATAAGAGCAAAGAATAAGAACTACAGTTCAAAATTAATCACTGCCAGCAAATGCTTCTCATTATAGGAAATCTCACTTGGTAATTATAAACATTTTATGAGACATAACCTTTACCAGTGTAATTCCACATGCTATTTTCCAGCTCTAGTGATTACAACATGTAAGAGCTGAAAATTTAATATTGCTGCTTATCAGCACTTTTGCAACAGGCTTCGACCAAATCAAACAACAGCAAACCTTCAGCTGAGGTGCATTTAAATTGATATAAAGCACTGGTCACATACTGGACTTGTCAGTCACCCAAACATTCTTGACAAATATTGAATACTTTGGCAAATAATTAACAAGTAATCAAATTTTCTCTGGAGATTGAGTAAAAAATGAGAGTAAATAGATCTGAAATCTGTTTTTTGTTGTTGTTTAAATACAGTTCAGTCATTTAAGGATCTCAACACCAAGGGAAGAACCAGATGCTAAGGCGGCTGTGAAAACAGAGGAGGAGGGAGAGATGAATAGCAAGGAGTTACAAGTTACCTGAGACACATGACAGTGAAGAAGATAATTACTCAAAATACCAGGTACTTTATCAACTATCATATGCTTAGTTAAAAGCACATTGCAGCTCAAGAGCATGCCCAGTAAAGAGCTATGCCACCAAACAGATCACTGAGGTCAAGAAAACCTGTTGTGTCTTTACCACCATGAACAAAAGCCAAAAATAAGAAACCCATTTACACTACATGGTCCCTTTTTTCCAGGCAAGAATGCTGGCTTCATGTTTCAGTTCTTGGGAGGTATAGAAAGTGTACTTGAGTCTAAAAATCTCTAAAGCAAATAAAAAAAAATCAATGTGATGTGAAAAACCCAGTTCACTGCATTGGGTGCGCATCATCAAGGCACAGACACTCCAAAAACTACTTCTGCAGTTTCCATAGGAAGGAAGCTATTCCACAACTCTTAAGAAATGAAAATGCTTGACATATGACATGGGAATAGTAACTCATCACTAATGTCTAAAGACTGCATCTCTGGAATCACGTTTTACAACAGAAAAAAAACCCTCTAATGGCAAGTCACAAGATAAATGTTTCTTTGTTCTTGAAGTTGAGAGAATGGTTATTAACAGAACATGGGAAATAATGCTTCCATGATTACATTATTAGTGACCATTCTTATGCGTTTTGTAAGTACCACACAGAGAGGCAGCTGGAACTTCAGTCACTGACAGCTGAATATTTTTTCCTTAAGGTAGTAATATTCTTAAGTAAAACCTCATCCCTTGTTTTACAAAGGAAGTACATGCACCTATGTGAAGTTCTGATTGTCCATTGTAACATGCTAAGGAATACGGTTTGTAGACACAGACAAGTCACATGGCATCACCTGGTTATCATAAAAACCAAATTGAGAATAGAGACAAAGGCTTTGTAGATGCTGGCTCATCTGTGATACTGGAAGAGGAATGCTAAAGAGAGACTTCCCAAAACAGAATTTTCCTGTTCTGTGCCTTACCTGTTGACTTTGCTGCCTTCTTTAAGCACAGACACTTCTCAAATCAGATGTCAGCTATGTACCACAGAAGATCATTAGTGTATTAGTGAAAGAATTCCACTTCTACCATTTTCTTTTTTAACCATTGGGCCTAAAGAAGTGATACTGATACACTGGTCTACTGTTCTCTGTTACTGCTCACTGAGTCCTTCAGACTTTTCCAAGAAGTATTAGCTAATAAGCAGATCCATGCTATATTAACTCACCATTAGACCACTGACCTGGAAAACTTGTGAACAATTAAATAATTAACGCAATTTCATTCTACCTGTGTGTATATACTGAATATGTGGCTCTGCACTTCATCCATGGAGTCCAGGCCATAAGCTACTGTTCCCAGGTGAAGTCGCTTGAAGACCATCTCGTTCTGTGTAAGAGTTCCTGCAACAGAAACAGCACCAGGCATGGAGTGAGAACCAACACACCTGTTCCACAGCATACGTTCTCATCTTTGCTGCACCCTAAATTCAAGAGAAAATAAGCCAGAAGCTGAATCAGTCACTGCACCAGATTGTCAGCAAAGGCTGAGGCCACGAAGAAAGACAATATTAACAAGCCTGAGGGCTGATTCTCCCTACAAGTAGCGGTGAGCATCACTGTGCCAGTAAATAAGAATGAGATTCACCCCAAAGTCAATGCCAGCAAAGGCTGCAGGCATAATTATGGTTCTGTTGGAACCAAAGACAACTAGAAACAGCTTCAATGGACCATGATTTTATGTCAGACTGAGCTTTTCATTACAACTTAGGTCTTGAAGCAGATAGATGGATGGTATGTTTCTGCCTACACATGTAAACTATCTTCATCTGGCTTTGAAAACTAACTCTAAAAAGTTACTTTTATTCATACCCTGAGCTTCTGGTTTAATAGCAAACTTCAAGTGATCTTTGAAGTAGCATAATATTTCTGCCCTATCCTACTTACAATGCATTCAGAACAGCAAAAAAATGAATTTTTTTTCAAAGACTGATTAAATCACACTGTTGAAGTGACAGGAAATGCATATTTCTTCTAGTCCAAGGAAATCTTACATTATACTCTCTGGCTGGCCAAACCCATAACAAAATCCAAACAACATACCATAAACCTCAGATGAAATACCTGTTTTGTCTGTAAGCAAATAGGATATCCTCCCCAGCTGCTCAGGAATAGTGCTGGACCGAACCACAGTCCCAGGGATTTTGGAATCTCTGCGGATCACCCAGCTGTAGACAATCTTCCCCATGTCCAGATTCACACGTAAACTATGCAGAAAGAAGAGGGGAAAAAGGAAATGTATTGCCAGTTAAATTTTGGAAAAAGTCATTGGGAACTGCCACAGGAAAATTGAAGGACACTTCTTCCATGATGAATTTGAGCTAGCAAAGAGGGTGTCTCTGGAGAATTATATTCAAAGTCAGTGATTGGGTGGCAAATGGGGAGGAGGACTGTGCACTGCTGCAATGGTACTGTAATTCAAAAATAGCTGATAGAATTGAGAAGAACAGATATCATTTGAGTGGAAGATGGACACATACAAGTATGGACACCATGACTGATACACAGACAGCAGGTTAAAAATGGAACTGGAAATGAATTCCCAGACCTACAGTGAAAGTAACTGTCTACTTGTTAATATAGTACAATTAAACTCTAAAGTTTTAATCTTCTCTAAAAGGCAATTGTATCTTATTATGCTATGTGCTGTGTAAATAGCACTTTTCCACTTTTTTTGCTCTGCTCTTATCAAAGTACCAGGTAGCCCAAACACTGAAAGACGGGGCCTGAAATGACTGATCCACAGACTGAATTAGTCAGTGAACAGGTGAATATGCTGAACACATTCAGCAGAAACAACAAAGCAATTCTTATGTTTGAACAGGAACTTGATTTCTATTTTTAGGTTTGCTTAGTTCTCAAACATCCCCCCCTTGATGGGTTCCTGATCATCGATGGGTACCCACCCCCTGACATTTACATGCTTGTTCACAACAGAAGTATGGAGGAGGACACAGAGCAGTAAGTATTTTGCTGGGTAGAATTAGAGAACACCTTACCTAATGGGAATGATGTTTGAGAATAGAAGGAGAAATCTTATGATCTGAAGATACCAGCGGCCAGCAAAGTGCTGAAGGGCCACCATGACGAGTGAGACAACCACAAGGGCCCCAAATAGGATCTTGGTAAGACAGTTCACTTCCAAATCAAAAAGACCAATCTAAAGAAATGAGAGAGACATTTCAAGGACACAAATGAGGATGGCAGCTCAATGCAGTATTCACAAAGGGAATCAACTGCCAAAGAGCCATTCCCCACTGGCCAAGATCTCTTTTAAGACACTACAAACATTTAAATTTACAAACAATACTGTTGCCAGCTTCTTAAACAAGATTCCCAGTCTTAGAAGGCAAAGCAATGCATAAAGAGGTGCGAGAGGACTCTTGCTGCCAAAACCTGCTGTCTATGTAAACATCCCTGCACCTTGTCTTAGCTTTGCTATAATAGAAGAACGCAGCAAAATAAGCTTTCCTATTCTAACTGGGACTATTCCATTATAACCGTGCAAAACAATGGTTTTACCAATCTTGAAGTGGTAAGACACATGTATAACAGACCAAAAAAATAAGCAGAAATAGGTTCTGCTATGGTGACTATCTTAAATCACAAGCTGGACGATACGAATCATTATTCCTGTGTAGTTGTCCCTATAGCATGTACATACAGCATTTGGAAAGATTTCCTTTAAAATATTACAAGTTTCTCTCTCTTTTTATGTATTGTGACTCTTTCCTCACCATACCTTACTTCTTGGGTTTGAAGTATTCATCACACTGCGCAGTTCCCTTCCAGTGTAGAGGACAACTCCCACAACAGTACCTAAACAAAGCAGAGCATGCATCAGCAGAAGAAAAACAACCTCCACTAGTTTTCATTATAAAATACCTGATGGATCCAAAGGCTTGACAGTTAGAAAGGATTTTTAGCAGGTTAATTTCAGAAGCAATAGCAACCAGAAATTAAAAATGGTACCTAAACTACAAAACCTATGAAAACACAGACTTTGAACAGAAGATACCCTACAAACAGTCAGTTAAGTCTTCAACCACACTGCCCATGTGGCTGGACCTGATGCAGCATCACAGACTGCATCAACTAATGTGCATGGAAAGAGAAGTCAACTGCTTTGCTCTTTCCACTTTCCCTGATCCCCTTTGATGTCACTTGTCTTGCTATAAATAGCAATTGCTAAGGGTGGAGAATTTCTTGGTTTTCCTCCCACAAGCAAGAATCACACTTGGGTGTGGGTAAGTTTGCCTTACACTAGATAGCGGACCTTCAAAATTAAATCAGTGCTTTGGGCTACAGTTCTTTACTGGTGAAAGTTGCCACAGTCACAGTAAAATCAATTCATTCCAACAGCTTTCAAAGACAGAACTATCTTATTTAAAAATCTACAACTTACTTAGTATTTGTTTAATTGCTGCTCATACTGAAAGGCGAATCATGTCAACTCCTACCTTACTGTAACAGATGGAGCTGCTAGGAGTTTACCAGTGTATTTTAATGCTATGTCCTACAGTTGCTAAACAACTGAGAGCAAAGTTCTTCCTTTTCTCAAAGAAACAATACAGTTTAGTACCATAAATTACTGGGTTTCTACTGACTTCTCTTACAGACTTTGCAAAAAGCCATAAAGAAAAAGATATCTAGCACCAAGAGTTTAAAAGCTCCTATTGCCAAAGCCTGATTCTAGTGTTCCACTAGAAATTTTTAGGAGTCATTAAAAATGGAGAAAAACACCACTGAACAAAGCATTCCTGCAAATACAGGGCTATTTTATGCTCTGCTATTCCCCTGCTCCCAAAGTTTCAACAAGCTTCAAGTGAATTATTTTAAAATAAGACTGATTCAAAAGAGGTGGTTTCTAATAATACACTGGGAAGCATTCCTTTAGAAAAATAAATCACCGGAGCCAGATGGCAGGTGGTGGTAAGATCATCAGAATTCAAATCAGCAGATGGCACAGCTACTCCAAAGCAACTGCAAACAGTCAGAGTCAGACCCATTCCTACTACAGCAGATGGAGAAAGCCACATACCTCTGCTTCGTCTTACTAGCAAAGGCTGACCCAGCGAGATGGCATCACCACAAGTTGACAGCTTTCACTTAAAGAAAAATAATATCCATGTTTTTTTTCCTAACTAGAATAACCTATAACATGCTATTTATTATTACCATAGGAGAAACAAAACTGAGTATTGTATTGATCAAGTCAGTCAAAATGAGAGGAAAAACCTGCCAGGGCTAGAAAACAGCTTGAAGACAGGCTGGTATGTATATAAAGAATGTTTCTAGTTGTTTTATGGCCACTCAGAACAGACTCAATTGCAGAAAGCATTTGAAATTATGAAAATATTTGCAAGCATTATTCCTATTAACTGAAATCAAAGATGTCTATCTACAAAGAACATTATTCATATTCAGAAGGAAGGACTGGATTCCAACAGGAAGTTCATCTGGGCAAAGAGAAGGTTGTTGCATGCCCTGATACAGACACAAAGACCACCCAGGACTTCTACACAACACTGAAGTAGTGACCAGGTGAGGCAGAGTGTGCACTGTACCCTCCTTTGGGGAAAAGCACCTGCACCCACTTGTATAATACACTCAGCTGAGTGTAGAGGAAGAGCTTGAACAGCATTTCCCTCTGAATTCAGTAGGGCTCTTCACTGTAATACATTTCTATGTTAAACTTGGTCATTGCAGTTTAATATCTGCAACAGTTCAAGGGCTGGTACAAATTAAAGCTTTGATACAAGAGGCAAGAAAGCATCCCTGGGAAAGGGTGCTGTGGGGAGGGGAGCCATACAGCACACAGTCACAACACAAATGGCTTTCCACTTCTCCATCTATTTTGTTCAAAAGCAGGATGAGCTGAGACTCATGTATTAAGCAGTCTGATGGGTATCAAAAACTGCCAGGCTTACTGGATGTGTCTGCACTCAGGCAAAAGGAAGTTAAGGTACCTAGTGCACGGCAATTACTAATCTATAAACGGAATTTACTTGGTTAAATCTTATTTGGACCTTGATTAAATTGTATTTGGACAATTAGCTTTTTTAGCAATCCCTTGCTCACAGCACTGTGACAACACTGTAACAGACTTCAAAGAAGAGTCAGAGCAGGATTAGATAGAAACATACAGGAACAAAATTTATTCACTGTTTTCTGCTTTTAAGAAAGCAAATCAAAACCTTTTCGGTGCATCAAAAACATCTTCTGAAGTTCAAATTCCTTCCTATTATTATCAATTCTATATATACCGTGGTACTGCCTGTCAAGTCTCTCCATCCAACAACTTGAATTCCAGAACCATACTACAGAATTTCACTCTCCTCCAGCTATTTCCCTGCAAACTCTGCAACATGCTGGACAGGGGAGGAACAAGGCTTTTACTTTGACAAGCCTCTACAAAAGGGCATTGATTAATCTCAAGCTTCGGGAGCTTATCGTACATATAAGCCAAAATCTGTCAAAGAATTTATTTTTTTTTCCTTTTTAAAAGTATGTAAGACAAACTCAATGGAAGCACTTACCTGGAAATCTTTCATGTTAGCTTCTGTTACCAGAATCTATTTGACACCATTTCTGTTACAGATTAGGATGTCAATGTGGAGAGCAATTAAGTGCTATTCTGGTCCTAGATGCTAAAGTGCCCAAAGGCCACTCCAATTCTTTCTCATCTCGGAATGTCCAAGAGGCAATTAGATGTCAGCTCAGCTCCCCAGAGGTGTTAGGACAAGTGGGAAACCTCATTCCAACTGCTAATTTCTCCAACTGACAGAGATTATTATTCCATTACAAAAAGACCTTTAAAAATTGTTAACATATTCCCTTAAAACAGATTTACACATGCCTCCATCTTACCTGATGCAATCACTGTGCTGGCCCACAGGGTGTTTTCTATACTTAAACTTTCATTTACTGGAGGGTCACTGTCTTCCTACACCAGGATAAAAGGAAAAATAACAGATTTGTCAGTAGTGCAAAAGATCAGTGTATGACAGCGTGTTTGAGAGGGCTACTGGGAGGATTGGGAGAGGGCTTCTTGATAGGATGGAGGACTCTGATAAACCCAGGTAAATCTCTGGTTGGGTTAAACACACGACCACTTTCTTGCAGTGGAACAGGACTGGGAAACTAAAACCAATCAACAAAAAAAAACCCTTCATCTATTAAGATACCTCTGCCTGCTGAATGTCCCCATAAATGAGAAAAGCATTTGTCAGCAGCTCTCCAGGGACTACAGGAAGCCATTCCCACAAGAAAGCACAACTGCTCTTAGGCACCAAAAGACTGTGCCACATAAAGAGAAAAGGCCAAAATCTACAATTTTGAACTAAAATACCAGCAAACAACTTCTCTAAAGCTTCAATTTGTTACAAAATTATTTGTCCTCTGAAAGCTCCCGAGGGGAAATCCTTGAATTGAGATGCATTTTAAAATTTTCATAATCCCACCGAGAGGAATAAAACCCAACCTTTTGCCCCAGGAAGCCAATGCAACTTCCCAGCAAGACAAGAGATATGTATTTTAATAGTGATACTTCAGAGTGGCTGAGCTGCTGCCCTCTGAAACAGGGGACAGATACATAACTGAGTTCACATAGCTTGCATGCAATTGAGGGCAAAGACCCGACTGATTCAGAATTAAGACTGCTATCGCCTGACCTAGTTAAGATTCTCTGTCTTTTCACAGTGAAAGGATTTTAATCCTACAGAGTCCATGGTGGTCCAGGTTTCCTTCTGAACAGGCACCACTAATACATAACTACTAATCTCTGTCAGAGTGTTCAGGTCTAATACCTTCAGAGTAAGGTCCTCAATTCCAAACAGCCTATGACATTGTTTCCAAGTCAAAGCTTCAATAATTGTATTTTTCTTTCAGATTTGATGGATTTTATGAAGGAAAAGTTAAAAGAAATAAGATAAAAAGACAAAAAAAAACCCAACAAAAACAATGAGGAATGGGAATACAGATGATTTCAAGCATGTCAACAAGACTCACCCTTGTGAAGGTCCCCACGAAGTTATGTATATCAATATTGGGTTCTTCCGCATATATGTAGGATCGGATTTGGAGTAGTTCCTATAAAAGCCATGTTTTGGCAGACAGGCAGCCATATCTTAATAATGTTCAAATGCTTCTACCAAAACACTTTGAGCAAGAGTTATTTATCAAGTTAAGATAATCACTAAATCATGTTACTTACTGGAACCCAGCTGTTTAAGAGAACATACAATTGGTGTACCAGCTTCACTGAAGAACATTTCTTGAACTGATACCTGAGAGACTCCCGAGAGTTATTTAAATGTCAGTGCTCTCATAACAGAAATTTCAGCCTGAATACTCAAGACAGCCTAGGACACTTATTACTTCATAGCAAAGAAGGTTTGGACTAGTCTTCTAAAGCAACCGAGGAACAGTTATCACTAGGAACAGTTCTGTGATGACAAGAAGATGCACCAGTTCTTCAGTGTTTTTCACTGCTGACTCCTACACATGCACAAATTCCATGGAGAGGATGCCTTGCTTCAAAGCCTTTGCATGAAATAACCCTGCACAGATAGAATGCCAGTAATGCAGGTACTCTGAGTCCCCCTTTTTCTTGTTTTCTTTTTTAAAAACCCAAATGAAACAGTAACACACAACTACTTTAGCAAGAGATTTTGGGGAACAGCATGATTGATAGAGATGCTTATTTCAGATCATACACTAGGGCTTCCATGGTGACACTACTCCTTTCATAAAGGCAAGCAACGAAAACTTAACAGCCTCTGAAGCCATTCCATGAACTGTGCCTCTGAACATCCTCCTGTGCGAGGAATGAAATAGAGCATCTGAGAAGTACCACCACTAAGGATGCCTAATCTACAAGACCAGCAGTAAGTTACCACAATGGTCTCTAAAGAGGAGAAGAAAACAGGAGCATTCTACCATTAGCCACCTTCTGCTGCTAGGTCATTCTCTAGCTGCCAGCCCTGGTGCCTATCTGCAGAGCTCTGTGGCCACAGCCATGCAGCACAGAGACACCCAGCTTCACCTTACCTGAAATCTTGCCTGGAGCTTGGGAATGGCTTGCTCACCCTTATGTTTGTTGCCAAAGCTAATATTAGTGTAGCATGCACTGAGTCCTGTGCAGAACAATGCTGCATTAACCCATTTTGCAAAACAGCCCATTAAGTGAAACACCCAAATATTTTTCAGGTCAAACAGATACACTTGTTTACCAAGTATAGTGTTTTGTATGAAGGCAGCTTACAGAAGCAGTTGGCAGCCTCTGAGTACAGGTAACAGGCAGCCGTAGTTTCCAGTCTGTCTCACCATCCAGCTGGTCAGTGCGAAGGAAGCAAGACCCTGCGGATTTTCAACACCAGTCAGTGCTCTTTCCAGTTCTGTCTCAGGTACATCTATATTAAATGGCTTTATATCTATGACATCCTTCTTTCTTTGCCAACAGTACCTGATTTCAAGTAATATCTATTTATAATGTAAGATACTCTCACATCACACATTCACTTCCTTCCACTGGTCCAGAATTCAGTGAGACTCTGCACTGTATCTTTAAGACATTTCAAATGTTCTCATTGGTCTTTGTGTTTTCCAATCCTTTTGATCAAACATTTCCTTACCCCACAATTAACAAAACAAACCTGAAGGGCAAGTAAAATTATTTACATCTAAAATGCAAACTGTTATGCAACCAGATTAATTTACCCTGGATTCAACCACCTACAATCTTTGACAAGCAAACAAAACCAGAGTTTTTGTTTGTCGAGAAGCGGTGGCCCATAAAACCATTTGAATTCTCTGCCTCTCTAAAATTTTACTATTATCTATTTCTTTCACGTTTCCAGAAGATAATTTTCTCTAAACAACCAGTGAAAGGTTAATAGCTATTTTGACAATTGGTTCCAGATGTTTACCATTCTTCTCCGATGTCCTCAGGAAGATCATGTCAGCAGGGACTCGCTGGTTCTGTTAGGAGAAGAAAAGCCATTATTGTGTATACAGCCCTCCACGCATGTGCAGCCGCCTTCCACAGCCCCACTGTGACAAGCAAAAAGGATATGGAAGAAAAAGAGAATTTCTTTGTCAAACTGAAGCTTGGTATTCATTTCATTTTGAATCCTAAAATCACTTCCCTGAAGAATTCCAAGTACAAAATAATAACTGGTGCCAGCTCCTACTGACCAGACCAATCAGCTATTAGGTTTACAAAAGGGCCAGTGAGTAATTCTAGAAGTATGAAGACATTTTAAACTAATGCTGGTTTCCTTTCAAGAAGTCCCATGCTAGAAGAAAGCATGTATCTCCAATCTATAGCTATTGTTCTCCTCTTCTTTGTACTGAATATTTTCATATTGATGGTTTTCGAGGTCATAGCTGCTTCCACAGAGTGTGAAAACAAAAATCAGTGGCTAAAAAAGCCCACACAAACTTATAGAAAGGAGGAAATATACCTGTACAAGCCACTGTATCTCCCAATACTTCTGTTGTTTTCACCCAAAGCAAAATCTGGACCTTGCATTGGTATCAAGTGTTTAACCTGTGTCCCACAATCAGAGATAGAATCAGGAAGGCTTTTTGTCTTGATATAGTGTAAGTGGAAAAATTAGGTTATTGGTGCATATCTACAGGTTTGCACTCATTTGTAAAGATGACAAGGCTGTATTGGTGGGGGAGCAGAAACCCTGCAAGGTTATTAAATATTTTAACTAGTGCTCATTACTTGATGGTCTAAGCCTATATAAAACAAATACGACTTCAAAACATCTCATTTTCCATGGTCTTGCAAAAAAGTACACAGAAACAATACACATAAAGGCTAACCTTTTCAACAATGATGAGGTCGCCTACTTGTATATTAGAGCTCTTCACCTTCACAGTACCTGCAAAGGAAAGGTATCAGTGCATTAGAGCAGCAGTAGCACAGGGTTTGTGGGTGCTGTGCAGTGCTCCTTACCTCCCCTTCTTCCACCTCACTATTCTGGAGAAAACAGGTAATGTTTCTACTACAAGAATTAAGCAACACTGCCCTGTGAAGACCCACCAAGCCCATAGCTCCCACTGAGTAGAGCACTGGGTCTCAGTCTGTGAAAAGGGGTGAAAGCTCTCATCTATCAGCTCCAGATCTCACCTCTGGCTATAGGAATCCCCAGTCACTCTCTGGCAACAACTCTGAAGCAAGCGCTTGATGTTGTACTGCTTAACCCAAGAATTCAAACACCTTCAGCATCAGGTGGAAAACAGAGCAACCATAGGAAAATTACAGTAGGGAACCACCAACTCCCAACTTCTTTTCTTTAAGTAGCTGAAAATTTAAAGCTCAACACTCAAGCCAAGACCTAGAAGGCATAAGGTATAATGGGCCCATCTTAAAGAATAGGCTCATTTCCTTCCGCATCACAGCTCTTGTATCTGGCTCAGCTCTATCACCTCTCCATTGTCTCTCAATAGACACAGCCTTAACAAGCCCTGTAGAGTACAGGTCCTACAGAAAACACATAAATATTTATTTCTTTGCAGCTGTCAAACATTTCCCAGTTGCTTTAAACAGGGGATTAATTTAACAATTGGCTAGTAATTTCAAATCATTAGCCAGCTCGAGATTTGGCTTCTCAGAGTAACTAGTGATTTATAATCAGTTAATTTGAACCCTGCCTCTATGTGTCTGCCTGTTACATTTCAACAAAAGCCTCTTTAATCTGCTGTGATTTGAGTGGAAGTGGGGGAGGCACGTGGAGCTCACCCCAGCATGGACAACACCCCTACTGTACCTCGAAATTCACGGGCTAACTGGCCAGATAGCAGCTCAGGGGGAAAGGAGAAGGGGGAAGGGAGGGGGAATAGAAATTAGCACAAAGCACAAAGGTCACTAGGATTTTACTACTGGCAGTCCCTTCATTAGCATCCTTCTCAGGATATGCTTCAGTGTTTCTGCTCCAAATTAACAATGAAAGCCATTCTGGGCTCCTAGCAGCCTGCTGCTTTGGTGACACACTGTGTGCTTAACAACATGCTTCATCACTGCTGCTAATAAATGCAGACTTCCTTACATGCTGTAATTATTCCTACAAATTATAAGCAGTCATGGCCCATTTCACAAATATCTCATAGGTCTTCCATGGATTCTAGGTTTTGCTTTGTGAGATTTTTAGTTCAGAAAAAAGGTAAACAAAATGAATGCTGGGCTAAAGACATCTCTGCCGGGGCAGGAAGCATACCGGGGATTAAGAGTCCATTACGCAGAGGCTTGAAAAGAAAAGCCGCACTCCAAGAGGATCAAAAAAAGCATCCCTGGCAGTCTTCTGTATGGGCTACACAAAGTTAGGTACTATGACACTAAAAGGGTCTGACAGATAACATCTCTTCCTCCCCTTTTAATACGGTTATTCACAAAACAACAAAAAGTGCTTTTGAATATTCTCCTGTGCAAAGAAGGCAAAAAGCCCCCATGTATTCTCCCCACACAGGAATAGCAATTCCTAAACCACTGGGCATAAAAGCTCTTGGAAGGAAAGGTGGATTTGTTTAACCATGTTTTATGTATTTCACTTAAAGAGAAAGGATTTATTTGGTGACTGTCAATATAGGAAGCAGTATCTGCAGGGTTCAGGAACAGAAACTTATTTTTGTAGTGCTTTCCTTAATGATGTAAATTAATGCTGGAAAAAAAAAATAACACCTGGGCAAAGCTACAACATGATGATTTCCTATCATTACACACATAAAAGGCTTTTTGGATCATTATTCCTAAAGCAATTATCATCTGCTTTTAAATATTTCTAATTTGAGAAAAATCAAAGCAGCTGGAGCAGATTTGTCTTGCTCAATAACCCTCCCAACCTCAGCTGTTTTAAGGTAAAAGAGAGGACCTTTCTAACCAATGCACATTTTTATAACTCCTGTATAAATGAGATGCCCTATTTGGGTAGCAAAGCTAATTTTGCTTTTCCAGCCATACTCCTGGCCTCTCATGGATGACATCTCTGCAGTATGTACCACATGTCCTGCTAAGAAGGCACAGGACCAGATGTTTCCTTTGACTCAGGACTCCCATAAAGCAACTTACTCAAATTAGTTTTATTTTGATCTTGGGAATTCTGTAATTCCTTTTTCTTTCTAGGGGGAAACTCCCTCCTAAACATTAGATGTTCTCATGCATGTTTAAGAAATTAGGTAATAACACAACTGCTTCATTTCACAGTATTGCTCTAATTAAGTACTTTTGGAGTAATAAATTACTGCTTTTATAAATGCACCTAAAGAGCTTCCTCTAAATACACACAGGTTTATTTAGCACTTACAATGCTTTCAGTTTATATTTTCTGAAGTTAATCAGAATACAAGTTGGTAATTGAAACAGTTTTAAAAAGCAACTAGTCTTGATCTCTTATTTGAAAAGAAAAAACCCCTCTGTTCTTCAAATGGGATTGGTATTTGCTTCATTCTTTGCTGTATCCTGACAGTGAAAACAAAAAAGTAAACATAACAGAATGCAAACAGTTTGTTCCAACTTAAGCTCTGGCCTTTGAAATGATTACAAAATCTGCTGTGTGATGGATGTACCATAAAGCAGATTACTTAAATACAGCCAGAAGGGATGCCTTTTTCTACTACGTGAACACAAGATTTCACAACAGCTCTGCAGAGCTTCACTAAGGTACAGATCAAAACACTTAATTTGGAATTAAAGATGAAGCCAGAGGTTTGTTAGAACAAATTAAATGCATCTTTAAAAACCAAAAAAGGTTGTTTGGATGTGCTGCACCAAACTTCTGGCTTTTGCAGCCTTATGCTGTATAAACTGTAGAGCAGGACTCAGAGGGTTTGGGAAAATATTGTTTTTATATGGCTGGTAAATGCCAATGATCTGTATCTTAAGTAGCACCCCTCAGTAGGAGGTCTCTTCCCATTTCTTTCTGTAGAGTTGCTCTCTATTATGCAGTGTTACCCGGGGAGGGGGGGCTGCAAGAAAAGAAAAACAAACCAGGAATTCGCAAGCACGGTTCTAGCTTTCTATCAAGCAGAAAGTCAGCACAGACTTCTGCACACAAGGAGGCTTGTGGGTTTATGAATAGGGGATTGAAATCTGATTATTTTTTATTACAATCCAAACAACTGTCCTGTAAATGGAGAACTTTCCATTTTAGAAATGCTTTCCAGAAGTCTGCTGGTTTCATCATTTTGAACATAAAAGGCTCATATCACTAGAAAAAGAGGCTCATGGTGGAGGTTCTTTGATGTTACATGAAATAAAGGAACACAAAAAATACAATCCTGTCTACTCAGCCTCATGCTACCCTCCAAAAAAGATTAGTCCCCAGAATTTAGCAACTATATGAGATGTGACCCAAAGAGGATTCTTCCTTTTTCTCTACAAAGCAAGCACTTAGTGAATCTTAAAAAGCTTAACAAGAAGAGTGTGTGAAAAAGGTTTATACACAGAAGCAAAACTGCAAATCCAAACTACCCGCCAGAGGAGGGGACCAGGCTGGTGGGAGTGCTGGAGCTGTTGTGCTCCTGACTGGAGGCAGGAGCTATGCCCAGCCAATCCAGCCCTGCCTCTGTTCAGGGCACAAGGAACTGCACACAAAGGGGACAAGAGGATCTGTTTGGGAAAGCACTTAAACCTCTGCTTGCTTCTATCCCTATTCAAAACCACGTATAAGCAAGTGCTTAAGTCTGCCTGACTTCATTCAGAGCTAAGTATGTATTTACATCTGTGGGGTTGCACTGGGAGGCCAGGGTTAGAGATGGAGGAAGCTATTCTCCATTCACCTTAACTGCAGCTTAGTGCAAATACTCAGGAGAAATAAAAAATAGCTTGGAAGAAGGTGCTCCATTAGATCCATTATAGCCAATCTTCAAGACACCAGTGCTCAGTGTCAAGCCTCACCTAACCTCCCTCTCCTGAAGAACTGGCTTTAGAGGTGAAACCATTGTGAAGTTTTAAAAAAATACATATAGCAACACTTCAGATGGCTTTTGTGCATCTGTAGCCTTCTGCCCCTACTCAGTACAGGGCTATGCCAATATCCTGAAGCATGAGCTGTGCTATTTAACAAAAAAAGAAAAAAGTCTGTAAAAGTCCAAGGCAAAACCTGGAATTTTATCACTCGCATTGAAAACTACTGGTTAAGGTGAACTGTTCTCAACTTATTCTGATATTTGCTGCTTCTGACCTGATGAAGGGCTTCTTTCAAAGCTTACCTACTTCCCCTAGCTGTATTAATAGGTACAATAAACCAAAGCCAATACTCTTCCATCCCCCTTGTGGTGGCTGCACAAGGTACTTTCCTGCTTCTAGGTTTTTAATCAGTGGCAAAGCAGATGCTCAGGTCTCCTGAAAAGCTTGAATACTGAGATTCAGAGAAAGACAGAAAATTACTTTTCTCCCCAAACCACAAGACAATCACAAATAACTTTCTGTGGTTTTCCTAATCAAAATTATACTGCTGGAGAGTCTCGCTCCTGTTTCTGCACCAAATTCATATTAAATAAAGTGGCTTAAGATTTTTGGCTAGTGCCCAGCTGCCCATCCTCCTTGGTTTCTTTCAGAAAATTAGAAAAGTTAAAGGACTGGGGGGAGGGAAATCATTCATGGGAAACGTAATAGCAATATGAAAAGAACTAAAGGAGAGGTCAGGCCCCTTATAGATCATTGAATAGAATCCAGAAGGCAACTCTTTTATATCTTTAAATAGATCTAGTACACCCCTCTCGGATGAAGCTTTTGTTGGTTGCCAAGCATTTTAAGTGTTGTAGTAAGAACACATTATTAAAAGGGGATTTAATATTCAGAAACTCAAACTCCCTAGTTCGGAGTTGCCTCATAATTCCCGGCATGTGAAATACATACAGCCTTAAGCAATTATGTTTTAAAAGCAGCCTTATTCCTAAAAGTGCAAGTGTTGAAAGCAGCATATTTTTACTACACCCAGTTCACTGCATCTTAATTCAGGGCTATAAACTTTCATAACAAAGGAACTGGAAATGAAAAAAAGAAGTTGCTTAACTTCAGTTCATTCCCTTGTTAAAAACAAAGCCCTGACCTCACCATCATTGTCACGGTATTAGGAGTAACTCCATAGTAAGGCAGCATTTTATTTTTCAAATGAGAATTTAAATGTCTTTGTTAGGTATTGCACAGCTATAAACAATGGCCAGAGCCAGGGATCAGATACAGCTGAGGCGCAGCCTGGGCTCACTCACAAGTGAGGTCTCAAACTCCTCACAGTTTGAAGAAGGGGCTAAAGATAATATACAAAAAATATAAGAGAAGATATCACCAATATTGAGGAACTACGCCAACTACTGCTAACAGAAGCACAAACGATGTGGTAACATATCACATAGTCTCTTTTAGCAAAGGGCTTGCATGATGTAAGTCCCTGTCTGGTACAACAGAGAAAAAAATATGAAACTCAACAGGTACTGCGTGTTCAGTAAGTGATGGAACATGTCATTACATCTAGCAATTCACTTTAACACATGCACTCACAAGCTCCTTCAGTACACAGAGTACTTAACCATGACTCGTGATACCTGTGCTCAGAGGGTCCCCAGTCTTAAGACACTAGAACACAGGCTACCTTCACCCTCATTAGTTGAACCTCCTTCTGTATAACCATCGCCTGACAGTTTCACAGACCTAGAAGTTTAATTCTTCTAGTAAACTGCTTTGGCAAATTATCTGCCCATGTGGATCCTCCTCCCTTTTTTAAGCACACATCTGTTGTTTCCATTAAAGAATATGAATTGGTACCTTTTACCAACAGGGCAAGCAAGAAAAAACACAGGAGAAGACAGATACACTGTTACCAAAACCAGAAGAACACAACCAAACAAGCAGAACCCAAACATCATATCACATCTACTATAGCTCCATTCTTGTTTTCTTCCTACTATGCTGATTGCTTTATTTGCCTATCCCTCCATCTATACAGCTTTACGGAGTGCCTCTCTCACGTCACAGCTTTGCAGGAAGGAAAACACACTTCCCTTCTGGAAACATCCTAGAGCAATTCAGATCCAGTTTCATTTTCTTTGGTGACTCCAATCACGAAGAAGGGACAATAACTGGGATGATATTTTGGCCTACACTAAAGTTAGAAGCAAGCAGGGTTTAGAACTATCTCACCAGCAGCTTGGAAGTTCACCCCTGCCTGGTGCTGGCTGCAGTGACCTCCCAGCCCACTGAGCAGTCTCCAGCGCATGTAAACGCAAGGGGCTGCCCTCTCCCCGTGCCTTGAAGCTGCCAAGATGATGCTCTGCAGTTATTTGAAGCAATTAACACACACCCGCCTCACATTAGCTGCTCATCTCCCTAGGAAACCCTCAGCAAAGCCCAGCATCCACCACACCCTGGCAAGGAGCCATCCATGAGAAGCCACCCGGCCCCCCGACGGTGCAGGAGCAGCAGCGTGGCCACAAAGCCACGTGCCTGCAAGCCCATAACCCCCTCCCCATTCCTTGAACTCTGCTTCTCCAACTGTCAGCAGCATTTGATTGAGTTGCAACCCCCGGTGCTGCCGCGGCCGCGCCGGGATGCAGCGGGCACGCTGGAGCCGCCGAGCCGACCTCTCGCTGTGAGCTTGCTGTAGATCTGCGAGTTCACTTCCTTGTCGCGCATGTAACATCTGATCTCCTCCGCGGCCTCTCGGATGACGGTAACAGCAAGCACAAATCCCTAAAAGGAGCATGGAGGGGGGAACAGAATGGATGAAAAGGTCAGGAAAAGAAATCACATCTGCCTCTAATAAGAGCAGTATTTATCAGTACCAATGCCAACAATCTGCATTTCCTTTTTCTATCTTCTCTCACTAAATCATTATAGTGATATTATGTGCTGCTGAGTGGAACTCCCAATAGCAAACTAACAACAGACCTGTTGCTTAAAAAACCTTGTGGTTGTTTCTCAGCATTACCACAATGCTCTGCCAGCACCTCGCCAAGAAAATCTTTGTGAAGTTTATCTGAAGAGTGTAAATAACATCTACCAAACTTCACAGGTGAGTAACTAAGACTGAGAGGGGTTACACAAAAGTGCAGTGTAACACAGGATCCCTCAAATCTCAATCCACCACAGAACCATCAAAGTTAGCTCACCTAACCTGGGAGATTTCTTTATATAGGAATCTATAGAAACACTTTTTTATATATATAGATATAATGCATGTGTATTCATGCGTATGTATACATACACTCAACCTACACAAATAAGCACCCTAAATATATTAATGTGAACTACTCATAGCATAATTACACATTTGCCTAATTAGGGTTTCAGTCCTACTTTTCTGTGGATGTGAGAAGTCATTTCATTCCTCTTGTCATGAGGAAAATGCCCACATCACATCCTTCACTATATATAAAAAATAATGCAAAATTCTTCATGGGGCTAGTACTACAAAGCCAATTTTTCATTAGGCACTATTCAGCTCAGGCTCACTGAACAGTTAAACACTCCTCATTCATTATGGAAGAAAAATGAACTTTTTACAACCTGTATGCTTGAAAATTGCAACCATGTACTGACTGTTAATAAGAAACTTCTTTATTTTAGGAAGGGGGCAGGGTGATGTTAGAAACTGGGGGTTACATGAAAACCACATGAAAATATCTGTAAATAACCACCTATCCAAACAGGAGACTTTGCCAGTGGGTTGTAATTTCCAACTTTAAGTAACTTCATTTTTAGAAAGAACAGCTATGCACACGCCTCCAAAAACTGTGTGCATGAGCTCTTAAGCTGGGCCTTGCTGTGGAGCATTGCTAACACTAAATAACAATTCAAATGCTCACATATTTTTAAACAAAACTGCTGATGAATGACCTAAGAACTACTAAGACAGAGGAAGAGCAGTTCTCTTAATTACTAAAACACTGAGGTGCTTCACCTGCCGGTTTTCACAACCCTATAATAAACCCAAAGAGACCCTAATTCTAGTAGTATGATATAATTAATATCAGTATTTAAATACAATGTAGCAGGTTTCTGCAGTATGTAAAAATGAAGACACATGAAGAAACCCAAGGATGGGCAACTATTTTCTTTAAAAATGCCCATATTCAATCCTCTATTTACAAACATTGACAGTAATAAGCCATTAATGCAGTATTTTCAGAGAAGCATTTCACCCCTCAGCATTCAGTACCACAACTATGTGTTTTGCACAACTGTGGAAGATATCTTACCCATAATCAACAGATCAAGAAAAGAATGGACATTTCTATTTACAAGTGGCATTTGTGCCTTTAGCTAGAAATTCCTATCTGCTTTCCAAAATAAAACACAAAAGCATTGGTTATTTTCAACTCATGTTTCAGCTGTTTGAAGAGTCTTCAAATAATCGCCCCAAAATATTCCCACATGTGCTGACTCACTGTGTCATCTCATATATCATTCCATCCCCAACACTCACATTAGCAGCCAGTAATGAACAAAGACCTTTCTTATCCTGCTTTCTGGCAGCTCATATGCCAAACTCTAATTGCTCACCTGGCAAAGACAAGTCTCAACTGCCTATAGAAAACCCAGAGATCCTCTGTGTGCATGTATATTTTATTTACAGGACAGGATCTCATGAAAATACCAATACAGTCATACAGCAGATGCAGCATGACATACACTTGAGGAAGAATTCAGTGCGATCCAGCCATTAACACAAACAGAATTTTAGCAGCAATATCCCAAAGCTTTCCCCTTTGCTTCTTTCTGAATTTTAGCAGGGGCTTCACTGTTCTGGAAATATAAAAGGCAGGAAAATAAGTTTGCTCTGCCACTCCTGAGTTCCCTCAATAGAGCCACAAATTTTTACCACCACCATTTCTCAAATCACTGCATAAGTAGTGCCTTGGAAGAGCCCTGTGCTTTTTCTTTAAATCAGATTTCAGTTGGGTTTATGTCATTTCTTTAAAATAAGAAGGATGTCTGTCCTGGGAGATTTTCAAAACTCAAATGAGTTAAACCAACCTAAGTTTAAAGACAGCCCCTCTTTGAGCAGACAGTTGGAACAGAGGTCCCTCTGAACCAAAATTATTCTACAATACTATGAGCTGAAGTGCAGCAGAGAAGCTTTTCACATAGAAAAAGAAAGAAGTTTTACTGTGATAAAATAAAAAAATATAGGTACATATATTTAAGCATTTAAGCAGTTTAACTGGCTCATACAGTGCATTTTGTAGATTTAAGAAGCCCATTCTATGCAACTATTCCTCTTTCTGCACTGGAGTTTCTGTTTCAAAAGTGATTATCATTGATTTCCTTTCATTACGGGTGAAACACATGGCTATCAAAAGAAAAAGGCAAGTAGTTTTCAGGAAGGAAAGAGTATCTGCATGTTGAGCCAGTGTAAAGACATCTCCATATATTGGGTTTTATATGTGGGAGGTTTGTGGTGGTGGGCTTCTCAGTTTTTTCATTTGTTTTTTACAATGTAGTTACACTATGAAGCAGCCTGTTGACCTATCCCAAGGCCACAGGTCAAAGTGTTTGACAGGGGAGCATAATTTGCCATCCTTGCACATATGGCCACTCATTAATGTCACTTTTGAAAGGTGCCCTTCGGTCCTTTGCTGCTGTTGCCAGGCTGGTCCAGGCTCCCATAAGCATGGATTTCCCAAGGAGGGCACAATGCCCAATGCAGACCTACCATGAGCACACCCTTGGTTCAGATGCAGCTGTGAACAGCACACACATTGCCAGGGAAAGATATTTGCTCCAGCCTTCATTTGTTTTCTTATGTTATTCACAAAGCCCTGCTGGCCTTGCAGTCAGTGATGAGAGCTCTGTGCCCATTAACATCTCACAAATAAACAAGTTGGTGGCAGAGTCCTCTCACATCCCTGTGAAATCTCTACAAAATAAAGCTTAAGTCCAAAACAAGCATCTACAATACAACATATACAGTGTAAGCCTGAAGAAATAAGCTAACAAAATTAGTTATGGTGCAAACGTATACCCTACAGAAAGGGCAGCACGAGAAATTGTGTCAAACACAAACTTTCTTGAGTAAATAAGCCATAAATGACCTACCAGAGGAACCCAGTATGTGTAAAGTGCACCAAGCCTCATTTCAACGACAAACTGAGAGCAAGCCAAAAGCAAGAAATAAAGGTTGAAGAAGTATTTGAACTGGTTGAACAACACCTAAAAAGAAAAAAGAAAAGGGAAGAGAGTAATGAAGCTCAAAAGTTATGAATATTAAACTAACAATCAGAAACATTTTTGCATGCTACTCTAGTTTCTAAATAACTTAGGGCAGTCTTAAAGTAGTCCAGGAGAGATCCATGTCTGGTTTGCTGCTGCCCTAAGGCAGCCTTTGCAGGAGGCCCACCAAGCACAACCCAAAACACCTCCAGGTTCTTCACCTGTCTACTGTAAAACACTGAAATTAGGGAAAGCTTTGGGGTGGGATAAGGAAAAGTAACTTTCCTCACACTTACCCCAGGGAGAAATGTAAAAAAGTTGTACTTCTGATTGTTGATAACATTGCGAGGGTATCTCTGGTCTCTTTTCTCTGGATGGCCAAGCCAAACTGTACGGGGCCTCGGGTCTCTCCTTCCACAGCATCTTAAGCACTGACAACACCTATAAAAGGAACATTAATTAATGAGTTAATTTTTAATATAATTCTCTGATACACACACACCCCAGACCCTTGCCACCAGCCAGCAGAACAGACTAGAGCTTGACCTTCTACCAAATACAGCCACTGGAGACCTGCCTTGCCATCTACTGAGCTGCAAGCAAACATCTCATATGGTGCTGGAGCTGTTACATCTTTGCTTTCAGGAAACCAGTGTATGGAGAAGCATGGACCAAGTCACTGCTGACTGCTGGGAGAGCTTCTACCTCCTGCGAATAAAAGAGCTCCAGGAAGCAAGGAGTAAGGGGTACAGGCAGAAAGGTCCCCCTTGCACTGATCCTGGATTGCAGATTTATGCCAGAAAGATCTCATTAAAAAAGTAGTTGCAGTGCTTTCTAGTCTTCTGTTTCCTTATTGAAACTCCCTCAAACAAAAGGGGGCTTTCCCATTTACAAACTGAACTTAAACAGGAATGCATATATGTATAACAATCTCATATGTCTTAAAAAAGAGATGAGATGGAGACAGAGATGCTTCTCCTTTCCTGCAACCCCTGCTTCATTGGAATTTACACCTTTTTAGCAGAAGAGTTCAATATTTGCATATTTGAATATTTGCACTTTAAAACAGTTTTGCCAAGGAATAATAATGTATAATCCTCTAAAAATTAAACCTTACAAGGAATCTGAAAATGGGTGCAAAATGATTACAGATTTTATTTTTAAACAGTATTACAGTCATTAGCGGCATTTATGTTAATAGCAGATTTTGTGTTATCTACTAATGAATAACACATTCTCATTGACCAAGGACATGCAGATCCAGCCACATGGTCTTGGTTTGTTAGTTTAGCTGTAGTCATTTATATTTTCAGCTCTTGAGATGACCGTCCTGCTGCAGCACCACCAGAGTTCAGGCAGCCCCAACTAATGCCTGGACCCAGTGCCATAAACCCAAACTGCCAGAGAAACGGACACAGGAATATAAGTTCATCCTATTTTCAATCAGACTAGCCCAGTATAACCTCTGCTCTCTTTCTTTCCCTGTGTTTTTACCTACTTTGTCAGCAGTATCTTTGTTCCTGCTCTTAAATATTGTCATGACACAACTGTCCAGTTCAACAATCATCTTTTGTATCTTGTAATGCCAGTTTCCCAAAAACCCCTTCAAAATAGAATAGGAACACATTGGTATACTGATTATTTACTTTTTTAGCTCAGTTTTACATTAAAGCCATTTATTTAACATCATTTCTGGCCTTTGCTAAAAGTTACATGCGCATTCAGGAAAGCCAAACGAAGTTCACTAAAACTGATATGGTCACTAAAGGATTTTCTCTTCTCTCTGGGGAGATATGTAGTATGTAGGATCTGAGACGTGAGCTAAGCTAGCTATGAGCGCCTATTCAAACCACCAGAACACAACACCTCACCAAAGGTCCTCTCTGCAGCCCTAGCACAGACAGTGCCTCCACTTCTCCCTGGTGAAGGAGACAACCAGAGTCAATAAATAAATCCCAACAATTGCATATAGTGCCTGTATTTGAAAATATCCAAGTTAAAAATCTCCTCTGGCACACAGTTGGGTGTCATACTTAACTAAACTGTATCCCCTGCTTTGGGAACCACTGCATGGCCTACAAACTTCAGGCTAGAGGTTGCTTTTCTCAACCAAAAGATGTTAGGATGAGGTAACAGGAAACATTCTGTAGAAGAACATGCAGGATTAGCGTGCAATTTGTGAAGTAATGGTAACACCTGAGGACCTGACTTTCCACAGGTTGCCTGTCATCAGCTCAGGGCATCTCATGGGGCCTTCAACCTGGCTGATACAGCCAGCAAAATCTCAGCTCTCACACAAGATTTAGTGAATAAAACTGTGTACTGCTCAATGTAACAAATACTGACACGAGGCAATGAATCAAACAGAGCATGGTTACTTTAGAGGGGATGCAAGGACTTACCAGCAATCGCTCTTGTACCTTGAAAAAAACCTCCCTACTCAAGATTGCAGCATTGTACCCTTCTGAAGCCCAAAAGGGTTATTTTTCTGTTGTCACTACTTCTTACCAAAAGCCAATCTCTTCCCAATCCCCCTGTTGCTTTAAAAAACACACCTACTGAATTTCATTGACATTTGGGAAAGCCATTGTCAGCTAGATTGATAACCAAAAGCTTCAGAGCTCTTACAAGCATCTTTCCAGAAACCACTGTTAAGATCTGTTCTTCAATCACAGCCTTCTGCCACAAAAGTTCTATTAAATACACAGCTAACCAAAAGCAGTAACTATTTAAGGAACTACACAAAGCATTTGGCCCTTGAAGTAACTATCTTGACTGAATATACATGCAGCATGTTAAATGGTTTACAACTCACTACACAGAAGGTGGTTTCCTACAAAGATACCAGGTTTTATGTTTCATGCCCCACTGGATGCAAATAAACAGAAAGAAGAGCTTTCCATTAAGTCAGTTCCTTCTATATAGGAGAGGAATAGAATCAACTTTGCTTCCAGAAGTAAAGGTGTCACCATATGATTCAGTGCTCCATGAGCTAACACAGACGTTAACTTCACAAGGCTGACTTGTAAGATAATTTCTCATAAGCTTTTAAAACTAGACATAAAGGGATTTTTGCATAATCAAATTACTTCAACATTATTATATTTCATGAAGAGTGGCAGATAAACGCAGAAAAAGTGGATTTTCTCTAGCCTGTTCTCAAAACCAACCTAAACCACAAGCATAGAGATGCCACCCAAACACAGGAGAGAAGGCTTCTTCGCTCAAGGAAGCTCTGAGACTGAAATGCTGACAAGACAGCAGAGCGCTACATTGCACCCACACATTGGTACTGAAGGAATATGAAATCACAAGTTTTGGATAGTGCTGAACAGTCTCTTACCCACTCTAGTTATATCAAACCCTCCATTCTACATCCAGAATAAGTAAAATCCCCCAATTTTAATAACTATCCTACTGCTTTCACCTACATGCATTTATCACTGGCCACACAGAGGTCAGCTTTACCAAAGCTCCTGCACTTGTCAGCTTTGACTTGCAAACTGTTCATTTGCTGAAGAGGAGAAAATGATGAGAACACAGGAAAACCTGACAGAAATAAACAGTGGGTAATGTGAACAGTTCAAAACACTGATACCTGTGAACAACTAGAGCAAATTACTGGAATAAAATTGGAGATGTTTTACTGTTCAAGTATATACAAGAGGCATCTGACATCCTACAGACTTGCAGCACCACTACTGCCGTCTCTGCTTACCTCTATATAGACATTGACTGTTATTCTGCAGTTGTTACATTTCTAAGGCAAGGGATTTCCATCTTTGACTATTCCCATACTTAGCATAAGTACCCTAAATGAAACCCACTCCAAAAACTTACACTTGCCACTGAAACTATAAATTTCTGTCAAAAATAAAAACTTTTTTATTAAGAAAAACTAACTCATGGATCTGTCTTCCCCACATGGCTGTGTGTAATACCCAGATCTGAAAGGCAGTTACCAACATGAGACAAACAGTAAAGTTAGTGTAAAACACTCATATTTATGTACTCTACTACAATAATCATATTTTAGTGTCTTGATACATTTTAATCCAGTTTTCTTTTGTGTTTGCTGAGGAATACCTAAGACAGTCACTTTCATCCCAAATATTTTTCATGGAAAATAGCGTTATTTGGATCACAACAGAAACTAGATATGCTCTATAAGAAAATATTTTTTTCTTTTTTTCATGATAGAGAAAACCACACAATATTAGCCTTGAGTCCATGTTTTGAATGATTGTGAATTCAGAATGATTTCTATGATAAGGCTCTAAACAAGAGGCTTTGCCCAAGGGAGCAAACCTTGTGTCCACACACCCCATTTCATCATCACAACATGCTTCCCAGTTACAGAAAAGAGTCAGGCAGCCCTTGTAATGAGACATCTGAAACCAGTTACCTTTGTTTATTTTTTAGGTTGGGCCTCTTCTAGGGATTGTACTCAACAGCAGAAATACCTACCCACCTATATCATAATATTTACAATAGGATAAGGCTCGAAGAGGGCATTACTACAATTTAATATATTTTTACTTGTGCTGGAGGTAATTTTTTTTATACAAAGTAAAATACACTAACACACTCCAAAGAACTTTCCAAATATCTGGTCAGATCTTCAACCCAGTGCCTAAATCTCTAAAGCAGATTTCTGGACCTTTTAGTAAGTTCAATGACTTATCAGTGGTTTTTCTTCATGAATGCGTAAGAAAACAGCAAATGAACCCCACAAAATCAGAATGTTTTACCTTAAGAAGAATGTGCTCTGCCCATCTGTTTATATACAATTATACTGCTTTTAGTATTTTCTTTTCCTAATTACTATGAATTCACTAGTTTGTGAATGCTAACGCCTAGCTCTGCAAAATTGCTTACACTTGTGTGGTTCTAAATGAGAGGGCAGATCCCAATACTGACAGCACAGACAAAGGCAGGGAAGTAGAAGGCAATTACACAGACGTAAAATTACCCCAAATTTAGCACATGTTCCAAGCCCTGACCCCTCATAGTGTTCCCAAAGATACTTGTTGCTGTGGGAATTTTAATTTACAAATGCTGTGTTACTATAAGGTTTGAGAATCCATCTAAAAATAATGCAGATCCAAGTATAAGCAAGAAGGGACAGAGGAGAATCTGCTGTGAGAAAACAGTTCTGTGAAATTCCTGCCTGGCTGAAGTCACAGTTTTTGCAATCTCCTGAAATACAGGGAAAACAAACTGAAAAATTAATAAGGCAAACAAAAGAAAAACTTCCTGCCCAGCAAGTTTTTGAAGGCAACTGTAATTTCAATGCTCTAGTAAAGAATATGCAGCACTTTTACTAAGAATTCTCCTACATAGCATGAGGTTTCTATGCAATGTAAAGGAATCCATTGAAAATACCAAAGTCAACCAATGAACACAAGACTACAACCAGCAACAACAGAGTCAGAGTGGGGAAGTTTATCAGCGCTCAGGAATCCCATTACGTCATTGCTGGAGCCTTCTCCAGAGCCTGCAGTGCTTAGCAAGGAACCTGTGTGCCAGTGGCTGGAACTCAGCAAATGATGATGTTTATCCCATGTACATTCAAAGAACCCCAGAGAGTTTTATCTTATGATGGCACTTAGTCAACCCCAGTGCTGGCATTTAACTCCTACCTATCCTGTGACCTGGTTTTTCCCTCTTGTCCCACAAACCAGACAGCACACTGCCTGTGCTTTGCTGGGTGGGCAGAGAACAGAAACCCACAATCCACACCCTGGGCTAGTGACAGGGTTATCTCTGCATACTAATTGCTCAGCTGCCAGCCCATGCTTATTGAAGTAAGCTAGAAAGTGAGGTTTTGGTAAGAACACAGACATTTCCCAAGCACAGAACCACATGCCCATTCCTATGTTTATCACCAGCCCCAAAGATGCTCAATTGCCATAATTTTTAAGATTTTTTTTTTTCAAACTTTTCAATGATGGTTTTAAACTTCATTAAGGAAGAATACATTACTAAGCTCCTTAGTTCTGCTTTAAAATCCTATCTATGACATCTGTGACCCTTACAAAGCGCTTTACACAAACAGGAGTGGCTGCAACGGCAGATCCTGTTTTCAGACTAATGGCAGGTTTCATTGATCTACCCAGGGCACATTCAGACAGCACAGCTTCACTACCTGAACCCTTTCTGCCTTGTGTGTGCTGATGTTGCAACATGAGTAAACACTGGTCTCTACAGCCACTTTATTATGCACCAGGTTGTGTTGGCACAACACGTGGTATGACACAGTGAAAGCCCAGTGCTCACCTGCACTGCATGGCTGCTGCGTGCTCACAGGAGCCAAAGAAAAGCTCCCAAAGGTGCCAAGGACTTGTACTGCAGGGAGAGTCAGCCACGCTTAGGGTATGAAGTCCTGGGCTGTGCTGCTAAGTATATGACTTGGGGTGCCCACTGCTGGGAGGACAAAACACAACTTATACCAAGAGCAAAATGTAAAGAAGAGGCAGAAAGATGGGTAGTGAACCTGACAAGGAACATTTCAGACAGCCTCCTTTTCCCTTTCTCCTCCAGAATCCCAACCTCGAGAAAAAAAAGCATTCTGACAAATCCATTCAATTGGGTATCAGAAACAAAGAACCCTGAGCACATATAGAAAGTACACAAATGTGTTTTCAGATTAGTCTGGTGCTCATTAAATAAAAAGTCCTTTTGTGACTGGGGCTATCAGCTTTTGCCAGTTAAATCACTTGTTCCTTCCCAAAAGAATTTTACAGGCATTGCACAGTTCTGTGATTCTATCGTTTCTTTGGATATCATCCCTATTTTGGGTATCAAGCTTAAAAACCTGGATGAGGAGGGAAGGGGCTGCTCGTGCCATCACATTACTCCAAAGTTTTCTGCTCAGGGCAAAGTCAGTGTCACTGGTGGAAATTGGCTATTTCTGGCAGAAGAGAACTATTGCTGTTATAGAAATAATAAAACACTTTCCATCAGGAATCAGAAGACTACATCCTTGAAAGGGAAAGAAAACTCACCTAAAAAAAAAAACCAGCTGAGAGTTTACATTGCTGCGTAGAGATGCTGACAAAATTAGCATGCACTTGCAGGAATGGGAATCACAAAGTTACCAAAATGCAAGCAGTTCTCTATAGAAGTTTAGGAGGAATACACATTCCTAAACACTTCTCCTCTGTTTTGCAACTGAAGCACTGAAGAACAATATTGCAACAGCCCCTCAAGTACAGTAAAGCTAGTAAGTCACTGTACACCATGAACTTCTTAAAATTACTGTCTTACAGAAAAAATATGGAAACTATAAGAAAGCAGCTTATATGGGGAAGCTTTTACAACAGTTATTCACATTTTAAATCATAACATGGCAAAAATAATAAAAAAGCCCAACTTGCAAATCCCAAAATAAAGTTGCAACCATCCTAAAGCAACTCTTTCAATGTGAACTGCATCCGAAGCTTTGAGTCCTCTAAGTGACATGGCCCTTAAACCTGAAAACGGATATAAATGAAAAGGAAGTGCTGAAGAACAGGTTTACTGTCTATTCACTTGGGATTGTATTTGCTTACATAAACACCTTCTTAGTGATGATGTAAGAAAAGTAATGGGGCAGACTGTCAGATGCTAGATTAACAGGAATTGCAAAGAAGCAAGTTTTATTTACAAATGCAGCATGTTTGATGGAGAGATATTTAAGAGAGCAAATTAAAAATGCTTTCATAAGCAAAACTAATGGGAAAAAGTGTCATATTTGTCTAATGGGGAGTAGTATTTGTCAAATTAGTGCTAAAGTTCATCTACATATTTCAGGGGGGTCAGAACTTAAGGTCCTTTCCAACTGTAAACATTCTATGATTCTATCACTCCTACAACAAGCACTCTTCTCCAGCGCTGTTTCCACATTTGTCAAAGGCTGTGCTGTTAAGTTCTTGGCACCTTTAATACACAAACCAACCTTCTACATTTAATTATTTTAAATGCATACAAAGAATTTTCCACCAATTAAAAACCAGAGCCACACACAACCACATAGCCTTATTCTGCACCTTCACTTGATCCCAACATCCCCACTTCAGACCTGAGGGCAAGAACTGCTATGCCTGCAGCCCACCCCTGCCCATCCACCAAGACCTGTGGTACAAACCAGCTGGTTTGTGGGCAATCAGCTCAGCTCCACGCGTGCCTAGGCACACCCACACGCAGGAGCAACAATCTCTCCCTGTTGACTTTGAAATGGCATTTGCCATTTAAATAGACCCAGAATACTCTTGCACATACAAGGGACAGGCCACACTAAGTGTTATTGTAAAGCTCCTCCTTCCCTGTCTCATTCCCCATTCTTCCCACCACATTTCTGGATCAAGGCCTTTTTCCATCGCAGAGGCAGCATAAGCACTGCAGTTTGCTGGTTTCAAAAAGAATGTCTTGCAGGACTGTGGACTGAGACATAAGTTATTTAGGGAAAAACTTGTGTCATGCACTAAACAGAGCACTTAGGGTGCCTCAGGAACTTGCAGCTCTCTCTCTGGCAGAGCTCAGCCCCTGGGAACCTCAGACTCACATGCCATCCCACAGGCAGTCCTGTTGCAGCTAATGCTATCCTTTCCTCCTCACTAGCACGTACCTCACAGTGGTTTTCAGAGTGCTGAAAAGTACTTGGAAGGATATGGCTGAATTCAAGGCATCCAGTTGCAGAATTCTGAGCTTAGCCTTTGATTGCAACAAGGAAAATCCACATTAAAGTTATGCTCAGGAACAGATAACCATGTCCCCTGGTGGTTTATTAAGCACATGGTTTCTCCTCGACACAGACTGCAGCTATCTGTACCATCATTCATCTGCAAGGATATTGTGTGAGTTCCTCTCTGGCTTCTCTTCAAAGCACAGTACAGGCTTAGGCTGTAATGAAAGCCTTGCTTGGGTGACACCTGCCCTATGTAAGAATTAGATATTTCTTACTTTTTTGTTAACAAATAAGATTTCTATTAAGTCATTCTGTACATGAAACAGAAATCTATTTGCCACTCCAGAAGACAACACTGACAAAAATGTCTGTCCTGAAAACTTGCCCCCACTGCAGAAACTGCAGTCAGGGCTACGCTAAGTTGAAGCCCTTTAAGGCTTGCTTATCCCAGGGTTTTCACATGTATCAAGGGACATAACTTAGAAGGCCTCTGTTTGCATTTTTCTCAGCATAAACAGAAGAAATAAGGTCTGGATTATGGCTTAGGATTCCCAGGAGTCCACCCTCAATAGGACACCAGGGATGCTGCCTGACTTGCTGGTCAATTTCTTCTTTGGCTTATCACACTGGTTTGGGTTTACTTGACTTCATTGCTTTACTATCCACACTATGCTTCAATCAAACTACTAACATACCACAGGTTGGCTACTTATCAATGACACTGAAGTTCCAAATGTATGATAAGTGTGATCCCCAGAGCTACTGCACCAAATGGAAAACCCAAATCCACATTATTCAGACTGCCATTGAGAAAAACCCTAAGAAATCTTCCTTCACAAATTCATGCTGCCAGAATTTGTTAACACTGGAAACATCATCTCTGTGTCTGCTAATTAGTTAGAGTCCCCAGTCAATGAAGCATAGCTGAGGTTAGAGAAGGGGAATTTCTGTTAGATGTTACTAACCACTTGTAGTACCCAAGAGTACCCAAGTACTTGGTGGAGATTAGAGAACTTTAGGAAAAGCAATCATTCAAGAAACTTTGAGAAATTTCTCAAGCCTCCATCTCTCCCTGATCCCTTTCAATCACATCACTAAATTTAATGCCATGGTGGCTGCACCTTGTGGGACTTGCCCAATGATGCATGTGACAGACGCTGGGGAACTACTTGCTGCACTACACACACCTCCCAACTCTATACCAGCTGGCGTGGATATTGCTACATCAAGTACAAGAAACAATGCTGTTAACCAGAAAAAAAAATCTAATAATGAATAAACTATATAGAACAACTGCAATTAGAGGAATCAGAAACTATCAACCAAACACATAATAAAAAAGTATCAATCTCATCTTGCTCTAACAGTCAGGCTCCCCTTTGGTATTTTGATTTATTTGACTAATATCACTCACCACATTTTAAAAACCAAACCGAATTACCCAGGGACAAATAACTGACAGCCAGGTAACCCTGTACACCCCATCGTGTACAAACCAACCTGCCTGGATAGAGGTGCAATTTCCTAAAAAACAGTAAGAAATTATTTAATTTTTTTTTATTTAACTCCCTGCACCAGAATACCAGTATAAATACACATAACCACCTCCTTCAGGACCACATCCCATGCTCGGGATATTGCAACACCACACACCAAGGATACTGTATTGTTTTAACTGCTACAGTTAGACAGAGACCTTTGTTACAGATCTACCATTTCTGGTCCAACCCAGCGAAGGCCGAGCGCTGGCTCCAGCAGCAACGTGGATGAAGGACCAGACTGCGGGCAGGGGCGAGCCGGGCCGCCGGTGACTCCCTGCCCGGCGCTTACTGCCCGGGCCCGCCGGCCCGGCCCAGCCGCGTTGGCTGCTGCCAAAGGCACCGCTTTGTCTGGAGAGCTCCGATGGAGCAGGCGATGAGGACAGCGGACAATCCTTCCCCACGTAAGAGGCTGCCAGCCTCCCCCTATGGCAGGCGCCGCTCTGCCCAGCCCCAGCGGCAGCAACGCCCGGTAGGATCCTGCCCTCCGCCCGGGCGTGCCACGGCAATGGCGTCAGGAACAACCTGTCAGCGCCTGCCTGCCCCCCCGCACTCCTCTCCCCAGCCTCGGACCGCGGCCGCGCAGCGCAGGGAGATGCGGCTCCCGCCCGCCCTCCGCTGAGCCCTGCGCATCCCGCAAAGACCCCCGAGAGTGCGGGCCTCGCCGCCGCCCCGAGGCAGGAGGGAGCGGGGTTCGCACCGCCCGTCCCCGGCAACACAGGCTGCGGCCATAAGAGGGGCGAGGCCCCAGACCCGCGGGCAGCGCCCCTCGGAGCGGCTCACCCGCTCCGGTGCTTGCTGTCCATCCGCTTCTTCTGCCGGACCGGCTGCAACGGGATGTTGTCGGTCATGGCCGCGGCTGCCGGGGCGGAGCGGGGAAGGATGCGCTTTCCAGCAGCGCCTCGGCCCGGCCCGCCGCCGTCTGGCGGCTCCGCCGAGGGGGCCGGGCTCGGCGCCGCCGGGTCCCAGCACGCAGGTGCCGCCCCACCTCGCTCCGCCCCCGGTCCGGTTCGCTTCTGGTCCCCGGCTCCAGTCCACATCTCCCGGCTCCGGTTGCCTCACCCAGAACACCCAACAGAACCGCGCAAGGTCCGGCACCTGCTCTGCCTTTAAGCCCGCACCCGCCGCCCGCCCCTGGCTCCATCCTGCCCCTTTCCCTCGGTGCCCTCTCTCAATTTCCCACCCGGGTCGCGCCTGGGTTTCACCTCAGGCGAACGGCCACACCACAGCCCGCGTGTCCTCACCCTTTTGCAGCCAGCAGATAGGTGCAAATTCATCCCTCTTCTTTACAGCATATAACCTACATTACAGGTCTGTGCTTTATGGTGTTAATGCCTGTACCCTTCTTTCATAGTGACCTTCATCAGCTCCTGGCAACAAGCGTTTTTGGATCCTAATTCAGATTTCCTCTGCAAATTTGGGTGCACATTGCTACAGCATTTCTGCTCTGTTTATGTCTTCAAGCTCCTCTTTACAATCACAGTAGCTAAGTCTTCATTAAAATTATTATGCAGATTAGATTCAAAAAGACACTGGGTTACAGAAGCTGAAACACATGCTTGGCTGATGATCTTTGTATTTTATCAGGCAGGGTTCCTGAAAGCTACCACAATCTGTCCCACCAGTTGCTTTGTATTTCTGTCCCAGATAAACTCTACTCAATGTGTTTCTGACATTTGTTGTCTCCTCCATCCATTCATCTTGCTGCTCTCCAGCTCCTCTACTTCCACTGCATTTTCCTCCTGCCATCTCCGTATCTTCATATTCTTCTTTTCCATAAATGAGAAAGCAAAGGAATCCTTTAAGAAAAGGAACCTAGCTCACCTCCAGCCCATTCATGCTGTTGACTATTCTTCATTCAAACAGGAAAAACAGAATTCCCAGCAGTAAAGATGTATTTCACAGAGAGAAATAGAACCAGGTACTGCAATCATCCTATTCAAATGAATTACACTTTCCTAGTGATGCTACCATGAAAAGAAGACAAATACTGATAAAACACAGCCTTCTTAAAATGTGGAATGTTAAATTGCATCTAGAAAACCACAAGTAGGAAAGTCTAACAGGATTGATAGTATCTAGTCATCCACCAGAAACTGTGCTGATAGCCTGGTGAAAGCATGGTTAAAGTCAATGGAGAAAACCACCAAGTAATAGCAAAAATGTCAGTAACAAGGAAAAAAAATGCTTCAGATTGTATAAGTTAGTGAGGCAATGTCCCTGTGTCAGAGTCACAGCTGGCTGATGGGGATCCAGCCCCCACACCTTTCAAATCACTTCCTCCCATTCACCGCTCCTCTCTAACGCTTTCCGCTCTGTGTGCCTGTGCTCTAAATCAGCCCTGCAGAAGGACTGCTTTTACAAAAACCATCTGGCTTGGAGGGGTCCTTTATTTATTTATTTCAGTCAAACCCCATTAGGCGCTGGATGCCGAGCGTAGGCTGTGAATGGCAAACAGCACCAGCCAGAGTGCTGCAGCCTCAGAAGGACATGGGCTTGGGCCAGGGGTTCTTCAGCTGGAGTTACCTCAAGAAGAATCGTAACAGTGATGTTGGACATTTTCTCTAAACACAGCCAATGCTTGCACTGTGCCTGGGGCTGTTGTGAGCAGGTGCCCATGAGTGCTGACAAGGCTACTGTTTTAGTAAAAGTGCCTCTACCTGCCTCTCTAGAGCCTTAGCCATGGGCATCGCCCACCTCAGTTTGCTCTCACTGCCTGTGTAGCCACACCAATGAGGGCAAACCTGTTGTAGGCTGTCATTCGTGCCAGCATAGCTTCTTCCTGTTTGAAACCACCACAATTTACACTGGTGCACCTATACAGATGGAGGAAATGCCCACTGCAGATAAAGATCATATGAAATAGTCAAATCTACACATCCCCCCAGCATCTCACACTGTAGTCCTGGTCACCACAAAGCCTGAACGTGTCTTGTGCACAGCCAGTTTATCTCTCATCTGTTTGCAGACAGTCTGCAAAATCCTTCATTTAACAAATAACTTGCTTGGAAATGTTCACTAAGCAAAGACTCACCATGCCTCCTTACACATGCAGCCATATTTAAACCATGTACAACGAGTGGTTATAGTTGTTGTAGTTGTTAGTTGTTATAGGCTGCCTGCAGTCCTGGGCTGCCAGATACTGTCCACCTGCACAGTCAATCTAAATGGCTCATGGTTCTGCAGAGCTAAATACCACAATCACAATGGCCAAGAGCAGGAAATGAGTGGGTAAGCCCAAGTGAAAGTTCAAAATCGCCATTTGTTTTAACATACTAGAAAGTAGCATTTACGAAATTGACTGGCTTGGGTAGGGGGTATTGTTTGTTTTGGTTTTCAGCTGTTCTGGGCTTTTTTTTTTTAGGATAAGTGATGTTTGTGTGTATCTTAAAATGAGCTCAAGGTAATCCTAAATAATAGTACTTTTCCCGTGAAAAATGAAGGCTATTAAAAAATGAAAACAGGTAAGCAAAGCAGAGTGAGTCACAGCAGAGTTTCTGGGTAGCTCTCTTCTTTTCTGCCCTCGCTGTGTTCTAGCTCAGGTTACACTATAGGTTACAACCAGCACCAAACCTGCAGTTGTCACTTTTTTTTTCTTTACAGTTGAAGCAGAGTCATCCTGACATTTTGTAATGAGAACATTTCAGCAACCGCATTAATAGTTACACCGGTTTCAGGCACCAGCACTGACAATGTTTAGGCTGGTATTTTCAATGCCATTCTAACTAAGGCAGTCTTAGTACAAAAACTGTTTGTAGAACTGACATTTAGGCTGTATTTCAATTTAGTAATATGATGTTTTAATATCTTACTTCTCACTTGACTGTTCTTATCTACTCATGGGGACAACTGAAGTAGAACTAAAACCCCCTTCTCCTTCCACAAACATTTCAGCTCATGAAACGTATTTCCTCCGTTTTTTTCTCATACTCAACTGCAGGTATAATTTATTAATGAGAGAAAAAATATGACAGAATTCACTTCAAATGATAATTTAATAAAAGGAGCAACTGAAGATCCTAAACAGGATGTTGCACTTGACCTAAACTGTAACACCATTGCCACAAAACCACTGGCCTAATGCTGTAACTGGCTGAAATGATAAACTCAGACTCCAGCCTTGAGGCTCAGCCTGTAATTAAAATAAAACTTGTCAAATGTCATTGTTACTTGCTTTGAGGAGGAAGTGGCACTGGATTTCAAACAACATTCTTCGAAGCACCACATTTTGGATCTTGATATCTTTATGTTTCAGACAGAAATAGATTACATCCCTCCTTTATATGGAGCAGCTAAACTTTCTTCACATCATTTCTACACATTGCTCAACTCTGCCATCCAAGAACATGGGAGGAAAAGCAGCTGACTCTCATATGGTGATTCTCAATTCCAGTAATCCTAGAAGAAGAGCAAAGGGATGCACAGCTAGGTTTACATTTATCTGCGTAATCAGGGATAATGAACTTGGCAAACAGTGGCAGAAATCAAGCGACAGTGACACTGCAGCCTGCAGCTTCTGAGGACTCAAATAACCTTTCAAAGCCTCCCTTAGAGGCACCCTGATTCTCTGCCTTGTATTGTAATGCTTTTGATTTTTAGTTAAAAGATCACTGTGAAAGATCTAGACTAGGCTGTAGCCCAATGGGATAAACCCCTCCTTGACGTACTTCTTGCATAGCAGTAGCTTTGCTGCAAACATTATACACATGATCTCACCCTTCACAGTAGGTATGCACTCTCCTGAGTTCCAAGCCTTTTTCTTTTGCCTGTTGAGAAGGAATGCCCAAAGGAAAACTTCCAGCCTCAGTCTGAGAAGTGAGATTTGTTAAATCAAGTGTGATAAAACCTATCTTGTTTTTTTTTTCTGATGCTACTGGCTTGTTTTTCTGATGCTCAAGTTTTGCAAGAACAAAACTTCAGGCTCACAGCGGAGCCCTGCAAGCTCCAGAATTTACACTGAACAACTGCTAATTAAAAAAAAAGCTGATTTATTTTCCATAATTTTCAATCATTATCTATGGTGGTGCTTTTTTTCTCCCAGGACTTCTTTTGCCCAGAGGATTAAATTAACACCACAACAAGCGGAGTTTTATTCTCCTAGCTGCACCCCCCTCCTTTTTCCCCAATGATTTGTCATAGAACCAGTTCTGGACCACTTGGCCTCCTCTGAGGCTGTCCTGTAGGGAGAGTTGATCAATGCTGTCAGTGTTTTCATCACTGAACATTATAGATCTCATTTCAAACCCAGAAATCATTTATTGGCAAATCCAAGGTTGAGCCCCCATTTTTAATGCAAGGGATTGTAAAAAACTACAATGTTGTTGACTGGAATGATTTAGTATCTTTTCCCAGGCAGCACAAGCACACTTGTTCTGCAAGCAGGATTATGTTTTATGCATTGAATAGTCATGAGTATCTCATGGTCTGCCATTCAAGTTTGTAAAGATAAGTCAAAGTTCAATCTGGCAAAGCACATCCTATGGACACAACTGGCTGTCAGAGTGTGCCTAAATCAAACCAGACATTTCTATATCCATGAGCCTGTACTGTAGTGGTTCCCAATGTTTTGGAAATGAGCCTTTCCGCCTTATCTTTTTTGCCCTTCTCCCCCACTTCTCATTTCACCAGAGCCCTGCCACTGCCTTGTCCCCTCGGCTTTGCATCCTCCTCTCTGCTCCTGATACCAGCTTCTCACCTACAGGCAACTCTTTCCAATGTGTTTCACTGATCCTCAAGTACATCCAGGTCTCTAAGCTCCACTGATTAAAGAACGTGTAAATAAACTGGATTTGGGGGGGTGTGCCTATACTCCTCCAAGGCACAAGTGCTAGTGCCAGTTTCCCACTGAAACAATGGACAGTGGTTTTGACAATGCACTTGCAAATTGTACCTATCACCTACTCAGCACAATACGCTATAAATTTTCTTCCATTTTAGTTGTGCTACTAAATATATTATGTTTGTTTATGCATAGGACTCCAGTGTTTCTGCCTGGTGAGCACTGTAGAAGGTCATAATAACATCTTGTTTGACTTTTTATATGCTGGAAGATTAATTACATTTTGGAACTACATTTGATTTTGCTCACTTTGTAAACAAGGAAATATGAGTATCAAATTATAGATAGTTCTGACATCTAGGCAGATGGCTCAGACTATAGGTGTGTAACTGGTTGCACAAAATGTTTATGATTTCACAGGCAATTGATGTTGTGACATTATTCTTTGTCCCTGTCATCTGATTTCATAAGTGCGTGTTTTTACCAGGGTGCACCTTCTTTGTCTGAAAACATAGCCCATTACACATGGTGTTTTGCGTTTTGTTTTAGAGCTGTGTGTGTAGCTGCACCGTTCATAAGGAAAAGAGCAGGCAGGAGTAGGGATTTGGTTGCTAAGGGCTTGAAAACTTGCAGTCCTGCAGTAGCTGTGCAGCAGGCAGCCTTGTACGTGGTGTTATTTCCTCATGCTACTGACTCATTCCCACAAATGACAAGGAAAGAGGCGAGTTTGGTGTGGAGAAACATCCCTGTTATCCCTCTTTCTCAAGGCAGTACTGAGAACAAGCTCAGACTGTGACATTCAGTCCCTCAAAATAAGAGCAAATGGGCCAAAGCTGCTCATTCCCAGGGCTTAGCAGCTGCACACACGCTGTCATTGCATTTTAGTAAGAGAAGCACAAACATGAGCTGGGATGCTGAAGCAGGAATTGTTAACAATATGGTATCATTGTACATGTGCCCTGAGCCTACACAATGTGCATTCATCTTTTAAATTTATCCTTTAAATGTCTGAACTCAGACAAGACTACTGCAATTAACTGGCAAGTTAAACACTACCAGATTAGAATGCACTGTTAACACCTGCATCTCTGATCTGCACGGATGGCTTTGATATTATTTTCTCTTTTGACAAGTGGGCGATAGCGGATATCCTTTAAGCCTATATTTAATGAAGCCCTCCATAAATCCATCAACACTTGCTAAGGGAAACTACAATAAAGCTCATACTGCCATAGGCTCTGTTATTGAGAGAACATTTGGCATTCTCATAATGAAGTTTCAGAGCAGATACTTCTCACGCTGATCTGAGGAAGTGTAGTATTTGTACAGGATCTTTTTCTTCCTCACACAATTACGTGCTGCGGATCAAGAAGAAAACAACCCTTCAGTACCTAATTTTCCAAGCAATAATAGCCAAACTCATTCATCTAGGACAGCTGTCAAATATAAGAAATTCAGAAAGAAAAAAGGTGCTGTTTTCAAGACAAATAAACTCACAATTTTATTTTGTTAGCTCTGTTTTTGTTAGTGATTCTGTTATTAGCTGTAGCTGTTTTGTGAATTCTCACTATGCTGCTTTTGTGTTACATCCTGTAGGTGTGATAAAAAAATTAAAGCTATAAAATAAGTTGGTATTTGTTACATATTTTATATTTGCAAATTTTATCAACACCCCCTGCATAAATAAAGTGATTATTTTGTCAGTTCAGACTGAAAGAATTTATAGGGGAACAGAGGAATAGGTAATGAGCAAATCTGATTTTTTCCAGATCTGCACATCATGAGTTGAGAGCGGTGGAGTACTTTTAATACATACAGAGATATAGGTACTACAAAGCAGTAAAGCACTTGAATGTGTACTGCACTTCAAGGACTTAAGTAATCAAACTGGTTTCATGGTAACAACTAGTGTATTAACATACAAACCAACAGCATATAAAAAGACAATAAATTAAAAATGTTTGGCATTCTGAATATCTAGACTGCATGGAGACAAATTTTTCTATAGGACTGTAGAGGGCTGTTAAACCAATTCAGTTAGCTTGATTTAAAAGTATCCTGTCATTGCATAGTATTGAGTATCCAGGTAGACAATATGCATAAAAAGTTGCAGGACAGATTCTGCATACCTACATTAAGAATACAGGTTATTTGTCAAGTGATTATTTATTCCATACATTCCTCCTGCATCCCCTTCCTGTCCACAACACCCCACCTGGCCCTCACATTCTCATGGTTTCACAGACTGGGTACTCTGACTTTTGGTCAGCTCACAGTTTGGTCTGGGTTAATGTTTTTCTGGGTTTTGTTGTTGTTTGTTTGGGTTTCTGTTGTGGGTTTTTTTATCTGAATGTTTAAATGAGCTGATTGAAGTATACAGAAGATCATTATTAATAAAATGGTATCTTATTTATGCTTTGAATCCTATTTGCTCCTAAACACGTAAGCAAAAGCATAGGAACATCTCTACACAACAATTTGTTTTTAAAAAGGCTTTGTTCGTGCAATGTGTCCTGTTTAACCAGACTGAGAAGGAACACAAGAGGCATCCTGACCTACTGTGAGTGCTCAGGTGTGGTATCTGCCCACCAAAGCCAGTCTGACATCAGAGAGGAGCTGAGGAATACTTCCCTTCAGTCATATAGGCTTCAGGTTCTTCAGCCTTCCCTCCTGGCTCCAGCATTCTCCTAGTGACCAACAGTTTGACAGTGTATTTCAGCAGGGATTTTTCATGCTTCCAAGCCTAGAGAAGCTGTGACCACACTCCAGTCTAAAGAGATTTAAACACTGCAAGAGTGGATCTGTATCCCTGTCACTGCACCAATTCCCATTGCTGCTTGAGGCTGTGATCTTCATATTTCACCCCGTTCTTCCCTTTTGCTCTTGTAGTTCTAGGCATTGTGTTGACATTATGGGCGTGCTTTTCCTCCATACATATAGAGTCTATGTTTGACTAAATATATATATACATAAATATATATCAAACAGCACTGGGTATTGTAAATTTCACTTGATTTGTTTTTTTTTTTTTAGTTTTCTTTAGAGACACTTTTACACAAATCTTCAGTAATGTCTGAATTTTGCCTAAACCAAATATTGGAAAATAAGGCAAATGATGAGATCCACCCATTCTAGTTCCTAATCAAGACATTTTCTTGAACTTGCATCTTCAATTGCATGAAGCAATTGAGTCAGAGGAGTTATTATCTGGGCTGAGGGATGTGACAACCAGAAAGGCTAATAAAGAAGTTTGAAAGGAGAGGGATGCTGCTTTGAGGCTGGCTGAGATGTCCAGCACATGATTCAGTTATAACAGACATTAAAAAGTGTGCTTTCCAATAAATCAATCAGAACTTTGAGTATCAGCAATCAAAATGTTGCCAAAAACACTGCTCTTTACAAGTAATTAACCCAAAGTGCAGAAAATAGAAGATACAATAATGAAATAGGTAACATGATAATAGGCAGGAGTGTGCAATAGCCGGTTCTTCTCTCTGCTTCTGAGATATGTTTCCTGTCCTGCTGTGGCTGTGCAATGACAGATGTGTTTCTAGGTCAGTGATGAATGTGAGCTGAAGTCACACGAAAGTCCATTGCTTACCCACAGGTCACTAATGAAGAGCATTCACCAGTGAGTTCGAGCAGGGAGGCCATAGGAAGTGCATGCAGAGAAGAGCCCTCTCATCTGAACACACAACGCAAAAGACTGAGAAAGCCTCAGCACAGTAGCAGCAACCGCATGGGATCACATAGATGCTAAGAAGGCTTTGTGCCTAAGCTGTTATTTTGCAAACAGAAGCCATCATCTTTCCTCATTCCTCATTGCTCCATGTTGTATTTATCAGCAGCCCCAGGAAGACTCCCACCTCCTCACTGCCAGCTGTGGGAAAGGCAATCAGCCTCACCCAGCTCAGCCCAGAGCTGACTATCTACATGATTCTCAGACAAACTTGCTCCTCAGAGTTCTCATTGACTTTTTGGTAAGTTTTGAACAGACGGGGTAGGTCAATAGAAATGTTTCTTTAGAGGAATAGAGCTAACACATGAAGCTAATGCACTTTATTTTCCTTTTTTAAACAATGCAACTTTAAAGTTTAAATTTAACATTTTAAATAAGCCAGCCTTTACCTTAGCTCACACAAATAAACATGCTACTCACACAAAAGCAGCAGCCTGGGCAAGTCTGCTGTGTGGTGAGCAAAGTAAGCAGTAACAAATAAGAACAGGAGAGTCCTTTAGGCAAGAAAAGAAGCTAATGAGCAGAGACAGCTCACATACCGTGCTAACTTCTGCACTCACACCAGTGTAGCTATATTAGCTTTGGTAAACTTGTTCCTAATTTACACCAGCACAGGGAAAATCAGCTATCTTTTTAAATGGTTGAGATGCAACGTTCCTGTAAACTGTACATACTTCCCAGCAGTTTTCACTACGCTGTTTCAGAAAGTGTTGGTTCAACTCTCGTACATGGGAGAGCAGCCAATTCCCAGTCCTGCTTGCTTCAGAAACACAGGCTCCAGCCAGCTACCTCCAGCAGAAATAGTCCTAGGACATAGCCCACTTTCTGCTGGACACCAGTCAGATAGGTCCTACCCGTTCTTCAGGTTTTGTGATAAGATCCATGACTTCCTCGCATCAGCTTAGCTGGGGATCCTGCTATGCTCCAGCCTGGAGCTGCCTTGTCACTGAGCTGTGAGATACAGCTTTAGGCACAGCAAGAGCTTGACACAGCGTCCTGGAGCTGGAGAGCAAAGGCTTGTACTGACTCTGTGCCAAGTCCCATTGTTTCATTTTCACTGCTGTCTGCCTGGCCAAGGCAGGCCCTAGCTCAATCTACCTGATTCCCCTGTGCCACCCTATGCTGGACATCATACACCTATTTGCCAAAACTTCTTGTGGTTTCCTAGCCATTTCCTGACCTTCTATTTCTAGACCAGAGCTCATGTTTTAATAAATTCCTCCTCCCTTCTCATCTCTCCTTAATTTCTAACCTGTTGACCAACAGTTAAAGAAAGTTACATACAGTTACATTCTTATAGATGGTCACCAAAAGGCAGTCAACCCCACAGTTGGGCACTTTTTGAGATAAAAGTTGTAATGTGAACTCGGGCCTCATGGGACAGGCTCAGAGCCTACATTTAAGAGAGGAAGGGATCCCAAACCTCAGGAGTATTTGGCTGATGAGACAATCAAGAGGCACTACTAGGGTGCAGAGGTCCAGGACAACAGGTTTGGTAGGTTTCTTGCTAGCAAAACTGCTCATTTCCTCCTTCTGCTAGGACATTTTCATGGCATCGTTATACCACTTGGTATCAAGCTATTACTAGAGAGCAGGCTTGTTATCACATGTTCTTTTGAAGTCAGGTCACTTCTTTACAATACCCATAACTGGCCCAGGCTTGAGATTTCTCACCTAGGTCTTTAGATATGATCCAGCTCTTCTGTAAACCCAACACCTCCCCTTTGACACCACACTGGTCTCAGTGCTGCTCTAGTTAAACCTGCACAGGCAGCACATCCTGCACATGGTGCCTAGCAACATCAGCACAAGGAACATGCCAGAAAGCCAGCCCAAAGTTTGAAGGGACAGAGCAGCAGCTCTGGCAATGAGCCCATGTGGACATGCTATACTCCTCACCTATCATGGTTCAGATTATAATCCCTTGGTTTCCCTTAACAGAGCAGGGTCATGTCTTATCTTGCACCAACTATTTTGTGTCCTGAAACTATAGTGCTGCTCTTAAACAAGTGCATGTTCTGTGCGGACTAGTTAAGTGTTGTATGCTTTCTACCTTCCTACACCCTACCTTTTCTTCTGCTCCTATGTTTATTTTGCCCACTTTCCTGGACCACCTCACAGCCTCCCCCCACCTTCTTCATTCCTCAAGAGCTTGGTGGTATTGCCTTAGAGAGTATGTGTTTACTTTCTGCTTCCCCCCCACCTCCCAAATATCTAGAGTTATCACAGTATAGGAAATACTGCACATATAACTGTCGTTCCATTTTAGTGTGGCAATCAACATCCCTGTCAAGTACCAAGTCCTGTATCAAACCCCAGCTGTTCCCAAGAAACACATCTGGAGACCCTTCCACTGCTGTCTAATTCCTAAATTAAAGCATAACCCTAGATCCTGGATTTTAAGAGTCATTGGAGTGAGACAGCATGCTGCCTCTTGAACTTGCTCTTCAGGAGACAAATGCTTTTCCAGAAAAATTTAAGTACTAAGTGTGAAAAAGCCATCCCAAAATTTATTCTCAAAATGTCCAACAGAAATGCATCAGTAGATACTCAAAACTACAGAATTCTTAAAAGTCATACATTCACAATGCAGAAACTTGACAATTGGGATGCCTTTCGCATGGCCTATGTAACAATATCCATTTTACAGTGTAAACAGGTACTGGTATGTTCTTACTTACAAGTCCAGCAGGAAAGGCACAACTCGGCATACAGAGATCATAAGCAAGAATCAGGTGCAACAACATTACACAAACTTTTGGTAATCTGCATTTTTGGGCCTTCCACAATGGAGACTGGACTTGAAGATTTCCTGCAGTCAACAAACTAGACTTCTTTCCATCGTTCAGTCCTTCCATACCAAATACTCACTTTCCAGTCTGGTTTAGATCCCATTACACATACAGTTCCAGCAGACATTAGAGGAATAGTGAAAGGTCAGTCCAGTAAATCTTCAGGTGCTTCCACTAATACATCAGGTTTTGGTTTCAGATAGTGCATGGAAGCATCTGCTTGAATCTCAGTTCATTACAGTGGTCATTAATAGAAAAATAGACGCTACAAACTACATAAGGAAAAAATGAGGTAGATAACTTAGAATCCAGATGACTATCCCAGCAACCTTCATACAATACACATGGACCATTAATTACCATTTTTGGCAGAATGTAAATTCACAGACCACCAAGAAGCTTAATGACCAGAGTAGGAATGCCATCCAAAAACCCACAAAACATTTAACCTAAACATGAATACTTCATATTTAAATACAGGTTTACACCGACTGATCTTCTAAATTACCCAAATGAAAATAAAAACAAAATCAAAAAGTCTCTTGCTAAGGAAACCAGTTCCCATGCCCAATTGCAACAGTCACCTGAGATTCCTTGCAGAGCTTTTAGACCTGACTTCCCAAGGCAAGCCTTCCCTTTCAAGAGAGATAAAAAAAAAAGTATATACATACTCACCCATGCTTGTTTGGGGCTCTCAGTATTGAAATAAAACATCTAGGAAAAACTGCACATCTTTGGAAGTGGGAGTTTTGGCACTACATTTGAAGGACTGTCCTAGTAGTAGTATTAAATAAGCAGCAGTTAACAATACAGAGAATTAAGTTTTTAGGAGCAGTGATTAACAAAGAACAGCAACTTTCTCTTCTTAGAACTTCTGAGGCAAAAAAAGGAATTAAAAAAAAATGTAGTTTTTATAGCCATTAGAGTAAAAAGTACATTCAGCAACCACACAGAGCCAAAAATCCAAACAGAAAAACTAGTCCTAAGAGGGTCCAGACATTCTAGGATATTTACCCGCATTAATAGTTTTCATTTCTCACCAGTAAATAAAAGCTTTTCCATCAACAGTAGGTTGTTTCCACTCAATTCAAATCCCCCAAGTATTTCACTCTAAACTAAGAGGAAAATATTCTAACCTTTGGAATTTCAAGTTGTAGAAACTTCTGTAAGGCTGTACACATTACTCACACGTAAGAACTACTTTGCAAGACCCGCATCTTTCCAAATAGAAGGAAATCCTATACTTTATTATTTACTATTTGCAAAGCAATATCATGATTGTACTCTGGGCAACTCTTACAAAGACAACCATAAAATCATTTGCACGTCAATAGGAAAATAGGAGGCTGAAGTGGAATCTCTTAAAAATATATGTTTGTGTATATATATTTGTTCTTTCTGTACGTCAGCTTCACTAGAGTTTTTAACTAACAGCAATTTTGTTCTCCTCCATGAAGTGAGGGAACTGGTGTTTTGGCACATTGTCTGCAGCAGCACCACTGGCCTTCTCAGTATCAGAACCAGTCCCAGACTGGGTCCCATCTATTTTGGAGACTGTAGCAGTATTTATTGCTGAACCACCCCCAATGGTGACTGGAAGGGCAGGTAAGCCACCGCTCTGGATCACCGAGATCTCGTTAGTCTTCACTGCTATGCCATTGCTGAGTACCGCTGCATACTGATTCCATACTGTGGGGTCAATGCTCACGGAAGGAGGCATCATATCCTTTGGAAACATTTCGGATACCTTCTTGGGATCATTCCCCAGCAGAGCCATGGGGTTATCGATCGAGAGCCTTCTTCCCCGCCTCGCAGAGTTATTCCACATGTGAGTGCCTACATGAACCTTCAAGAAGCAGGGGGGAAAGAGAATAATTAATACTGAAGTTCTTTTATTGTATACTCTAGTTCTGCTTTGCTTACAGTTAGGTTGCTCAAAGGAAGTCATGTATGCTCCATTTGCATTTAGGTAAGTATTTACGCTGGCTAGTTCTTGTCTTTATTCTCTTCCTGGCATGTGTAAAATACAGTCATTCTCCTGCCCAGCATCACCATGGTTCTCTAGAGTTTACTGCTGAAGTGCTTGTAGGACAGTATTTTTACACTTACACTAAGTGGCATTGGCAAAGATGCCCCTCTCCTCCCACATAAATAACAGCCACATTATTTGCTGTGAACAGACTACATTGCAAAAACCCCCAAAAACCTAGTTAATACAAAAACCCTCACCAAGGAATTTGGAAGAGAGGTTATATCTAAGCTAATGTCTTCCACACTACAAACATACTGCTAGTACTTCCAGCAGGTGACTGCTCACAAACCACAGTATTTTTCCCTCCCCATGAGTATTTATGCAAGAGGACTGAAAAGCATGAAGAGGTTCTCATAAGAAGTGAGAAGCCTCCATGTGAGTGAGGGACCTGTGGGTTCCTTACAGGCAAATGGATTAATCTGACAATAAGGACAGACCTGCTACACTTCAGCAATTGCTTAAAAACAATTCACAATTATTTTGTGCCATCTCAGGATTATACTCTTGGTTTCATCCCTCCTTGTCCTGCATGGTGCTTAAAGGAGTGCGGTGTAATGTATGTATACTGTAAAAGCATTGTTCTGTAGCATTCAGCTGTTTATGTTTATGTCCTGATGCATCCAAATACATATGAAAATAAAGCAATCTGCTTAGTAAGGGCTAAGCCTTCCCTACCACCCAAAAGAGAGTCAAGGGCGGTAGCAAATACTTTTGTGGGTGATCTCAATACACCGTTTAGTAAGTAGTGTGAAAAAAATCAGGAAGGAGATACAAAAGTCAAAGATAACCACTTGAGGAAGTAAATCAAAATCAATGTTGTCCCCAAAGGCAAGATAAGTATTTGCAGCAGTTTTCCCATCTCTGGTATGACTTTGCCTGACAAAGGAGATCACAACATAAGAGATAATTTACCTTCAGGTTTCCTTTTGTTGTGAAGGCTCTCCCACAGATGGTGCAGGCAAACGGCTTTTCACCAGTATGGGTCCGCTCATGAATCTGAAGGGCGCTGGCAGAGGAGAAGTTCTTCCCACACGTAGTGCAGATGTGCTGTTTGGCAGGACGGCAGAATTTCGGTCGTGGCACAAGAAGAGGGGCAACACCAGGGGACAGAGCTGGTGGGCCAATGAAATGGCTAGTGCTAATGGGGCGCTCACTGGGCATCTCCATCTTTATGAGGGCTGGGGGAGCTCTAACAAAAGCAGCTGGAATACCACTTCGACCTGGAAAGAGAGTGCAGATAACGTTTATCCCAACCTCCTCTTGCTTCCAAGCTTGAGTCTGGCTAAGATACCAGAGGCCCTGACTTTGGAGCTGCACATGCCTAAACAGCACACCTGGAAAGCCCTCTGAAGTCACATGTTAAGGTTGCTGTTACACTTGCTAGGATGCTTTGACAGAAAACAGCTCGCCCTATCTTCTTGGTGATCTTAGGAATTCAAAAGGCTCACTTTCGGTCAAATTTAGATCAGCATTAGCCTCAGTACTAAATTGCTTGAAAATCCCACAAAATATTCCAAAGTTTTAATATCACAATCTTAGATTAAGCAGTTTTCCATGAAAATATAAACATATCTTTAGAGCGCGATAGGTGATCCCATGAAAGACAGCAAGTACACAAATTCTATTTGTTTTAAGGGCCTCTATCTATGCTACCCCTTGCAGGAGATGACAGCATGTAAGTCTGAATTTTGATGAATTCCGAATCTGACTGAGTCAGGAAAACTTTATAGGGCACATGCCCCTATTCTGATTCAAAGCAAGGAAGAGGGGAAAGCTGAGGAGATTTTGACTCCTGTTGGTCCTTTTACAGATGGATTTCCTCCAATCCTACTACCCCACCCCAAGTTATTGCAAGCATGTCATATTACTCACCATATTCTCCATTTGCAAAATGTAACCCAGGCTCTTCTTTAATGACCTTTCGACCAATATTGCCATAAGTTAAATCCAAAGCACCAACAATCCCTTCCATTTCTGCTGAAGTGTTCTCAGGACCCTCAGATTTACTTCCCATGCCTGTATCTTCTTGATTGTTGGAGCTAGGTGACTTTGACCTTACACTCTCAGCTTGGCTGTTGGCTGGGGACACAGCCTGGAGCGATGCAGACTCGGAGGCAGCAGGACTCCTGCCATTCTGGTAATCTGGATCTCCTGCCACAGAAGAAGAATCATTTGTCATGCCATCACTTTCTGCTGAGCCATTGTCACTAGACTTCAAGCTGCTTTGTCGCTGCAAGTTCAAAGCAGAGTTGATGATCTTCATTTGATTCTCCAGTGCTGTAATACCAGAGAAGGTGGCCGTGGTGGCTGGTGACTCTGATTGTGCATCGTATGGAGTAGGAGGTTTTGAAGAACTCCCTGGGCCATCCTGAGAGTCCAGGTCCTCTTCTATCTCTATGCTTTCCACAGTCTCATCTGGGCGACTGATGTCTCCGTTCTTCTCAGCCACAGTAGCATCCACATCAGTACTGTCACTGGTGTTTTCTGGCATTGGTGTATTGGGTATTTGTCCCCCCATATGCATGCGGATATGCTGCTGCAACACAACTGCATTTGTAAACTTCTTCTGGCAAATAGGACACGAATGTTGCATCTTCAAAGGAGTATTGGCCCTGTGGACACCATAATGAGTTTTAAGGTTCCCTTTAGTGGAGAAGGCACGGCCACAGATTTTACACTTGAATGGCCTCTCTCCCGTGTGAGTACGATAATGCATTTTGAGTGAACTCTGGCAGCTCAGCACTCTGTGACAGATCAGGCACTCGTTGGGGTCAGCAGTGGATTTGTCAATATTTTCAACCAGTTGCTGAAGTTTTGATGTTTCTGAGCCTTGTTCGTTTGACCCGCTTACATGGAAGATGCTCACGCTGCAGGTAGCTTGTGGTGAACTCAAGCTCTGCTCTGCTCCCGATTCATGACCAACTACCCCTGATGAGGAAGAGCCACCCTCACTTTCTGGAGAAGGCCTTGACTGCAGGTCACTTGAGAACGTACCAGGCAGAGACTCCTTAATGCCTGCTAGGCTGGAGACGGTCTGAGGTGCACTGGTGGCTGCAGAGGTAGGCAGTGTTGTTAGGAGAGGTTTGCTATCCACTATTAGGTTAGACTCATCCAGTGGCACAGACATCCCATACGGGATTCCGGTGCTGGTGGGAACATTGTCCAGGTGCTCAGGAACCGGGTAAGGATTCATCTTTATGTGGGGGTATTTGTCTTTGTGACGCTGAAAATGCACTTTAAGGTTTCCTTTGGTTGTAAAGCGGTTACCACAAATGTTACACTTGTACGGTCTTTCACCGGTGTGGGATCGGAGATGAATCTGCAGGGCACTGTCATTGCCAAAGACCTTACCACAGAATTTACACTTGTGTTTGAAGAATGGCTCTTCTGCATTCGGTTTGCTTTCAGACACGCTAATGTTGGGAGGTTTTCCCTTCCCCTTCTTTGAGGAATCTATAACAGAAGAAACAGCTGACAACGGATTTTGGAAGATGACCGAGTTGGAGGACTGAGGTAGCAAAGGGTTTGGGAACTGAGAGATGGAGCCAGGGAGGCTTCTGCTTGCCTCTGGCTTCAAGGGGAAGGAAGAGGAGAGCCCAGCAGCCAGCGAGCTGGCAGCCGCAACACCAGTGTTAGAATGAGGTAGTTTTGCTTGCTTCAAGGATTCCAGTGATAGGCTCTGGCTTCCAGATTTCTGTCCGATTAAAGCAACAGCAGCCGAGAGCTGCTGAGACATGTGAGCGCCCAGAGCTTTTAGTGGGTCAGTAGCAGCTGCTATAGAAGGATGCAGGGCATGGGGAGCCATCATAGCAATCTGAATGCGAATTTGCTCCGTCAACTGAATTTGCTGGAGTTGCTGCTGCTGCAAACACACAAGCTGCTCCAGGATCATGGGGATAGCATTAAAACTGGCTGCTGAAGAAGAGATGGCATCAGAGGTCCGCTGGTTCACAGCCACTTTAGTGCCACGTATTGTCTGCAAAGTCACGTTAGTGTTTGGTACTTTGGGTTTTGGTAGATAGCTTAGGCCAGGAGCCGCAGGCGTGATGGGGGGTTCTATTTTAAGATACATTCCTCCTACTGATTCAGCATCCATTTTTCCTTCTCTCTTCTCCATAGAAGCAGTGCAACCCTTTGCCTGAGCGTCCTTGCGTGCCCTGCTATCCATTCGATCACTTGGAAAGCTCCCTAGGGAACCTTCAGAGAAGCTTTCGGGAGGTACTGCTCCCTCACTGTCATTCATGATTAGAACAGGTGGATTTTTAGTGCAATTTTTCTTATGCTCAAGAAATTCAGAGAGATCAAAGAATTCTGCACAGCATTTCTCACAGATTTTAGTTTCCTCCGTGCGGCACCTTTTGGAACTCATTTCACCATCTCTGTCACCTGGGACGTCTTGTGGACTCCCTTAAAATAAAAGAAAGTCACATTATTAACACCTAGATTTAGACTGAGTATTTCCTATTCTTAAGATCACCATCTTCATCTTAAGTGCAAGTTAAAAATACAAGACAGCAGAATCAGTTTTGCTCTTCAGTGCAGCAAGGCATCTAGCACCCGCAAAACAGCTTAAAAGGAACACAGCTTAAGGAAGGCAGAGAAAGCATCATAACACAGAGCAAAACACCATGTAAGTTTCTTTGGTGTTTGTACTTATGTTTATAATTCTTTGTTAACCATCTCTCAGAAATTCACATCAGATTGTTAACACAGGAACATCAGAGCAGTTCTTAATTGTACACTGCTCTATTAAGCAACTTCTACTCCACCATTATGGAAGTGATTACTACCGAAGAAGTCTGACAAAAGCAAAAGTCAGTCCAGTATCAGCTTCTAACCACTTCAAAAGCACACTTGCAAAAAAAATATACGTAAAAACCACAGCAGTAAAGCAGAGATTATTAACTTACAGAGCCCCACATTGGTATTGATGATTATTAGGCAGTGAAGTACCAAATCCTGCTTGCAAAACACATGAAGCTGTTTCAGACCCACTCAGGACACCCTGTTCAGCTGCATCTGCAACTCTCCCTCTTTAGGGAGCTGCAGCGAAAGCAGAGCTGGTCTGCAAGTCCACTCCTGCCCTTCCTCCACCAGCACCACACACATCAGACTGAGCAGAATTTGCACGTGGACACAAAAAAAAAACCCAGCATTCAGGGAACCCTCATAACTGGAAGAGAGGTGAAGAGCAATTCTAAACCAAAACAGGATGTTTTTGCTCAGCCTAGCCATCCTATGAACAACAAACTTGCACCCGGGGCTCAAGTCATGCCAGCATTCGGGGCATGGCAGGCCACAGAGCTCAGGAGGGAAAGCTCTGGGCTCATACAGCTAAGGGAGAAGTATGAAGGTTTGCAGATGTTCTACAGCCTCCATCAGGTGAAATGTCCTGTGATGCGCATTAACTGGTCCCATTTTGATAGGTGCCAAGAGTGTGGTAACCAAGTATTTAATCTCCCATGCACCCATCGGGGAACACTGCAATATCAACCACAACTGAGAATTTGTATTACAACATCTTTTCTGTTCAGGTCTTGCACCCCCAGTAGTTCACCCTGGGGCTCAGCTCTGGTTCCACGTTACTAGCCCACACCATTTTACAAGGGGAACAGAAGATTCTGCAAGCACAAATGCTATTTGCGGCTTTCATTTTAAAGGTGTAACTGAACCACACATCTGATACATGTGTATATCCTGTGCATGGCAGGGTGGAGAGGAAGCATGTCCAAGCAACGACCCATGTTGACTTATTGTTCTGGGGTAATGTAAAAGCTCTGCAAGGCAGGATATTGCAAACCTTGACATTTATTAGGTTAACAATGGTATTATATCTGTATATTATACGATTTGATGACAAATCAATCTCAACTGCTTAATGCTGAGTGACAGAAAGTGCACATAAAAATTTATTAACAAAACCCAAACAACTTAACAACAAATATCACAGGCTCTTTATGCAATGGTCCACAGAGCAATAGACCCAAATCTATATGCATGCAATTCTGTTAATCACATAGACATCAGAGTTGTCAAGTCTTTCAGCAGGGAGATGTGTTCTCAGCACTGCTATGATGAAAACTGTTTGGATTCCTCAAATCTAAACAGGCTGAATTAAATACTTCTATTCCCCTCCTCTCTTTCAGCCCAAACAACTTCCACGAGTGAAGGAAACAAGCAAAAGCATAGTGTCAGCACACGTTTCCCACCTTAAATATTATTAAATTGATGCCTCTACAGTTGAGTTAACTCTGTGGAAAAATATGCAGACAAATCTAGCCTGCAGACAAGTACAAATAATACATGATTCAGAACTTGGTCAATAAAAATAGGGTAAATTGAGGTAAAAAAATAATGGTTTTAAACGTACCTTTGCAAGAGTGCAAGCAGATATAATGGGAAAGCTAGCACTGGTGCTGAAAGAGATACAAGAAGCTTCTACAACTAGTTTGTATACCGGCTCAAGATGTCTTTACTACTTTCCTAACCATTTCTATCTATCCAATAGATATTTCACAGAATAGGCTAAGATATCAAGACCTCTTTTCCAGATCCTTTAGCACTTGGGGCTTAAACAGTCAATCTAGCAGGCTCAACTACACAGTTTCCCCACGTTACAAAATAAGGGTAGATTTTACTTCAGAAAGCACAAAGCTCTTCCTTGCAGTCTCTTCTCTGTGAGCACGGGCATTTCAATCTGCAGCTTCCACCTCTGCAAGAGCCATGTAAAATGTTTCAAGTGGAGTACAAATGTCTGCATGAAAGACTGTTGCTCACCCCTAAGGAGATATTCCAGGATAACTACGTCTAGACAAGTCCTCAACTTTAACAGCTTCAAAGCATCTGATCATTTATCTCCCCTTCCCTTGATAGTACTTTATTTTTCCTCTTTTCCACCGATAGGACCGTATGAAATTTAAAGCCCCCTTTTCCACTCTCCAGCACAGTCCCTGCTCCTGGACTGTTACAATTCTAAGGAATTTCAAGGGTAACTTTTCTGGTCCTAAGCACTAGTTGCCACCTCAAGACAGAGAAACCCAAGTAAACTGAAAGTACCTGTGTCCAGCAGCAGCAGGCAGATTATCAGCCCTGCCCCTGCCTGCTCTTGCTGCCACTGCCACACATTTTAATTTCCAGCTGCCCTGTCTGACAGTAAAGGCTCAGGACGCCAAATAAATTCAATTCCCAGCTTGTACCGACTTGCATGACAAGGAGGGAAGAGTTATACCTCATTTTTCCTTTTACCTTAGAAAAAAATTAGTGTAATAGCTTCCCCTATCTCAAAAAAGGGCTTGAGATGCAGGACGCTTGGTTATTGTGCAGTAGCCAATATAACAAAGGAGCAATTTACTGTTTCTTTAAAAAACACACAACAGTTTCTCTGAAGCTCTTCATCTTGATTTCTACACCCTCTCCCCCCAGCCTGGAGGGAGCAGCCGCCCCCTGCAATCAGAGAACCTCATTTACCTAAACCTGCCCTCCCCCCAGCACTCAGCACCAACATGAACTTAACGGTCTGAAATACTGGGTTCTCTGCAAAGAAACCTCCTTGTCCACATACAGTACACCCGGATTTACCGAGAGCCCTGCCACAACAATTGCGTGTGCACTTTACTTAACCCTCTCCAAAGGCTTCCCAGGGACAGGACTTCTACTGGGTTTTTTTATCTTCCCACCCCCGAATTTCAGGAATGTTATCTCTCAGCATCTAGTTATCCAATAAGTTAGAAGAATGCAGTAAACCCAGCAGGGGGGTTAGATTGAATCACTAGCAAATGGATGGAAAAAAATCCACTATTGTGTAGGACAAGGCGGTCATCGACAAGGAAGGCTGATAAAATCCACAGAGCTCAAATTAATTTTTTTTCTAATTTAAAGAGAACCAGTAAAAGAGGAGTGAACTAAAGCCTGTCTGGTTTGATGTGCTTTCAGAAAGGGTGCTGCTGGTCTATGGGCTACCACTCATCTGAGCAACTGGTGACTTTTTTAACTCCCCCAACTGTGATAAAATTATATTTTACTTGAATTGGGAGGAAACAGTCAGAGCTTAAGCTTCCTCTTCCCTCCCCCCGAAAGAGTTCGATACCTTTGCTGAACTTATTTTTTCCAGACTCCATCTGACAAACTATTTTTACTTTAACATAACCATACGCTTCCCCAGTTAAAATTAACTCCTGATGGATTAGCAACTATCCATTCCCATCCTAGGTGTGAAAACCTCTGCATCAGTTCCCTGCTGCCCCGATTTGATTTTATTTTTCCTGTTCCTACCTGAAAAGCTAGGACTCCCAAGAACTCTAAACGGTCCCAAAGTTCTCCTCCCACTATAAAGCACTATTTAAATAATAATCAATGACAAAAAAATCACTGCCTTGAGTAAGCAACACACAACTGGTAACTCACTGAAATATTACAAAGGCCTTGATGTTTTCTACACTGAATTTATCAGCATTTTTCTACCCAAAATGAGTCAGAAAACACATTACTTTACAACTAGGATTCCACGTTCTTTCAGATTCTCAAGGCTTTACATTTTCCTCATTATCTACCTCCTGCTTCACCCTTTTGATTATCCACGTATTCAAGAGAAACATTCGGCCAAGGGCTGAAGAAACTTATGAATAAACGCTTGAGGAACAACAGCAGCGTTAGCACACGCAGGAGAGGCGAAGATCAGAGGAGCTGGCTTCAAGCGGAGGGGCACGGCAGCCCCGCTCCCGCACACCCCCCTCAAAGGGTTCGAACCCCCGCCCCGAGCTGCCGGTGCCTGTCCCCAGTTACCTGCCGCGGCGCCGAGCGGGTCCCGGTCGGTGGAGGGCACTCGCGCCTCGCGCTGCCCGCTCGGGCCCGCGCGCTGCCCGGGACCGGCCCCCCGGGCGGGGCCACGGCGGGGAGCCCCCGCGCCCCCCGCGCCTTGCGGCCACCCGGGCATCGCCCGCGCCAGGGGCTGCTCCAGAGCAAAGGGCGCTTCCCGGCGTGCTTCGGGATAACGGGCGATAACAACCCAAAAAGCGGACGCTCCCCCCCACAGGAGCAGCCGCCGCGCCACCCGCCGTACCTGCCCGCCGCCCGGTCCTCCCACCGGCGCTTCCCGCAGCTGTAACGGCGGCGGCCCCGGACCACACTTAACACTAGTACAGTGTTTAAGACCGAGCTAAACGGCACAAACCCCGCTGCCAAGGTCAATTGCATGAGAGTCCTAATTGTGAGCCTGACATCAACTTACCACCCACAGCAAGCGGGAGGAGGCAAAGGTTAGAGCAGCAGCTCTGTCAAAACGTCACATGCCGCCGAGCCCAGCAAAAGGGCTTCATCACTACAACCAATATAATGTTTCACTTACGTAAAAGGAAAAACAAGCTTGGCATGCCCCCCGAACCAACCCACCCACCCCCCGCCTTCCAAGCACCCTCTCACTGCTGCATCACCCCGGCTGCACGGCACGGGGTGCTCCCTCCATCCCTCCTGTCCCACTGACAGGAGCTCCGAGCACCCTAAAATTATAGGAAAATTAAGAACCACCCCAAAAGTCGCATTTTTACCTTCCACTTCTGCGCATCTCAAAGCGCCAAGAGAGGATTTAAATAATTGCAACCTCCGATTCTACCCTGAGAAAACCCCAAAAGTTGCAGTTTGATACTGTATTTTTAAGACCGAATCAGATTTTTAATGGCAGCAATCTAGCACAATGAGCATTTTCAACCCCTTTGTGAAAATGGTAATTTTCAGTATGCAGCATTATTCCCCCGTGACCACCTGCTGATTTTTTGACCTGTTAATTGATCACCAGGTTAGCGGAGCAGCCTCTTAACACGCTGCATTGTTCACAGAGGTGGGTCCCCAAAAAAAGGGGAACACTTGCAAAAGAGAAGATAAGGGCTTGATTTTGTTATAACGATGATGTGTGTAGTTGATAATGACCCAGACAAATCCCTCCGGTATTTCGACTTTCTTATGCAGCTTCATCACTTCTTATTTACGGGCACACCTGGAGCGGGGAAAATCGAACCCATGCGGGCGGCGAGAGCCACCGCCACGGCGTTCATTTGGGAAGGCAGCATAGGAAAGGATCGCGCAGGACCGACCCCGGACACCCGCACGGAGGGTCCGGAGGGGCGCGGCCGCGGGGCGGCGCACGACAACCCCGGGACCCCTGCTCCCCTCGGGTCTTCGACCCCGCCACCCACAAAAACCAGCCCCATCCATGCAACCCCCCAGGCGGGGTGAGCGCTTCGGCAGGTCCCCCCTCGGGCCGTGCAACCGCTGCCCCGGCTCCCGGAGGGATTTCCAGCCGGGGTTCTGCTGTTAAAGGAAGAGGGGGGACACAAAAAGCCCCACAGCCAACAACAAAAAAGCAGCTGGCCATTGCCCCGGAGAGCGCGGTGCGGAGCGATCCTGCCCGCCCCGCACACCTCCCCCGCCCCGAGCAGGCCCATCAGGAGTTATTAACCCTTTTGTTTCAGCGCAGAGCCGGAGGTGGCCTTCCAGCAGCGGGCAGAGATTTACATGTGGAAACATCACCTCCATCCCCCAACCTAACCATATGCACAAAGGAAAACAGTCATGCATTAAACATGGGATTTATTGCCTTCTGGCCAGCTTGCTGTTTCTTAAGTCACCATTAACCGGACTCAACAATTGCACATTTCGACTCAAAGAAGGGGGGGGGGGACACGACACCGGAGAAAAAAATTAAGAGCCCGAACCTCCTGCGGTCTGGGAATAAGCAGCTCCTGTAACGTGCATTGGTATTGATCAGTTCTGGGAATGGAAAAAACCCACGGAAAACCAGCCCCCTAAGGAATGCAGAGAACCCAGAGAAAGTTCTTGGATCACATACAAAAGTGTCTGAGCACAACAACTCTTCCCAAACGCACCCCTGGTCACCTCAACACCCGCTTCCCCTTCCCCACCCAGGACGGGATTTGCTCTCCTCCCGCTCTGGAGCGGGACCCGCACACAGAGAGCTTCTCCCCTGCTCTGCGGGACCAAGGGCGGCAGTACCAGGGGGAGAACCCGCATAGCAGCGCCGGGAGTCGAGAGCCCCCTCCGCAGCCCAGCTGCGGGAAGATGCTGCTCGATGAGGAGAACCGGACACGCTCCGGCAGCCCCGGCCCTTCCACGCTCCTGGAGCTGGAGGGGGCACGGCAGGCGAGTGCCTGCACCGTTTCCCCGGCACAGCAGCCACATCGGGAGCTCAAGGCTAATTTGAGCGCAAATTCATAACTTTTCCCTTCGGAAGACGCAGGGCTAGGAGCTCCCCTAAAAGGGCGGACAGTGATTTGCGTTAGCAAAATCCCCCACACCGCCCAAATACAAAGCGCTCACGCACACCCCACATTAGCTCACCGGAGTTATTTTAGGAAGTCGGAAATCAAAGATGGCTGGAGGTCAAGCTACAAAAGGTCCAGGGCGATTGTGATCTCCAACAAAAATAGTCCGAGCGAGTCTTATTTTTTAAGCCCCACTAAAAAAATCCTCATGTAACTACCGAGAAAGTGCTAAGCAGACCGGGGAAACCAAACTCAAGCCATTCACTACCACTGCGAAGATTCCGAACAATCTCTCTCCCTCCCCTTCCCCCCCAAACTCCCTTTGGGGTTCACCTCCCATGAGGCTGCACCCCGAGAGCAGTAGCGGGGCCGGCGCAAGTTCCGCGGGACTGGGGGTGAGGGACATGGCGCGGGGGGGGGGGGTGGCGGCCGGGCATGGCGAGAGAGTCTTCGGGCAGCTCCGCAGTCCGCACAGAGCTGCGCACAGAGCCGCGCAAAGCCGAGCCCCCCCACCCCCTCCGCGAGATATAACGAGGGTCTGGAGCCCCGCGGAACAACCGCGCGCTGGGGCTCCGCGGGGATTTCGGTGCTCCCAAAGGCTGCGGGTAGCCGGGGGCCGGGTTCCAGGCAGAGCCCAGAGGGGGAAAAAGGAGCGAGGGGTGAAGCACGAGGGTGGAAAAGCCCCCGGGAAGCGCCCGCGCCGCCGTCTCCGCGCATCAGGTCAGCCGGACCGCGGCGGCTCCGCACCCCCCTTTGCGCCTTACCACTTGCAGCATCTGGGGGTTGCTCCTCGGAGTTGATGTGCTGGGGCTTCGCCTGCTTCCGTCGCGACATGGTGCACCAGCATCGGGAGCAAAATAGTAGCAATTATTTTCCTCTTCACAACAAATTCCTAGAGTTGGGAAATTACCCCCATTGGGCGGAATGCGCATGTCAGAGTAATTATGATTATCAATAATGCATTGCGATTTATCATGGGCCCCTGACAGCTGATTGGCCTGAGTCCAAGGGCTCACAGATTATTCAAATAAGGGCCATTGATCCGGGCGCAGCGGGGCACGCTGGGCTATGTAGTCCTGGCCCGCCCCGCCCGGGCGGCCACAAAGGCAGCGCCGGGACCCCCGACACCCCCTTCTCGGCGGCGGGGGCAGGATCCAACCCGCGAGTAAACAAACAACTCGGCAGCACGACTTTCCATGCTGGCGGGGAACAATACCTTTGTTGTCTCACCTGCGCGGTTTATATTGTGCTTTAAGCGCTTCTTTTTTTCCCTTTTTACTTTTTTTTTTTTTACTTTTTTTTTTCCCCCTCCGTAAGCAAGCAGGGGCCCGGACAATGCCGATTTTTCCTCTCTCCTTGGATAAGGTGGAAAAGGGAAAAGCACTGATTGTCAGAGGGAACGAGCCCAGGGTCTCCTGGTGTCGTGGGCAAGTTAAGGGGCTTTAAAACCAGATTCAGACGGCGTGTAATTATGTTTGGTGTTGGTTCACTTGTTTAAAAACTTCTTTTTAAGCCTCATTTTCTGGGAAGCCAACGAAATCGAGCCAGTAGTATTTTTAAGAAAAAAAAAAAAAAGAGAGAAAAACCTTAAGACATGCGAAAGGTTCATATGAAAAACTTTGAGTTAAAAAACCCACCACTTTGAAAGTGTTTTCCTGCACTGAGTTAACTGTGTAAGTACATAGTGGAATAATTTTTACTGCCCTCTCCTGCTGTCAGGTTCCATGGGAAGAGGCACCAGATTTAAATCGTGCCCCAGCTGGGTGGCCCTGGCGCTGGGTGGCACTTTAGGGTACAGTCCATGCGGCTGGAGCTGCCTGCTGGACCCAGCTCAGTTAAGTCTCAGATTTACTCTGCATTAGAGCCCCTGAGTGCTGTAGGGCAGAGTCACCTCCACCCCTCTGACCCCCACTGAAGTTAGCCAAACCTTGCCTAAGCAAAAATGTGAGGATCCTTGGAATATATGGATATGTGGATTGCAAAGTCTTTGTGGGAAACATGGTTGCTCTTTGTTTTCATGTAGAACACTCCCACCCTACCCCCAGGTCTATCTATGAAAAACTAAATGGGTTCTGGGAAGGCACTGGAAGGATTGATTGGTTTGGTGAAGAGATGATTTTGTTGATTAGGAGGAGCAGGGCACCTGGAAAGGGTTCAGAAGATCTAGATCTAGGTTCAGCAGAAGTTGGACTCACTATGCACATGTCATTGCATTCATCAATACACAATTTACATGGGGCTGTGCCTCAGTTTCCCACTTGCAAATAGAGGGTGATGTTTGTTCAGTGCAGAGCTGCTGTGAAGATAAACATCCACCTGAGAGATTATGGGTGGGGGTCAGAAGAGTGATGTGGAGTGGAAAACCCAAGTCTTGATAGCGAGCAGGAAGGCAGTGGGAGGAAGCAATGATACCTATTGAGGCCACGCAACTGCCACAGGACATTGTGCAACACCACAGTCTCATTTTACCAGTTAATTTACCGGCATTTTCACCATATAAACCCGTTGTGGTTTGTACAACATATGTTTTATTCTAAAGCTTCAGCTTGTGCATACAGTCATGCTAAGCAGTCATGGCACCAGCCAGGATTATCTCTTTTTTTTGGGGGGGGTGGTGCTTGAGGAGGTGTGAGCTGTAGTTTGCATGGGACAGGCATGAAAGATCTCAACATTGTAGACCAAGATAAACAGTGCATCATGATCTAATTAGTTATGTATCCTCTTGGGGTTTGTTTCTGTTTTTACAGTGTCTCATAAGAGCTTTTATTTAGCTAAGGATAATACAAACCTTAGGAAAAAAAAAAGTCTTGCAGAGCAGAAGGCATCACCCTCCTCCTTGGACAATTATTGAACACAGAGGTCAAGGGACAAATTTTGTTTTCCAGGCCACTTTCCTTGCCCTTTCCTCTGCAAAATAATGGTTTTACAAACCCCCACTCCTGATTCACTTTAATGGACACTTTACATCAAGAGAAACTCTGTATTTAGGAATATAGAATAGAAGAGATTAACAGGTATTTAAAATCGCTGACCATTTTTATCTGGTGATTACTCCACCCCCACATTGCCCAAAGAGCTTCTATATATTTGTTTGTTTAACTAGCAGTTTGAAATGCTCTTTGTTTCCAAAGTGTGTCCTGAGGAAATAGACTGTTAAGCAAGATTGATACCAATTGATCCACAGATAGATATTTACATTGATGAATTTTCCCCTTTTACACTTGATATCCTCAGTACAACGAACAGATTTTCATCTATTACACATAATGCTACCAAACCACACCAGAGAATTTATTAAACACGCTGTTTTATATATCAAGCTGAGACAGACAGCTCTGTACAGTAGATCCATACTTAAAATAGATGAGTCATGTGGAGCATTTGTACTGAATTTAAAAGAATGTATTATATGAAATCAATGGAAGTTTTGGTATTGATTTCAGAGGACTGGGATTTCACTCAGTATGGCTCTAACACACTGAAAGAAGTAGAAAGCATTAGTTTAAAACAAAAAATAAAAAAGCAAGGGACATTGCTGTATTTAAGGCTAGGAAGACAGCAAAAGTAGGAAAAAGAGCACAACTAACTGAAAAGTACAGGGAGGAAGAAGAGGAATGTGATCAAGGAAAAGCTCTCCTGATTATATTTTCCTGGGAAGGTGCTCCCAGCCATCGGTAGTTATAAATAGGCTATGCTGAATGATTACATCATATGCAAAAGGCATGTTGCTTGGCTTTAGCACGATCATATGGATTAGTGTGATTACAGCTTCTGGATTTGAAAAATAGCAGGCTTCCTTTTCTGGCTTGACATTTATTTATTGTTGTAAGGAAAGTCCAGAGGAACAATCTTCTACCACCAACAGAGCTGAGGCATCACTCTTGATAGGCACACTTCCAGCAGCGGCCCGGCCTCGCCCTCGAACCTGATAAAAGGAAGCTTTTTTAACACCCTGTGTTATGAGCACGTGGAACTCATTGCCACAAGAAACTGTTGCCAGCGGCAGGAACCACAGCTCTGCCCAACCCGGGAAATTCCTGTCTTTAGGAATGTCACTGCAAAGTGATTACGACTACGGAAAATCAGATGAGTATGTTTGTGGGGAGATGTATATATTATATACACACATGTATATATTTAAGTATATATCTCTGTAGGCACACTCACTAACTTCCACCAAGGTAAAGAATATTGTCTTTAGTCCTGTGCTGTCCTACTGTAGTCAGCTCAGTTTATTGCTGGGAAGAACACACAAGCTTAACACAATTCTTTCTTTTTTTTCTCTATATTTGGAATCTAAATGTAAATAAAAATGTCTTTTTCTAGTTGCACTGTGTCTTACCTATGTCTATTTCTTGAAGAGTGGTGGGAAACACTCTGAGTGTACTTTGAGGCACAAGTTCCACTTTCCTCTTATATTCTTATTCTGTTTATTACTGCAGCTCATTGCAAAATTTATCTCCCAGTGTAGGCTCTCCACTACACGGAAGACAACTTGAATGTTACCCTGTTGGAACATGTTTAGGAAGCTTCAAATTTGCTGATACAAAATTGACCATAGCTCTGTAGGCAATGTAAATAAGGGTAATTTAATGTTCATTGTTGGTCCAGTTAATCAAGACTGAATGCAGAGACCCAGACATTCAAATTCAGAAGTGGTTCATAAGTATGTTAAATTGCATGTTGGTAAATACTTATGACTCCTCCAGACTAAACTCTAACTGGATCCAAAGTCAGGAGATGCTCTATTTAAACAGTTTTTATACCATTATAACTATGGTAATTTAGGGATTTTTTTTTTCTACTTCACAAGAAAATAAGGATTACATTTTTCCTTGGTCCATCCATCCATCTCTTTTTTTTTTGAACCTGTGACTATTTCAGTCAAACCTGATAGTAGGAGAGCAGTTTCAAAGATATAAGTTTGTGTAAACTGTGTGACAATTAACATCTGGATAGGGAAGAACGATCCAAATTAACATCCTCATTAAAAGAAGGAATTATGGTTCAAACCTTACCCACATGGTGGCCAGCAAGCCGAACAAACAGCACATAGGCACTGCTGGCCTGTCAGCCAAACTGCTGCTCCAGGATCCATGCATACAGGTGCTGGTACCAGCCACCCAAACAGGTCGTAGATACTGGACTGAGCAGGAAAAACACTGAGGAGTGGGAATATGATGGAACACAATCCTTTATAAACAGACTTCCTTAGACCACTACTCAGGGAACAACTTGCTTTTTGACCTAGAGATGCTTTTAGTACAGCTGCAGTTAGTATAGCCACAATATACCTTAAGTACCTTCCATGTGTGAATTGTTAATACAAATACAACTACCCTCAATAGAGCCATGGGTCTAAGGATACCTTATATGTATTTGCAGGCCAGTATAATTAGGTGGTACACCTGCTCATAAATAAGCTTCAGGTTACATTTAGAACTGTGAATCTGCTTCAGTCTTCTTAATCACTGTGCTAAAATCTTTTATGTTGCTTCTTTTGAACATTCTAAAGCAATCTAGGCACTGAATTCCCTTGGACACCCAGCCCTAAATATTTAAGAGCCAAAATATTAAGAAAAGCAGTACTAAAGAGCTGCAACAAAAGTATTAATAGAGCTTCATAGTTACATCAATAAAAAAACTCCCCAAACATCACTAAACCACTGTGATGCTTTCCATGTAGCAGCATCACAGAGCTGTTATTAATAGCCAGTTGTTAGGTGTAAGCAGGCATTTATATTGTTTTGAGGCTTTTTTTCAGCAGGAAGCCATCTTGCTTTAGTAGCTGTGACCCTGCATAGTCATCTGATTGCCCCACACATTGCTTAGGAGACTGAGGAGAAGAGGAGGAGTTCAGGGTGGAAGGACTTTCACACATCCATTACAGTAGAGAAAGGTGAAGGAGAAAGAGACAACATGAGGGTGTAACAAGTGAAAAAAATCATAGCCACCATCCCTCTTGTAAAGAGTCTCATGTACTCAGGCTGACAATGCTGCCAATTCTAAGATCTTATAAATACTGTAGAAATTCCACTTTCATAATCTTATTCCTGACACAGCTAATGGACTGCTGATCCCATGGGTTCTGGGTTGTTATAGATAAAATGCATTTTACCAAAGATGCATCTGACTGAAGATGCAGAAAGCAACTTGATTTCAAACCTCAGCTCTCCCCAGCAAGGGAAGGAATAACATAGGAGTTGTAACTTTCTGAATGAACCACCAACTGGCTCCCCGGCCAGGAGGAATGAGAGGCATGTGGGCTAGGCAGGTAAACAAACAAATCTCTGGAAGTTTGTTAAAATGCCCGAGCGTTTCATCTACACAAGAGTAAACATTATCAGCTCTATTTCTCACAGCATGAAAAGCGTCCTCCTATAATATCTTGTATTAGAGTTCGAGATCCAGCTTTGCCCCAGAATACAAACCAAGTATTATAAGGAATGGATTAACTGCATGTTAAGTGAATAGCATTCCCCCTGCTCTGCAATGTTTGTTCATTTTCAAATGCTTACTTGCTTCTGAATGAAATTTAAGATCAGAGCTAAGTGTAACTTGCCTTTGTGGTGCTCTCTTCAGTGAATTTGATGACCTAATGATACATCACAGATAGTAACGGGAATCCTGTGAGATCGTTTCCTTGCAGACAAGGTACACAAACCTTTTGTTTTAGCACTAAGCTGTAACAGAGCCTTTGGAGTTGTCTAATTATTATCCCTTTTTACAGGGGGTGTAGGTCCAGCAGTGCTGTAAGGGTCTTGAAATAAGCACTGTGAGCTGGCAGCCCCTGCCTGCTGTACATAAGGGCTGCCATTTGCCATTGGTAAACCCCCTTCATAATTAGGAATCAGGCTATTAAATTTTGACTAGGAGGTATAATATCTTGAGTGAATACCATACCATATCTGAATGTGATAGCAAAATACTTAGTCCGATGGCAATGCTAAATACAATTTAGTACATAATAAATTAGTACAATGTTCCCCTGTATCCTTACCATGTCAGATAACCACAACCGAATTGCATGTAATACTACTTCATAATCTGTTTGGTGATACATTGTGCCATCATGTTACCCTAAAACGCAGCTCCTGAAAAGCACATGGAAGACATTCCCTGTCCTAGCAAAGAACTGAGCTTGGTTCCAGAAAGTCTCTTCCCAGGTCAGTGTTCCTGGTGATTGTAAAGAAAATCTGCTTACTGGGCTCAAGCAATCTGCAATCATCTGTGTGGAGACAGCTTGAAACAACAGCTCTGAGAGAGAATTATGAATTTCCTTGTTCATGTCAGTGAAACACCAAGATCGAAACTGAATTATTTTCAGATGTCAAACCACCACTTAGCAGGGGGCTTTTACTTAGGAAAATTATCTCTCATTTTCTGCTTTTATGACTATGATTAATAAGGTTTTATATATATATATATAGTAGACCTAATTCTAATTCTTTGACTACAGCAGTTTTTCCAATTAGTTTTATCAGTTATATCCCAGTCCTAAGTTTGGTTAGTTTCCATGTGGGTGAATTTGGTTTATGCTATAAAAACAAAGGACCAGCAATCAATTGTTAGTGGAGAGTAGAGCATTAGCAGGCTTTCAAGGGGTCCTCTGGTTTTTGATAGCTCAACTTTTGGCTAAGACAAAAAAAAACTAAAATTAACAACAATGAAAAATCCCCAATTCCCTGTCTTCAACTGTTGTCACTGGAAGGCAATAGGAAAAAACAAAACAAAACATTAATACTTAAAACCATAAATACAACGAAGTAAACAAAAAATTAGCCAAATGACAGCCTGAAAGAGGACAAAGCTCCTATGAATTGAACTTTTTTTTTGTGTGAAGTGATAGCTTAATTGCAGAAAAATGACTTAAATACCTAAAATGATCAAGCTTAGTACTCCATTCTTCATGCCAGGAATGAGGGACAAATAGAGAGGATATAATAGTGTGATTGTCCTTGGACATCTGCAAAATTTACTGTGAATAGTATTCTATTTCCACAGTTTATAGAACTTGTACCAAGAGTAAAGTTTGGAAGAAAGTCATCCCTTCCTTCTTCTCGTTCCAACTTTCCTACAGATCAGTTCTTGACTGACTCAAAGATAATAGTATGTTCTGTCTGCCATAAGTAATGTTATTTGAGGAAACACTGATTTAAATGCATATCTCCAGTTCTGATAAAATTTTAAATGCCATTATTGTAAATGCATGATTAAAGCGATTTTGTCTGGGCACCAGAATGAGCCCACTGTAGTTAAGATTACACTGTTGATATTATTCTGTATCTTGACTTAGATTGGACAACTAAAAAAATTACATTCTAATTTCTTCACACAAGAAGATTCATCACCAAAAGTTCAAGCTACAGGTATGATTCTATAAATCCCAGAGTGTTTATTCAGTCTGGATGCTGTGTAGCCATGTAGCTAGAATATTGTACTCAAAAGAATGCATGTGCCTTTCTAAACAAGTCTTAAGTCAGATCAGAAAGTTCAGGCCAAACTGGGGTAAATGGGCATTTTCTGCAAGGTGTTCCTGCTGTCAGACACTGTTTTGAGCAAGAGACAGTGCTGCTATTCAATTTTCTCTTCAAACAAAGGAAGTGATTGTTGAGAGTTCATACATTGTCTCTCAAAATGGTTGAAACACTTTTGTCTTCATCAAGGCAGCTTAAGTACAGCCCTTAAAATTGAAATGGTATGTCTGAAAATGGTGGGTAAATAAATTGAAACTGAGCAACTAGCAGTTGGGACACAACTAATTAAATTTAATAGCTGCCCCCCAGCATGATTAAACACAATAGGACATCTTTGCCATTTTGTTGGCCAAGGTCACTTCAGCCAGCCAGTTCTGGTATAAATTAAAAAAGAAAACCCCAAATAACAAAACCAAAACACACAACCCTAAAGTATTCCCACCTCTGAAGCTCAGTTGTTTCACTGTAACCCTGTCCACACTGGCTGATCAAACTGGTTTAGGACCTGCTGGTTTTAACATTGGTTAGTTAACTAGAGTGTTTAGAGTTTTCTAAATTCACATTGATACAGCATGACTGGCTAGGAGGGATACCACTGTCTGTAAAGTTCCCCTGACAGCACTTTCACAATCTGTCTGCTTTTATACCTACAAGACTTTTAATGCTGTCTTAGTACTCCCTCTAGTAGGGTAAATGATGCACCTTAACCATAGTCCATCACCAATGAGCACTGGGTCATCTGTCTCCTGTTCCTCAGAGTGCACTACATGAAAGCTCTTTGGGTAAGGTTGTTTTGTGGAGCTGGGGTTGATTGAAGCAGGAGAGGGTGTCTTGCCTGGTTGCTCCAGATGTGCCATGGCCATACAGTGAGCAGGTAAGATGACAAGCAGCTGCCAGGCTACTTGCTCTGAAGAGTTGAAAGGTGATGCACTTGTGAAGTGGCACTGCTTTAGTGCTCCTGAGCCCACTGCCCAGGGAGCTGGGGTGAAGTGTTCATTCAAGAGGAAGGAAACAACTAGATAAAGCTAAAATAGTTGCATTTGGCTGAGCCCAAAAGTACATTTTAAGGACTTTTGTAATTAGAAGCTTGTCAGAGTGTTAGCTGCAAGTGGAACTGATGGAAGGTTTGAACATTAAAAGATCAACTCATTCCCCTTGCAAGCCTCCTCCTTTTCAGCTAGTTCTGGCTGTAACTTGGTTATCCCTGGTTACAAGTGTTTAACAGCTTGATTTTAATTTAGTTATGTTAGCTAAGGTGCAGTCTACTCTACAGGTTTTAACTAGATTAAGAGACAGATCAGCTATAATTGGAGGCCCTGATTAAATTAGATTGGGATTACAAATATAATTGGATACTACCCTATTTGAGACACTTCAAAGGAAATATATCTTCAGACCATGAAAGCTGAAAAATCAACAGACCTTTGGAAATCATTGATCCTGTTTCCTGTGTGGATGTAGCTAGTCCTGCGTTGCTCCAGCACCTTCTGCAGAAAGATAGTTTTTAAAAGGCAATTGCACTGGTGGAAACTATAAACCAGACTTTTGACATTTGCAAGTCAAAAATCAGCATAACCAGGCTGAAACTGTGCCTAAAAGGAGCTTTAAAACCTAGTAAGAAGGCCTAAGTATTGACTAACAAGCCACAGGTTTTATTGTAGGATACAAGCTAAGAGCCACAGTTTAAGCAAGGAATTCCTTTTGCTGACATGGCTTTTGCAGACATTTCCATTTGAAAAGAGCAGTCGGTTCAACAATGGTCTCTGCGCTGGTTCAGTGCTTGACACCTTGCAGCATGTAAAGGACAAAAGCTTGAAAACTTTTTTTCATATGATATCTTTTCCTGTTTGTGGCCTTTAGTCTTTGCACTACTGTCGGCCTCCAGCCACCAGAGCTCTGAATAAGTAGGTCACACCATAAACTGGCTTATCAGAATAATAGCAGGCTCATAACTCAGTAGGAAAAAACCTAGAGAATACATTTTGTGGAACAGAAACAAAAATGTAGCAGCCTCATAACTGAGCAGCCGTGTGACAAAATGAAATTCAAATTCAACCCCAAAAATATCTAGTCCTATTTCAATATAAGCCTTCATAGAGATAGCAACATTATTGAGAGGGTGCTTCATTCTGGTCCAGACATGATAGAACTTTAGATCTCTGAGCCCTCTACACCTTAGCCTCATTCATCTCCTCTAAAGCCCCCAGACATCCAAGTTTATATGGAAATAAATTGTTCTCTGAGGTGTGTTTTCAGGGGAAACACCCAACTTGGGTTGATTTTTGTTCCTTTTCAGATGTTCCCTTTTTTACCTCCTCCATTGGGCTTCATCAAAAACTTGGCACTCATGTAGAAAACGCTGGTCCAGCTGTACACTGCTTATCCCTGGAGTCTCAAAGGACCTTCCACACACAAAATATTGTTTAGAAGATAAAAATGGCCTCAGCAAATCTATAATCTCTTGACCTATTCCTTCTAACACTCTGTACTAATTCCCTCCACAAAAACTCAAGAGCAGCAAAGCACCTTCACAGGACACTCAAACAAGCTGGAATTACAGTCAGTAAATTGTATCCCACATGCTTGTGTTTCTCCACACTCTTTTTGCTGATTGTTAATTTATAGGATCTCTGTTTAAAGATACTGCAGGACAAACTGGATCCTGATTTATTTTTTTTGACATCCCAGTTAGGTATTTCCAGGGAAGAGGACAAATGCATTAGAGTAATTCCGTGAACCAAAGTGAGACCTATAACCATGAAGAAAAGGAGATATTGGACTCTTGGCTCCTTTGTGTAACAGATCATAGACATCTAGGAGAGGTTTTATTTATATGTCGTTTGTATGCACAAGATTTATGCTTGCAATTAAGTTTCAGTGTAAATTAGCCTAGCCTGTGCATCTGTTTAATTGCAGGTGCAAATCAAGTCAGTAAAACATCTTTTTCCGCCCCCCTTAGATTTGTAAGCAGCTCACATCTGAGCTTCAAAACTCTGTGTGTATATTTTGCAGATGACAGTTGTGCCTTGAGAAAAGCAACAGAGATCCTAGCTCTCTCAAAGCTTCAGCTAGTAAATGGTCTCTTACACATTTTAATTAAAGTGGTTATTTGACAGAAAGCCCTTCTTGTTAGGTTTAGGTACATAAATTCACTCAGTTTTGCACATCAAGAGAGTAAATCGTATCCAAATATTGATCTATGTTGAAACTATTGGTACAGCCAAACAGGTATCTTTCTTTTATTTGAGATTTTCCAATTTCTAAGCCTGGTGTTATGTGACAACTTTAGCATGAACAATCTTTATCTCTGTGCTAGTTAATTGAGAGGGGTCAGATTACTTTAAGGAGCCAGTCACTTCGGGGTGGGGGTTGCTGTAATTTAGGACATCAGGAATTTTGTCTCCAAAACCAATTATTTTCAAACTTTTCTTTTCATCTCTGGGATTAAGTTTTAAATTTTTGGGGAGAAGAGGAGAATAGATGGGAAGTACCAAAGAGATTGGCAATCACCTTGCATGCACTAAAGGGTGACCAAAGAGAGGAAAAAGAATTGCAATTTCCTTTATTTACTAAGCTTGCTCCATTCCCGGTTGTGTATGACTTGGCAACAATATATTGATTTTCCAGGAGTTTCTTTTTACAATTACAAAAGAAAACAAAATTACTGATTGGGCAGGAAAACTTCTTTGTTCTGTTTTGTAAAAGAAACAAGGGGTTTTTTTTTGTGTTTGGAAGAAATAGAAATGCATTAAAAGAAGAAAAAGAGAAGGAAGAAGATGATGCTATAGAAATCAATACAGAGAATTAGGTGAAATAGAACATCTTGTATGTTTTTTAGAAAATCATTTTTCATACACCAAATACATTTGCAGACTTGTTTCCTACAAACTTTTTTGAGTTGCAATTTGAGTCTGAAGCTACAGGACTCCCAATAGGTTGTAAGATGGTTGAGAAAGCTTTTTTTGTTATTTTTGGAAAAGCAAAAAAATTATGAAGAACTTGGGCCTTCAGAGACCACCTGAACTAGTCTTCAGAAAGACACATATATTTGCCATCCCTGCAGCTATGTCAAAGAAAGTATGATATCGCCTGAGGGTTGAAAGACCTGATCATGCATCATCAAGGTGTGGAGTTTTACCTCTGTATGACACAATGAAAATAGAAATGGTATCACCACCTACCTTACAATCAGGGAGGAGCCATCACCCTCATTCCATTCCCCCATTATTTGTTTTGGGCAGGCAGCATTCTCAGGGCTGTTTAAACACAGAAAATGACAAAGGCCAAACAGCTTACAATCGAGAGACCTGGTGTTTCCTCCTAGGGTGAAGGGAAGAGCCAAAATACCTGCTTGCAGCCATCCCTGTTTCCAGCCAGAGATGGGAGGAGGAAGGACCATGGCAGCAAGTCTCTGTCACAAAGCCAAAGCCTCCCCAAACTAAATAGTTTGATATTTGAGTATCAGCACTAAACAGCATCAAGGCTAAACCAGCCTGTGCTCCCACCTCTCTTTTGTTCTTTTTACGCTGCAGTGGCTGGAAAATAGCCCTGTTAAATTAAGAAAAAGGAAAAGAAAAAAGTTGCTCTCTCAGCTGAATCATTTCCTCAGACCACAGCCATGGAAAAAGCTTGTGGATTGATCCAGCAAAGAGGTGAAGGCATGTGGAACTGGACCACACCAGCCATCACCTGCAGTCCCCTGCCATCCACAGTACCTGCACCATCCGCATCTCTCCCTTTTATTAGTTCTTGCCAATATAGCCCTGGACAGGGCAGGATCAGGTCTCATGTCTGCAGGAGCATTTCTGCTTTTCAGAAGTTATGCAGGGTTTTTTTTGCTACCGATGTAACTTCACCTCTAGGAAAGGGGAAATTAGTCTGCAATTATGTAATTATCAACCACCCTGAAGCTCAATTGATGCATTCTGTAATGCCTCCACAAAAGGGGGAGGCCTGTTGGATGTATGATAGAAACATAAACAGTGAGAATTTCTCCCTCCAGCTTTGTTTCTCTATATTTTTAATTGCATTAATAGGGCGATATGTAAAGAGAACTGAATTCAGATCAGTTAGGGTTTACATCTGGAGCTGCTGGCTAATACTGATGAGCTGCACGTTGCCTCACTGTGCATTATTTCAGGACCTGCCTGTATGAATGGAGTTGCTTCAGCACAAGGAATTTTGCTGCAATAGCCTCAGGCAGCCATACACAAACAAGCAGCCTCTTAGAAGAGATACTCTGAATGAGTAACCCAGGATACAGTTTTCTGGGCTAGGCAGGATTTACCTCAAGTCATGGAGTTGTATAGTATGGGTATAACTTTAAAAATGCTCCCCCTCCTCACAGTGAAGCACTGGGGGTTTTCCTCAGGGTTAGGCAGCTTTTCAAAGATTTAGGTATCTATAGAAAGTGAATCAAGAGCAACAACTCCAAAATAAGTTTCCTGTAGATAAAAACTTAAGGAGAACTTGAAGTTTCATGAAACAAGGAAAGGCTTGATCAAGTCACAGCACAAACACCAGGTTTGCTGGTGCCAGCGGGTTGTTGGAGCCCCCCTTCTGATTTCTGCCATGGCTCTGCAATGGATTTGCACCAGTCCTGAAGATGCCAATGTACTAGCTCACTAGCACCCAGTCTAGCTAAAAAACACTACTGTAATACAAGAGGGGAAGCACAAAGTAACCCATAAATTCACCCGCTTAATCTCCATAAATCCTAAGGAGTGGGATGGCCAGCTCTTCCTTTCTGCCATTATTCTACAGTCAGAGAACAGCATCCCACATGCATCCTCCCAACCTTTGGCTTGTTCCTCAGATACTGGCAGGAGCTCTAGGAAGATAGGGTGGGTTTAAATTGGCTCCAACAGCAGCAGTATGATGGGCAACAGCTGAGGCTCTGACCCCATAATGCAGGTGGTCTGCCAGCTTCTCTTCTACCTCACCTCCTACTTTCAGCATTTATTCAAGAAAAACTGATTTTCTTTTTTTTTTATCAAAATTTATATGTAATCCTTACACCACGACAATTTGTTATCTGTGAAATATGAAGGAAATTCCATCCACACATACACAAATAAATAGGGAAAAGGTTTTGATTCATAGAATCATAGAATATGATTAGGGTTGGAAAGGACCTTAAGATCATCTAGTTCCAACCCCCCTGCCATGGGCAGGGACACCTCACACTAAACCATATTACCCAAGGCTTCATCCAACCTGGCCTTGAACACTGCCAGGGATGGAGTATTCACAACCTCCCTGGGCAACCCCTTCCAGTGCCTCACCACCCTCACAGTAATGAATTTCTTCCTTATATCCAGTCTAAACTTCCCCTGTTTAAGTTTTAACCTGTTACTCCTTGTCCTATCACTACAGTCCCTAATGAAGAGTCCCTCACTGGCATCCCTATAGCCCCCCTTTAGATACTGGAAGGCTGCTATGAGGTCTCCACACAGCCTTCTCTTCTCCAGGCTGAACAGCCCCAACTTTCTCAGCCTGTCTTCATATCGAGGTGCTCCAGCCCCTGATCATTCTCGTGGCCTCCTCTGGACTTGTTCCAACAGTTCCATGTCCTTTTTATGTTGAGGACACCAGCACTGCACACACTCCGAGTGAGGTCTCATGAGAGCAGAGTCAGGATCACCTCCTTTGACCTGCTGGTCACGCTCCTTTTGATGCAGCCCAGAATACGGTTGCTCTCTGGGCTGTAAGTGCACACTGAAGCCAGCTCATGTTCATTTTCTCATCAACCAACACCCCCAAATCCTGCTCCCCAGGGCTGCTCTTAATCTCTTCTCTGCCCAACCTGTAGCTGTGCCTGGGATTGCTCTGACCCAGGTGTAGGACCTTGCACTCGATAGTGCCTGAGGAGATATTTATGCAAACTTCCATAATTCTGGGAACTTACTATTACATGGCCAGCTGACGGCACTTCTGAAAATGAATGACTACTATTCAGAGCACTCAGTGCTCATATCAAGCAGTTTCTTGATACAAACTGTTCGGTTTTGGGTTACTAACTCCCATGATATTTGCTGTTTCATATAGAAATGAAGTTCCTAGAGAAACAAATGGTTGTAAGAGAAGCCTTTCTTCTGCAGATCTGTGAAGTAATCTTAAAAAATATGTGATAATAATGAAAAGCTTGAAAATGTGGGGTCTCTGTGGGGTTCATCCTAAGGTCACAAACCCCCAAAAAGTAAACAGAACATTTCCAGTATATATATATATATTTCCAGTGTGTGTGTGTGTATGTGTATATATTTATTTGCAGCATATATATATCTAGTATTTATATATCCCCTCTGTGTGTGTATATATATATGTATTTATATATATATATACTAAAATCTCAGATAAATTTAAGGTAATTTTGACCTTTTGGAGTAATTTTAGCTAATGTCTGGGGGTTTTTTTGTGTGTATTTCTTTTTCCCCTCCTAATACCTGCAAGGCACAATGCTGTGTTTATCTCATTCCCCTGTGAAATTTATTCATCCAAAGCCAGTGTATATTCAGTTTTCCAGATACTATCAATGATACGTGAATAAAACAGGCAGAGGAAATCAGATTGCAGCCTGCTGGGAATATGAGCTTCAGTCTCTTTCTGGTTTTAGTCTGATGATCACAGTGGGTAAATAGATTGTGGAGATACAACTTGGAAAAGGTATTAAAAACAAGGAAAAGAAATCTTGAGGGAGATAGATGGCAGGAAGCGAAGGAATGGGCAAATAAAAAGAAACATGCATTCGAGTGCTGGGGAAGGATGGAACATCACCATGATCGATTGGTTCCAAGTGACAGATTCTTCAGAGGTAGAAAGATGCCTCAGCAAGATTGAGTTTAACTAAGTGGGCAGAGCCCTGGTGGGCCTCTAGCCATAAAGCAAGTTTGCCAAATTGCTTTTGATATGTTATATTTATGAGTTTAAAATGCATGTAAAATATTTTTACTTTTTTTTTCTTCTTTCCAGGAAAGAATAAACATAAATAATACAGGAAAAGGCTGAGTTCAGGGTATGGCAAGTGGCACCCACCTGAATCCCGATGAATCTGGGATTAGGGCATGCGGTATTGGGTCCATGTGAAGTAAGACTCTGGGGACTAATCATAGCATCCAGGGAAGAAAACTTTTGTCCAGGTAGCTGGTTATTGCTGTGCTTGTAGAGCTCATCATCTTTATCTCCTAGAGGCAGAATCGTTCTTGCACAGTACCTTTCCTGCAGTGTGTGAACACCAAAACTTGATTTTATGACAACAAAAAATACTATGTAGAAGTAAACCAGGGCAAGGTGTCTATATCATTCATTAACCACTTCTGGTACTAAACATATTTTGATGCTCAGGGAAGATGATGTAAAAGACTGTGAAAGATAATCAGCCACCACATTAAGTCTCATCTTGACCTGAAAAACAGAGTATGGATTAGACCCTGAAGCATGAGGTTAAAAAACCCTTGCATAAATGTCATTAGCTATAACAGTTAAACAAAGATAGTTCTGTCATCTAGTCTGTGCACAAAACCTTTAAAATCCTTGTCTTGGTGGCCACAAGTCCCACAGTGCAATAAATCACTTCTCTGAAAAAGCATTTCCTATGAATTTGCTGTCTAATATAATAAAATATCTCTTTGATGTCATGTCCCCTTTTTATGTGTCTCTCTTCAAATTTTAAATGATTTTACTTCCTGATGGAGTCAGGGTATTGTTTAATCTTTAAAAGCTTCTTGCCTGATTTTCAAAAGTGCTGAGCACCCACAAATGAAGTCAGTGGGCTCTGTAAATGCTCAAGATCTTTTTCAGATCAAGGCATGGTTTTTGCTGCTTAGCCAGTTCACTGATGCCATTGATTCAAGCCCATTTGATGTAACAGATTTCCTGATTAGCAGAGAGTGGAGGATCGCACCTTGAGAATACATGCTTCATAAGGGGATATGCTATCTGCTCTGAAGAAGCATTTAAAGAATTAAACACCAAAAGGAGTCCAAAGCCCAGTTGCTCATTCTCCAGCTAACAACTTACCTTCTGCAGCTCTAAGTGGTATTTAATCTTTAGAAGAATAATTACTGCTTGCCAAACATGTTAGCAAAACCAGCACAAGGTTGGCTGAGAATCCATATGTTACAATTATTGGGTCTTGCTGTGGTAATGTGGGTGGGCTGAAGGCTGAATTTTTAAATGAAAAACGCACAGGGAGAGAGCAAGAGTGCAGTTGAACCAGTGCTGAGGCTGTTCTGTATCTGAACTTACTCAATGGAAGTAAAATATTTTGCTTATAAAGAATTTTCATAAACATGTCTTAGGATGTGTATTAGAGGTACGTCTTAGGATGTGCATTAGGAGTAAGCTAAACAAGTTGGTATAAACACAGGAATGGCTCTGTAATAAGAGAATAAATGGCCTGCCTCTGCTTCCTACAGCAGCCCTGCGGAGGCTGCGTGCCCTGCGGAGCCCTCGGCTCCAGCGAGGAACCGCAGATCAATGCCGTGACCAGGAGCTCTGTGTTTAAATCTGGGAGATGCCTAAATATAGAAGTGCACGGCTAATTCCAGGATCCCATTTTTAAAAGGTCTTTGAATTGCAACCACATCTAACTTATCTTCAGCTGAAATTAAAAAGGGCAGATCTACCTCAAGGGATGTCTTGGTGCCAAGAATATCTAAATGTTTCTCAGGCAGTGGAATGAACAAATCAAAGGGGACAAGCAGATTTTATTGAGTTTACTGTTAAACATTTATCCAAAGCGTCCTGCCAGGTTCTGAAAGGTGTTTAAGCGTTGAAAGGCACAGACAGGCATGTAAGAGGGCTTTCAAAAGAGTCTGAGCCTTATTCCCATTGAAATTCAGAAATACCTCAAAATTAGTTTCCCTCTATTTTTATCATCCAGCCTTGACTCCCATTAAACCCTAACTTAGGCAAACCTCAGCTAGAAAAATTAGATGTTCAGCATTTAAAATCTGGTAGATGCCTAAATATAGATGCAAAATGCCTAATTTGAGACTTCCACTAAACTTCTGTTTAAAACTGCTACCACATCTAATCTATATAAAGGCACAAATCCACATTGAATAATAATAATAACAGAATTCAAATGCTTTCATCCAGATAAAGTGCAGCAATTGAATTAAAATCTGCAAGGATTTTTGGAGCCAGGGTGGACAGTGTAAGTTTTAATCTAGTTTATGATAGAAAGTACTAATTATATATCCATGGTATTCATCAGACTAAAATATTTCCTGTGTGATGTAAAAGAAGTATGGTAAAGATTAATTTAATTATGGATTTTATAGATAAAACTATGTTTCTAATATTTTGTAACTAACAAGAACTTTAAAGGGCAGTGGTAAATATATAGTATTTGGGAACCTTCAGAGACTAAAATAACTAACATATGGACCAAAATAATGTGTGAGGCCTGGATTAGTTTTGCTAACAGCAGTTTTGGAAGTATGATACTTTACTCAGTACTTAATCAGGCCATCAAAAGAGCCAGTTCAATATAAATTCTGGAATACTGGCCAGAAAAGGACTTTTTACTAGTTAAAGTGGGAAGTCATTTAAGCTAAATTGACAAAAAGCCAAAACTTTTTGTGCTGTTGAGGTTTGACAGTACCAAAGCAGTCCCATTCCTGGCATTGCTGTATTAGCAAACCCATGAGGAATAAACAACTGTGCTTTTCTCAGTTGTCAGCACTATCCAGTGAAAGGCTGAAAAATAAATTAGAATGTCCACCTATTTTATCTAATTCTCATCTTCCTGCTTGCAACCCTGTCACGATATTTTGGAACAAGGTGCCTTGACGGTGTCTGTTGGGTGTAGCATCCTCTCCCCATGGCAGGATCCATTCTATGCCCCTGGAGCTGGTGCTGCACAGAAAGGTGAACTTCAGTGAGGTTATATGAAAGAGAAACATCACTATTGCTCTTTCTCTGCCTCATCTTCAGATGGGAATGAATGTCATTGCTTCATCACAAGCAATTCCTGGGCAACACATGATAAACACATTAGAGGAGGGGCCGTGCTAACAAAACAACAAAAAGTTTGCTTTCTTGATGGAGTAATTAATTTTGGTGATTATTATTGGAAACGGTGCTGTGCTCAGTTCTCTGCCTGTGGATAGGTGTTAAATTATTCCTGTGAGAAAGGCAGCTAAGGGCAACAACAGCAGCAGCAGCTGTGGAAGCCATTCATGCTGTAATAGCACTGCTGCAGCGTCCCTGGTGAAAGCCCCGCCATGTAATGAGCAGAGGCAATTTCCACGTGAGAGTAAACAAAGAGTATCTATGTGAAGATAGTCCATGTGAAGTCACTCTTGTCCAACCTTTTTCTTTTTCTTCTTTTTTTACCCATTCCCCTCTTTATTTTGTGGCCTCATCCTGATTAAGGTCCCCTTTTTGTGTTTCTGCTTGGTCTCGTAGGCTGCATCACTAACAACTTGGTGCTATTTAGTTTTATTTGCTCTTAAAATGAACAAGGCATTCTTAGGATGTGTTATGTGATACTACTGTTTTGTTACTTCCCCTGGATAATAAACAGTCTGGAAATTAATGATTTATAAAGGGTTAGTGTTTGTGTGACAGAAACTAGGACAAGTTGCTTGACTCGGATCCCACTTGTGCCTGTAACTCCAAATAGTTTAGATGATTCACCTCTTATTTGAATTTATTCAGAATCCTACCCAACATACTTTTAGCATGTGTAAGTCAAAGGGACGTTAAGCACTAATGTAACGGCCATTGAAGAAGGAACAACCTAGTAGAAGTCATAGGTATATTTTCTTTGCAATGAAATACACACACAGCTGAATTATATTAGAGGGACAATTCTGCACGGTAAACTCCAACTGAGCCTTGTTTGGTGTGCAAATAAGCTTCAGCCCTCCAGGATTTGGGAAGACAGAGTATCAGCCCCTTGCACAATGCTGCTGGGAAGCGATTCTCCCATGGGATCAGTCATCAGCTGCACATCGCAGGCTATGACTAACCTGATCTGTGGATTCATGTTACGGCGAGTTTTGAGGCAATTGTGGTTTCCAACAATCCAGGATCCCCTCCACATTGCTTCTTTCCATGCACCACAGTCCTTCCTGTGCTGACCCATCTAGTTGTGAAATCAGTCTGACATCCAGTGCAGGGAACTGATCCAGCTTGAAAACACACACACACAAAAAAACAAGGGATGGAGAGCCAGCTCAGGATGAGAACTGGGAACAGTGCTATGGGGCAAGAACACTCAAAGCCTTTTTTGTCTCCAAGCTCTTCCATCACAGATGTCACAGTTCAGTCCACAGGTTTTGGGCATTTTAGTAGTTACCACATTATGTCATAAACAGTGAGGAAAATTTTACCTGACACATAAGGCCTGATCCTCTCTTAATTGTATATTGACTTAAGACAGCATTTATACGTAGAACATTTACACTTAGAACATGAACCTTTTAATAATAACTTCTTAATCTGGATACATCCTCAACTGCAATTGCCTTGGACTTGATTTAGCTTTCACTGAACTGCTTAAGCTGGTCCCCATTCATATATCCAATTTAGTGGAGAGATACTCAAACACACTGTTAATAAACAAAACTGAATTCAGCACAACATTTTGAAATCACTCTTAAAAAACAAGCACTGCTATGACTGTTGCTCCAGCTGAATGTTGGAAGACCTCTGTAGGCTAAGAAAGGAGCCCTTTTTTAAGCTGTGCACCTGCACAAATGTCATCAAACATCCACACAGAAATACTAGAAAACAGTTCTCATGTGAACTCGCCAACACTTTCATGATACAAGCATAACTCCTGGGCAGAGCACGTGGGATCTATAACACCCTCAAACAATGGGCTTTTGTTAATGAGCTCAGGAAAGGCTCCAATATAATTTACCATACAATGGTGCAGTGTGAGGGACGTGCAAATCCGTAAATACACCCCCAGTGGTTTGTGGTTTTAAAACAGCACGGTAAGATCACATAACCTGAACTGCAGATGTAGGAACAGAACAGACTATCAGCCACCCCCAGCTCAATCACTGAGACTTGAGATAAAGTCATTAAAATGCTTCCAGAATCACAGATGAGTGGCTATGGGAAAGGGATAAAATGATGGTATTATATGTGGGGTTTTGCTCACATGCACCTGTATGTGCTAGTTAAGGCTCAATGTCTTCTATGGAATTTCTGAGAACTGAATATGGACATGAGCCCCTTGCTTCATTGCTGGTTTCTGCAGAGGACCTGCCTTGGAAAGGGACACCACACCAAGATTAGAGGTTTTAGTAGCAAAGTGTATCTACAGCACATGAAAGGAAAGATTGAAAGGTGCTATGAAGACTGTATTGTTACTATATTTCTCTAAAAGATTAACATCAGTTCCTCAAGAAAAAGACATATCTACAGGCTGCTAATTTATTACCAGTAAAGCTTGGTTTAATAAACTTGTGGTAAATATTTTCTGCTTTTAAGACCCTGTAAGGCTTCAAAGGCTCCCATTTGCTTTGGGGTCCAAAGGGATGCTGGTGCCAATGAGGCATGTTTCATTAATTATGTTGCACAAAGAAGCCAAATATTGCACAAATGTGTGTAGCAACATTGTGAGGAATGCAGCAAGGACTCTTGCTAACTTCACAGAGAGCAGAGTCACCCAGCTGGGTGCTCCTTTGAAGGACAGTTAAGGTCTGAAGCACACACTTGGGTCCTGTCTACACCCTAAAATTTTATCATTGCTATTCAGGCCAGCACGAAATGACCAGTAGTTTTCCCTCTGGAATTCACAAATATCAGGCTGTCTTTGCCAGCGCACAACCCTGTTAAAATAGGAATAGAAGGAAACAAGCAGGCTGCAGAGATATCACAGTTCCCTCACACTTCATTGGGTTGGGAGTTATGCAGATATTGTGACATACCAGAGGATAACAAAGTCTGAGACTGCGTTCCATAAGTTTGCACCACCTGGATGAGGTTGGAAGTGTGGCATCTTGCTGCAAAGAGCCTGGAAGTGAGATGCTTCTGGGTCAGGTTCAGAGCCAGGGTCCTTTGGTGCTGGCAAAGGAAAATACCTGTGCTGTGAACAGATATGCTGCAGTAAACTCAAATATACTGGGGAAAATGAATAGCCAGAGATACTTCACAGCCATTAGTAAAAGGTCACTGAAGCCACGTGATGATTGTACCTATCAGAAGGACTGCTGGAAGAGCTACAGGCGAAGATGATTTTCCTAGAGGGACACACTGGGATAGAAACCCTCATTTGACTCTTACCTTACCTTTTTGCTTGTATAACTCACACAGACCAGCAAAAAGCCGCATCTTGTCTGGGCAGGTGAAAGCCCCCAGTTAAACAAGCAGTTGATAAACTGAAAGCATGGAGATAAACTCTTGACCAGTCTGTCTCTAAACCAGATCTTCTTACAATGTGTTTTATTGGTAGCTGGGAAGGAAAATTAACAAAAGCTCTGTGACAACTGGAAAATGGAAAGATGCTGTTTGACTAGCTGGGCACAAGAGCAATTACAGAAGCACACTGAAGTACTTACAGCTGAGCGAAACCTTAAGAGCATACGCTGACAGTGTGCCATATGTCAGGGCACGTGCTGCTTTATATTACTTGGTGCAGTGTTGTGAAGGAACTGTACTCGGCTAGTATATGAATTTTAAATGAATTGTTAACACATTTTATGAATCTGGTAAATGGGTGCTGATGTGGGAGAGTGCACAGGTCTGTTCTGCAAGATGAAGTAAATAAATCATGACTTTCACAAGATAAAACTTTATTGAGTAGCAATAAATGACAGAAATACTTCTAACAGCATTTAAAGCCATGTAAAAGAAAGCATACTGATTGCCCGTGAGTACATGTGCCTGTAACAGCTTGTGTTGCACTGATGGGAGAGAAGGTGCTTTGCCAGAGGAGCACTGGCTGTCACACACTAGCTGTCATGCTGTAACTCCCTGGGTCTTTGGTCTATAATGCCTTTCAGCACCTACAGTTGTTGCTCACCATATCTACAACATTTTGATGTCTTTCCCTAGACATCAACCTTCTCTCAGTCTGCCTTTCCCCACCATAAATTCCTCTGCTCTTTTGTCTCATGGACAGTTTTGGAGCAGAGGACACATCATTTGTGCTGCCCTCCTGCCTGGGTTCACTCTCCAAGCAGGTGGGGGAAGTCATTCTCTACAATAACACACTCAAGGCCATTGGGGATAAGTAAATCAAAATCAGGCTGAAAAGTGGGCAAAACAAATTTCCATAGTTTTCTCTTGAAGTTCTTCATAAGAAAACCTTAACTTGTCCATGTATTTTGGCTGCTTGTAGTGGGGTGGGTAAGAGCTGCCTGGTAGGTCCTCTGCAGTAGAGGATGGTACTCCAGAGCATCTTGGGCAACACATGCAGGAGTCATACCACAAATTTTGCTTAATGTGCCGGTGGCTGACCTCATTGTGTTACACACAAAGCATTGGAGATCCCTAAGAGAAAACTTCCTGAACTGGTATAAAAAAACACTCCTCTTGTAGCTTTAGTGATTTGGACCAGTGTCCTAACACAGAAAACTAAGGCACCCTTTCTCAAAATATTTATTCAGCTTTAAGAAATACCTGCATAGAAGCTGGGCTCTGAAAAAGAGCTTTTACTGCTATTTCCAGCAGCTAATTTGGTGCCAAATCCTCCCAGGCAGCAGCAGACACTCTGTTTTGTTAGAAAGTAACCAAATAATTTATCTGGACTTTCAAAACTGGAGAACTATAGCTCTGCAATATTGACATCAGTGTTATAGATTTACTTTACAATTTTACTCATTAAAATCTCTAGGTCTAAATGGTCAGTTCCTGAATTGCCTGCAAGATTACAGAGTTCTGTTTACATCTCAGGTATTCTTTTCAGTATCCTTCTGTTCACAAGGCATTGATTTATGCTGCTAAAAGCCTTTTTGCCTGTCTTGCCCTGCCCTATCATGGTGGCTTTTAGTACTTGCTTTTGTCTAAGACTACCATTACTTTAAAAAATAAATAAACAAGCTGTTTAAAAAGGCACTTTCTTGTTCTCTGCTTGTATTTGTTTCTCTGTCATTTAGAGAAGAAAGAAGTCTGTGGAGGTGGTATTCTTGGGAACATTGTGTCAGCCCGAATGCCTTTCCCTTCTTCACCAGGTTGTGTGCCTGAGTTTGTCTGTTCTCCAAGAACCTGTGGGTCCCTTTTGAAAGTGCATCACCCTTCAGCAGGATCATCACCTGAGTGTGCTCAGAGACTCTTGCTTTCCAGAAACACAAAGCCTGTAGTATCAGTCACAAGACACTCTCCAGGCTGGTACCCAGAGACCCACCTTTACTCGCATTGGCTTCTTCCTTCAGTGCTCTTCCTCTGAAAGATACTCCTGCCTCTACATTTCTCAGGGACCATCTCTCCCCTGCAGATTTGGCTCTTCACACACTGAGGACATGCAGTAAGGTTAGTTCTGCCTTAGCTAGAATTCTGCTAGAGGTCCAAATGCAGCTTGAAATGGAGCCACTCTATTCTTCCTGCAGAGCTGCAAGAGGAATTACAAGGCAAACAGGCAATGTAATACTGGGAGATTTTTAGAGAGCCGGGACTGATTTCCACACACCAGGAAGGTAAGCAGCAGGAGTATTTTCTGTCATTTCCCTGGAGTGCAGTTTGAACCAGGAAATAATGAAGATTCCCTTCAGCTACTTTGGGAATGGGACAGTCTTGATACAGACCTGGTGCTTAAACAGCTTAAACAATTTCCATTTGACCAAAAGGAGTATCAGTTCTTATTGGTGAAGCCTAGTGTGGATATATGCAAAGATACTCCACTTCAGACATATTTTACCAGTCAGGCCTGCCATTTTAAATAGCTTAACTTGAAATACATCTATGGAGATGGTATTCAAGTTATTACAATGAGACAGCACAGATCTTCTTAATCAGGGGATTACTCTGCAGAAGAATTTCTTCCCCTTCCCCCAATACTTATACCAAAGATCCAAACAGCTTGTACTTCAAAATCTTATGTAAACAGGTATTTATAAAGTGAGAAATAGCATCTGCTTTACCCCTGCACTGTCAGATCTATCAAGAAACAATTCACATTTGTAGGTGTAATGGTGACTCACTGAAGTCAATGACAACATTTCCCCTGTAACCTATGGGACCAGGGTTACAGCCTGTAATTTGCAAAATTAGGATCCTCCAGACTTAGGTCTCCGATTTGATTTTGTACTAGAACTACGATCTGGTCTATTATTTCTCTGCTCTTCATGGATATTGGGATGATAATGATTTATTAAAACAAGGACATGAAAAAAAGAACAACCCAATCCCCAACAAAATTGTCTCATACAAAGACTCAGACAACATCCCTTTATGCTCTCAGGGAAAGTTGGCACTTTGCACAGACTGAGATTTCATGCAACTATTCCCTTATCCCAGCTCAGTGCTAAATTAAAACAAGAGGAATTTCCATCATCCCAAGAGTTTCTTAATTCCCAGAAAAATGCCCCTTCAACCTCAGAGATACACGCAGAAATGGACAAATGAATCTTTTCTTCTCAGTGACTAACATTTTGTAGAGTAATAAAGTGTTTTTAAAGAAGTCACTTGCCTGTGTGACCTCTTTTGGCTGGATGTGAAGCAGAATGAAACCTCTTGCAATGGGACAGCCTGATTTCCCCTCTAGTGCACTCACTCCAAGCTGCAGCCCCATAAATCTGTTCTTCAATGTATCCAGAATACCATCAGCTGATCAAGGCTCAGCTGAACTGTTTGCTCAGTGATGATATAACAGACCCAAGATAAGGAACTTTATATATACATGACAGTAATCCCCTCTCCATCCAGACATTTTTAAAACATCTTGATATAGAATTGAAACAGAGAGATGTGAAAAGAGGTGAAATTATTCAAGATATACAATGGAGGAATTTTATTACCAAGCTGACTGCATTATAAATCAAGTGCTCTGTAAATGCAATAAAACAATTGTTTAGTCTGCATGATTCATACCACAAACCTCAGTATTCTGTGTTTTGATCTTATTGCAGCAATAAACTGTCTAGACAGCAATTAACAAACTGTTTTTTCTTCAGATGTTTGGAGTGCCTTTGCTGCCTGATCAGCACTCAGAAATACTGGGCTTTTCCCCTATTCCTATTAATTACCAGGTTGATCAAGAAGCATGGTTAGACATTCTCTGTAATTGTACAACATTTCTCTTTAAGTGAATTGCTATAGGAAAAGTACTGATAATATTGTTTTTCATTAGTACTAAGTAGCGAAGATAAAGATTTATTTTACCATGGTGCTCTAGAATGAGCTTTAAAGTATAATTTATACTGAGCAATAACATGCCATTTTAGGCCCTGATTCAACCAACTGCATACACATGTGCCCAACTTTAAGCATGTAAGTAATCCCAAGAGAACATGTGCATTTGAATTTTGGTGCATGGCTCTGTATTTTGCTGAGTTATAGCCAAATAATTGATCCCTCATATATAGTTATCCCTTATCTTTTTACAAAAGAAGCGGAGCAGATGTATTGTCTTTTGGTCTCAAGCTTAATGCCTTAGCATTGGGAAGTGAGATGGAAGGAATCCTAAAGCATGGGACAGCTTTTTTTTGGGGGAAAGAAGATGCTGGACAAAAGCATTCAGAGGGAGGTTAAGACAATTTCTTCAGATACTCATTTTCACATAGGTGAAACAATGAAGCCTTTAAAGCCCTATAATATCACTACAGAGCTTTACAGGAAACTGAACAGAACATATTTCCCATGGTAGTAGGTGAACCCTTCCTTTGCAGGAATTACTTAAGGTGCAGGAGGCACTCGCTCCGCAGCTAGAGTGAGGGTGTTGTGGGCTGCAGGACATCTGTTCAGTGCAAACACCGAGGCTGTAAATGTAGGGTGCCTGCCTGTGCATTTGTGCTCATAAAGCAACTTGTCACACATCACTTCCCCCTGCAGCTTCTTGCTTTGGGAGGGTGATGCAGCTCTGTGAGACCTACAGGAGGTGAAAACAAGCAGTTTTCAATTCTTGTCTAGCATAAAGGAGCAAAGCAGCTTTCTATCGGCTTTCAGGATGTCTCTCTGGCTGTTCCTGCTGGTGGAGAAGCCGCTCCACTCCCAGCCCTTGCTGGACAGCTCCCGGGGCTGCGGGGCCAGGGGGCTGTGGGATCATCCGCACTCGGCTCATCCGCATATGTACATGAGGAGTAAGTTCTGCTGGAGCAAGGTCGAGTCTTCCTGCAGTGGCAGTCCAGAGGAACATCCACATGCGGCTGTAGAAACACATGGAAAATTCAGCTAGGGCTCTCGGCTTGCTTTCGTTTGCAGAAAGGGGATTTGGCTGTCATGAGTAAATATGCAATGTCTCAAAAGCAAAATTAAAAATTCAATTTCAAGCTCCTTTTCAGAAGTTATTTCAATAATAATCTTTAAAGAAAAAAAAGCTGGGGTTTTTTTGTTTTTGTTTTCTCTCAGTCCCTTTTGTGGCAGTGGAAGGGGAAAAAAACCATGAAAAACTTACAGAAAAGAGAAGGAAAAGCTAAAAATCAAACCCAGTTTGATTATCCTTGAAAGCAGAAAAATAACAAATTAGTTCCAGTGGAACTTTTCAACTAAATTCACAGTGTTTCACAGTTTTCAATCACGGTATTCCTAACAGTTCTGGGGGACTGTATCTGCAGAAGTAAAATATTTTATCTCTGCACAAGAGAGAACACTATGGGTCTGATCCTGATAAACAGAGTATAAAATGTGCTCGCCATCCTGACCAGCAGGAGCGAAGCAAGTAGTATTTTTAAGAGCCATGAAAAGACATGACAAATGAAACTTGGAAAGTTACTTTTTCAGCATAATGCAGTTTGTATAAAGTTCTGTAAGGCGGTGATTTTGTTAGCGTTATCCATACTCCACAGCATCCTAAAATAACTCATTGATCTAAGCCAATGGTGGTGATAGGTATGGTGCACAGTTGTAGTGCACTTGCAGAAAGACTATACAAGTTTGATATTCAGACGCTAAGGACTCCAAATGCCTCAGTTATTAATTCATCTGTTGATGGTAGCCCTAGTGTTACAAAGGTTCCTTAGAGTACCTGTATCACAGTACCCTTTGCTTTCCTGGGAATACTTGCCAAAAAGTAAGTTCAGTCCTGTTGGAACCAGAAGCAATTTTCAGGGCTCATATTTACTTAATATCTCTCTACAACTTAAGAGCATAAAAAGTAAAAGGCTTAGCTGCCCTTGAAACAAAGACAAGTGCCCTCATTTCATTCCTGAAAAAACCCAAACCCTAGAAACAGAGAACCCAAAAGCTTCACCATGTTCTGTTTCATAAAGGTCACAGTAACAGGGGGAGAAAAGGAAGATTCTGCAAACAGATATGAGGATACACATCTTATAGGTTATTGATTGAATAATTGATAAGTCCAGCACACAGTAATTACAGTGTTTGGATGTCAGGATTTGGCAGTTATATCTGGAGGGGCTGCAGCAGATGTGAGGGGATACTATTTAAGAGTGACCCTGGGAAGTGTGGGAACCACTGTGGGAGTCAATAAGTGCCCATAATCCACTGACAAATACTTGCTATGTTTGTTTGGTTTTTAAATTTCAAAGAGTTTTGCTTAAGGAGTTGTACAGCATTTATAAAATCCTCCTCTTGGGTCAGCTTCTTTTTCTTTTAAATAAACTAATTCCTTTGGAAAACTTAAAAAGGAAGCTAGCTTTCATTCTAATTTGCCTTTCCTCTATTATGTATGAACACTGGGCAGATTTAGCAGGATTGCCTATGAAGTCTGACCTGCAGCTTTGATATAGTTCCCTGGAGAAATATCTTTTTGAGGAAAGTGAAAAAAAAGAGGAAAAAGAAGTAGAACTATGCAGACTTTTTCAAACAATTATTAGGAAACATGCATGGCCAGTCAAATCAAATTCTGAGCGTGCTAACCTTGACAGTGTCCCTTTAAATTAACTTTGCAGCCTGGAAACATACAAACAAAATAATTTAAAGAATTTATCCCAAGAAGGAGCAGTGGAAAAGCTGAGATTCACTGCACTGCTTGTCTGGTGCAAGGCCTGGAGGGCTCAGTGTACCCATGGAGTGGCAGGGTGTCCTGCCTGGGTGCTCTCTTTGCATTCACCTGGGTCCCCTGTCCAAGGGGCAGGAGAGCAAGAAGAGGTTCGGCTGGGAAGCTGGGGTGAAAGCTGATTTACTTTAAGACATTTGCCGGTAGGAGCAGGATATGAAGCACAAACAGGGGGACCCTTTGGCATGCTGGCTGGGCAGCCTGGTGGGGTGCTGCAGCTCAGTGCTTCCTCTTGCAGCTGTAAGGCATCCATCCATCCACCAGAAAATTGCACTGGAAAGGATGAATGGTGTGTACAGGAGGGACTGTATACACAGGAGAGAGATGGAGAACACCTCCATGCCCCCACAGCAAACACCATCCTATGTCCTGGAAAAGCCAGGGTAGACTGAGAAGTGCACCCAGATCCTATCTCCCCTCCCCTCCCCCCCCCCCCCCCCTTTTTAGCATATGATTTCACTTGTGGATTTAATCCGCATCAACAAGCTCCTAAAGCATAAATTACACTTTGTTCTCTCGCTGTCCTCAGGACTGTAGCTCATCTAACCCCCCCACCTAACCAGGCACCCTGTAAAGCTCATGATGACATGTTAGCACTTTCAGAATATTTTTAAAAGGCAATAGACCTTACATTTTTCATGCAGGAAAAAAAAATCCATTTTTTTTTCCCTTAAATTGAAATCTTGGGCACAAACCCACATTTTCCCTGTTCACTTGTAGATTTTCCTTTGGTTTAAAGAAAAATATACTGGGAGCAAGGGCTGCACTGAGGAGTCTTAGGAAGGTGGGTGGAAGAAGAGGAAAAAAAAATCTGATGTGTCTTTTGTGCTGCTGCACAGAAACTGCTGCTGTAATACTGCAGCCAGGCATGCTCATTGTACAGCCAAACAGCAAAATAGTAGCATTGTTAAGCTACATTGCTGAATTTAATTAGCCTTTTTCCCCCCTCTTCTTTTCCACAGAGGTAACCCATGTTTTCACAGGAGATGGAAAAGCAGGCTTGGTTAACTGTTTTCCAAGGTTTTTGTGCAGAAGTGCAGAACAGCTTCTACAAAAGGGTAGAACTGCTTCTGTAACTCTGCCAAACTAGAAGCAGCTGCTACAAGTTTATTCTTTTTTCATATTACTTTTTTTGTTAACTAACTTTGGATCTTTTGAATAACAAATAGCACTCTTGCAACCCAGGAAATCTTAAGGAAAAAGATAATTAGGACCACAGATGTTGTTCAAAAGAGAAATACAACATCCCACAGGACTCACCTGCTTCATAGCTTTATTCCAAATTCTAAATACAGATAAATGTCTTCATAATGCTCCTGCCCTTTTCCAAGCCATAAGTCACTGTAAAACACAAATCTTTCAAGAAATCTTCTCTAGCTCAGGGTTTTATAACCGTATCAAGAAAAAGTAGTTTCACCTGGTTTTGCCCCCAGATCAGGTGATGTTCATCTATTTCAGATAACTATAACTTCGAGAATTAGCTTTCCTTTAAACATTGGGAATTTGAGTGAATAAACCCCTACATTCATCAGAACCTGGTGGAATAGTCTACTGAATGCCATTTATCTCTCAAAATCAAGTTTCATACAGGTCTCAGTGTAACATTAAAGCCAAACCACGTTTAAAATGTCAATATTCCAAATACATTCTGTTGCATTTTTCTTCCAGTTAATGCTGCCAAACGGTGAATCTAATTAACTGGACACAGGAGGGCCTTTATGAATGGAATGTAACATAACCATACAAAGTAATCTTGTTACATTGTAACAAGAGGTTAAATACCACTTCCTGCTATGTAGTAGCTGTTAAGTATAGTATTGATGAAAAATATGCTAATAACACCTTCTGAAAAGAATAGCTTAGTTCTTGTTAGCTAATCTCTGCAAGCTGTTTGGTAAGCTGCTTTTGTGGTATGGTTATATCACATGCACATCAAGCAAAACTATTCTGTTATGTCTATCACCCTGTTTTAAAACCGAAGGGTTGTTTTTTTTTTTTTTTTCCACGGGGAAGATTTACATACATATACATATAAATATATACACAGACAAATAACCACTGTTTTGATCTGTTCCTCAGCACTCTTCCCACCCCTTCCTCTGAAGGCTCTTGCTATGAAAGGGGCTGCCAGCCGTGAGGCTGCTGACTGTATCAGTGCTAACAGAACAGAATGAAGGCAGAGTCGGGAACAAGGGCCTGGGACTGGAACTTTAAAATCCCCAAAGTTTCAAATAGGGTTCTTAAATGCAGATTTATACTGAGAAATGAGAATTGGGGTTATTCTTTCACTTGTAAATCAACAGAAATCTGCTCATAAATCTTTGCTATTTGCATCTGGGGGATAATTATTAGTCAACACTCACAGTTAAACCTGAAATTTTAACTCAAGAACAACATCAGAAATGTTAACTGTTTTAAATCGCAGCAGCTGGAATGGATTTTCACAGTCACTGAACTGATTTGCAGTTGTATTAGTCGATCAGCATCTTTCATTAAGTGTCTATAATGCAGGCAGGGACATCATGCTAAGCCCCTGTGTTTCTTCTGTGCATGGGCCCATCTTTATCTGGGGAGTAACGTTCTGTTTTCTTTTCTCCCTCTTCATTTCCATAAACAATATGCACAATTCTCTGAGCCTTTCAGACTGCAAATAAAGGCAGAGGGCTAAGTAAATTTGCTTCACACCAATTATTTTTGTGAGGTCACTGAGTTAAGCATTAAAGAATACTGCTGTGGATGAGCACCGGGGAACAGTATGATTTGTGCTATGAACTGGACAAAAGCACTCACTGCATAGCAGAGTACAACATTTATTGGGAAGCTTTGTTCCGTGAGTTAACAGAAGAATAATCCTTTCTTTTAACAAGTATGAATTACACATTTTACTGCATAACCCAGCTGCACTGTAAGTCACTTTTGTAAGTCACAGCATAGAAAAAAAAGTGAAAGATGTGTGATTTCAGAGAGAAAAAGAAATATATAATTGATTGCTCAGTTCTGTATTAAGCTGTTTTGCTCCTATGCACAGTGTGAGGATGAGCAGTCGTCAAATTATTGTGTTGTGTTTTTATGCAAATAAAATTACAGAAGGAAAGAACATTTTCAAATAATCAGAAGCCAAGTGAGGAGCCAAGAATCCAGCTGTTGTGGATTTGCATCTCTTTATTGTCACACTTCTCACAGCCGCTTCCACCAGCGAGAGGCTGGCCTCACATCTGACTGTTTGCTATGTTGGGCTGGCTTGTGAGCAGTAAGTAACTGTGACAAAACGCTCTGCACATGGGTAATTGCTGATGATTACATTTCAGACAAAGGACATGAGCTTGAACAAAACAGCAAGGCAATATTTCCCCGATGGAAGACAAAATTATACAGCAGTTATATTCCTATTAATGGAAGAAGGAGTAAGTCTTAAATTCACTCTGAGCATTTTGGGATGCAAAGTCAGAGTCAGACCCTGAAGTTTCAGGGGATTTAAAAAATCAAATTCAAACAGAAGAGTGTTATTGTGCCTGAAAAAAAAATAGAGATTAAGAACAGGCTAGAACTGATGGAAATTTGATCTGTAAAAGTCACTGCAGGATCTGATACTTTATCATGCTTACTAGTAAGAAGGCTTAACAGTGGTACCTGTGCTGGCAGTTTTATTAAACCAAGTTACTTTATTTTTGGACACTATTCTGTTACAGTAGAATAAAAGTGACTATTATATGTATCAATAAAAGGAAGGCAATCAAATTGTTCGATTATTTGGTAAAAAATAGTTTTTAAATTATACTTCTAAATCAAAAGGAAGCACACAGTGTGCTCTTTGTAACCAGATGAAATTCCAAATGTAACCATGGCCTGAATTCTCACTGTCTGGTTCTATCTGTGCCAGTGGTACCCAGAATTAGAGATTGCTCTCTCCATCCCCATTAGAGATTTCTACCACCCTTAAAGGACTAAAGGAAGGCACCAGTCCTTTCATGCGGGGCTGGGTTATGGTGATGCACCCTCTGGGGCTCCTGCTTATCAGGACTGTTCCATCATGCTCCCTGTATAAATGTCCCAGTGAGTGCAGATCCACACACCAAAATCAGGCAATGACCCACCTCCTGTTCAGGGCTTGGAGTTGGCTACAGTCCACTTTTGTAGCAGTTTTGGGTTTCTTCTGCTCTCTCTTAAACTGTCAGCCACTCAGCACCTTTGGGGTGGCATGTAGGTATCTTGCAATGACAGATTGTAGCAGAGAGTTTCTTATCAGAGGCACAATAGCATTTAGAGCCATTTGTTGGTTGGGTTGTGGTGTTTTTTGGCTAGTCACTATGTCAAGCTTCCCCAGGTGCTTCAATTAACCATTTGAATGACTTTTTCCTCCTCTTATAATATATCAATTCTGAGTGCTGGGTGACCGTACAGGGTGCTCATTGTACACCTGAGTTTTGCTGAGATTATATGACCAGGCATGTGCTGGAAATATCACAATGGAGAATACTGTCTGTTTTTATTAAAAGATACTATTTCCTATGTAAAAACTGACTTCTTAAAGAGAGCTTTTAATCTTCAACTATTTTAATATCTTCCTTGCTTTCATTAATAGTAAAGTGATTACAGCTCTCAAACTAGGAACAATTGCACTGGTTGTAAGGCCTCATTGGGTCATCTCTTTGTTCAGACAGTGAGAGTATCACTTAATTACTGTTAAACAGAAAAACCTATCCCTCATCCATTTACAGTATTTAAGTTAGCAAGGGCTGAAGCGGATCAATACACATGAGCGTGGTAAAAGATACCATTTTGTCATTTACAGTAAGAGACAATACAAAGAATGCAATATTTGCTCCTTTCTGGAGACGTCTGGGTGTCAATGATAATGTCCAAGGTCTTTGCCTTTGTCACAAATATTGGATTGTCTCGTCAGCACCCTCAGTCACTAACAAACACCTCCGACATTTACTGTTTGCTGCCCATTTTCAAAGCGAAAACAATGCCAAGAACCACACATCCCTCTGCTGCAGAAACCTGTGAAACTCTTTGTTTCATTTTCTCCCCACTGTGCTGAATAACCCTCCTGTCCATACGTCAGTAAATCCGAGTTCCTTTACACTTTCCAGACCTGTGTGGACCAGGCCAATGTGACTAGTGCTGACAAAAGGACCGCTGACTCCAGATATTAAGCATGAGTGCTTCTTGGAAAAGAATACAACAGATTCATAAATTGATTAGTGTCTGCTTGGAGTCTGGTGCTATTTATTCAATCCCGGGGATGAATGGGGAATTTTCCTTGAGTCATCTTCCTATTCTCTAGTGCTGCAGATTGGAATGAGCATGCAAGGCAGGCATGACATTGCTGCTTTTAAAGTGAGTACAGAGAGGGTAAACAGTTCTGAAATGAAAATAGCGAATTCCACAGTTATGACTCCAGTAAAAGTTACTCAGGCATTTAAATAATGGGACTTCCTACTCCCCAGATATCTTCCTTTCTGAAGAATTGTCTCAGGAAGGGATAGCATCAGGGATCATAAATTGTCTTTTGGCTTTTCAACACTTTACAGGCTCCCATGCATCGCCAACAATAGGACTGGGGAATGACTCTTAACAGCTCATTAAGGCTGTTTTTGCCAAATGCAAATAATAAAAAGGCCTCTTAAGAGGCTGTCTCATTTTTATTCAGAAAAGCCTACTACAGAATATAAAAAGATGCCATAAAATGGAAATGCAATAGAAGACCCAGTGTAGTTATCTTTGGTGTCCTTTGAAAGATTTCCAAGCTACCTTCAAATCTCATGGGCATTTCTGGGTGGATTGCTGAACGATTCTGCTCTGCAAATACAATGGTTAATTCAGAAGGGCACTTAAAAAGAAATACACTGTACTGGCAACCTACACATTTCTGGGGAGTAAGGGAGCAGAAATAAATAGGAATGAGATTTCAGTGGACTCGCATCACAGTGGCCAAGATTTTTAATATTAGTTCCCAATTTTCTCCTTCTGCTTTGGTCTGACTGTAGGTCTGAATCTTCTGTGCTTTTGACCTTCCCACAGACAAAGAAAATACTTTTTGGCTATGCATGAAATGCAATTTGCTGTCCCCAGACAGGAAACTCTCTCCCCATTTATATGCTAAGTGTTGGACTAGAATTTCCTAGATTAGAGCCAGCAAAGGCAGGAGAACCACGATTGAGCCTTTGCTGGAGTTTCATGACTGTTGGTCCTCCAGCCTTTGCCTCACTATGTCTATGCTCCCCCTTTACTTGGAGGGGCTTATTCCAGGGAACCTTTTGTGGGCTTTGCATTGAAGACTGTGATAGTGTAATTTGTATAGACAGGTACTTTGGATTCATCTCCCTCTATTGTTAAGTCCCAGTTCACATATGCACCAAAGTCACTGGACAAAGATATCCACTGAATAAGACAATTCAACTGAATAAGACAATTACTTCAGCACAGCTTTAGAATAAGTCTCTGAAAACAAATAGAAAAATAATTTATATCAGCTAATGTATTAGTTCAATTGATTTACACAAGTGACCAATGTTAATGTATTTATAAGTGGTTTAGATTTACTTCCTTTTCTTCCCAGAACTGTTTTCATGCAATACAGCTGGGGGGGAGGGGGGGGGAAGAAGTATTTGCCAAAATCTGAACATTTGCTTCAATCAGAATTATTTGAATACTGATAGGTTTTCCTTATCTTTATTATAATCATTGTTATTTATTACATAATAACACTAGAAATCCCTCAGTGAGAATCAAGCTGTTGTTGTGGGAAGTGAGTCTGTTACCAGAATTCCGCAGAAGCTGGCTGCATGTCGCCATGGGGAATCTGCAGTCTGCAGAATTAGGGCTCTTCATAAATTTGCTCTACCGTCTTAAATCAAGCTTAAGAATTAGCATGAAGATCAGACTTGGTAACTTCTCTTGAGTAAGGCTTGAGAAAAAGAAACAAAAGAGAAATACACTGGGAAGGCTTGCAGGATTTGGCCCAGACATGATCAGTCTCTGGGAATTATTCTTAGGCAAGTGCTCGGCCATATTAACTCTGACATTGCTTTCTACAGTACTTACCTCTGCATAGCCTGAGCCAGTGGGATCACATCTCTAACTCTAGGTTACATTTTCCTGAAAAGGAAATAGGGAAATTAATGAAAAGAAAGGAAAACCTAACACCCCCCCCCCCAACTAATAAATAAAAATAACAACCTATATCCTTGGTTTGGGGCTGGTGTAAAACTTAAGGAGCAACTTCTGGCTGTGTCCCATACAGTTGCTGATGTTATGCCACATGCAAGCTTACATTGTGATTTATTGCAGTTTTCACTACCTTGGCCTTTCAGAGTACAAGGGACAGGCAGACTTGACTTTTTAAAATGCAAACGAACCAGAACCTTGAGAGGCCTTGCAATATTTTCCTAACTTCCTGAGAGCCCACAAAAACATGTCTCTAACACTGTGTTATGATGGGAGACCCCCAAGAAGCAGCATAATGAAAAATGGCTCTGAGTTCTTAAGCACAGGAATCCAACCCATCTCCATGCTTCTGAGAAGCCTGGTAAGTTAACTTCTCCTGAGTCTGCTCTCTATGTTCCTTGCCCTCCCACATTTAAAGATTGCATTGATTTGATACTGGTTCATTTGCGCTATGCCCTCTAAGGAAAAAGACAGTAGGGTTAAACTGTGAAGAGCCCTCAGTTTTGAAAAACTGCTGAGCTCCACCATATGGACTGCTATATGGCAAGGAATATGCTTTATTGGCATTGCTTGGAGGTTTACAAGCAATCTTCTTGAAGTTTTAATGGTTGCTTGGGTGATTTATCCTGTCTTGAGAGTTAGTGCTGCTAGGAGGCACCCAATTCTTGAGCTCTTGCTTTCCTTTATTATGAAAACCTTTAATCTTTCCTACATGTACCATAAATAACCTCATTATGGCCACACAGAGAAAATGTAACAGTTCCCATGTAAGTTTTGACTTCTTACTTAACACTTTTATGAGCTACTTCAACTTCACAAAGGGGGTGCTTAATATACAGCAGCACAAGTTTGGGGGTGAGGAGCACAACCAGGAATTAAAGTGTCATACGACTGTGTCTTTGCAGCTATTAAGTCCAGCATCATTTTTCAGCCAGGACTGCTGGCATGAAGACAGGCTCTCTTTGCTTCCTTGAAATTCTCAAGGGCATCTTGTGCTGCTTCTTCCAGTGACTGCTTCAGAGGATTTGGTATCCTGATATCTGGTACCTCAACCTGATGTTTCTCCTGCAACACATTATTTAAATGTGTTCTGCACCAAGTGTTTTCATGGAAGAAAGAAGAAATATCTTTGGAGGCTGGGTTGGGAAGCACTGATAGAGTTAAGCTGAAGACCGAGTGTTGAGGTTCACAGGAATAACATTTACTTCAAGTGATCACCTGCATGTATTCAAGACAAAATTCACAATAACTGAGGGACATAAAGAGAAAGGAAAATCATGATAACCTTGTAGCTCAGCTATATCACCCTTTTGTATTATCATTTAAGGAAAAATGGGGCACAATGTCCTCAAGTATCAAATACTCCAAACCTCTATGATTCCATATCAGATCTGTCTTTGTCCTGATCTATCAAATGCAACCTTCTGCTCTTTGCCCCAGTTTATGTAGCTGTTAAATGCAGATGATAACATTTACTCCTCTTTGTGAAGCTTGTGAGATTTCTAGAAAGAAAAAGACTGTATTAATGGTCAGCATTAATACTGCTATTTTTCTTTAGCTTTAGTGATTCTGTCTCAAGGGATTTTCTTTAACAAAACCTCTGACCAGGCAAAAGAGTTAGCCTTGGGACTATGTGGGATGCAGATCACCACACCCATGGGTGGAAAGCATGAAACAAATCTCAGATAAGGGGGGAGCAATTACAGAATTCAGACTGATGTTTCATGCAAAAGAATGTTTAAATTAGCATAAAACAGCAGAGCATATAGCTTGAGAGGAGGGATCTGTAATTGAAGCAAAGCTCTAAGTGCATCTCTTGAGCTAATTGCCATCTCAAAGATTGTGAAAAAAGAGAAGGAAAAAAAAGACTGGAGGGCAAATTACAACTTTGGAGTAGGGATGGACTAAAGTTAGAGGATGCATGTGAGAGTTATGCAGGGAATTTGCAAAGGGTTGGGCAGTGTTTTATGGAACATTTGCCCTTAAGTTTTAAATACGTCCTTGGTTGTGTAAGGGGGATGGGGAGTGCAGGGTCAGAAATACTTCTCTTTTTTGATACAGGACATTTGATTTGAAATTAAATGGAATAAATATATACTGTATAATGATAATAGAGTAAAATAGGTTATCATTCACTCACTTTCACAGCAATCCTTATGGCACATTGTGAAGACTAAAGCCGAGTCCCCAGTGCCATGTACAACCTTCTGTCTTTACCTGGGAGATTTTCACTCTTGCCCAGAGCACAGACACTGTTCCCAGCTGGAAACAGGAGCCCAGATCCTACAGACCAATGCCAAACTGGCAAATTCGACATTCCTGTAGAACACTTTAGATAATCACATCTGGCTTAATTACCAGAGGCTCATATCTTTTGAAAATGCATTAGCACAGAAGGTAGAGTGGGGTACTTTATCAACACGTGCAATAAGGTGTTCAGTTAAAACCTAATAACAAGCATGTATTATTGAAACTGCCAGAGATTCAGACTATCAACCCAATCCATTTGCTTTCTGTCCCACTTTGTTATCTTTTCTCACACAGATATTGTAGTGATTTGAAAAAGGATTCACCCTTTTTGATAAAATTATTTCCAGCACCTAGTTCAGTTCAAATTTGGGATAAGATTAATATATTATGATATTATTATGTCTATGTGCTCCTGTATGGAATTAACACCTCCTATTAAACTAGGATTTTAGTTGTACTTTACAACTGTTATCAATAAAATGTGGACAGCTTTTCCCCCTTTGTGAAGCTCAGTAATGTCTATCAATGTAAAAGGGACATGTACTGTCAGTAGTAATATTATTTTTTTGTTCCCATTAAGTAATTCTAGCAAAGGAACTTCCATTCACAAAAGATATGCACAGTCAAGATAGCAAGCCTATGTGCATTTAACAAAGCTGAGAAGAGTTTGCTTTGGAAGATGCATGAGTGTACCAGATAGTGTCACCCAACACACCATTCTTTCCAATGCAAAAAACCAGCACAAAAACACAGCTGGGACTGCCTCCTCACCTGAAGTCTGGCTTTTCTGTGTATCCACAGGAATGTGGGCAGTATCCAATCCTGCAACATGGTGCAGAAAATTTAACTTAATCCGTGCTTATGGAGAAACAGTCTTTTTTCTTAGGGGAAAAGCACACTGAAACAAAAGAAATCCTGATGTCCATTGCAGGAGTTCATTCAAAGGACTGGTTTGAATACATTGTCTTACCCTGTGCCCTGCCCTGATGGGTGCACTGCATTGATGAGAGAGATCTAATTCTCCAGATGTGCTAAACTTCTTACTGTAAATAGCATACCTTGTCTGTGAGGATTTAGTCTTCAGAGGTAATTTACTGGAATAAAGACAGATTATACAAATTAGTAATATATTAGCAGACATTTTCAGATACTATTACTATCAACACAATCAGTTATCAACTTTAACAAGCTGATCTGACAGACAAATGTGCTATAACCTCTCCAAAAGTTAATTTTCCCTGTTTGGGTCCCATCATCAGGTCCATCTGTGGCCTGTGGTTGAGTCCACACAGTCTCAGAGAATTGTTTACTTTAACTCAGCAGCATATTCCCATAAGTCTGGGGCTATTTCCCAATTTTGAAGATGGTGTGGGGAGGGGATTGGGAGCTGATGATAACGGGATGGAGGAGATTAGGCAGCTAAGCCATCCATTTTAGTTCCAGTGATCAAATTTCACAGACTTTATCTGAAGCACTGACTAGCTAACTTTTCAAGTGAGGGTAAAATGAGGGAGTGCAGCTATAACCAATAACTTAATGCATGTTGATCACCACCACAAAATTGCCATCTCCCCAAAGGTGCTCATGTCTTTGTGTCAGCATGTGTGCTTGAGCTGGAGAGTTTGATCTTATAAATGTTTATCTTGTTATCTGTAGAATTACTTATACCAGAAAGCTCTGCTCCCAGTTGTGATTGCAATCACAGTACTCACAGTATCACAGCAGAGAAAAGAGGTTTGTAAAGATCAGCATAGATACCAGGGACCAGATTCTGCTCTTGGGCAAACAAAATGCTTAAGGATTAGCAAATGCTGTACAAGACCATTAGGTAGAAATTTCTTACCAAGAAGGAAAAGAATTAATCCCAACAGCAACAACAACAACAAAAGAAGTCAGGAGAATTAAAAGTCAGTGTTGCCCAGACATTTTACAAGGAACTGTAAATGCTTAATGCTATGGGTGCCAAATGCTATGAAATACCAGTAAACGTTATTAAGCTTTTTTATGGAAAGAGGGAACTTTTTCTTACAAATAGTTTTTAAGTAGCAGCTTTACTTATTTATCCTCAAAAAGAAAAATCTTTACATGTTTTATTTAAAACTAAAACTGCAGTGTTATACATATTAACATTCTTTGAAAGCTCCCAAGAGTTTTCCAGACCTCCCATAGGTACCCTGAGGGGAAAATCAGAACCACATATGGGGAAGTGTGGGGGTGAGAAGAGAAAGAAAAGTTAGTTCCACGTGGATTTTAATGCATCTAATCTCAGGAGGCATGAAAAAAAAAAAACCCAGTGCATTTTACAAGGTGAACACTGTATTGATTTGAGATCTTTGTATTAGAAGGAGGGCAATTAATCTGATTTCAGTTGACTGATAATACATACCTACCTTTCAAAACCAGCAGCAACTACCATAGCAACGAAACATAAATAAATGTACACAGTAAAAAAACCACCATTACAAAAGATAATGATGTATATTGTTAAAAATGGAAAATATTGTAGCTTAGGTCCCCAGAGCTTCAGAAGTGTTCACAGTGGTATTTCTGTTACAGGAAAGACTTGAGGTCAGTTTTAAATACAGATGGAGATTTAACTGGTTTGATCTTTGTTGTTATTTTATTCTAATGTTTACACGCTCTCTAAACAGAACTGGACAAGTCATGTTTGTCGAGAATTGCTGTAGTAATAAACATGTTATTTAAATTAACCGTGTAAAGACTGCATGAAGATGAAATGAAACGGTAAAGAGGAAAGGGGAGAATTTGGTAACAAACACACAAAGATTACAAGTCTCTGGCTTTGGTGCTGTGGGATTGGAAGCCCACGTGTACAGACAGCATTAGAGCTGCTCAGTCTTTGGGCTCACAGAAGTAGCACTAATGGCATTTCTCTAAGGATTTGCATGGACGCTGTCATGATGTCAGCCTAGCTGAGACGTTTCCAGTGTTGCCATTGGTATTTGTAACCTGGAAACCTCTTTTTGTTTGCACATGGAGTAATATATGTCTGTGTTCTGGAGTTCTTTTGGCTAGTTTGACACCAGAAGATAAATAATACAGCACCATATTAAATTAAAGAGTCAGCTGTCAACCCACAATGAACAAAGATATTCAGAGGCTATTGCAACTGGCTGAAACTAGGTGCAAAACTGCTACAGATATATAAAATTTAAGCAAAGTAGCTTCATTCATAAGTGGGTAAAATCAAGAGCTTCTAAGCATATTTAAATACATTAAAAATTGCATTTGCAAATGGAATTATAATAATGAATTTTAATTATTTTGCTGTTTTTAAAAAATACGACAAGCCAAACCCATGAGAACAGTAACTTAAAATTCTTGCATAGTTTGTTGAAAAGGGATGACATTCCGGTTTGGGCTCCAGGTCTACCTTAGCACTGTAGAAACGTGCCAAGAGGAGCCTGTCAAATAGCTGCCCCTTCTCCAGGGTTCAAGATGCACATTTACAAAGACTCTCACCTAACAAAGTGCCAGCACTGGGCCAGGATATGGTGTGTGACCATTAATCTGTGTGATCATTAATCAGGCACCTGCTCACCAGAACATGGTTGAGATCTTTCTTGCTCTTTTCTCAAAAGGAATTTTAAGAGCAGGAATGTTTCCTTATCAAGAGCAGCAACTTTCAGACAGGCAGCCTCATGACTACTGGATCAGATAAAGTAGCTATGGAATTTATATGGTCCCTATTACAGAGTATCTGAATATGATATGTCACAACATCACGCTGACATTGAGAAATATTTGATCTGTGCATTTCCCTATATAAAGGGTGAAACTGAGGCAGAGAGAGAGCAGCTAAATTGCATTTGGTTGCCCAGAAAAGTTTGCAGTCAAGGGAGAACCTAAACATGGGCAGTCAGCATCTTCAGCCAGCACACTGCCCTCTACTCAGCTCTTCCTAAGTTAGTATTTGTGAGATTTATCATTAACAGTGGTGCTTAAGAGCTGTACAAACTACATGGAGGTGTGATATCTGATGGGAAAATTGTTGTCAGAAGTTTGCAAGAGGCCCCATGTTGCCATATGCACCCCTTTTGTTTCCTGTACAGAACCTGCACTGACTCCTGTGCCATGGTGAGCAAATCATGGACTTCAACAGCAGGCCAAGTAGTCTGGTGGCTAGATTATATGTTCTTGCCCAGCTGTCAATACTTGGTTGTTTCTGTTTAATTCAGCTGCAAGAGTGAATCATGGACTGAAGCTGTCCTGAGTCACACTGTGAACCCTCCAAATCATCACACTGGGAGGCTGACAGTGCAGTATTTCAGACGTGTAAGGAGTGAGTAGAGACATAAGAAGCAAGAGGGGGGGGAGGGGGAGGGGTAAGGCAGCCATACTGCTTTAGCTGGTAGAAAACAGTGCTCTTACAAACCAAACAGACATTGGCCAGCACCAGTTTAACCTCTTACCTTCTGTCATCACTTAGCTTACCCCACACTTCAGGACTAACTTCTGCTCCATTGCTTGCTGGCTGGAAGTTGAGCATTTGAATCTTACATGTACCCTCTGTAAAGCAGCAAACAATAAATCTCTCAGAGGGACTGATGTAACTCACAGACACAATCTGACATACTGATGATAGAGAGACATCCTGACCTAACTGAACTTCCTTGCTTTTGCTCACAAGAATGAGAAGGTTCCTTTTGCTTTCCTTTGTACATAAGCCCTACCTTCAATGCTGCATCGGTGATTTGCTGTAGATAGGTTTCTACTAGTTCCTTTTCCAGGGTGAACCAAGTACTTTCTCTTTTTGGTTATTACATTACCACAATAACGGCCTGCCTTACTCTGACGAGCAGTTGAGCCTGAGAAGGGTGAGGAACACTTTGAATCAACCCCAGTGCTTTGTGCTGAGAGATGTTATCTGTTGCTCAGCAAAAGTAATTTTTGTGCAAGAATGAGAGATAAGATAATATGAAACACGTTAGACATTTATTTCCATTCCTTATATTTTAATGCACAGAGGTTTAATGAGCATTATAGAGCACTTTCCTACGATGCATTAGAAAATGCATTTTTATATATTGAAATTATATTATGGCAAAAATATGTTACTAAATATTTGTGGGCATACTAAGAAAAAGGGGCTACTGAATAAATATACCTGTCATCTTTTAAAACCATAACTATACAGAGTGAGAACACACATAATATAGCTTATACGATCACATGGCTTTTATAAATCTAGGAATAAATCTGAATCCTACATCTATAATCTCCTGAATCAGCTTTGGAAGCTGATTGTAACCTATCATTCAAACACAGATTTCATAATCTTTCATAGAAGGTGAAAGGATAAATAATCCAAATCTACTCTTTCTGTAAGTAAACAAAAATGGCTTCTAATTCAACAGGGTTGCTTCTGATGATGAAGTCATATTCAGTGTGAGTAAGGGTATCAAAACCCACCATGCAGCTGTTTCAGTTCAGCTAAACAGGGTTGGTGGCTTTAAATGAAGACTTTTAAGAAACAGTGAAACCAAATCCAAAACTACCTGCTGATACACAGTCTATGAGTACATCCTCCACTTCCTCATGATATCTGTGCTTTTATCTGCACTTCCGATGTACTTAGCAAAACTCCATGGGTTGCAAACCATGTACCAAGCCTGAAGTTCATGCTCAAGCTGTTGAGTTGCAAGTTGAGATCTGAATGATGCATAACATAAAAGAAAAAAATTAGTAAAAATAGCTTTGTGGCCCTTTTCTCTCAATATCACATGAAGAAACAGAGAAATAGAGTTCAACAAAGCATGTTAAATGGATATAGGTATGCTAATTTCAGGGTTGCAAACACATGAAGTCCAAGGGAAGCTTCAGTCCTAATGCAGTAGAGGCAGTTTCTAGTCATCTGAAGTCAGCATGATGTTCTTGGGGTATTACCAATTCAGCAAGACACTTAAGTGAGGAAGTTACTTACATGCTTCAAAGACAGAACTTTAATCTGAAGTCCAAATGTTATAACAGACTATATTGTCCCTCTGAATCAGAAGATGTCTTGGCACTAGATTTGCTCCAGGAGCACAAGGACAAAAATACAGACTCAAAATAATTGTGAAGAATCCCACAGACTTCAGATCAGAAAGAGATTTCAGAGGCTTTTACCTGTGCTAATACCAGAAATTACTCCTCTTCCTCAAATTTTATCAACTATTCAGAATTTCCTTAGATTAAATATTGTGTTTATTTAACATGGAGAATACGCTCTGGAACATGTGTGGATACAGACTTGAAACCATTGTGTTATTCTGACAGCTTATGAGGTTTGAATATTGAGATGTTAATGCCACTTTAAATCTGAAGTTGATTTATCTTTCCAAGAATTTGCCTAACTTGACCACAATGGGTTTTTGGTTGGGGATTTGTTTGCTTAGTTTGTTCTTTGTTGTTTTGTTAGGGATTTTTTTTTGTTTGGTTTTGTTTTTTTTGGTTGTTTTTATTTTTTCCCCCAGGAGAAATCAGGAGGAAGAAGCCCCCTTTATTTTTCTTTTCAGAAGACAAATATTAGGTTTATGTGATTAAAAAAACCCAAAATACCCACCCAAAAAAACCCTTATGAGTTCTCTCTTTGTTCCGGATGATTGTAACGCTTCTGAATTAGGCAAACCATTTGGTGTGTGCGTGCGAGACCATAGAATGAATTTTATTACAGCTACAAAACAGATTTTCAGAAGTCGCTTAGTAACTGAGAGCAGATGAAAGGGGAACCAGCTGAGATCTGTGCACTGCAAATTGTTTCCCCATGATTAAACTATTTCATCCTTGGGGCTAACATCTCTGTACTTGTTTGGCAACAAGTGATAATGTTAGTGATAAACGTCTCTCCTGGATGATCAGGGAAGGATGATAACAGTTATTGTTACCTTTTTCTTTTGTGGTTAGGAAACACTTAATTTGCAGATATTTTGCCAAATACATTGAAATATGACGAATTATAATAATAATACTAATAAAAAAATAAAAAGAGACTAACATTGTCATATCACAGCGCTGCAGAAGCTTGTTATGTGTTGCTAGAGCTTTGCCTTGGGAAGAATACTGAGAGCATTTATACTCCATTAGTACAGTATTTGGCTGTGCTCCAGTTTGACCCAATTAATTTTGCTTTAATAATATTTTATTTTAATTATGAATAATAATTCAGATTATTGCTATGCATTTCTAGTTATCATAAATTTAAACTTACTACTCACAGCAAAACATACAGCCATCTACTAAAGTTACAACAAACTCCTCTACAGAGTGATAGAGAGCAATACTATTTATCCCCCAGGATAAAAATAAATAGATACATAAAATGTGCTGAACAAGTGATGTTCAGCACAATTTATCGGTTGTTAAAATGTGGTTTTTTTACTTGTTTTACAGTGTTACATTTTGGATGAAGCATTGCAAACCTATGGGCATAATTTTCAAAGATGAGTCTAAACCCAAATTATGCATCTGTATTTTTTATCAGGTCAATGGGAATTCTAAGCATTCGGTGTCTTTCCAAAACAAGTCACCTTTTTAGGTGCTTTAAGGCTGAATTTTGACTAGCACTTAAAAATATAGTTTGAGCTGATGTTTAAAAGCATTCCTGACTAAAGGCTTAATTATCAATTCAAATGCTAGTTTCCTGCCATCCGAATTTACAGTTTTGGCTTAATCTGTGTGTTTGTGTGAAAACGTTGGGAAACATTTGAAATCATAAGTTTGAAAAAGTATAGACAAGGCAAAAGAAGGTTTTTTTATCTGTTTAAAGTCAGATAGAGATTAAAAATAAATAAAATTAAGTTACAGGAAACTGATACCAACTTACAATAACTGCTACAGGAATCTGGGCACTTGGACTCTCCCAAATGTAGCAGCAGTGCCTGAACATAAAGACACCCCTTATTTTAGCATGTGTGTGCAAATGCGTGTGGAGGCTCCCAGGAAGCTGCTTCCTAGCTAGGGAAGGTTTATATGTAGCCTATTCAATACCAGAACTTCTTCTACTAAATGGTTTTCAAATACAGTTCATTTTCATGCCATGATCTTTAATGAAAAGTGCCTGCTGAGTGCAGTACAAACCATTTGGTGCCCCAGTGTCAGGGGAGGAAAAGAACAACATTCAGTAAAACTGAAGGTTTTTATTATCACGTCGTAAATGAACAAATGGCATCTGTCAATACAAAGGAACTCATAGGGGGTATAGAAAGGAAGCTTAGTTATTACACTCAGGGTGTGCTGCTGAAGTGACAAACTGGAGTTTTATTAACATGCCAGTTATAGATCTCCTCTTCCTCCCCCACCACCCCAACCCTTTTCTTTTACCTCCTTCAATTTGGTACATACCAGAACTGCTGTAAAATGAGCTTTGGTCAGACAGTGCTCACAGTTTAATGCTGGAAGTTACAATCGTCACTATGAGTAATTAAAAAGCAGGGAGCCTCTGCATTCAGTATGAAAACCTGGCCCCAGATTTGGCACTACTTTGGGGAACATCACTATGCAGGAACAGGCAGTGAGCCTCCCTAAACTCTAATCCCATCATAGTTTTCTTATTTAGGCAATAAACATCTTTCACTGCACTGATAAATGACAAAGGTGTTTATGACCTTCAGGAAAAGTTTATACCAAATGTATAAAAAACAGAGGTGGGATCATTCAGGCTGGCAGGGAATTGGGCTTAGAATGGAGATGCAGAGGGGAATGGGAAGGGAAGCACAGGGGGGTGGGAACCTTGGCAATGATTTTTACTGGAAGGTATTAAGGCGTTTTTCCCATAAAAGAGTTTAGTGGCCTTGAGCAGGTGTGGCTGCAAGCTGGCAAATGCCAAAGAGCCCTGCCCGGAGGTGAGCAGGGAAGCCCTGGGGACCCCTGCTCCCTGCCTGGTGAAGGAAGTGGGGCTGGAAGTGCCCCCCTGTGCCCCGCTGGGATGCTGAGCCCGGCTGCAGGTTCACAGCAGGGGCATTTCTGTGCCATAGAAAAGGGGAAAGCTGGTGTTCCTCTTTGGAAAAATCATACAATTAGACCTACAGTATACTGAAAAGAGCTTAGCGGGCCAGACCTAAATCGTGTTAGCAACCGTGCAAATACAGGACACTGGCCATTTTTAGTGGAAACAAGAAAATCCCAGAATCACTTATGTGCTTTGCTAGCTTTTTCAAGTGCAGGGACCAGTTTGTATTTTGCTATTAGCAAGCATCAGAGCTGCATTTAAAACAAAGTATGAAAGGAAGTGCCTTTCGGTTATGGCTATAAACAATTTCAGTGAGACTTCCTTTGTAAACTGCCCAGAATGCAAAGTGAAGCTGCTTCTTGCTGATGCACTAAATGCAAGTGGGAGTTTCATACTGCCTCAGAAAGAAAGGATTGCATGTAATGAAGCTTAAGAACTAAAAACTGTGAGGCTAGGAAGCAAGTCAAGACCAGTTTGCAGACTGATCTTGTAAATTCAAGGCTCGCTGTGCTTGGTGATGTATGGGAATGCCAGGGTGGTTGTGCACAGCCTTTAGTGGCCTATTAGATTCCTTGCTCCAACAGCCGAGCATGCTCTAACTCCAGTTTCAAAAAGACTAATAGAGTGGACATGGTCCCCAGAGCTTTTAGGGAACATTGTAATTCTCAAAGGGTGTGCTATCTCCTATAGTTCCCACTGGGGACGGCACACAACCAGCCCATGTTGTACCACTGGCAATGAATTACAGCCACAAGTGTTGGAGCAAGCTCATCGCAAGTGGAAATTGTGCAGACGCTGACACAGGCTGCTTGGGATAACACCTACTTGTTATTTCTCACCTTCACCTCCTGATTTCACCTTGCTCCAATATTATTAACGTGTCATGAAAAGAGAAGTAAATCTCTCAGACAGGCCATGATATTGAAAACTACCCTGTTTTGTCAAGAGCTTTTTGGAGGCTAAGCTATGTTTTGCTCCCTTCTCCAGCAGAGATCATACCCTCAGCTGACACAGCTCAGTCAGCCCCAGAACCTTTTCACACATATAGGGAACCCGCCTCTGTCACATGTTCAGTGCCGCTTGTCATAAAAAGATTTATCAGAACCTCTACACAAAAGCTGCGTTTCCTTTCACCAATGGACAAATTAAAAACCCTCTTAAAACCAGAATAATCACAGGGATGTCGCCTTTTGCAGGGGATTTTATGTGACCATTTTCTCCTCATGCAGACTCCTGTTTTACAGCTTAATAACAACAACCACTTAGCTCCAGTGTCTGCTGCTAAGAGAAAGAGAAGCAAATCGGGGTACCCTCTTTGTCTGGAAGAGTACCATCTCTTGTTCCTCTTTTGGCCAGCTGGGATGTGAGCACACACCAATGCAAATGCTTGGCTGAAACAGAGGCAACAAACCTGATATATCTAAAACACTAGAGCACTCCTTCAGCCCTGTACGAGCACAGAACATTTCAGAGAGCTCACCTAGTATTAATGAAGGAATCTTGCTCTAGTAGTCAATGTCCTGCAGGAGAGTTATACTGGATTTCCAAAACAGAAGTCACCTCCACACTGCCAGGGGTCTGGGTGTGTTCTCAGGGAGTGGAACTCATCTTCAGCAAAGATTTCACTCAAAATTAACATAAAATGCTAATGGATAAAAGAAAGATTACCCAGGCTGTTTTAACTTGTTTCCTTTCAGTTTTATATGGTGGGAGATGAAAGGGCTTGTTTGTCTTTGGCAGGCAGAGGGCCGGGAACAAACCTCAGTATTTGTTTCAAATTAAGGAAAAAATCATAGTAATTTTACTCTGTTGTCCCCACACCGTTGTGGCTTTGCCCCATATAAGAGATTTTCTTGCTGGGGGATTTGTTACAGAAAGAGCAGCTGTTGACATAGAAGAAAACGTTCAGGGAAATCAACTTTTAAATTAATAATTTACACTGGAAACATGACTGTGGGAAGAGCGCTTTATCTGACATTGCTGGATTCGCATGTCTCTGGACCTGAGCGTATTTCAAAGTTTTTCTGAACCAGGATCTCTAAAGCTTTGTCTTCACCGACACAAAGGTGTCTTTTTACAACCAGCCAGCAAACCTGCAGTGGGATTTTACAGTGAGATAACTAAGTGGAGACAAGGCACTTTAGTGTTTACTGGGAGGAGGTGAGCTCATCACCACTGCTGCTGACCTCACCTATTCACCACGCTCTCAAGCAGCACTGTCTCCTCTGTGGTTTCACAGCAGCACAGCTCCTGCTGCCTGCTATCCTGCATGGGAAATAAAATGGGGGCAAGGAAGACACAGCACCAGGGCCAGTCTGCCCTGGTTCTACAGGAGATGAACTAACACCTGCCTAGAGGTTCCCTCAGGGCTGGATCCCACCAGGTTAACATCCAATGAGCCCTGCATATTCCACAGGTAAAAAACGCCAGGGGCTGTGTGTGCTTGTTTGTGCCTGCTCTGTAGGCAGTGAGTGCTCACGCAGCTCTCAGTCACATGCTTATCACAGGGGGATTCACTCTCTATGAGCATCTGTATGAAGAATTCTTCCTTCTCTTAGGAAGTTCTGGGCCCCTCCATTCAAGGACAGGGAATTGCTTGAAAGAGTCCAGTGCAGAGCCACAAAGATGATTAAAGGAGTGGAACACCTCCCTTATGAGGAGAGGCTGAGGGAGCTGGGTCTCTTTAGCTTGGAGGAGACTGAGGGGTGACCTCATCAGTGTTTACAAATATGTAAAGGGTGGGTGTCAGGATGATGGAGCTAGGCTTTTTTCAGTGATATCCAGTGATAGGACAAGGAGCAATGGGTGTAAACTGGAGCATAGGAGGTTCCACGTTAACATCAGGAAGAACTTCTTTCCTGTAAGAGTGACAGAGCACTGGAACAGGTTGCCCAGGGAGGTTGTGGAGTCTCCTACGTTGGAGATATCCAAGGCCCGCCTGGACAAGTTCCTGTGTGATGTACTCTAGGTTACCCTGCTCTTGCAGGGGGGTTGGACTAGATGATCTTTTGAAGTCCCTTCCAACCCTCAGGATTCTGTGATTCTGTGATTGTGAAGAATGGTGATGTTGTACCAGCACTCACAGCCAGGTGAGTGCAGGATGAAGCAGATTACTAGGGAGTTATCAGAGCTCACACCAAGCCATCTCATGGAGGCAGGATGGATTAGCAGTGAGCTCCATCAGAAGACATCCAAGACAAGCTGCCATGAGCTGCAGCCTCATTAGTAAGTCCCAAACTGGAAAGAGACATGTATCTAAAGCTTTTAGCTCACCTTTTTTATTTTCTAGCCTTTTCTGCTGCATGAGCAATGAAATTAATAAAGCTTTCCTGAAGACTGTGCAGTAGAATACTCCAATAAAGTCTATTAAAGACTGAACACATTACAGCCCTTTCTCTGCAGTCTGGAAATACAGATGACCCTCTCTAATATACAGCTCTTTCCATGAAATGCATCATGATCTTTGAGACTTCTGTCTCCCCATCAAATTTAGGTCAGACCAAGCAACAAATTCTAGAGCTGCTTGAGGGGAAATGTCTACAGAATAAGAGACACAACATTATCACCCAGGTCTCCTTTCCTGCATAAATCAGGATAGTACGTTTTAGATTTATAAAGGCTTACTTTATACCATGATAACTGGAGACTGAAAACACCAATATCAACTACTCCTGTAGGTACTACAATGTGAGAAAAAAATGTTCCTTTTGCCTGCTTGCACTGACCTTGATTGTACAGTAGTTTTAGATGGCTAATGAGTTAATTACTGCGAATGAGACACCAGTCACGTAAAACTTTCCTATTTTCTCTCTTAATAGAGATTTATAAATAACATGCCAAAGCTCCTTTTGTAGCTGATATGCATGTGACTCAGTCACATGGGTAGTTTAAGCACAAAATTCTCCCCCCCCCCCAGATAGTCATGTACAAACAAAAGAAAAATCCATTTAGTTGAGAAGGGAGAAAAGCTTCAGCTGAGGGTTGGTTTTATTTTTTTTTTTTTTTTAATTTTAATAAGAAAGATTTTTTTTTAATTGTGAGGAAAGGAGTTATTATGAAAGAAAGCCCAGGCAATGGTCATCCTTATCTAAGGACAGACGCTAAAATAAATAAGATGAGGTCATCTGAAAGAGTTACTGTCACCTAAACTACGGTGAGTACAAGCACTGTGACCCGTGGTCATCTTTAGTGTAGTATAGTGACTACAAAAGGGATATAAAATGTATGGAACTTTTTTCACCTTTCAGCTCATGCAGCGGTAAATTGTCTCGTCCTGCTGATACATTGCTGTTTGTCATGAATCATCTAGAAATGAAAGGAACAAACACAAAACAAATCACTGAAACATTTCACACCTCATCATCAAACCCATGTTCAGAAACGCTGGGGAGAACTCTTTTGTTGTGCTCTACCAACAATCATGAGGGGAGAATCAGCCCATATATTTTTTACTAGAGGCACTAAAAATTCTGCTTTCATGGGATAAATCCATAGCATAGATTTATGAAGTCAGTATTTCTTTTAAAGCAACAAAACCAATGCTGATATATTGCTACTAATACTCGACATGTTTTCTAACAACTTTCGTCTAACAAACTTCACAAACTATAGTAATTGAGGAAAAACACCCTTGTGGAAAGAGTATAATTAAACTTGATTACATGGGAAAACTGAAGCATTGAGACAGTTTCTGTACATTTTAAAGTCCAGCTACCAGTATGCTGGAATTTCTTCCTCTACTCTTTGCATGTGATAAATAATAATAGTTTATTTTACTATCTATTTAACATACTTTTTTTTGTCATTCAGCAGCAGCACAGTTGGTTTTCTGGGACAGACAAATTGTATTTGCACCAGGATCAGATAAGCCCCAGGCACACTTACAGCAGTCTAAGAGCCAGACTGATCACATTTAGAATAAGAATTTCCCATAGTGTTACTATTCATATTCAGAACCAGAGAAATGAACCTGTCTAATCCCTACAATGCCTCTTGGCATTGCACTAAAATTGGCAGTACTTTAAAGTTTCCCATCTAGGATGAGACCAGGCAGCCAGTTCTCTCCAGCAGTTATCAGTAGCACCGCTGAAGAGCATTTGGGGTCCAGCTGCTGATGGATGGGAAATGGCAATTTAGAGCATCACATCCCCATTGTAGCCAGATGACCCACTCAGGATACCAGCTAAGAAGGAACGCAGTGCCATGTCCGCCAGGGCCATCTGGAGGTCTCAGTTTTTGTCCATATGTCCCTTCACTGCTACATACTGAACCAAGATAATCAGAAAACAAAACAACCTGGACCTGATGTTTGTGTTGAAATTTCAGGTGGATTTTTCTGTCTTTTCTCTGGATGTCCCCACAAGAGCTCTGCTGGCACACAGAGACAAGGGTGGCTAAATCCAGCGTTATTCTATGCACACGTGTATGCACCCAATGGACATAGGCACATTGACCTAAGTGTCCTGGCAGATCCTGCACCAGTGCTGGACAAAGACCTCTGTGCTTGGGAGCAGTGCAGCTCCTTCCACTTCAGAGGAAGGGAAACAGCCTAATTTTTCACAGGTACAAAGAGAAAAGATCTAATACACTGAATTCGAAGAAATACATTTTGTGTAAATATCTTTTAGCTTCTCTTGCCATCCACCCTCCCTGCTTCTTCTGGCATAAACTATTGCATTCCTTTAAGATTTATGAAAGATTATTTGAGTAACAAGTGAATGTCTCAGCAAATGACTAACTGACCTTCCACCTATGATCATGACCCTAAACCAGATGAGCCTTTTGAAGAAATATTTTGGATTCAGTTAGGAAATGGCAGTGTAATTGAAACAAACTTGGTGGGGCTGTTCAGCACTCTGAAAAGACAATGCCATGGTTAGGAAATCTTTGTCTACTGCTTTGTCTTCTGGAGTTAAGATAGTGGTCAGTTTTTCCACATACAAGAGAAGACACAAGGAACTTTTCAGGCTCTAGTGGTAACAAAAGAGAGCAATTTGTTTAAAAAAATATTTAAAGTCCAGAAAATAGCTTTTGTGTCTATAAATCAGCTACAAATTAAAGTACTTGAAGTATTGTTTTAATTAGTTGGTTTGGTTTTGGTTTTAAATTGGCTTACAGTAGATGTCTGACAATATTTATGAACACGAAACAATAGGCATCTAAGAGGTTATCTTTTAGCCTCGCAAGAGATATGCAGGCATGCAGATAACCTGTGTGATAGACCTTCAGACAATAAGAGAAAAAGAGGTAGGAACACTAACGGCATGAGATGCTACAGTAAGGAGAGAAAATGTGCTTAGAGACTATATAGATGATGGCACTTCAAAAGTGTCAAGAGGCTCCCAGAGAAAGGTCTCAAACACAAATGAAGTTTTTTGTTACCCCTGTGAATCAAAGCAGGTTTTGGTTGATGTTTAGTCTTTGGTCACTCCTCAGTGACACTGCCGATGTGGTCAGAAGTCCTCTGCTCAGGCATACATGTATGAGCCAACATGATGGTGCTGTGCAGGGCTGTGTTTTGCTGCTGCATATTGGGAAGTATCTCTAGGGGAAAAGCTTTCAGTGTTCAACAGCATCATGATTATATCTGTCTTTGCTTTTTACTTTTAAAACAATGATGTTAACTAGGAAAAAAACCTGGAAAAGTCTCAGAAGCTGATTTCATAAAAGAATTGGTTTAGGCAAGAAGTGAAAAAACCTCTCAGTTTAAGACACAATGAGTTTACAGACTATCACTAATTAACTCAATTTCCAAACAGCGCCCTGGGCAGAGGGAGCAGTTTGCATCATCTCAGTTTTGAAGAAAGAAAGTTTGAAAAATGCAGCAGGGACTGACGTGCACAGACCTCAGTGAGACCAAATACTCTTGACCTCCTCAGGCTTTTCTCTGGCTTTTTTTTCCCCCCTTCCTTTTATTTCTTTCCTTTTATTTTTTTAAATTTATTTAATTTTATTTTATTCCCCAAGTGCTTCCATTCTTATTCACCTTCAATATTACTGCTTTAAATGAGGTAGTTTAAAAATTCCAGACTTTCCTTCCTTTTGCATGTTTTAAACTAAAGGGAAAAAAACCTCCCAACAATTTATCACAAACAGCAATAAGATACAGCTATAGTGCAAGGTCTAGTTAGGCATTTTAGTCATATGACCTTCATCTTTGCAAGGATCTATTGTTACATTCCATTTATTTTTGTCAATATTGACATCTGACCATGGACACAAAATGATCTTTTTTTCCTGCCTATACTCTCCTGTCCAACTTTGCATTAAGAAAGCAATTGAAAAGCCTAATGCATGGAAAGTGAATCTTTTGTATTCACTATAATGCCCAATTTTTTCTTTGGAGTTACCAAAGCTGTCCAAACAAGAGCTAGATTTTCCCTTTCAGGAGAGAATAATAGAAACTTTAAATGAAATCAGAAGGTTACTTGACCTGTTAGAAACTCTGAGGTAAAACTGATGTGAAATTATAACGTAAAGCCATGTGAGGCTGTTACAGAGACCATAGTGCATTATACAATCTCATATTTTGAACAGAGCTAAAAATGAAAAAGATCAGAAACTTGGAATGATTATGCCAGCTGCTAAACTATCATATTTTGTGTTGTTGCCAGGATGTGAACCTGAATATGATTTAATTTCAATGTAGTCACAGTGAAAGATTGATTATGAACAATCAATCTATCAAAAGGCCTTTCAAATAACTATGAAAAATGTTGCTGCTTGCAAGATGAGTCCTGAGTATATCTTGCTTACCTTAGCCACACATTCCCACCCCAAAAGCAAACCTTGGAATTCTGAACCTCGGCAACATCTTTACATACATCAAGTCCTAAAAGTGCTGTATAATTTCAGATATTCAAAGTCCAGCTATTGCACTGATATAGAACTATCAGAAAGCAGTGATTCCACCTATGAGAATACAATATCTACTTGCAGATATCTTCTCAGCCTCTGGTGAGAGAGTACAGTGAAACAGAGAGGAAAAAAAAAACCGTATTTTAATCCACTTCAGCAGATTTAGAGCCATGGCTCTACCACTGAACATGCAATAGGGATGAAGTTGGTACTTTTGCTCCAGGTTAGCTTGGAGTGCACCAAATAAAGCATCATGTTAGCAGTCAAATCCTAGAACTGAATCAGAAGGAATAACATTTACTGCATTAAATCTTCTGGCCCCCTAATGTTCTGTGATAGGCATCCAACAAAGAAAGGAGGTTGCACTGCCAGTGGCTTTATATGAGAAGGCAAAAAAGGGAAAAATTGTGTTTGTAGCCATTTTACCAGAAAACTGTCTAACATCAGCTTGTCTCTCTGATGTACTTGTTCAGCAAGACAGGCTTAGGACATCTGAGGCATTGCTTGTACTCATCATAGACAGAGAAGGAATCACCTTGCTTAATTAATATCACTCCAAGCCCAGATCCAAACTCTAAATTATGCCATGATTACAGAGCTGCACAGTTATATAGCTACATACTGCAACATACTTTTGCTTTAGTTTTAAAGAGAGGGAAGAATTTGTTATGAAGATGACAAGTAATACATGAATACATTGCTGTACATTCATTGCTAGCTCATGCATTTCCAAAGATTATACTAATGGAATACATGAGTCTGGCTTAATCTGCCTTCCACCCAAACATATTCTGAATAGCAAATTGGGTGCAACACAAATCTTTTTTATACAACAATGAAACATTTCACATACTTTGGGAACTTTCTGATAAAAAAAAAAGGCAAAAAATAATAAAAAATTTAACAATTTTGGGAAAATGGCTATATTTTATTGCACAAGAATTAAAGGAGTGGGGGTATTGTCACTACTTAGAAAGGTGTTTGCCCATTAAGCTGAGCGCCTTTTCTTCTCTCTACATGCATTTTGCAACCACTTCTTTTTGATGAAATTGTTTTCTCCCCTAGTTTTGTGCATTAGGTTGACAATGCCCAGGATTGCCAGACAGTTTTGTCGCTTATGCCACAGACTTTACTATTCCTTTGAACCTGGCTTGTGTAAAAGAAGTTTTTCTTAATAAGTAGTTGTTCATCCTTTGATATGCACATCTGGATGTGCCTCTTATCTGCAACATGGTAATGCTGCTTCCTGAAGATAATGATAAAAGAACAACTGCAAATAACAAAAAAGAAAAGAAAAAAAGACAAAAAGACCCAGATGCCGTCAGATTTCTTTAAAAAAAATCATCGGGGTAGAGAAAAGGGGAAAAGTTTTGCCTCATTTCTTTGGCTTTTTATAGTAGCAAAACAAACCACCTCAAAGAGCAGAATGAAGAAAACAGCTGAAAGATTTACATATAGGAATCAATGGCACTGTAAGTGCCATATAATCTCTTTGAAAAGTCTTCTGTAACTCAAATAAGACTTTGGATCTCAATGTGCTATCTATTACAAATCATAACATAAATATGAATAATCACAAATTGAAAAGCATATTTCCCAGTGCAGCTGATGAACTGGTGAGGAGGAAAAACATTTATGTCTGAAACAGAATCCTTCCAGTGTATGACACTGTACCATGTTTTGTATCATGGAGTTAGCAATATTTTCCTTAACTTTTAAAGCAAAACTGTTTACCGTCACTTTAATCATGCCTCCACCAGTTCTCCAACCAGTTCCTAATCTCAGTTACTTCATCTATTTTCAACACTGGCAGTTGAGGAAAATGGTTGGTGGGGGCAGGATGAATCTCACTGCACACAAGACACTGCCAAAATGTATCTCAGATCTCAGTGCTTTCCTTCAAAAGGTGTGATTTGCCTTTTCACTAACTGCCTCAAACAAAGTGCTCCAAATAAAAGTTTCCAGGGTCCAAAATGAAGCCAAATTCTTCGAAATCTCTGCTTTCCCTATGACACACAGCTGAAGCAATTCCCTTATCTCTGTGAGTATTTCACAGCTGCTTTTCCCTGGGACAAATCAGGAAATAGCAAATCAAACTTTTTGGTCACTGCATTCAGTTGTTAGCTGTCTGCTGCATATCCACATGCAGTGATGGTTAAAAAGTGAACAGCAGAAATTCTGCTCCTTATAAAACTGCACTGCAGGCACAGGGCCGTGGATAGAGGTGCTGCTCCAAGTACTGAATGCACCAGTGCCTGTGGTGCTGGACCCTTCTTAGCCTTACAGATAACATTCATGAATTGATCCCTCATTAGTATGCAGCAGGCATGGGAAAATGATAAACTCCTATTAACACTGTCATGGCAACTGAAAAAATGGCTGGTTTGGAAGAACAAGGTCCACAACAGAAGAAAAGCAAAGGCCTCTTTCCTTTCTTCTGTTTGACATCTGTTGTTTAACATACAAAATTGTATTATAGTGACACACACTAGCACAGGCATAGTTAAAGGTTTGTCAGTGATTGTTATCATTATCAGCTCCTATTTTCAGGGCTTACGTGGCTCATCTCTGAAATTTCGCTCTAGGCTGCAACCTGTCATACAGGATTTCAGCCCAACAGCACAATTTATTGTACAGATTTTGTTTGGATTATAGCTGAGCAGAGAAGAAAAAGGAAACTTGCCATTAATTAATTCTTCTCCTTTGTGACAAAACCTCACAAAATGTTCTGTGCATATTGTTAAACTAAATGAAGTACTCCTCTCAAGAAATTAGAAGTCCAAGGTCTATTAAAAAAATCCTATCAGATTTTAGGGTGACATGATACTTAAATCAGCTGGATCTGGTTTAATGATAAACAAATATAACATTGTTAAGGTGATTTATGTATTTGATATGAATTATGGCTTTGTCATGATATACTGCATTTACTTCCAGATTAAACAGTTCGTGTCACTTCCTACTGAGCTCATGGTTCGTAGTGTGGATTTTACCACGTATATGTAGTACCTCATGTTGTACCTGACTGTAGTTCTGGTGACCTTGGGGCTCCATTTTCTTGTTTTTAAACTGAGGACAATGACTACAGTTATAAAATATTTCATCTGTCTCCCTGTGAAGCAAAATAAGCACTAAGTATTGTCACGGAGTCTGAATTGATTGGTCAGAGATTCAAAAGGCTAATAATTAGTCTCCCTTCCTCATTAAGGAGGGAAATCCATAGGCTGTGGGTCTGTAATCAGGAGGGGTTGTGAGAAGAGAGGGTCTTGCTCCCCACACTGGCTCCTGCCCACTTACCCCCACCCTGGCTCTGCACCCCTCCAAATTTAACTCCTTCAACTTGACATAAAAAACAGCTCCAGTAAAACCATGGGGGGCAACATGGAGACCTCAGCAGCAAGTTTGTGTCATGAAAACCCAGACCTCGGCACCCACAATTACAGTTTGACAGCAGGAAAAATAACTGAAACTCTTATTATTGCCAGGTTAGTTTTACTTGGGCCAATTCCCAAGTCTGGATACTCCACAGCCCCTTCCTCTGAAAGAAGGGGACCGTGATGCACTGCTGGTTATCCCAGTGCCCACCGGAGTGATCCCATGGGGACCTCCTTGCAGTTACTCTTCAGCTGCTTCCCATGGCCACCCGTGTCCAACCAGCCCAGCTGTTGTCTGAAAGTGGGCTATAATCAGGGCCCAGAAACTAAAAAATATGTGAATAAATAATATTTGATATTTTAATCTTTGTGTCAGGGACTATTGCTACCCAGGCTGTCTGAAAAACCCAGATGCACAGCTATGTGCTTGGTTATGGTTCTGCACTTCTCACTCTGTGGTGGCCATGACATCTGCTTCCAGCCTTTGCTCCCAGGTCAGGCACCAGGATAGCCATCTTTTGCTTTTGCTCATTAGCTGGTGCATTTACAGGATTAATCCTTCTTCCAGTTCTTTACGCTTACCTGCTATGGGCTGAGATGCTGCTAAACATCTGACAGAAAGAAAAAGAAAGAAACCAACCCACCAACAAATCTATCAGTCTGAGTATCTGGTTTAGATTTTACCTATGTCTTGTCTTTTTCATTTCCATGGATTTGGGGCAGAAAGTTCCTGTTGACACAAAGGCCTTTATTCCCATGGCCTCCTGTCCTTCTTTTGGAAGATCCATTTTCTTTTAAATACAGCCTCCTCCAGCTAATCACACACATTCATCTTACCTAGGTTGCCTCTCATCACTCTTAGCTGCAGTGAGACCCCAGGATTTTCTGGCATTAGGATGCCTCCTTTTTATCCGACAAACTGCTATGGGATAACTGCAAGACCGTGATATCTTTAACAGGTTTCTCCATGAGCTGCAAATCATTTACATCCACTGCTTTACACAACTGCATCTCTTATCTTCTGAAAGGAACTCTGGAGAAAACAATAAATTTTGCTAATTATGAAATTTATGCAAAATAAATCACCTCATATCTGTGAAATTCGGTGATTAGCATGCCAAAGAGCAACACAGACCTGAATACCATCTGCATCTCTCAAAGGTCTATAAGAAATGCATTTTTCTCCTGTGCACCTGCATCTATTAATTGCTTTCCCACAAGAACTCCCTCTCCTTAAGACTGAAGCTGTGCTGTGTGCAGATAAATGTGCAAAGAGGTGATCTAATTTAATTTCCTCTCATTAATAGCTTTCCTCCATGGCAACATATCAACTGTGACAAAAAGAACACCTGAGTATACACATATTCTGTGCAGTCTCCTTGTAGGTGAAAGCATATCAAGCTTATTAAATGAAACAAAAAGAGAATTTTTGAAGGTGTTTCAAGCAGTTGGTTGAGAGTTAATTGATGAGGGTAATATTTCAGGCTGAAGACATAGGTTTATATGCAGTTGTAGGCAAAGACAGGCCTAGGATTTTGGGTTTTTTTTATAGCTGCAGCTAGATCTTCATTATCCCTGCAAAGATCTTACACAAAGGGGGGCAGAAGGGCTGCCTTCCCTTAACACAGTTGAGGGTAGGAGGCGGCAGTGTTCTCCAGCCGAATAAGGGCCATGGCGAGAGGTGTGAACCCAGCACTGCCATCCTCCCATTACTCTCACCCAGTTGTTAACTACAATGCTGGGCTATTTAAATGCTAATATTATTTAGCATGAAACAATCATTCAGGTTGGAGTCCCGGATTTTCTGTGGGGGGAAAGAAAAAAGAAACTTTGAAAACATTGCCTTGCTGTTCCCCAGGAAAGCTCCTCACTCATATGTATTTTGGGAAGGACATGCTGACAGTGCCTCACAGTTGATACAGGGGGATTGTTTTTTTCAGTTTTCTATAGTTTCAGCTAGATCCTTGTTAAATATAGTCAAGTTTTGCTTTAACCTGTTTTTCTGTTCTTTATCTGAGTGCAATTTTGTCGGTTTTCTTTGTGTCAGATTCCATGACACTCCTACATTCTCCTCACTATTTTTCAGAGGAAATGTAGAAATGGAAAACCCATCTCAAATGGGTAAAGTGCAAGCCCCAAGTTGAATTTCATTGTGTTGCCCCATTTGTGAAGAGGGGAGGAAGAAGACAGGTCACAAAGTGTACTTTTGTGTTGGATCATTTCTTAGATAGCAGCTTTCTTTACAGCCTGTGCGTTGAATATCACATAATAAAACCTGCCATTGTTCAGATCCCAGTGGCTGGTCCAGGCTGATGACAATCACTGCTAAAAGAAGTCATTGCTGACATTACAAAATAGAAGTGCTGCACTCAGTTTGCACCACTGGAGCTAAGATAATGCACAAAAAGGACACCAAAATCTGCTACTGTCCAGAGAAAAGAACAAAACCAAAAGCTGTTGAGGTGGCTGGACAGGAAAACGATGCCAGATGAAGAGCTGAACAAAACTTGCAACTTCTTCACTGTAACACTGACATCCTGGATTTAGACATTCCTTTCTCAAATAAATTTAATTCCTTTCAGCGTCCAAAAAAAAAAAATCTATAAAAATTCTGAAAGGGTGTATGTGCTCCTTAGTTTCCAGTAGCTGCTGAATGGAGATGCTGCTCTGCTGGCCACCTTTCAGATGGAAGCAAAACTCCTGTTTTCTAGAAAGGGGGAAAGAGATTGAGAAACAACTGCTCCGACGTGGATCTTCCCTCATCCTGGCTCCCAGCCCTAGTCCTGGTACAATCTGCCTTGTAGGTATGCCCTGGAGCTAAAGATGTTCTATGCCAAGACTCACAGAGTGGTTGTCCAAAAACAATACAGACCTCAGCACGAAAAAGGAAATGGAAATGAACTGGAGATTTCTCTCCCTGTCCCCTGTTTTGGCTTTCTGTAATTTAAACTAGAAAAACATTTTGCACTCCCTTTCTCCCGCATTTACTGGTCTGGTAAATGTCTACATGGCTTGAAAGTGAAACTGCCAACCTACCCTGGAGGTCAGAAAATGCAGAGCACCATCCCAAAACTCTCTGAAGACAATCTGTCTTGCTGTCAAGCTTTCACAATTTCAGTGAGCTCTGGTTTAGCCCGTGTATAAACTGCTTTCGCATTCATTCATGCTCTGAAACTCGATGACAGAACACTAGTTGGTCTGGATCTAAAATGTGCTATTAAACTTAAATAAAACAACAAAACCAAATATTGCAAGTGCTTGTTTTCAAATGAGATTTTCTGTCCCAGTTCTGCAAACTCAGGAGGTTGAGAGATTTGGGAAAAACATGCTTATCTACAGTGAATTCAAACTCTGAGCTTGTGAAGACTCGTGTATTGCCAGTTCCCATGCATTTTTGTTTTTGAATTACATAGTATTTCCTTTAAAGTGTTTGGGAAGGAGACAGTACCCCAATGACTAATATTTTGGAGCCAACAGAAGCAATACCAGTTGCGCAGCAAAATGAATTTTCATTGATGTGGTAGTCTTCTGAAATACACTGATATGTAAAGCTAATCTAAGTTGGTTCCTCCAGAAGATAATTTGTTGCATTTATCCAGCACCAAGCATTATAGCACTACACAACAGAAGAATTTGCTTTATAGGGCTACTACTATGAGAAGTGACCATGTAAAATAGAAGAGAGCAGATCCTCAAATTCAGTCTACAGAAGGAAGAAAGAAAACTTTCTCTGTAGCGAGTAGAGCTACACAGTTTGTGTCAAGGGCATAAATTCCTGTTTGCCAGGGGCAGAGATCAGGTTTTAGTCATAGTTACAGTTTGGGAGCTGAACAAATACTATGCAGTAAAGTGGGCCCTTGGCACTATTTTCATGACTGTGTTATCACATTGGTATGCTCAGCCATCAAATTCCAGCCATGAAGAATGCCACCTTGTCATGCCAGTTTTACAGGTAGTACCTAAGAAATCTCAGACTTGCATTCCCAGTGTGTTTTTATTATTCCAGTATACATCAGCAGACCTGTAAGTATCTTTGAATTACATATTACCCCAGGGGTGCTTGGGGTCAGACAGTAACAGCATTTTGTATTACAGATGTAACAAACAAACAAGGCTGGTAACTGATGGTGATGAAAGATGCTAAACTGGCAGCTTGAAGGTGGAATGTATGCTATATACCTAGAAATAAAAAAGGTCCGCACAGTCAGTCTGACTTAACTTGCCCCAGAGAGGTCTGCACTGGGAAGAAAGCTGTTTAATACTCCAGAAACTCCTTAATAACATTGCCAGTAACAAAAATCTAATAAAAATATAGTACATGGGAGTTAGAGTGAGAGTATCAATGTATTAGAAAAGAAAACGAGAATGGCTGTCAGGGATTTCTGTGTGCCCAGAGCAATCTCACATTAGAAACTGAGTAATACCAGGAAGTTCCCTTCTGGAGTTATTCCTCTATAAATGTCATCTTTTAGGAAAGACATTACAGTGATTTCTTCATTTTAAAAGACAAGGCAGTGCTTAGGGAGGAACCTGGTTGCTTAGAGGAAGGTGGCTTTTCTTAGTCACTAACTTAGACATCTCTGCTCAGTGTGCTGACCCCTTCCTTGTATCTCCTCAAACTTCTTTAGCCAGGTCACTGGAGGTGGTGTTGAAAGGAAAGGCAAATTCTTAATCTAGTAAACTTTCTCCCTCTCTAATTTTCCAAGTTTCATGGAAGTTCATGCAACACCTGAAAAATACATTTTAAGCCTTCACATCGGGATTCGATGCTCTGGATTTAAACCATAAAACACGAAAGGAAACAAAACCAAAATAACACTACACATCCTGCTTTAGTCACTTGAGTCCAATAAAAATTGCCAGAAACATGCCAGAACTTCATAAAATTCCTCATTATCCTGTGGAGTTTAGCATGTATGTTTCCTCTGTATTCTGGTCACATATTAGCCAAATAAGTTAGAACTCAAAGCCCACCACTGTGGGAACACACTGCAAGGTCTTCTCTACAGCACAGACAAAACACCAGGTCCAGTCTCACAGGGACCAGAGTGTTCTTGTTACAGTTTAAGGGAAACGTTTCTGTACATGAGTCATTTTAAAACACAGGAGGAATTTGAGGAGGTTTAGGTCAGCTGAATAATCTGAGCAGATACCACGACTTCATTAAATCCACAGTGCATAGTAATTCACATCATAAAAACTGAAGGGGAGCAAAACAACCCTGTTAATTAACTTATTTCACCACTAAAGTTTTTCCCTGCACTCATGTTAATAAAGACCTTGAAGTCTGTAATGGCTGTGATAAGATATTTGGTTGCATTGATGTAATGTACTTTTTCTTATCAATAAGCAAACAGGGCCCTAATCTATTTATCTCCTTCCCATTTTATTTGGGGGATGCTGGCAAGGAGGGTTGTCTTTCAAACTTTGTTATTTAATGAAACTAAGTTGACTTGTAAAGCAAATAGTAATTGCTATGTGCAAAAAGGATATTTTCATTTTCAGTAGTATTTTCCAGGTTTTATCAAACAATTACTGAAACAGGCTGCAGTTATACACGAGATTTACCATCTGCAGAGTGTGTTTGCATTGGTCAGCCATTACAAGCACCCTTGTCAGAATAAGGCATAGTAATGCACAGATGTCCCTTGGGAGACCTAATGTATGAGGCTAAGCACATAATTGGCTTTAATTTTTCAAGGGGAGAAGTCGCTTTGTGAGAAGGGTTAATGCCAGGGAGCCAATGACATCTGGAAAACTGCAATCAATTCATTTCAAGAAAAGTACAGTGGTTTAGGTTGCAGAAAACATTGATCCAGGCAATAACAGCTCCTCAATGCCATGCACCTCTCCCTTTTTGTGTGTTTTTCAGTTGTGTCCTGTGTATGACTGTAAATCCTTGCATGGGGATAGCATCACAAACATAGACTCTCAAGAAGATTGAAAAGGAAGCTAAATAGAGCATAAAAAGATAAACTGATGTCCCCCCGGTTAATTTTCTCTCATTTTTTTCTGATATTCCCTATCACTATTTAGCAGTCCACATTTTTTTTGGTCCAACAGATCACTGCCAAGTCCTACACCTCATGCAAGTGAAAACAACACAAACTCTTGCACTTGCAGAAGGTAGGCTGATGTGTCCTTGTATTATCATGATTTATTTAAAGGCAGGTCCTATTCTATTTTTCATTTGAGTGATCAAATCTTCCTTTTGCTCTGGGGAAAAAATCCCCAAAAGGTAAAGGTACTGAAATATCTTTTAAGTCATTTTAAGCCAGAATATCTCAGCAGGGAAGCCCTATAGGATGTAATGGTTATAAAGACCGTCTGTAGCATCACTGAACCTCAACTGCTTTCAGTCACTTACAGTTACCCCTTTCCTTTTTAGACCTTTCTTTTCAAAATAGTAGCAAGCTGATGGTGTGTATTTTCTCTCTGCTTATCAGGGCATCATTTGAAGTTGAGCTGTTTAAACCTGAAGATTCTTTAGTTAAACAAAACTCATGTACTTTATTGTCTTGGACTGTGGCATGTAACTACTAGTGTGAGCTAGGACTTGTGGATAGCCACCATGCCTTTGGGAACTGCAGCATCGTGGGGTGCAATCCACCTGAGTGGTTACCAAAGGGTATGTATTCTGCATTTTCACTGCAGAATTTTAGCTGCTACTCTCTTGTGCTCTGGTAGATTCAATGCGCAACTATTGGCACACCACAGCAAATGCCATGCTTCTGGCTGGTCATTTAAAACAGTTCAAGTATGAATTTTTAAAACACATGTAAGTAACAATGCAGGATTTAGCCCTGGTAGATTATTCGGGCAATAACCTACTACCAGTCAGAAGCTTGGTCCTTATTCCTGGCTCAACTGGCCAGCTTCCAGCCATTAGATCTTCTATGTAAGAAGCTGTCTATTTCCTTTTTGTATGGCAGGTGATAAAATTCCTCTCCCCTCCCTTGATGCATTCCACTGTATGCAACCAAGAATCAAATCACCAGTTTCGACCATGCCATGGCAGAGAAGGCAGGAACTCAGCTAATCTTCCTCCTTTCCCTTTCAAACCTCAGAGGCAGACTGTATAGGTTCCTATCCTACAGCAAGCATGGATGAAATATTAATAACACTGTATATGCTCTAATACAGTAATATTACAGCTATATCTATTGTAATAGATGATTGCCTCATCTTATAATTCACAATACTCTGAAGCAGTCATCTATTCTCTTTATTTTGCAGCATTCAGCCAAGCCATGTGTCATCTGTAAACTTCAATCACTAACTGTATTTATACAGAAACAGGCATACAGGCAGGTAGGGGATGGTAGGAAAGGGGAATACAATGAAAATGTGGTTACTCAGTTGTTTTGCAAAAGGGACGATGCTTCCGAAACAGAATAAGTTATCTTTATAAGTAGTCCTTCAAAATAATGGTTTGGGAATCACCCATTATATTTTTAATCTATTTCACTATGCTGAAACTTAGTAGAATGTGAATATTTTAAAGTATGGAAGCTCTGCCATATGAGACAATCTCAGCAGAGTTTTACATACTCCCACTCCGTCATTTGGATTCGGTATTCCTTTACCCAATTTTTCACTCATACCTGCAGGTATGGACAGTAACAAAGCTTGTAAACAGGGAGAAAAAGACTGAGGAGAGCATGTCTTGTAGTTGCTCTTAGTGGAATTAAATATGGATATGAGAGAAAGAAAATATTTCCAGTAAACCCACTGGCTTCAGTTCTAGGAACTGCCTACAAAAAATAATTTAAGAAAGTGTAATTAAATCCACAGACATTCTGCCAACAGAACAAAGGTTGAAGAGCTGAGAATTTTTTCCAGAGAACAGTTGTCTATATACAGATGAAATCATACCTGCTTTCTGACCACTCCTGCACACACAGATTGAGTGTCCCTATGTTTTGCAGATTGCATTCTGAATGGACCTTTAGAAACATGAGAATACAGGCATTGAAATTCATAAGGTGTATAATTCCTCTTCATCTGAGAAACAGGCAGGGTTTGGTTTGCTTCCAGTGAAGGACAGCGAAAACATTTTACTAAGTCTCTACGGACACCTGCAAACACACGTGTCCTATACACACCTCCCATCTTGACAAAATTTACCTGCGGAGACAAATGTGGTTGTATAATGGCCAATGATCGCTGCAGAGGACACAAGGGCAAAGATTTCAGAGCTGTACACAGAGAGAAGATGTAATATGTGGAGGCCCAGCCTGAGCACCCAGGCTGCAGAGGGGACATCCTGCAGAGCCGCCAGGCTGCAGCACACTCTCCCAAGGACTTTCAGCCTTGGCCTCCAAAACATTTCCAGGGAAGCCTTGCAGCCACTATAGCCTCCACAATTAAAAGTTTATTTTCTATGCATTTATACAAGGCTTGTACTGCAGAGAGTGCAGAGACTCCACTTTTGTGGGACTCTGCTCTAGAACTTGCATTGTCTCCTGTGGAACCCAGGAGCAGTGGGGTGCTCGGGGAGGGAAGAGCAGGGTATTTCCTTTTCCAACACTAGTTTCTCCTTTGTGATTTTTAGTTAAATCTTTGGCTGCTCTGTTACTACAAAGCAAATATTTGCATTGCCTAATCATAAGAGAATATCAAGTACATAATTTCTACATTAGTTGCCATTCGGTATGTTCAAGTGGGGCATTTGTGTTACAATATGTGGTCCCTATGTCACTGGTACCCCAAATCTCTTGGGTTAGACCATTGGTCTCGCATAAATACAGATGTGAATATTTCTGCCTTGCCATCAAAAAAATATTTTCAAGCATAATGCCTAAGAGTGTTTACAGTTCAAACACTAACAAAACATTTGGAGGTACCCATTTCCATACAGTGTATGGGAAACACCTGGCTTCAGGAGCATTTCAGTAAAAATTGCTGTCAACCTTCTGTTTGTCAAAAGGGTATATTTATCCTCTGACTTTTTGTCATGACCTCTGCATTCTGAAATGAATTAAAGGTTTATGTGCAGGAATGCAGAGAGCAGGAAATCAGGAAATAGCATGGGAAATGGCTTTCCTGTCCCATTTCACTGCTTTACGTACTGTAACGTCATCATGTGCAGAGATTCTGTCAGTTTATGTTGGCTTCCTTAATATGGGGTGTGCATGTCATGTCACTTTGTTCTCTGCTTCTGGAGTATCAAGGTGATCTATTAAAGGATGCGGTGTTGATTTAATATCAGTACAAGACAGCAAGAGACATGTTCAGATTTCAGTGGTGATTTGTTTATGTGGTTAACTGGGAAGCCAGAGGTGTTTGAGCCAGTTAGACACAATTAACACTCACTTTAAACCATCTGCCCTTACATGCAGTTTTGAAAGTAAAAGCAGAAAGGTGAAGTCTACCCAGGAAGCAGATTATTCATCCAGCATTTTCATTCTCACACCACTAATTTCCCTAAAGGGATATTCAGTGTGTGGAAGGAGACTTCATAAACTAAGAGTGCAAGAAAAGTATTTGTATTTTGTAAACAATATTCCATGAGACTTCAATGCTTTTAAGCAGTACAACAAAGAGCCAGGTGGATAAAGCACATGACCTATTTGGTGCTTAACAGCCTTATTGAAATGCACTGAAATACTGGGTTGGGTGGAATCACTCAGTCTGGTTCTCAATGGTAGCAACAGTAAAGTGCCTGAATTATTTTCAAGTTGCAGCATTGAACTAGAGGACATAACATTAAGAAAAAACACAAAGGAAAAGAAAATATCATTTACAGTGGCTAGATACTTTCCATTAAAACTTAGCATCATCAGTATTTTCTGATAGTATTCGGTAACTGCTGGTTAGTAAAAGATGGAATCTCCAAATATTTTAAATACCAAATCTTTTTCACTCAAGGCCTTAAATATGAGCATCAGGATCCAACTTTAAATTATCTACACTTCGGTTTGGTGGCCTCCTGAATTAAGTAACATCTGTAAACCTCAATGGGAATGTGGAAAGCTCTCAGAGCAGCAGAACTCACTCAGTACTTTACAATATCCAGTTCTTAAAGACAGCCCTGAGATCCTTAATTCTGATTGCCTTTCCTGCTGGGTTTGACATTAATTGCCATCTGTAAGACAGTAAGAGAGTTCTTATACTCATTTTTTTTCTTAATAGTTACCCCACCTAAAAAAAAAAGGGGCCAACTACTGCCCTTCAAGATGATCACAAAACATCTATTAAATACTGTGTTCAGCTGAGCTTTTCCTCTGTTAATACTGCTGTAAACAACATCTCAATCTACTTACATCATTCAACTCCACCATCCCCCAAATAGTTTGTTATTCACTCTCTGTATCCCATATCTGGATGGGACAACAATTGATGCCAACTGGGTTTTTTTATTTCTGTGCCTTTGTTTTAAACAAATCAGCCAACATGGCTAAAACATGTAGGTTTTCATTCAGCTGTTTAAATAGAGTATTTGGAAGTAGATGGGTGTTTACAGGAAGCTCCAAAATAAGAATGTATATTTTTATGCAGTAATTAGTGATTGTTTAATATACCAACTGGGAAGGCAAAGAACAGCATAAACACATAATTGTTACCAGGCAGGGAGAAGTAGAGCATTAGGAGATAGCATAAATAGTCAAACGTGACCTCAAAAGGTCAAAAGAGAACTAAACAATTTTGTCACAGCACTTGCTTATTTAAGTCAATGCAAGTCCAATTTCCTCTCTGCTGTTTTGCCTGGTATTTTATACTGTCCAGTATTATTCTTATTTGACACAGACACGCACAGGATAAGTTGTCCTAAGTACATTTACAAGTTGTATGTGACTTTTGAACACGAAAAATCTAGAGCATTTTGCAAGTCAAAGATGACTACTTTAAACATAACGTTACATAAACCACTGAACTAAAAATGTCCATGTTATATTAATTTCTAGCAATGATTTACTGAGGTCAATGACAATAAAAGTGCAAGTCAGCTATGGAGGCATTTTGTAACCTAGCTGATACTTTTTTTAACCCCCTTCAGGCCACCATTGCAAGATTTTGATGCTAGTGAGTGGCACTCAGTAGCACCAAAATTTATAATCTCTGAAACAGTCAATTTTCACTAAATTAATTCATGTTTTGACCCTCACTCCCTCATGAAAAAGAATCCCGTTTCTATTTCAATGCAAGGCTAGGATTTCACTGTGGGAGAGTAGCTGCTATGTATGAACCACATGGAAGACAGGATTATTTGGTTACACTTTAAAACATGTTCATTTTTAGTGCCTGTTCTTCATAACAAATAGGGTATTTTATCCTCATATTCTTTCTCCTTTTTTTTTTCCCCTTTTTTTTCCTTTTTTTCCAAAGTTTCCTTGGAGTGATTATAAAAATCACTTAAATCCTGAAGGGGAACTATGCCTCAGTGACAAAACAAATTTGCCACAAATCATTTTACAAAAGAACAGCAGGACTTTAGACCAAACTCGGGAACTGTTCCTATTCATCATTCATTTGTTTTGGAAACTCCACCCTCCTCCTGCCATGTTCAATATCTAATTGGCATTCTGACACTTCAGATAACTAAACATCTGCTGCATGGATGCTTCTTAGAAGTCTTTTGTTCTGTAAGTTGGAGTTCAAGGGATACAACTCACTGATACACTAGATTCATGCCATTGTTAGGACAACTACTCTTCCTGAATGGAGAGAAAACAGTCAAATAAAAGCATTTTGCACAAATACTTCCCCCTACCCTTCTGATAAGCTTCCTAAGGGGTTAGTGTATTAAAATTCAGATGTCAGAGTACTGCTGCTTCTTAGCTATTTCCGCAGTTTAGGAAGTCAGGGTCTTTGCAACCCTCCTGTTAACAGCTGCTGACAAAAGATTAATTTCTGTTGCAGTGACAAGCAGGTTTCATCACCAAGTAAAACCAAATGCAGATTTCGTTTGACTTTGGTTTGTTTTAATATAGTAGTTCACTGAATGTAAGTGAATAAGGTGGGTATCTACCATTCAGTACTGCTGTGAGACCTTGGAATTAATATTTAGAAAGCAGTTTGGAAGAGTTTGATAAAACAAAGTTGCAGATCTGTGAAGCAATATTATTCTCATATCAAAAAAACGCCTACACATACATAAAATTGTGAGCAGGATTTGCATGTTTCTGCTGCCAGGTGTTTTTTAAGCCTAAAGGCTTTATTATATGATGCATTCAGCCAATATTGTGAATACATTATCTGTGTTGCAGTAACTTCCAGAGTTTTCAGATCAGCCTCTGTGTGCTGGGCCCTGTTTAGCCTGTATAAATGAGAAAAAGCCACCAACCTCACGTCCCCATGGAAGGACAAGACATGTAAGGGTTAGGAGAGGAGGAAGGCACAAATCACTACCTAAACTACGAAGGATAAACCCCACACTGATGGGGTCCTCCTTCTGCCTCACCATTAGACTTTTCATCATGTGGTTCCTACTTAATTGTAGCTGAATCTGGCTCTCATTCAGAAGGCATAACCACAGAAAGGTTATTCCATTCCCAAGCGTGGCCTTTGTTTCTAGAAACAGGTTTTTAAATGCCTAAAAGACCTGGGCAAGTACCACAAGACCCAGAAGAGGTGCAAACATCAGGCAGAGGGCAGTGGATGAAACTCCCTGGGGCTGCAGACTCTTTGCCAGGCTGAGTAGCTGCCCAGGTCCTACAGAAAACCCCAGCCTGACCAGATTGCCAAGCCTTGCTTGATATATTTTTTTTTGCTCTCTAAAATCAAGTTGCTGTAAACTCTGTGAGGCAGGTTACAGAGGAGGGCACTGATGAATGCCCCTAAAAACCCATTGTGCCCACACTGCTGCATGAAAAAGACTGCTGAATACACTGCATAGGAAACAACTCACGTCATTGTCCTGCTGCACACACAATCACTCAAATGATGCATGTAAATAAGAGATTTTATAGGCACATTCACTTTGCAAATCCTTCCCATCTATTCCAAAAGAGCCACATTGTAAACATTAACAGGCTGATCCTAAGCCTGAATTTAGCAGAAAGGCTTCCAGTAACACATGAGTGGGACTGAATTAGACAGACTGACTTCTGTATTCCAGATACCTCACCAGTTACCAACCTCAGACTTTGGCCCTTTTAAGCATTCAATGTGTACAAAATCTCTTCTGTAACATCTAAATACACCAGCCAACTAGCAGAAGAAGGCAAAATTGGGTTAAGCATCTGTCCTGGAAGATAAAGCGACAAAAGGGAAGAAAAATAAAAATCATAGCTCCTTATTTAAATTAATGCCTTTGCAGGAGCTGATACAGAGCAGTTCACAAAGGAGTCACAGTTAATATTTTTTTTATGAAGGACTCTGTAGTTATGAAGGGCTAGATGAGATATGTGGAAGTGGAATAGCCAGTTGTACCTCACAATAACTATGGTTAAAGAGTTACCCCTTGTTAAATACTGATTTATATTCAGCGTGGATGAGTCCACGCTGGTGGGATGGAGTTAGCATATGGCTTTGGGAAATCTGGATTTAATTCCTTGCTTTCCTAAGCAAAATCAATCTTGATCTTGGCCAAGTGACTTAGCAATTGGACCTTCAATATGCATAATCTAGTGCTGCTGAACATAAAACATTTGCAAGAGAGCACAAATCGGCAAATACTCACATTTCCTTTTCTTTTCTCAGAGGCTATCCTAGCACTAGGATAACTAAATTCTCCAAGTAGTTTTTCTGAAGCCACCTAGCTGCAAGAACTCCAGCCCCAGGTCTGCTTGGCCACCCAAGGAGTGTGCGCCACCTCCATGGCCAGGATTAGTGGCAGCTCATTGCCAAGAGACTAGGCAATGGACAACATGAGAAATTACATTTGGGAATTTGTTGCAGTCTGGATGTGGATCAGAGTATGTAAGCTGAGTAACTTCATAAAGCATGCTGTAGGAGATAAGTTTCCTTCTTGTTGCCTGGAAAACACACTGGTAAAATAACAAGTCCTTTTAAAGCCATTTCTGTGTCTACTGTTAAAATTTCCAACCCTATGGCATCTTCACTTATGTCTCTTTGTTTAAGTTAAAACACTCAAAATGGGAATGTTTTTATTTTCCCCAGTTCAGCACACAGATCTGTATCCAAGAGAAGGCAGCAGCTCACTGAGGAACCTTCACTCACATTTCTTCTTCTCCACAGAAACTTCTCTGCAAGATTTCTAGCTGGTAAATCTTATGAAACAATTGAGTCTGCCAAGTGAAAAAGGCACACAGAGAGCTCCAGCTCTCTCCCCATGTCTTGAGTTCTCTGCTCTCAGCTTGCTAAGACCAGGTCTGTACTGTAAAGACCAAGGTGAAGTACTTCCAGATCAGTGCAATAGCTCTCACATACATTTTTTTCCATTGCTTGGTCCAAAGAGTCTCTTGAAGAATTTTTCTTTTCCTTCTTGCCCCTTCTCACACCTGCTCTCACATCCTCCACCAGATCACTTTCTGGACATGGTTGCTGGGGCCTTCTGTCAGTCTATCCAACCCACTTTCTCCTTCCTCCCCCCTGCCCTTTTTCTTGTAGAGAAGAGAGATGAACATCTATGTCAATGAATCCCTGACCTACATAGGCTGACCCTGAGGAGTCAGAGATAATACAAAAGAGTAAATGAGGTCAAAAATGGAGAAAAGCCCCCACATGGTGAACTTCCTAACAAGGTTTAGCTGCACTATGACTTCCTGAGTACCACTCAGTACATGGTTAAGTTTCAGCCTCTCTGTGTCCTTTAATGGCATTTGGGTTCTTTATTAAATTTGTTGGCAAGGCTTAGTACCAGAGAGGGTACCTTTAGGGAGAGGCTGATAGGGGAAGATTTCCTCCTTCTTTTATCCCTCTGTGGTGCTGGCACGGTCAAACAGACATGGCAAACTCAGCTCTGCTGAGGACAATGTAACATGATGGCCTCGGTGGCTGCTGGTGCAGGATTGACCCCTCCATTGGCACCACCGAATTGCTGAGAGGACATCATCACTGTCCTGCATGGGAAACCAAGGTACACCCCTTGGGACAACCTTAACAACCTAGAGATGTAAATGCTCAACAAGGGCATTGATCCTCTGATTTAGTGGGACCGATTTAGAAAGAATAAATATGCCTCTATAGATAAAATGCCAGTCCATGCATTTAAGCCTCTCATACCTGGCAATCAGTGTCATATGTGAAGCAATCTAAAGCATTTCATTTGAATCCTGCAGCTTCCTCACATACAGAAAGAAAAAAGGAAAAAGAAATTCCTTTCTCAAAAGGGTCTGAGGAGTCTTACCTGTCGCTGAGAAAGCAACAGTGTCAAAATCATATATATTCATCCCCAGCATGAAACAGGCTTCTTTACTGATGGTAACATAACATCCAGGTGTTAGGCCTCAACCCCACTTCAACTATTGTTTATTGCTATTGCATGGATTAATCCCTGCTGTCAGTCCAGTCTGCGAGATGCTCTCAGAAAGAAAGGTCTGCATAGCATCATGAGTGTCAGATCCTGCTTTGATACACTTTATCTTCCCTTATCCCTTCAAACTCACCATGACTACTCTGCCTGACATGCTAAAAATGCTTTAGAATTGGTGCATATAGGCTAAACTCTGGTTTCAGGGGAAAAAAACCTGCCCACCCCCACTTCTTTTTTTCCTTCTTTTTTGACAGAAATCATTGTTGATCTGATAAGAAGTTTGTGGAGTATCCAGTTACAAACTGAGAATCCCCAGAGTCAGTGATTCATTAGTAGTTATCCTAGTGTTACAGGAAGTAAACAGCTTTTAGATGTGCATTTTGCATCTAATTATGTCACAGTCCACTGGCCTTCTCAAAGATGTGTTGTTTTTCAGGGTAATACATTAAAGATAACAGATTTTACAACAACAGCTGGGAAAAAACAAAAATAGATAAGTCATGGAAGCTTTGTAAAAGGAGTGGGAGATCTTTGCTACACAGAGGAGGCAACCGGCTGTTGTTTGGAAGGATGTGAAAGTTTACTCAGCAAAATGGTGGCTGTTAAAGCATCTGTATTTTTGTGGCTCATATTCTCCTTCCAGAAAGATTCCCACTAAATGATTAATCTCAGTTAATGCTCAATGGCTTCATTCTGTCCTCAAATTCACTAAAGCAAACTATTCTGGAATTATATTGCAGCACAAGAGGACATGGCTGAGCCCAGTGGGATTTCTCCACTTAGAAGTTTCAGCTTACTGCTATGGGTCTGAAGCTGAATTGTTGTGTATCTAAGAGCAATGTTTTTTTCTAACAAGCTATCTGTCATTTTGGCTGAGTTGAGTTTGTAGAGACTCAGGAAGTGTTTTCTTTAACAGGCTTTCTCTAACCAATGCATTGCTTACACTGCTACCCAAGGAGGCTTTGCCTCTTGCTCACCTCCAAACCCAGGCAGTCACGACTGTCACTTGCCCACTCCACTATGTGTGGAAATGGATCTGGCATGACCCTGCTTGTGACAAGAGCATTGGGACCAGCACATTGTAGGGCTGGTGCCTCAGACTCACCAGTGGTGGGCAGGGACGAGTTTGGGCACATTGAACAAGGGTCACCAAATCGCAGGCCTAGAAGGAAGTAGAGGGATAAGCCAGGGAAAGCAGATCCTCCTGGGCCATGGGCCAGCGTGTTGGCAGAAATGCTCCTGCAGGCATGGCCTACTGAGACCTGGCACTATCTACAGTTGCCATGATCTTCACTTATTTCCAGAGATGCTAAAAAGAGGACAGCGGATTTGGACACAAACAACAACATGCCTGTGAATGCTGTCCAGGATGTATTTAAGTAGGGGATGACTGATCCCATTAGTCTGCTAAATCCCAGACTTGGGGATGCAGAGAAGAGCAGTCTTAAAAACCAGGCAGTTTTATTTAATTTTGCTTTTAAAAAATTAAATAGTCTAAGTTACATTTACGTAAATTATAATTTGATACTGAGTAAAAGTCAAATGCTTCATTAAAGCACTTTTCCCCTGCCATGCCTCCAAAAATACTGCCTCCCATGTGCCAGGAAAAATTGTTTAGTGGTTTTAAAGCACTTGTGCATCCCTTTTCAATTCAAGAGACTGCTGTTCTGTTACTTTGCTCTGTTATAGTTTGCTGGTTTTGCCCAGCTGAGTGCAGACTTCCTGTGCCCTCTTCTGCTCTTTTGCCAATGCCAGCCATCTCTTCAAGAGCACCAGCATTAAGTATCTCCCTCCTTTGCACATTTGTAATGATGAGTAACAAAGAAAAGCTCCATCATTTACTAGTCCATGCTTTACTCTTTCTGCTGACAGCTTGATGAGCTAAACTTGTAATGCTGGGATACCCTTCACTTCCCAGCAGCGTGTGTGTATTCATGGGAGCTTTTGCCTTGGTGCTCTACCACACTTCTTCACAATGACCCACTTCCATCTCATACCAATCTCCTTTTACTTGATAAGTGAGGATAGATGTCTAGACAAAATTGCCCACTCCCAAATCCCCCTGCAGTGGGAATTGATGGCTAGGAATGGAATTACAGGGTGGAATAAAAGGATGGGTTTGCTCAACAGTCACTTTTTTTTTGTTTTGTTTTGTTTTTTTTTCCCTCCTTCAGCACCCAAAATGCTGTAATGCCACAAAGCAAAGACAACACAAAAACAATCAGGGAACACAGCTGGTTTTACATTGTTTTTTACCTGTGCGGATTCTCTTATTTCTATCAAGGAAAACCCAGGCTGCTCCCTCCATCAGCACACTAACAAGTTATCTCCTTCCTTACATCCCACACACAAAAATGCTGGTAAACTGATCTTCCTTTGGGACCTTTATTTGTTTCAAATTTAGTTGAAATTGGACGATTTCTTGCAGGAGGGAGGGGGACAAGGGAGATGGGCACACATGAACAGACAGAGGTGCAGGGATTACAATCACACAAACCTCATTTCCATAGGAAATCAGGCTAAATTGATGAGACAAAGGAGCTGTGTGGAATAAACCAGGCATGGCTGTGGGGATGCCTGAGTGCCCTGCTGGGTACCAGGGTGCTATTTTGCTCAGATATGGGGTGTCTGTCCTTGGGGATAATGTCCTCCTACCTAGCACAGCACTGACTGTTTCAGCTCTTGCAACCCCTACCAGCAGCAATGCACACCACTTGCAGCATGTTCCCCAGTTCCTCCCATCCGTGGAAGGGAAATTAAAACTTCCTTCCTCATCCTGACAGGGCACTGGTAAGATATTCCTAATGTATGTGTAACATTTCAGACCTGCTGATGAGAAAGGCTATAAAAGACCGCGTTACTTCACTGCTGTAGGTGGACCCTATGTCAAGAGTGTATACAATAACCTGAATTTAAAGAATGCATGTATTTTTTTCCCCATTTGTTAAATCAGCATTTCACTAACACAAATGGAATTAATTTGTTTGAGCTCACAGCTAGAGTAGTGGTTATGTTTCTAGGAAACTACAAAGTGAAGGATTTTAGAGTGCATTTAAAAAGAAATGCAAAAGCCCTGCTGGCAATGACAAAACAAAGTTTGAGCTTAGAATGGAAAATGGATGGGTTGTAAATAACAGCGATGTTAAAGCCTCAATTGATTCAGTTCCACAGTTAATCTATTATATTCTTCCAGTGGAATTTGTTTTGCTTGAAAAGGATTATATGAAATCATAACCTTCATTAACTCTGAGTGATTCATCTCTTTTTTTGTAACCAGATGTTTAGTTACAGCTGATAAAGCGTGAAAACCTGCATTCCTCACAGCTTGCTCTGCATGGGTGTGTTGGGTAATGATGACAAATATTAAGGGACAACATTGCTCCTCTTCGCTGACATAGCAGTGACTGATCTGCTTATCAGATTCAGCTGGGAACTGGAATGCCAAAATAAGGTGAAATATGAATGTATCTGATATGAGCCTAATGGATCATGAGAGTATTTATAGCTCAGAACAGACTGGAAAAAATTAAATGAAATGCAAGCAAATTTGAAGAGAACACATACTGCCATTCTGTGGGGCAAAGAAGGCATCACATGGCTTTGAGGAGATGTGATATTATCTACGTTGTATATGAACCTAAAAATGCAGCTACAGTTGCCCGCAAATGCTTACATGCATTTTACAGTTGCATAAATGCTTACTTCCTTACATGAGTTTGTAAACCTCAGACAAGAGCTGAGTTTCTCTATGAAGGACCTGGTCAATCAGATCTAGCTGTGCCTGTGAACTTTTCAGCATAGTCAGACTTACACAAATGAAACTCCCAAGCAGGGTTTGCACAATTTAGGGGGGTGAAAATGCTTTTTGTTAGTATTTCACTATCAAATTTTCAAACACATTTAGAACCAAAAATCTTCCGTTGGTTAAAGAGAGGTGTGTCATGGTGCTAGGATAAGTAATCCATGTGCGAGAATGCAACTGTCCAGTTGCTGCACATGCCAGAGCACTGGAATCAGCAGTTTTTTTGAACAGCAAGTTGTACATCTTCTAACAAATGGGAAATGTAACTCAATCTTTAAGAAATTAATGAAAATGTAGAAGGAAACTTCAAGGCTTCTCTTAACTGAACTTTTTATAAACAGATTAATCATTTCCAGAAATAGAAAATGTCAGTCAGATCATGTTGTTTGACACAAGGTCAGCTTTCTGCAAATAAGGCCAGTGGCATGTCAGATGTGAAGATAAAACAACAGCTTTGCATTATGTGAGCCTAAGGTGCAGTTACCTGTGAAGGGGTTTAATTTCATTTCATTCATCCATTCCAGTGTTCTGTCCACCCCTCCTAGGACCCACACTGAGAAATGCAGTTTTATTATCTCCTTTTTAATGTGCCTGTTTAAACTAGTAGTGCCAAAATTCTAGCCAAACAAGCAGCAGCCTCAATAGGCTGAACACGCATCAGGACATAGGCTGACACTTTGTAAATGGATCTACCTAGAACAAGTTAAGAAGTTGCCATCCTTGTTTGTTTGCTCCCACCTCTCAGCTAGTTATCACTAACCCCAGTCAGTAATAAACAGTGGCAGGCAGGAACTTCTTGAGCTGCACTGCCAAGACCTGCAAGACTCTGTCAGTCAACACTCCTTGTCCTGACACACTGCAGCTCTGACCTGCTCTTGTTCAGGTACTTTTTCTTGATGCCATCATGGTGCAACGATTTAAGAATACAGGTGCATTATACCAAAGCACTACTGACTATGTTAACTACTTAACTATATTAAGAATCGGTGCAAAAGTGAAATGACTTAAACATTCTAGTTTTCACGAAGAAAAAAACACCATTTTTTAAAATCTGAGCCTGTTGGAAAGGAAAACTGATATAGATCACCTAAGGGCTCAGAAATGAGTAAAAAAAATAACAAAAAATAGTATTGAGTCATTTTTTAAGTCCCATGATTAAAAATTATGCCTAACTTGAATTTGAATGCTTTTTAATTAATAATGTATGGATGAACTCTACATCATGGTTTATAGGTTTACATTAATAACACATATATATGCACTTCTAAAAAGGCCATTCAGTGTCCACTCTCAAACACTCAGGTATGTTTACACCTTTGTCTTTAGGCTATGAGCACTACAGACAATGATACAGAGCAGTGAACAGAAGGATATGTAATAAGGGTCATTATTTTCTCTAATATCCTTTATCAGAAATTGAAAGTGTTTTTTGAAGATGAAACCCCGTAGCATCCGTATACTTAATTACAAAACTTCAAATAACTGGCAGTGTTTCTGCCAATGAAGACTGATGCCTTACTGTTAATTTTGCCTTCTGAGCATAAAGGAATTTCAGGCTGTATTTTCTGAGATACTGGCCATGAAGAACACAGAACCACTAGCATTTGGCCTGAACAATCCTCCCAGCTGTTTATTGCTCCACTGGCACATTGCAAGAGCAGTTGTTTAGCCAGGAGCTGAGGGAGTCATCCTGTGTAAAGGAAGTATGCAATTGCCCATGCAATCACATGCCTCTCTGAGTACAGCTCTCCCACTCATATCTCAGTCTTGTCATTTACTGACACCTATCACAAGACCAGAATAGCAGCTGCAGTGCTATGTGGGCAGTAGCTTGCTTTTTCATTTCTTTTAGGAACTGTCCAGAGGCCTGAATGTCTTCATATGTTAAATTACTGCAGGAAGTGCCTTATGAATGTTCACCCTCTCTTTCCCACCTCAAAAAATCCTGGTCTCTCCCTCCTGTAAAGCAAGCTATTCCACCTCCTGTTTCTCCTTTGAGGGAGGATGATGAACGCATACTACATTGGTAACACATACTATATTGGTTATTTATTGCACTTCTGGAAGGTGCTCAGATGGGTCCTGACAAAGTGAACAATGTGAAAACATGCAAAGAGTAGGTTCATATTGACATAAGGTAAAATCTGGATCATTAATAAGTTAGTGTATGATAATAGTGAGAAAACAGCACAAAGGCCAGAAGGTGGACATGCAAGGAAGAGCTAATGCTTTGTCATGTTTTAATACAGATGGACTATCGTACTGAACTTATGTGAAACCAGTCACTTGAGTCATGGTAAGCTTGTCTGGCTGCAAATCACAGTTTCAGCACTTAATGACAGGTTGGCAGGTAGAAGGATTAGCAGTACTATGTACAGTTTTATGTGCAGCCAGATAGCCAGACCTGTATTCCTATAATTAACAGTTTTGCCCTTATGGAGGTACCAGATGTATGCTGTAGAATTCAGGTACAGTATTGCCCTGCTCCAAAGCCTTTGAAGTCAGCAGAGATCACAAGCTATTTTAGCATTTGCCAAAAGTGACAGTGTAATCAGCCATGCCTGAAAAATAATGGGAATTGTCAACAGTTAATAAAACTACTTTAGGAGGCTGGATTGATCTCTTTTCAAAGGCAATCTTGCACCTGTGAAAACTTGTCCATAGCAGTATGTATCACTGAATTGTACAACTGTTATTGCAGCATAATCATCTGTTTGCACCTACAAAGTTGCAATCCAGCTGACTTGACAGCAGGTGAGCCCAGACTTCTTGTTTCCTGTAGTTTCTTGTGATTTTATGGCTCAGAATGGAACATTAAAAGATAAAGAAAGTTCCTGTGGTAACTTATAAGTGGGTCTTAATAAAATAATGCAAAAATATGCTAGAGCAGAGACCCGTACTTGTTTACCTCTCCCAAGACAGTGTTCTAACCCCTAGTTAGGTAAGTTATGTGCATTCTTGTTCTTGCCTAACAATTCCATTTTAAACTAATTGTCCCATGGAAAGTGAAATGAAACAGGAAAAGACTGAGAACTCACTCCTGATTAAGATACACTATTCACTCAAACTGAAAAAGGAACAGATGAAAGGTGTCCTACACCTGGCTGACTGCTCCAACTCCAGAGATCATAAGCCCATAGATTGAAGGAGGGGAGGATCACCTCAAGACGGACCAAGACCCTGTTTCTGAAACAAGTGCTGTCAATAGAACAGGACATAGCTGATCTGTGTGACCTGATATCAAGACTACCAAACTAAGTGAAAACCAGAGATGAGCCCCTCATATTCTCCATCTCATCCTTCTTTGTGGGATAAGGACCAAACAGCTGTTGTGCAAGAAGTGATACTTGGAAACAACAATTGCTAAAGTTGTTTCAAATTGCACAGGCATCTCCCACCCTTTCAAAATCTAAACACAAGTAATATGATACACTCAAACCCTCTCTTTGCAGGAGACATTTAATGAACCTAAGGACTAAGAGACTTAATTTCTTCCTGCTTTCTTTTCTCCTCCTCCTGACCAAGCTGGGATGCATTTCTTATGCAACACTTACATGAATGACAGCATGCAGAAGGCATAGCAGAAGATTTCCACAACACCCAGCCTTGTATTGTGCTGCACCTTATTATCATTCTCTAACCCTGCACATATGGTCATCTTCCATTCTTCTAACTGGTTCCAGGGCCCTGGAATTCAGCATGACCCCTGAGGGCTATTCTAATGCAATCAGTAGGAATACTATATCCAGGGCCAGTCCAAAATCAAAGGCCTGGCCAAAGCCCAGGATAAATTACAGCTGTTATAAAGAAATCACCTTTTCACCTTGGCCCTCATATTCTTTCAGTTTACAGTCATAACTCAGCAAGGCCAGCAACATTTGTCATTAATAAACCTGGTTGGATAAACAAGACTGATGGATTAACAAGTCACATGTAAAGAAATCTGAGAAAGTGAAAAGCTTTAGACAGAAAGTAAGGATAAGCTGATTTTTTTTCTTTTTTTTTTCCCTGAGATAAGAGAAAAATTGATATATTTTTTGCACCTATTTTTCAGTACATTATCTTCACTTGTAACATGTGCTGGCATGGCTGGCAGCTCTAAGTACAGTAGGTCTGAACAGCTACTGAACAGAAGACCCACCCTTGGCCTATGTGATTCTGGAATGCACAGATGACCACGTGATCTACAAGCCTGATGTTAACAGATACCCTGGTTTCACTAAAGTAGAGACTCCTTGCCAATATTTATCTTTTATCCTACTTGGACACCATTGTTTTCATCCAAACAAAACCCTTTTGTGATTTTAAGTGAGAGTAAAGGATATTTGACTTTAAAAGATACATAACCAATTAAGACCCTCATTTCAAGCTGAATTAAAGGCATACCTGTCATAAAAGGAATTTGATTAAGAATGTTAAACTAAAGTTGTTCCCAAACGTGCAGTTCTGCAACTTTGACAGCACATGATTTTCCATTAATGAAACAAATACGCTACAGTGAGAATGGCATGCCAGAATGTCAAGGGTTAAAAAGGAGCTCTTGGAAACCTGTGAGAAAGAGGAAGAGCAGATTATATTCCTTAGCTCTCTTGGGAAAGCTGATGAGGGTATGATTTTTCTTTATTAATTTCTCTGTGATTTATAGCATTTAGATTTGAAATTTGTTAGATATCTGGTAAAAAGAAGAAGAACAAATGCTGTGAAATAGATGCAGTATATTAATATTTATATAAAAATATACACAGGAATATTTTATGTTAAAGAAAAAAAACCCCACCCTACTGATTTTTTATGTTAGGATAAACAATGTGCAAGAGAGAAACTGTAACAACAGCAACAACAAATACCCACTAATGATCTTAGATCAAAAATCCTCCCTGGAGCTACTCTGACAGCACATGGACAGCAAGGGAAAAGACAGCTCAGTCGGCTTTAAGAAAGTGACGTCCAGGTGTTGAGAGATGTTTGCATTGAAATTCAAACTGATTGAGAAGTCTGTAATCTCTCTATTTTTGTTTCTGACACAATTTGGTCTAATTAGTCCTAATTTGCCACTCCTGGTAGTGGTCTCCATGCAGAAGAGAGAGGGTGGGCTGGCGGTAGCTGTGAACGAATATGCAAATGCCATGTATAAGGCTCAAAACAATATCCTGGGGAAAAATAATTTATTGGGGTTTCGATGGGTGGTTTTTTTAAACTATCTGGCCTTAAACTGCCTTCATCTGGACATCAGCTGTTTACTCTGCAAACATCCCCACCCAGCCGGCACAATGCGAGGTGCCACTGCAGAGCCGGCAGCTGCAGAGCACCTTTTGTGTTTTCAATTTAAAGCCTTTGGGTTGATAGTTCACATTAACATGGAGAGAAATATACAACTTGTGAGTTTGAAAAGCAGTTTTTACTCATAAAAACCTTTGATAGTTTAGCCATCTGGTCAGAGTGAAAGAAGCTCATAAAAGAGGCCCAAATAGGGTCAAAGGTCTCTTGCTACGTGGGTCAAGGGGGCCGAGGAGGGTTTGCTGTAGTGGACTTTACTAAAAACTTGTCAGTGAGGATCTTTGACAAATTATGGCACATTCCACGGCTTTTTGGGAAAGTATTTGATTACAGTGCGCAGGAATGTTGTTGATATTTGCAAGCTTTAAGGAAAAAGGCGTTTAAATCAGAAGCTGTAAAGATCCTTTAGGAGCTGTCTTGTGTGTGAATATGCACAGGGAAGATTTTTATTTCACTTTGCTTATTTTTTTCCCCTTTTTTTTTTCTTCCAGTATAAAAAGATTCAGTGGAAAACAAAACAAAAACCTCTCTACTGCAGAAAGCACAAAGGCTTTGACCTTTGATTCAGGTCATTTATTCTTCTAAATGGTCACAAATTATAAAACATCCAATTACTTTTTTTTTTTTGCTTCAACTTTTGGTAAGGGACAAAACAATAAACAAAATAAGGGGAAAAATTTAACATCTACCTTATTTTTCTGGTTTGTTTGTATCAACCCAGTTAACTACACTGCTTTCATTTGTGAGAGGTTGTTATGAAAAGTAACAGGATTTAAGCAGACTGAAAGTAATTTTCTTGTAAAGGTTCAGAAGAAAGCAGAGGAAATAACATTATTTTTATGAGGTGTTTCATGGCATAGCATTATAATAAGTCCGGTACAGTAGTCCTGTCTTAAGGGACAAGGCTACATCACTAAACCACACAAAAATAATTGTGTCAAAAGTTTTGGGTTGTTCTTTCATCCTGGGGCAGGAGGGAAAAGCAGTAGAGAAATGGGTCAGCTAAGATTATGTACTTAAAATATACAATACTAACATTCCTTCGTAGAAATCCAACTATTTCAGCTTAATCCAACTTCCAATTGTGCGCATGCCATGGACTGTGGCCTCAGAAAATTGGATGCATATTCATTTCACTTAGTGCAAAAGTAGCACATAGTTTTCTGAAGAGCAACCTCGACAAGGGGGGTAAAAATAAAATCAGGACTACTGCAATTTATTGAAAACTTGGCTGACCAGCGTGATAGTTTGAAAAGCATTCTGCAGCTTCTAGATTTAAAAGTATTTTGCTGTTTTTAAGGTTGATGAGGAGGTTTATAGCTACTGCATGCACACAAAGCAGCAGTGTGCAGCTTTGTACACTACCATTCTTGTGACATCTGAAATTAGACTCTGACCTTAAAACAGTGAAACATCATATCTACGAGTGGAAAACAAAAATGCAGGATTACACCAAAGCAAATAAAGATATGCATCAGTTGGTTGTCACCTGACTGTTTTTTAACAAACATAAATCAGGTTTAATAAGTTGGATTAGTCATTAAGTTTTCTTTCGAAGGAGCTGCGATTTCTGTACATGTTATTGACCCTGAAATGTCTGTGTGTCATACAAACACAGCAATTTATCTGGCTGCTGCATATACATGTATCTCTTACCTTCTGGCTGGAATTTATTTTGCGTGTAGATTCTCAGGGGATGTAAATCAGTAAAGCCCCATTGATTTCAACAGATCCTGGCTGCTGGGGGCGTGTCGATATATCAGCAGAGGTTCTGGCCTATGGTGTTTATACTGCCTCTAAATAAATAAATAAGAAGCATTAAGAGGTGATTATGTTTAGAGTGCAGATCTGCTCTCAAGCAGGTTACAGAGTGACAGTTAAATAGAAATCAGGGCTTGTTAACTACCCTTTAACAGACTTTATAATAAATAGGCTTGTCCATTAGTTGTAACGATCGTTGCAGAAGGGCATTGGCCACACTGTCAGGCTTTCTGAAATTAAGAAAGGAATAAAAAAAGGTGGGAGGGCAAAATCCTGAACTGCTGAGGGTGTGAAATAGTCCTGACCTGACCCACAGGGACAAAATGATGCCTTAATAGAAGAGCGCAGTTGTGCACTCAGTACAGTATTTTGCCCTGACTGACAAGAATGCTGATACCTTATCCTTCTCCAGGAAGAACCTTGTCTTGGAGACCTGCTGGAAGCCATGGACTGGAGAAGACACTGACATCCTTATGCTAACAGTCATCTGCTCACCTTATATATTGAATTGCACTGGGAAGAAATTAACCTTTCTTAAATCTAGAGAAGGTAACTGGTAAACGCTCTTTTTATTCATGTGTCTAATCCCTAAATCCTACCAAACGATTTGCCTCAGTAGTATCCTACTGCAGTAAATTCCACAGGTTAATAATACACCAAACACAAGATTATTTTCTTCTATTTTTGTTGACTTATAAAAGGACATTTTAAATTTGACTGCCATTTAATCATCATATGGGTAAATAACTGTACTTAACCAGACAACGTGTTGTGCAACATGGACAGAAGCACCTCTGGTACTCATGGGGAATCCTAGCAAAATAGACAGAGGTCCCAATGTACTGTCAGACCTCAGTCACCATACCTATAGGCACAACTGTAGTAGTGGATGAGACACAGCATCTGTTATGGTGAGGCAGAGGTACTATAATTTCTCCTGAGGAGGAGAGTTGGTTTCTATCACAGAAATTCCTTAGAGATCCATTCAGTTAATGTGGGACATCAGTTGCCCTTTGATGACAGAGTCCATGGAGCCTATATATGCCAGCAGCTGCTCTTTAATTATAACATTACCCCAGGACCTATAGGGACAAGCAGTTGTAGTCTGGCAGCTGAGCATATGTGGGTCAGTAGCTGATGAAGCTGAAATTTATCATTGGAATGATGCCCAAGTGCTTTGCAAAGCAGGAGAATGATTAAGTATGAAGGTAGTAGTAAGCAAGGTTTAAAAATTAAGGAAGAACAAGCTCAGATGAGAGGTATTTAAAATCAGATAATGATGTGAAAGCATTAGACAGTACTCTTGCTAAGATGTTAAAGGTTAGAAATACAAGGGTTTACAATAGAGAGGCATCTCTTGGATCAGGAAAGCCTTTATGCAGTCATCAACAGACCAAATCAACTGTCAGTCACACTGGGTTAAATCAGAAAGTTACTCTGTTATTCCTGTGGAAGGGAAGTTGAACTTAGCACATTTGACTTTTTCTCATCTTCAGTTTGTTTTGTTTTATTGGCATATGCAGACTTTACTATCTTGGAACACTGAAACAGAAATAAACCAAACACTATATAGATATGTAGATGTATACTCTCTGCATCTGTAGTCAGAAAACTGAAATTGCTCTTCAATGATCATGGGGAAAGACCTGTGCACAGCACGTACATCATTATGTTTCACATCACTAATTCACAGACCTAAAGTTGCACTGAATGAGATTGCTCAGACTCCCCCACTTCGTAGAGTCAGAAGTTCCCAGATCTGTCCTGGTTGAATACCACCTTTCAACTGGGTCAAGGTATATTTTGTTAAACATACACATATTTGCAGCCCTTTCCCTAGTCAAGACTCAGTCCTGATCACACATTGCATTTCTCTTTTTGAGACTTTTTCTACAAGGAAAAAAAAACCCAACCCTAGGCAAACCCCAAAACTTAGATCAGTAGACTGGCAGGTGAAACCAGGATGTAAGTTTGACTTACGGTATTTCATTCAGTAATAGCTTTATTTTTATATAGGACAGCTCTCAGGCTAAGACACTTCTCTGGTAAATACAACAGAAAACACACAACAAGAAGTGACTAAGGTTTGAATCATCCACTTGAAATATTTCTTCCCAAGAACAGTTTGGTACAGATGATATTCCTGAATATGTGCACTGGAGAATGGTTGTTTTTAGGCAACTGTTTGACACATCCAGTCCCATGACCAATGATTTCTTTTTTTTAAACAACCTCCAACTCATCTGCAACTCAGTTATCAGCTGACTTTGTACTAAACCTGGTGGTTAGCAGTGGACACCTGCCTAAAAATACTTGATATTCACAATATTGCACAGACTCTGACATGACAGATGCGATTGATTGGTTAGCTGCTATTAGCACCAGATTTACACTTCTTGTTTCATTCTGTTGCTTTTTTAATCAGGATTTTAGACTAGCACCTTTCCAGCACAACAAACAAAACATGGGTGTTGTGATGAATTTATCAATCTCCATTAATTATATCAGCAGTGTGGTGAAATCATCTATTCTGTCATCTCTGGAATATTGCTTGGCTTCGGGTTTGGCTCTCTCAATCCGATTTGGAGATACTTATTCTTGCACTCGTGACCTCCTGATTGGATTATTGGAATTCTTTGCTGACAGCTCTTCCTGATAAGGCCTCGCACAGGATTCAATTAATCCAAATGCAGTACTGAAGAAATTCTGCTAAACAACTGTTTCTTGTGATGTATATAGCTCTTTACTGCCCTGATGGGACAGTGTTTTAAGCAGCTGCAGAGGCAGCCCATACTGTATCAGAAGCCAGCAACATCTTGCTGTTCTGCATGCATATCTTTTTACCTAGCTTCTTCCTGGTTCCACAGTAAGATGCACTGGCTTTTTGGATGCTCTCAATCAATTTATCCCACTCACTGTTTGTCCTAATTATCGAAGTAATTTCAGTCTCAATATTATGTTGTAATGAACATGTAAAATTTCCCTCTTTATATTTTGTAGTGTGGTACTCAACTCCACTGTCTATAAAATTAATTTTCTACAGCAGGAGACCATAAGGAGCATCACATAATTTACCATCCCTCTCTGTGGAAAACTGAGATCACTGTGGTCTTCCCACTGGTAGTGTCTTTGTCCTGGGGCAGGAGCAGGGCAGATATCCCCCAACAAAAATTCTACAGGCTCTTCCAGTAGCTCTATATTGAAATTAGAGTGCTAATCCCAGTTCCTTGGGACTTTTCCTTAAAAGCTATATTAATTACAACAGAGATGGAGTCTTAAAGTGATCCTAAGTCTTTTAAGATGCTTGGCAATAGTGCAGAAGGTAAACTGCTGCCAAATTTAAAGCCAGACATTGCAGACTCCAGCCAGTACATTTTTTCATTCAGTTTATCATTGAAGTGGTAGGCAATATGCATGCATATTTGACTGACTTGCTGAGCTACTGCTGTGATCCCTAAAGGCTCTACTGAGAAACTAGAGGAAAGAAATAGGAAACTCTCGTTTTTGAAACCAAAAGGTAAGTAGACTCAGAACTCTGAAACGCAAAGAAATTTAAAAGAAAAGAAAAAAGGTTTGACATTAATTTTATAAAGTAAGACTCCACTTAATATTTATTATTGAGATTTACTAAATAATACATTAAACACACTTGCCACTGTTTCAAGGTAGTTAGAACCTGGTATTAATGTAAAGCAGCCTGGAGCGCAATGACACTGCATTCAGAAGCACTGGACAGACTATTCCACAAGATCAAAACTTAAAGCATAAAGTTTGCCACCAGCTCTCACGTAAATCTCACTGGCATTTGAAGGCAGTATTTCCTTTGGGCCTTCATTTTTAAATGAAAGAAAAAGTCTGCATGACATCTGCCTTACGTAGTGTTTGATCAGTTTACCTGGGATAGCAACTGAACTTAATGCTTGCATGGATCTCTCCCAAATGAAGATCAAAGGTCTCTTTAGTTTTCTTATTCTGAAAATATTTTTCATCATTGTTTTTAATACAGCCTGTTATAACAACATCAGGAATAACAGTTTCATATCACAATTTCAACCTATTAAAATATGTGACTTCACTGACATATGCCAGAAAGCCGGAAGAAGTATTCGTATTCTTTTGCATGGTACATTGATTACAGTTATTAGTCAAGAACACTGATTATACTTGTTAGTCAAAACCCTAACTGGGGTAAACAGACATGGTTCTTAACTGATACAAAATAGATTTATCCCTCCACAGCCATATTTTCAGTACCTAGTGGGCTGGAGAACCTAGCAAGCCAAACTCTTGCATCCATTTGTGCAAGACAAAGAGAAGCTGGCGATGATCCGTGCTGTGGGTAGCCACGTGTCCACACACACTGCTCACACACAACCTTATGCAAATATTTTTAGAATTCCAGAGCCCACACAGTGTGTGTGGGAGGGATGAGGGAACCCTCATGAATCTTCCCAGTAAATCCTGAGGCTTATCAAATATTTATCAAAACTTAGCAGTTGTTTTGCCAAGGGTTTATGATAGATAGAATTTAGATAACTTCTGAAAATTAGGAGTGGATAATGAAGTTCACATGAGGAATTTTTTGTTGCTGTTCAAGAGTGTCATCTGGCACAGAGTTCAGGGGTCCTGGCCTACTGGTATTTAGAGAAACTAACATTTCATTCCAAATTTCAGCTGAGTATATTTTACACCACAGAAAAGCAGGCTTGTGTCAACCAAGTATAATGTAACCCAGAGCACGCTACTGTTTGGTGTGAGGCTATTCTGAGGAACCTCAGGAACTCCTGAAACATCAATGCTAGAGGACTTTGCTCTTCAGCAAAGCACAACACCCGCCACATTCACAACCTGCACAGCTGAACCAGCTACTTCTCATTGTTCCCAACCAGGCATTGGCATGTTCTTATCGTGCCTTTTTGAGCTCCTCACATCAGTCTAAACTGTGCAGCTCTCAGAGGCTTTGCAAACACCTAACCCTGGCAAAGGCCATGGGCACCAGTGTGCCTGCCAGGCACACCAGGTTTACCCCTTAATGGTAACCATGTGCTTCAACCAAGTGTATGCCTCTAAGGCCAGTTTCCAGAGACAGAGAACAAAGATGGATGTGCTAACATCCATAAAAGCAGTGTATATTGCGGCCTCTTTTATTTTCCACAAGTAAGAAGTTCCCAGCCAGTGGATTATAAATGCCATGCTTCATTACATTTTAAACAATAAAAATGAATGACCCATCTCCAGTGAGTGTCATATTTCTGGAAGGGAGGATAACCTGTGTGGTTAGGAACACGTCCTAAATCTATCTGCTCCATTAACCTTTGGAAGTTGGAGTAATTCTGAGGTTTGAGAAGCAATTAATATCTTGCAGGCAACAACATTCTTGAATGGATGACCCAGGACTTCAGTTACACCTGAGCAGAAAGTAATACCTCACCAAGCTCTCACAAAGAAAAAACTCATTTGAAAGCGCAGTGAGAGGTCATAAAAATTGTGGATTACTTTAGTTAGTCATTTGTAACAGGTAAATGCAGGAGTATAACTTCCTGGAGTGGGGGGAAAGGTCTTTATGATTTTTCCAGGGTTATGAATACATAAATAACAATGGTCACTTAAGAAGGACAGAAGCTTTGGGATTAACCTTTCCACACATTTCTAAGTAACCTGCTGACCCAGTAAAAAGATTTTTTTTCTTGTTTGCTCTCCACATCAATCATATCTATTGGAGATGTAAACATTTCACCATCGAGTTCAAAATGAAAACTAGAAAATAATCACTCGACCTTTACAATTAGTTGTTTACACTCAGGCTGCCTCTTGGTAAATGCGTTACTACAAGAACCCTTGTGTAAGAAATGAACAGTTTAGCTAAGTCATGTATTTCTCCCATTTCAGACACAAGTCCATTCTCCCTGGCAGGTTTACAATGACCTTCCCCACTGCTTGGGGTACATTAAATCCTCTCCCTGCCATGGCATCTCCATCAGGATGGTTTAAGTTCTAGTAGCGTTTGGCACTGAGAATGTCAAGCCATGACACAGAAGATACTATTTTTCTTTTTAAACTCTATGGCACACAAGTTTGCTATGGGGAGAGAAGCAGCCCACATGACACTACATGATTGCGTGTCAATGTCTGGATCTTACAGATAAGTTACAAACCTTTCCCAAGTTTTCCAATGTAAAAATAAAATTCTTTGTCCAAAGTGCACCAGCATACCATGAAGACAGTCACCAGTTTCCACTGGCATTGGGATGGCCCTTTGTTGCCTACTAAATATTGTGTAGGAACTAATTAAATTGTCTCTGTTTAGACACTGCCTCATCCAGGAGAGTTTTGCTCATGGCTGATTAGTAAACACAGCTATTATTTATAAAGCATAAGTCAGATTGAGGGATACAAAAAAAAATTCTACTGTTACTTTAGAGGAGTCTTCATCATCTAGTAAATAACCAGTGAACAAGGATGGAAAAGAATGGAAAAGGATGGCAGAGGAAAGGGAGGCATGAGCTGATGAAGCTGTCATTGCGTTTGCAGTGGCTATGCATGGGTTGAGGTGTCCCAAGCAGCCTCAGCACTCATCAGCTGCCAACAAGAAAACCAGTGGGATCAACGAAAGAAGCTTCAGTGGATTGAGGATAAATAATTCAGAGTCTAAGGTAATTAAAGCAATGATCTGGCTTCTGGATCTTAACTTGTCACTGAACCCATGCTGCCCACAGCCAGATGCATTTCTGGTATCACATAAATTGCATTATCTACTTTACAATCATTCAGGTTTATCAAAAAGAGCATGTGCAGTATTTAGGATATAATGAGCACCAAACATCAAATTGTACCTTTAATTTGTACACACATTTTCCATAAATATATATGGAAATCAGCAAATCAAAACTTAATTACCTAACCAGCAGTGCTACCACTGCTCCTTGCAAGTAAATGCACATCAAAATTCAAAGTAATCAGAAGGGAGACTTCAGAAATACAAAAAGAAATCCAAGTTTACAAGTGCATGATTTCACAGCACAAAAGGATTTGCTATGTGTAGCTTAATTATTTTGATTAAAATACTAAAATATCACATAAGTATCAGTTTGTCAAGCATGGCATGACACAGCTATTCAGTCTGAGTGCTATTAGAGAGTTATGTTTCTATTTGCAGAAGAGAAACAAATAAACAGTCATAAATAAGATTATTTTTCTGTACAGGATGGCTAAACACTGGAATCAAGAGATGCTATCAGTTCTCACCCACCCAGCCCCAGCAGCTTCCTTTAAAGCAGTCTCTGAGCCCTTTGCAATCTTTAGTGGCTTTTTAGCCCTATGACATTCTAGAAAAGCAAAAAGAGCTGCCCCTACTTCATAATGGGAGGAGGTGGGCTCTGCAAGTTGCCCAAAGTCAAACAAGAAGTCTGTTGCCAAGATACATGCTTCACGATTTGGAATAAGAATTAGCAAACCTCTAGACAACTTACATTCTGCCATTGCCCAACCCTGCTAATGCAGTTGAGCTGTGCTGAGGAAAACTATACATTTCTCTGTCCTCATACCTGACAATAAAGAAAATGGGGCCATGGTGCAGAGAAAATATTTGCATATTTTAGACTATAGAAAATTAATATTATTGCATTTTAGACTATCTTGAAGATGCGTAAATGTGGCCAGTGAATGTTTTACTGCTTCCTTCCCCAAAGGAACTCATGTGCCTAGATAATAATTTGTCTTATGTAAATTAATTTGTCTTAAACATTATTTGTCTGTTTGTTCTACTAAAGAGCCTTCTTTCATGGTTTTAATGGCAATAGGGATTTCTCATCCTCCCAATGTGGATAAAGTAATTTTTCTAGTGTATTGAATTATGGAGTTACAGCTAACATGTCTTTGATTTACTGTCCCCCTAGAAGCTGAACAGGCTTCTGCTGCCACCCCAGCAGGGCAGGGCTCAGAGCCCTCCACCCCTCAATCACCACTGCTGTATTAACATAAATAGAAAAGGATGAGAATTTACCTTCGGCTGCTGAGCTGTACATTGTGGAAGGCGCAGATACACTTCCTGTGCAGCCACCCTACACTGAGACAATACCCTTTAAGATTTCTGTTCCCTCTACAGGAATACGCTTCTTATGAGGCTTGAGCTCATGACTCACACTCAACATCGCGGTCCTCTTCCTTTTCCTTCACCCCAGATTTCCCTTTGGCTTGAAGTGTTGTATATCAGGTTGTATTTCAGCTTCTCTTCAAAAGAGTCACAATTAAAACCTTCCTTAAGAAACAAGCCTCCCCTTTGCACACACCTTTTCCTCTCAATGGAGGGATGTGAAAAAGTGTGAGAGTTGGCAACACTGAAAATAAGCAGCGCCTCTAGGTTAACACAACATAGGAATTCCCAGGCGGTTAGGATTTACATTCAACTCCATCAAAGTGGGGAATGATTTCAGCCTGGTCTATCAAGTCACAGACTAACACTTTATCATAAATATATTTCAAGGAAGCCAATAAAATGAAATAAATAAGCTAATGAGATAGAAATTTAACAGTGAGGAAAAAAAAATACCCACCAAAATTATTTCTTTGAGAGTACAAAACTGGATCCCTAGTTAAGAAAGCAGATGCTTTTATTAATGTTCAGAGAACAGCTGAAATGGGGCAATAATTGGCAGGGACTGACATCAGGCTAATTTAAACAAACTAAATCCAAAGGAAACTTGTGCTTTCATAAAGCACCTCTCTGTTCACATGCCTCTATTCCAAGCACAATTTATAAAACCAAAACCACCAAGCAAAGAAACAACCCCCAACCAAAAGTATACTATGAAAGGATTTGAGGGGTTTATATACTGTTGAATTGTTTATGTCTAAAAACAAACTTTTAGTTTTTACTTTTTTGGGTTTTTTTTTTCCCTAGAATACACATATTACTAAAAGTTGCCACAAGTTAAATGACAGAACTGTCTTCGAATGGCAACAGTACCAGAGCTTACTGCTAATGAGTTGCAGATCTGCATCATAATTGATCATCCAGATTTCCATTCACAAAAGAAGGATGTGGTCAACTAGAACAAAAAACACCACAGAGCCAAAAAAAAAATAATTAAAAAGAAATTTGCAGAGTCGAGAGTACAGTAACTGACATAAATATCAGCCTAATTGCTGAAGACACGATTCATGAAAAGACCAATCAATGTGGCCAATGTTTCATTCTTTGTCTGACTCCAGAAATTATACGTGATAGTATCAGCTTTAATTGTACAATCCCCGAGAAATGTTTTCGATGGTGTTTTCATGCTTCTTTCCCCCTTTAAACAAGCAAAGTACTTGGGACACTTTTCATTCTCTCAAGTAATAACGCACGCACACACAAAAACAAAGAAGACAGGAAAAAAAATTACACAAATAAAAGAAATTAAGCTTGCCATAATGTCTGTGTTTCATGTTAACAGGCTCACTGTCCTGCTGGGTTGTCCATAATACTCTATCACAAGCACTGTCAGGGGCCCATGCTGGGTGGCTAATTAAAACAATTACAAAGACAAAGAAGGTATCAATAGCATTCCAAGCAGCAAACAAAGAGATAAAGTAGTGAAGATTTAAATCATCAATGGTTGATCTCTCCAGGATAGTTTTGATGTGGGGACCATGTCCCCAGCACTCTCCTGTCTCAAAACCAGGGAGCTGGATGGTTCACTTGCTATTATTTCATTACAAAAGGTGTGGGAAAAGCTAACTCTTGAAAAGTAGCTTCTAAAAATCTCCGGTGAAGTAAGGCTTTACTGTTTGGAAGTTTCTGCCTTGCAAACTTGTGATAGTTTTGTATTCGGTTTTACAAGATGATTTTTTTAAAGCTCACCAAACAGATTACAGCTTTTACCCATAAAACCCACCTCTTTTCTACCAGCAATTACAGGCATAAAATAGGAATGCTTCAGTTTTAATTCTAGGTTTTCACAGGCAGGGAGGATAAACGTATATCATGGGGGGAATCAATAAAAGGAGAATAGATGGCTGCATAAATTAGGCAAGTTTCTCGGATTCTGTTAAAGATTCTACCAAAAGTTTTGATAAAGACAATTCCATAGAGCAGTCTATACATAGAAAAATAGTAAGCAATCTTCAAGTGTTTGCAAGCCAAGCTGTAGTAATACTTTAGACAAACACGCTTACCTTGATTGAAGAGCGTAAACAGTAACAGTTGTTTTTCTCATACGCTAAAATAAAGGCAGCTTCTTGAAAAGGGCTGTTTCATTTCATACAATCTATATGCCAGAGCACAAAATGTTGCTTTACCAAAAAGTACTTTTCAACAAAAAGCTTTTTAGAAGCTTTTGTTATACTGATCCAGTTATCTACAGGATAGTTTACTCAAGGCTTACTTGAAACTATATAGCAAGGGTAGCTTTGTATAGGCAAAAAGTTCTGTGAATTTACAGGAGTTTCATTTGCTAAATTAATCAGAGTAAACCAAAGAGCAGTGCTGGGTGTGTCAGCTCTGTAAATGCATTCTGACTTCCACTCAGCTGTTCTTTTAATCATCAGGATAAAGAGCCAAAAACTTCAATTAGCCAACAAGAAACCTTGAGGGGCAATGACAGCTTTTTCTGATTGCTTCCTCTGATGGAAGAAAAGTGATTGGGAATGCAATAGCTAGAGAAAGATCAGCAGCTGAAGTAAATAAGTAAATAAACTTTTAACACGGAAAACTAGAAATATGGACAATTTGCCTTAAGAAGTGTGTCCTCAAAAATATCTTTAACAAATTTGGATTAAAAGCTTGCATTTAATCACCTACACAAATGTGCAGTTTCCCTCCAAACAACTACCACAACTGTTATTAAGAAGGCACAACCACTCTACTCTGAAAAATGAAAGGATGGGAAAAAGAGCACCTCTGTCTTAATGGATTCTGACAACTCTGTAGACAACCTGAAAAAACATGATTCTTTGTGAAAGAAGATCGTAAATCTGATTTTCACTGCAGCCTCCTCCATTTGTGCATTTTTTTGTATGTGCAATTCTGCACTGATGCTGAAAGATCCTTATAGCAGGGAAAAGGAAACAGCATGCAGTTTTGCAGCTTATCAAACATGTTTTTATGTGTGGAAAACCACTGGGTTTATTGCCTGAGCATGCCAAAATGTGATGGTGGTAAAAAAGACACAAGCTCTGAATTCAGCTACCAGAGAAACTCTTGCCATTTATTTGGGGATAACTGAATGACAGGTAAGGTCTATTTTATTATTTAACACATCCAAAACTTAGTATGACATTCTGAACAGGTTTCAAGAAATGATCGTTGTTGTTATTCTTTCATAGCAAAAGCTCCATGAAACCTCTGATTTCTGTTGGGAGATTTCATGCTAATTTTGTAGTAACTTCTGCATGAGCAGGATAGGAATAACCTGAGGGTTTCATTAATGAATGACCCGCAAATATCGGAAGGATTAAGCTGACACTAAACATTTTGAAGACAAGGTTCTTTGCCAAACAGAAAAAACATATTACACTTAACACAGAAACATAAGCAAACAATGAATTAATTTAAAACCTCAAAAGTTTTCTCACTCAAGTGAGCATAATTTGTTATCTGGAATCCAAACCCTGAAAAAACTGGCACTGTTTAGATTTTATGGCAATCATTTTGCACAGCTCCACATCAACCTCCTTCCAGATGTGTACAAGCATTTCTACACAAGACTGTTCATTTTGTAAGTTTGACAACAGAAAATGATTTTAACAATTTCTAATGGTTTTGTACCTCAGGATATCCAAGGAGAGAGAATGGAATATGCTCTTCCTTCCTTATGTTAATTTGGGCTCAACTCACAGGTGCCTCATAGCAAAGGTATTCACAGCCCGTTGGTATAAAAGCTGCCAACATCCCCACTTTTCTGTTGTATATCTGCCTCTGTTGACCACCCATAAATCCCACCACTTTAAGCACTGCTCCCATGTCATCATGCTGACTCCCGACATTGATCTATTTATTCTGTAGTTGATATCATGAACAAGAGAAGAAGTTTAGGTTTAGGAGCAAATGTCAGGTCAATGAATCAAAGTAAAAAGCTAAAAAAAAAGTAAGATTTGCTGGCCATGTGTGTGTTGCATATTAAAGCTGTTGCTCCCACAGCAAAATCTTCCTTTACACATTCCCCTGTATTTTTCTCCCTTTGCCAATTTTACAAAGCTTCTTTTGGTTGTAACATGAGAAATGTGAATTAGTTTTCTTAGCTATAAGTTGTAGATATTAGAAAAATCACATCATACAGCTTTCTGAAGAAGTTCCATCCACTCCATTTTCTCATCCCTGAATTTTATTAACCAGTGCAATTGCTTTTAACACATCAAGAAGAAAGACAAGGACTTTAAGCCCTGTTTGTATAATAATGGAAACGCTGTGGTTTCTATTTGGGGCTAACTCTTAAAACATCGCATCTTTTGTCTCTGGCCACCAGCAGTAGCTATATAATCCCTGACCCACAATAGTGCTCTGTAATACTCGCCTTGGCTACCGTCTAAATTCTTGCCAAGCTTTTAATCATATCCACAGAAGAGAGATTGAATTCACATAACTGCTAACATCAGTTCATACAACTGCTTGTAAAAACTCCTTAGTCAAACACACAGATACATTTTGCAACAAATATCTGAATTCAGAGAAGACTTATATTTGCCTCTTTGCCTACGCTTGTTATAGACAGAGGAGCAGTCACCTATTGCTCAGCACTTGTAGTGAAGATCTGGCTGTAAGGCTCCCCAACAAAAACCTTCTCAGATTTGCTGCACTCATTCCCTAGGAAGTGCACTATATACAACTGTGAAAACAGCCAATATAGAGAAACATTCGATAACTCAGATTGTTTAATATCACAGGCAAAGGGGACTGATTCCAGAATTCAATGAAAGCATTCTAAATGTTTAACTTTTGGGGAACTTCCTGAAGCTTTTCTGAAAGTTTTGGGAGTGTTTACAAAATCCTTTTTTCATACAAAAGCAAACCAGGAAACTGTAGTTAAGCTTTTATCAATGTGTTAAATATTGCTTTGTTTTTATGGAGGTATGCTTAAGTGTACAATACCTGGAAAGTGTGATTCTGTGATAGTTTTCAGAAGTGTTAAAGCTGAGCATTCAGATCCTGTAGCATGTTCCATGGGTATGCATGTTACTTTATGCTGACACAACTGATTTATGAGCATGCTGCTGGGTTGAGTGGCAGGTGGATGAAATGGCCATGCACCATCACCATGGTATGTGACCCTTTGAGCCCCTACTTGGAGTTGCAAACCACACACAAGACTAGGGTACACCAAATAAAGTTCACACTTTGCCTACTTCATACTTTCTGAGTACCACACATTATTTAATCTTACGAGGATTAAAGTACTCCCACTGTAAGTAATACCCGATAATCTTCCTTCAGCAGGACCAGTCACTTCCCAAATGTTCTTAGTGGTAGAAGCTATCTGAACATCACGACAGCAAGAGGTGGAGAAAAAAAAATGGAGTAATTCCAGATTAAAACTTGGCACAGGACCTAAAGCCCTTGAACTCCAGCCCCTGCTTGTAGGAGGGTTGCTGTGTCCTACTCAAAGATGGTTTTACAGAAGCCACAGAAAGAGAGCAATGCCAGAGAGCATTAACTGCTTTTTCTCATGAGAAAGGAGGCTCCCTGGCTTTAGGGTGCACGCAGTACAGTGGTTACCACTCACAATGGATGGAACTGCATCTGAACCCCTCAGGACTGCAAAGATAGAGGACACAAACTATTCTCAGCAACGAAGCATAGCAAAAGAGGGCACAACCACATTGTTTAGCAGCAATGTTCTGAAGGAAGAGCGGGAACCCTCTTTTGAAGGGCAAGACATCTCTGGGCTTTATGTTGCAGGTGAACACAGGTACATCACTGCTGACTTCCAGAAGGCATTTGGGCTATCCTAAAGCTGTCTTCAGCATTTCCTATTGGTTTGATTTAGTGCTCCATGGTCAGCACAGCCTCCTTCATCCATCCTGCTGGGGGCTGCTGTGTTTTCTCTGTGTAAACAGCAAGAGTCTCGCACCTCTCAGTGCTTGAAATCTCATACCAGGGCATCGCACTAACATCACAGCCTTAGGGAAAAGGACTGGATCTGGTCAAACATCCAAAATCCATTTTTCCCCCCAATTTCAGAACTCTGTGTATATTGCCAATACAGTGACAAGTCTTCCAACTATATAACTGCTGTTATTTGTTGCTCCTCAGGGCAGTACATTTAGCAGTGTCTGTGTAGGCATTAGTTACCTAGGATCATTTCAAAAGTCAGAGCATTTCCCTAACAGAGTTTCTAGGGAAGGACAAAACTAAAGTTGCTAAATAACAGAAGAACCAAAGCTGCTATGTTTTAGACAATTCTAATAGACATAAAATTAAACATTCCCTAATGTTTAATAATTCCTTCTGCTTTTAACAATAGCTTCAGAGTTGGAAACCTTTTCTATTTAGTCAACCTGCTTAAAATTCTTGCCTCCAGCAGGAAAGAATCTCAATCAGAGGGAGACAAACATTCATTAAGCCTTGTACAATAAACCTGCTCTGCAGCTGAAGTGCTATTAATATCATTTTACAGAAAGAGGAAATGGAAGAATAGTGAGATGGGAGTAACTTGCTTGGGGTCACAAAAAGGTTCATGAAACCATGGTAGAGTAGTAAACCTTGAATCAGACTCTACTATAACCTAGAGCCAGCATGCTGTCTCTTACTGTGCTCTTCCACATTGCCTGATGTTTACCATTGATTAGCTTTTCTTTTCCCTTTAAAGCAATAAAGTTTATAAGATGTGAATACAATATTCTCTTGAAGATCTAAGCATTTAACTCTAGTGCTTTAAAGTTTCACTCCACAACACAAAAACATTTCTTTTTATACTCATTTATTTTCCTAATTAATGAGCACTATTAAAGAGTAATAATAATGAAATAATATGTCTCCCTGTTTAACCTTTATTTGTTGCCAGATGCTCAGGGTATACACAGAATATCTTAATGCACTAGAGTAGAAATTCCATGTTAAATTCTAGCCTTTACAGTACCCAAATGGTTAACAGAAAAAACAATTCTGGCACCAATCCCAGCTATATGTATGTCACTATGATGAATGCTATTGGATCGAATTTAAAGATCACTGGAAGTTGTCAGTGGTCTCATAGTTTGGCAAAGTTCAGAATGGTACCAACAAGACCAAGCTAAAGAATCAGCAGTGTAAGGTCTGGCACTGGTTATGCATCAGCTGGCTTAGTATAGTCTTGTCCCACCACAAATGTCAAATGAAGCAATTTTGTAAAATTTTTTTTAATCCCCCCCCCAAAAAAAAGTAAAATTTTACCTCTTTAACCTAAAATGAAGCACTTTACCTTTTTAAAGAATTAACCTCTTTACAGGGGTTTACAGTCACGGATTTTATCACTGCCCAGCCTTGCAGTCAGTTACAGCAGCTTGGAGATAAGGAATAAGGTTGTACTAGTCTTTGTCTGACTCCTCAAGTCTTATTCAGGTACCCAGAAACTTCCATGCAGCATCCTGAGTGACAGGAGCTGCAAGGATGTACTCAGTAGCAGGTATAGACTAGCCCTCTAACAAAACAGTTTCCTACCAGTCTCCAATTGCATCCATCCATACCCCATGCCCATTCACTGCAAGTATCTCAATGCAGGTGCTACAAACCATCACAGCCCTGTTGCTAAAAGAAACTCATTACAACCAGGATTCGGTGCAGGCAAAGCAGGAGATAATAAGCAAACTCCTGAGTCATGTGAAGAGGATGATCACACCACGGAGGGGCTTCAGCAACTCAGCACAAGGCACAGCACAGGGCCATCACAGAGTGGTGAAACGTAACAGAAAAGGAGAGGTTTGAAGAGGAGCCAAAACCACTGAGATGTTTAACACAACTCTCACAATAAAAGCAAGCGTCCATCTGGGGCCCTCACACGAGAACACCCTGAGCAGACGCAGGGCTTGCTGGTACGCAGAGCCCGACTTCACTCCCCAGCACAGCTAGCTGCTCCGGCGTTCACCTTCTCTTCTTGCACTTCCCATCTCTGTAGGTTAGCTGTCCCGGCAGAAGGAAATGGAAACTAAAAGGACTTTTAGTTGACTTAATTAATGCCTGTAACACTAGCCAATTGACATCAGCACCTTGTCTGTCACTCACTGTAGGAGGGGGGAGATGTGTTAAAAATAACAGCCTATTTCCGCTTCTCCAGCCCTAGCTCTGCTGCAAACCAGCAGAAAAAGCCAAGGCCAAGTCAGTTAGTGACATCTTAAGGCTGCTAACAGAACTGGCTGCGTAGTTTATTGGATACGTTTTCTATTATACAACAGAAGGACCAGTACATCACTGTTCCTCCACAGAGTATAGTCAGAAACACCTGGGCATTGCTTGGTTAATATGCTGGCTACCCAGAAACTGGAGTTGAAATATGCAGCTTATATAGAAAGTTCAACTTACTTTAAAATAAATAATAATAATAATAAATAAAATCTACAATTAACATTCTATTTTTAAAAATGAAAAAAGTGCCTCTAGACTAAGCATCATAGATAAAGGAAGGGAGTGTCTGACACATCTCTTGGTCTTTAAAGGGAATATATGCAAAGCCCAACTTGAAACTCATGGGTTTAATTTCACTGGATATCAGAGAGAGAGCTCTTCCAATGGGTGAGTCAAAGCTGACACTGTTCTGACTCAGCCCTGGAGAAAACTGTTTCCCTTCACTGATACGGAGCAGGCAGGGTGTGATTAACCTCATTAGGTGATGGCCAGCCTTTGTGACAATCCCCATCAGTCTAGATTGCAAAGTTATAAATGGAGTTTTAAAACAAGAATGTTTTGAAACAGTTGTTTCTTTTACTTTCTAATTGTAAGCCACTAGAAGAGTAGTAGGTGCTTTACAAACAGAACAAGACCATTTTTGTCACCCTAAAGTGATAATTCCCATCCACATGAGGACTCACCAGTAAGAGCCACCACTAATGTTTGGCAGGATATTCCCTCCAGAACCATTCTGGCCCAGGGCTCCTGTGAGAGCCAAGAGGCTTACCCAGGTAACTCCTGATCTTTCTGGTCCCAGCTGTATCCTGCTCTTTCTTGGAGGTTGTTGTTTCCAGAGCAGAAAACTTTCTCTCATCATCCTACCTTGGAGCATAGCACAATAGCTTTAACCACCAATAATAATGGGGCTTTCTTTAAGATGAAGCAGAGCAGCAGTAGGGCACCAAATGCTCTATAAACTAACTCCAGCTACCCCACTAAGTAACAGAAGCTGTACCGCAGGGAGCACAGGCATCATGCATAGGCATTTGTTCAGCAACTGCTGTACACAATAAGGAGGAGGTATAACCTGAAAATGCACCTAAAGACATGGTTGCAAAGGTGGTGGAAGCTGGTATATATAGAGAGAATGAAGGAGCATGCTCTTCAGCTGTGGCCCGTTGGTCACTGAGGGTGAAAAGTAGCTGCCTAGCTCTGCAGGCATTACTCAGCATGCACTTCAGCTGAGCATGGTATGGGAAGAAAACAAAGTACTGAGTACTCTGCAATTAATATAAAGTCACTGGTCTAATTCCTATGGGAATAGTTATGACTGCAAAGAGGAGGAGGTTTTCAAAAGCCGCTGTTTATATATAATGTATAACATAGCTACACCTCAGCAAAATGAGCAGGCAAACCCTTTTGAGAATTCCAGCATTAAATTACTTCCTCTGGCCTCAGAGTACCATAATTTATGTACGATACAGCTGAGAGAATTCAAAGAGTGTGCTGTCTGGGGGATGTTTCATTTCACAGCCTGCGAATTCACATGCAGGCAGAGCAAGTGGGTTAGAAAAGGAGGTTCTCCTCACTGAACAAACAGGCTCAACACCTGCTGCCTGAGGACAGCTTCACTTCTACCAAGTGCAATGAAACTTTATTTACTGTTTTATATAAAGTAGTGTCTGAAACTCATCCTTCTAAAAGCTTGACTGATCTTTGCAAGCAATTGTGATATTGCTTGCTTTATGTCCGAGCGGCTACAGTCTCAAACAGATGTATGCTACTTCTGAGTAGACCATCCAAGCAAAATAGAAAGTCGAATATTTCTCAGTGAGACACATCATTACCTCCTGGGGTAGAGGTGTTGTTTCAGGAGCAAGAGTTCATAGGGTCTATCAGCACTGACATCTAGCCACACAGTTATGGGAGCATATACTAAACCACTGAGTACAGGAGAGTATCAACCTTCCTATGTAAATATGAGGAAACCTGCTCCTCAGTCTTTACTAGAGGTTTTATGTATTGTTTAATTGATAAATTCCTACAGGAACCTCCTGCACCATGCAGGCTGGTGATTTGTTACACCAGCCTAGGAGTCTCCACCAGCATCAGCAATGGGCATCCATAAGAGGTGTGCAAGTGCAGACTGCATTAGGATTTTTTGTGGTTGATATATGAAGTTTCTGACTTAAATCACTGAGATCGTTACTCTTATCAATTTACCTGACAAACAACATACACCAGCGTCCGATCCCTTTAAGCCATGGCTAGATCTTGTCAATCAAGCCTATTGGGACCTCTGGCACACAAATGACAAATCACAGTGTTACAAGAACTATTGACACACGTTTTTAATGCATAACTACTGTTGTTATATATAATCGGAGCAGATAGAGTTCAGCATAAAAGGGTATTTTAAGTGCCAATAAAACCACTTAGCTTTTACAACACACTGCATTTACTCCATTCTCCCCCCCCCCCCCCAAAAAAAAAAAGCTTTTCTTTTGAACTAAGCAATTTATATATTGGGTCAGTGTTATAAAGTAGGTATTTATAGCAGATTTCAATGGAGTGGAAGCTGGAATAAAGGCAACTTGCTTTTAAATGCAGCATGGAGACAACTTTGCATTGATAAGATTATCAATTGTTTGTACATAGAAGGTGATGTGGTCACTGAGGGGCCTCACATTCTGTTTCTGTAACTGTAAGCCAAATTATTTGCTTTTCTACCAAATCACATATACTACTTTATTTTTTTCTTAGACTCATTCAATGTCAACAGAGCAACTTGTTCAGTGACTGGGAGCTCAACTAAAGAATTTAGCTGGTAATTCCACACTGTCTTAATTTAAACCTTTTCTTTCAAAACCCCACAATAAATGCATCACTGGCCTAGTGATAAAAGCAACTCCAAGCTATATTATCACTATAAGATGATCACATATGCAGACAGTTGGCCACAACTTGTGCTTTGTTATGCCTCAGTGTTGCATTTATCTTGGAAATCAGTTTGGTATTGGCGACATAACTCATCAGCAATGCTAACTAACCCCTCACTGCCAAACTGCTCTCAATTATCATAGTGATACCTTCTTCTTTCAGACAAGCTAGGTCAAAGAAGCAAGACAGGGGGCACACGAAATTAGTGAACACCTAGATTTTTACCAAGCATGAATGCAGAAAATGATATGCAATGTTTAAATGGAGCATCTTTAAAATTAAAAGGAATAGGGATTAAGCTTTTGGGAAGTTTCCTTCAAAGAAATTGTGTTTTGCAATTGTTTTCCACTAATAACAATGCAGAAAGAAAGAGAGGAACATTCTTAAGTTTATGGTGTCTCTGTGCCTAAATATGAATTAAAATAATTACAGTCTTTGTGATTTAAGGAAATTAACATCTTTACAGCATGGGTGGGTACAAAATGGAGACCCTTTGGATGAGCTGGTTTTTATGCAGGAATTAATACCGTTTGAATGATGAGTGTGTTTTTTTCACTTTTGGTTTTAACGCTTGCTGTTAGTTCTCATCTTGACTAGAAGAACTGAGGGGAGGGCCTACTTTTCCTCCAAATACAAAGTATTTCTATTTAACACATGCAAAAAAATGGAATGGATACAATGTACTGTGCAGATGCAGATACATGGAAAATAACAGACATTTGCACATGCAAATACAGCAATTATGTATGCATCACCAGCTTCTGAACCAGATATTTGAAAACCTAACCCAGAGCAGGAAGGTGGCACATCACAAAGGTAAAAGAACAAGTAAAACAACTTCTTTTTCTGCTTTCTTTTGTATTACTGCTAGTTTCTGTACCAGCCATAAAATAAAGCATATTTTAACTAGGGATCTAACAGGAAGCCTGGTGAAGTCAATGGAAAGACTCCTACAAAGTTCAGTGGCCACATAAATAATATATTCAAGAGCTTAATATAGACAGAACTTTGTATTTCTGCACATGGATTTTATAGATCATACCCTTTCATATGAACCGGATTGATAGTTGGATTTATTATTAAAGACTTATCTACATAGGGAGGAAAAGAGGATTAATTCAAATTTAAGTACTTTGCTGCAACTGCTCTGTACGAGCTGGTGCTCAGTAACTCTGCACGGAGCCAGCTGGGTTTTCATTCCTCAGTCACTGTCTCTGCATAGAGGGGTATCCCTCAAAGAGCCACAGCCAGCCCCTGTGCCAGGAGCTCCCTGTTCTGAGCTGCTGCCAGGCCCTGCCCATCTGCTCTCTGCTCTCATGACATCAGGGACATTCAGTACTACAGGCTCTGGAGGGGCTCAGGCTCAGGAAAATCCCCCAGTTTGAGTTCTCTCATGGTATAAGCCTTTTAATTTTGTTCCTTTTCTGTTGCTGATTGGGTGAGGTTCCTGTATCTGCTGACTTCTTGTACATCCTGAATAAATAGAAACTTGGGAGTGAATTCTGCAGGGGAAGGAAGGGGGTATGTGCTGAGTTTTGCTAACATGCTTTATGTATGTTTATAATTTTATACTGGAAGTAGGATATGATTTCACTGGCAGGAAGGCTAATTTATGGTCCTAGACTGAAGGACCAACAAAAGGCAGGTGGGTTTTTGCACAGGTTTGATACCATTTTACTATGCTCAGTTTACTACTACTTACTATAGTGCCCTTCTACACAAATTTGATAGCATTTTACTATGCTAGTCATCACTCCTAAGGGAGTTTAGGACTTATTGCAGAGCATTTATGGAGCTATAGAAGTTTGGTGGGGATTATTTTTTTGTGAGCTTTTTCTTTTTTTTCTTAATAAAGAAATAAAAAGAAAAAAAAGAAAGAAGAAAAAAGGAAAAGGAAAAGAGAGGCTTGGATGAATTTTACTCTGTTACACGGGAATATTGTGCCAGTGGAGTTAAATTTAAACAAAAGCATTCTGTTCCTTCAAAGGACTTGCTATTGAGAAAAGTGCAAGGTCTGCCCCTCTCACCTTCCCTACCTCGAACATTTTGGCTTTAGCTCAACACCGAGAGGCTGCTGCTGACTTCATGTGTCCATCAAGGTAGCTAAACAGCCCCATGATTAGGTTGGAGGCATCAGCAAGGTGCAGTTCCCACATGGCTGCTGGTTTTGTTGCTATGCGTGGATGAGCCATGCCAGGTATTATTATGGCTGCAGTAGTACAAACCATCTTGAGGCCATAGACTCGAGAAATTGGTATAAAAGAGCAAGGGGCATTTTTTGTGGAGCGTTCCTTGGAGCAAGCAACCCTTGCTCAGGCTAGGCCTCTTTTCTATTTCTTCATCACCTAGCCCTAATTCTTTACCTTGTATTTTACTTTGAGATAGACAGACTTTCCTTCCTTGATCTCCTGTTTCTCAATGGCTTTATGCTGAACATTTTCCCTTTTTGTCCCTTATTTTTCTTTCCTCTGAAAGTCTGGGAAATGCTGGACAGTGGCTAACTGGTATTCCCGAGTGTTTGGACATGAAGATTATGGGGGAGAAAGTGAGCAGCCAGTGTCCGTGGCTCAGTTGCCATAGCAACAACGACTAAAAAAATGGGAAGAAGGTACCTGCTCACAGCTGCTGAGATTTGGAGATGAGGAATTCCTTGTCCACCTTTTCTCTCATGGCCTGTGGCAGCACAGCCAGCACAGCACAGGGATCAGCAGCACTCGCACTGATGCTTAGCAATGGTCAGTGGCTCAGTCTGAGATTACAGTTTGAGATTACAGCTCCTTGACAACATTATTTTAGCACGACACAGAGAGGCAGCACTACTCAGTGACCAGTTTTAGAGTGCTTTATGTAAGCAGTGGGGCACAGATGGCGAGGTTGACTATCAGGACCAGAGTAGCGGTTGCATCTGTAAACCTCCAAGCAGTTCCTGGGGTCAAGGATTCGTTGCTGACTCACACAACCAAACAGTTCAAAACCATATTAACTATTACTATGTAAGGGGTCCGGGAGCACATCAGAAATTAAACAAGATGGCAACGAAGTAAGAAACCTGAGTTACTTCTGGACAGCCTTTGATTTCCAGTAGTTTTCTTTTGTGAAGAGCCTTTGCTTGCTCCGTCCTCAGTGAGTGCTTTTCTCTCTCAACATGGTGCAGCTGACGTGTGAATACATCACAGGACTCAGAGCCCTGAGCAGTTCAGGCAGTGAAGCCAACAAACATGCTAACTGTGATCTGACACTAATGTGGAAGGAAGGGTCAGGGAAAGGGAAAGGGTCAAAGAAGGAGTGTAGCTATGGCAAAGCATGTGGGCTACCTCTGCAGGGTCCTCCAGGCTGCCACAGTTCAGTCACTGTACAGCAAAGATGACAGGAACAGCACTGCTGAAGGAGCCCTCAACTATGTAATCCTCAATGTCCTCTCATTGCCTCATCTGTTCCCAAGATGAATACATGGTTGAAGCCTGTACCTGCCTCACCACACCAAAGCACCAGACAGCTTGTAAAAGGGATGGGGCAGTTGGCATGATGCTGGGGAACCAGACTCCTGACATCTCCATTTGCTTTATCTCTATGCTGCTTTGGTGATACCTGTAAGGTCTGTCAAAATCCAGACACCACCTTTGCCCATCCAAGTAGGGACCAAGGAGAAGCACAGCTCCTATTCCTGGGCCTGAAGGGTAGAACCACCTCTCCCATGCTGCAGGACATTGGTGGCCAACCAACATGTCTTATGCTGATGCCACCGAGCCTGCAATGAGGATTTAGCTGCAAACGTGAACCTGGTTTGCCAGACAACTCTGCTGTAGCTTCATCAAAAAGATTGGCTTTACCCAGGTGGCTTCAGTGCTTTGAACTTTACTCCTGAATTCAAATGAAGCACAAATGGGAGCCATTGACACTGTACTGAACTTTTCAGGCTGACACGCTATTTAGCAACTTATTAATGCTAGATCTTTTGAGGGAAGTTTTCACTCACTGTCCACTCTAAAGAGCTTTGTCAAACTGTAACCGCTTTAATTTTACTACAATTGGCCCTGGAGGAGCTGGTGAAAGTTATACCAGCTGTACATTTATTTTACTGTTTTTACCTCCCTTTTTTCTGATCATCAGTCTGTCAAGGCTATCAAGATTTACATTTAAATGTAAAACTGGACTGTCCACCAAATAGCCTTTGAAGCTATTAGCTGTGAAAGATAATCAATTGGGAATGGGCCCCTGCAGAGCACTTTTCAAGCACAGTCATCACCAAAAAGCAATTTTGCTGGCAGGCTTCTTTTTTTTTTTTTAAGGAAAAAAAATCATGCCCATCTCCAGCCAATGAAAGTTGCATCAGTGGCTGATTTACATGATTTTACAACAAAAGCAAAATCTAACATTGTGTAGGCAAAGTGATTCACAAGAGAAATTGTGAACTTTTTAGAAGGGACTAAGGAGCAAGGATTGGCAACTTTCTCATAATCCTCCAGCAACCATATGTACCTAAGAGAACGATCCAATAGAAGCAGAGATGAGCAAAAGAGCTACTATTTAAGCCTTACATCAGTCCTGTTAAAATTTAAAAACATGGTACATTTTTATCACCTCTTTAGCTTTACAACTTTAACATGGCATTAACATGGCATCTTACGCTGTTGTTTCTCTAAAACTGTGTCACCATCCATAGCCCCTTTCCTTTATTAGAGTAAAAAAGCATGTTTCACAAAGAACTTTAATCTATTAATTATGACTGCTATGCATTATGCAGTTTAGCTTTATGCATTCCTGTTCTTTCAGATTTTCCTTTAGGCCATCATGAGATGTGACTATCTCCAGTATCTATCTAGGTATTTGCATCTTGCTCATCACGGAGGTATCCAAGTTATTCTCGTCCTCACAATATACTTCTGAGGTACATGTCACCTTCTCTAGCTGGGGAATTCAGCAGCAGTACTCCATTGAAAATACATATTACTAATATAATATTTAAATATGGCCAGCAACAGTAAGTAGAGACTTACTTTGAAGTATGAAGCTGTGATCTGCATTAAGAAAAGGCAGGGGGTGAGTACTTTCTTTCAGAGACCAACATTTAAAAGGTGCAAATACAACTACAAGGCAGAATGGGGTGATGGCTGAGGGCTGGGACACTGACCTGTGCTGATGGCCTTGCTCTGCCTCACCCAGGGCTTCCCAGTCTCAATAAGCTTCCATCTTGTGATCAAAAGCAAAACAATAGAAAACTGTCTGCATAGCTCTGACCAACAGGGATATGAAGCACAAATCTGCTGTGTAGGGCCAGCCTTTACTTCAAAATGCTGCTTATACGGATAGCACAAAGGTTGTAACAGCTCTTCTTTTTGAAACACATCAGTGGGATACTCTAGCTGAAAATTTGGAGGTTTCTTCAAGCTTTGTTTTAGGTGTGTCTCAAGTCAGGTTTGATAAACTGACAGACATCCATGGCATAACATGTTTTATCCAGGAGCATAAGGCATAAACGCACCAGAACACAACAACAAACAAAAACCAACACCCCCCAAAAAAACCTAAAGGCCCTCAGACAATTATTTCCCAGGTAAGGTTCAACTTTTACCTACAAAATTCACCCACTCTATCAGCAACCAAGAGAGCTTTGGCTTTCAGACATTAAAAGCAAATTTACATGAGGTCTGAAACCAGGAACCCAGAGCAATCCCACACCACCTCTGCCAAAAATGAATCTGCAATAATACAGTATTCCTGTTCTTTATAGAAGCAAACCCACCTCATGAAGGTTATGGAATAAGTTATCTGATAACACAAGTCACAGTGTTCATTGGCATTACAGCAGCAGACCCTGAACATAAATGTTCTTTGCTACTCTACTGGTATACAGCGTTAAAAAAAATCCAACTTTGCTTTGTCATGGGCATTTTTACTTCCCTGAAGCATTGTGAAGTCTCTAAAAGATGAAAGACAGCCATGTAACCAAATACTATATGTTTTATGAGCCCTTCTCCGTGTCTAGCAACTGGAATAAAGACAAAAGCAGAACAGGATACCTGAGAGAGAAGAGAAAGCTTTTCCTGCGACAGACTTTTAATTCACAATGATACCTGAGACATAATTTCCTCAGGTCACTATAGAAACCTTTATCACCTCATGAAAGGTCATTGGGGTAAGTGACAGGAGACATCAGTTTCTCTTAACAATACTGGTTTCTCTTCTTAAAATTTAAATAACAAGGCTAAAGATTTTCCAGCTACAGATGTAAAAAGCCATTAGAGTATCCAGTCAATATTCCTGAAATTATAGGATAGAAGCCTTTCCACTGAGGACACAGCAAATATCTTTACAGCCACTGAAGCATCACGTTGCAAAAAAGACAGCCATACTTTGACTGCAAACACAATTAAAGAATCAGAAATACAGAATAAATATATCTGGAAGAGAAGCCTTCCCCCAGTTGTTTGCAATCTAGAGAAAAATGTCTTGGCATGATTCTAACATTTCTAAAGAACAATTTAAAACCCCACAACAGAAGGTACTTTCCAGTGCAGTCAGAGCATAAGAGCAATAAACAGCTCTGCCAAAATGATTGGGAAATATTCTGATTACAACTTTTAATTGTAAAAATCATGTGTATTCAATATAAGTTTGGTTTTTCCCCAGATCCCAAAGGAGCTAGCTTTGGGCCAAGTTCTGCTACTTTTAGGTCTCACCTCACATGAGGAGTTGATCCCATTCACTCATCCAGGAGTGCTTTCTGGTGCATCTGCATATCCAGTAATCCCCCCTGTGCACGGGACAAATTGATGCTAGTTTTGAGCAGGAATCTGCCATTTTGATGCAAATGACAGTTAAAGTGTTTATGAAAACCACATAAAAGAAACTGGCAACACTGATAGAGGGCTTAATCCTGAGTGCTGCTGGCTTACTGTTCAAAGAGCATCTTTCTGGGGACACAGTGCAGGAGCTCACACAGATAACTGCCACCCCGAAACACAGTTAAAGATAGTGAAGACCATTTTTGATTTGGACTTCGGATTTTTCTTTCCCTCGTGCATGCTTCTACATCACAAAAACATGAAGTAAAAGCACATTCTAGCAGGTCTTGTAGAGGATAAATCTTGGCTCATGTAATACTTGGGTCTGGTTTTAAAAAGCAGTGTCACAGAGCTAACAATAAAATCGAACCCAGTTGGAAGTATACAAGAGCAGGGGATTGCTTTATGTGAGATGCATACAGGCTATGCACCACTGCTTGTTCAGTGTTCTAGCTAACGGTCTTGCTCTGTTTAACCCCATTTCTTTAAGCAGTCACAGGAATTCACATGCACAAAAGAGGAAGGACTGTAACACTGTAAACTCACAATTGGGATGCCAAAAGCAACCTGTGAAAGGCATGAGACTCTGCAGAGAACAAAACCTGTGCTGAACAAAGCTAACTATGGAATATTTAGTTTTACATTTGTCTCTTAGAGCCAGTTCAGTAAAACTCTGTGTAAACATCATCCATTTTGTAACCAGTGAGCAGAAGTGAGAAGCAGCGAGGTTTGCTCACCCACTGTGTGCCACATGCATCGTGAGGCTCAGTGCTTATCCTGGAGGTCCCCATGCAAAAGGAACAAAATCCATCTCAGTACATTTTCTGGGAAAGAGACAACTTGCTACAGAGCACTGAGGCTAGGGCAGACTCTAGGAAGGTATACGATTTATTTACCACATACTTGAAAACAAGCTGTACAAGAGACACTTGTTATGAATTACCATGCTCTCTCAAGGGATAGTTCTGTTGATAACTTGAAGAATGTACTAAATGAGTATCAGATTAAAACAATCTACTTCTGCCAGCTCTAAAACACAAAGACCATTACTGTCATGCACAGAAATAAAGCCAGAATGTTGGAAAACTCAAAAACACAACTCAAACAATTGCCCCCGTGTTAGCCTTGGTTATCAGCTTCTTTTTTAGGGTGGAGGAAAGAAGTCTCTAGATTGTTCACTTAAACATAATGTAATCAGCTAAACAATGTTGAAGAAGCAGCACTAAGCTTTGTCTATTCATTCACACCATTTTGTTATCTTTCCTGTTTATCTTAGAGGCACACACAGGACCACAATGAAGGTCAGTATTTACAATATGACAAATCTGCTGGTTTCCTATTTTAAAAGGTAAACAAGCCTTTTTGTGAAACTGAAATGCAGATAACTGAGCTGTGTAACACTAAGTGCAATATTAGATTGAACATGAGATTCCTGGACGTGGTGGGGCATCCCCTGGGTGCAGGTCTGTTGGCCAAGTGCAAACACAGATAAATCGCAGTTCAAACCATCAGCTTTGTCAAATCATTCATTTTGCATCATTCTTGCAGTGCACGACAATTCTGCAGCTGCAAAGTATGTACAGAGTAAAATTAATTAATAGGGAGTAAAAAACGAGCAATTGAACATAAACTGTGAGATTCAGTTTTGGACACAGATCTGCTCCATGGTATCTGAAGAGTAGAAAACTTTGTAGGTTTTTTATTTGTTTCATTATTCCTTAAGTGAAAGTAAGGTTTTACAGCTGAGCTTTTTGTAACGTCTTAGAAAAGTGGATTTTGAAACGTTTTTACCCGGCAAAGAATTAAAAGTGGGGAACTGTTTCACAGGAAACATCACCAAGCAGAAGAGACCACAGTTAAAAGTTTATCTGGATCTCCAGCACCACCTATAGATGACACAAAACACTTCACGCTTGTGAAACCCTGCACGCAGAGTTTATTTATATCAACTATATGAAAATTAATGTAGGTTCTTTATTTTTTTCAGTTACCAAATTGTAGTACATTTGCACTTACAAGTTTTTAGGCTTAGTACAATTTCCTGTAACGGAAAGCCTGCCCACCATACCCACCAGCATCAGCAGTTAAGTCTAACTACGTTCAAACTAAGTCCAAACTTTATGTTAATAAGACTACCACCCCTTAGTGGTAATGCACAGCCACCAGCTCTCAACTCAGAGCAGTACACGTCCACCAGCTCCTATCTTTCTTGTCCGGCTGAAGCACTTTGAAAGCTACAGGTCTCTGACATGCAAGGCCCTCAGTAGGGATACTTAACTCTCTTACCCACGTGGCTTGTAGAAATTAGAACATAATTATCCTTGAGATCACCAGCCTTCATAAAATCAACCAGCTAGAAATACTGGGGAAACAGTGTGTAAGCAAGCAGATACAGAGGCACACTTGTGACAGAACAGTGACAAAACCAAGTATGTGAGGCCAGATCAATTTATATTCTTTTGTCTAACAAAAAAGAAAGAATATATAATTGTAAGTATTAAAACCTAGATCACCAGTGGACTAGTTAATCCAATGCAAAGTCCTAGCACATGTTTTGAAAGCTGAGAACTTAACTGCTATCACCATTTGTGTTGCTCAGTATTATAATTTAGCAAAAAAGCTGAAAGAAACTGTCCACCTGACCCATTTGTTCCATCTTGGTTATAGTTTACCATCTACTTTTCCACGCTAATGTAACTGTTGGTGGAACGGTGCTAGATCACTGAGATGACCTGAAGGAGCCCCCTTCTCTCTGCAGGTCACATAGACTGGAACTTCCCCTCTCCTGCAGCTCAGCTGTGAGTCACAAGTGCCACAGCCTGGGCAGCTCAGCCCCACCAGGCACTTGCTCTTCTAGGGAAGCATCTCCTCCCCTGCAACATGAGTGCTCCAGCTGGCCTAGAATCACTGTAAGCTGGGTGAAAAATTGGTATTTATTGTTACAGGACTGAGTTTCCAATCTTTCACTGGTGTTTACAGTAACTATTAGCCCGGTGCACAGAACACTGTACACAGCCTGACGATTTACATCACACACATATGTACACATATATTTGGAGATGGGCTAATAGTGCAGAACTGTTACCATGCCATGCATTTTAATTCAAAGATAACAAAGTGTTTGATCTACCCTGCTCCAGTGACCATTTACAACCTGGATCTCATCTAACAGGATCAAGCACTTACCTGTGATGCCTTTTATCTTCCAAGATACAAGTAGTCTCAAAGTAGTTGAAATGTAATGATTGGGTCTATGCTTTAGGCACGACAATGAAAAGTGTCTGGAGAGCCACAAATCAGTGATGCCAGTGTTAACCCTCAGAGTATCTGGGCTTTCAAATGTTCTGCAGTCATGTAATGTAGTAAAAAACCCTCCCACTTCTAATTTATATAAAATCAGGTGTGCTCAGTGACTTTGAACTGGGTCTTGTCAGCTCCTTAAATCACCTACCTGTAGGGAAGAGATAATTAACAGGAGACAAACTTGTATCACCAGAAAAGTTGAACAAGTGCAGGAAATAATAAACCCTGAAATACAACTGTTGGTGAACTCAGAACTTTTGCTTCATATTTCAATGCAGCATGGGGCTAGGAAACAAGTCTTTACTAACGTCTTTTTAACTACTAATCATTTATGAAGTTTCTCCTCACTGGAGTGTGGTCTTTTCTGGTATCTGCAAGTGTGAGGTACAGTGTCAGACAGTTCACATCAAACCCTGGATTTTAAAACGAAAGCAAACTAGAATCCCAAAACCAACACTTCCAAAAAAAAGGAACATTAAAAATCAAGGATTTGGAAGGCAGAAGAGATATGGATCTTTAAAAACACTACTTCCCATAAATAATGACAGTGAAACTGGAGCATTCAAATATAAACAATCCTTATTTCGACAAAAAACAAAGGTCACATTTTCAAGAACAGCCTGTACAACTGTACTTGAGAATTATAATTGCATTTTCCTATTCGTCATTGAACAGCAGGAAGCCTTACACTGTACAAACAGTATGTATGACACAGACAGAAGAAGCAGGGAGCACCCTACCTACACAAAATAAAATCTGATCAAGCTACAGATTTCAAACATGAGGACTATTCAGAAAGTGTCCCTAATCAGATAATCTTTATATATTTTCCAAGCATGTTTCTAACACATAAAGCAATCATTCAATGTCTCCCACTAGCAAACACTGTGAAATTTAGCTTGACTTTGATTCCCCAAGAGGGAATCTCAGAGCTGGTTTGGCAGCAGTCTCTTTTCAGTTTTCATGTATGTTAACCTTCCCTGGGATGCTATCTGGCTGTTAAATGATCTCTGGTTTTTGCAGATCCAGGCACCTACAGAGCCATCTATTTTCTCGAGTCTCTGTTCTCCAGACTAGAGAGTTTAGTAGTGAAGATACATTTACTACCACTACAGGAATGCTCTCTAGGTAGGACTATAATATTGCATAGTTCAAAATACAGCCTAGATTTCCTTCATTACAGAAATGTGCATCATATAATGATGAATTACTATCTCACTGTAATTCGATCTGAATTCATACTAGAGTTGCTGACCTTTGATTAGAAACTATTATTTTTTTCATTTAGATATTCTTTCTTCAAACTTTCCCTTCTTCCTCTTTAACTTGAAAAGGGCAGAGCCAAAACATAATGCACTTTTACCACCCATGCAACTACAAACAGGCAGCACCAAAATAAACACAAAATCTAAGAAGTGTTTGTAAAAAATGTATTTGCAGTTGTTTTGCTCTTGAAAACACAGGTGCCTCTGACAGACATCACTGTGTCACATACATGATTTCAATAGTGTTCTTACTAACAAAGTTAGTGGTTACTGATGGACAGACAAGATTCTTTTGTTTTCTAAAAATGGTCACCTGGTCTTTTGCATTAGCATTTCCTGATTCAGTGCCAGGTACTAGCAAATTCTACATATAATAAGGAACAGACTCCTTAATTTTTTCTGAGGCTGCATCAGACCCAGTAGTTGACATTTCTTACAGATCAACAATCAGCCAGGTACACCTAATACATGTAATTGAAACAGACTTCACTTAAACTTCAGAATGGTTTGGACTATTATCTTTTTGTGTGTGCATGAAAGAATGAGTCCACTGTGAAGGTCATTTATAATAAAGTGAGGGAGGCTTTGTTACTTTAACCAGCACAACACAAGAATCATCCCAATCAGCCTTCTGCTTGGTGAAATTCTCACCAGTTGCTTTGCAGCTCAGATTTTACAAAGAACAGAGCCTCTGACTTCAGAGGCACATAAATACACACATCCTTTTTTTCACATACAAGATGTGTTTCTCTGTACAGAAAGTAAAATGGGTAGGTGGAAGGTATTTAGCTTTGTAGAACAAATCCTGCATTCACTTCTATCTTACGCATTTCTGCTGAATTCAGCACTGCCTCTGAGATTTAAATTTGTTTAGTAACAGTACTTTGTGACTAATCTGGTATGGAGTCTGCTGGACACAGCAAAGCTGTGTGGGCTCCACTCTGAATGATAGAATAAGTCTGCTTGGGGGCTTCTGTGTGAGAGGATGAAGAAAAGATAGGAGGGGGAGCTGAAGTGGACACTGTTATACTCTGGCCTCCATCACTAACCACAGTCACTTCTGTTGCTCCTTCTTGTATCAAAGCATTAAGGCCTTCTAAGTCAGAGCAGCTGATTCCAGAGCTGGTGATGAAAGCCTGGTTTGCTGAAGCCTCATGACTACTGACAGGAGCAGCTGGAATCAGAGTTTGATGTAAAGCACTTCCGTCGCTTTGGTCATGGGTTGTGAGAAGAACTGTTGGCTGTGCCACAGGCCCAGCTTCACTTTGAGATATAGGAGGTGGAGGTGGTGCCAACAAACTGACTTGGCCCAAAAGCTGCAAGCGGCTGTTGGCTGAGAGGTCTTCCTGAGTCTGGCCAACTAATGTAGGAGGCACAACATTCACTGATGCAGCCTGGACGATACTGTTAGTTTGAGGTACCTGGTGTCCCACAATTATCTTGACCCTTCCCTCACTGTATGGAGAAACCTGAGCAGCCTGAAGTGGGACCTGGAGATGACTGACAGTAATTGGGGCGCTGGTCTGCCGACTAGGGTCCATCTGGAGCTGTAGAACAGCCAGTTCATTATTTTTAGATCCATTATACATACTGTGCTGCTTCTTATGACTCCGAAGAGAATCTTCCCGGACAAAGGAAGCATCACACAAGTCACACTTAAATGCTTTCTTGGCATCCAATTTGGCAACTTGCCTGGATCCACCTTGCTTTGGCCTATCTCCTTCCTTCTTCTCCACAGTCTGCTTCTTGGTCTTGACTTTGTCACCATGAGCTTTCCTCACATGAGTTGTCAGGTTGCTCCGCTGCTTGGTATCAAAGCTGCAGAACTCACATTTGAAAGGACGATCTTTGCAGTGAATACGCTCATGCACTTTCAGAGCTGCCTTGTTGGAGCAAGAGTAGTTGCACTCTGAGCACTTCACTGGTTGTTCAGGCTGATGTGTTCTTATGTGGTGCCGAAGGCTTGTTTTGTTTCCACACTGAAATTCACACTCTGGACACTTGAGAGTATTTTCCATGCTGTGTTTGATACGAATGTGTGATTTCAAGTTTCCTTTCATGGCACACCGGACCTCGCAGAACTCACACTTGTAAGGTTTCTCACCAGAATGCACACGCATGTGCCTCTTCAAGTCTGAGTTGATTTTAAATTTAGCAGGACACATCTGACACTGGAAAGGAGCATCTCCTGTCAACAAAAACCACAGCTCAAATTACAGATGAGACACCAAGATCCACTGGAGACACAGTGCTGTAATGAATTATGTATAGCTGATGTGTTCTAAATACCTGCAAACTCCCAACAAATTTTTAAGATGTAGAGAACTTTAATGACACAGTATTTATCACCTTGTCTGACACATTTGTGTGCAAACTCTCCACAAACATGTCTGACAACATCTGCTGCTTTTTGATGTCTGCATCTTTGATGCATTCTCCATTTTTAGTGCATTTTGTGTGTAAAACTGTTCAGCAAGCTCCAGAAAGTCACCAAAGTTTCTCATTTCGCCCTCTTTAGCAACTGTGTGTCCCATCTATTGTTTACAACTAATAAAAAAAATGCTGTAGCAGCTGCTGTATTTTTGAAGTTTAAGAAAACAACAGAAACATGTCCATGTCTTGGGTTTACCACAGGATCTATAGGGAGGCTTGTAGGTTAACTTTAAACTAGGTAAATGGTAGGCTACTGCAGAAACAGATGCTTAATGGGCACCAGGCTTACTGCTCAGCCATATATTCCTTACTGCCTTTCTTGTACATTCGTTCACATGGTTAGAGTAGCTGACAAGAAAAACTGATTTTTTAGCCTGTTTTTTGCAGTGCAACACAAATACCATTGCTGGCGCAGGAAGGCAGTGGAAGCTCTTGCCAGGACATAGGGAGATGTAGGGACAAAAGTCAATACCGAGGTCAGTGTCAGGTGATTGCACCACCAGAGCATTACTACAAAACTAAAACAAGGAAAAAACCAACCAAACAAAAAAGGGGATCAGAGCAGCTACATAAATGCAACTGGCAAAGACAAATGCAAGACTAATGAAACATGCATGCAAATACATGACTCTAGGGAAATGTGCTTACATAGAGAAGTAACATTAAGCTTTTGTTTTTCTGGCATTACAACAACAAAGAAAGAGATATTTGCTCTATGTATCATACCTAATAACATTCCACAGATCACTTCAAGAAAATCTAATATCAGTCTGGATTCATGCAATCAAGTATACAAAATAGTCACAAGTGCCTTTTTTCTTTTTTTTCCCCCTAAGAGCAATGCTGATTCAGAAACCAAACAATAGTAGTTGAAAACTAGGTCGAATTTTTAACTGATAAAACATGAAAAATGAACACACTCAAGCTCTGTAAGTCTATTTATGTCAGACTACCTATACAAGCAACCAGTAAGCCACTATTTTGCATTTTTTCTATTTGCAGGCTTGTGGCACAACACGCAGGAGCAAATGAAGCTGTAGCTCTATTTAGTCCATAATCAATTCCCAGAATAAAGACCTGGTAACTCTGAAGTCACTGAAAAATATCCAAAGCAAACTTACCTACCCAACTAAGAAACTGTTCGGTTTTCTTCTTTAACCTAAATATGTAGTTCTCTAAAATACCCGAACATGAAATCTTTAACTAGATATTATTTTGAAAAAGTGAAAGAATTGTGTTATTAGGTTCTAAGACACCCTTGGTGAGAGAAGGAAAATGAGAGTGTACTTACTTCAGCAAGCATTTATCTTCTTTAATAATCAAACTGCAAATGCCTGATTTATTTTACAAGTTAATATTTTATAGAGTTTGTGATAGCTGTATAATTTTGCATAATTTGCTTATCCAGCTACATATGTCATTGGTTTAGCTGCGTATTTTTCAAATCAAGTTGTGGCCTACTGTGCTAATCCATGTATCTGTTTAATAATTAAGATGCATGGTGTATTATCTATATTAAACAGATTTTATTAATGAAGATGCACTGTTTGTTCATCTCATTTATTTTACAATCTCAGCTGCACACTCAGCTACTTACTTTTTATCTACTTTACTGATGAAGGCACAGTATGTATTTCAATGACTTAATTCTCACATACAGGATACCACAATATACGAAAAAAATTAGTGCTTTTACTGAATATAGCAAAGTATGTTGGTTCTGTTTACTTGAAGAGTGGTCTGTAACTTTACATTTATTTCTTTACATTTCTGCCCATACATAATTGACACTGACAGAATAGAAATTAAAAAAGAAGAGTGATCCTGGAGTTATTGTTTGTAACGGTGGTTTTACTCAGACTAACAGGAAACTAATCTTTAGATGAGTACTTCAACAAGTAATGCTATGTAGATGATCTCACTCTGAGCAATGTAGACTACACTCAACCTTCTAGAGTATGACTAATTTTAATTCCAGTCAGCAATATATTCTACATACCCATCTCACTTTTCTCCTAAAACTGGCTGCGTGCATAACAGTTTTGTAACCTAACAAGGATGAAATGATTAGTTTCAAAATTCCTGTGCCACTTTTCAGGGAATCAAAAAAGTCCTTTTATGGAAAAAGGATTTATTTTGGAGAAATGGAAGAGACAGTCTTGAATTTTAGCATAAATCAATTGCTTATGATACACGAGACTGATCTGCCAAAAAGAAAGAAGGAAGCCTAAACTGCTTCTTGACTATTGCAATATTTAATGCCACAAAAAATCTAACTCCACTGGAAATACAAGAGAATCATGATTATTCACAGGTTCCCTCACAGCCAAATTCAAAGTGTATTGGGCCACGCACACAAACGTACAAGCATACATGCTCTCATATGACATGGGGAAAATGCAGTACTATATTCTCTGACTAGTGTGCTTACTAACAGATAACTTCTCATAAGAACCCATACCATCTTGATGGACTATCACATCTTATAGAGCAATAGAAAGAGGGAAACCTGTAAAATAACTGCCTGACAGTCCTACCTATTCTATCACAGCAGACTTGTGAAGTATAAAATATTCCTTTGTGCTAGAGACAGACTGGTTTAACCTTGCCCTCCTTCACAATGCACAAGGGATTTCTTTCTTTTATCTACTCAAAACAAATCCCGTCTTGCACACATCTGAACTAATGTTGTTTAGTACCTGAATTCGGAATCAGATGTAGGATAGGTTCAAAGCTAATCTAGTAAACACTGAACCATAGCCACCTTGCAGCTAAAATTCACCAAACTAATCAAATGTATAAACAGACAAAACAAAAACTAATTTGGTACCCTGGATTAGGTGAAAAACGACATACAATGACAACTATAAAGCAGTATCTTTACAGCAAATCTCTTCTAGGAACAATCTATAGAAGGAAAATCTAATTAAAATGAAACTTAAGGCAAACAATGCACATATAAAATAATACAATGTTTATAGGCCTGAAGGCTAAAGCTTCCTAGCCACAAAACAAAAATTAAATGGGCAGAACATAGTTCTGGTTGCTCATATGACATTGCTAATGTCCATCAGTCTACAAATGGCAGGTACCACAAACAAAGGTCAAAAAATGATGTAAGTTAAGTTGCTAATTACTTTCTAATTTACCGATGCAAGAAAAACCAAAGTATGCAGCTGAGGTTTATACTGATATAACTAATTTAATTACAAGGTAATTTTAGTGTTTCTAATATAGTGGACCTGATTTGAGAGATGTAGATAGGAACCTAGGTTGTCTTATCTCTTAATCAATCAATCAAGTAGATCCTACAGTTCTACTGGTTTGAGAGCATCTAATAGATAGCTTCAAAATCAGTTTAGAAGAAAATCTACCAAGAATCAGATCTGTCTTTTGATTGCTTCCAGGTATTTTTAGTATAGCTGTATTGCCCTACTAGATTCTATCCCCATGAAATTCACAAAAGTTGCATGCCTAAGTGCTTCCGAGAATTCAAACAGGCCCATTCTGCAATCTTGACACCTGTATACCTTTTAAAAATGGTCTTTCCTATGACCTTCAAACCTTTGCAGATCTGAGTTTTAGTATAAACTTACCTGTGTGGGATCTGAGATGTACAGTCAGCTGGCTGGAGTTGCGGCTTGCATAAGGACAGATCTGGCATTTAAAAGGACGCTCATTGGAGTGAATGCGCTGGTGCTTGTTGAGGCTGCTGCTGTCAGCGGCTGCATAGTCACAGTGTTTACATTTGTAAGGCTTAACCCCAGTATGAGAACGCATGTGCATCTTCAGCTTATCTTTACGACTGAAACACTTATTACAAACTTCACATTTATGGGGCTTGTCTCCTGCAGCAAACAGAAGATCATCAACACATAATGAATTTTTGCACCATAAGGATGTTGTTGCAGTAAAACAAAAGCACACACTGAACACTGAATAGAACTGGAACTAGTTTTTAAAAGCTGGACATTGGGTTTCAGCAGCCATCCTATTAGCCAAGAACTCTTCTATGCTCTAAAAGGCTGCATGCACAAATGCAACGTATTTCGAAGACCCTTTGGAACTTTCTCCCTTTACAACTCTGAAATTGCAGTTTAGGGGGAAGGGAGGTAAAATGTTGGAATCACTATCCACATTAAGAAGAAGCTAGGTTTATGCATTACCACCACACTGCACCCTGATAAACACATGGTCAGCACCTCAGAAATTTAACTGTGCCTTAAATAAGAGCACAGTGCTCACGAGTGGTACAGCCCATAATAAGTTATGTCTTACCCACAAAGGGCAATTCCCCAGGCACAATACCTACAATACAGGTACAGACATACATGTATATCCTATCTACAGAGACTTTATTTTGTGGGAAAATACCTTTTGGCAAAAAGTCAAACCAAAAATAAAATACAGCAACTATATAAACCTGTGTGTGTTCGTAGATGACGTTCCATATCCTTCATACCATAGGAAGTCTTGAACTGGCAACCTGGCAACAGTAAGATGAAGATCATGAAATTCAAGGAAAATGTAACAAAAATATTCTACCATATTCTCAGCATTATGCTTATAAATTCAGTATTCACAGAAAATGAATTCCCTGTCTTGTTTACTCATACCTACTTAAAATAGTGACCAGCTTACCTATGAGCTTTAGTTTTCTAATGCTTCCCCCAGGAGGGAATTCACTCTCTACATTACCATTTTCTGTAAGCTTTAAAGCAAATTCTCTGGAATCTCAGCCTAGGATTTGAGATGCTCTTTACAGTACACAGGGGATGCTGGGGGAACTAATTAATTCCAGGTACAACTTCAAGTTAGTGCAACTGGGAACTTTGGTAACAGCTCACTGTTCAGAAATTCTGCCTAAGTGGAAAGAAAGTGCTACATTTTCAGAGTACAGAAATGAATCCTATGCATTTGAAATGTGCCTTTCAAAGGAAGGCAAACTTGTGAAAGGAGGCTGTAACTTCTGCTACCATTAACAGGACTACTCACCTCATGGCTATCTCTACACACATTTTCTGCATATTTAATAGTTTTTACTCATTAAGGTCTCAAATACATCAGTTCAATTTGTCTTTATAAAAATGCTAACTGCCCAAAAAAGAATGCAAAATGCATGTATAATATTTCTCATGTACAACAATGGCAGCAAAAAAGTAGCAAGACTCTGCTGTTACATTGCTATGGTGCAGACATAGGCGAATGTCTGCAGCAAACTCCCTGCAGCATTGCCAGAGTACAGGACTGAAGTCTAACGATATGTACAGTCAATAACAAAACTACTACTGGTACTAATGGTAGTACATCACACGCTTTGTAAGTTGCCTTCCAGATTCTGCACACTGTAACTGTGTAAGACAGAGCTATTGTGTGTATCAACTATCAAAACCTTTCAATTTTAAAATGAAGAGGAAGAAAGTATAGTTCATATCTTACCTGGATAGCAGCAGTTTAGTTTCTTCTGTGCATGTGAGGAAGTGGATTTTTTTGATCGTGGTTTTGGTGGAGTAGAGACAATAGCAGCAGTTGGAGGCTCACTGCTCTCACTTGGCAGGTATGTTTGATAGCCATGCTCAAAAACAAACTCTGGCGCAGAAACTAAACACATAAAACAGCTCAATTTGAGAACATTAACTTCTCCAATCAGAAAAACCTAATTATTTCCTAATTTCATTTATTACGTCTCTACTCAACTTTTTTTCCAGCAAAATTCCCTTTCCTGGCTTCCTATTCACCTGGGTGAAGGGGAAAGGAAATTGTCTTTTCTCTCCCTTGCTATCCTGCAATCAGTGAAAATTCTGTCAAAATGAGCCATGCTGAACTTAGTACAAACCTACGTAGGCCCACTTGTCCCCCTGAATCCTATCTGACTGCACTGTTGTTTCTTCAGCAGTTCATTATTTTTCTGATGCTTGTCCAGGTCTCACATTAATAAAAGTATGTTTAACACCAGCTGTGCTACAGACCAACGGGAAGAAATCTCAAATTATTTATATGGCAAATATTGTCAAAGAGACATCATGTAAACAATTTATTTCTTTTTAAACTGCTAAAAAAGTTCAGTGTTTTTCACCTATACAGTTTTTAGCTGTTATTCAGAATAACAGATGAAACAAACTCAGCCAAAGTAGCAGCTTTTAAATCAATTAGACAATGCTATACTCCAAAAGGGCAGAGAGATATAACTGCCCTCATTTTAAAGATGAGTAAATATGAAGCAGAAAAATGACTCATCCAAAACCCACACTGAGTTTCAGGGATTATAATATAAAAATTCCTGGAAGTGAGCCCCGAATTCAGTCTGTTTCACTGCTCTTCCAGATTCTCTGCCTAATCTGTCTATCCAAATTAAACTCAAATAATGTGGATTTTAGTAAGGTCCCAGACTAAAATAGAATAAAATAGAATAAAACTATATATAGAAGGGCAAACCTTCACACACGGAATAAAACTCTAGTTTTAGTTAAATGTCTCCAGGACCAGGACCTCACTTGAGCCTTCGCATAGGCAGAAATTTTGAGTAATATTTTTCCTGCCAATTAGTTATGGGAGCAATACTAGGGAATGCAGTGTTCTCACATAAAAAGGCCTGGATTGGCGCCTGACAGCAATTCTGTGTCTGTTTTTCATCAAGAGCACTCTTAAAAAATTAAAATGCATAGTAATTTGGTTATATTTAAGAAGTATTGACAATTTGAATTAGTTTGCACAACTTGGTTATGCACCACATCAGATTTAACCAATTCTCTAAGTAAACTTGTATCTCAATTAGCAAATTCTCATACCAAACCAAGATGGCAGCACACCACTTACTCTTCCTTTGCCTGCAGACATGCGATGACTAATGTGAAAACTGTGATTTTAGCTTCGTGTGATGGGGGTACACAAGCAGAGGGCTGTATAATGCTGCCACTTCACATGAGCTGAATGTTTTCAAGCTGTAATACCATGGTACCTGTTATGGTTTGGGTCTCCGAAGCGATTGTCCTGGTTGTGGTCTGTGCCTGTGTTGATGGTACTGTTTCTTCTGACACAAACTGGACCGTGCTGGTGGCCCCGGCCGTTGCACTAGTGAGCTGACAACCACTTTGCTTATGCCCAACGAAGGCATCGAGGTTATTGAACTGCTGTTTGCATATGCCACAGATGTGGATGTCGGGGGTGAGCTCCACCAGCACGGTAGTGCCACCAGGAACTGTGGGGGCAAAAGCATGGTCAGGACCTTGTCCAGAGAAAATGGGAATGCATTAATCCACTCAAACTGACACAAAGCCATCCACTGACCAAGCGCCCCGGCCGCGGGGCAACCCCTTCGGTCCTAGAGTGCCTTGACCCCCCTTAGGCCTGCAGCGGCCCATTGGGCGTTACGGGACCCTCAGAGCGGGCCTGCCAGAGGAACGGGCAGCCAGTGCCACCGGACACGTTTCCCCCAAGGCCTCAGCGTAGTGCGGAGGGCACTCGCTCAGCGGCCGCGGCGCCGCTCCACAGGGCCCGTCAGAGCCGACAGCCCAGCGCCCGCCGGCCCCGCCGCTGCTGCGGCTGCCGCGCTCACCCAGATTCCCGGGTTCCCCCCCCCGCAGCCAGGTTCCCGGGCTCCGCTCCCGCCCGTTTCATGCGCTACTCAGGTTTCGGGGCCTCCCTAGGCCCCAGCTCAACTCGGTTTCCGCCGAGCGAGCCCCGGAGCGCGCATACCTCGCGGGCGCGCAGCGGCACTTACACTGCACGGGGCCAGGGAAGGCCGGCGCCGCCCCCCCGCCGCCGCCGGGGTTCATGGCGGCAGCGAGTCCTGCACACCGCCTCCAGCAAGGGGCTTATTACCGGCGGGGAGCAGCTCCCCCCCGCGTCTCGGCCGCCGAGCAGGGCGGATGTGGAGGAGTCGAGCATGCTCAGTGGAGTGACGAGGCTGCGCTGCCTTCGCCTACTGCAGGGCTGAGGGTCGGCGCTGCTGCGCCCGTTCCTCGCTTTAGGACGGCTGAAGCTGCCTCTCGTTCCTGCCTCCCGCTCCGTACAGGAACATCCCTAAGAAGTCAAACCACCATTATTAAACTTTACGTCAGCCAACGCTAAGCCTGCCGTAGGACAAGAAGTGACCCATGTGTGCCTTCATGTAGAGCAGATAATGTGGCCATGCTGCTCCGCCATGGCTGTAGTAGCAGGGCTGAGGCTTCTACTGTGCTTCAGCACTGTTTCCCACAGAGGCCTTCATGGATGTGCTTATGGGAGTTTGGTAACGAATTAGGGCTGGCACTGAGATTGTCGTAGGACAATAGAAGCAGTGAAAACCAGCCTTAAGTTTTGGCGTTTTGTGTCATAGGACTGGGCTTAATGCAAAATCATGTTTACTGCTACTGTAATAACTGCAGAGAACCCAACTGGTTGCACAGACACGATTGCCAGAAAGCCACTCTGGTATTCCAGCTCTTTTTGCCAGTCTTCATATTGAAGAACTCTTGTCTTAACAGGCTGTTTGTCTTCCACAAGCCCTCAACCTTTCCTTCAATCATGCTCACCCCAGATGTCAAAGATAATTTAATTTATAGTGCCAAATAAGAATCTGATACCCAATGAAGTTATTGGAAGGCCTCTGTTTTTGGGTTTCTGGATGTAGGCCTCGGTGTGCATTACAGGCAGATAGTGTTCCTCATGCTTGAGGTTGGACAAGACTCCTGTAAGATGACACCCCTTTTCAGTGGGGATTGGCACATTCTGTGGAAAGGGCATTTTAGTGCTTTGCAGCACCAAACTGGCTCACTGAGTGCCAGCTCACTGAAAATTACGCTGCTTTCACCTGTATTAAAAATGCAGTGATTAAAGAAGGGCGCCCAGCATTATATATACACTAACTAGAAATGGAAATTTGGAGGTCAGATGCCCTTTAGTTTGGGTAGATGTCTTTTGCTACTTGAATTTCACCAAGCTGTAAGACGCAGAAAGCCCCATTTGCATGGGATCAGTAAAGACTGATGAAAGTTTGGCAGCTAAAGTCTGACAGACTTTCCATCTATGCAGATTTTGCATCCAATTCAGGCTCCTACTACCTTCAGACTTGCATTAGGCACTGATATTCTGTGCTCTGAGGAGTGTACAGCAGTAGGAAGGAAAATGCTACCCTGGTGACACAGGGTTAAAGAGGCTGCAGAGGGAGGAAAATGAACTGAGATGGGTAACTGATGATCATACAGTGTAGATGTAATGTGAATTGGAAAACAAAACTATTTACTCTGCTTTGTCCTTGTGAACTGGTTTTTGGTCCTACGTGGTTTTACAGCTGTGTAGGTTTAACTGTGTATTCATTAATAAATATAGAACAGGCTTGTGAATGCACTAAACATACCCAGAACTTCAGATGCCAGTTCATATTACACTTGAAGTTCTGTTTTCCTGGGAAACTGGGTGTCTGCTTGACATTTCCGTTGACCCATTTTGCCAAAACAATATAGCACAGACATGGGATTGTTAGGGGACCAAGATAAGACACAAAAGGTGATAATCCTCGTTCAGGCCTCTGAAACCTACTGACTGTTAGATAGCACATTGTAGTCTTGGCTGTAAGGATCAAATTTATCTCACTCCAAGACCTCAGGTATATTTTAGTCCAATTTTAGATTAAGAATTTGATTAGTGCATTGAAAACTAATGAAGAAGGAAGCCAAATAAACTCCACACAATGGGGATTAAATGTGGAACATTAGTAGGAGTTTCAACATTTATTCAGAATCTCTCCTCTAAAGTAATAAAATATAAGGAATTTACATTGATTTCTGGAAATACAGATGGTTTTGTGTTAGCATAGCTACACAGCCAGTACCTATAAAGCGAGCACAGAAATAAGAATATGGTTAGTGCTGATGAGACTGTTTTGGGAATATATCCAAAAGAAATTAAATCTTAGGGTAAGAATAAGCAACCTGAATCTATTTTTCCACAGTATAGATAGAGCTGTAGAATTGAAAGCTGTCCTTTAAGACATTTTGCTGTTTTTTTTCCAGAACACTATGATCCATTTCCAAGGCTGACAGAGTGCCTGCCATTCTATCCACCAATTACAGTTGCAGTCACAGGTGTAGTTTGGAGTATAGCATAACTTACTTATACCTGTTTCTCCCTCAGTTTAATGCTTTTTCATTAGGCTACAAACCTGTTTGACTTCATTAGAAAAGAATAGGCACTGTGTTGTGTTAAAAAGTGAATTTTCACTTATTCAAGGGCCTGTAATGACAGGCAGGCTCTGTGCCCTCTTTCGACTGCCAGAACAAATACAGCAGGGGAAGAGCATTGCAGCTGTGCGCGCTGATGTGCTTGCTCCTTCAGTATGGGTGTCAGGGTAACAATATTTGATTGATATAGGGGTGGTCTGAGGTTACATTACTGAGTCAGATATGAATGGTTTCGTGTCTGGTATGTTACCATCTCTTTTAGAAACATTTGCTGCATTACTCAATTGGACATTATTAATGAAATATGTTAAATTAACTTTCAGGAAAAGATTCAGAGTGAACTGTATGGCTGCAGCTAGCATCTGAAGGAGGAATTCCCTCCACCCCTTCCATCATTCCTTCCAGCTGTCTTGCAAACTCACTTGGTCAGTAGCAAACCATACTGCTTGGTTCCCTGTGCTGGCAAGGACTGAAGGCAATTGGAAGGAAAGTGCTCAGTCTTGGACTGCTCATGGCTTGTTCTTCCCATCTCTGGTATTTCCCAGCATGCTGCAAATACAGCTCAGCTGGGAATTTTCAGGCTTTTTTCATTGAAGGAAGGAGAAGTTGAGGCCAAATTAATATTTTTCATAGGACATGGATTTTAAAAATGTCTCTGCTGGGAAAGAATTTTCAGATCCAGGCAGCTACACATTGTTAAAACCAGAGAGAGAAAGGCACCTGCACAAGAAGAAGCAGTAACTCTCAGTGCAGGCGCCTGTGGTTCAAGTCCTTGGCCTTTTATATCTTAAGGGAATGTCTACTGTCACATCACTTTCCCTGGGTTCTGTTTTGCTTTTTGTTTCACATATATTTCTTCTTTCGCAGAAGAACTAAGAACAGTCAACAGGCACTGGCTTCTGTGTAGTGCAGAGCTTGAAATATTTGAAAAACCCCACCTCATGTCTTTAGGATAACAGCCAGCTTTATATCCACTGCAATTTAGAAGAACTCCTGACATACAGCACTTCCAAACATAAGGACCTGCCTTTAAAAACATGGGTCTGACAGTTATATCGCCTCTTTGCATAAGACTTCCATAGCAAAATGTTCTCTGAAGCACACAAGTATGTGCATAATGTAGCTTGCAGAGATACTGGTTATCAAGTGCACTTTTACAGGGAAGGCTCTTTGCAGCTGGCACTGCTTGGTGCTTTGTGTTTCAACAGTACTTAGCCTCATGATGGCTTGATCCTGGCTTTGGCGTGAACACTGAAAACCCCATTATTATCTTATTAATAACTAATAACACTTACAGATCAGGACTTTATTGAACGATGTTCTGGACAGAGTTTTCATTTTACTGGATGAGGATTGATGTCTGAGAGTGTAACACCGTATCAAGCACTTGAGTCATCGAGCAGAGCTCTGCTGAGATCACACTTGACACTACTTCCAGCCTTTAAGGCATAAATCAGTATGCATGTGTAATCTTCGTCACCCTTAACCTGACTGAAATGAAAATACTGCAGTGCTTCAGGGTCCTTACAAATGCAGTGCAAGCAAACAAGGCCCAGAAAAGACAAATGTCAATCAGGAGAGAGAGAGAAGAAATAAATCAGAGGCATGAAAAGTCAGGCCTCATCAGAGCCTCAGAGACAGGCATTCCTGGGCACTGTGTTGGACAGCTGTGGCCTCAGTGCTTTCCTGGAGACAGACATTTATGTACGACAAGAAACATGTAGACTTCATACAGAGCTTTCACCCCTTCCCTCAGCCCTGCTGTCTTCACAGATCTCACAGGGGCAACATATCCTACCTTGCAAACTGAGAAGAAAAAGAAAATAATCACTGAACCCAACCCTGTTGAAGTATTGGGAAGAAAGTTACCAGTTGAGCTAGACAGAACAAACCCTGCTCTCCTGTCCTTTAAAATGTTATATATTTATTATATTAATAAAGCCCCTTAAAATATTACACTATTTATTGTTTCATTTGCCTTTTACAACAGATGGAGGAGGACAGGTTTAAAAGAGAAAAAAAAAACCCAAAACCCTAGAGGTATAAATGTATAAATGAATAGAACATAGCAATAAGATGTGAAAAATCCCCAACAGTATCGCATGAAGAGAACATAGACTTGGTTATAAGCTTGTGGTCACTGAAGAGGGAAAGCTTATCTCTCTTTGAAGGCCCTCGTGTGAAAACATCCCAAGTGAAATTGGAATGTGGCCTAGGGGACAAACAAAATATCCTCCATAAATGTAATTAAAGATTTTAGATGTTGAAGATGAAGGCAAATGAACAGTGGATTTCAAAAAAAAAAAAACCTAGCCAATTAAAATAAAGATTAAATGCCCCAATTTTTAGCATTTCATAATTGTATTGATGGATAATCACATACACAGCAACATAAATGCACCTAGCTCAAATTAATTATGTTAAAATAATAGGTAATCTGTCTCTATCTTGATAACATAATTATGATGATGATTTTCAAATGTTTTAAAATAATGTCATTTCAATTCATAATGCATGGTAGGGATTTTGCTGTTTAATGTACTTGGTATTTATTCAATATTTTCAATGTTATTGCTTTCCTCTACAATAAACACAGTCTAAATAATCAGTACCTTAAGATATTTCTTACTGCTGTATGAACTGTAAAATAATGTGAAAATATTATTTACTGGAATAGCACGTTGACAACTGTGATTAAACTTCAAATGAATACCATAACACAACAGAAATGTATTGTTATGTCGAGATGTCTAATTGGTCATTGTCAGAAAGCAGACATAAATCCACACAGGGGAAATGCTTAGGGGTTTATGGGGTTAACTATGCAACTGTGCTTCGCTGTCCTTCACACAGTGGAAAATACACAGTTAGGATTAGAAAAGTTAGCGATACTGTTCCAGCATTGAATTCAGTTTCTTGGAGAATTTCTGATTAGCAGCAGTCGCTTCTCAGCAGGAGCTCTCCTTCACCCCATGCTCAACAGCCTGGGTTGGTGCAGTCTCCTCGCTCAGTTACTGTGTGCAATGCAGACTGTGAGAACAAGCGATCAGTTGCACTGGTAGATGTTCAGCCTGGGCTCTCTGGTTTTGGTGCTGCCAAAGCTGGTGCACAGGCAGCCTGCAGTGGCTTAGGGCTTTGTGCATGAAAGTGCTGCTCTGATATCAGGCTCAGATTATCCGTAAGAAAATGCTGTACACTGAGTTTTCCCCCGAGAGTTGTGTGAACTTCAGATTTGTGCTGAATTGGAGTATCCCTAAATTATTATCAAATTGTTAGATTTTTTTTTAAGCTTTGTAATTTTTCTTTTAAAATCTATTATCTGCACTTCTTTCTTTGCAAACCTTTCTCTGCCATACCTTCCCTTCCTTCCTGCACTTACCTCTTTGTATTTCTGTTTCAAGTCTTCTTTTTTTCCTAAATGCAAATTGGCTGCTATCATAATTGGAACAAACTTTTAAAACAAACTTGCATTATTATGATAATGAATATGGCACACATGAAAATAAACAAGTTAATTTATGGAATATATTTCAGCACATTTTGTATAAATACAGAAGTACGGTAAAACTCCACTGGGATACACATGGTAACAAATAAATGCTGGATCTAAGATTGTACAGCTCCAGTCTAATATTTAGTCATTTTTATTATTATATTTAGGTTAAAAATGGAAAGCAACACCAGCAGAGGGACTGTCTTGATACTCAGTGGAGTTTTGCCTGCTCCCTAGCAGGGCATAGAGGTAATTTTATTCTAGAAGCTTTTGAATGCTTTACAAGTAATAGAAACCAAGTGGGAGAAGCATATTCCATATTTTAGTTCTGACATTCTCATAGGAAAGAATATATAAAAAAAAATTAAAGATTCAAAATACTTGCCTGTGATTCAGTACCTAAAGACTTTCTGGTGTTTTTCAGAATTCCCTTGAGACATATAAATGCTTCTGAGCTAGAAGTGCCCATTGTAGCTATAGTCACTTATGCCACTTTATCAAACTAACGAGCCATTGAGTGATGCTATTCCCAGGTTCAACTCTACCGGGGTGGAAAAGTAGAAAACAAAACCGAAATTTAGACAGAATGGAATTCCTAAGAGCCAGGGCAGCTAGAATTTATTAATGCCTATGATCCAAAGCTTATAAAAAATAATCTTCTTCTGCCACTTTTTCTCTATAAATCTTACCATCTTTCACAAAGTCTGTGCATATAGAAAAGCCTGCAGAATTTCAGTGCAGGCAATGCCATCAAATCACCTTTATTGGGTTTCCTTTTCACAAAACTGTGGTTTCTGCAGAGGTCCATAAAAAGAAAAAAAAAGAGATGTTTTACTGTCAGGTGACAGTAAGAAGGACTTCTGCTTTTATCTTGGCTATTAGAGATCAAACCTCTCCAGCTTTTAAATTACAAGATCTCTTCAGCTAGATTAGCTGATGGTAGATACAAAGAAAATTCCTTTTGCATTGTGTAATTACATATTGGTTATTAAATACCACATCCTGGGCATTAGGGCTGCAGTTCCCAATGACTGCAAGACTTTTTTATGACACAACTCCTATTCTGAGTTTAGTGGGATTATTCAAATGAGCAAGAGTTGAGTTTCTTTTTATGCTATTGTAGATTACATTTGATACCATTAGAATGATCAGCAAAGGATATGGGACATTTTGTGTGCTAATTTTAATTAAGTTGTCCATGACAAAAAGAGGAAAATTGATTCCAGATCGTCTTTGTTAGCAATAATGTGCAAACAACTCTGCATTTGAACTGTATAAATGTACTGCTATTTTGCAAAGCATCGGAGGGTACTCCAGCTAGAAAATTCTGCCTACTGGTGTCTCGTGATCAAGGCAGTTAGTTCAGTCAGCCCTGCTATAAAATAGTAATAATTAAGGAAAAAAGGTGTGTTTTGTTTTTGCACCACAACTTAATGCTACTATTCTTAAACATTACCATCTCCCCTTCATCCCCCCAAAACCAAATTATTAGAATCCTTCTGAAAGAATGCTTTAGCTTTGTGTTCATTTCACAAAGGTAACAATCATGAGGGGGTAACATCTTAAGTTCCTTCAGAACAACATCTGCATTTAAAAGTCAGAGCAAGGGAGATACTATGTGCACTTCATCTGCTGCACATTATTCTTTTACAATTAAATCTTTATCATGGTAATGTTCTCTGTGGGCATACGTGTTTGCTTTCCAGGAATCCTGTAACAAATACATTTGTCTATTATTGGGCTTCATGAGTTCCAGAGAATGTGGCAGCATATTCATGGCAAGCAAATTTTAAATTTGCATTGGAAACTTGAAGTTGAGAATTTAATTTATTCAGTCAAAAATCAGAAGCCTGAGAGCACCTTCCTGAAAAAGGTGGAATCTCAACTATCTAAAATGTATTTGCTTGTAAAAAACCCTACAAAATAAATGTAGCTGCACAAACTATTTTCTGATAGCAGGAAAAAATATAAGCTCAGAAATAGACCACAATGGAGGATAAAAACCCCCACAAAACCAACAAACCCTGATCTGTTGAGTGACCCACTGAAAAATCTTACAGGAATGATAAAACTGTGATGAAAATTAATCTTTAATCACCAGGATCCACTTCTGAAGAAAATGGGCTCTGTTTCCGTTAATTTTTTATGATTTAATATAAAACATACAGAAAACTAAAAGTAGCGTAATATTTTCAATGTTTTTCTTGGCAAATGGAATGTGAAACATTATCTGTAGCATCTTACCTTCTCTCCCTTTCTCCTTTAGGACCAGAATAGCTCGTAACGACTTGCTGCAAAATCTGTATTTTTGATCAAGCGTTTTGCATGGGTGCCAGTGTCCGGAAGAGGGTGCTGTTTGGTTGTATTTGTGATTTTTCTGTTTCTACAGAACGACTGATACAATTGAGTATATACTTTGAAATCTCCTTCCACACATTATTTTATTTTAGGCTTATTAGTGTTAAATTCCATTTCAAATAGCGTAGCCTAGCTCTGAAAACTTCAATGCCAGCATAAATTCTTGCTCAGCTATATTAAGCAGAACACCTAACAAGTTAAAATTCTAAAGCTGCTTTGTGTCTCTTGACTAGCTGCTACCTGTATCTTGTGACATAAAGGTAAATTCAGGTAATATGGTTGCTTTTCCCTGGGGTTTTCATGTAATACTCGTGAAAATGAGATGAACATCTTGCAACAATATTTCTGTGAATGCTCACAAATTAAGGAAGAAAAAAACACATCTGAGAAACAAAGAAATGAAAACACATTACACACCAGACTTTGCAGGTTTTCAGTTTAAAATAACTTGACTATCTTATCTAATCAGCAATATTCCCCTCCCTGGAGATGAGTATATTTACCGCATTTTGCTGGGTAGGGGGAACAGAGGCAGGGATACTGCAGCTGGAGGCTACCCTATCTTTTTCAGGTCCTTATCACCACTTCCCATGCAAAGCACTTCCACCACCTTACAACAGGGCAGTCATCCTGAATGCTCCCTAATCAGCTTCAGTTAACACACTGGTGTAAATCATTTTGGTTGATTTTGGGTGGAATGTCTTGGGAACACCCAGATGGCTCTGCTGGTGGCTGAGGCTGGCTGGCCCACAGTAGCTCACATACCTGCTTCAAAGTGAATTTTTACTTACACCCTCATGGTTGCTGCTCAGATTCATAAACCAAAAACTATCAAACACCAGCCTATGATATCCTATAGTAATTACTTAATAATGGATCCTCAGGGAGATTAGGGCCTATCCCTGGTGGTGTGGGTGTTGGTGTTCCCATTTTAATTGTTGGGAAAGGAAATAACTTACCTCCTTCCAGGTCACATCTGCTTGTCCATCTGATTCCCTACATACTCAAATGGACATTCAATTTCAGGCCAGATTTATCCCATGGGATGTGGCAGCATAAAATGTACATACTTGTGTCAACTTCTTTGCCCACGCTTGGTTTTTACCCCAAGTCATTCCTTTGTCTCTGCTGGTGAAAACTGGAGAACTACACTAACTACATACAAGGTTGAATGTCCTAAAAGAGTGGTGGAAGCTGAGTCAGAGCAGCAGGTGAGATCATCAGGCAGGGATGAGCAGTGGCACATAGGGCAGTATTGAACCTTAGGGATTGGGGAGAGTTTTATTTATGGAGGGCTAAGATTTTATATTGCCAATCCCTGAGTCATGCTGAAATTTCAGAAGAACTTAATACCTTCAAATATCTGTCACCTAAAGCCGCTTCATCTTAAACATTTTTCTAGTTGACATTCTTTGACAACCAGGAAAAGTTTGTGTGGAACATTTCAGGGAGAAGCGAGTGACATTTCTTAGAATTTATGGGACAAACCAGCACTGTGTGGTGTTCACGTTGGTAATGTCTCCTATTTACATGCAACAAAGCCTGAACGTGTACAAGCTGAGGTGCCTTTGCTTCTCAGTTTGTGCTGCAGCTGTTCTGTGCAGTAGGTAAAACAAAGGTTTTAATTAAAACTGACATTGCTGCACCTTGTACAGCTAATGACAGCCCTGTTGAAAAGTATCATGAGAAGTGTGGAAGCCCACTGTAAGAGCCTGCCCTCCTGTTTGCATCCCAGCGTTAATGGGCTTCTCAATCTGGCAAGTGAAAACATCCCTTGATTTTTTTTTTTTTGATGGAAAGTGACTTTTCTGACAAAAATTGCTGTTCAAAGCATGTGAACAAATACTTTTTGTTGGCTAAAGACTGAAGGAAAAAAGGCTTTCAGTGGTTTTGAAAGTATCTAGAAATAAGAACATTCTCAGTCAGTTCTCAGCAAAATGTTCCCAGCTTAGCAAAGAAAAATCAAACAGGTTCACAGATTTAACTTTTCCAATTAAAAATCAATTTTTCACAGAAAGCCATTCTGATTAGTTTTAATGAGAGGTAAGCAATGGTAAATGATATCCTGTGTCTACAAATTATGCATTTGGGTTCAGAGCTGCCCTGCAGCCTCCATTTAACACCAGAAGGACCTGGTTCACAGTCTTGTTCTGTACCACTTTGACATTTTAAGGATTCACAGGAGCCAGTTTACTGCAGGGCAATGCCCATTAACCCTGCCTAGCAGGGCACGTGAATTCTCAATTACATGATGCCGTGCGCCCTCTCCCCATCCATTTTTCCATTTAAAGCCTCACTTTTCTGTTACAAAGGAATTAAAATATTTACAGGAAACCATTGCACAGTGTAACTGCACTGGGTCACTGTGGTAATTTAATGTCCTGTTACTCCGTCCAGAGCATTTGGGGCTTTGCTGTGCAGAAGGAAATCTAGTGAGGGACACAGCAATCTTTAGCTGTAATAACTGCCCCGTATGGACTTCATTAGCCTATGATTTCCTAATGTATGTCAGAGATGAAGCTTAATCGATCCTAAATTGTGGAGAAGAAAGCATGGATTAAAACTACATTTTCTCCCCAAGTAATTTTGTGCACTCAGCCAATAAAAAAAAATATTTCTGTTCCCGATTACATTATTTCTAATTGTAAATATAATTATGAATGCATAAACTGAGCCACTGAGGCGTGCATTTAATCCTGAAACTTGAGGTTATACTTCTACCAACATATTATAGTGAAAACTCAAATAGCAAAGGGTTTTCTACTATTAATAAGTTGCAAAACTTCTTTGTCTTCCATTATTCTGATAATGATAATTTTTGTTTACTGCTGCTCAAAAGTCTAATAAAAAAGTGATCAAATTCAGAGAGGAAAAATGTATCAACAAGGATTTAATAAATATAAATTAATTCAAAATACTCTGGGAAATCTGTAGTGATTGATGTTAGTGTCCCATATTTGCTCCACGAGGGCAAACTGGAGGGGGGATACTGGACACAATGGTGAGTAGGCAGACAAGCTGAAGATAAGACACCAGCCTGTGGCTGCAGCCAGTAGCAACATCTGTACCTTTTTATATGCTCTTATGCTTTTCATTGTACAGGCAGAAACAGAAAGACAGTCGTAGCCCAGAGGAGTGTACAGCCCCTGTAAGATCCAAACCCAGTGAACTGGCAGAGAAGAAAATGAGATAACTAAAAAGAGATTTCACATTTGCTTTTGCAGTTCTTTTTCTGTTTCCTTTTGTTTTTGTTCTCCAAATCTACCTTTCTCCCCCTGACACCAAATCCCATCAGTTTGGAAAGTGTAATCTGGAAGGCAAGTAAGGGAGCACGGAAATTCCACAGACACTTGGCCAATCCTTAACCTAAAGACATTGTTTAGTCTGCAGCTGCCACACCATGCTGCTGTGGTGGAGTGATATATGTGATTCCTGCATATTGTTCAGAGATCCCATTGAACTTCTAGGATAAATAGCACAGAATAAACCTCGGGGTATTTTTTCATGTTAAATGGGAAGCCAAACAAAGCAGCTACTCTTCGTAAGATCGATTGCATAACTGATGAAGAGAGAAAAAATTACAAGGGCTGACCATCACCTATTATCACTTCATTACATGTTATTTATGTTACATGAGCATTTGGTGGCATCACGCAGGAGTCAGGGCTTCACTGTACAAGGTGCTGAACAACTACAAGAGACAGTCTGTCTCCTAAAAACCTTGCAAAATAACTGGAAGATGGCAAACAACTAAGACCATATGGACATGTGAAGCAATAGTAGGAAGCAGGAATCAGCACAGCAGTTCAGCATGACATGAGTTTTGATCTGCTTATGAGTTGAATGGATTCAGGCTACAGTTGATAAGCTTATCTTGAAGTAAGACAGAAGTTCAGCTGCTGAAATTCCTGCCGTTTCACTGTCATTATACAGCTGAAAGTCAAGAACTGTCAAATTACATGAATAATATCTATCCATATTTAATACAGTGAACTGTTGACAATTGCCTCTCATCCTCCCTTCAGTGCACAAGCGCCACAAACCAGTTAGGAATGATCAGACTGAATATAGGCAGATCTGTGGCCACATAGCCATGGTCCAGATAAGAAACTCAATGTGTCTAAAATGGAGAAAAAGAGGAGATAGCAGCAAACACAAAAAACTACAGAGATAATTCTTCCTGGACCACAGCAAGGAAAAATGTTGGAGATTGTGCTGACACTACTGATGTTGCAAATACTGCGAGGCTAAGGATAATGCAGACTAGCCTTTTTTCCCCCTCCCCATTTAGAAACAATCACATTATATTTTCTTATAAGATATGAGAAAGATTGTTATCTCGCATAATGAAAACCAAATGACAGTCAGATAAACTTAGTAGCTGTTTATAAAGTCTTGTACAGTATTCTCACTGGTATACAGATAAGGAAATCACATAATTGAAATGGCTACAAACAGCATTAAAAAAGCATATAGGAAAATAAGGAGATCAAATGCAGAAGGCAGACAAATTTCAGATTACTGATGGAAGCATTCATGTAAGGCAGTTTGATTTCTCATGGGAGTTGAACACCTCCTTGAGGCACATGCTGGCTGAACTCACAGCTCGACTGTCCTCCTTCAGTGACACCCCCCCCCCAGCATCGTCACCCATCTCAAAGGACCCTGAAGCTTGAGGATGGGGCTGCTGGAACAACCCCTACAGCTTTGCCTTTTATTTTAAACTCTTTGCCCTTTAATGTCCTCAAAGATAGCTTTGCTTGAGTGTCTTCAGAAAGAGTAAATGGAAGGTACTGGCTGCTGCTTACTGTTCTCTGTAGAAAATTGAAATCAAGTCCTTTCTTATCTAAATAAACCGTGTAATTTTCTTAACTTTCTCAAGTACAAAAATGCCAGGGAAACATTTTTACGTGTAGGTAGAACAGCATTAGAGTTTTCTGCTTTGAGGCAGATCTAAACTGAAACAGCATTGTTAATGTGAGATGTGCTGGAGTTCTCAGACCTCAGTTGGACACAAACCTATGTCAGAGGACTGATGTGTACTCCAGTGCAGCAGCTCAAAGGAGCTGGAATTCAGGTCAAAGCGGGAGTCCTTGCACTGCAATAATCTTCTCTAATTAGAAGAGAAAAAAAGAATTCAGCTGGACAAATGAGCTAAAATCAGGAGAATCTTGAACAAACATCTAAAGCATTAATCATTTATACAGGAAGAAGAAGAAAATCATCAAAATAATTGAGCAATTGCAGACAAATGCCACAATGCCTTGTATTGCCAAACCCTCATCATTGGAAATGTATACGTCTGATTTCCAGGTTTATTAATGAAACAAAAAGGCATCTACAATGGATAAATAATACATCATATGGAATTCACACAGTCTATTTATAATAGAGATCAGTGACACCTATCAACTCATATTAAATCACATCATGCATATTTTGCCTAGTCTGCACTTTGTCAATCTCTGCTTCCTATTTCAATTGCTGTAGTAGCTACATTTAAGGAAAAAGTAAAGCACAGACCAGTTGAAAGAAGTCATTTAAAAAATCCCTGAAAGAAGGTTTGAAAGAACAGCAGAGATCAGCCATATTTATATGCTTTCATGGTAACAGTGCTGTATCACCTACAGATATTTAATGAGTCCTGATGTTACAGATGTACAGCAGGTATTTAGCTGATAGATCAGCAAAGCAGAATTAGGATCATACAATAAATTGAGGTCACGGTGGGAGGCAGTTGTAGGTTTCGGACTAGAATCATGTTAACTTTCTGAGCCACACAACTGAATTGTCCTGCATCCTTGACCTGTGCCCTGATAAAAAAACCCCAAAACATGGGATGTAGTGGGTTCTTTGGAAGAGAAGTTTAGAAGTTTATTTTTGAGTTCCTGCTAACATCACTATTGAAACATGACTTGGGTTTAGAAACACCCTTCAAAACCAGCATAAATGAGTTATTTTGCAGAAGAATTATTTACCATAAGAAGAGATAGAAATTTATAAATCAGTCCAGAGATCTGTAGGGAAGAAGTTACTAGTTACCTCATCAGAACTGGGGTCTAAGGAAGCTGAAAAACCTGGATTTTGCATGCAGCTTTTAAAATATAATTAGTGATCTAACATAAATAGACGTCACTGGCTGTAGTAATGTCTGTGGCAAATAAATAACAGTCGAACACAATAAAACTCCCTGTAATGTACTCCGTTGTAATATTGATGGCAGCATATGGCAAACATCTGACAGCTGTTAAACAGATGTGGCAATTAGCAAACCTTATGGTCATGCTGTTAAGATTATTATGCAACACGTTCTCCTGTAAAATTAGATGACTTCCTACTTTCTGTAGCTTTACACATGTGGAGTGCTAGTCTAATGTCCCATTTAGGCAATATTGTTAGCTAATGTCTCCTAACCCATATTTTTTTAGTTGATGCTTCATAGAAGACTTAGAGAAATCCAGAATTTAAACAAGAACAATATCAATTCAGCTGTGTAGCAGATACTTCAATTATAATAGCTAATGGACAAATTGAGAGATAAAAAGACTTTTCTATCATGTTGAAATTCAATGAACAGTTTTCAATTAGGCTCTGAGTATAAAAGGGAAAAAAAGAAAGATACTTTTCCTTGATGTTAACATTGCGGGAAAAGATGAGAGTAACTTCACTTTTTCATTATACAGAAGAGGTGCATATAATGATGCATATTTAAATTATAAATCAGGTCACTATCTGCCAAATGAAAGCAATATCAATTAGAGCTAGGGTGGATCAGGCTTTAAAACTCCTTATATTTAATGACAAAAGTATGACTGTTACCCTCACCCAGCCAACAAAGGGATAATTTAAGGCAGTAAGAAATCAAAGAGTGATGTCACAAAAATAAGCCCTCACAGCTTTTTGGATAGTATTATTATAATTAATAGACTTCCAATGACTTTTTTTTTGCAGGTTATGGGCTTTCACAAAAACATTTATTGCGGGCATAAAATATAAAACTCTAAAGGGTGGGTTTGACTAAGGTTGACTTGAGGGTCCTTAGCCTTTCTACTACAGTAATTCCTGTAAAATCATAGTTTCATTTATAGGCTCAATTTATAACGTTGAATTTATGCCAGTTCATCTGTTATCAATCATGATAATAGCATGATCTATTGTATGTCACTTGTGCTAATGCAAATTAAATATCATTACATTACAAAAAAGCCCTATGTTAAAATAACATTAAGTGTGTAACTTTAACCAAAAAAAATTAAGGATGAATTAGAGATTTGGGGTGAGCATATATACAGATAATAAATGGAAAGTCATGTGTATATCATATATAAAATCATATACATGCTGAAAAAGGAAAAGCTAAGCAAAATATAAAATTGATTAAGGCTTGAGTAGCAAGATTTGCAGTGATTTTTCCTCCTTCATTTTAGTTAAGGTCGAGTACTAAGCAGTTTATTATTTAACCACTGTGGTTTTCAGCGTCCGTCTTTGACACAAATATTGGGAATCAGTGTTCTTAAAAAGATTCAGATCTGCAAATACAGTCCTTTGAATACCCCTGTGTATTTATAAGTTACATACGTACACACATCTTATTGTACATATGCATTTGGGTATAAAACTAGCCAATGCACATCAGTTGAAATTATTTATAAGTACAGCTTGAGATTAGATTCTGAGATTAAAATGAAAATTGTAAACCAAAAAGTTTTCTTTTTGTTATTTTTAAGCTGGAGTGTGATGGAAGTCTGTGCTCATTCTTATCTGCAGAAGTGGCAGCACACCCTATATAGATTAAGATTTCCATGAATAATTGCAGGAATTTTTTCACATAAAATTTGGGAATATCTAAAATATTTGTAAAAACTTCATGCTAAAATTTTTCTGCAGTTTTAGGCAGAATAAGTATTTATCAGGTGCATCTTTGAGTGTTAGACATCGTTTACACAGTTTAAAACACCTAGTATGGCTTGTTTTGATTTCTGTCTTGAAATGAGGAGTGTGATCACTTTGCTTGAAAGCGTTTGTGAGTTCTCCTGGCCTTGGAAGTTCTGCAGATCCTGTTATTACATTTTTTGGTTATAGGTTAAACATGGGTATTTTTCTTCTTAAAAAAGATACTTGACGTGATAAAATATTGCCCGTCCTATTATGCCACAGCAGGAGCTGTGGCACCCTGTATTGTGGTTCCAGTAAAGCTGCTGCAGACATAGAATCATAGAATGGTTTGGGTTGGAAAGGACCTTAAGATCATGTGGTTATGCTCCCCTGCCATGAGCATCACTTTTATTACCTGTGATGGTTTTACCTATCTCCCTTTTATTATAATGACTGAACATTTTGCAGTCATTAGTATACCCACGTTTATTGATGGTTATTAAACCATCAGAAAATGCTATTGCTTTCCTTTACTGATAGGGAAATGAAGCACTGAGGGGCCCAAGTCACACAGAAAGCATCTGTGGCAAAACAAAGTGACCATGAATCTCCCAAACTCCCAGCAAACTCTGGATTCAAACTCTGTGAACCTTCATGGAAAAAAAGCAAGTCATTTTCCAAGTCATGGTTACTAAGATGAGATGAGTTGAGATTGTCTCATGTTTTACCTTTCTTTTTCCTCATACCTGAAAAGAAGGGAGGAAACATGAAATAAAGTCCTTGCAATATGTTCTGTGACACTTCGTATTTGGTGCATAGAAGAAACCCAGATCAAACCTAGCAAGAGGCACATCTTATTTTGCACCAGACTTATGTTCAAAGGCATATTCATTATTCCACATTTCCTCCTTCAAATGGCGGCATTGCTTGTTTCAGAAGCAGAACTAACACTCTTCACCATTCATTGCCACAGATGTTAGAGATATTCTTCAACACTGGAAGGAAACACAAACCTCCTAATGGAGATCTTGGCAGCTAAGTAAAGGGAAATAGATTGTTTTAAAATATATTTATAGTCTTTTAACATACATATGTGCTGACAGTGATTTGGTAGTTTAAAAAGTCTATTACTAAATTTGTTTTAAAAATCTCTGTTTATGAAGTCTCATATGTTTCTTTTGTTACCTACTCTATGTATTAAAATGCCAGGCTTTCAATTGCATTTGAACATACTTCAGCCTACTTTCTTGTACATCTTGAAATTTTTATCCTCATTTAAAGTAAACTCAGTGCTTGTGTGGAATTTAACTCATTGCCACAAGATCAAGCCACATTTAACAGCTTTCAAAAAGGTCTTAGATATTCATTTATATTTATATAAGTAATTTTAAGTCTGTCTGCCCATGACATAACAATTCTTCAGATGATAAGGTGACCAGTAAATGATACACACATTTATTCTTGCACTTGGTTAGTACCTCTGCTTAACTTTAAAGAACTGAACAAGCCTCTGCTCATGTTATGAAAGTTCAGACATGGGGAAATATCTGCCAGGTTGTGAATGCAGTTACAAAAACTCCTTTATTCCTGTTTCTACCTAATGCAAGAAGCTTTTTAATAGATAGTGACAGAATAAACCAGTTGAAAGATTTTTCTTGTGTCTTTCCCTCTACCATGAGGTACTGGCTGGTGTGAGGGACAAAAATTTGAACCACACATCTGGCTCCAGATGCAAATTCTGCTGTGGCAATACACCAGAATGACACCTTGCAAAATGTGAAGTTTCTGAGGTGGTTTCACTTTCCAGAAGAGGCTGACACACTGAATTAAACCCTTCTAAATGTGTCCTGGATTTTCTGTGAATTATTCAACCTGCTAATAATTCATTAGGTGAATTTAACCCCCTTTTTCTGTTCATAGATTCCCCCTGAGCATTTTTTAGTTTTTTTTTTTCTCTTTTAAATTATTAAGTAGGTACTTTTAATGAATAATCTTTACAACCAGATTCTCCACAACACTAAAGTGTTGGGACCTGCCTGCCACTGCATGCAAGGGGCTTCTGTGCTGTTATGTTGGTGTGACAGGTCTGGGTTGTTGCCTGTTACTCATAAACCTCAAAAAAAGGCTGAGGAGGCATTGCAGAGCTTCATCATACCCAGTTCTCTACTATAAGCTACCCATTGATAACTCTAAACTTGCAAGATGATGCGGTAGCAGAGACAGGCATGCACCTGACTATTGTGACCCACAAGATGGCTTGTTGAGTGCTTCTGTTCAGTCCATGGAGTACTGAGAATTCTGCCCTCTGTCTCCAAATCCATGCAAACAGCTCAGTGAGGGCATTTGACTTGACATATAATCAGAAGGCATCCTTTGCTGTAGTATCCTTGAAATGCTCCATTGCTGTAAATAAAAATCAGGGCTTATGGTGCTACGAAACATGAGACTAGCCATTTGACAGTGCTCATTTTCCTATTTGACCAGAGGATCAGGAACATGTCTTTAAGTAGTTGATAGAAAACTCAGAGGTATCAGCAAATGAGTAACTGTCCAAAACTCTTAAGGAGGTCATAGATGCATATTTCCACAGGTTTCATATTTGATTGGTAGAAGCAGCAAATGCACTCACAACTAATTTCATTCATTGGGAAATAAGAACAGAAAGAAGATGGAATGGAAAGAAGCAGCATCAAAAGTGCCAGTACCAGGAAGAGATAAAACCAAATCAGTATTCAAATTACATGCATGTCTCAATTTTGCTTTGTTATTGTGTCACTATTTTGAAAAGCCCAAATTATGCTCATAAAAACTTAAGCTATCCATACATATGTATGAAAGTGTTCAGCTTCAGCAGGGTTGAGACAGACAAATCTGGTAGTAGGTTTCTTTTCAGGTTGTGAGAAGCAAATAATAATCAAGTGTAGTTGAGTTGGGTGAGATATCCGAGTCCTGGAACCACCTCCTTTGTCTTGTTCTTCTCCAGGAGACAAGGAAGTGTATGAACATATTTCAGTGTCCCATATGGGGACTCATTCCAGTTTTCAGTGGAGATAGTGGCAAATTGTCATTGAACTAAATGCATGGTACTGAAGTCTTTGTTAATATCCTGCTACAATAGTTCATGCTTGTCCTAAAACTTGTTCCTTGGCATTTACAAGATGGAGTAGTTCACACAGGATGGCTTTTTCAAATGTGAAATTCCATACATGTTGTGTTGTAAAGTTATAATGGATATTTTGTAAGTTAGAACATAAACCCCATCTCACATTATCTCACATGTCTGAGGTCTGCTGGGTGCCTCTGAATGCAGATTTCTCAGAGCTATGGCCTCCAGTTGGCATCACATTTAGGATGCCTCACACCATCCTCCCATCTTCAGACTACAACCTGAATTGCATTAACAGGGATTAACAGATCTGAATAGATCTAGTATATTTAATCTCTATAAAGCTGTAATAGTAACAACAGATTCAACACTGTCATATTTGTTCACTTAAAAGGTATTTTAGAGAAATGACCTCTTAAAAACATTCTTCATACATGTATATATATGTTTATCTTACCTGATATACAGTAATTTTCCACATAGAGAATGTTTCTTGCAGACCACTCACAGCTGAGGAGCCTCCTTCCACGCTACAACACAGGGGCTGTCCACCTCGTTCATTTGCTGAGAAGCCTTTCTAACATTTTAATTTCAGCATTTTCTTCTCTAGATCTTCAACATACAAAATAGTTTTATCAAATCACCTGAGAAGAATGTTATTCCCTTATATTTACCCCAGGCATTTGCCACCAGAGTGCTTATCTAGAGAACACTATTTTATTGTCTGCTCATTTTTCAAATAGTTTCCATTTATATATGATCATGGCAGTTGTTCTACAGAGTCTTAAAATCCAGATGTACAATGACCTCCCCTTAGTGCGCAGGTAAAAATCTGTGCTCATAAATCAGTTACAAATCAGTGCTCATAGCATAATTTCATATCAGCACTACATCCTTCATAAAGACTAGTTAGAATATCTTGGTGTTTTCTTCATCTTTATTATGTCTAGGACTTGAATCTTTTGCCTGATACAACTTCGGCTCAGCGAGTAACATTTTTATTCATTTTTGTTTTATTTTTGTGTGTTAGTATCCAGGACTGAGTCACAGATCAAGATCCCACCGAGCTGTACAAACACAGATCATACAGACAGTGCTTGCTCCGGAGAGCAATATTTCAGAAGGGGTTTTATAAAAATGGAATTAAAGTTTACCAAAAGGCCGGTGAAGGCAGCCCATTTATACACCTGCAGCAATTATGTTTTGGCAGCACACTCCTGAGATGTACGTACATTTGCAGAACTTCCTTGCTGTGACGGAGAATGTGGATAATAAAGGACGTATCTGCAATGTCTCCTCAAAACCATTCACCTTTGAATATAAAGTGTGAGGATGCAAGAAGAGAACAATAATATTTAGCAATTCTGTAGCTATTTACAACTTCCAAGGGTCATGAAACATTCATTTATTAATCCTCACAACACCACAAGGGAGGAAGGCAGGTTATCAGGATGTACATCATCCTGGCAAAGCAAGGTTGTCCCCTGCAGTGTATTATCCAGCACGTTCTCCACAGTGGCATAGGTCTCACCTTAAAGGAAAGTGAATATTATATATATATGATATTCAACTTAAACTTCTAATTCCATGAAAATGGGAAAAGATTATTCACATGGAAACATATTAAAGGCAGTCTAAACTATGCACTAAAATGTGCTAGTTTAAAGCATTTATAACTGGTAAGAAAAACTGATGGAATCATATGCTACAGGAAATAAAAAGTAAGAAACTAGTGCAGATCCGGTAATATGTCAGTGAAACCCATGTCACCAAAACTAGAAGACTGATGATTTGTATGACTGAAAGGAAGCAAGTGGGTGGTGAGAGCAGAAAAGGGCTGTCAGCCACGAAGATAATGTTACAAGGACCCACGCTTTATATTTTCAAAGCTAAGTAAAGAAGTATGTTTCACAGTTCCAAATGAAATTAGTAGAATTTGTATGTATCTCAAGTGAAAATTATATATGGTGAGAGATTTTACATAAAACGTAGTATGATATGGAGTATTCACAGTGGACAACATCAAGTACAGATAACAGATGCTGAAGACAACTGGTGAGCAAATACCCAAATTAAGATGTCTTTGCTGTTTACTTTTCTCATTTAAGCTGACCAGATGAATTAACTTGTAATTGAGGGTTTGATTCTACCCCTTTTAATTTGTTTTAACAGAAGCAAAAAAAAAAAAAAAAAAACAGAAAAGAAAAAGTGAAAAGAGAAGAAGAAAAGAAAAAGAAAAAAAAGAAGAGAGAAGAAAGAAAAGAGAAAAGAGAAAGGAAAGGAAAGAGGAAAGGAAAGGGAAAGGGAAGAAAATAAAAAGATAAGAGAGAGAAAAGAAAAAAGAGAAAAAGGAAGGGAAGGGAAAAAAAGAAAAGAGGAAAGTAAAGAAAAGAGTAAAGAAAAGGAAAAGAAAGGAGAAAAAGAAAAGATTAAAATAAAATAAAATAATAAAATAAAATAACAAAAAGGAATGAAAAGAGGAAAAGAGAAAAAAGAAAAGGAAATAAAATCAAAAAGAGGAAAGGGAGGAAAGGGAAAGGAAGGAAAGGGGAGGAGAGGGAAAGGAACAGGAAAAGAAAAAGGAAAGGAAAAAGTGGTGAAAAGGTACTGGAGATGACTGACATTACCAGCTTCAACCTTCACTTCAACTCTGTTCCTACAATGTTGCCATTTAAAAAATGTATTCAAGTGTTGTAGCTGATGCTAAACATGGGAAAGTGGAGTTAATCTGCTTCTAATTTGGGCACTATTGTGTCACATATTATAAATGTTGAACAGATGATTGTACCTATGATTTTGTCACTGCATCAGGATGCCTCAATCTTCTCTTCCTAGAAACACCTTAAGGGTCCTCTTCAAGCTGTCTCTCATGTGTGAAAGGCAAAGGAGTCACAGCTTCCCACTCTTTCCTTCAGAAGATCCATTTCTGTTAAAGCAGAATTCTAAGACAGGTTTACCAGTGTTGGACAGTCAGTGCAATGGTCAGTTTGGAAGTCTTGAGTCTAGTTTACAGAATTCAAGGAAAGGCAGCAGAAATGTATAAAACCAGTAACAAGTTTTTAAAGGAACATATTTGACTGCTTTCTCTAACTTTTATAACTGAATAGTCTTCACTGCAGCCCCCACTTTTTATTAGAGACTTGTAATATAAATATTCAATAATAACAACCATAATAAAAATAGGTAACATAGCTCCACCCCTTCCTTCAGGAAAATTCTATTCCACTGAATGATGGCAAAGTAGCCCCAATTTTAAATGCCTCTGCTTCAATCTTCAGCATATTTCTTAGGAAGATTAGAATATTCTCCCCTGTTCTGTGATGAATTAACTGTGTTTGGTTATATTTTTTGAGGGGGGCAGGGTGAATTACCATATCACTCTATGCACAAGAGATCAAATGTATGATTAAAAATATTTATAATACTGATGTGGAAAAGAATGATATGTTAAACAGATAAGCATATAATAATGCATGTCTTATCCATAAAATTTAATTTATCCCTTGGGCAGGGCATAAACTTTGCTCAAGAACAACATGTTTTCCATCTATAGATTGCAGAGCTAAACTGCTTAATTTTACAGCAAATTGATCACTGCTGTAATATTTCAGGAGCAAAATGATCCTCAACAGTCAGTTCAGTTTCAAAAGCCAAAATTTATAGTCCTGCTTCTGATTTAGTGATAAGGTTTTTTAACATATTGGGCATTTCATCACTTTCTATCGGGAGTCAGCGTTGAACCAACAAAGAAATATTTTTTGAAATCAACAACAACACCAACAATAAAAAAAGGAACATAAATAATATACATCCAACTGACAGAAGAGTTTAATATTCCCTTCAGACTGGTAGGAAATTACTCAGATTCCTGTCCTTGTAAACATGTGTCCTGGCCCATTCAGGAGATGGGCTGTGCTGCCGCATGGGTGGAATCACGCAGACTCTAGAGCCCAACTGCCTTCCTGAGTGCTAAGGAAAACTATTTCATTTATTTTCCCAAGTGGCTAAACTTCATTTTACCCAATGCAAATAAAATTTAGTAGATCTGAAGTTATTTGACACTTCTGATATGTTTAAAATAAATGTAGAAAGATTTAATGATGTGAAAGTTCATGACTCAGTAAAGATTGCTCCCTAGCTGGGGTCTTAGGATAGACACCTATAAAATCAAATTATTATAATCACAGGAGTCATGAGAAAAAGGTAGGCCCTGCTGAGCTCTATTCACAGAGTTTTTGCATTCATTATACTCCTTCTAGTTATGAAACAAAGGGACGAGGTAGGCTGAATCTCAAAAGGTTTTATCAAGTAATTCTTTGCAGCAGCATTTTGTGATTACTACAGTGAATTTTTAGAAATCCAATTCATGTGCCAAGAGAAGAGGAAAAAGACACGCTGCCTTCTCTACCTCAGTGCAGTAGTAAATGCTCATTTTTGAACAATACCCTCCAGAATTATGGACACTGGAAAAATAAAAGTAAATGCGTGGATTGCATTTGTTCGGTTTATCAGAGGGTGTTATTCGTCTAAATCTGGAGTAAGTTACTGAGAAAAATACCCAACTTAAAGACATTACACATGATGCAAAGGTCAGGTTTTAAAAGGCTGACTCCCATTGGATGATGTTGTGATTTAGGGGATAAATAGCTTTAAAAATCCTCCTTGTCCCTTTTGATACTTAATCAGCAATACTGTGTGGTTATATTTTGGTGAGTGGCACATATTTACACACAGGAGAACATGTACATGGCTGTTCCATAATCAAGAAGGTTATTTCCCAAAGCTGCTATTGCCTTTATGCATATATCTGCACACTGACCTGGGACATACTGAATGCTGACACAGTAATTAGGTCATTTGCTTGGGCCTGGTATTCCTTTGGAGGCTTAAATGACAAAATGTGTCTGTGAACAGCGCAGTATGATGGTGTCTTTTTCATCTTTGTGCTTTATAATAAAAACAAGACAAAGATCAAATGCCAACTTTTTTTTTTGTGTGTGTGTGAGGAAAACAATAATTTTGGGTGCATATTTCACCTGCAGTTATTTACAACTGGAGTTTAGATCAGGGAGATGTCTAAATCCTTGATGGAACCTCACAGTCGGCAATGCAGACGCTTTGTCTGGCCACAGTCTGTTTGGCTCTATGGGATTATGCTGGGAAGAAGATGCCAAGCACTCTGGCTCTCTTTAAAAACTGTGGCAAAAGATTTCAGCTGCAGGCTTAAATGATTTAAATGCAGATGTTCTTCAGTCAGTTACATCCATTAGTTGGCTGAACGTGGAAAACCCTCCCCACATTTCTGCTAATAAGCACTTACGCAAATCATTTAGAAACACGGATCCATATCCTCAACTTGTGCAGTTTTTCTGAGAATAGTGAATAAAAGGTGATTTATGTTATCCAATATTTCAGATGCATTTTCTAAGGCTCAAAATTCAGCTTTGGAAATATATGCAAGATTTCTAATGGAAGAATGTACTAGAGGTTGTCAATCTTCTTTTAATTACAGAGTTAAGTATGGGAAATCCTTTACCAATCAGTTGCAATTAAAGAAGAACTGTCTGTGGACAACTTAGTGGATTTGGATTAGTTTGCATCATCTTTCTCAGGTGGTTTTCACATAAAATCCCTTCTTCACGTTTTACATTGTACAATTGTGCTCAAAGACCCAATCGGCTTCCCTGCAACTGGGTGCTATAGAAATCCATAGTAAGAGACAGCATGAATGAGTGTAAAATCTGGGCTGTGTTCAAATTAACTCCATATCCACACACTCAGAATTGTCCATTTACAAGTAGCCACACAATAAACTATGAACACATTGGTTCACATATTGTAATTCTGCTTGCCAATGAATGTCCAGCAAAATATTTTAATGAATTTTAAATGTGCATTTGTAATGACTGTGTCTGCACCCAGATCTCAAGGTGAAAATCAGGTGAAATTGCTGCATGCTGAGTCCACGATTTGAAATACAAAATACATATCAAGTCAGGGCTCTTATGAAAATGGATTCACATTTGCTTACTTGGCTCATGAACCCTAAGCAAACATTTCAGTGAACCAGATCACTGTTTTGCAAGTGCCATCCCAAACTGGGTTTCATATCAGAGATGTTTTTAACAGCAGTATGTAAAGGGTTAGTTCCCCTTTACCTTTTCCCCTCTTTCATGTTTTGTGTGTTTCTTGGGTTCTTTGGTTCCCTCCTGCTGTATTTCAGTCTGTGTGCACTCCTCTCATGAAATCCTCTCTGTCTATGTCTCTCTTATTATTTTCTCTAAACTTTCTTTGTTACCTGCTCTGTCTCCTATTATTTCTCCTGTGTCATCAAAAACTGACTCCGTACAGTCTGCCAATTAGCCTTTGTCTGTCAGCACATTCATCAGCATCCTGAAGAGTGATGGCGAATGGCAGCGCGTGGAAGTGCTATTTGATATGCAGCTGTGTGTCCTTGCACACAGATCTACTGTTACTGATGAAGTGGTAGGATGTGGCTTAGATTTCCTAGAGACAAAACTTTCGGTAAGAAGCAGATACAATTAGTAACGAATGAAATGGAATGAATTAAAAGAGAAGCTGTTTCAAAATTTACAGCTAAGTGCACAGAACTTTCCTGCATTTAAAACAGACTGTTATGAATATGGACCTCTTGTGTATGCAAAGTAAAAAAGCCTGACATAGATATTTCCAGGAAACAAAGACAATTAACAGTGTAATCTGATATTACATACCTGCAAGTGAGTAATGCAAATAAAGCTGCTTCTTTGCTTGTTACATGGAAAATAATATGACTTTGGTATAAGACACACATTGCATTCTTTTGTGGAAATATATAAGTATACATTATTCAAAATTCAAATATTAATGATCACATAAATATTCCATGATCTTGGCTATTACTTTCAGAACAAACATTTTAATTTTAAGATGTCATATTTGTAAAAGCTGTATTTTGAGTAAGAAGGAGAGAGAAAAAGAGAGAAGCAGACTCTTTTAGAAGTGTCTCAGTGTCTTGCTATGGTATCTTTGCTTAGCAAAAATATAGCAGGTTTTAATGTCTTTTAGCTATACAATGTTCACCTGCTTAAACATTTACAATGCCTCTATAGAAAAAATATAGGAAGAAATAAAAAGCAAATGCATAAGTGTGTGTTTGGATGAACTGTGGAAAGTACATGCCAATAGGTAGAATTAGATTTATGAGGTTGGGTTTATGTATATAAGCTTTCGAGCAAACTTCAAGGGTATGTATGACCAGAGCAGTGGGATTATACGAGTAGCCTATAAAACTATATCCTTCTATCACTACATCTTTGCTAAGGGATATTTCCAAATTAATTTGAAAGGAAAGCAAATTTGCTAAGGGACCTTTCCAAATTAATCAGAAGGGAAAGCAAAATAATAAATTATAAAATATTAAGCACAAATGAGACTTTTGACTTGTCTAGACAGTCTGGATCAGATTTTCAAAGGAAAGGTATAAGAAAATTTTATTCATGCCAAAAGTCAGCTTTTGTATATGCAAATGGATAGTTATTACAAATGTTGCAAGTGGATTTCCAGATACTATTTCAGAATCAGCCTGCCAGATCTGAATGAGCTAGATTTTCCAAGTACTCAACACACACCCTTGCAGCCAGATTCCCAGAAGAGCTCAGCAGTGGTATCGCAGTGGGGTGCGATATATGAAGCACTTTGAAAAAGCTGGCTCTTGCTTATTTAATTAAATAGAAAGAAAATGCTTATGGAAATCTTGAGTTTGTTGTAATAAACATATCGAAACTGCCCCTAAGGTGTTTTGAACATTTGCATGTAAGTGTTACCTCTGTTAATATCTGTTGATCCTGATCGGTTCCCAGGGCTACCTGAGGAATGAGAGTGCTGTGCAGATTTTTATGGTGGGACCTGGAACACTTTGAGGGACTGAAGCACCTGGTGAGGGTCCCTCCACTGTTTTCTAGTGAAGTGCATCACATCACAAGTGCACACACTGGCAGAGAAGGACCAGCCTAGTGTGTCTCCTGGAAGGTCTTTAATCACTCTCATCATTCTTGGCTTCTGCTGCTGGCGTGTGTGTGGAGTGAATACAGGCTGCAGCTTTCCCACGAGCACAGGTGAGCAGAGGCACGCACCCTGCTACCACGTGTTTTATTGTTGATGTCCTGTGCCTGGTCCTGAGGAGCAAGGCAGAATTCTCAGCATCAAGCTGCATGGGCAGCCCCCTGGCCTCTGTATCTCTCTCAATTGTGTACAACATAGCACAAAGATGTGAAGACATGTGTTGTCTTCTGCCCAGTTTCCTTTGCATAGGTTGTAAAAACAATCCACAGTTTCCCTTTATATTAAGAAATCATTGTGCTTCAAAAGTTTGTTTTACTGTGGCTTTCTTGATCAGCGTTCATTTGTTTGCACCCTCAGCATCACCATTTCCTTGTGGTAGGATACAGCATGATGTGAAAGCATTCTCCTAGAGGAAGAAGCCATTTCAAGGAGCTTAGCAGAGGCTCTGCTTTTCAAAAGAGTTGGGATTTGGCTGGATATATGAAAGAATATCTAATTAGCACACATATCTGTCACAGTGATAAACAGGGATAGTTATAATCATTTGTATGCATAGAGGCAAGAAGTCACTTCTAATACTGTTAAAAATATTGAAAAGTCGATCTCAGGAAGGTTTCCATGGGGGCCAAGGGGAGTATTTAAAAAACAAGATGCCTGGAGAAAGATGTATTGGAATAAGATTTTATGACAGCCTATGCATATAGATACCACTCACACGGTGGTGACCACGGCAGTCACAACAGGCTGGGTATCAACTGGGTGTTTGGCACAGAGGTTTGCCATTGCCAGTGCAGAGCTGAACAAGCCCAGGAGCTGTGGGAGGCTCCTGCAGGTTCCCCATGGGCTCTGCATCTTCTCTTTTTGTTCCTCCTGCCTTGCTCTTTGGGTAAAGTGCAGTCCTCTGTGCAATGGAGACAGGCCCTGACCTCCACAGGCTCCAAAACTATGTTTGGTTTGCCTTGGGTGAGCATCCAGGCTGCAACCTGAATGAATGTAACGAATGCCTGTTACTCAGGAAAGTGTGAGGAACTTTCAGTTGCCTGATGTTATGGAGGAATAATTTTCCCCATGTCAACATGTTTCTCTGCTGCATTTGTTAATTGTGAGTTTTTCACTTACTTGTTTATAGTTCTGTGCTTTCCTGTTTGTTCATGCAGAGAATATGTGCATATTATACCATATTTTATGTTAGTGGGCAAGTTTGTGTTTCTTCAACTTGCTTTGCATCATTTACAAATACATGACAGAAGTTTCTATCAGCCAGCAACTGGTTAACAGAATTAAGAAATGCATAAAAACTACTGATATTTGCTTTACAGTGACGTGCTGGATAATGTCCTCTGTAAAATGAGCGATCAGCATACTGATAGCAGGAGCTTTTTGTTGCTTAAGACTCCCTGGGTAAAACTAGACTTCAAGATTGAAGGAATAATTCTTCAGCCAGTGGAGCTGACTTCTTGTTCATGCTGTTAGCATCTGAAACTGCTGCTGACCAAATGGCGCTCCACAGGGTCACACCTCAAGGATGCAATTCATTTTCTGTGTAATTACTGTTCTCAGAGCCCAGTGTCCTTAAAGACGGTTTTTCTGCAGGTTCAATAAAACTACTCAAAACCGCTGAAGAAGTAGCCTTCAGAAACTTTGCATGACCAGAGGCAGGATGGGGGGAGCTACAGCTCTCCCAGTGGGTTGCTTCCCTTTAGCAGCTCATAGGTGGACATGGTGTTTAACACTGAATCTACTCAGCAGAGAAGGATGGTCAATAGGAATATAGCAGTCACCAGATACTTGAACTGATTTGCAAGCTTGAAGTTTGTATTAGGATTGCTGTACTCTGCTTTAGGAGCATGAACTGGCAGCTTGGTCTGCTCAACAGTAGTCAGGGAAATTGAAAGTTCAAGAGCATTTCTGACAGCGTTCCAGCCCCAATGACACAACCTTGCAGGGAGTGGCTGCTCCAGGAGCTTTCACTCACATCCAAATCATAAGCAAGAAATAAAGAACTTCCACTTGGGATTCTCTCTCAAATTCAAAACCCTTTAGGGTAGGTTTTGGCCTGGACACTCCAACCTGGCTCCCATAGAAATTCAGAAGTATTTGAGACAGAATATCAGATTTTGACCATTCCAGTGTCTCCTGTAGTTCTGACACTGTTAGCTTCTTTCAGACCAGATCTTTGTGATGTGTGGGTTTTCTTTGCAGCAGGCAGCATGCAATTCTGCCTTACATTTTACCTTTGCATTTTCATCTCCTGTAATTCCTCCTGATACATTTCACCACACGATCTTCAGATAGGATTTGTATTTGCTCCTGGGCTGTTTCTACCGCCCTACATATGTCAGTAACTTTTTGCAAAGTCAGACTATCTTCCCTGAAGAATTTTCTATTGTCATCACTTCTGAGCCCCACTACAGTTGCTGCCCCTGTTAATTCCCTTATAAAGATATTCAGTAGCGTGTCACTACCAGGTCTGTTGTACTGGCTATCCCTTATGAGCTGCTTTTGCTTCCTTTGGCACACAACATAAAACACGTTTTCTGGACATAAAAATAATTTGACTTTTTGGGTGATAGACCACATGCATAAATACAGATATTAAAATCTTAATTTGATATTATTTGGTTATTTGTGTACTTCTATGTAGACACTCTGTTAAAGATTGTAAATCCTAGGGTTTTGCTATTATAGTTGTTCTTTTCCTTACTCCTCAAAAGAAGTACATGCATTGCATTCTTTCTATTTTTCTGTGCACCTGCTTTTTCAGCCTAGAGTTGTAACACAGTACATTACAGAAAAGAGATTTTCATAGACACAAACGGGAATTAAGTGTCCAATTCAATTGACTTTTAATTGGAGTTGAACAACTACAAAGCCTTTGAAGAACTCCACTATACTGAGCCTCTTAATTTAGCCTGAACCTGTTTGTTGATGAAAATCCCAACTCCTAGGCAGCTGCAGGGAAAGGTTCCCTTTTGCTCCAGTAGCCACATTATTATTCACAAAATGTCCAAGGAGTTTGGTGTTAGTAAAATTCATATCTGGCTGAGAAACAAACTTACCCTAATTTTTTCCTTTATGGTCAAATGAATTAGAAATGTTATTAAAGTTCATAGGAAAATCAAACATTTATCTCTGGTTTAGCAAATAACTTATTAAATGTTTAATTCAAACATGATTTTATATTACTAAAAACCTACCTGTTTTGTAGTGGAAATGGACAATTACTTACCTAAAGTGGGGATATTTTGATTAAAAAATAAATTTCATGTTATTTCTTGAAATGCCAGTGCCCATTGTACACACCTAAATAAAATCCAAATGCCGATTAAAATAATTACAGAAAGTTTTGTAAAATTTCAGTTATTTCTGATCTGTAATCTTCTCAATGTATAAATCTTTAATATACTAGAAAGGCAAGCATCAAAAGTAAAACTGTTACTGGTGAGGAGTCAGGAAAGGGAGAAACTTATTTTTTCCCATTGTTCTCTCAAATCCTCCACATATCACAGCGTTATTTTAAGACAGCTTCATGTTTGCTTTCACATCTATTAATTTGGTACCTGAGGAAGTGGTGCAGTGGTTGATTATCAGGTGCTGTGTTCAGTTCCTGGAAAAAAGGCAGTCCTTGGGTTGATAATATGTCTGGCATCTGCACATGTACATCAAAAGCATATTTTACTTTCTTCCTTTGTATTCCATGTATACTGCAGCAGATAAGACTAGACAAATGCACTTTCATTGACAAAGACTCACAGAATGCTTTGGGGTGGAAAGGATATTTGGTGATGGTATCTCACATAGTTTGTCCCCTCTGCTCCATGGCAGGATTGATCACTTTATCACTAAATGATCCCTGATGGATGAGTATTGGGTCTAGGCATCAGTTTAAAGTGAGGATGATAATTCAGTTTTACTGATGCCACTGAAAGGGGAAGTTAATCTATTAAATTGTTTAGGAATTTTACAATTTCCCATAAAGTGTTTAAAGCAGATCTTCTCAACCTTTGCCACTGAATGACCTACTCTTTCTTCTAATCCTCCTTTTTATCCATGCATCTAGCATGGAATTAACCTGGTGACCTCTAGTATAGCATTGAGGGAGGCAAGGTGATTTTTCCCCTTTTAAGGACATAAAGGACCTCATACAGAGATCAAAAGGAATGAGGATATTTGCTATAAGAATTACTAATTATAGGGGCTAATAATCTGAGGTGGTTTGTGTCACATCTAATGTCTGGGCTTGGCCAGCACCTCTGTGAGATCATGGTCTTGGATCAAGGTGTGCTCCCAGGTTTGCTGTCATCTGCATTAGGCTCTTGTAAGACATGTCCCTGTCATGCCTGGATGAGCTTCAACATCCATGGCCAGATAGTTTGGCCTGGCAGGCTCTGGGGCACAGAGTACCATCCGCACCAGGGGCTGCACATGGAAACCTCTACCCAAGTACTCTACAGCACTGACAGGCAGGCATGTGAACTGACAGAGTCTCACCAGCCCAGTCCAGTTGTTCTGTGACAGAGAGAAGCAGAATGAGAACTGAGCCTTTTGGACACACAGTTTCTTCCCTGGGATGATGTTGCTCAGTGCCATCTCAAAGGCAATGCTTGTGCAAAGCCAACTGAGCCCCAGAATGATGAGGCACAGGGACAGATGCAAATGAGAGAAAATTAGAATAAAAGAAATTAATATTTGACGCCTACAAGCATATGCACATAAATATAAATACATTTATATCTAAAATCAAATAGCTTTTCCCCCAGAGTGAGTGAGCTGTATTTGCTGCTTGGGTTGTGCCGTCACTTGTGAAGATGACTGCAAAACCCCTCAAATTACAGTACAGCCTTTTACCCACACTTGTGCTACCCATTTTCCCACTGTGTCTGATGTTGATTAGGAAGGTCTCTGAAAGCTCAGCAGAGGGAAAAGCTAGAAGACAGAATTATAATGATGGAGAAAGACAAAGATACAGAAGAAAGGGAATGGATATTATCAGCATGTTACATTTTTGTGCAAGAATTCATACAGCATTAAGCTGGTTTGAGGAATGCAACTGACAATTGTCATAAAGAAAATTTGCCAATGTTGGACTCCACCCCAAAGTATCCAATTTAGTCCATATCCGACATAAATGTAAACATGTATTTCAAATGGGCCAGGGATAAGATTCATTGGAAATTCAGCTATTCTGAGGAACCAGTGGAAGAGCACCCCGCTGTCTGGGGATCAGTGAGAAATGCTGCGAAAAGTTACCTGACTTGCCAAGAAGTTGCCAGCTGACCATTTCCCCGTTTCCCCTATGAACTGTGACAGAAAGGTTTTCAGAGAAGATGGAAAAAATGAGTAATGAAAAGGTGATAAAGAATCTAAAAACAAACACAGAAGCCAAACAGCTGATTACTGATGAGGTGGGGTAGTAGAGAATGGATTGCTCAGATGTATAATGGTCACAAACCAAAGCTCCTCTGTGTGTAGTTTGTCCTCATAATGAACAGAGCAGGCCTTATCTAACATGTGCTTAGTTATCACTAGTAGTGCAGGGTTAGGTCAATTAATAGAGTTATATGTGTATTCTTTTGCCTGAAAAGGTTTTCACAGGAAATTACTGATTATTTATATCAGTTTATTGTGTGGAAGTGTGTCAGTTTTGAATAAGTGTTTGTCAGGAAGATCTTTTGAGTTTCAAGGAGATTTTCTAGCCAAAAGCAAAATAAACTTCAGAACCAATGCTAGGTAAGGCACTCACCAGCAGCAAAGATGCAAGTTCAAATACCTCCTTGATGCTGGTTGCTTGTTAAAATTCATTTGTTGTATGTTCTTTCACATGTGAGCAAATAGAGAGAAAAAAATAACTAGAAACAGAATATCTGGGGTATTTCTTCCAGCACAGAAATAATCCATCCTTTGTATTCTCTGTACCTATTCTGGTGAGAACTGGCACCTATTGTCCATTCCCTCATTTGACTTCTTCAATAAAGCTTGGTGTCCTCTCTGGACTCTGCAAGAAGAAAGGAGATGCTGTCAAACAGCTAATTCCTCAGGTTCAGAAAAGTAAAGGATTGGTTTCTGATTTTAATTGCCAGGTCAAGCAGAAATCTGGTGCTGTTATTCCCCTCTCGGCAGCCTAAGAGGTGTGCTAATGGATCCAGGAGACCATGGTGCTAAGTTAGTTGTAAATAACACTCTGTCCATGAGCATGCGCTGGTCAGATAGCAGGGAGGGAGGCAATACTCCCTCATCACATTTATTTCAACAGCAACCACCAGCTGTGATAATTCCCTTTTCCATCCTTGCACTAGCCAACATGCAGATGAGTAAATGTGAATAAATGGAAAAAAAATCAATGTTTGAGAACACATTTCTGCCATTCCGGTGAGGTATTGTGTCCTCTGCCTCCCCCAGATATGGACTTCTTTCTTCAGGTGAATCAGATAGCACTGGTCCATTCCTATGGGCACAACAAAAACTCATGGATGTACAGGTGAGTGTTGCCCTTGAGAATATAGTCTTAAATCTGAGATTACTAAATGGATCCAAGCAGGACACACTTTTGGAGTGGTAATTTTGCTTTCTGAACTAGCATGTATTTGATGTCTATATTAGTACTTACCCGCAGGTCATCAATGCCTTGGGGAAAACATGTGTGATCTTTAGAAGCCATTTTTAATCAGTGGTAACATAAACAGAATGATGGTCACTATTTAGGAAGCAAAGAAATCTTCGCTTCAGAGTAAACATATTGGAAAAATAAATCAAAAAGTCTAAATAACTACAATTGCCTGCTAGCTCAAAGCCTTGGTTCATCCTTTGCAGACCTCCAGGTTAATCAATGGAGGAGAGGAGAAAGAATCAATAGAAATGACAATAAATGTATGGAATAAGATATGGTTCACATCAAGTAAATATGACTGAAATTTTGTCTCAAACTGAGCAGAACCTTTCTAAAGTTTCAGAAAAGTTTCAATAATTTTTTTTTTCTAGAAAATCTGATTCAAGTGGAGATTTTAAACAACATGGGGAGCAAAGTGTTGTAAGTAACAGTGAACATGAAAGGACATCAAAAGTTCAGGGAGTGAGGGAGAGTCTGAGATTCAAAAGATCTGGATTCAGTTTGAAGCACTGTTTCTGAGCTGCATAGAGACTGGGCAGAATAATTCCTTACTGAACCCTGAAATTTCCTTTTCAGCCCTTACTTATTTAGAAGATTGGAGACACTGGCAGTAGAGAGGGGTGCACTGAATCCCTTATTACTTTTATAACAGAACAGCAATAATAATAATTCCTATTTTTTCTCTGTGTGACAATTCCAACTTTGCACTCTCAGGCTTAGGGGGTTATTTTCTTCTGTTTTTACAGATTTAAATTCATGATTGTTTAGTAGACTTGCAGGTAGTGCCCAGCTCATTCCTACATGCTCTGATATTTGCACACACTCAAATCAGACAAAATTCTGACTCAGCACACATTCAGATCAGGAGTTTTAACTCAGTCTGAACCCATAAACCTTTTGAATTTCCCCCCTAGAATCAAAGGAAATAAAATGCTGACACTATTCAGTATTTATAGTTTTCAGCTGACAGATAGCTGCAAGGCACAGCGCTTGGTACTCACACACTGAACACATTTTTGTTCCTAAGTAAGCCAGCCCTTCAGTCCGGTGTCTTCATCAACTGTACACCTTCCCCTTTGCTCTGACAGTGCTTTTGGAGTGCTCTTGCCACCTCTATCTCGCTGTCACGGTCTGAAAAACTGAATATGCAGTACCAGATTTCCATTTTTGTTCAGGGCATGAACATTCCTCTTGCAGGGAATACCAGGTACTCTGGGACAACGCATCTGCTGGCATCCTCACAGAATCCCTGGGGAGCTCAGGTGTGTGCTTATGGAACACATGCCATTAGAGGGCAGCCAACACTGCTTCCAGTAGCCTCTCATATCATCTGTTTCTCTGCCATGTTTAATAGGCTTTGTCTGGTTCAGGGCAAACCCCATTAGGCATGAAAAGGCAGAGCTATGTAAAGGAACTTACACTGACAGCCTGTTAAATGAATAAGTTTCTGCAGGATAGTGGGATTCAGCTGTTTTGGAAAAAAATATACACACACAGACACACATTTTATATTTTTTTCTCTTTTTTGTCAGTGTAAAAATAGGATCTCAGTTTGCTGAATGTATTCTTAGCTGCACTGTGCTATCATTCACTGCTAACATTGCAATTGCTGTTTCCTCTGTGTTGGCCCGACCACATGAAATACTCCCATGGTACCGTAAAACAGACTTTTTCCCGTGCCTTCTGATGCTTTGATTTTACAGAATTACACAAACACATCTTGTCAAAAAATAATCTCGTAGTTGCAGCGGTTAATTGTGCAGGTGGTCACTGAGACCTCCAGGAGCTCACCTGCACATGTGGAAGTTCAGCCTTTTCCAGAGGAATAGCTCAATTCCTGTGCAGACTTGCAGCTCCATTCCAGGCCTTTGCACTCAGTCACAGCTACTTTCATCCACGATCCTCAGGCTTGCATAGGGATAGAACTGTGAGAATGACAAAGCACATAGTTACAGATGTGTAGTTTAAATGGTGATGTAAACATAACTTGCAATTTCTTTAAAAAGAATTTTTTCATTTCTTTTTTTTCACTTAAACCCATGGATAATGGAAACTGCTTTTGCTGAGCTTTCCTGTGCATTGAACGGGATAAGTGTTTTTGAGTCTGGCCAGAACATCAAATGATGGAGAAAAAGGGTCCTTTAAGTGCATTTCTGTTCCTACAGATTTTGTCACTGACACTGCATGCAGCTGGTGTAGTTAAGATTAGGACTGCAATTATTTTTTGCTGACTCTGTCAGTTTGAGCTTTTCTAGCAGAATTTCTCTAGAGGGCAGTAAGGATTCAAAGCTGCCTCAGTATAAATATATATCTATTTTGTAGAAATGACAGATCATCTTTGCACAGCAGTAGAGGTTACAAGAGTGGGTGCACATGTTGCAGTGTAGGGTAGAACAGCTAAAAACACATAAAGCATACTGTACACTCTTCCTTCTCATAGCATCACCCAGGCTGATATTTCATTGCACATTTGTATTCTAAATTACTTAAAGTATTCTGCTTTCAGTCTTGATGAGAAAGGGCCTTTTTGTTAGGGAAGCTTCAGTCTGGATTTATGGAAGGTATGATAATAGGGAACAAATTGGAAAAATAAGTCAAGGGTCTGAATGGAAACCTTTAGTTCAACACCCTGCCGGGGTAAGACTAGAACTGCTTCTGTGACTCCTGCCAGAAAACTGGGGATACTGAAGTTAGACCTAGGTCCAAATACAATGTATGTGATCATTCTCTGGCTCCAACATTATATTTAACAATGACAAATATAACAATACATGTATAATACCTGCTGTGAAGGATATAAGCCTGCTGGATATTCACAAATTAGGTAGGGTTACTGGCAAGAAAGATATGAGGGTATGAAAGTTTTGGAGCTCTCTTGCACCATTCTCATCATCTTTGCACACTGCACCTGAACGTGATGCAGCGAGGGCATGTAAGGAGATTAAATTCCCTTTAACACCTTATAAATCTCATATATCACTTAGGAAAACAGTGAATAATGAGTCCCACTTAGGAAAACAGTGAATAATGAGTCCCACACAACTGCTGTTTCTAACAGTTCATAGTCTTTTCTCCTTGTCTCGTCCATACATCTAGTTTTGAAGCCTCCAGAAACAAAGCAGAATGTATTAAGTTTTGTGGTCAGGTTCTTCGAGTTTACCAGCAGTGGGTGGCACCATAAAAAACACCCAGCACAGACACCCACAGCCAGGTGGGTGAGAGGTAAAAGTAGCAGGGTCTACATGTGAATATTTTCAATCCTGTGATGACTGGTCTGCAGTAGTAGCTCTGTGTCTAAATACTTAAGGCAGCCCTAGCTGCACATGTGGCTATTTGTGTGTTCAGCACTGTCCTAATGAGTTACAAGCTTCTGTGTCTTGTGTCTGGATGAGCTGAAACGCAGAGGTATTTTGACATACCTGTTCTTCAGGCTCTCCTGTTCTTTGCTGTCTCCATTCCTCTGATTTCATGGTGGTATATTTTAAACCTAGAAAGGCTCAGGAAGTATTTTATAAAGTTCTTCCAACACAGTGTCAGCCTAAAGCTTCATACTGCATTTCCTTGTGTCCAACTGGCTGTAATACGCAGTAAGAAGCATGTATGGTGCACACAGAAGTTCAGTTCTTACCTTCATTGTACTTAATCCTGCTGGGTTAGCAAGCAGAAGATCCAGAGTAAGAGTCTTGGATACAATCAAGCAAGCCAAGGTTCAATCAGGACACAGCAAAGACCATGCAGAAAGACAGGTGGCCAGGGAAGCTTATCTACATTTATATCATGGCCAATACTTGTTCATAAGGTGCCCCTACTTAAACTTCAAATTGAAGCTGTTTATTAGGCTTAGTGATACCAGGAATAACAAAAGATCTCTGTGTCATTCTATGATACCTTTACATAACATAATATCTCTATTTCAATGTAATAACCATTTAAATAGGGCAGGTGTGGTTAAATTTGAGCCGTGTTGTTTTCAGCCAGATGCAAGCAGGCTCACATTTCTGCAGGTGCCTGTTTTGTCTGTTTAATGAGAAATAGAGCTCAGAGGTACAAGAGGTATAATCAGACATAAAACTGAGATCCAGTTGTTTACAGTGCCTAAGCAAAATAGTTGAACCCTAAAATTTGAGTTCACCTTGGCATGAGGATTTAGAGAACCAAACTGAAAATGTGACTTACAATACAGTAATTCAGAGGAGCCAATGTATTTCTTATCTCTGTTACAACAATGAAGCTCTCCAAATTCAATTTGCTCAGGTGTTTGCAACAGCAACTGCTAGCTAATTCTTAATTCATTTCCAAGGCACATTTCCAAGGCAGGTGCCCATCCCTTCCCTTCTCATCTTTACCGTGTTTTAATACAAACTTCACCCTTCCAGCAGCATCCCCAGATCTCTCAGCTACTTTCATCTTAACTACTTAACGCAACTACTTGACTTGTTGCCATCTCTTTCAAGTCAGATCCCCTCAGGGACCATGTTTCTCCTGGTCCCTGAATGCTCAACACACACACTACTCCTGAGTAGAGCTGCAGAAGGATCTTGCAGTTGCCTTGTTGCTGCTACGTGCCACAGGCAGGCACTTAACCCACAGCTCAGGCAAGGGCTCTATGTAGGAAACAGGGAGCTGCCTCTGTACATCACATCTGAGTAGTTCACACACCAGCCGTAGTATGCTATCATGTTTTGAGAACTTCAGACGTAATATCATCATCAACATATGTGCAAGTGTTATGCCAAAAATTGAAGTCTGGGGCAAAAATATCAGTGGGGCACTTTAAATAAACAACCAAGACACAACTTTTCAAAAAACCTAGTTCAAACAGAAAATTGGAATGTTATGAGCAATGTAAGAGTGAGCTAGATTTTATTGTAAGATTATGTGTTTAAGGAATACTAAATTTAGGATCTAAAGATGTTCATACTTGAATATATTTAAATAATTACTCTGTAAAATATTCATCCTACAATATGTATTCTTGCTTTTCAGGTGTCTTAGCATCTAACAAATCTGTATTCCTGACCTTAAAAAGTACATTTCTTGCTTGAAACAAATTTAAACAATAATGTAAGATGCCATAAAACTTGAAACCTCCTATGTCAAATCAAGAGGAGATTTATGCAAGATAATTCCTTACATATTTGTAAAAGAGTTTGGAGTTCTTCTGCTCAGCTTCATCCAGTGTTTTCACCCAAGACCTCTTCCCTTTCCTCTCACTGGCCAAGTGTCCTTCCTTAGGCTGTAGTGTGGCAAGCACATTTTAGGTGTGGATTGACAACCATATTTAAAGCAGCCCCCAGCTCATTTCAGACTCAGAACTCTGACAGTTTTCCAGTCACACCACTTGCACACCACTTACAGAACCGTACTGAAAATTTGATCTTGCCTAAACCTCATTCAGGTTAACATGCCAAACTCCCACTGGAAGAAAAAGCACTAATGGAGAAGGTACTCTATACTAGAAGTGATGTCAAGAATGGTTTCCTGACCCATGGACAGGGTTTGAAGTTAGAACTTTCCCCTAGTTAATGGTGAGATAGAATAGACACTCTCTAGGATTTTGTGGGGAATGGGTTTCAGTACTCACTAGGGCACCAAAAGTGACTGCTACACAATGGTGAAAAAAACCCTGTCCCCTTTTCACCACTTGAATGTCAAGAAGATCATCGTTGTGCCTCTACATCAAGAGTACTCAGGGAGCTTTCACACCCTGTTAGGTTATTTGGTATGAGCAGTGAGGCTAATAAATAGGGTTAGAAGTACCCCTCTGAAAGAGGAATATTCACCTAAAATAGATCTATTTCAAAGGCAGTGGCTCAAGAGTAATTGCTGTTTGGGGTCCTCAGTATAATTCAAACCACACTGTCTCCCAGAAAAAGCTTTTAGTTAAGGGGCTATGATTTTAAGAAGGCTTTATACCCCATATGTGCACTATGGATCATGGAACTAGGAAGCAGTAAAAGTTGAGTACAGCTAGTATACCAGGGACTGACAGCATTATGACTTTTATCAGTTATGTGAGAAATAAGTCCAGTCTTAGTAAGACAGTTAAGCCAATATGACCATACTCCTGGCTACAGATTTATGGTACAGAGTCCACCCTATAAAGCAATTGTTTAGAAACCAAGGGCTTGAAAACCCTTGTTTGGACAAGTAGTCCTTGCTCTCAAGTTCCATTGAACTTCCTTCGCTTCAGCCATAGCAGTTCCCCCAAAAAGCACCAGGCAAGTAAGGAGGCTGAGAGAGACCCAGACCAACAAGCTTATAGCCTTTCATGTCCTGGGGTAGTCCAGCTTGCCTTGTAGCAATATGTAAAACAGTAAGCCAAATATTGTGAATTCATCATTTGAAAGATACATGGACCAGCAGAGCAGACATAGACCAGTTTATTCTTGGCTCTACTGATGTCATCTTCTATTGCTCATGCCTCAGTTGCCCCATTGATAAAACTGTATAGGTAAAGCTATTTTGCAAAGCCCTTTTATAGCTATAGATGAAAAACATACAAATGCCAAACACTGTTGTAATGTAAAGTATTTTCCTTGGCTGTTCAAAATCAGTGGGAAATCCATATTGGACACTGCTCCTGGAATGTTTCTGCAGTGGCACTTTTACAGCAAGAGCGCTTTCCTCTGAAAATATACAGGCTGGAAAGGATAAAGTAGATCAAGTTTAGTGGTTCAGGATCAGCCAGTTACTCAATGTTACTGCAGTTAGAAGGAGGTGAAGGGAAGATGGGTGATTTCAGTAAGGTTCCTGCAGGGAGATGTGTGCCAGGATTCAAGCCTGGTGATTCATAAGCTGTTCGTCAGTAGCTGTTAAATATCTGCTTTTTGCCAACGCTCACTGTTTCAGTCTGCCAAAGATACTGGATAAACAGTCGCTGTAAAAAATTTATAGTTTCTCTGGGGAAAACAAAAGGTTTTTGTGGCATGATACAACATCATAAATTAAAGCTTTTTTTAAAATTAAGAAGTTACATCATGTTTTGATGTAATGTGATGTGGCAGGTCATGCTTTTAATTTTAATAAGCTTAAAAGAGAGAGAGAGATTGAGATTTGGGAATATAAATACTGTTTCTGAACCTATAACATCTCTTGTTGGAAGCTGGCAAAGCAGGTTCACCTCTGCCATCCGGGTTCAAGTCTTATTTCAGGAAAACAATTTGAAAATGATTTCTGGAGGTATCAGCATCAGTTAATGAACTGAATTTCCATCCCACAGACCTTCCAGGATATTGCCAAACAGCATTAGTACTCCTGTAGTATTTGTCATACTTAGGTATTGCTGGGCTTTCAAAAGCACTGTCATTTCCAGCCTACCTTTTTTGAGGTGTCCTGTAACTTTCAGGTATTTTCAGTTTTAAAGATTCCAGAATGAGAGACCCAGGTCAGTATTTCAGGGGTGTGTACAGCAAGTGCCCACTGGTTTCAGGAGCAACTGAATGGGTACAAGTGCATCTCTGAGTAGTCAGTCCTTAAACAGAAGCATCTCACTGTGGAATTCAGAATTGAAACCCATCGTGTTAGCAGTCACTTGAAGATGCATATCCTTTTTGCCGTCATAAGGTTATGACAGAGAGGAGAATTCATGCATCTTTAAACTGATGTGAGCTTTCAGCACGTGTAAGGCTAGGCCTGAAATTAGGTGCAGAGAGGTCTTCTACCTTATGAACAGTGGGCCTGGCTTCTCTTTTTTTTTTCCCCAGAAAATGCATGAGCTAGCACAAAAGGGATATTAGCCTTCATTTTAACCTTTGGTCACTGCTATAAGTAATGTAAAGGGTTGGGCGTACTGCAGGACTACACAAAGGGGAAATAATCACCCATTCAGCATTTCACCTCCTGAATTTTATTCATTTTTCTTTCAGCTCAGTCACAGGAAGATGTGGTCTGAACCCTGCATTTAGTTAGTCATATCTGATATGACTTCACTAGATGGCCATTGCTCTATTCTCACTTACTTGGCCTGATCTCACCAGATGGAACTCCTGGAGGGGATTGCCCTTGTCGCACATTGGCTTTGGCTGTGGAGGGATCCTGGAGCTCTCACTGCCTCCCTTGGCAGAAACTTGGCACTTTCTGGAGGAGTCTTGCATAAGCCTTGGGAGAACGAAATAAGAAATGACTACTGTAACACAGCTGAGTAATGCGGTTCATTTCATGCTGCTCAGACAACCACCTCACCCTCTGCTAAGCCTGAGGTAATTGGTTTGGGGCTGTTTAGGGCACTTGCCTTTCATTCTCCTTTCTAATTTCTCTTTTCAGTCCTCTTATTTATTTTCCTAATAGTTCATTTTTTTCCATTCTAACTCTCATTTTTATATTTTTAATCACATTCAGAATAGAGGAAAAAGGGTGACCCATTGTCCTCATAAGTGACATCTAGTCTATGACTTGACTGACAGGAGGTACCATTAGAATAAGCATCCCTTCTCTGACTGAGACTATCCATGTTAACATTTCTGTACTCTGGGCTATATATTTGATCTTACATAGCTGTAAATTATGAGTGACTCCATCAAAGTCAGAGGCATTTCTACAGTGCTAACATGGTGTAGGTCAGCTCGGATTCATGCTTTCAGGATTTCAGATGTCTCACTAGGGCTCCTGTTGTATTGCTGGCCAATTCTGTCATTCAGTCATGTATGTGGTTAGAGTGAGCTGCCAAAAGTACCCGATACGTGAGCTTCTCACAAGAATCTCTGCCTTGAATTTCTTGAAGATCAGGTTCACACTGGCATTTGAACCTGGCTGTGGTGACAGAAATGTACAGTGCATTACTATATTGTAAATCATATCAGGGCAATATCAAAACACAATAAAAGTTAAAAAAAACATCTGAAATAATTTTCTCTGTGTGCACAGGGTATGTCTCCTTGGGGTAAAACTGATCTTTCAATTCAGAGTTCACATAGAAGGTGAACTACTGCATTCAGAAATTGTTCAACATAATAAGCTGAAAACAACAAGCCTAGATTAAACATTACCAAAGTTAGACTGTAAGGAGGAAAAAGATTTTGCCTTCAGTTCCACAGTGTTACACTCATTTTCTGTGACTGGTTTCTGTACTAGTACTTTCTTTACATCTGAGAAAATCTTGGAATGTTATGGAGAAGGCTGAACTGTTAGAAGAGGGCTCTGTGGGAAGGGGGGAGGAATGCATAGTTTGATTCAAGTGAGGAATGTGCTCACTAGGAATAAAGTTTACAAACTCATTTCAGGAGTTGCAAAACCAAAAGGAGATCAAAACTTGCATGATCAGCCTAACTGTTGGAAAACAGTAAGTAGCTGCAGAAACTGGTACGTAGGGAAAGCGGGGAGGGTCAAAGGTGGAGGAGTGCTTAAGTCTCTTTGTAACTGATAGAAAACAGAAAAAAATGTTTTTAAGAACTTCATACTTTGTATTCTCTTAGATAATGAGAACATAAAACGTCTGGTTCTCATCTTTTTTACACTTACGTAAAATTGGGATCAACTCAACAAGTTAATGGAGTTACATAGGTTTAAATCTGGCATAAGTGAGATAAGAAACAGGCCCATCAGTTCATTAAGGACTTCATTAACTGTGACTGGAATATCTTGCAGAGTCTGTGTTCCTGCAAATAAAAACACGCATTTGAGGCCACAGGAAGGTGTTATGCATGCCCTAATTTGTATGTGTACAACCAGCTGCCTATTTTAAAGTCAAAAGCTAGAGGGCTCTGTGTAATTACATCTGGGAGTGGGTGAGAGTGTATTTGTACAACTGCATGACTTCTGCATGCAACAAGACAGATGCACACACAGGTGGGTCTAACCTGCCATCAGTAACAAACTGAGCACAGCAAAATATATGAAGTTCTTCATGCACACAAGAGCTTCCATTTAATTAAACTTTGTCATGACTTCTTGGCTTGCAAAATTACCCTGTTTATGTTTATGTCACTTATATATAAGTTAAATATATAACTGCATTCCACCATTCTGCGTTTTCTGCTGCGGGATATGCTTATGGTCTTATGATGCTACTCAACCCACTCTGTACCAATTTTATTCAAACATCAAAATAATGTATATTAAAAAATCCATCCACAGGAAGGATTTGAATAGCAAAGGAACAAGCATCTCCCTCAAAATTTATTCCTCTTCATTATTGATGGGCTCCATCACTTCAACTTGGCTGTTTGATCAAGTGGTAAATCATGTAAATATACCATGTATGAGTGTCAAAGCAGTTTTGAGGAACTGAAAATTTTTAAGTTACAGGTCAAGCAGCAATTTCCGAGAACAGCCCCTAATGAAAGCAAAGATTTTCTTCCTTTTAAGCACACATCAGACCAATCTAATTTACTAGGGAGAAAATTCACTTTAGTGCAGAAGGACAATCCAGACGTATACACTACTTACGCCCTTGTTAAGTGAAAATTGGGGTAAGTGGTACTAAGTGAGTGCATAGATCTTAAGCTTGTCCTCTTCAATAGGGTGAATTTTACCCTTAATAAGAAGTAGAGCATCAGTGTTGTCTAGAATCTTCTGAGGACCATTAACACACAGTTGAGTTTCACCATAAAGATGTAGCAGAAAATATAAATTAATTGAGAGCTGTTCTACTAGTTATATACTTCTTACTTATTGCTTCTCACTTGTATACTTTGGACTTTATTATGTCTTGTCCAAATTATGCTGCAAAAAGTTCTGAATTCAGTCCTTCAGTCCTATCAGTCCTTCATGGGATTTCCTTATGCATTTCTACTCAATTTCTGCTTTGTTCTGTTGAAAATTTATCATATCACAAGGAAATCCTGCAGACTTAATTTAGTCACTGTGTTACTTGTTACATTTGTCCTTGAAAAGGTCTACTTCAACACACTAGAATGCAGACAAAGGTGAATGAAGCTCAGATATGCAAATCTGATGCAGGCCCTCAAAAGAAACTAGATCTCCACAGCCATAGTTCCAGTAGTCAGGGAAGGATCGATGAGGGCAACATTCAACCTGGGAAAGATTCAAAATATGCCTTAGGTAGCAGCAGAGGGCAGCTTTGCTGGGTTTTTCAAGCTGTCCTTCCTTCAAACAGCACCACCAGACATGTAGAAAGCCCAATTCTCTGATTCCTAAGGTACATTACACGTAGGACTCAGGCTGGTGTAACCTCTTTTAAATTAACTGGATTTCAGAGATGCAGCTCTGCAATGGAGAATGATGCCAGGAAATATGCAACATCCCCTATAGGTTTCCACACCTGTATCCTTGAAAAGAGAAATAAAAAGCCTTCAGAGGCAGTTGTAGACCAATTCTAACAAACCCTGACAAAACTGGAATGAATCTGCTCCTCCCAACTTGGTTGCATTTCTGGTTCCTACAGATGGTCGCTCCCATCATCTCATGGCCAGTCTCTAAGGGATAAGAAAGGAAAATGCTCTGAGCAGTCTCTTGAGAGAATTTCAATAGATGTTCACACGTAGGTGGCTTGAATTGCTAATAAAGCTTGGAAGAATCCCTTTCCTAGTTTATTCCCTTTTTTTCCCTCCAGCTTGATCCCAAGTCAATCTTCTTTTTGGTTCAAAAAGCCTCTTTGTCCCAGGGAAATGTAAATGACACCTCTGTGTGAGACTTGGTGATTCTGGCTCATGGCCCTGATGTCATTTCATTGCTTTGTACATCAAAAGAACGTCCCCTGACACAGACATTGGTTTACCTTAGCTGGAGTGACTCATCATTTTCCCACAATTAAATTTTTGAGCTCTAATGCAAAGCAGACTTATCTGCTTTGACAGGACAGTACAGAATAAACAGAAAAGACTAAATTTGTATTGGCAGCTACCACTGTGCTGCAGTTATGAGTAATACAGCATAACTAGAAAGGACACCAAGAAATCAAAATAGATTCTAGTTGCTGGAGAACCGAAAAAGAAGAAATAGTTGTTGATCCCCAGTAACTGACAGTTTGGTGTTCTGTCATGACACTGGATGGGAACAACAGCAATAAATGTTTCTGGTCTTTCTACCCTGTTCATATTATTTTTTCTTATATTTTCTTTAAAAAAGGGTATGCACTGCAGGTAATTTCTATGTGTGCTGTATATATTAAGGAGAAAAAAAATATACTTACAATTTGGACCACAGTTCAAACATACCAATTTCCTCAAGCCTATGTATGCCCTGCCTCACTCAGACCAGCACTTCTCACAGTCTCCAATCTGCACAGTTCTCCATTTCCCACTAGCAAAGTGGGATACTTGGATGCTGCTGGTGTGTGACCCACATGCAGCTACACCCACAGAGAAGCTACACACTCCAGTGGGTCCAGGATGCCTCCTTGGAAACCATCTATCTATACTCTGTTTTAAATTCAAGTTGTTCTGGCTATAAACTGAGGACAATTACATGGTGTCACAGATGATTTCTTGCCATGCCATGGGGGACATCTCACAGCTGGAAATGCTAGTGGAGTTGTGGTAGGAGAAGTAAATTTGTACCCCCAAAATGGGTTGAATCTCTACTGTTGTGGTTTAAGCCCAGCTGGTAAAGCTGAACCCAGGACACTTACCTTGCAGTTAACTTGTTTGGAGAAGTGAAATGATTCATGAATTTAGGATCTTCAAAATGAGTATCGGCAGTAATCTTTTTATAACTGAGAAAAGACATGCACTGAACTCAGGTGGGTTTAATTCCTGTGGGCCCAGTGTTTCTGACTGGCTGGATCACAGCTGACCAGTCAATCAGAAATGCCAGCCATGAGGACTGCCATAGAATTTGGGATTATGCTCATATCACTTTGCTCCAAATTTACATGTGCAATTACTACATCTGCACATGCAGATCAATACACTGTGTGTACAGATGAACAGAACTCATTGGCATGTGCCTAAGCGAATTAGGACATGATTACATACAGTTAAAAATTTGGATTCTATATCTTTGTACACTTCGGTTGTGATGTTTTGTGATTGCTAATTGCGACAATATCTGTGCAGGGTATGTAATTCAATGTGACAAGTGTTTTTAGCAGCAGGTGAATAAGATCAGTTATTGAAACAGCAAAATTATTGCCAACATTGAGAAAATTAGATAAAAAAGTAAGCTCCAAACAGCCTCATTCATATCCGATATAATACAAGCTAGAGTAAACACAGAAAACTGTTAACTTTCCATGTCAATAAATAATTTAAATTCTTTATAAGAGCAGAATGGCTTGGCACTGTTTTGACTCTTTAGCATCATAAACAGAGTAGTAGTACCATACATCTCTGCTCATATATTTATAATTTGAACTACTCACCTATCGTATTAGAAGTTTAAATTGGAAAGTTTTGAACATTAATACACCAGACACGAACTTCTCGTTTTAAAAGCTTACTACCCAGTGCAAAAGTAAGCAGTATTTTGCTGTTACAAAAAATAGCATGTGCAATCTGATTTCACTGTTGGATTACACCTATAGTCTAACTTTTGGTCCTTTGCAATGCTTGGCATTCTTTCTTCAAACCTAATGCAAGCTCTCATCGTGTGCCCTCCATCATATAAGAAAAGTGATGACTGGAGAAAGCTGTGAGCAACTTGCATTGTGGAAACACAAGTTTTAACCTTTATGTCTGCACTAGAAGCCTTGCAAACTCACACTGATAGTTGTTATATGAACCAGACAAGATATGCCAATAATGTCCAGTGCCATCAGTATGCAAAGAGTAGTTCTCTAGAGAAAGATGAATGGACATGGCTCTGTGCCAGTGTGTCTTTGGACTGCCATGAAGAGGTCTTCACTTTTAATTAATTTTTAAATACAGAGCATCAAGGACACGATATCCTTAATGAGAAGTACAGGACCATCTTCCATTTCTCTTGTGCTCTAACATGAAATAATGGTTGCTGGGTGTAATGCAGGAGCATCTCTGCTTGTATGTGTTTGTATGTAATATAAAATGTTGTAGATGTGATCAGGTCAGCACATGTCCTGCAGGAGCTAAGGCATGATATTTGCTTCGCAGATCTCAGTAAAGTGATCAGTTTTAGGCTTTCTCAGGCTATGTGGATTCTGAATCCAAGTCCATTATCAAAAAGATAAGCAACACAGACATTCATGTTAACCTGTGAGTTCTGCCTTTCTTTGTGGCAACTTTACTGATAAAAGGCAAGCAGAGTTGAAAAGGATTAATGTAAATGGCCTCCCTCTCTTACCCAAGTTTTATATAATGCTGGATACTTAAGACCTATTATCCTTTAGCACTCTAATACAGTGACTGTGTCAGTTTGCTCCTCATAAATAAATCCCTAATAAACTGACCATCCCTTTAGAACAGGAGTTTTTAACAGATTTTAGCCCTTTTGATCTCTTTGCCCCTTGTCATGCTGAAACACCTGTATAATTTTCGCTGGATCTGGAAAGAGTATTTCACAGCTCATAGGTCATGTGTTGTTTCTTAACCCCCTGCCCTGTTTACCAGAAGTAGTTTTATCTAAATTTTTTGGTGTTGACTCCCTACTTACTTCCTAGCAATCAGTTAGTTAATAAATAAAACTCCCATGTACATATATACGTACAGACATAGTAAATATAGTCATACAGTAAACTTTCATGCCCAAAGTCAGTCACATGCAGCATTCACAAATTAATGCCACAGGCCCATGTCCTTCATACTTCTATTTTCACTTTAAGATTCTTTCTTAATAAGGAATAATGAACATCAACACACAGTTATTCAGTAAACCAAAGCATATAAGCAATTAAATCAAATTAAATTAGCACAGCCAAGCAAACAAAGCAGTAATCATTCAAGTCCTCTATTCAGGCTGCAGCCATAATGATAGACTGAAGAATAACAATACATTCCAGTAAAGACAATTAATATTAAATTTTTATTTTCTGAAAATCTTTAACACTATGTAAATACTACTTTTTGTCACAAAATATTCCTTTTAAGTAGTCCTTCCCTCTCATTTAAAAATGTGACAAATCCCAGATAGAATTGGTCTTTTATAAGCTTCATGTAACTGAAGTATATTCAGCATTATCTTCTCCATACAGTTTTAGCTCATATCCTCCTGGGAGTCGCTACCACTTTCCTTGAATCTACTAAAACAAGGATTGGCCAGTCCAGAACAGTAAAGGATGAAGGCATTAGAGAACAGTCTTGGGTCAAGAATTATTATTGCTAGAGGCCTCCAAAATCTAGTTATGGGTTTCAGCAAACCCTGTGGGCTCTTATGATAATGCTTTTCTACAGTATTATTGTTATATGGCATTAAATCAGTCAGATTCATGAGCAACAAGAGGTCAATGTCTGATTGAAATTCATAAGGTCAAAAAGGAAACTAAAAATCAATTTATAAGATATGAAGATTTAGGTTCAAACTATATCCATGAGCAATAAAATTTCACATCCATAAATGTAAGAAATCAGTTATTAAACTTGAGGGGGGGAAGAAGACTTATTAAGTTTTACACACACATAAGGCAGCTAACACATAATTTTATCAGACATTACTGAAATCCTATGTGTAATATAAGAGATGATGGGCTAAAATGCTAAATGGTTTAGCACTAAATTATTAAGTGATGTATCCCTAAGGTATTAAAAAGATAACAAATGCAGAGCAGGTGTCTTTCCCACCAACTCTTGATCACTAGTTTAAGTGCATATTGGTAACAAATGCACTTTAGAGGCAAAATAGTATTAGTAATATTTTTGCTCTATGAAAGCCTCATGTCAGAATGACTAAAAGCTTCTACCTGACAAAGCGTTCATATACATATATACATGAAAAAATATCACGTGTTCATATGTATATATAAAAAAAAAATCACATTAAGTGTTAGCCCCCTGTAGAACAGAAACAAAACTCCAATGTATTTGAGTTAGTTTGATACTCACACAAAAGTAAATAATGTAGGTGGAATAACAACTATACCACATTGAGAATGAGAATTACAGCAAGCACTCTTACCTGTTCTGAAATGAAAATGCATTTCTATTAAAATTACAGATTAATGGAGATTCATGTGAGCCAGAAAAGTATAAAAGTACAATACAGCAGACAACTATGGTTATTGTAAGTCTAGCCAGTGAATTTCATGCGTACTCTTTTTTCCTTTGCTGCTACTAATTTTCTAGCGGTCCCACCTCTGGATCCCCTCTCTTGCTTTAAGTAGAAAGCAGGCACAGTGGTGGCGATGCTTTCTGCAATGTTAATATCCCTCTTGCTATGACGTTTGGGGTGGGATGTGTGTATGCTCACTGACAGAACATACTGCATTTTCCAGTTATTCTCCTCCTATGAGGACGTTTGTCATCCTTACTCAGTAGGATAGGGGTGCAGTTCATCCAGCACTTTTGCAAAAGTGCCCATGTCTGAACTCTGACACTGAGGACTACTTGGCAATTGCTTTCTAGCCTTCAGCTGAACATTTATTTTACACCAGTGTTCAGATTTCTTCTTGTTCATATTCATCCATCACCATACCAGAAGTGGGTAGGGTTGCCTCCTCTCATTCTTACTTTGATGACGGTTCAACTTGGCTTAGCAACTTCTTCCTTATCTTTCTTTTGCTACCTGTTCTCCAGCTGCTCATTTAGTAATTTGTCTGGTCATGACTTTTGTATTTATTTCAGATATTAACTTTTGGATCTTCTCCATTCAACACAGAACTTGTTACCTGCCATGAATTTATCAAGGAACTTTTTGGGGTCTGGGTTGCTGAAACCAGTGTATTCTTAGGGAATATTTCTCGTATAAGAATAGAATTAGGATATTGCTTTGTAGGTCTCTGTAAAAGAAAAGGTTTGACAATGTGAACTCTGCACACTGTGAAGACTTGGAAGGCAAATAAGCCTGTCAGTATTGTGTTCATAATACTGTCTGGGGTTAGGCCATGACATTTAGAGCTGGATATGTTACAGCACCACTTGAGTTGCAGCTTTCATACACCTCCAACCTCTTTTCCTTTGAGCCTCTTTCTTCAAAACATGCTTCTTCAGTGAATACTGAAGACTGATCATGTTTAGTCTAGGGTAAGTCAGTTAAGCTGGTATCTAATCTTTCCTTAATATCACCCTTATTCTCTGCTGTTCAGCTTCCACCTTTTTCTGTTAGTAAACCATACATAGGAACTGCACAGGCTGACGAACTGTCATGCACAACTGATTGGATGTGGGATAAAAATGGTGCACAGGGCTTGTCCAGACCTTTGGTCAACCCTTGTTTGTATCTGGGTTCCTCTCTGATGAGGGTGCAACCTTTTCTAGGCCAGGGCACCATGTGCACTTTTTTCCTAAAGCGTCTTCAAAGGTGACTCACTGCTGAGAGCACCAGTATGATTATTTAAATGAGCTAAATAACATATTTTAATGTCAAAAAAGTAAGAGGAAGAAGAGGAATACCAACAGAGATTTAAGATGAATTACAAATTAAAGGACCCACTTTGGTGATGTTTAAGGGCAAAACATAAACGTATTATGTAGAAAACATGCTTTATGCCTCATCTAAGTGGTGTAAAGCAGGTTACATTCCTTGGATTTAAGCAGGTTGAGTTGCATAGCAAAAGATTTCTAAGCTGGCCTTTTTTTCAGGGACTACAAAAGTTTCCAGCAAAATGAAGTCTTTGTCTTCATTTCAATGGATTTCAAAGGCCAGATATAGGTCCCAAACAAATTCAGAATTCCTCTTTCTGAGTTTGGAACTTTTTCTATTTATGTAGTGGTCACACTCCAAGTCAGACCTACAAAATCTGAATATCAGCTTTAGAATAAAGAAATTAAAAATAGAAATGAACAGTTTTTTTGTTCCCCCCCACTGCAATATTTGATTTTTCATTAGGTTTTTCAAGCTGGAGACTAGCATTTAGATTTCCAAGCTTTGCTGTCTGGTTGGGAATGCTAATAATTACTTCTGAAAGATAAAAATATGAAATTCTGGGATAATAACATAGCTGTAGGGATTTAATGAATTCCCATGGGACAACTGAAATTGCAACACTGGCCAGTATTACATCACTTGATGGGGAAATGTTTTCAGAATAACCATGTAAAATTAAGGCAAGTAATAATTTTAGTGATTTCCCTTCTATTTTTCTGCACGTAAGCAAAATTGCTTAGGATTTCTTAATGTAATAAACACCCACAAAAAATTAACAGGTTTTACAATGACAAAGAACGTTCTTATGTTTGCTTATAATGCTTATGTACTAAAATTACCGAACAATGTTATAATTGTTATATTAGTAATATTTTAATAAAGTTTAAATTGTATTACAAAAAATTATAAATCATTACATAAAATGATACATACTATGGCTAGTGGGAAACCTAGACACTACTGTAAAAATAAAATAAGGATCTATTAATGCAATAAACCTACTTAATAAAAGTTGCTTTCATATTCAAAACCAAAATATTAAAGCATGCTCCATATCTGAAAGTCAAAAGTGAAAGAATAAATTAACTAAGGTTAAGAACCTTGTAGCAGCTGACTAACAAAGCTCTAGGGCATTATAAAATTTCATGCTCTTGTAATAAAAAGGATAAAGAATTGGCTGGAAGACCACTAAAAGTTAAAATAAATGAACATAAAGTAGATGAAAAAGCTTGACATGACTGAGACCACAAATGTGTAAAGACCAAAGACACAGTTTTAAGCCATTAGAGGACTGAATTAAATGCAAAATTAATCCTAGTAGTAAATTAATAGAAAATTACAAAGGTAAATGAGCTCAGTTTCATAGCTGCAGAAAACTTTTTATATCATTTTTTTCCCTGGTACTTGAAAACATAGAAGTATGATGAGTTAAATTCTGGCACATGCCCAAACCAGAAACAATTCTTAACATTTCTGCATATAGAAAAGTCACATTTTACAGAAGAGGCAGAAGCATGATCGCACAAGACATTTTCCACTCTAAGATAGGGGGAGAGCAATTTACCATTTACATCTTTATAAAAATAAATTGGTTCATATAGTGTAATAAAGAAAAGTTTTACCTAAGTTCAGTCACACCTTTGTTTATGTAAGCCTTCAAAACTGATGATGAAAAATGTTAAATTTCTTAGACTTGTTTTATTATTTCTTAATCTGTGGATAAGTCTGAGAAGGGAAGATGTTAAAAAAAGGCAGAGGAAATACAATATGCTGAAGAGCACACTGTAACCTAAAGCAAAGAACCATTTTCCTCACAAACTGCAAGGCAGCCTAAATCTGCAATGCTTGCAAGATCAAATATAATCAAAACATGGAAGTGAACAAACTTCTGGTATTGATAATATTCTTTGTTCATCAGCATAAGAAGTGTTTGCCTCTCTGACCACTTCTGTGTTTGGAAAACTTGTCAATGATGTGAACATTTGTGTAGTGTCTGCACTGCAGGTGGTTATGAATGCAGCCTGACCCCCAAGTTAAAAAATAGGGGAGACAAATAGAAAAGAGAAAAACACCTTCTGACCTCAAAGCATCACTGCTTTGAACCCCAAAATGCCCAAAGATGGCTTCATGGGTGAAGTTGGATTCCTCTGATCTGGTTACAGTGCCTAGAAATCTTCATGCTCTTTATTCTAGTGGGGTATTGCGTTTTGAAGGTAAAGTTCTATGCTTAACTAGGTCTGGTTTGATCTTTGCAATCCAATGTGTTAAGAGTGCAATTAATCATTGCAGGTGTAATCCATCTGTCTGCAAATGTCTATTAAAAGACTTTCAGTATAAACTGAGTCTCCCTTTATGTTTTGAAAAGTTCCAAGTGACACAGGACCAAATTACCTCCATCACACTAAGTGACAGCCAGATGCAAGACACTGTTTATTGTTTTAAAAATACATTCTCCACCATGGTGTTCAAAATAAACAAAGTGCAAAAATATATTTCTAAAATCATGGACATGCCACTTGATACCAAAACCACGAGTAACAGGAAAGAAAAGATTTATGTGTAGTGTATGTTTGTCTCTTTATGACCATAAATATAGAGGGCTTTAGGGCTCTCAGTAAAACTTCTGAACTTTGGATTTTTGTTTTGGTCTCCAGTTCTCTTTGTGGGTATTTTACACCCATGGGCTGCTCCATAGTAAGGATATGTTGCAGCTCCAAGTTTCACCTCACTGTCATCTCCACAATAAAATATTTTCTGGCTTTTATTTTTTGAGAAAAAACCTAAAACCTCTAATGAGCAAAGTTGAAGCTTTCACTGTAAGGATGCATGGTTTGCTGGAGACAAGAGCAGCAACAGATTAGGAGGCCTGGTCCTGTGGCACATTGCTCAATGTGCTATAGCTGAAAATAACCATTATTTAGTCACTGATTTATCTACAGGGATGACAGCATAACAGTAAGACCCTCCTCAGTTTGCTTCATTACTTTTCACCTTTATAGAGCTGTAAAACAGCTTTCTTGAGTCTATGAGAAAATGCATCCTAATGGGAAGGCTGGTGCAGCCATGCCTATGGATGGTTTGCTGGACACCGTGAGAAATGCTAACAATGCAGCATCAAGCTCTGAAATAGCAATCCAATCCAGGGTAAGGATTCCCTTAGAGATCTAGAAGTCAGTTGTCTTGACAACAGGTCATGCGTATGAATTCTTGTGGCCACCAGATTTAAAATGTTGCAACCTGTTTGGATTTTGTGACACCTACACAAATATATAGAATCATAGACTAGTTAGGGTTGGAAAGGACCTTAAGATCATCCAGTTTCAACCCCCCTGCCCCGGGCAGGGACACCTCACACTAAACCATATCACGCAAGGCTTCATTCAACCTGGACTTGAACATAAAATTGTTTTGCCAATTTTAGCCAGATTCATTCAGGTAGAAAAAGTACTGAAACTTTTGGGTGGAAAACTTCAAAGTTTGAAAAGTTTAAAAATAGTAAATTAAACTCTCTTAAAATTAAGAAGCTAGTAGAAAAAGTTGCAGTATAACAACATTAATGATAATGCAGTCCTACACAGGCTTTTGAATTTTTTGCAAGAGTACCATTACTTCTCTTCATTAGCAAACTGTCCTGTTCCTTTTTCTAGACCAGAGCTAGCACATCAATCTGACCATTTCTAATGAGATATAGGATAATACTGCATGGACCAGACTTGCTTGTCAGCCACTGCCTGATGGGTTTAAAGTAAGAAATGATCCTTCATTAATTAACCTTCACTTTCTATGCAGATTCACTCATTGAGATGCAGGTAATTAAACCAAGGTCATTTCAAGGACTGACAGAGGAAAAACAGCAATACAAAGGTGGCGTGGCTGTTTTGATAGAGGGCTTTCATTACAGTTTCAGTGTAATAGTTACACATAGAAAGGCGCACTGTTTGGGAAAAAAGAAAACCACCCTCTTGCTTAATGTGTCACCCTTAGGCTAAAGAAATTTTGGACCTAATTTTATAGTCTTTGCATGGCTTTCAGGATAGATTAAGAAAAGAAAATACCAATAAACTCAAGAAAATTAAAAATAACAAAGTAATGATATATGGAACAAAGGCAGGCCGGAACTTACTGGGAGGGCTTGACAGTGACTGAAATATCCCTGCACAGATGACTCTCAATTTTGCATCTCTTTTTAAAGTAATATTCACCAATGAAAATCCCCACAACTAATTACTTCAGTTAGAAAACTTTATGTAGAAAATAGAGTGTCTTAGTGTTCAGATTAATTTCACTGACTTTTAACCCTTACAAATGCAATGATGTAAACCTATTGAGAGCTGTGCAATGCAAGCAGCTGCTCACTCATTCACAGGTATAAGACTCCAATTATGAAGCCGCTGTAGCTTGAGGATATAACAGTATTTTTTGCAGCTCCTCCAAATTAGCTCTTACACCAGTCCAAGACATGTGAAGTTCCAAACTTTGATCACTGTTGAGAGCAAAGTGAATATATTGAACCTGCAAATAGCCTTTAGCTCTTTCCAAGTGGTTCCTTTATAATTTGAGTGTTAGATTAAAGTTGTATGTTATGGATTTTAATAACTATCTTCCATTTGGTTTGCTGAGTACCACTTGCTGTGGATTATATGATCTATTCACCAGCATGTCCCATTATGAGCACTTAACCTTGAAAGTTGTAAAGACAGAACATTTAATCTGTTAAACACAGTCAGAATCAGGAGGTTATATAATTACAGGTAATTTGGCTTAGCCCTTCTAATACTTTCCAATTATTAAAATAAGTTTTACTGAAAATTTTCTTCTCATAAAATGGAAAATAAATGATAAATATTGAAAAAAATGAGTATTGGAGAGCACAAATATTTATTGCAATTAAGACCTTCAGTAATCATCAGTATAGTGAACTTTTACAAGCATGGATATGCAACGAAAAAATTTAGTGTGAAAGGATTGCTAGCAGTAGATAAGAAAGAACCTGAAGTTCTTTTTCCAAATATTCCTGATAGGTATACATTATAGTAGAGTTACTCACAGCAACATTTATCCGCACACCAATCACAGCTTGAATTTTGGTATTTGAGTGCAGAACAGATATAAAGAAGCGAAGACCATTCAGAAAATCACTACCTCCTTATGGAAATTCTACAGTTAGGCAAACAGCAAATTGTTTTCATTATGAAATTAAAAATCAATAAAATTAAAAGCTTATAAAAATTAGGAAATAATTCACTACAGAAGACCAAATAACACATGACAGATTATAATGTTTATAGCTCTGCTAAAAAGCATTCATTTTTTACGGTGATGAGGGGAATACACAGTTTTATATAGATTAGAAAAGATTTATTCATTCTAATGTTAAGATAATTGATGTTTCAATAAATAGATTTTTTTTTTCTGTGCCATTTTACCATCCACAGGTGTTTCTGTACCTTTAGAACACTGACTTGAGTAAAAGATTATGGTATAATATTATTGTAAATCCTCCTAGAATCACATTTAAGGAGATGAACAATCTTTGTAACTTAGTGTTTTAAAATCTATAAATACTTGAGAAAAGTTTTCATAACAGGTTTGAAATGGAGGTAGGGAGTGAGATCACAAATTAGATACCAAAATCTGTGTCCGATAATATCAGCCTGAATGTTAATTTTCTATAAGGAACCAACAACATGCACTGAAAATGATGAAGGCATCGTGTGGCTAGAGTAATGTGTAACACTCTTGAACATGTTGACACACATCATGGTTTAAGACAGTGGCATCAGATGATGCCAAGGGGATTTCCATTTTAGTTCTCAAAACCAAACCCTTACTTTGTGAATGAATTTGGTAAGGAAAATACCTTCAGTTGCATTTCAGAAACACACACAAAGTTACTGGCCTTCCAGCACACGATGGGCACCAACTGTTACACTTGTGTGCACACGAGTGTTACACGATTGTGAAAGTCATGTGTGAATTAGATCTGCATTTCTCATGCACATTTCTCGTGAATTACAAGAACTGTAAAAATGAGCAATTAGAACTGCATTTCATTTAGAAATCTGAATTTTCAGCACCACCAACATTTTTCCCAGAAAGGCAACACTGTCAAAATGTTTTGTTTATGCAAAGCTCTGAAAGGAAAAAAATGCCAAACAAACTAAAAATATGAAGTCAGCTGAACCTGAATGGAGCTCCAATTACACCCATTTTTTTTAAGCTTTTGCAAAAGTGTTTGAGCTTAATTAGGTTAAGCTATTTCAAAGCATGCCCAGTTGTTGTAATTTGTTTACGATACAGAGTTGCTCTTTGATCATGAATGTTCATTTTTATAGAAACCCTGTTATCAGTCTCAGGATAAGACATGAACAGTGTTTGTGGTAAGAAAATTTAGAAAAGTTTAAGAAGCACAGAAAATAGCTGTCTTATTAATAAAAGACAGACATGACTTAATTTAGCATGTGATGGTAGTAGGGTAAGCACATATTTTTTTGGGAGAGAAGGGGAAACTAAAGTCTGTAGTCTGTTCACTTATGCATCCTGCCTAGGATAGGGTAGCTGTTGAAGTATGTTTAATAACTTGGCACCTACTCTGAGTCTAAACTTTGAGGGTTCTTAGGTAAAGCACCTATAATACCTGCTCATAATTTCCATCTTTGAAATCCTTCCATTTGTTATCATTAAAAAAATAAAAAGTACTCTCCGGCCTTGAAACTGTTTTTTGATTCTGATATTTTAAAGAGATTTTATCAGAAAGTAGAAAAAGGTACAATATAGTATAAGCATCCCTAAGAAAATATTCAGGCTTTTGATTTTTAAAGAACAAACCTTAGCTGTTGTTGGAATTGGGTAATAAGAACATGCTCAGACCATCTTTATTTAAAGGCTTGAATCTAGGTTAGAGGCTGTAGGCTGGCTTTTTCAGCTTATCTCTATTTTCTTTTCTTTCCCTGTTGTTTTATTTTGTTTAAATCTTTTACATTGTAAGCTGGTTCATTAGCTGCACAGTTTTCTAGCTGAAGATCATCCAAAATACATGAATACATCTTGGCCTTTGGGAAGGGCTGTATTCACAGAGCATTTAAATGAGTTTTTTTCAGATATTGCATGAAGATATTTTTGCACTCATAGGGGAATAATGCAGATCTGTTGAAGGTTCCCTGTACCAGCAAAACTATCTCTCTCTGGAACATGCTACAGGGTGGATAAGAACTTCATATGCAGAAACTGAGAGTTTTAAGACCATATTTTAAAACTGCATGCAGCTTTTTTTTTTTTTTTTTAATGCAATTAATAATGTGAATTGCCTATATGCATCCTTGCACATCCCAGGATGCTGTGATTGGTCATCTCTGGGTGATCTCACCTGATTTATGTACATATTAGTCACTAATGTAAATTAGACATACAATATTTATACTTTTAAAAATGTAGGTCTTAATGACTCACCTCCCAAACCAAAACTAATGATGATGAAGAGCAATATGCAAATATTTGCTCTTTGACAATGACATCTTCAAGAAGTAGCTAAGAGTCCTGTGCCATTAGTAGAGCAAATCAACTTTTTCATAGTAAACAACTAAGTCAATGAGCTCAGTCTCTTCTCCTGTTCACAATTAACTTTGAATTACTTTCACATTTTTCAAATGTATTCAATATCCAACATTTATTTTGAGTTAGGTCCAGATTTATGAAGGTATTTTGTCAACAGGAGCTGGACGCATACTCTGCTCAGGCACTTTCTCAAAACTCACTAAGTACCTCCTAAGTTTTATCTGCATCTGGTCTTCATTTTCAGTCTTTATGGTGGACAGAGACTCCTTTTGTTAGTGGTCTCTGTACTTTGGGACACTGAGATGGGTTATTTTGACTAATGGACTCAAATCACCTGGTATTATTTTTGCTCAAGTTAGACTGCATTTAGTTACTATATCCATATTTAAAATCTGCCTTCCATAAATGTTATGCAACATTCCCTTAAAAATTGCTGTTTCAGTTAACATTTCTGCCCATAAATCAGTCACTGGAATATTCAGAGAAAGCAAATATGAAAGGGGTGTGAACACAGCTGAAGGCTATTCGATGTTTTATTCAAGGGAGTCTTCATGGAAAATATTTTGAGGTATTTGCTTAGTTCTAATCATTACCATGGGACACCCTCGAAATCCAGAGTAACAGAAGTGCCAAAACTTGAAAGCAATTAAATATGCTTGAAGAAAAAAAGTTTCATTTTACGTTTGTGTTGAAATTTTGGTGCAGGAAGAAGGCGGCCCAGCTGAGCCAAATTCCACAATTCTCTCAGCCTTCAGTGGTTTGGAAGGCTGTAGATCTAACCGGAGCACTATGAGACCCTCTCTAACTACAGGGAGCTTTTGTTTTCTGTCAATATTTTTGCCAGGAACTTGGCTATTGCTGAACTCCAAGCGGAGGCAGGCTGCTTACATTTCCTGTGAAATACTGCAGGCAACAAAAGTGTGTTGGGATAGATGTCCTGGTGGAAAAGCTCCATGTTTTAGTTTTGTCTATGTCCAGAAGAACACTACAGTGGAATGACATCTGAGCTGGTGCTGAAGTAGCTCAAGTACCAAGAACAAAATAGCCAAAAAATTTGTCATGGACAAATTAGCCCAAGCAGTGTGTCCCTCTCCATTAGAGGTTAGGCACCTTTAGGAGACAGGTTTTTGCAAGCTGCTGGTGAACCTAAAAGTTACTGAACCTATGCAGCCCTTATTTTCCATTTTAATGGGAGTTGAGGCAGCCGATCAGATCAGAGATGCACTCAATAATGTGATGAATGGCACCTTCAACAGACTACTAAAAACTTTTCATGGTGCTAGGGCTTCACTGTGCCTTCTTTTATTGTATATTAGCAGCTGGAGGTGCTGCGTGCACTGAAATGTGAGAAGGATTTTCATGCTTGTAAGAGTTCAGCATGAAGCTATAGCTGAGCATTAGCACTTCTCTTACTTTACATTCAAAGGGTTCTTTGTCTGGGCTGCATATTCAGAGAGATAACAACAATGAGAATTCATAGAAACTCAGTGCCCTCTTCCTCTCTTCTGATAAAGCACAAGATAATAAAGACATTGCATCTGAAACATATTTGGTCGAATTTGGAAGGCCAAAATACGAAAGCATTTCATAAATTAGGACTGATGGATGAACTCTTTTAGCATAAGGGAATGCCAGAGAACCATACAGGGCTTTTTTCCCCTTCAGGATTCAGCACTTAGCAGCTATTCAATTACTGTTTCAAGATAAAGCATGAATGCAACAGCTACTTTACACTATACTTCATATTTTACTTTCTCATGAATATAGAATTGTATTGCTGATCACACAAGCATCACACATCTAAGTCCTAATATCCACAGCCTCAAAAAACCCTGATGCCACAGAAAAGGATTCTTTTTTATCGTGCTTCAATTGTCTGAATACTCAGAGAACTGTGGAATCTCTTGGCTGCTGGAGGCTTTCACTTAAAAAAAATGGAGGTAATTGTATGCTGTACATTTTGGGAGCTCATTTATGGGGTGCAAGATGATCTTGGCAGATTTTGTTGAATATGATAAGCTAAATCGTGCAAGCCTAACTGAAAACCATGGATCCATGTATTCGTAAAACCAATCAACACAACAGACAAGCAACATTGGTTAACTCCTCTGACATCTTCCTTTGATTTTGTAAGTCTGGATTTATGCTCACAAAGTTCTTTGCAAATATTGAACTACAGTATTTGTTTAATATTTTATACATATTCTAGCATGGTTTGCTTATTTGCCATAGGTATTGAATTATAAAAACCTCCTAATTCCAGGGAGTGCTTGGAGTTCTGTGATATAAGCAGTAACAAAAACCTCAGTGTTTGTCAAGTGCCTATCGACATTCATTGTAGGTAGCTTCCTAACACAGCCAAAATTTCCACTGAGTATTAATGATGGTTGCTCAGTGGTGTCTGGCAAAGCAGAAAACCATTCTACAAAACCAGGAATACACTTCCTGGCACCCCACCTTTACTGACAGCTGGATTAGAATAGTATCTGGAGACTAAAAAAGACTGGCTCACTTGGAGGTGACTACTCCAGATGAGGAGGTTAAGGGGGATGTCATCAGTGGGGACAGGGTTGTACAAGCAGTACTTGTACATAGCTGCCTGCACTGCAGCTGTTTTCTAAGAAGAGGAGATGGTTCAGTTGCTTTAATACTTCTCCTGTCTGTGTGCAAAGTGGTTTCAGCAGAGTTTGAACATCTGGATTTGGATGTGGCAAAAAACCACTGTTGTTTCCCTTAGGAATGGGACCTTCTCCAGTTAGTAAAGCATTGTAACAGGGGTGTTCATGAGACATGCTCTCCAGGCTCTATCTGGGTTTTATTTTAAAACATAATAATCTCTTAACAAAGGATATCTGTCTTGCATAAATAACAGACAGAAACATAAAACACGATACATGAGCAGAAAATAGGAAATCAACATAAAAGCTACATCATATTTCTTAATATACACTGTTTGGTCCCAATTCTGCCATCAGTTGCAGAGTATGATGACTTTACACATTGTAATTGAGGGCATAATTGAACCAATTTTCTATAATCTTCTATATATTCCCAAAACAAATCCTGAGCTACCCCAGAAACGTGTTCACATTAAATGTCTCTAGGCTCCACTTTTGTTGTAGATCTTTTCATTCCAATGTTTAGTTTATAGTGGTGTCATTAGGAAATATTAGAAATGTTAACACTGTAATATAATGAGATGTATGCAACTTATATTTTTCTTGCAATATCAACTTCCTTGAAGTTATGAAAACCTGAATTTTTCTAATAAACAAGCAAAAAACCCCAAAATCAAACCAACAAAAAAACCTGCACAACAACCAACTACCAAATAATTCCAACCAAACTAAAAAAGGAAAAAGGTAGTTCCAGAGATTCAAAATAATAGGTGTTGAACTACTGAACTCCTGGATAAACTTTGATACTTCTGTGAATCTAAATACTCATTTTAGATATTAAGATGCTTAAGTCAACAATGTACTTCAGCACATGCCTGAATCATGGCCCAGTAAGCTCACTCGGTGACATAAAATAATGTTTGATAATCTGTACAATGGTTGAAAGATAGCTAGTGATTTGTTATCCATAAATCCAATGAACTTTTGACATATCCTGTTGCCTGGGTGAGGCAAGACATCCATTTAGTTACTAATGGGGGAAAGTTGAGGCACAGTATGATTTGTTTTACTGATGTAAATGTCGCACAGAGCTATATTTTGTGAATGGATGATAGATCTAATGAAAGCATTATCCCTTAGCCACAATGCTATAATGAAATGAAACATTTTGAGGTGTTAGGTACTCAAAAACATAGGTACGAGCTAATAAGAATCCTTTCAAGCAGCTACTGGCACAGTTACTCACTGATAGTTTAAAAATCTGGTTGGTCAACTAATTCTCTATGAAGACAGCAGAAATAGATCCTGTTTTTCCTCCAACAATAAACAAAACAGTATATTCTGATAATGCTGAATCATGCAAGATGAAAATAAGGAAAATTCTGGAAATTTTTTTTTAAAGCTTTTTTTTTTTTTTGTTTTGCTTTGTTTTCCATGGGGAAAATTCATATTGTAAAATTCTAAGTTAATGTGGAAGGAAATCTGGCACTTTCAGTGAGACATTAGTTGGAAAAGTTTTTTAGGGCAGACTGGGATTTTGGATAAGGGAGGAATGAGTAACCTCTGAGTAGCTAATCCCTTATGACTGTGATGTTAAGAGAGTAAACAGTTTTATATATCCTATTTTGTCAAAGAATATATAACTTCACCAGAGCTTGCTTCAGCTTTCAAGTAGATATAAACCACTTCTATTACTGGAAATTGCTAGATACTCATATTACAGGAAAACATACAGGTTTTTGCCTTTCTAGATTCACAGATTAAGAAAAAGAGGAAGAAGCGTCATAGACTGAAGCAGCAGAAAAAAAACCCAACACCCCCCCCCCCCCCCCCCAATATTTGTAGGTAAATCCTCTTTACTTTTAATAAAAGGCAAGCCTAGTCTCAATCTGGCAACTCTTTTCCCTAGGGCAGGCTGTAACTGAGAGGAAACACTGGAATTACAAGCTCTGAAGTCATCTGGGGGCTTCAAATACTGAGTGATGTGACACTGTGGCACATGATGTTGGCTGAAGGGCTGGGCACACGAGGCATATAAGTTAGATGACATTATTCAGAGATTAACCAAGACTCCATGTTGCACAGGCTCAGAAAAGGGCACTGGAATGAGCACATATCAAAATTTCTGCCTGTAAGGCAACTTCATACCCAGTCACTGGTATTCAGGAAAAATAACAGCAGCCTAGGCCAAGCTTGAATACAGCTAATACACGATATACACTTGAATATAGCTAATATACTAATACAAATCCAAGCTAGCAAGCAGCTAAGCTACACTGAAGAAAGTAGAATGGTTTCTTTTGTCAGCAGCACGTGCATCTACTAAAAGGTCACTAACATTAACTATCGTCATGGCCATACTGAGGATATGTAATCTAAATCATCTGGAAGAGGACCGTTACCTAATGAAGGGGTTGGAATCACCCCCCTTTCATCTGGTTTCAAGCAAACCTTTCAATAAATGTGACGGCTGTCTCTGCACGCCTGCAGTCCAGCTCTCATAATGCCTCCTCAGAGAGCTGTTTCTGATGTATCTTACAAAGAGACATTTACAAGACATCTGAATTGAAGGGCATCACGTTCCACTTGCACAGTATGTGAACCCATGGTTCCACAGCCAAGGACATCCATCAGTATTTGTAATCTCATCCCCAGCACGTGTACACCCAGTTATCTGAGTAAGAGATGTATAAAACAGCAAATGTTTTCAGAGATTCAAGACAGCGTATCTGGATGGTCTAAAGTCTGGTTTCTATCTTGACTCAAGAACTGGCACTGTTGAAATAATCCTTGAGATGACCCCAGTTGTCAAAAATCAAATAGGATTTGTAAAATGCTTTAGGATCATTTTAGAGGAAAGGTGCTGTAGAAATATAAGGTATTATTATTATTGCTATAATAAGACAAGCTCCCCATGTCCCTTGGTGATAATGCAGCTCTCTGGTAAGGATAAACTATGGAGCCAACCTGAACCAGATTATTGCCTCATAAAATGGGACACCTGCCCTATTATCCCTTAAATAACAAGTACATAAACCAAATTTGACTGTAATAATAAAACATAATAGTGAAATATTTATGGGTAATTTTTCAATGCAGCACGCAAGGATTAAGCCATGCAATTTCTGTTGGCTTTTACAAGAGTTGCACTGCTAAATCCTCCCCATGAGGTCCAACAGAAATTGACCTGCAATGTGTCTGTAAGTCTGGATGGTATATGGTAAAATTAGATGGAGATTTTAAAATATGATGAACAGTCACAGATTCCACCCTTGGACTCAACCTCCAGTAGGCAGAAAGGTAAGATGAACTTTGAGTAATCCAGACAGGAACATGCTTATTAATAAGGAAAACATTCTAGTCAGGTCCATACTTTCATAAAGGTGCATAGAGATAATGTTGTTGTAAGGCTATTAGCAAGTGCAAATGGTTAATTAAGCCAACTTGCAAGTTTGCTTGCTGGGACTGCGTTCAATCACAGCAGTGACTAAAGAAGTACAATTGAAATGTACAAATGCAAACTGGTCTTAGATCTCAGTTTGCAGACAAGCAGTACTGAGTCCTTAATATAACCAATACTGAGTCCTTAATATAACAAACTAACAAGTAATACGAAGAATTACTTAAGGGATATCATCAGCTTACATTTTTACATCTCAGAATTTCTCACTTACCTCTCACCTCTTCTAAACTCTTGTAACTGAAAAAGCCATAGGGAGGAAAAAAACCCCAACATTTCCTGATTGTTCATTTGGCAGAACCCTGCAGATAAACAGATTTCATCATTTCTTTCATACGGTTATTTCCATATTAATTTCCCTATTCTTCTGTGGATTGACTTCTAGTAGAGCAAGGAAGACAAAAAATCATTTTAAAATAAGGAAGTGTATTTCAAAGTAAGAAAATTTGTTGAAGGCAGCTAAGGCAGCAGAATGTCTAACCTGTGAGTACTTTCAATATACTTTAGATTTTAAGCTGTCAGGGTCACATTCTCAGTTTTGAAAAGCACTTACGTCTGGCCCCTGAGACAGAGGCTGATTTAGTCTTTTATAGGCACATAGTACATGCTCTAATTAACCCAAGTTAATTTTTAAGAGCAGTCCCAATGTCTAATAGCCACGATGCAATATTTAGCAGATTATATTACTTATTATTTTACAAGACACCAGATAAAAATAAAGAGAATCTTTGAATTACGCCTTTCCTTAGCACTGTCTTCCAAATAATTAGATTATTTTGATTTGCCTTTTTTTTTATACCAAGATAGGATTATTTAAAGTCTGGCTCATTTGCTGGTTTCATTTTGCTGGCACTTTTCCAAGCAAAAGGAATCACCTAATGTTTTCCATATAAGTTCCTAGCCACTCACACAGTGTAGCCTTGGGTGTACAGGCAAGCTGTACAGTCACAAACACCCATAGAAGGACCTTTCCCATACCCTTGAGCTCCAGTTTGCATGCATACACACTTGCATGATTACCACTGTTGCCATTCTGCTACTGTAGTCATCGTTTGCACCAATTATGTACATTTTTGCACATGCATTTTCAAATATCTGGCTTAAAATAAAGTCAGCTTTATGCTGGCAGAGCCAATACAGATATATACAAAATGCACGTGTGTGCATTTGTGTGAAAATCTATTCATGCCTTTCTTTCTCATTGCACTACCTCACTGCTTGAAGAGTTTCTGTGTTTTCTCTTTGTATCATTCTGGCTCTGAGTACTAAAAGCCACATCCTGTTATGTTTGGTTGCTAGGTGGAGAAATGTTATCATGGGCTTCAGCAATAATTTATCCATAGAGCTAGAGGAGCTGTCATGTACTTCTGACAGTGAGCTGCAGCACTTTATCAGCTTGCCTGTAAATCAACTGTGTGTGGGTGAAGATGCCAGCAATGTTTGATCTCTCTCAGACACTCTAATAATCTGCTTTTGTCTGATTGATTCCTTCACATCACCAAGCACATTGCAACCGAGAGTAGAGTGCCCTCTGTTTATCTCCGTTGGTCATCTGCTTGAGGGCAACAGGGCAGAAAATGCTGTTCTCCCTGAGATGTAAGAGTTTTTTGGAATTAGGGGCTTTACATCATATCCTGGAGCAGGTTTAGTCCAGTAAATCAATGATAGCAGAATTGAATGCACCATAAATACCTCAAACCGTATCTCTTACAAGAATGTAAGAGTAATTCATAGAAACAGGAAAGGTAACTTTGCTGGAAAGAATTACGACCCTTACAAGCTCAAGACATGCAGGTCTTTTACGGCCTGTGTTTACATCTACCCTCTTGAACTTTGGGAAGAAATGCACTGCACACTGGCATTTGGTTCCAGGCAGCTCAGAGATAATATTGAGCAGAGCAGGATGCTGTCAGAATTGATCACTGCCTCTCAATCCAAACTCCAACTTCTTCTAAATTTCTGTCAAATTCTGTTGTGCACAGGAGATACCAATGCTCCATGTCATGCTCTGCACCGGATTCAATTGGAGCACAGTGCCTGGTGTTGTGCAGTGCCCTTCTGCCAAAAACACACATAAAAGGATGCAATCTAATGAGCAGCAAAGCCCCTTTAGGAAGAGGGAGAAACGTTTGCCCATTCCAATGGGTAAATAGATCTGACCTGGTTTTGTTTCGTACATAAGACAGCTCCCCCTGTTGAAAATCGAGAGCTTATTCTCACTCAGAACCTGGCATCAGCTCGTTGTGTAGTGACCTGGGATCAGTGGCAGATGTGGATTTCTGACCCCTGTGCAAGCTGATAGATACTGTGGATGTGACTGACTAAATCTTATCAGGGGAAGCGTTCCCTCTCCAGGTCACAGTAGGCTGGCACAGGCAGCAGGATATTTGGGGAATGCACTAATTTCAACCCAAGGGGAAAGGATGGTGCTTTATAGCACTGCTGAATGCTAAAAAAGGGTGAAAATTCACGCTGCATAATGTATTTGTAATTGTGCTTAAGGCAATGAGAAGAGAGAAATTCATGAAACAAATCTGGCCTCTACGGATGCTGGAGAAGCAGTTACATTTCCTCCAGATTTATTGCACTAAGCAATAGAGCTTCAAGAGGTAGAGTGGATCTACTGCCTCTTCCTTGGCCCATCACAGGGATTTCCCCAAACTATTATATAAATTGTCATAGACACTGATGTCATGGTGAGAAGGCAGTCCCTTGCTGTTCCCCAGCTGGCCGACCACATAGGCAACACCTTTTATGCACAGCAAAGGAGCCTGTACTGCTTTTCCACATTTAATAACCCTTGCAGTGAAAGCTAGACTTTCATTCACAAGAGATTCCTTTTTCACTGCACACATTATAAAAGCAAGTAAAGTGATAAAAGCAAAGAGACCTGAAGTTACAGCATGTGGCAGGGTGTATTCACTATTCTTTCACCAACAGGCATCATCAAATGACATTCAGTTTTACTGAGTATTACAAAACACACACTGTTGCTTCGTCTAAGACCTTAAGCTGGCATCCTTTCAGCACTGCAGTATTTGGAGTATGATGTGCATATACAGAGAGACTTATGTACACAGACAGATGCAACACCAGAGACCTCATGGCTTCTATACATACAGTATGCCAGAAAAACAGAGACAAGTTATGAGGGTTTTAAATTCAGATATTCTAGTTTGGATGCAGCTACTTGACCTCTCATTTAAGCCACTTACCTGTTAGCAGTAGATCTCTCCCAAAGTTTGCTAGGAAACAGAGCCAGAACCCTACTGACTGGCTTCAATCAGTAGGTGAACTCCACTGAAAGGCCCCAGCTGTGACGTTTTTATTTAGTGATAGTAGATGTCCATGCAGTCTGTGTTCAGACTGGCTCTGGCACAAATAACTGAAGTATAAATCTCAGTGATTTTAAATATACTCTTTCTAAACTGCTCCTTAGCTTTATACTACACATTTTTTAAAATAAGCCTACTATGATGTCTCAAATGCTACTCATTTCTACTATTTTCAAGGGCTGGCACTTTCCAGAGGAGATCTAAGAAATAAAAAAAGAAAGAGAAAATGACAAAAAGGAAGAAGAGATCTTGAAAAGAGGAAAATGAAGCACGACTAAGAAAACTACACTTCCAATAACATCAAGTAATCCTCGGGGGAGATGTATAAGTAGAAGATATTACATGGCTGAACAGTAAATATCACATTTCTTTTTACAAGCATGTTTCTGCATTTTATTATATCTTGACTGGCAGACCCATAAATTTTGAATATCCAGTCTAAGAAAGGACAGACTTAGGATCTGCAGGCTGTATTCTCCATGGGTCTAAATGGTCAGTGGCAGTTTATTATTCCGTAACAGACTGATTAATTAGTGAACTACGTTCATATCCAGAAAACTTAATATGTATATTAATAAGGAAGTGAAAGAAATTAATTAATACTTACCTACATTTAGGAATTTAGTTCTACAAAAATAATTAGGAGTAGCTAATTTAGGTTAATAATTACTGTGTAAATTTTTTGCTTCCCAGGCTTAAGAGATCCACATGAAAGTCCTCTCTAAAACAGATTTTCTGGTAAAACAGTTCCAGAGAAGTTTTTCCAATGAGAAGCTGCAGATTTCCTGCTCTCGAGTACACTCCTATGAGCACTGCTGACTGCCTATAGGTCACAGAGGGGGAGAAGACTGACCAAGGATCATTTCTGCACTTTAGCTTGGTAACACAGAGCATCCAGCCCCCTCTGTGGATAGCTGTTGTATTTATAGTGCTTGGCAGCACCCCACTTCCATGCATCACCCCGCCTCTGTCACTCTCTCTAGTACAGCATCCTTTTTGCTGTCTTTATAGCTCTGCTGTGAAGTCCAGTGCTCCTTTGGAAAAGATAAGGAACAATGAAAACTAACTGCCACCAGTGGCTGTGTATATTTGTAGCACAAAATAGCTCTAAGTGCTCTTCCTGCCACCCAGTTTCTACTTGGCATTTTGTCGCATGTACTTAGGGGTGTGTAAATAGACGCAGCTCCAGAAGCTACAGAAAGAAACTACTAGAGTAACTTTGGGTTATTTGACCTCCTTATAAAGTACTTTGTTGCTGCTGTCAGACAGCAATATGTTATTTCCTGAAGTATAATCCCAGTAAGTAGTATTTCTGGATCATCTACCAAAGTGTTGGCCAATGTTGAGTGATTGATTGAGGTTATGACATGACTTTTACAGACAGCACTTTCAGGACTGATACAAACACATGGGACTTGATTGTTATTTTGCAGTAAAGAAAAACACTCTGAGATGGGAAGTAGAATTTCCTGCAGATGGGAGACTCCAAGTAATTTGACATTAGACTATTATTGTTTGATGGTGGAAGACAGGTCTGATGAAACCTGACATACAGTTTACAACCATAATTAATATCATCAATGTGCCAAAGGGAAAAACCTCACTAACTCCTGGATGTAATTTCATTGGAAAATGCATTTACTATAGTTTTGATTTGCCCCAACTAAGTGCTTTTGTGCTTAAAGGAATAGTTTTCTCTGGTAAATCTGCCAAGGTAAAACAATCTGACTGAATACTGACTACCTTTGAGAATATATTTATTTAGAACTGGCCAAACTAGTTTTGCCCTGCTCTCATATATTAGAACTGTAGTCAAAGGTTATGCATAGCCAAGAACACCATAAAGATGACAAGTTTGGAGCAAAGAAGGAAACATCTTACTTTCCAAATGCTGTTTGCAATAGAGTTGTTTCATTCTTCAGGGGTAAATCAGACTTGCACATGAGCAGCATATCTCAGTTGTAAATTTTGTATGTATTGAGCCTAGCATTTTAGTTTGCTGACCTTAAAATCCTTGTAAAGAAAGGATTCAGTTTGGAAGCATAAACTGAGACTATTCTAGTAAGATCATACATTGGTTAGACACTTAAACATGCTATAAAGCATAAAGGGTAAAAAAAACCCCTAAGAATGTGGCCAAAGCTAGATGGAAGAGCATAAGCCTAAATCTAGCCAATGAGGAAATAATAAGAACACAGTGAGTCTTAAATCCTGCCCTTAAGAATAATATTCCTCTCTTTTCCCACTCTCTGCCTGATGAGGATCCAATGTTCAATACCATCTCCTGACCCCTTCTGTTGCAGGAGAGAAGGGCTTATGTTCTTCCTTTTAGCACTGGATAACAGCACTGATGCACACTCAGATTAGAGTGGGAACACTCAGATGGACATGGAAGATCTCATGAAACAAGGTCCCTCAAAAATGGACTTGCTTACCAGAGACCACCATCACGCTCAGCTGTGAGGTAAGTATTGGTTTGCTCATCTCTGTCAAAATGAGGCCCTGAATCAGACCCAAACGATAGGGTTTGGGAAGGGACTGTGGGATATACGAGTTTGGCAGACCAGGAGTGCCAGGATTTTTATGCCTAAATTCCTTATTTCTCTGGACAAGAGCTACACAGTGCCGATTTTCAGGAGTGAAAAAATATTTACAACTGACGCACTTCAGTAGATCAAAGGAAGCTGTTACTGCTTTGCATTTCTGGCCTGTAATCTGCATTAATGTCTGTGCTCTTTCCAGATTTATCTTAAATGTTAATGAAAACACTGAATTTGCCCCAAAGCAGCAGAAATTTGGAGAAGAAAGTGGGATGAAATGTTCCAGTGATATCACTGGATCTCTTAATGTGGATATAAGACAGGCAGGTGGTAGGTTACAAACCATAATGAACTGACACCTTTTCTTCACAGAAGGTGTCACAAAGGTACACCAAAGTGCTGCAGCTGCACCTGTTTTAGATTGTAAAAGTGCAAATGAACAGGCAAATCCTTACAGCTGGTTGGATGCTACAGGAAATGCTCATTTTTAGATATGCAAAAACGTATTGTTGCCCTTGCTTCTACCATTAGCAAGTCACTTATTTGAACATACAAACCAAGGCTAAGCAATCCCAATAGGTGATCCTGCAGCCCTGACTATGGTGGCCCACTGCCCTCTCCTTCCCTGCAAGCACTTGCTGCAGTACAAGATGCATCAATGTCTAACAGACCAGCATAGTACTTGATCTGGTACAAATATCAAATATTTGAGTACCCATTTCTGGGTAGAGATTAAACAAAAAATGAAAAAAAAATATCTAATTATTATAGAATATCTAATGAGAGGTATTGCACAAAGTGAAATTATCATCTAATGGCTCATTTGTTATTATTTGGCCAGCTCTTGACATGCTCCCATAACAGAGAGGATATACCAGGATCCATCCTGAGAGTCTAAGACCACACTGAATATGTGAGGCAGAAGCGTGGCAGCTTTTACTGATTCTTGAGATCTAGGTGTGCAAAAATACGTCAGTGACAGACAAGGCATCAAGGACTGAGAAAAGAGAATTTCATTTCAGCAGGAGGTATTCTCAGTGAAAATGAAAGCTGTTCTTGTAGATGTGGTATTAGAGATACAGAGAAACTGTAAATTGAGTATGTTGATACCTATTCACCCATAATTTTAAGCAGTTTTAAGAAATGAAACAAAGAAAAATGAAGGAAAGCTCTTTTGTTGTATTCAGAACAATCAAACACCATAGGACTGGACAGCTTTGGAATCTGTTAATGGGATACAGGGTATTTCAAGGTCACTAGTTCAACTCTAGCTCAGGTTAGTAGTAATTGGAAGTCATATTACTTGATGGGTGTTCAGTAGTTTAGGTGACATGGGTTGGTGGTCTTAAATTGAGTGAATGCCTGCCTGTACCACACAGACAAAAGAAGGACTCTATTGATGTCAATTTAGTACTTTTCATCAGGAATAAATTTAAAGATAAAACATAAAATTAATCAAAATAATTTATAAACAATCTATGTCCCATACTTTGTCAAATATGGCATCAGTACCTCAAAGTTGGCATTGACCTGTAAGACCCTAATGTGGGTTAAGCTCTACCCAAAAGGCTTTCTCTTCTCTTTGGCACTGAGGCAACTGAGCTTGAAATGCCTTATAATAAAACAAGGTTGGAACATGAAATAGTCATTAATGAATTAGATCTTACATTGGTCAATCCAGTCACAGATATGCTAACCTTTCAAGCACAGGGCAAAATTGTATTCATGGGTACAGAAAAGGATGAATGATTACCCTATGGTAATTTAGAGAAAAAGTGTTGTGCAATGTGTTTGGGATTTATGATAATTCAGTAATAATAACAGACTTTGGGCTAAACTGTGTGCTTTGAATTTTGTTCGCTGTATTATGTCAAAAATCTTGGGTAGAGATATGTAGCCTATAAAACTTAAATAAAGGGTTTCCTTCATTTTGAAATTTGTTCAGCTCCCCCTGAAAATCTTATTGTCTCTCTCTGCATTTTCTGATTCTACTTTTATGAATCAAACTTATTTAAACTTTGAATTTAATGTGCTCAACCAAATGAAGTGCCAAAATAGTTTCTCCCACATAATCCCAATTATTCTCAATACTTAATTGGTATTTATTTAATCTGAGCTATTGCTGAAGAAAATGATTAAAGCGCTTTCTTTGACATAGAGTTCTGAATGGACAAAGTACTTCACATTATCTGCTGAAAATCCATTCTAGTGGGTAATGTTTACTATTCCCTTCACATACAATTACTCCTCTCAGTATTAATCAGACAATTTTTCAAAGGTGTAGTCATGAAATTAAACTGGCTCTGTGCCTAATCCAATATATGTTGTTCAGTAGACATATATCCAAAGATATATATTCATATATCCAAAGATATGTGTTTACTAGGCAACTGAATTTTAGCAGAGTGACATAGCAGGAGTCCAGCTACACAAGCAGATATTTTCTTGATGGAGAACTCATTGCTATGCAAGCTATTTTTGGTTTTGTGCTTAACACGTTTTGGGTGAAAAAACAGACTGGAGGTAGACTATTTTCCGAAGTAATTCTGTACTGTACGTGCCATGCTTGAGATATGTCAATGACTCAGGGTTTTAAATAAAAACATAAGACACTATTTCACTGTTTCATGCTGCATTACTTAGGTAAGAAGAAAACATCTCTGCAAAGTCATACTAAGTAATACCAATGTACTACAACAACTATTGATGGTGAGAAAACTTCCTTAAAGGTACAGGATTAAAGAGTTTACTTGTCAGGAAGTGAAAAATTAGAAACTTTGGGTGTCAAGTGATAATGTATAATAAGTGCTGAGACAATACCTTACATGTAAATCAAAGATGGAATTTTGAATTCACATTAACAGCATTTCTGCATTCTGTAATATCTGAGGTTTCTTAGTCTTACTCAACTAAGGGAGACTGGAAAAGTATGAACTTCCTTTTGTAGGATTTTCAAGTTACATTTGTAGACTAAAGAGCCTAAACTAATCCACAGGGTGGTATCACTAATACAGGTTTCTACTACGAATACATTTAAACCAGAGGTCTACACATAGCAGCTTTTCATGAGCATCTGGTCTTGAATATGTGTCTGAACAGACACAGCTCCACATCCATCGAGACTACAGAAAAAATATGAAGTCTTATCACAACAGCAAGCCCTCATGTGACCCGAGACTTACTGCAGTAAGTACAAGTGAAGCAGCTCAGAAGGAATATTTATCAGTTTGAAAACAGAAGGAAATCAAATTCTTTCTTACTGATGTGCATAGCCCTTTCCCAGCAGGGCAGTCCTAGGGGGACCTGGAGGATCATTCCATGATCAAAAGCTTGGAGGACAAGGTCTAAAACCATTACAGTTTTGAGACACAGCCTTATATCATGTAGACATTTTTATCAAAACATTTTTCTGCTATTTATGTATTTCTAAATGCAGTACGTGCTTTTATAACTTACTTTATAACTTAGTCAAGCAGCTGATGCAACTATTTTCTTCCCCCCCTCACTTCTGTATTTTGAAATATTATTTTACTCTTAATTTTCAGCCTCCTCCACCTCCTCCTTTTTCCCTCTCACTTTTTTATTTTCATTGGTGACCACAACTGTAGTTTCAGTAAATAAAGCTAGTGCTTGATAATGTGGAACGGCCAGGAGCTTAACTCTGCCCTTGGAGATCGCTTACATCAAACCAGCAATCAAAAAGTGGTGCAGATAAAATTTGTCATCAGGGATTTCCTACAAAAGAATTACAGTGGAGAAATAGCCTGATCGATACTATGGATTTTCACTGCAGGGGCTGATAGTCCAATTGCTGTGAAACACTCACACAGATAAAAGGGCATGGCTGCCACTTTGTTACAGACTGCTGACTCAGCGCAAAGCCTGTCAGGTATTTATAGGCCAAAGTGATACAGAATTATCACCTTGCAGTGCCCAGCTCTTGTTAGTTCTAAGATTGCCTCCCTTTATGGGATTGCTAAATGCAGGTGAATGGAAAAATGATGGCTAACAGCTGTCAAAATGCAACAGAATGAAGTACTTAAATCTTTTTTTATCCATTAAAAGGGTAACAACCAAACATATATCATAGTGCAGACGTTGTAATGATATTTGGGGCCAGTAAACTAGGGGTTATAAACAATGTACATCTGATCAAAATGGTAAGGAAAATACAAAAGGGAAAAAAGCAATAATAAAATTTCTTCTTGTTACTTTACAACATGTGGCTTGGCATTTACTTTTCTGCCTTTTGCAGGGATCTCCAGGCCCCTGATCGAGGCTGCTAAGATCAGCCTCCCAGCTCCATCAATACTGTGATAATTTTATACCCCATATACTGCAGGGAAAACTACTTTAAGAAGTCATTGAGATGACTCCAAGAACTCTTCTTCATTGTTCTAAGACAGTATTTTACACCCTCACTATGGTAAAATGCTGATAGATATCTAATATTAACCAACAGCATTAAGGGCTCATTGACTTCAAGGACTGTTTCACACAGAGACACTTATAGGACCAGACCATGATGAAGGCAAAAGAAATACACTCATCTTTTGGTCCAACAGGTAGCATAAAGCATCTCAGTCCTGGTATACAGTCCATGATTGAATGTTCTCAGCTGTGAATTATTTCACTGCTAGTTCTAGCCTGAATGTGTTTCTTAGTGGTGGTAATAAAGGGGGCAGACACCACCTTTCCTTTTATCACTCTATACAGTACAACATGTATTTATTTTTGGAGATTGTATGCAATGAGAGATTGGTTTTCACTGCATAAAAATAATATTTGGAAGGTCATACAAAAAAACTGTAGAGCTTAGTAATATAAAAAGGGACAGGATGTTTGATTACAAGGATATGCACAAACTTCGCCTTATCTATAGCCTCTCCTAGGTGTTTTTCATACAGGAATTGGTGATGAACTCTATCAGAAGGTTTTTGCAGCATAAAACTAGTTTGAGAACAAGATCAAATATATTTTCACATATACTTTCTTAGCAGCAACAGAGCCAAGTTGGGCTTTAACATCTATGAGTTTTCTATACTGAAACAGCACTTAGAAGCATACATTAGGAGTCTGTTTTGCTAGATAATGAATAACCTCACAGTCCATCTCCCAGAAAACTTAACATCCAGTTAAATCATTTCTTCTCTAACATTGCCTTGCAAAATGATGACATCCTCAGCATATCACCTACTTTTGTATCACCACATTCATCATTCTGAGAATATTTCTTTAACTTGTAAACATACGACATGTCTTGGTGTGCGAGCAAACACATTCTTTTGACACTCTCAGAATATGGATGGTTTTACATATATGTAGGGAAGTGAATATCAGTTTCCAAAGGGAGAAGACAGAAGAGGCGGCATTTGATTTTTATAGCTTAGGCCCATCTCCAGTTATAGAAAGATTAATCTATGGCCAGATCATAAGAGCCAAATTATATTTAAGCAAGATGAAGCCAGAGCTTGTCTGTTCCTAAAATATGGCTAGAGGGACATCTGATCTAACTCACACCCAGGGGAGTGACATGGAGTAAAATAAACCAAGCTGGCTGGGCACCTGTGTCCAGATCCATCTCACCTGAAAGATGTCCAGGTTAAGTTAGTAATTTAGGTTTCCTTTGGTAGCTGATGGAAATACATAGATGCATGTGGGAAGGGGGAAGCCCTGGACTGTTCTTAGGACAGGCAGTAGGAAGTATACATAGATCTGTACCTCCTCCTCCTATGCCTTGAGAAGGTACCCAAAAGCTCCTGTTAAGTGAGATGTATCAAACAAGTTGCTTAGAAGAGGTTAATAGATCTGTCATGAATAATGCTTTGAAGATCTCTTCTTAGTTGGCTTTTTCTTTTTCCCCATTAATACTGATTTTAAAACCATCTCAGGTATTTTGAAGAAACACAAATAGGAGGATTAAAAAGCTGAATTTTTAAAAATGTCTTGAGAAGGTCATCATCAGGAGTAGCTGAAATTCAGAGGAGTTTATATACCTAATGCTTTAGACTTCATTTAATCACAGAGCTTTAAACTAAAGGAAGAAATATGGCAGAAAGACCAAGAACTGTATTGTCCAAACTATCACAAAAACCCTGGATCTGGGTATTATGCAAAGAAGTTTTCAGTAAGTTTAACCATAATGGTTAACTGCAGAAGCTTTGGAGTGAAAATGAACAAAGTTTAAATTAAAATACTAAAATATAATGCAAATAATTTGATTACCTGTAAGAAATGTTACAGGTTTCTAAACCAATGTCTTTCCTAACCAGGAGAGAAGCCACACCTTCTGTGCTCCATAGGGAAAATTACCGTATCTCTTGTCTGAACTGCCTGGTGCTGGTAGAATCATAGCTGCTCTCATCACAGCATTGTTGGATGGAAGTTTACTGTCACTAGCAATAAGCAGTAGATAAAAGGAGGGGGAGGGAGGGATAAGAAAACAAAAGGGAAAAATAGAAGCTAAGCAATTCACCAGAGGTGAAAAAAAGGGGGGAAAAGAAGGAAGATATACATAAACTAGTTGTTTTTGTCTTTCTAGTTGCTATGATGTGCACAAAGGAAATAGACTGAATAAAATCACATCTCAGGAACACCAACATAAATTCCCCCTTGCTTTGACAAGTACGTAATTTTGTGCAGTGATGCTCTTCACATCTGGAGAGTTATGAGGCAATTTCATTCCCATCTGACAAATTTACAAAGAAACATTAGAGAGAAGGGATTAGAAAAGCGAGAAATCTTTATAGACTTTTTCCTCAGGCTGTATTTTCCTTCCATCTTTTGGCTCTTCCTTGAGGAATATGTATGAGTGACTCATTCTGTATCAACGCCATAACCGAAACACTTAGCAGATAAGCATAACATGAAATGTGCTTTAAATCAACTAATTGTATTTACATTATCTGGGAGGGCTGATCCTGATTGGCTAAAGTTTGTAAAAATTTGCTATTGTGCATTTTCAAGATAACAATTTAAAACTGGGCAAAATGAAAATAAAAGCTGAAATATCAGCTCCAGAACTTCGCAGAAAAGTCCATGTGAGAAATACTCTGCACTTGGCAAAGCACTTCTCAGCTTAGAGCACTGATTGACCTTTTTGCCCTCATTATGATCTCATGAAGACCAATAGTATTTTTTCATTTTACACATTGGGAAACTGAGGTTGATTAAATGAGCTCCTAAATTCATGGAGAAAATAAATGTCACTGGAGAGCAGGACAGGGAGGACTAGCTGGGCTGACTTGTGCATCGCAACAGCCTTTCCAATGACATTGAGCTCTGTCACTTGAGAGAACATCTACTCCACACAGGCTGCAGGTACTTGCCAGCACACCTTGATGTACTTTACCCTATTACAAAAAAACAAATGGAAGGATGAGGAGAGAGCAAGCTGTTGTTAATACTTTGCCAAGATCCATGAAAGGACAGGGAATTCCTTGAATTTGTGGCTGTACAGCTTCTTTTTGCCAAAAAAAAGAAGCTGGTTCAACCTGCCCTTTACTGACAATGGAAAATCCTGGTAGAGATTATTCTAGAAATAAATGATAATAAGAAATGCTGTAAAGGCTTTGCTTCTCCTGATAGGTTTTAAAAGCAGACAGCCATGCCTTGTTTTAGTTTTACTCCTGAACATTTTTAAGCTGAGCTGATATATGGCTACAACAGGATATCAGTATTTTATGTTCTATGAGTAATCATTATCATTTTTCTTTTCATTTTTTTCCCCTTAATTTTTTTAATATCAAAACTTTGGCACTGATTGTTCATTATTAGTGTAACATCAAAGACCTTCCACAACAGACAACCTGGGCCCTGCTACTCTTTTGTTTCTACACAGTTTTGCAAGGGTCCCCTTTTAAGGTCATTTCAAGTGCTGGATGATGGTACTTCCCTCCTCCTTTTATTAATGAAAATTATATGATGGTGCTTGGAAGTTCCAAAACGTATTCCTTTCTTGGCACAAAGATGAAATATAATAAAATGCAGATGCTTTCTGATACACAGCACAGATGAAAATGGTTTATAACCACGACTTATGGAGAGAGGAAAGCACAGGGGACACAGTTCCTAGGGCCCTGGTTGAAAGCCCCAAAGCAATCACTGCAATATCTGTAATATGACAGAAGAAATTCGGGGGAGGGGTATTTATTATCTTTTTCATGGGACCCAGGTGGACCTCCTGGCAGCCATGTTTATGACTCAGGATCCTTTTTAAAATAGTGAACCATAATAAATGGAAACTCAGATGTGTAACCGTGCTGGACCTTAACATTTCAAGTTTTATTGTCTCTGCATTTGCAATCATTTTTGCACCAAGCACACCATTTCATGCTAACTTTCAACTCAGCTGCTTCACCCTTTGTATTTACTTCCTCTGACATGTACCCTTCCCCTACTTGTGTTTTGACAACTACACGGGCTGGATAAAAAATTCTCTTACAGACTTCTGTTCCACTTGAAGGAGTCAAAGGGAGACTGGAAAGCCATACCACCTTTTCTAGTTAAGAGATAGCTGATAAAGGAAGCATTTCCTATGTTTTTTTTTAAAAAGAAAGCTTATTTGCTGGTTGGGACAAGATATTCTCCTTGTTTTTCTGATAGATGTGGAAGCAGAAATGTTTGCTGTTCCCTGCCCTTGATGCACAGTTTAGAGATTCCATTTTCCTAAGTCAAATAAACATCGGTCACATGTCCTTTAAACCTAGAGAAAATTATCAGAAGTTGTTATAGAGCGGGGCTGTCCCTCTGGTATTGACTAAACACATTGAAAAAGGCCCCTAAAATAATAATAATAATAATAATAATAATAATAATAATAATAATAATAAAGAGAGGTGGATCCAAGCCAAGAAGCTTGTAATCACATCTGCCTGAAACCCTCCAGAAGTTCAAAGACATTTGGGTAAAGGATTTTGGTTCCAGTCTGTTGTTGCTAGTAGAGATGGAAGCTGTAAGCTCAGATCAAGATCTAAACTTTACATAGTTAAGCAATTGTTTAGATCAGAGCTTATGTCTGGTTGCGCAGCCTGTTCAGATGGGGTCCCAAGAGCACAGCTGCTTATCTGAATGCTTTTCCTCATATAAGAGTCAAAAAATCTTGTGAGAAAAGACATCACTGCTAACATTTCTAGTGTGCTCTGGCAAGAGGATGGCCACAAACACAAATAAATTCTAAGCATTTTGGCATTTTGGTTTCCTCCCAGTCCAGAAATGATGAGCATAGAAAAATATAGAAATGTATTTAACACAAATTACAAGCTCAGGTGAATTTAAGGTCATTTTTTATTCTAAACAAGCTGTTTCTATTATCAGCAAGAAACAATTCAACTGACTCACTCCCCTGAGCAACTACAGGACTTTCTCCAAAAGCCTGAGCAAATTACCCCATTACACCTGCTCTTGGTTTGCACGGAATTGAGAGCACGAAGACCTGAGCCAAAGGCATACAGCACTGGGGGGAATTCAGTGACTGTCCTAAGGCTGGGTTTAAGACAGCATGAAGCCACACTTCCACCCTTCCCTTAGACACAGCATATGGTGGAGCCCTACATTTTCACTGCTCTGAGCAGCGTATGGTCCTGTTATTCTGCAGATCATAATTTAACACTTCACACTGGAGAGCTCTCCACTCAGTCCTACAAAATAACATGCTAAATCAGGAAAGTTCGCACCATAGTTTGCATAACAAACAATTTCCACAACTTCAAGGAATTCCTCTGAAAACATTTATATCTCCTGAATATTTTAGGTAGAACTATCAAAAAGCGCATCTCTGTAGAGAACATCTTAGTAAGCACTTCTGTGCTTAACATGTTTGTTAACTTCACAGTTAAGTACCTATGACTGTGTGAGTTTAGTTTACTGATAGCTTAGTGCAAGCAAGATATCTTAAATACAAATTAAATACGTAACTACCTTTTTCATGAGCATAAATATATACCTAACATCTCTGAAAACTTAATGCTTACCCAGCTCTCTTTGAAAACTAGTAGGTTGAAAGGAAGAGAGAATTTCTTTTATTTTTTTTCCTTTTCCATATGTTTGAGACATCTAAACAACCAATTTCATAGTAAAGGTAGGGGAAATAAAAAATAATATTGAATTATTTTGATCATGTTCATTCCAATTGTTTTGAAAGTAAATTATATTTGAAAGTCTCTCCAGAATGTACTTATGAATTCATAGGAATGCCATTAAAATAGTGCATTAATTAACATCCACTTTTATAAAGTGCTTCTAATATTGTGTAAACAAGCAAGAGTTGAAAAGCTTATTTTTAACTTGTATCTGCATACGCAGTGTGATCATAGTGAGTTACAAAAACACCCAAATAGCACTGGGAAATGAATTTTCACAGTTTGTTTCTGGTTGAAGACACACCAAAGTACCTGTCTTTAATTTGAGTAGCTGTGAACAAAAGGTACTTGCCAGCTTGCTTAGCATCGTATTTATATGCTCATGTCAGTTCAGCCCTGGGTGGAATACTGATGTGTCAATATTTGTTAACCAAAATGATAATAAGTAACTGACTTGAAATAACTTAAAACAATCAGAAGCAATTGTGCAGCATCGTATCAGGTTAAATCTGACCATGCTATGTTTTCTGTCTTCAAAAAATAAAGCCAATTGGATGGAATGCTAAATAGCCCATGTTCAACATAGCAGGATTGCTGCAGGACTAATATCTGAGGCACAACATGTTTAACCACCTGCCAGACTTCCACAGCTTCCATTAACATCACAGACCAAGTAAGGGAACACTCCAGTGGGGCTGTCTTTGGGACAGGCAACCTAGAGATCTATGTATTCAGCTTAGGTTTATATTTGAAATGGAGAGCAGCATTAGACCCCCTCAAAACTCAGTTTTAATACTTTAGAACCTAATGGTTATGAGTCAACTTTCAACCATCTATTAGATGGTTAAGTTCATCTTGATTTTACTTGCAACATCTTGCTTTCAGTACCTGAAACCTAACCCAAAATTTTACATAATAAATGTTACTTGTTCTAGTATCAAATTAATCCGGCATTGGGGGCAGAGTCTGTTGGAGGATTTAAGGTAAAACAAAGAAACTTAGGATGATTTAGTGAAATAACCTTCTTCTCCTCTCCCTCATCTTGTTATGTATATAAATTTTTGAATTCAGCCATTTCTCATGTTTCAGATTACTGTTGTGGGCTTACATTCCATGTGTGTGCAGAGCTTGGCCTAGCGTCATATTAGACAGGCAATCATTTTGTGTACAGCACCAGGTTAAAATTATGGAAGGAAAACCAAAATTTACCCTATGACTTATAAATCACTCACAAGATACTCTGCATGCCATTACTATGCTGGCAAACAAGCGGTCAGGGGGAGCTATTTTCCCCACTGGAACACATGCAGGGAATGCTACAGCAACCTGTTTGCCAAGATCCCTACAACACTGAATGCTGTTTTTTGGGTTCAGATGAGTTCATGCAGGGGCTCTGATTATGTAAGTCTCTAAAGCTCTATAAATACAAAGAGGGTCTTCCTAGATTTCCCTCCATGTCCAGCCGCATGACCCAGGTTATACTGATCCAGTAAGGAAGGGACTATAAAAGGGTCAAGAAGCACAGGCATCCATCTTTAATCCAGAAGACCCACAAAGCACCTGCTAGAAACTCAGGGCTGTAAAATACTTATCAATAAGAAGCATCCAAAAATGACCAAGAGCAGCAAACTTAGGTACCACAAGGACAAAGCAGGAATGTTCAGGAGAGTTCACAGTTCTAAAATCCTGTAATAACAGCAGGGGACTTATTATGAGAAATCTTTGCCCTTAAGTCATATATTGGTTTAGAATTAAAAGCTTTCCTCCTGCACCCCTCCCTTAAATAGAGAAATCCTTGAACTGGTCATTTTTATTACTTTCTGGAAACAGTTATTCATGCCCATATGCACCTATTATGGTTGTAACTGTAATAATGTGGTTGTGATGCTCCAAAGATGCAAGAAATATGCAGTTTGTATGTGGAGGTAATGCCTTTTATTAGATCAACTGATTAGATTGGCAAAAGACAGACAAGCCTTCAGAGAGACAAGCCCTTCTTCAGACTTTAAATGATAGACATCTTGAAGACATCATTATAAAAGCTTGATATGATGCTTTAAAGCACTGCTCGTTCGTAAGATCACTCAAGGACTCCTTCAGAAGCTGCAAGTCTTCAAAAGTGATCCAGGAAATGCTAAAGTACTCTGTACTTTTCAAAGGCTAAAAAAATCTTCCTGTTGTGAAAGAACAATACGAAATGATTTTGCTGCTTTTTTTGGCTGAACACCTTCCAAGTTACATGTTTGGATGATTACCCTTCTTCATTTTAAAGGGTAATGTTTACTGAGCATTTACAAAGAAATAGCAGTCTTCTGAGAGCTAGGTTTGCTTTCCTGAAATGCTCAAATAACTAGTATCAAGAATCATTCACATAATTAATGTCAGGAAGAATGGCTCACAAGTATATTAGAAGTTCAACATTCACAAACAGTCCTAAGCCATGCTGGAGATGTAGCCCAGGAATCTAAAGGTGGAAGAAAGAATGCTTGGGTTTTCTCTGATTTTGATCAAGCCTAGCCCCTGCAGTAATAAAATTGCTCTGAGTTCTGTGTGGTTGTTCTTGACCCTCCAGACTGCACAGTGCAGCAGAGCATTAGTGCTGGTTTCCCCCGTGCAAGCAAAAGAGAGGTAGAGAAGCCACTTGGCAGCACCATGTCACTGAAGAATATCTGTGTGCAGATAGTGACTCCCACTTGCTAGTTTAAATCAGCTTTCAGTAGCTTTTGTATAACCAAAATAGCACAAAATATATTTACCCCAAACTCATGTTCTAAAAATTTGTATGCCCACTAGGAATGATAAATGAACTGAAACCTTGAACATGCTGAGGACAGTATAATCAATAGACAAAATATTCTGACCTTGAAGTTTACATTCTTCTCAATCTCTCTCATTTTTCAGCACCATACTTCCTTATTTCTAAACCAGGTTAGAGTATGTGGCTGCCCCATAGGTTTTTCACCAGTGATCTTGATGTGTAACCTCTGGACAAGTCTCTTAGCCCTGAGTTTATCTCCCCTAGTAATAAACTCACTAATACTTGCTTACCCCAAAAGGAGGCACAAACTTAGTTCACGTATAAAGAGATCTCAAAATGGAAAATATAAAAGAAATGCAAAGCGATACCACATTTCTCATTTAAAATGAGTGGGTGACAAATTGCTCATCAGATTGTACAATTTGGGTTGCTCTTACTTGCTTGCTAATTAACCAGTCTGACATTATGTTTCCTCCCTCTTGCATCCACCCTGCCTCTGAACTAATCAGGGTTCAATGACAGCATCACTTATCCCAGGACACATTCCAATAATTAAGGTTTGGAGGACATCTTGCAAACTCCATCACATACCAATACGATTTTCTCTCCCTCTACTGCTGCGTATCTGACATGTGACAAGACAAAGCCCTGCTCTCATATACATAACAGCAGGATGCTTTCCCACCTTTTAATGGCTGACTGAATTTCTTCCCCAGCAACTCTGACAGTACGAAAGTGCACTGTAAAAATGACTGCTTCTTGAAAAGTGAAACCTCACAGTCTCTGGACTTGGGAACACAAAACTCCCAAACAAATCCATGATGTTACAAGCTGCATCTATCACTAAATACTCTTACACAGAATTTTTTAGTGTAGGAATGCATGATCCCGTAGGTTATATTTTACTTTACACTCTTTTCCTCAGAGCTATATTGCTTCATTTGGTTTCCATGACTTAAAAGCCCATTTTGCCTTCGAGTAGGAAAGAAAGCACAGGTAGGGGCACCTCATACTTGTTCAGGGAGCTGAGACAACCAGTAAGAATCCCTGCTACTTGATTGCTTTTTAAACCTTCATATGCAGAAGCAACAACAAATTGAAAGCTGGGCTTTCCACTGCAGCATGCTTAGAGTATCTTCATTAGCACTGACAGAACTAGTCTGAATTTCCCCACTAGTAACTGGCCACCTCTCCTTTGGTTCTGTTAGCTCTGATTTAATTCAGATTCACAAGACAACTGGGTCAACCTGCTCTGGTCTGTAGAGACCAAATCCAAGCATAAGCTGATCATTCTTTCCTCAGATGCTCTTTCCCCTCCAGTTTACTCAGAAAAGCCAGCTCATGAGCCAACAAACAGTGGGAAGCATGAGCCCCTAAGATGAAAGTCTAGACTTTGTAAGAATAAAGTTTGATCACAAAAGTTTAGTATAAAATGATAAGAATATAAAACCTGGATTCTATCTGCATTGGAAAATTCAGAAAGGCAAATTATTTTACAAAATAGATTTAAATTAGCAATTTTAGTGAATTGCTATTAGCTTTCCTGAGAGAGTACTAATTTGAATATGGCTACAAATACCCTTCTCTTTAGAGCTTAAATGTCCTGGTGATTGGTTCTCCTGTAAAGCAGATGAAGAGACTAGTTATTTTATCTTAGTGCTTGATTTTGAAGCAGTATCTTCATCAGTATCAGAAACAGTGGAGTTCTGGCTTTGAAACATGTTTTACCGTTGATTTCAATGCAGTCATGATTTTTCCCATAGTATGATTAAGACACATCACTGAATTTTGGTGAGTAACGTTAGATTTAATAGCAAATTATCCAAGAATACTTCATGTTTTATCTCCTGGTTGGGCAAACTGATTTCTGACCTTTTATTTCAGATTCTTAGCCAATAGGCCTATACTGGTTCATAAAAATGTAGAGAATTTCCATTTCTGTCTCTCCTGCATAAAAATCATCCCAATTGCAACTCCTAGAAAGAAACATTCTTTCTGTACATGGGAATGGGAAGAATAAAACAGACTAGCCTAGCACTATGTGTGGGTTTGGTTTTTTTTTCCCATAAACAGGATCAAATATATTAACTTCTGACAAAGTAATATAGGTATATCACTAGGATTCAGTCAGTACATGGCCTATGATTTCAAGAATGGAATCTGTTCAAGCTGCAGAGGGGCAAAATTAAAGAACTAACTCAGCAGATTATTAATTTTGTAATCTACCAGGTATTCCGGATGTAGCCACAGTGGCAGGTAACTATATTCTCAATTGTACTGCAGAAACATGCACAGTTACAATCTTAGTCTTTAACTCATCTGCTGCTTTTCACAGATTCTAGTACTACAATATGTGCCGTAATAAAATGAAATATTCATTTATTTTCTTCCAGGTAGTTATGAATTACATTATGATCACATCTTTTCCAGCTGTGTTCTTCAAAAGTGTGTTCTGATGGACACGAGTGAAAATGATCCTGCCTCAAAAACAGGAGGCAGAGGAACTGGAAATGCCTGTGGAAATGGAAGAACTTTATGCATATTACACTGCAGTGAGCCATGTTTTACTTAGTAGGCTGCCAGTGCTTCTGACATTGTATTCCACAATCACACACCAAAAATCAGGAAAGAGAGTATTTTCTATAGACAGAAATTCATGGTGATGGTCAGTTCTTCACTGGTATGAATCAACATACCTTGACTTATGCAATGTCATGCTACTTCACACATTATCTTACCTAATGCCTCCACCAGACACTTCAAATAAATTCTACAAAATTTATAAAATATAAATTGTATATAAATACAAAATATAAATATGTATAAAAGATACAAAAGATAATAAAAGACAGTTTTGTGTCCCTAAGATCTCCTGATGTAATTTAACGTGGTAGGCAGAAAATGGGAGTAGGAAGCAGTGGGAAGGGGTATAGGAGCCTGAACAGACTTGCCCAAGGATACAAAGACAAAAGGTATTTAGCCAAGGTCTAGAGGCATAGCCAGTGTTGCTGCTGCTCAGAGTGCAGTGGTCCTGTCTCCTCTGAAGCTAGAACTATTTCTTCTCCACTATCTTTTACATCATCCATCAGGTATTTGTTTTTTTTTGGTCCGAAAAAAAAGTGCAACAAACCCTCTGTTTCATATATAACTTTCAAGGTCACTTGCATAAAATGTACAAAAAGCACATTTTTGTTGATGGAATAGCCTTTTGCTAATGAGGTAATTAGTGATATTACAGCAGAAAAAAAGGGGGGGGATTTCTTTCTCCTTTTCTCCCTTTTGCAAACCCAGTGAAGTGGCAAATTTTGTCGCATTTGCTGTATGTGCACAATATTTCAACCAGCTCTACAAAGTAATGTGTTTTTTGAGTAGCTACTGTATTTGCTGAAACTAAGTTATAATAATTTGATGACTAGGAACAAGATTAATTCAATTAACTCCATTCTCATGACAATTGCGAAATATGGTAGGGGACAGAGTTAGTATGAATAGAAACGGTTAGGGCATCTTACTGCTTCATCAGTGAGAAGACTGAAATGGAAAAATATCCAGCAAGGATATTAGGGGGTCATATCTCTTGAGGTGCAGCAAGGTAATCAGTTAATTTCTCTAAAAGAAAACCAGGAGCTGCAATGAAAACTATCATCAGAGGAAGCATGAATATATATACAATAGAAGAATAAAAACCAGTGAAAGATATAATTACATTAAATTATAGCAACTGCCATGTAAAAGTACCAATGAAAGTAACAAAAAGAATTGTCATTTCCTTTAGAAATGATGTTTGATAATATCGCAGAGTCTTCACATCTTCTCACACATGGAGATGTGCCAGTTATCCAACATCTAAGGGGAAAACAAAGAGCCCCATTCCAGCCTCAGTTACAGTACAATTGGGAACAGCACTTAGCTTGTCAGTTAGGATGTGACAATCAAAACTAGAGCTCCTGACTGAACAGTCTTTGGAGAAGGGGATGGGTTTTTCACATAAAGCTGTAACATCTGGTACAAAGTGACACTGACCTATCTCCTGTTCTCGTACAATATAAATCATAATAACCACCAGGAATACTAGAAAGAATTTTTATGAAATGGTTCACAGATTAACATTTTCATAGTGTGAGTATGTGAGACCAAATTTAGAGCAAGTAAGTGATACGCACATATGTTATATAAAGGCCTAATAGTCACTGAAGAGAGGGAAGTATTTTTCAACTGCATGTACCAGAGAACTGGGATTTGAAGATCTATAAATAGCCTGCTGAATTACGGAAGAAGAGAATTATATCATAAACAAATAAGAAAATTGAAAATTATCAAAAGTAGAGTTAGTAAGAAAATTTTCTGTTCTGAATCAGGATAAACCCCTCCTGCCACTCTTCTCTTGAAAAAAAAGCTCTTTCCCCCTATCAAATGTTAGCTCATTTGGGCTAACAAGTGTTCGGGCACCTGCTGGGATGTGTTCAAGATTCTCCACATTGTGGTTTTACAAAGACATTATGTATGAAATTACTGAGTTCCTTCTTCAAGAATCATTTTGTGCAAATGGAAGAACTTGTGTATCCCACGTTTCAGCTGGATGTATAATTACAGAGCTACAGAGCATCTCCCCCAGCTCCATGGTTAGAGATATCCACCTACCCCGGCATATCTGATGGATGGGCGTGATCACAGAATTTGTCCTGGATGTGAGGAGGGGTAAATCTGCTCTTAGGCTTTCAGACAGGAAGATAACCAAACCCCAACATTTCTCAACAAACCTTGAAAGCATTGCATTCTAATACAGTGATGGTCTGGAGAAACTGGCATTGCCAGTCAGAAAGTGGAGCAGTATAGAATTCACAATTAATTCCCAAATTTCTTTTTCAAATTTCGTAACGCCTTGCTCACTGTTGCTTGTTGTTTTGCCTGTATATACTTTATTTGTGGCACCCCTGCAGAAATTGTAAGCACTGAAGTCTTAGTACAGGAGTATTTTCAGAATAGAAAATATGCATTGGAAAATGACGCACAATTTTCCTTAGCTTAATGTCAACACATGTAAAATAAGTAGTAAGTGGATACAAAATGTTATCTTGTAATGTTAAACCATCATGGCATGGGTGTATTGGCAACAGAAAGTGCAAAGCAATGAAAGATCAGGACTATGGAATCTGAAGTTCTCTCACTCAAGTGACTTAGAACAAATTGAAGCTCGGAGAAGACTGAATTGTAAAACTAATAGAGCTATTACACTGGCTTTCCTTAAAATTATGAATTAGTTGCCCCATTTATTTTAATAGCAAACAGTGAATCTTGGTCATCCACCTGTGGATGTGCTGTAAATCAAGTACCATGAGAGCAGGAGAATGCTTACTGCAAAACAGAGAACTCCTGTGAAAGACCTTGGGCCTTATTGTTAGACTCACATGAAGCTGCAAGGAAAAAATGTAGATCCTTTTCTTTCAAACAAAGCAAAACACACAGAGATCCAAATGTTAAAATGGAGTAAACATCCGACCAGGGTATATGTAGCTGTCACAGTATTTGCTAAAATGGAAAAGGCAACATCACATATGGTGTACAAAGTAGTTGCCTAGATTGTTATGCAGTTGCTTATATTTACAGAGAAACTGAACTATTGTGTACTAAGTATTTTACAACATGAGTTCAGATTAGGGCTAGAATAAATTAATACAACTCAGTTGAATTCAGAGGAATTGTGCCTGATAATTCATGGCATGCTGCAGTGACAATACACTAACAACAGGATGAACTGAGATACCCATTCTTGTTCTGCTAAAGAAATAATGAACCCTCTAATTTAGTGATACAAAAACAGCTTATTCCATTTTAGAGAAGAATGCACTGAGTTGCACCTATCCACCAAATTTGAGAATATCTATTATTAATTTACCTTTTATATATTTTCATTGCAATGGCTGATAGCAAAACTTAGGAAGAGTATAGGGTCCCACACAAGCAGCTGTGAAAAGATCTCCTAGAATTCAGACAAACGGCATTGTTAATAGACTACTCTTAGTGAAGAGAGAAAACATAGTGTCAATCATGCATGCTGGCAGGGTGCAATTAACCCAGCATCAAATTGTAGAGAGATGGATGGGACCAGATGGTCCTGTTATCCTAACAAAGGATTATACAGCAAGTGTCCTTTGGAAGAAAGAGCATTTTTTAACATAGACCTTTGGAACAAAAAGAGATGATGTGAACTAAAGAGACATTACAGAAAACGGAAACGGAAAATGATGGTTTAAATATGAATTCCAATACTTAATTATGTGCTTTAAATACAAATACATGTTATTTTTTTGATCATAATGAAATTTGATCGTACTGAAATTTACCCCAAAAGGTGTCTCAAGAGGTTGATGTCAAACAGAACCACTGAAAACAAAGCAAGGAATGAGTGGAAATCATCATTCTTGCTGCTCCTGAAAGAAATATTTCATTTATTAAGCTAAAACTGGCCAAATGCTGCTACCCCAGTCTGCTGCACTTATGGGAAATACATACTTTGAAACCTAATTAGAGAGTAGCAACAGTACAGCACTGAACAGAGCACCCTGAAACCCTTCCCAGAGCACTGCAGTGACTAATGTTTGGGATCATATGATAAGAATTAAAGCTCCCATCCCCCCTTTCATATGAGATAGGCTTTTAAGTAGGGGGAAGATACAACAAATTTATGCAAAGATATCAGGTAAAGTAAGTAAATAAGAGGAATTTCTAACAAAGTAAAACCTTGGTTAAATAATAGAAACACATTACTTGAAAAAAACCCACTTAGTATTACTGTCATGTGAAAAGAGCATAATAACGGCGAAATCCCAAAGCCTGGGCCATTCGTGGTATAAGAACATGGGTCTTAAGCCTTGGAGCCTTTTACCATCTCTAGGGTCATATGATTTCCTTCTAAATATATGGATCTAACCATATCACAAAGAAATTGTACATCGCAGATTTCCAGGATAAGAAGAAGGCTGGAAACAAACACAGAGTGCTACAGAAACTAGCACAGTACTGTTTTTGAGTTCAAATACTAAATAATAGTAATAACATTCAGATATGAAGCTATATATTTGACTATATTGACTTAATTGTATTAATAGTTATGTTTCCAATATTTGAGGGGAATTTCTATATGCTTCCTAAAGCTTTTTACCCTAAAAAAAATGTACAAAGGGGACTTACAAAGGATGTAAGATACAATCATGATCAGCTCCTGAATCATTGAAGAAAATACCCTCAGATTCCCTCACTAATTGAAGACTGAATAACCTACACCTCCAGTCAACAGTATTATTACATCTTATATTCTTAAAATCAGAAAACCCATGAGGAAACCGTGCAGTCATGCCTCAATTAACGAGCTACGTGATGCAGATTTGTGCATCTACGGCTTAGTCAAGTACGCTGTTATTTCTGCATGCTTAAAGAAACATCAGAGGTTAGAAACTGATTCCTTCGTGCTTACTGTGTGCACTCAGATAAAAAGCAAAGCCTCCAGTCACTGTGCATGACAAAGTTTGTAAATCTACACTATAGAGTAACTATTCTTTAATACAGATGTCTGGCTTCTTTATTTTCATGGTGAAGCACCATTCTCTTCCAGGTACACATGCATTCTCATAGAATTACTGATAAAGTCCAGACTTTCTATTTTCCTTGGTCCAGAGCTGGCTACAATGTCCCCATCAAATTAGTTTTCACAAACAAGCAAACAAACAAGCAAAATCAAAAGTCTAGGAAAAAAACCCCAGAACGGGTATATAACTGTATGCTTTCTTATTGGAAAAATGCCTTCTATTAACAGAAACATTGCTGAAAAGACTTCCACTCTGATGTTTCTCGCTTTGTATTTAAGCTGCAGAATTTAAGTAATTCAATTAGATAGGTGAATATACATGTGAACACATATATATAAAAAACATTGGTAGGCCTGGCTCAAAAAGGAGAATAGAAGCCTAACTACTGTTCCTGTAAGGCAATGCAGATGCTCCTTCTGTAAGAAATTTTCCTCAAAATACATGTTATCAGTTTACCAGAGTATGAGACAAATTATGTCTTGGCAAGCTCATGCAAGATTCCTTTGCAGAAGGATGTGTCTCAGACCTACCCTGCAGACACTCATCCACCTCACAGTGACTCCATTTCTCTTTTTATCAGACCCTCTGCAAGGTGTGCTGAGCTTTCCATTTGAATTTTTCTAGCAGAGGTGTGAAGAAGCTTCTGTGATATTTCCCTGGGTTTTCTTGGGTTATCATTCTCCTCCTTTTCTGAATTCCACAAGATCTAGACTTGTGCAATTGAGTTGAGAACTGGCTTTCCTTTCCTTTGTCTGGCAATGTGGATCAACACAATCACAACTAGAAAAAAGTGACCTGCTTGATGCTTTTTCCAAATTATCCAGTCTAAGAGACATCAGCTCTCTTCCAAGTAAGGAAATTATAAAAGATCTAATCAGCAGATAGAATATAGCCATAGAAAATGCACATCAGCATACCTTAAGGAAAGTAAAATAAATCCTGAAAGTTTAATATCCCCCTTTCTTGGACCTAAATAAGCCCCTTTGGAAAACTATTTTATTGTTTCTCATTAAATTAGAATTGTGCTGAGATGCCACTATCTACCATTTCCTATTATTATTAATGTAGAAAAAAAATAAAAATCACTGCATATTCAGCATTTCCCCAGTTAAAACTGACAGAAAGAAAATCTGAGTTGTGTTTTTCCTTAATTCATGCTAATTTAAAAACTGAAAGTTCTTTACTTTTTTTCTCCCAGTTTGCATCTGCATTTAAAGATAGCAATATTTTCTAATGATAATTAAGAACCTTTAATTTATTGGTTTATTACTTCTATCCTACATTAACAGCTCTTAGAGAAACAGCTCAGAGATACCACATGTGTGAATGTGCTTAATTCCTCTCTCATTAACCTCAGAAACATGCAGCAATTTCTATCCAACTCAGAACAGAAGTACTGGATTTTCTTTGCTTTTCAAGTTGTTAGCAAAGTAGTAGCTTACAGTATAATCATGTCCCAAGTCTGTTGCTCACCCAAATTCCAGCTTCTGTGACCCTCTTGCGATTAGCAATTACTGCTCTAAAAAGCAGCTTGTCCTGTATCATCATTTACATATTAGGGTATGTTCTGTTAATAAAATGTTAATATTTTTGTGTAGTTTGCTCAAGGCAGAACTCCTGAATCAGACTGGCATTTTTACCAAGAAAACAGAAAGCAAGAGATATACATATGGATAAGATGACATTCTCCCAGTATACACTGAATACTCTTTTTAATAATGCAATAGTAGGAATCAACTTTTCTAATTTGCCCAAAGACTCCTCTTTTCTTATTTGCTACCAAAACACAGTTGCTTATTCTTTTTACTTATTTAACATTCATTGAAGTGATCATGAGTCAAGTCAGGGCACAGAGGAGTAGAGATGGAGAAGGAGAAAGGAATGACTCTCTTGCCCAGTGGGCAGTGAATGAAGCAGGGCAGGGACTGTGATTCAGTTTATGTCCTTGAGTTACTTATACTTAATTATTGGGTCTTAATTATTGGGTTAGAAGATTAGGACTGGGAGCACTTGGTTTTGTTCTAGTCCTGGGATGCCAGGGAGGAACAGTAAGTGCTTGCATGAATTGCTGTGGGTGGGGAACCCTCCTGTGAAGGGAAGAATGTGGATTGAAACCCTCAGGGTCAGAAAATAAAAGAGCTCCAGTCTCATCTTCTGTAGGATGCAGTGAAGATAGCTGTGAGATTCAGTGATTCCTAACAAAGGCTTAGTGTGATCCATCACAGCACAAAGCTGGATGGCAAAAAGCAGCAGATTTTCTTCTAGGGAGCAGTGATAGCCTGTGAAGCAACACATGGGGGTGAATGCAAGGCTGACATCAGAGTTCTCTCCTAGTTCAGCAAGTCCCAGTCTCCATTCTCCACCAGTTTCCAGACCCAGGATTTCACACAGCAGAGAGAGATGCAATATTTGATACTTTGTGGAAGAACTTTCCATCTCCTTTTCCAACAAATAGCACAGACCCCTACAAAACTCCCAAGTGGTGTACAAACTGTTCTGGTCACTGAGAAGCAGCAGTTCCACTTCTGAACTCTGCATTCAGGTGGCCACAGCAACATTAACATAGAAAAATCACAGCCTGGCAAAGTTCACTCAGGTTGATGAAGTAATCTGCAGCCACTCTTATTCTGATTATTAATTACTACAGATTCCCTGCTCTGTGCTGCGGGATAAAGGATAATACTACTGCAGGATAAAGGATTATACTACTCCTTAGAAAATCTCAACTTTTAGCTGCTATTTTCTGCCCTGGCAGAATCTATCTTCTGGGATCCCATGGTCTCCTTGCAAAATGTGATGTCTCATCCAGACCAATATCTGGATAATACTTGAGAAGAGATGCACACCCTGTGTCACCCCTTTCTTTTTTGACTGTTAAGAGAACTCTGGAGCATCTGCAGTTTAACAAGTTAACAGGGCAGATCACACAAGTTCATTAGTGCCTAATCCATGGTTTTCCATGGCTGTGTGCCACAAAGTTTCTGCTTGAGCAACCTCGACAGGCAGTGGTGTAGTCATATGGAGTTTTTAATAAGTGTCAGAAAACCTGAAGTACTAACGTATCCCTAATGTTACTTTTTGGCAATGTTACCCACTAGAGATGAAAGAATGAAATTGAAATGTCTGTTTCCAGAAAAAAGGAAATCTCACCTGGGTTGAGTGTGAGGGAATGAATGGCTGAAGAAACCTGCATTAGGATTAGGTTATATCCCTTCCAACTCACCTGCTTGAATCCAGTAGGGGTCAATTGGAAATTATCACTATTTGACATCCACAATGGCATATGTTTCAAAATAGGCTTTTTAGTTGCCTTTTGGGATGAGTTACCAATGAAATTAGTTGTTGGCTTGACTGCATCAGTATTTATTATGTCGAGCGTTGACACCATGCCCTTTGTGATAGGACATGAAAAAAATAAAGAGGGACTCTGCTGCTCTCAGCTTAAAGCACAAAGGAGGACATAGGGGCAGCACGGATCAGAGACATTCAGGAGCAACTGATAATCCCATTCTTCATACATACAACAGGGAAGAAAATGTGTTGGTCTGTATGACTGAAACAAGCTCACCGGTCATTTGGAAGATAGCTCTGTGCTGATGCCCTACCAGTATGTATCCTGTGCATAAGTCAGCAAAGTTTCAGCCTCAAGATGCAACCAGTATTCCACAATATAAGTTTATAGGAATACTTTATCAAACAGTCTCAGAATAATTAGAGTATGGAATAAATTATGCTTTAATTATCTTTTGCTATTCTAGTGTAACTAGCTTGATTGTCTTTACTAACAGTCAAATTACAAATCTGTAAGGAAAGCCAGAAATTTGACCCTTATATGTCATGTATGTATTTACAGACATATTCTTAAGATATTATTAATGTGATTTTGGTGGTAAGGGGGTTTTTATACATATATTTTTAAAAACTATACTAGCTGAAAGTTTAGATTTTTTTTTTTTAAGTGAAACTATATCTGTCTTTGGCCAAATGAATGTGATAATTTTAAGGAAGGAAGTTTCTCTTTCTTTTTTTTTACTATTACGCTTCACTGAATAATTTGTATTAAGCTATGCTTTAAATCAGCATTTTCTCAAATTGAAGAACAACTGACACTAAAGTATATGGTAGATCATAATACTTGTAATTTGCATAAAAATAAAACAATGAGTTCATCACTAGTGTTCTTTCTAGCAAGGATTTCTAAAACCAGTGTCTAGCAAATGTTGTTTTTTTCGGACCATACTTCATCTAATTACACAAAGGCATATCCACAGAATTGCAAGGGTTCATGGAAGAGATAATCAAATCACAACTGTTCAGAATGAGAGAGATGCTCAATGCGGAACTGCTGATACAGCAATTTAATTACAGCAGTTTAGCAACAAAAGAGTGAAGTTCTTTAATAGATGCCACAAGTTTAACATATTTGAGTACAGAAAGGGCTACCTAAATGAAAAAAAAAAAACCCACACCACAAAACAAAAACCAATCCAAAACCAAATAACAACAGCACAAAAGCAGATGAATACTCAAGTCAGGTCTTCAGGATGCACCATTTTAGTTTACACAGTTATATTAATACTTGGAAAAATAATTTCCAAGTGCGGAGCACAAAGCAAGCATCTAACTTGAGTTAACTCAGATCAGTAGGACCAAGCACAAATGAATAATTTCATTTAGGAAAATATTAATTATCTCGAATGTATTTCTCGAGGTGCAGTAACTTCTACATTTATTTATGTACAAGTAAAGAAGGGCTTTATTCTCAAAATTGGATCTTTATAACCAAAGCTCTCATAAAGATTATTATTGATTCAAAAGATGTTTTGCTGATTTGCATGTTTGAAATAAAACAGATTCTTTTTCACCTTTGTAATTTTCTCTTTTTGTTGAAGAGTGTTAAAACAGTGCAACCAATTACGGTGAAAATTAATCTAACACCTGTTCTTTTAAGACTACTTATGTGCTGCTGCACATTTCATAAGAGACTTCTATTGAAAATTTGGCCCCAGATCTTAAAAGCTGGTGAAGATGAACCACTGAATTCTACCTAGAAGCTATTTGGAAGCTATACTAATATTGATATTTAGTACTTCAGTGATGCTTTTTGCTATGGAAAGCTTGGCAAAACCCCCTTATTTCATTCCTGATTCTTTTTCTTTTAAAAAGAAATATTTAATTATTTAATATCATACCCTTTAAACAATAATACTAATTGCCTTAACTGTCAATTTTGCATGGACCAGAGCCCTCTTAGAAATCAGGTAGCCTACACGTACATTAAATACTAGGATTTATGGCTTTATTATTATGTTATCCCAAATATCATTAAAACACACATCAGTATAAAAACCTGTGTGCATGAAAGGACCCTGGAAACACAGAGGTCAACGTTGCATGATGCAATGGATGGCAGTGCCTACATCACTGGGTTAACTCACTGCAGGCAGTTGTGAGAAGCTGTGAGCAGCATGAGAGCTGATACCCAACTTTACAGAAATACTGAATCAGGCCTGGAAAACTATCTAAACTTTGTTCCATCCAAGATTACTCGTCCTGTGTCTCAGCAGAGATTATTACCTTGGACACAGGGCTAAGCAAGTTTGCAATACACAGGTTTTGGGCTAAATGGGTTATTTCTGCCTCAGCTGCCTCTGTGCTTTGCTCCACTGCTAAAGATGTCAGTGCCAAGATTCGTGGGATTTCTAACATATGCAGTGCTTCAAATTTGGGTGCTTAACTGGGAACAGTTTAAAGAGATCTGATTTTGAGAAGAACAGTATTTAGCATTTTCCAAAAATCATATCCTTGTAATGGGTCTCTAGGTGATTGTTCCAAACTGGGAATGTTCATGATTGCAAATCCCTTTGGAAATCTGAGTCCATGGGGACTTGCACAGTAGAAGATCAAGAATTTGCTTTCAAATATCCTCTGGGCTTAGGCTACCATCATTAGTACTGGGCTACTCCATATATTATTGGTGCCTAAATTAGAAAAACAGAGAATGTGTAAGAGACGCACTAAGACAATTAGTATAACCAACAAGGAGTGTTCTAATTAAATTACTTTTAACTTGTATTGGACTTTAAAAAAAAAACCAACCAACAAACAAAATTCCATTGTAACAGTTTAAGCCTTTTCCTCTCCCAGTGAAGTCATACATTGTTACTGCTATTTTACAAGATGGACAAGCTAGATGGAGTAATTACCTCATGAGACTGCAAAACGTTTCTTTTGCTTCCCCCACTATTTTTATCAGTCCTAAACTTAATGTTGCATTTACACAGGCTTCTGACATCAATAGCATATAAATATCCAATGACCAAAAATGTCACGCATCAGGACTCTTTTTCCTTCCATTATTTTATATGAAGCTCTATTAAATGCTGGGTATGCCAGCTGGTCTCCGCTTACAGCTAGTGTAACCTTACTTAAGCTCAGACTTTTACACTGTACACTTCAAATCTTAGCTTGCAATGTTAAATTCAAAAGTTTTGGTTGTTCACCAAATCCTACTTTCATGCACATCAAAGATTACTTTGCCTGTGTTTATATGAGAGCAAAATTTGGTTCTCTAACATCTGATTTGTACAGCTGCAAAGAACTGCCACAAAACAGAGAAACTGAAACTCCACAGATTGGGGTTAAAGTGGGTTCCGCGTAAAGCGTTGTCAATAGGTTCCTTGTTGCTAAGGAAACTATTTCCTTGGTAGCTGCATGTTTGCCACATCTTACTAAATTGGTGTCAATCTCGAGCAAAGAACAATGTGTTGTGGCATCACAAGAAATAAAAACCCAAATAGGCTTAAAGTTTATTAAATACTAATTTAAAAGAAAAACAAACTGAAAACACTGCACAATAACTCACTGAAAAGCTCTGATTGAGTAAGGAGTCATTAGCTGGCCATGCAATAAAGGATTTACGTAGTAAATAAAAGTCTTTTGTCTTTTAAAAATCTAAAAGGCACACTTTCACAAGAATGTACTTTTTAGCTGTTGAAAATCTCAGGTGATGCGATCATATGGCAGTTGATTTTGTGCACGGGAGTGGAGGGGGTACTACGGCATTATTTTTTCCCCTTAATTATGTAAATAATAACAGATATTTTAACCATCTAATATTACATTATATAGCAATTTACAACCTCAGAGTGGATAAAGCAGATTCCAAGCACACTTGTAGAAACCCAGAAGTATAACAATGCTCTGCATGCTTTTTGTGCACAACTGTCAAGAATGATTTGCAAGGAAATGATAAAGTATACCAATTTTTGTATCCCACTGTACCTCGTTTCCCCCCTGCTTTTCAAGTACACATATATTAGCATTGCCAAGAATTTTCTTGGTCAGAGTTTTTTTGAAGTGGGAGGTTCCAAATGTGCCAGTTTAAAGGCCAGGGCATTCAATATCTAACTGTGGTATGTATCTCCATGTTAGCCAGCCAGATCATGTCTATATAATTCTGAAATAAACTTAAGGCAGAATAAGACCAATTTTGAGATGAACCACAGGAATACCAAGATTGTTTCTATAGCTACTCACAACCTTATTCCAGTTCTCTAAAATCCAAACCCCGGAAAAACTCACACCAAAAAACATTTGTGCTTTATCCCAAATGACTCAGCAAGTCATTATTTTGTCCTAGGCTGTTTTGTCCAGAGTCAACATACCCAGACTATGGTAAATTACCTTTTTGGCAATGTTTTTACAACCTTGTAATTTATAAGAAAAGGAAGGGCAGTGAACATTTTTCTACATAGAATAACTGAAACCTCGAATATGAAAACAACAAAAGTACCATACACCAGATACTTCTTAGAATAGAGATGCTGAAAGAGAACCAGTACAAGGAAAATCCTATGCAATGTGCCATGACCAAAGCCTTCTATTTTTTCTGCTTTTTAGATGAGCCTTAATGTTAATATTAATTATTTTTATTTCTCCAAGTTCAGGACTTTAAACGTACCCAAACAGTATGGAAACAGGCCACAGTACAAAGAGCTCAAGAGAATATTAATGCATTTAAAACAAATGGAAACCACATGGACATTTCTACAATATGGATCATTTAACTACCAAGATAATTTGTCTCTTAAAACATATTTTTCATAGTATTTAAGGCTTTTCTACATCTCACCTATAAACTCCAGAAAAAACATTTTTCATCTTCAGAAAGTGCCACAAGCATGTTACAAGTATGTAGGGAATAGAAGCAAAGGAAGAGAAATTAAAGACAAGAAGTGATCCATGAGAAATTAGTTTGATTGACAGCAGTCCTATTTCACAATGCGCTGCAGTTTCCAAATCTGACACAGCTGAAGAATCCATGTGCTCTTTACTACTTTTCTTGGAAAAAGTAAACCATATTTTGTAACACACTGGCAAATCTGTGCCAAGCCAGCTTTCTACCTGATTTGTGCTGCTTATGAGAGTTTCAGTGGGTTCATGAAGAACTGTGGAGAAAACTGCAGATGCTCCATAATCTTAGACTTCCCATATGTGAACATATTCCCTGAATTAATGACTATTGCAAAACACATAACGATGTTAACTTCCATACCACTACACAGGAATCAAGATAACATTGTGCATTCATGTTGCACATCATTTGGATATAGAAGATTCATCTTAGGTTACTGTTACCAGTAGAAACAACAGTAAGGACTGTAGTTCTCTCAGTTTTCAGTGAGTGTAAGAAAACTACCAGAGTAATGGATGCAAATATGACTTGATCAACATTTGATCACATTCCTATTTTCTAAGGTAGGAAAACAGATCCAAGTGGGACAGGAAATTTAAAAAGAAACTATGCAGGAGAAAAAAAACCCCCAATATGTACATGTTTAATTAGATTGTGAAGGAGGAAGCAATGAGCAGAAAAAGGTTGTGATTCTCAGTGCAGATGAGGTAAAGAACACACAGCTGTTTCAACTTACACTTACCCAGACCACCTCTGTTTAACAGGAACTCTCTGTATAGAATTAGAGGGAGTTTTGATGGTGGAATGTAAAGTCACAGGCAGAGATGTGCTTTGTCATATGTGAACTGCTCCTCAGAACACTTCTTGTGTACGGGCAATAGGATGGATGTGGGACATAAATGAGCTAGCAGGATCAAGGTTTCACAGAACAACTTTTCTTCATGTACGAGCACTTTTGACCTATAGAAACTGCTGTAGGAGCACAGTCACGAGAAACAAGTTTGAATGAACTACTGTATATAACTGACAGCATATATAGTTCAGCAGAACTGAAATATAAAAACCCATAGCAGTTCATCTCCTGCTAACTTGGTCTTTGTATCTTTTTTTCCTAGGCATATTTTAACATTTGAAATTACTGAATCTGGCCTAGGAGACACCACCTTTCCCTGTGTCCTCAGGAAGAGGTCAGGTGCATTTCGCTTAGTTAAATGTAACCCTGATTTATTAATAGGTAAGTTTATCAACAGTCACTTTGTGCATTTGAATGCTGTTTGTGGCTGCATTAAGAACAGTGAAAAAGTATTGTGCCTAAAAGTGGTGTGTTTTTCAAGTGCTTCTGTTCAATTAGAATCCTTGGTGTTTTTGTGGATTGTACCTTCAAATCTGATTTGCTCCACAGGAGCAAATATATTCTGGGCTCTCTTCAGCTAATTTAACAGTCTGCTATTTAACGCTGGAGATCAGAAATACTATGAGATATGGGAAATAAAAAGTGTATCAGAGGACTTTAATGGGGACATCAAGGTTAATATCTGTCTACGCTCTTTCTTGAGAAACTGCAAGCAAGACAATTTATTGGATTGGACCCGAGTTTTATGTTTAATTATCTAAAGCATGGTTTCCTTAGCAGCACAGCTTTCCATTGCCTGCCATCTAGAGAGGCAGCAGACACAGTTGCTATGAAATCCATCAGCTGGGACTTGAACCAAAGGTTACAGTGTGAGCAACAATGTCAAGAACACCATGCAGAGGGCTGGTATGATAGACCCTAACAAAAAGACTTCACACCAGGCTAACACTAATAGGAAACTGCTAAATATTCATTAAGCCGCTGTGAAATAGCAGTATTTTAGCTATCGCAAACTCAAACTACACAGAAGTTCAAATAATGAAATTTTTCTTTCTTGGCACAGGTTCCACTGACACTTTATTTCCTTACAGCCTGGAACTACAGGGACACAAGAAGTTTCTGCGACTTCAAAATAAAAGCGTTGCAGATAGCTGGTTGAACAAGTGGAATATCACACTGGCATTTTGGTATCATTGGCAGCCTTCCTTGATTATTGACATCAGTGCTCCTGTAACAGCCTGCAGAGCTGCAGCCAGCATCTCTAGTATTTGTCACTGTCACTTCACAAGTGCTCGGCATTGTTCAGGAAATTGTATGTGTAAAGCAAAACTGCCTGCGACCAACTTCGACAAGGGAGCGGGGATGTGAGGGTGCTTGAAACTGAAACAGAGGTTTTATGTGTCCTATTATGTGCCCCAGCAAGAGCCATAAATAATTGTGACAAGAATTTTTTTTTGTGTTACATGTGAAAGTCCTTGACTGTGTCTCCTGCTTCAGCTCCCCCTTCTCTCTCATGCACTACAGCTGCCAAGCTGCATGATGATAGATGGCACTATGCAGCAAATGACAGCCGGATAGATTTTTTAGTTTGTGCTTTAGAGAGAATCAGATATGCTGTATAAAGCAATAAAAAAAGCATACTCACAAGGTGGGGTAAAAATAGCTAGCACAGCAGTAGATGAGTTTGCTGTTTATCCAAAAGTTTAATCTTTACATGCAAAGTCCAGGTGCTGTGTTAATCATTTTAAAACTGAGTAATAATATTAATCAGACAAACCTAGGGAGTTTAAAATTTTGTTTTCCTCCATCTTTTAATGTAGAATACACCAAAAACCTGAATATAAACTTCCATGAATATGAACAGCATGCAAAATATAAATGGAAATAAGCTTGATCCTTATAATGGGATGAAAACAAGTCCAGAATCTGTACAAGGTATGTTTGAGAAGTTGGCTCTCAAATCAGGTCTTGAAACATGAGCCCAGACTGACTGTAAACTTCCAGTCATCAAGCCACTGAAGCCAGCAAGACTCTGCTATGAAATTTGACCAAGATTATTTGAGAACAAATACAGCAAATTATTTTTATCCTTGAGAGAACTTGTGCGATGAAACCCACATATTTAGGTTTTTAGTACATATTATGTTCTCTTATATGCTAAAATGTATGAATTTTATGATGAGAAAGCAGATAGCATTAATGAAAGCAAGAATTCAGGTGTGTCACAGCACCCACAAAGTATTTATGGAATATGCATTACAAAGACATGGGTATCCATTGGGATTGTACAGAAAAGCTAGAAGAAAAAGGGGGTGCAAATGCTTCTGTTCTATACACTGGTAAAATATGACAATCGCATACACATAAGACAGCAGCTTTTCCTCACACTTAGTATTTTTCAGTAATTGAATATGACATTCTGAAGAACAGGATGTTCCTCTGAAATGTACACTGTGCACATTTGAGATGTGCAAACTCGGAAGTTGTTCTGTCCTTTCCACTGGATGTTAACTTTACTTGTTTTCCTCTGTGCTTTCTATTGATCTAGATTCTGTGTAACAAATGGCCTGGCTTCCCAGCCACCTTGGAAATGTCATGCAGGAGTCAACAAAAATACTTAGTGTATGTTTTATAAAGAATTACAGCTGGCTCTGAATTACTCTGGCTTTCATCTCTGTAAAGCCAGTCTGGTTGCTCTCTGTATCGATGGATGAGCAGAAGTACCAGGAAATGATTCAATGAGCCAGTGAGTTTCCCAGTTCACGGACATGACAGCCTGAGACATACTTATTCACTCTGCTCCTGTCTCCTCATACACTATACTTGAAGCTGCTATGTAATTTAAGAGTACTCAGTATATCAGATCTCAACTATTTTTCCCCCCTGATTTCTGATGAATCATGTTAGGAAAGCTGCGGTTTTAACGCTGGAGGATGTGACATAATGCAAAACAGCACAAGAAGTATATTAAAAAAATATGTCTGTCAGACTTTATATTGCTGGAAGGGGATAATTTGAATTATATACCCATAATTCAAATTTGGGGATAATTCAACACCCAAACAGATACATTTCTAGCTCTACCTAGTCATCTGAGATAATACTGGCTGTTGTTTATTACTTGCTAGTATGTTGTTATGGCATCACCTCCCCATGCTATGCTTAGGGGACAGTTTACATTTCCATAATAAAATCCATTTTCTATAGGTTTATAACTCAGTTTACATTTCACAAGGCTGCTGCCTGGCATATGAATTTCAGTTCAAGTCCTATTGCTCTGACTAAAAAGAACTTTCAAAACAGCTCATTTATTTAAAAATAACTAATCAATGCAATAGAGAAGATTTAAAGTACGGAATATTGTTTCCCAGGCCAAGGAGTTTTAGCAACTCACAGCTCTTCACTAGAAAAGCACCTATTAAAGTTCCTTTTACAAGAACCTGATGGATTTAGGACCAAATGGAACTACTTAAATAAGCAGATGTTCCGGCATTGCTATATTTAGAGATAAGTCAGAACAGTAATAAAGCACGATGCTTTAAAACTGAAAGGGAGCATTTCTTACATGATGTGACAGCAGTAATGCATAGAGCTGCAGTTCAGTGTACTACCACCAAGCCCTCCCCCCCATTTTCGTAGTGCCCAGAGGGGGTCTTGTGGTGATTCATGGGCACTAAAGTCATCGAGGGATTGAATCACTGGAGGAACAAAGGTTCCCACTCACTTCAGTGTTGGTATCTCCTTAGGTCAGGCATGGAAAACCTGAAAAGTCTGGGGCAGAGGTATATGTAATCATTTAAAGAATAAAACATCAAATGCATGACTTGCAGTCACACCAAGGGGCAACGCTGAAACACTGCCCTCTCTCCCAGACAACTGGCTGATCTAACACACCCTTCCATATATCCCTCTTCTAATTTCCACAAACTCCTAATTTTCTCCACACTATTCTCCACTCTCACATTACAGTACCTCATTGCACAATTAGAAGGGCACAGATTAACTTCTTATTTCCCTACCACTTTTCATATTCTCAGGATTTCTGACTGAGGCAGGAATGAGCAGCACTAACAAACACTGAAGGAATTGCTGGGGATCTGATCACAGTGCCTGATTTAATGCTTGCCCACCAGAAGCAATGATCTAAAGACTGAATGTATGCTCCTGCTCAGCAGAAGAACTTCTCCCAATTTCCCAAAGGTGTCTCTTTCATTTGCTGAAATACCCTGAAATAACAAAATATTCTCAGTCACATAAGCAGAAAATAACATAACTGACTCTTCACACAGACACCCTTTCTACCTGCACCCAAGAAGCTATTAGAAGATGAGCTGGCGCAGTTACGAGTGTTAAAATGGGGAAACAAAAAGTCCAGGCTTTTCTACCACAGTGAGACATGTGGTCTAGGAATTCACATGAGAAAATGTGAAAGTTGTATCTGATATCTATTCACCAGACCATATCATCATGCCTGCTGTTTTTTTCTGATTATTTCTGGGAAAATAATTATTTATTTTCAGTTTGTTAGGAATTTAATAGAAAACACTCAGTATTCACAAATATAGAGCAATCTCTCAAACACAGAAGTCTGTCTCTGGGTGCAATGACAACTCTAACCTTTTCATATCCCCATTTTTGCCAATTTTAGACAGTGGTAGTGCAGCTCTATTCGTAGTTGGAATTGGAGTCTGGGAAACGCCTCTCCCAGATCCTCCTGAGCCGTAGGAATGAGGCAGAGGGACAAAGTGTGGCTCCTTCCCAGGCAAATTATGGAGCTTTACCATCTCTGTTGTGCTCAACTGGAACAAGGGTTATAAAAGAGGGTTTGTGAGTTTGGATGCAACTCTGGAATATCATGTTATGCTAGTACTGGTGTTTTGATTATTACAGGGTTTCTGATCTCAGCCTTCCTGACCAGGGTTCATTTTAAACAGCCATCACAGATTTTGCACAGGTTGATACATGTGTCTTTAATCATCAGAGCCAAACTAAGGTTGCACCTCATAAACATTGTCTTTCTTGGAAGAAAATGTTTTCTTTCAGGTCAAACTGAATCACTGGGCAAGCAAGGAGGGGGAAAGGGGGAGTTCATTATGCATGTCTAGTCTGTCCAAGAAAAGACGGGATTAACAGCTAATTTCCTGCCATTGTATTTCAACCCCAAAGAAAGCTCTTTCAAAGAAATGACTTGCATCTCAAAATGACTTAACATCTGCAACGAACAAAGATGAGAAACTCACCAGGACACAGCCTGAATTCTAACTCCTCCTTTGTAATTCTTTCTACTGTGATAGTGTAAAGTTGTCAGTTACAAGGAACAAAACAGTGCCTCTACCTGAAGCCGGTGCCCTCTTCTAGGAGCAGAGCCCTCAGTCTGTGTCGCTGATCCTGGAGGGTTACAGGGATGTGCTCACTGTCAGAGGTTGTGAAGTTTTGAGCTAGGACCTGCTTTGGTTCCACAAACCCAAGTAATTAAGAACTCTTGTGATCACATTTTGAATGGCTGTGGAAACTGCCAGAAATGTGAAAAGGTATATTTAATGCTGAAAGTCACCTGAGGGCATCAGACTACCTAACTTCTCCCTAAAAATCACATTGTCCAGTTCTGATACTCTGAAATCCCACCTTAAGATGTATGTCTGTTATCTCTTGTGTGTGCAGTCCGTATGTGCAACTGTGCTTCTAAGAAAAGGGATGAAGCCATTTGAAAAATCCATCCTCAAGCATCTCAGCTCCTTGTCTTTCTGAACCAGGCTACTCTTGAGTTCTTGAGGAGATGAAAGCAATAAGAACAAGCCATAAAATTTTCCCCTCTCACCATACAGCAACTTTTCATTCCCAGGGTTCAGAAAAAAAAAGGAGAGAAGAATAAAAACCACCTAGAGTTTACCTGAACCTTTCTGGGAGTCTGGACAAGATTCTGCAGTGCTGTGCTTTGTGCAGAGCATCCATGGGACTGACCCCAGCTGCTGCAAGACCAGGTAGCAGAGGCCAGGCAGGGTGAGCAGGCATTTCCCTTCCCCTTCCCACACACAATAGCCCAATGCAGGCTGCAAAACAACTTGGAGTGAGGGTAGGACTAATTCCCTCCATGTAGCAGAGTACTTCAGAGGACCTGTATGGGAGTCCTGAACTGTCTAATTACCTTATTAGGTACAGACTCACCCTTAATGTATAAACCATTTCAAGATCTACAGATGAGTAGAAAACTGTACACAATGGTGAACAAAGAGTTACTGCTACCTGCACTGGGAAACCAAGTAATTTAAAGTACCATGCCCATCTTTGCAGGTTCTATCAGTTAAGTGAGCAGACGTGTATAGTGATAAATTAGTGGGCGTCAGTAACGCTGTAAAACTCACTGGAACAAATTCTCTGCTGATGTAACTCTACTGAAGTCAAAGGAACAATGTCAGGAAATTCAGTCTGTTAAATTAAAAACAATATGGATTAACACAGCATTCTGGATGCATTTCTGTCTGCATCAATATTACCACTAAATGTTGTGGAAGTGTTGTGACTCCATCAGCAAATGAAGTGAAAGGGAATATTAGCTACTGAAAGGGAAACAACGTATGACTTGGCAGATCAAATAATTACACTTAAAAACTGCACTGTGTTTAGCTGCTTTTTAGCCAGGTTAATGCAACAGAAATAGAAAATCAAGCAGAATCTCACTGTACTTCTTTCAGTGTGCATTTAGTATGCTGTGCATGTGCTTAATCACACTTCTCATACCTGTTTCCACATTGCATAGGTAACACTGTTCCACAGGGGTAGGTTTTTCAAGTGACAGGTCTTAGTGAGCCCTATCTGATCCATAAAGCTCGCACCTGAGAGCGAGTTCTCACTGCAAGCACAGACGGACAAGGAGGTTATCTCCTGGCCATTTCTGCTCAGTGGAGTGGGACCCTGTGTACCAGTGTTACAGATATGAATTGGTCCCTTGCAGAAACATCTCTCTCAGCACCTTGCACACACCCTGGGCCAACTTGCACCGCGGTCAATGGAGCTGTGCCAGTCCACATCAGCAGCACACGTGAGCTCCACTGTTTTGTCTCAGGCTTCAATAAGATAAATGAGTTTAATTCATTCTTTGTGTAAGTAGGGACAACTCCTAGAAATTAGACTGGAGTTGTATGCCTCAGCTTAATTCATTCCCCTAAACAAAACTCCATCTTAAAATCACTATTCTTGTGTTTGTCATTAGCGAGGGTCATTTGTGGCATATATACTCAAAAAAACTAATAGCCACTACCATAAAATATCACTCCAGCACTCAGTCATACTGGGTCTGATTCTGATTGCAACTTACCACTACCAATCTGAAAAACAGATTCCGTAAAGAATTTGTTTCACAAATTACATTTGATCAGAGCTACATAACAAAAGAAGTCTGAATCTAGATTAATTATCATGATTATACTCCAACTCAGAAGTCTGTCCTCAGTAGCAGGTTTCTTTCCAAAGGCTCGCACAGTCACTTATGGAAGTTTGCAGCTTATGCACATAAACCTCCAACTATACACAGAGCGATAAATAAAATAAAATAATCGTATATTATTAAATTATATATAAATTAGTATATATAAATTAGTGGAAAAGCAACACACTGGGAAATATGTATTTAACTCTTCCTCACATACACAAAGTTGCTAGGGAACGAGCAAGTGCCTTGCAAACTGCCAGTACCATTACATTTACAAACAACTGACAAGGACTGACCTTTGCCTATTCCTTCCTGTCTGCCTTTTACCAGGCATGGAAAAGCTTGGTGGCTTGACAAACAGATTTGATGGGCACATTTCCCGACAGCATGCTGTCTGGATGGGTGAGGTAGCCCTCTTCTGCGAGTCTGCTAAGAACTGAAGAAGCTTTTAAAAGCACCACAACTGTCATTGTTTAGCTCTTCTAGTAAAAGGTGGTCTTTCCTTTGCTAAACTTATGAGAGCTTTGGAAGTATGAGGTTTGTGTAGCGCTTTAAACCCAATGCCCAGTCAAATAGTTCCATTAACAGCTACTACTGAAATTGCAGTATAATTTTTGTAAAAAACCAAAAAATTGAATAAAGGTTTATATAGCAAATAGTACCCATGCAAAATTTGCCAATGTTTTTGCAAGTTGAAGCTGTACATTTGTAAAAAATTGCAGGGGTTGTGTATGAACATTGCTGTACAGAGGCGATACCTCAACTTCCATAGAAAACCCTGTAAATATGCGTAAAAAAAGCATGTGCATTATTTAGTATAAGCAGCTAAGAAATTCTGTGCCATTATCTGTATATTTTAATAATTGCAACTTTCAATGGTAGTGACATAAAAACAATTACTTTTTGAAATTCCTCTGTGTATATGCATTGAAACTACACAGCCATTAAAAACAGTCTGTCAAATTAAAGGTTGTGCAATTAATTAAGTGCAAATCCTGTAAAACTGGACCAAGGAGAAAATTCATCAAATGTGTGAAATATGACCTATCTTGTCCAAAAGACAAATATGTTTAAACAAAATATGAAAATTGATGACAAAATTACTGGTAGCAAAATGCACACAGAGCAAATATGAGACAGCTGTACTTTGATTCAGCATGGGAGGTTCACCCTTACAGAATTTGTGATTCATTATCTCCACTGTCTTGTAAAACTTTTCGTAGTTAATCTCTGAAGTATGGCCTTTGTATCTATGATAGTAAAAAATCTCAATAAAATCACATATAACTGTTTAGCAATGATTTACTGTCCCTTTCCAGGATCAGATTAAATCTATTATAAATTGGACGTGGGCATCCAGCAACAAGCTTTTGCTCTGACACCTGAAATCTTTGCCTTTTGTGGCTGCTTCTTCCAATCAACGTCCCGGTCTCATCAGTGTGACCCACATGGGGTAAACCAGACTGCAGTGGTGCATGTGGGTCTGTCTCTGCTCCGTCCTGAAGCATACCCTAAGTACTAGAGTTTACAAGTGAGACTAGGTGCCTTCTTAGCACCTAAATATTTGCTACCAGGAATCTTCCCAACTTTGACAGCCACAGGGTTTATGCTTCATAGACCAACTACTGGTATACCTGGTCACCATGTTCTGATTCATCTCTGTACACAGGAACCATATTTTGGAGGGTTTTACTGTCAAAAAAATCTGAACCCCCAAATGAGACTTTTCCTGTCCACCCACTGTCAAGGAGAGCCATAGATTCTCTGCCTGACACAGCTTGAAGGTACATTTTCAATCACTCAATAAATTATTCTAGCAATAAGGCAACAGTTGTCTCTTGTTGCCAGCTTTGGGCATAAGTCTTCCCACATGAGTATAAACAACTTATTTGCTGATGGGCTGCGACTGGAAAATGTTGGCAGTGGCATACTGGGGAGTAGGATTTTCCCAGTCATGTTTAATTTAGTGTTTAATATTAATTACATCAGATGAAAATAAGACACAGAGTAAAGAAGTTGGTAGCCTAAGAATATTAAGGCATAAAATTCAAGCAATCTGTAGAATATTTATATTGCATAAAGCAGAGAAGCTCACAAAAAAAAAGTGCTCAGGGGAGACCTCATCTAGAATGGACTTTACCACAGGGACAGGAACACCTCAAGGATTCATGACTGTGGTTTTGAAGCAGAGGTGCACACCAAAGAGTACAGAGGGAACAACCTTTCTCTTTGCTTCAGTTTCTACTTGCAGCCTGATAGGACCCAGTGTGCCAATGCATTGCCCCAAAGAAAGCAGGGGCAGGAGATAGGGAATTCTGCTTAGCAACAGGGACTCCAGATCCTCTTTGAGAAAATCACTCAAACACATTTAACTTCACCTTACTTATATTTACACATGTAGAATATTTTCTTCCTCTAGGACATATGCAAACTCATCAATTCCTTAAGAACGCACTCTTACCTGTCAGGAGCTATGACTTCAAGCAACTGTATTTGTAAGGTGGGCATGTATAATATTCACTAGACATATTGTATTACATGCGCTTGACATTATAAGCAGGTTTAACACTTCACAAATCAAAATCAAATTGTAAAGTGGATGGTAGAGAGGAGGCGGACTGCAGGGAATGCTAGGAATACAGCCTGTTATTTTCATATTAAAATGTAATGGTGCCATTAAAGTTAAAACCACTGTTAAACTTGATTGAGTAAATTAGTTAATTAACCATAGCATCTAATGCATTCCTCCAAGGCATACCTCAGTTCCTCAAGATAGAAGCTCGATAGAGTTCCAGTTGTACATTATCCTAGCTGTGAATTTTAGTATGATTACACTCTTGGAGTGGTTGTTTGTCAGTGAAGAATGGAAGCTGTCTTTTGAATCCGAGGTTGATTAAAAATTAGCAAGGAAAAATTGATATTTCCTTTTTTACTTTATTTTTTTTTTCTTTTCAGAAACCTCTCACATTTAATAAATTTCTCTTATTCTTTTTCTGTTCTTTCTCAGAAAATTTTATGTTAAAACAAACTAAAGGTGGAACATTTTGATCAACTCTAGTTAAGATTAAGGAAGGAGGACATAGTTCCATCCTGTCACAGTAGAATGGACTCTATAGTTGTGCTATATCACAACCACTGCTCAATAAAACTCTGATTTGATTCCCATTAGCTTATCCACACTGAGGCAGTAGGAAGCTATACAATGACTACTTGATAGTGGTGCCCACCTTGGTTCCCCATGTTGTCTACATGTAATGCATTGTAAACTTTACTCAGAAGGAACAGAAGTGCATACAAAATTAATTTACGTCAAAGATAAAATAAACATGTGCAAGACTGTTTAGAGCAAGGATCATAATTTATAACCCAGCTCAAATTATATACCACTAAAGTAACATCTTAAAGTGTAGCTCCCTGATGTAGCATGTAGCAACCTTTCCAGAAAGGCAACTTTCCTCTGTGGTCTCTTTTACATCCAGACATCTACATCTGCAACTGAACTATGGTAAAAACAAAATAACTTCTTTTTTCCCTAACAAATCTCTATAACTTAAACTGCTTGTCTTAAAAATCTAAAAAGCGCTAACTTATATTTAAAATAATCTTTCTTGTACAAAACTTCAGGTTGCAAAATCTGCAGTTATAATTTACACTAAAGCCTAAAACCACGTGGGTATGTCCCTTATGAGAGAAAGAGAGTTTCCCTTGGGATACCATAAGCAGTCACGCTCTTTCTTTCTTTAGCTTTTCTTCTTGAGGGGAAGAAAGAGGAATGATGCTAACCATCAAGAATGCTGTGACCTAGTTGCTCTAAAGAAAGCAATAACCAGGTTTGTCACCAAAGATGAAGGTGTCTTTCTGTGCCAACTAAGCCTTTCTCTCAAAACTTCTGTTTGTCTGGACTGGAGATGTTGCTTACTACATCTGCAATTGACATCCTTAAGATTCACTGTTACAATAAAAAGGTTAAATGCAAAAATCACTTTCAAATAAAAATAATTAGAAAAATAGTGTTTCAAGCTAAAAAGAAAATGGAATAAAAGAATTGAAACAATATGCAGAAAGTATCATTCACATCTTTTAAAGAACTCAAAAAGAAAAGGTAACTGAGATAGATTTTTCAAACATGACTTTTAGATTTGCTAATGTAAATTTTACTCAAGCCCTTTTTTTTGCAGGAAATATGGCCACAAAGCTTGGATCATGGATTTTGCATCTACTTACCTAACTTAGATATGAAGTAAAATACAGATTTTTCTGACATAGAAAAGCTGTGAGCAAGAAGTTGGCTTATTTGGAAATCTGTGTTATATTAAGAAATAAAATATATCTCTATCAAGATAGCAAACTGTAAACTGAGTATGTTTTCCTTTAACTTCTTTATTTTTGGAGCAGTTGGCAGTTACCATGTTGTCATAAGCATCCATCTAATCCATTCTTACTACATTCCCAGAAGATACTTAATTTCTTTTTCAACGGAAACTTTTAAGACTTACTGTTTTTCATTTATGGGATTGCTCAAAACTTCAGAAAAAATACAGTTTTTCACAAAACCAACAAACAAATTGCATGCTATCATTTATGCTCACATTTTGTCATGTTTGCCAGCCAGTCCATTGTAATATCTCTGGTGCAGTGCCAGAGTAACAGACTAGGCAAGGTGTGTTGCACATCCCCAGAGCACTCTTGTGGCAGATATGCTGACTTTAGCTCACATAGCAGCACACAGTGACCAGCCAATTTATTTCAGATCTTTTGAATGTATGGCTAGCCATTTTCTAATTTTTTAAGCATAGCGTTACCATTGGGATATTTTTCTGTCTTTCACCTTGGGAAATGCTTACTTTTGAAAGCACTAGGACACAATCATGATAATTTCCTCATGAAAATATGGCTATTTGTTGCTTTAAACAAATGTAACGATCTCTCAAGCTGCATTGCTCTGTTTCATGTGATCTCTTTGTAGGTCTTCCACCTTTTTCTCTTCTGGCACAGCACATAATGAAGCTTCCCTAAATGAGGTCTGATTTCTTTTTCTTCTAATTTTTGCTAACAGATATTACACCTTGGAAAATCACTCTCCACATATGGACAAACTCAGTGCAAAGTGCAAATGTGACAGATATCATCCTCCGTCTCACAAATATCCAGGAGGTCATAAGCAATCTGAATGACAATTATTCAGATTTCCATGTGTTTCTGCGCCACAAACTGACTCTATTTACTGAGAAATTCCTAAATTTAGCATGCATTTCTTCTGCATCTTACATATGATGGATACACTTTTTTTTTCCATTTAAAGTTTTTTTTTTTTTTTATTTTTCGTTGCCTACTTGATACAAACAAAGGATCTTCCTGAAGGTCAAGGTATTGATCTAATTCAACCCAAGGGGCTCATTCCCTTCCGGTGACAGATGCAAGGTACCTGTGGGATAATGGACTTGTGAAAATAACCTATGAAAAGGACAGTGAGGTGGGTCTTCAAAGAATACTGCTAAAATTGCAGCATTATTGAGTTATTTCTCCTTTACCTGTTCTTGAGCATAAAAATGGGACTGTAAAGAGAACATGCAAAGAACTTGGGTGTACGGTGGTTTACCATATGATACTTCTAGAAGGCCCCAGATTAATAAAGCAAACGTATTTTACTCTTATTTGTGACATGGACCCTGTATTTTCATTGTTAAAAATTCTGACCTGCTATCCAAATTCTACCTGAAATGAGAAGCCATGTACAGACAGCATTTGGCTGAGCTGAGAGAGGAATCTGCTGAAAAAGAAATTCCCTCTTGAATAATTAAATAACTTACTTTTCTCTCTGTTTTTGTCCTTTCCTCATCAGATTTCTAGTATATGTAAGGAAGTAACATTTGCTTTCCACTGTGGATGTTGAATACTGATGATCTAAGTAATTTCTTGCTACTCTTATGTATTTAATAAAGCATCTAAGATTAGTGGTTAAAGTCAGCTGATTTTACCAAATTATAGCACATAATTGGTTTAGTGATAGGCAGACATGACTCAACTTTTATTCAGATTTTTAACATAATCAAAGTATTATGAATTTATTGTGTTATTATGAAACAATGATAGTTACATTTTTAACTACTCAGTAATAAAAATGAACGCAATATCTGTCTGTAACTTGTATATTTATGCTCATAACCTTTTTCAGAAATATATTGTGAGATTTCTATTCCACACGCTTTCATTGGGTGAGTATAATGAATATAACAGCAGCCAAGAAGGATGATGGCATGGATGGAGCTGTGATCAAAGAGGATGCAGACACATACATTAACTGACCCTAATAATGGTGTATCATTGATAAAATCAGTATCTATACCAGCACACAGATCATAGGCTAGTGTTCTGCCCTTTCTTTTTTACAGTCTTTCATCTCTGTGTCAATTGATTGTCATCTCAATTTAGAAAAATTTAGTGCTCTGGTGGTGAAAAACTTTCTACTATCTTGCTTCTCTCACATCTTATTATTTCTCCCTCAGCACATCCTCTTTGTTTTACTATTTGGTTTCCTCAAGGGATCCTCTTTCTCATTTCTCCTTCCCTCCTCTTCTGTATCTCTACTCTAGGCCAACATGTTCAGCCAGATACCTTCAACATAATACTTCCATGTCCTCATATACTGTATATGTCTGAACTTTGTGTCTTTTTTAATTATTGAAATAAAATAAATAATTTTTTAACAGAGACTGCAGCTATTCTATTATCACTTGTGAAGCAGCTTGTAACTAACTAGCTAAACCACAAGACTTTCATGTCCTTTCCAATATGATTTACTCATCTTTTATCACGGTCAACTCTTCCTCCTTCTCAGCTTTAGAGATTTAATACATTTTTCTACTCCTTTCTCACCATATTCTCCACACTGGTATTACTACAGTGCTGAACTCCATCTAGTAAACACTGCTGCTAGCCACTGATGCTCTATTATTCTCACTGTTATAGTGCTGATGATAGTTTAGTCTGATAGATGCAAGGGTCATTGCAAAGTCAGTAGCCAGGAAAACTATGTTAATCCATTAAAGTCTTCAGAGTTTACTATCTGAGAAATTCCACACTCTTTGGCACCTCAGAGAATCACTCACCATGCATTACACCATCTAATAGCATCCTGAGTAGGAAAAAAAAAAATATATATATATATATATACACACACATTTAAAAGTATAGAGCTCAACAGTCTTCATGCCAGCTCTGTGCCAGCACTCAGGACTGGGTATAGACATTTAGTCCCATCTATATTTAGAAGCCAGTTTTGTTATAATAATATGTCAAAACCAGTACTGCAGTGATATGAACTCCACAATAAAGAGTTTATCCCAAATAAGTTTCATAGTTTTAATAGACATTTAACAATGGTTTAAAGAATTAGCTTCCTTGTTTAAATACCTTGCTCTAAGTACCAGTTGACTATGGCTCAGTAAAATGCAAATTTTGTAAAATCCAATCCATCAAGCAGAAATGTTACTACAAAAGGGTTTCACAGAAATAATAGCTGTCAGCTAACAATTAATGCACCCAACATGCTTAAGTACTGCACTGAACTTTAATGAAAGGTTACTGAGTCTGTTAAATTGCTTCATACCTTGTAAGACTTAAGTTAAGCAAAAATTAACATCAGTATTCTGGGAAAAGAGCATGCAAACAAAATTCACCTTAATGATGGGGGAAAGTAATGTTTTCACTGCATATTTTGAACTATGATTCCACTAGAACATTGTCAAAAAATTAATAACATCACTCCATTTAATGTTCAGAAGAAACATGTTTTGGGATTTCAGCTGAAAAAACTGCACAGCAGATGTGAACATACACATATGTTTAAAAACCCATGCATTTATCTCAAAAAAAAGAAGCATAGAGACACCCTGGAATTGTGATCTTCAGTATTTACTTTGCTACTGACCCTTGCATTCTGATAAAGGCTTATTTCACCAGCTGGAAAGGTCATTTCAAAGCAAGATATTGCAGCAAGCACCACAGCACACCATTTTGCTAGATGTTTGATAATGTTCCTTGTACTGTTAGCACTCTGAATACTAGGCACTCTCCTTTGCTGAGTTCTTATAAACATTCCCACACTTTAAGTAATACTTGGCAGCTTTACTACTGTTGTCAGGAACTAAAAGGTGCAATAACCCTATACACAATACAAAAGATCAAACCATCAGATCATAACTCATTCCCAAAGGGCAGTCCAGTAAAAGTGATAAAGAAAACCACACTCCAAGGACTTCCTCAGGCCACTGCCCTGGATCATTAGGGCTACTGATACTGCTCATCTATTGCCAGAAGCACACAGCTAGCTCCTTCCTTGATTATCTTTCAGTCCTGGCTCTCTCCCTGCTCTCTGCTTGGTAGCCTCTCTGAGCCATCTGCCCTGTTATCTGAAGGGGTAGAAGTTTCTACTTAAATAGACAGCTATTTAAGCCCTTTGAATATCTACACACCATTATTATTAATCTTTTAAATGGGAGTATTTAAAAAAACAGTGCTGCATATGCCTGTGTGGGCTGCTTACTATGGCTTCAAGGACCAGGTTGGGAAGAACAGAACCAGACCTTTTCCCTTCTGCTCCCCGAGGGTTTATAGAAGCATAGTGATGAACACACATGCATATTTATGTTAGAGTTAGTTTGAGGATCGAAAGTCCAGACCTAGGCAAGTATATTCATGATTTTATCCTTTCTGTCTGATGAACACATGGTGCTTACCTTTGCTACATAACCAACTTAGCAGAACTGCAGTTAATTTTTGCATAAGTACATATGTAAGAAGAAATCAAGTAGAATTAATTGAAAGAACAGAAGCCATCTCTCAAAATTACAGGTCAGATGAAGGCTCAACCAGAAAAATGAACCTGAAAAACAGAGGCATTTTGAATGCACACATGGAGAGGTAAGAGTACTGAATACTATGAGATAAAGCTCTGTGTGTGTACATGCATTGTGTGTTAAAAAAGAGACAGCAAATGTTATATGAAGAGATGTGTTCCTGTTTGAAGCCAAATAGCTGCACTTGCATGGTGTGAAACTGTTTTACATCAATAGTCACTAGTTCTGAGCTACGGCTGCAGTCATCAACTGACTTGAGCAGGAATGGTATCTGTCCTGTGCACAGGTAGGCTGAGCTCGTATCTGCATTATGCATGTATTCTTCTTACTTGTAACCATAAAGTGAGCAGTCAACTAAGTTCTTCTATGAAGACACTTATCAAAGCATGTGTTCAACAGGAAAATATAATTTCCCCTTTACATTACCCATGCGGAGGAGAATGCTGTTGGCCCAGACCAGAATCTGTAGGAAGGCAGCTGTCATCAGAGCAGCAAGACAAAAACATTTAGAACACCAATGCTCAGAAATGCTTTAAAGGAAATGTTAATCTCCTTTCCCTATTTCTCTATCAGCAGAACAACTAGTAGCCTCTAAAAACAAAAAGAAGAAAAAGAGTACAATCAAAGACAGACCACATCAAGGAGACAAAGGAATCCTTGATGCATTTTGGCAGCAAAGTTTAGCACTACCTGTGCCGTGTCCCCTATTGATAAACAGAAGGTTTCATGTTCCAGAGCAGCAAATTTAGAATCTTTTACATGAGCTAAATTCACTTAATTAAAAGTCTCTATTTCACAGTTACCATCAGATTACTGTTTGTGTATGTCCTTACCCAGGTCTGCCCCACTTTATGCACCCGTGGAAGGTTCTCTTTAATGCAGATGTGCGATACATAAACCACAACTGATACAGCAACCCTCCCCCACTTACATATTTCCTTGAGATTCTCTAGACTATATTCATGAAAAATGATTTACGAAATACAAATAGATTTTGGCATGAAGTAAGCTTAAATTGACGGCTTTCTATCAGGAATTAATATTAACCAGAGCTTGTCAGTTACTAAATATTTATTTTAGGAATACATACAGCCTCTGCTTTCATGTAGGTTAAGCTGTAATCTTTGGCTTGTCAGTTCCAGGATATAGCAGTGGATAAATCATGCACTCTTGAACTGATAGATGTCAGAGCTGTTGTATACAAATGGAGGGATATGTCAATGAACACCCTAGTTTAGGTTACATTTACTATAAACATTGACATTCCTTTGCAATGAGACCATTTGCTGGCTAAGCAGTCACAGCTTCACAGGATTTGATGCTTTTGTGCTCAATCAGGTTCTAATGATTTCAGATGTTTGCAATTAATGAACCATTAGATTAATTGGTTGAGTACGGAAAGACTGGTTTAAGAATTGGGTCAGAACCACAGACAAGCTATTACCTGAAGTGACAGCAATCACCAGAGGCAAAACAGTGAGAAATTGAATTAATGATTTTTCACTCTCTCTTTCACTTTTGGCAAAAATTAGCACTGGACCAGTGTTTAAACTGAGAGAATACTACAAGCGTTAGGGGCAAGGGGTGAAAAAGAAACATTCTCACCTTTCTTTATCTTTCTAAATGGAGGAGCTCATCTTTACCACACAGGGTCTCTGTTGAATATAAAGAAGTTACCATATTTCTCTTGGATCATCCAAATCCCCCCAAAGCTTTCTTCCAAAGTCAATGTATAATATTAATTATGTACCACATAGGGGACCTTAGTAAGATGATTAATTGTACTTCAGAAGCACTGAAATAAATAAGCCTAGCATCAATATATGATCATGTAGGCTTGGTAGAAACCCCAGGGTAGCCATCCTTTAGGTAGTGTACGTAAGGACGTTTACTCCCAGTAGATCGCTGGTGCTTAAATTCCAAGAGTGTGACAAGTTATCACAATGAGGTGATGGCAGTTTAGCTGAATCTGTAATTTCAAAGAGTAAAATTAACCCTGGATGTTCAGTACAGTTTTTGGACCATTTTATTTCCAGGAAAGTGTATATTCTAATGAGATTTTCTCTTACTTCATGATGCAGTACTTCAGAAATCAAGTTTATACATGGTGGCTGCACTGTCTTGTGTGCACTTCATACAAGAATACTGATATGCTTTTACTAAAAAAAGAACAGAATGCAGCTTGCCTATGGACTAGCTCGCATGAACCTTGACTCAAAAGAAGAGAGAACATGTTACACATTAAAAACAACGGGGCATATTGTTTTCTTATTCTTGCATTATGTAAACTCATCATTAGCATTCATGGCTGGAATGCAAGCTAAATAGCAGGAGTGACCATTTTCCTTCTCTTCCACTGACTCTCCATAGACTCAATCCATTTAAGTTGCAGTATTTCTGTTATATTAGTGTGTTCAGGATATGGATGTAAATTACTCTGAATAAGTTATTTATCTGTTCATAGTGCAGTTTTATTCTTGATGTGATGAAGCAGTCAATAGCCACTTCCTGAGACAAATAAACTAATTTTTAGCTTTATTATTATTCCATAAAGAAATGTAATTGTTCTGGATCTTCTTGTCCATTTATTTCTCTAAATTCTAATTTTTTGCAAGGAAAAAAATGTGTTGTGTGGTTTTTGATTTTTACAGGAAGTGATTGGTTGCTGTTGAAGGAAAAAAATTGTGTTTGAGGCATTTTTAAAGTTAACTATGGATTTGTATAAATGCCAAATGTTCAATGCAGACCTGCCTTTGAACAGAAAAAAAGAAGCTCCGAACTTGGAACTTTTACAGATGAAATGTCCCACTGATTTCTGAATAATAGCAAGGATTAGTGCCATAACTTTAATGTCACATATTAACACTCATTTCCATCTATTTGCCTGTGCCCTATTTAGGTGATTAAAGTTGGGTGTATAAAATTTTCACATCTTTCTACCTGAAATCTAACCCACTGTAAATAAATCTGGCAAAACAAACAGACAAAAAGATTTTTAAGGTTTCATTGTCTTACAATAAACCATTGACCCATTAAGTCAATAGGAGACATTTCACTAATCTTAAAGAGTTTGAGACAACAGTAAGACAATGATAGTGTATTTTTACACGTATATCCTCATGATAAAGGAAGTCTGCAATTCAGAATAATTGGGTGTAGAATGAGGACAGCTTTATTCCATAATTCTCCATTCCCCAAGGGCTTTCCTACACTTGATCCCAATAAGTCCCCTAATCCTCTCTTTTTTTTTTCCACCTTCTCTTCCATATCAGGAATCCTACACTAAAAGCTTCAGAAGTAACTGAAATCACAGCTATTTGGGAGGAAAAGTGGGTAACAGTCAGAAATGTGAGTAATAAACATGACAATATGGTAAGTGACCTTAACAGCCCCCAGTTACGAGATATTTAAGACCTGCAAAGCAGCTCTTCCTTTCTATTGTTTTCTATTAATATATCACATTTATGAGACAGACAAGGCCACAGGAGTTGATGGAACTCTCCACTGACTTGAACATAGTCCGGAAAAGTCATCTAGGACAAATGCACAAGCAATCCTATTTACCTGAGTATTCCCAATTAATATTAGTCAGATTACTCAAGTACATAAAAGCTTGCAGAATGAGGATCCCTTGGTTGAATAAGAGCTTCTTATTTATATCTAAAGTATAGCACACATTAATTTCATGGGGAGAGGGGGTGCTGGGAAGGAAGAAATGCAAAACATCCAGAGATAGAATCTTATACCTTATATGAAGAACAAAGGATATAAATATGAATCATTAAAAGGCAAAACCAAAACCAAAACCTCTAAAGGCACTGTAAATAAACCCCTGTAATTATGCATCACAAAAAAGTCAACTGCAAATGGTTCAGTAATCTCATTACCAAGCTTACTAATAATCATTTCAATATTCTCCATCTCCCCTAAGATAATGAGCAACACGGTGGATGTTGTACAAATAAATAAATAAACATACAAGCAACAATTTTTCATCTAAATATTTAACAAAATTAATGGGCTTGCCTAAAGGTTTGAGATTGAGCCCTAATGCAACAAATTTTTAATTCACACCATTTTCCTGGGTTTAAGGGGAAGAAAGCTTAGCTCACCTGAGAATGGAACTGAAACTAAACAACACTTCCATGACAACCTAAAAATAAAGAAATAAAACATTTTTAAATATTTCAATACTACAAAATTAGCCTAAGTTCAAGGCAACAATTAGTAAACAACTTTGTCATATTCAGAACAGTATCTTTCCCATTAACATTTCTATAGTTCCCCAATTACATCATAAATCAAAAGTAATACAAACAGACAATGTAATAATGAGAACACATAGACTGCATCAAAAATTAAGATACCAGCTTTTTCTTTACTCTTGGATCATTCTGTTAACTTGTCCCAGTTTACTATCTTGGTAGCTAGAGCACAGTCAGAGAAAGTGAATCTACACCTTGGTGAATAACTCCTGAAATTTGATCTGAAAATATTCTGAAAGGCTAACAGCTTTTCTTCCTGAATTTCCCAAATGCTATCTCCTCTTATAGATAGGGAACTAACAGGGAAATCAGGTCATGAAGGGATTAAGTGGTGTTCCTAGGCACTGCAATGTTTAAGCACAGAACTGCTTTTCTATATTTTCCTTTCACCTTGGAGTTTCTAACCTCTTCCACAGCTGGTGGGTGACTCTCAGGTGATACTACTCCTGGCTATGAAAAGGACCTTTCCAGAGTAGATTGGAGTGATCCCAAATACTCCAGATTTTCTCCTGCAGAGGGACAAGAAGGGAAACAAACTGTATTTCAGGACAGAGTCCTGTGGAGAAACAGGACAGGACCAGAAGTACTCATCACTTCACTGCATCTCTAAATTTGATGGCATGGCATCCCAACTCAGCTCACTGCAAATTCACTTGCCCAGCATCTCTCAGCTCAAGGCCTCTGTTTTGATTTTCTTTTGCTTATCTGCTATGTTTCTGTCATATCCATTACTACATTGGTGTCCTTTGACGAGGAAGAATTAATAAAAAAAAATTGCTAGAAATGGTTATGACAGTTGTGAATGCAAATTACACTACAAAAGGGGAAAGTGACTGATTTAGGAAACAGAGAAGAAGAATAGGGGAAGAATTAGAGGTCTGAGATAAAGGATAGGGATAAAAATATGTCTTCATAGTTTTTAAAGCACATCAGCTCCATTAGAAAGAGGCTTACATCCAAGATGAAAGCACAAGAGTGTGAATAGGAAAGCACAAAAATGTTAGAGTATTAAGTATTAAGTATCAATTAAGTATCAGTGTTTATCTTAATGCACATACTTAAACATCACTGCTGCTAATACAGAGTTGAACTGTACAGGGTAGAGAAGGAGATTAAATTATGTATTGTTCCTTTAACACTATTTTTTTGGTTAAATAACATAATATTTTCAAGGTTACTGTTAAAATAACAGGGTTGTCCAGTGGAATTTATCCCCACTGTTTTTTGTATACTGTATATATTTATACCACGTGAGCAGCCCATAAATTCTCCTCATAAATGCTGTTATCTCCACTGCTAGCAGTTTCTCATTTTTATGGTAGTATAACTTTAAGGTGTGGTATACATACTGTTACACCTCATTGCATACAGCTTCTGCTGCCCCATTAGGCTCTGATTCTGGGGGGTGCAGAGCTCCTTGTCTCCCCTGACGTCATTTGGTCCTCCTCTTGTCCCTGTCCACACCTCATGAGCATGGCCACCACACACAAAACTACAGCTTCCAACTCAATCCACCCACAACCCCATCGGCTCTGTGTTGTTTCTGTCTAATCCCCATCTGACCACCTTCTGACATCCTATATCCCCTCCTAGTTAGGAGCTTCTCTTCCAGATCAAGAAAAAGAGACTTTTAAGAAGAGCACATTATGGTCCCACTCTTTTGGAGGTGGCCAACCTGCCTAACACTACCACATTCTTAATAAAAAAAAAAAAAAAAAAAAACAAAAAAGAATAAATACAAAGACAGATATAAATTGTAAAAAAAATATTCAGAAAGGTCATCTGAATTGGGACTTGCTTAGGGTATAGGACAAAACAAAGATGACTTTGTAGAAAGAAAAAAGCCATGCACAGAGTTGCAATGAACTCTTTGTACATTATAACTGTCTTTTAAGTAATGAAAGCCTATCTAGGTATCAATCTGTCAGTGCATCCACACACATACAAAATGATTAGTATCAGTGGAACACTGAATTTGCTTGCTGCTCACATCCATCTGTCCTGAAGTTTGGCGCTGCTAACTCCAGACTTCTGAATCTGAACTCAAATGTTGTTTTCTCCAATTTTCTTTCCTTTTATGACCTTTTTCTGTTGCTACCTTGATTTATGGTCATTTGTGTGATTGCATTGCTTTGCTTTATGGCAGTTTATGTCATTCTGGTCTTGTCATAAATGACTACCATAAAGTGAGGTAAAATATCATAAAACATTAGTGAGTCACTGATATTCAAGGTTCTTGAGTACAAGCGCTGACAGGTAGCAACCACAGAAGAACTGTGCCATTCGAGGGATGTATCATTATGAATACATGTGTGTACTGGGATCTGGATGAACAAATGCCACTATGACTTCGGTTGTCAGTGGAAACAATTTAAAAGGGCAATGCTGAGTTATTTTTATAAGTTTAAAAGTCTTATATTCCTACAGTGATTTCTCCTACAATAAAATACTCAGGAAAAGGAAGTTGATCTGCTCCCCTGTAAAATTTCTCATTGCATTTCACGTACACTTAAAAAGACTATTTAGGAGTTAGCCAGGACTGCTAATAACCTGTGTGTAGAAATTAGACTACTTTTGTAGGATGATCATTCTTGCTCATTCGTCTATCTTTATTCATCTCATTATTAGCACTGAGTTTTGTGCAATGTTGTGGTTTTGCTGCCATTGCTGGAAGATATACATCCCTGAGCTATGGTAGGCATGCTCAGAAATCTAAAACTGATTATCTTGATGTATTCTACTTAAAGAAAACCACATTTTATCCAATAATCTAAACACTTATTATGTTTTTAGCTAAGAGTATTCCAAAGTATTTTAGTCTATTTTTTAGTTTAGAAAAATAAACCATTGCAGTATATACTTTCCAAATAAATATGAAAATAAACTACAAAAATCTTTTGCCACTGATGTTTGTATTATGAATCCTTTATGCATTAAGAATCAATAATCACTGTTCCCACTATAAATTCCTAATATAAGTAGCTGTTACATTATAGGATAACTTAATTTGAGAATGAAAGTGGGTATTTGCTGGATTTAAAACTGGGAATGCATTACCATTAAGAAATATGGAGATAACAGTTTGGAAATTTATATTTGTTATGTGAACATGAAAACATTGTTCAGATTTTTAAATGGCTTTCTTTATTTTCTACTATTACTGCAAAAATAAAAGACATATCTCAAAATCTATATAGTCTATAGTGACATTCCGTTATTTGTTGGGCTAGTTCTTTGGATATTTGGTTGGGGGGATTATTTTTAATGCAGAATTTCTTTCCTTTCTCTGAAAGACTGAACTTGTACAGAATTTTCATTATATTTTTGCATCTCACCTCCAACACTGAGACCTTTATCGACTTCACCCACAGAGGAAAATATTCAAAATAAAATCCAGATTTCCCTCAAATGTGTTCAACTTGATCATGTTGAATGCCAGACCTCTACCATTTTGGAGTTCCAGTAGGGTTTTTTTTTTTGCTACAGTAGGGTTTTTTTTGCTGCTTTTTAGTGCAGTAACTTAAGATAGAATCACTCAATATCCTTGATACCCAGGGATCCAATTCCTCTCTCCATGAATCTATTTTATTCCAGTCCTAATGGTCTTGGCCTTTTACAAACATATTCAGCTTAGATGCACCACTTCATTTCAATCCCTTTCTGCCACCCAGGTAAGCAAGTCAATTTGAGTGGCTAGAAATTCCCTCTGGAAACGGAAGCCCATAGTGCTGTAAGAGGCTACGCAGTGCTGCGCAGCCCTGTGCTAATCCCCCACCAACCGACAGTACCTGGTGCTGCACTGAGTGTACTGTGGCCAAGAATGCTCTAGGTGTGTGTAAATTCTGGCAATGTCAGATGATGTAGAGTCTTTGCCAAATTCCTTCCACCTGCCACAGGAAGTCCACTTGGAGATATTTCTAATTTGTACAAGTGGGAGGGGAACTAATACCTTCTGGTGCTACACATCAGAAAAGCACAAATGTTTTCATGTGAGAGTGGGAGAAAAGTGGAAAGGAAAATTAAGCGTCTTCAGCAGCCACACAGCTAGTGACTTGCAGGAATAAGAGATCAATCTGCTCAAATGTTAATGGGTAAGAAAAGGTAAATCTTGTTGGAAATACCCTATTGCAATCCTAAAGTTCGGTAAATGAGAACAGAGTTAGAAAATAATATTTAACCTCCAGCCAAATTACATGAGCATGTGTGTATCACCTGAGATTACACACTGCTTTTGGAAGCATCTCCTTTTTTTATTGTTGTTCCCCCTGCTATGTGACTTCCATGCTAGTCAATGCTGGAGATGTTGGAATGTGAAAAAAAAAATCATCCCCTCGGGACAGAACAGCAGCCAAAGGGATGGTTTCAAATGATTTTCTACAGCTACTGCTCCCACAGGAAATTCTCTGATGAGAAGGCGCTGTATCCAATTTCACCTCTGCTGGGTGGAGAGAGATCTCGCACAGTTATCTCACTACTTGGGACAATTAATTTCATTGACACTAACGCTTATGAAACAGGGTTTGTGTCCTGTTCCCTCTGAATGCAAGGACAACGTTCCCACTACCTTCAAGGATGACAGGATCAGGCTACCTGTCCTTAATACTTCAGAACTGCTTCTCTCAGCACTGGAGCTCAGTTACCTGCTCAGTGCTGAGCAGTGCTACAGAGGTTATTGTTCTGCATATAACAGAGACCTGAAGCGAAGTACCACTGCCAGCCAAACTGCAGAGCAAAATTTATTTGTGTAGGTACATTTTTGGCACTGACTCCACATATGAATACTTGGTAATGTCTGCAAAATAATCAATGTAAACTGGGCCTCTATGAGTTCAGGAATTACTGTTTCAGCGTCACATATAATCAACTTGTATCAGTTGATCTCCAAATTACACAGGACATCTAAGGTGGATGATCAGAATTTACAGTTCCAGGCCACTACCTGAGGACAAGACAATCCTTTCTTCAGAGTGGATGGAGGGGCAGCCTTGGTGTAGAGACCCCTTTTTATTTCTTTTGAGAAACAATGACGTTATCGCCTATAATTTAAGAAACAAATGCATTCATCACTACTGATGCCCGGGAATATGTATGAACTAGTGCATCTGAGTTGCTTAAGAAGAAAAACAGTTTCTGCTGTTAGTACTATGGACTATTTGGGTTTCGAATTTCTGTAAAAAGGATCTTTCCAAAGCATCATTCCCTGAACAACAGAGGCACTCTACCTGTAGTTCTATTTTGATAAGACAGATACCCAAGCTGGGCCCACTCATTCAACACTTACAAAAACTGTTTGTGTTTCTATAATAATGGATATTCTCTGTTAAAAAAGACAAACTTGCCTTTTCCTAGAGAGCAAGAAAACTCCCACTTAAAATGTTTAAAAACCAACACGTAGCTTTCCTCTCCTCAGCCCTCCCCACATGTTGACTATTTGGAGTATATTTTATTATCATTGTCTTCCACTAAGCACCCTCTGAGCCAGATTGATGTATGCATGGGAACATCTAAAACTTTCACCAACAGTAATTGCTAATGAAAAGCAGTAGTTACTGTTTTCTCTGTTTGGTAGGTTGTTTTATTTATTTATCTATATTTTCTTTAAATATTGAGTACATAAAGATGAACACTTGGGCAGTCAAGATTTGTTGTTAGAATTACTGGAAATATGGAGTCCCTTGAACATACAGTCATTATTTTTGAAGAAAAATTACTGCCATATTTTAGTTCAAATGATTTCCAGTCCTTCACTTCTTCTTTATTATTTTTGTCAATTTAGAAGTCTCAATGGAACAATGTTTAGGTAAAAGATGTTGTTCAGAAATTCAGTTTTATGGAAAACATTCTATTTATACACAAATTTGGAAATACAAGATGTTAGAATTTCCATTAGAATAGAAATTATAAGACTCACCAAAACCATATTAATTTGAAACTTCTGGTTTAGGATTTTAAAAGACAATCACCATTTCTTCCTAGTAAATCAGCTAAGTAATAAAAGTAGCTTAAACTGGGTGCTGAAATTCCTTGATATAAGCTAAGTGCACAGCAAGGAAAAGGGCTTTGCCTGAAAAACAGAGCACCATCTTTACCTGTGCAGTGATCTAGATCTAGCACAAAAAGAATAAATTAGAAAAGTCTTCTGTTTCTTTGCCTTGTTGTAATATGAAAGAGAATGCATGCTCACCCAAGCACAAAGAAGTCATTGGTTTAGCATTATGAGGACACTGCATGATCTATTCCAAGCTTCGTTACAATTATTGTGACTAAAGGCTGAGAAATTTAGCACAACTGAGACTAAGTGATAAATAACGCTTAGGCATATCTGCTTCTTGCATTAAGCAGACAGACTAAAGAGTTAATGCTTCTGATCATCTTTTAATAGCCTCTAGATGCTTTCACACAATAAATAGATCTGTTGTGAAAATACTTTGGAACACACTGCGAAATACCACATGCTTTGTGCCCTTTAAAATGCTTTAAATAACACAATTATAGATTTAAAGATTGTAATTGATTTAAATTGGTGGTGGAATGTAAAATTTTATATGATGCATGAAACCTCTTAAGGCTTTAAAACTGTAATTATTTTTGTCAGTCTCATATTGCACCCCAAAGTTTTTCATATAATGATTTAAACATTATAGAAAATAAATGAAATCTTCATATGGATTGCCATATGAAATGCAAAGAGAAAAAACATATGGTGCTTTACCTTTAGGAAGAAGAGCTAGTGTCAGGGTTTGGCTGAACTCTGAATTCCCAAGTCCCAGAAAGCTAAGCAGTAAATAATGAGTAGGTATGCCCTATATTAATGATGTTCACAATAGTTTATGAGCATTGCTTTATATGTGCTAGTCTGAAACCTCTGTGTGCAACAAAACTTTGCTGCATATTTACATTAGAAAAGTGCAGTTGTGGGTATCAAATCAGAGATAAAACTTTATGCAGGAATATAGAGAAGCTTCTCAATGTCAGAGAAACTAATTAATTATTCACTTCTATATTGGCAAAGAACACATGGCAGATTTCAACTATCTACCACATTTCTATATGCAACAGCCATTAGATACACAAGACCTACAAAATATATCTTGCCCCTGCTTCCTTATGGCAGCTTTGTCATGGAGTTGTGTAGTTTTGATGTTGGAAAATGCTTCCTGTCACAGACATCTCTCTCTCCTCTTTGAAAGGATTCCACAAAATTTCCAGCAGTTTGAGTACATCCAAAACTCATAATTCAGCCACAGAGGACAAGAAGTCCTGGTCAGAAGAAAACACCAATTTCAAGCCTCAAGATTTAATGCACAACAGAGCAGAAACCAAACCCATGTTGTACCTTTAACCACTGATTCTCATGATATCAGAATTTGATGTTATTTGAAGCCTCTAGACATTATTTAATACCAAAACAAAAACTACCAGAAGCCAGAAAGGAAAACATTAACTTAAAAAAGCTTATTTATCAGACCCATATTTGGAAACTTACATCAATTTAAGATAGCACAGCTCCCTTCAATAAGTGAACAAGAAAAAGTCTTTTTAAATCTGTTTATATTCCTGCAGATGTCAATGCTGATACCACTGCACAAACAATGAAGTAAACAATTAAGAATTTCTTTTAACTTCTGCTGCTTTAGAAATCCAGTGAAGAAAAAAAAAAAGCCTCAGTGAATCAATGAACTAAAAATGGATAAAGTAACTAGGCAAAGAGATTGTATTTTCAAGCTAAGAGGATATTACCAACTACAATAGGTAGTTAAAAATGGAATTAGCAACTAATAAAAGTGGTGAAGCGTATCTTTCTAAAGACCAATTTGAACGGCATTCCATTAAAACAACAACTTTAGTCACAAACCTCTAGGTAATGTAATGAATAGTAATATTTGCAGGCTTGTGAGGGCCAATTACCTTTGACTCTGTATTTATGAGTTCCCATTCCCAATGGGACAGGTACCAGAGTTTATTTTGGTGACGTCTGTTTCACAGAAAGTTATGCATCAAAGTAAACCCTTGATATATAATCTGACATTTTTTTCCCAAATTGACAGAGGAAATGTGGCACATTTAACAGTCATTATGACCTCAGTGAAAGGACAGACACATTCAGGCTGTTGGGAAACAGCATCATTATAGCAGCAGAAGGATCAGAAATTAATAGGAGGTGAGAATGATTTGCCACAGAAGTACTGTTTGTCTTTGAATTTTTTAGGTATTACAAGAAAACAGTGATATTCTTATTTATAATATGTGGTTGACACAAATAAGGTAATGTGTAATACACCAAGGGCTTTTTAGAAGGTATATGGAAAATAACATAGAAAGTTGTGTTTTGATAGCCACACATGGAGAGGCATTATGTCTGCATTTTAGTGGGAAGCAAGCAGAAGGTGAGAAAGTGAAAAGATTCTGATCATTTAAGAGGAAAAGAGAATTAATACCAATGACATTGACCAGACTGCAAAGTACATTTATTGATTATCTTAATTTTCTCTCTCTTGACACACACTTAAACTCCTGCTGGCTGAGGCTCTGGGGTAAACTAAAGGGTCTTTCACTTTTCTTTGTCTTTTTTTTTTTTCACCAGCACAACTGCAGAGAAAAAGGGAATCATGTAAAAGGTTACTGCTCCAGTATAAAACCTGAAATAATAAAGGAAGTGAGTATTTATGGGACAGTACATGACAATAACACAGCATGGATGTACGCATGAGCACGTGAGACAGTGGCAGTGGTTATGTGTCTAGGGAAGAAGACTGGCAAGCAAGGAATGTAAATTAAAAAAAGAGAAAAACATGCTATTCTTACTGATTCTATGCCCTAAACTTGGAAAAGGCTTAAAACAGCTATTTTTTTGTTTGTTTTTTAAAAAGTCATGAAAATATGTGTAAGCAGAAAATTACATAAAAACTTATGGGAGACTGATGAAGTGGAGATATTCACTATATCACTATTGTCTTCATCTAACAGGGATTCTTGGTCTGTTTATGCACATAATGAACTGATGGGTTTTTTTCCCCTCCATGTAAAGATCATGAACAGGAAAGCTCTTATTCTAAACTGTTTTGGGCATTTAAGCTACTACAGCTAAAGCCAGAACAGAGACATAAGTATACTATATACTGCACAGAACAAAGATATTCAAAGAAATTTCACCCGAGGGCCAAGCTTTGTCTCATGTAAAATGGTGTGAATCCGAATTAAAGTCAGTGAAATCAAATTAATTTACATCCTTATACCAACAGAATTTGGCTTTTAGGTGTTATTTGTGCTTTGCCCCACATTGCACAGTTGGGTGTAAAGTCCCACAGTTTGGAATGCTGGACACACTTTAGGTACTTCAAGGCACGTACAAAGCACAGCGAACCCAGAAGCTGAAGCTGTGGCAAGTCCAGAGCTTTGGAAAACCAGGAGCTCAGGACAAAGTGGTTAAAAGTATAACAGGTCTGTAATAACAGGGAGTTCAACCTGAATATGAAATGAGCAAGGCAAGCTCAGCCTTTACTGGTGTGTCTGACAAGGTACTTGCTATGGGAAAAGAGAAAAAACATCATCTTCAGCCTCTTTTGGATTTAAACATTTGGTCAAGTTTTTCAGAAGAAACTTGCCTGCTGTTTTCTTCTACCCCCTTACCATACTGTCATCCTGAGTGCTGCACATGATTTACCAGATCCTACCTGTCTAAATGATGAAAATGAGAAAGCTTTTACCAAGTATGTATATCATAAAAATGTAACTATTACATACATTGTACTGAACGGTTTTTATCCATCTAAATACAGTAAGACCATTAATATGAATACCAAGTACAGGGGTCTGCTTAAAAATCCACAAGATGAATAACAAATCATAATACTGGCAAAGCAAAAAACATCCCTGTAAACCATTCTTTTTCAGAAGCCTTTGAAGATACTAGTGGGTATTTGATAATTGATTTAAAGTCCAGCATGCACAAGATCTATGGGGTTGTGGAATAAAGTATTGTGGACAGTAAAGGAATCCCCACTGTTTAAAAGCAGCCTGGAAAATAAACTCTAGAAAATAAATGGTAAGAAACCACTTTGTGTTAGCTTGGTGGGTGCGTAGGTGAGACCTGAAATGTATTTTCTTTTTCCTAAATAGTATATATCTAAAATCTTGACCTTGTTAAAATGAATGGGAGTTTTACCATTTATTTAATCAAGACCAGGATTTAATTCTGTAATTTAGGGATGTCCTAGTGAAAGAACTTGGCAACCCAGCTGACCTCAAAGAAATGTTTTCAAAAATTATAACTAATTTTAACTAAATCAGTATTTTAGAGGAATATATTGAAAGTATCCGCAATGTCAATCAGCTGCCACCAATGTCTGCAAAGAAGCTGAACTTTCAGTAATTTGCCTTCCAAGTTCTCTACCTTTTTTCATTTCATACATTAATTGAAAGAAAATGCTATTCAGCCCTTCTAATAACTGAAATTACTGAAGTTCCATATGATCTAGGGTCTGGAGATGGAGAAAAGAAAGACTGGATAAAGCACAACAAAATGTCTTTTGAAAAGGTGGAAGTCAGGACAATAGAGCAAAAGATATTTTTTAAGAATCCTGGAAAGCGTGACATAGATGCACCTCAGGATTCATTATCATAAAATTCCCATTAGCACTGGGAAATAATGATAATGCCATCCTGCATTGTATGGTATGGTAAAAGTTCATGCTTTCCAGGTAGGGAAAAGTGGCCTTATTACTCATGTAAGAAAACAACATTTCAAGCAAAATTACCATACACTTTCTCACTTTGCTTCCTATCAGGATTATGGACTATATTCTCATTCTAGATGAAGGATATACACGCAGGTAAAACTTGGAAGAAGCAACCAGAAATGTATTTGCAAATATCTTACCATAAGCATTTACAAGAAAAAAGAAATGCTCTGTGTATGTAAATAAAATTGTGCAATTACTGCCGTTTCAGGTGTGTTATAGATGTGTCTTCACTGGTGCAAAAAGGGTTTTAGAATTAGCCCTATGCAGGATTATCAGTTTAATATCTCTAAATTAGAATACGGAATCAGATTTTATTTCTCAGTGCTTAAGCTGCAGGGACTCTTTATTGCATGGGCAATACAGTTGGTACAGATAATACCAATTAGAATTAAGTAAGAAAACTGCTAAAGGGAGAGACTATCCTAAGGCATGTGATGGCATAACCTCCACCAACCCTGTTAGACTGGTACAGACTGACACCAGCTAACTGGGACATAAACCCTTTACCCGCAGTCATTAAGAACCACCATGAGTTCTGCTGATTGCTTTTTTTGAGGACTGAACATACTTGAGAGCTAGCTTTTCAATACATGGAATTTAAGCAGGTGCAGCACTGGCTAGTCTGCATTTCTTTGTGGTGGTTTATTTGGCATGAGTGTACTATGATCAAACAATTTCCTAACAACATTTCCTAGCTTATTATATAAACCTAGAATATGTTATTCAATCTATTGTTCAACTACCTACCCACAGGCCAAATTTCCTCTTCAAAAGGGCTGCTGTTTCTTCTTGTCCCTTTTAAGAATCCGAATGTTGGACAAAGAGACCAATTCTAAATTTAGCTATTTATCCAGCACATAACACCCATCTCTCTCCTCTTTCTTTACCTGTCTTTCAGTCTACATAGGGAATGGGAACTTCCCTAAATTGCAGAGCCGTGAATTTCACAAGCACTCCTTACAAAACTGTGTTTTGACTCTATGTATCACTTCCCATGTTAAACTCCTGAAGGAAGAAACAACTGGCCTAAAAGTTTGTGGCTTGCTCACTATACACCACCAGTGACCCCAGCTCATCTATTACACAGCCACAGAAGAATCAGACTCCAAACCCATTTGTCTGTTTTAATACTAGGTCTTTTAGGTTGCAAATGGAACAGATTTTTATTTAAACCCCCATCTAAGAGTGTCATTATCCACAAATCTGCTCATAAATGTTTTGGCAACTGACAAAAAAAATTAACTTCAGAAGAGGAAGCCATTAGGATGAAAACATTTCAAATCATGTCATTCATCAGATCTCTGCTCATCCAACAAAACTTGCTTTTGTTACAGGCAATTGTGGTGCTTAATCTCTGTACTTTTCAGCAACACATTTTTCTGATTAAAAAGCCATAATCATACTGGCAGTAGTTAGAGATAGAAAAGACCTATTAGTTCACTAAGCCTAGCTCCCTTCCATAGCAAGATATAATCCCTGGCAGGAAGTATTTCAGATATTAAGTTGATCCAGAGCTTAGTTTTAGCCAAGGGACTGAACACAGAAATCTGTACATAGGTGCCACAACGCTTTGAATTTAAACAGCCAAAATGGCTACTCTTTTCTTTTTTTCCTTCATTTGTACACTCTTCCCCCTTTTCTGACCTGTATAACTCCAAACCATACGACTGAAGTTCAGCAGTTCTGCATTAAACAGTGGAAAACTATGTGGGCAACTCAATGCCACATCTGCAGCCAGGAATGATGTAGCAGTGTTACCCTAAAACTGTGCACAAGCCACCTAGCATCTACAGCTTCTGTGCTCACCCCTCTGCTGACTTCCTCAATGAGGCTGGAGAAGAGACTTCTGGAAGCTATCATGGATGACTGAAGAATGGTGAAACACAGATGGGAAAGTAAACTGGCAGAAAGAAAGGCGAGGAAGGGATCAAGATCACTCCAACAGAGCTACAGTGTAGTGATACAGTGAATGAAAGGCTTGTGGGAAGTGCTTTGGTAGAGTTTGGAGGTGATACTGATGCTTTGCATAGGTTCATTCTTAGTCCTTGACACTCTCCATGGTTTTTTACATGTATGGTTTGCTTTGATCTGTGCTCTGTACAAAAAACCCCACATAAATGGCATTAAAATCACCCAGGTCATGACTGACTTTCTCTCTGTTCACTTCCTCTAGTCATGTCACAGTCACAAACACAGCATCTGTCCCTTCCACACACAGCATAGAGCTGTTGGAGAAGAGACAATAAATACCATGCTGCTACCAAAACAGCAGCAGCAGCTCTGATGAACCAGAGAGGGGGTGGCGATGAAATCTTCTTTTAATTAATTTAGAGCAGAAAAATTAAAGTAAGAAGGAAAAATAAAGTCCCTTTTGCTTGGAATCCTGATAGTCAAAGAAATTTATAAGGAGGCTATTCTTCCAGGCACCTCCATTTCAGTAAATCCATCAGCAATGAAAGACTGCTCATGACTTCCACTCACCCTTTTTAATTTAGGCATCTCAGTGTGGATGTGCTCCTTTAAATATCTACAAGAGCTTCCTCTTCACCATAACGTTCTTATATAATGGTTTCTATACTTTTAAGGAATTATGAAGGCTTACATGAATGTGTTGTTGTCAAATTTATTGCCCATATATATCAATGCCACTTAAAAGATTTAGCCCTAAGTTTCATTTAAATACATGAGTGTTTATGTGTAGCTAGTACAAAACCCTAAAGAAATGGAAAAAAAAACTAAACTTTGAATCCCACTCATAGCAAAAAAGAAACTATTTTTGCTATTTTGAAGTTTCATTAGAGGACTGTTATATAATAATACAGATTCTTGCTAAGTGGAACTTAGCTGTATTCATTTTAATAGATACAGCACACATAAACTAAAACCTGTCTCTTCCTCTCTGCCACCCGTATCTGATTTCAGATGTTACTTTCTCTATCTTCTTTGTTTTCGGGATGGAAACATAGGACACATTGGAATGTGTCTTGTGAATTTGGCCTGACCATGCATGCAGGTGGCTCCCTCACAAGACATCACTGAATTCAATAAGCCTTCCAAAAAGTGGGGACATTTGCTCCTGCATACTAGTTTACAGGACTAGAGAAAATAATCTGATTTGCTACCCTCTGAAATCATCAGAAAGTCTCCCATTGACTTCGGTGTAAGCTGGTTCAGAACTCTAATATTACAGGAAAAATACAAGGTAGTTTTATGGTCCCAAATTAATCGTTCAGTAAAAAAAAGTATTTAAAATTCAGTGCTGTGAGATTTATTACCTTTTAAAATTATATAGTAAACAGAGAGTAGTTTTCTTTTAGGCTTAAAACTTGTTTAAAGCACTTTATAATTTAATAATCATTATGAGAAAAAGATTATGGGTTATTAAAATAACTATCTAACTATATGTTTTTAACCAAGTTAAAATTGCAATCAGAAATAGAAGGATGGAAATTTAACACCTATTTTGAAGATGATCAGAAGTGTTCTTACTATAAAGGTTAACAACAGATAATTACTTTCTCAGGAAATCACTAAAATGACATGATTTTTCTGCTTTGTTTTCATGGAAGTTTTATGATGCTCCCTTCTTGGCACTTAGCAATGAAACAAATGAGGTTAGATGGCAAAGATTATGAAAGAAATTAGCAATAATGAGTCCAGTAACTAAAAACATTAGTAGAGAAAATTGAGTTGACCTTACTTTTATAATTATTCATTTTCTTAATTGTTTTTTTCTGGAATAATTGGAATTAAATTAAATAATGCAAAGTACAACCCTCACATGTGATCAGGTATTTGGCATAGATTAATAACCTACACAATGCACTGCCCATTCTAGAGGCTACCTCCAGGCGAATACCTGCTCTGAGCTGCAACCTAGCTACCTAGCTCTGAAACAGTGATCCTTTCTCTTCCAAATCTTCACTTCACGATTAAGACAATACTATCTCCCTACAAGCCCTCAAAGACTTGTACAGTTTAATATGTTATTCATGTAGTCACCAATCAGGAGAGAGAAGTGGATTTAAATGATAATCACTATAGTATCTTTTCAGTTCTGCAGCCAGCTCCAAAACAACATGTTTCTTGGTCAATTCTTTTCAGCTACACTAGTGGAGCAATGTGGAAGTCTCCCAGCTTATCATAGCTGCTAGCAGGTATACTCCCTAGGCAAACATAGGGAGCATTACACTCTCCTTTGGGCAAATAAAACATCTGTCTGACTGTGAAAATGCTAAAGGAGTGCAAGTGCTACCCTATACCTGCGGATGTTTGCAGAATCCATTCCTGTGTTATCAAGTGAAACAGCACGATTAGTTCAGTCAGTTAATAAAAGATAAAAACTGAGTACTTCTCAAGTTCAGGGTTACAGCCCTTAATATTTATACAGCAGACAACTTTGACGTTGCAAAGCTCAGTCTAAATGCTATGTGATACGCAATGACTTTCACCTCGGTGCACATTTCTTTTCAGAACTGCATTCCCCCAGATGAATATCAGACCACCCAGAATTCAATGGAACAAAATTTTGTAATAAAGGAAAAAGGGCTTTTGTGAAATCTGCTCAAATCTTCCAGAGTATTTTGCTGAAAGTGAAACTTAAGTCAGGCTTCCCTTCAGAACTGTATGAATTTCCTCTTCCCCTTTTGTTCTTTAGCTTCATTCATCTATGAAATACAGTACTTTACAGATGACAGATATTAAGAAATTAAAGTCTCCCAATACTCATATAAAGAAGAGAAGCAATATTGTTATCACTGCTTTGTGAATGGGAACCCAGAGTACAGCAGCTGAATGACGTACCCTCTGGCTATACACAAATCTATGACTGAGTGAGAAATCAAAGCGAGAGCTCCCAGATCTACCCTTTAGCTACAGGACAGCCCCAAACCAAGTCAAAGAGGTTTAAGGGCTTTTTTATGAGTCAATGGATCAAACTTTAACCCAATCTGGTTTGAATCTCAAGATGGAGCCCAGGCTTGTGGAAATTTCCTTGGCCATGTGTTTTTTTCTGAGTTTTCTCGGGAGCTTCAGTGTTGATGGGGATTCAGCATCAACAAAGAGGATTTTGTGATTCAGATGCCAAACAGTTCCATACAGTTCTTGTTACATGTTTAAATTCAATTTAGAAAGTAGTACTAACAGGTAAAATGATTGCTGCTGAGCTGATTGTGTGTTCAATACACTACCTCACACTAAGTTTCAAGAGCAGAGATGGGAATTAGTGGACTCCCTCTCCAATTATTAATTCTGCAGAAACACACAGGGCTCAACAAAGGGACATAGTCCCAAGCTTGCCATAGACAAACAAACTTAACAGTTGAGAGGATATGAAGGTAAAAGGTGGCTGTCTGCACACTCACTTTCCACTGCACTCTCAGGTTATTTCCTCTGTCAACAGACCTAAAAACTCTTGTTTTTTAAGCTAACCACACAACATAAAGAACATAAAGAACAATGCCTGGTTTACACTGACAGAACCTGTAGTGTAATTTGAATAAAGTAATGAAACCAGCATCCCATTGCACAAACATGCCACTCAGCTGTACCAGACGCAGCAGATCCTGAAATAACACACCAAAGGAGCACTCAGGTGCCCTTGAGCATGCTGTGTCTGAAGGTACCATTCTAGCTATGGTACAACGTCTATTAAGAGGTCCCCATGTGCTCTGTGGTGGGCACGGGCAAAGCAGGCCCAGAATTTAATGCATCAAAGCACCCATCTCACTCTTAACAGCTAAAATTCTTTACTGTTAGGGTGGTGAGGCACTGGAATGGGTTGCCCAGGGAGGTTGTGAATGCTCCATCCCTGGTGGTGTTCAATGCCAGGCTGGACGAAGCCTTGGCTGGCATGGTTTAGTGTGAGGTGTCCCTGCCCATGGCAGGGGGTTGGAACTAGATGATCTTAAGGTCCTTTCCAACCCTAACTATTCTATGATTCTATGATGCTATGTCCAAGCTACTCATCCTAGGCCCACTGTTGTGACTAAGGAGACATCTTTTCCATTTTAAGCACCTACGTCTCCTCCTAAATGTCCATTTCAAACCAGAGACTGGAATTCCCCTGCTTTCCTGCCTGTATCCACAAACAAAACAAAACCAAAGACACACCTCCCACCCCTAAATTAAAAGACATAAAAAACCCAGTTTTTTTAAAAAAAAAACCTTTAATTTCCTAACTAATGACTTAATTGTGAAACTGTATATATCTATATCCATGTATGAAATTCCAAAGGCAGTCCTTGATCTTCCTGCGGTTATTCCCTATTATGCATTTATAATTACTCAGAAATTTAGCAAATATAACTCAGCTTATTTAACAAGGCATTACTTGCTGCTGCTGATAACAGACCAATAAAATCTCATTCAGCAATGTGTCATTAAAGCCAGATTTGTCCATTCCTATTTATTATAATAAAAAAGAAAAGGAGAAAAACTACATTTGAGTCATATTTCCTGTGAGTTCATCATACCCTGGCACAGAACATTTGTGAGTTTTATTCAATTCATTTAAAATGATTTCTAACACACAGGCAGCAAGTAAGGACTGCAAGGAATTCAAATGATCAGGCATGCAAGATTTCTCAAGAGACAGCTTTCAAACAGCAAGTGAGGTATATTTTCCTTTAGGAATTGTACATTAAAAAAAATTAGACCTAATGACTACATATTTCTCAAAAGAAGACAGGCTTACTCATGTTGTGAAATCAATTGACTCACACATCCTTAGAAGTGCAGGTACTGTTCTCTGCAAAAATTCAATCTCAAACTGCCAAACTACAGCAGCTCAACAATTTCAGTAGCTCTAAATAAAACTAGCAGGACTAGAGGCTGGAGAACTGCTTTTTACTGCCATTGCTCAAACTCACATCTGACATATGTAGCATCCCTTCCCCTTTACTTTCTCCCTCATACCACTGTGGTGTCCTGTTGCTTTCCTTGCACAAGACAGTGCAGACCCCATAGAGCTGTTGCCCATAATCTTTGCGCAAACAGTGGGAAGGAACGAGGAACAGGAGGACCCAAGTGTGCTCCTGCACACCATCTGCAGTAGCAGGCAGATCTATTGTACTGAAGAGTGCTGGCAAGGCTGAAACAGTTCTTAAAACTGTGCAGCCTTCAGGTTTTAAAATAACATTTTTTTGTCCATTTACCTTTGCTCAGCACATGACTTTATAATTGTTTCTCCTCCTCCATACTATCCTCCCTTGCAGTTCCCCTTTCTGTGGTTCAGTTTTCTTTCTTTTTCTGCTGGCTGACTTTATTTTCTACTTCTTCAGTCAGCAACTCCACCTACTTTTCTAGCCCTCTTCATTCCATTCTTCTCTAAACCACAAATACAGGTCTCACAAGTCAACTATCTCTGCTTCTTCTTTATACTTAACGACATTCATTTCCTTCAAACATTTCTTTCTCCCCAGCAATGCTAGGCTGTTACCCAGTTGTACTCATGAACATGTTGGTCACTCCATTTGCCATTATTCTTTAATACTCTTTAGTATTAGTCATAATTTCAGTGTTTCCCTCTTCCCCCCCAGCACTTAGTTTACAAGTTTTAACACTCAGCTTAGTGTAAGAAAATTGCTGTTAGCAAGGGCTGTAACAGAAGTTCCAGAACAGATATCACTGGTTTTGTTCCCAGTAAATCAGAATTACCCTGCAAGCTTTGTTACCTGGGATCACAATTAACCTTTTATTAATCAGTCTTTATAAAGAACATGTCTTCATTTTCCAAATGAAGGAAAACATTTCATTTAGTCCCCAGGTTTGATTTACAACCAGTAGCACTGTGGACTCAACAAACAGAGATTGCTGACTACTGAGAACAATGAACTTGTTAGTTAACAGAATTAACAGTGCGTTGTTTAACTATAATGACAGCAATAAAACAGGAGATGTGAAGCTGATACAGTCACAACTGAATCGTAATGGATGAGATATTTACAGCAAAGCTGTTAAAACATTGAATAAAATATGGGAAGAGCAAAAAGCAGATGTGATTTTATTCTTCAGAGTTGAAGCTTGTAAAGTATGAGATAGCATGAGTAATAATCACAGGTTCTAGTTCACAATGCATTAATAAATATTGATATGATGCCAGTGCTGAAACTTTCCAGATACCAAAATAAAGTGAGAAAGCATGCTCTTGCATTATGTATTGCTAAGTTTAACTTTTACGGCACACATGGCAATATATTCATTATGATATTACACACCCCCCTACACTATCTCACACACACACACCTCTCTTTATTTAGGACCTGAACAAGCATTCAGTTTGCCAGTCACCAGTGTTACAGCCCCCACTGCTGCAGGTACATCCCCTATAGCAGAACTGACAGGATGGATCACATAAGAACTCTCTTAGTGCAGAAATACCCACCCAGGCTTCAATGGTTTGGGAGGAGGGTCTGGGCAGATCCAGCTGACTTTGCTGTGCAGCATGTTAGGCATTGCTGATGGGGCTCCCTCTGATAGTGGGGTTTCAGGGGAAAGGACTGACAATCTACCCTTTGTAGTAACACATCCAGCTCCTCTAGCCAAACCCTAAAAGCATATCCTCCTATGAACTTACATAGTTACGGCTCCCACACTTTCTTTCCCCACAGGAATGGTATTTCTAGCTAGAAAAAAAAAAAATCACAACCTGATCAGAAACCATATTTTCTGACTGCAGTTTAATACACAAATTAAGGACATGTAAAATCAATATAAAGCTAAACAAGGAAAAAAAATACTGCAAATCTGAATCAGTTTCCTTCATACCTGCTCAGACACATTTGTGCTGGCATGGCCACACTGCCAGCTAAAGCTGTTTGCATACATAAAACACTTAACAAGTCTGTACAGACCCTTTTGTTTCATTTTACTCCAAATACATTAATCACCCTAAATGACTACTTCTGTATGACTAAAGGACAGGCACAAATATTTTCTTCTTCCCACTGATTCCAGCAAAGGTACCTGCCCTGCTTCCTCTCTGTTCTCAAGAGAATACAAATGTGTTACAGCAAGTTTACATGCAAAATGGGTATCACCTCTGCATCTACTTCCCTCAAGTTCAACCAACAGCAAAAGAAGGCTAAACAAATTACCTGATACTGTACACCACATACTGTACAAACAGAGCAGTGAAATTTTTCTGCTCTCTGATTAGTACCCTGAAAGCGGGTAGCAAGCATTTATTACTGTGCGTGCCATCAACTACATGAAATTGCATAATTTAATATTATTTATTACATAAATTACATAATTACATAGTATATATTTTTCGAGAAATTTCCAGTCTAAACTCCCGGGAAAAGGCAGATAGATACAGATATATATCTCCATCCATTCTTTCCCAGAATGGATATCATTCCCCTGTGACTTACTACTATATATTGTTTCTCATTAATCATCAATCTAAATCTCAAAAGGAAGAAACTATAACACCAAACCTCACTTTCTTGAATTAAAACCTCTCTCAAAGGATGTAATTTTCTCTTTTCAAACCATGAAGCAGATTTACACTTATTTTGGCTGGTCAGATATAAGGAACAGTACACTGTATCTTGAAGAGCTAAGAGTTCACATCTGGTCTGGAATTCTCCTGCAGTTATAACCAGCCTGATTTACAAGATGGGGGAAGAGGAATGGAACAAAATCTCCAAAGAGAACTCGTTTCTGATTTCTGTACTATTTAATATAATTTGTTCTATACATGTCTGTTGTTACTACAGTGTGGGGACATCAGATATGGGTTCTGAAAACTGTTCTGCAACAGAGTCCCTCAGGTTTTGCTTTCATGCTTTTAGACGTCTACTTAATTCCTACTTCAGGTTATAGCTTCCTCCTACAACATTTCTGTGTGGTTTATATTACCTCTAAAATACTTTGGGCCAAGGCTGAGGGGGTCACATTGGTATAGCCCCACACACTTAAACACATCCCCCCTTTCTTTTATCTGGTCAGGAAATCAAGAGTCCCAGTTCAGATAGGAGCCTGTAGATGCTGCCCTACCACTAAGTTGCTGGCATTCATCAACTCGGACCTACTCTTTGAGTGATGATGGTTGGATCACGTCTCTGTGACAATGCCAGTGGTTCTTCATTTGAGTACTGTGCCTACCCTAGCTGGAAATTCTCCCCCAGGGTAGATGTTAGCACAGAAAGCTGCAAAACTTTCTGTGGTAAAGGCCCCTCTAACATTCAAAATTAGTAGCAGTTCCTACTAATTTTAACCTTTTCAGAGGTGATAATTCCACAGCCCTGGCAAGTCAGCCTGGTCCAGTTCAAAAAGTCTTCCTTTCACCAGCCACAAGCCCTTGGAAAGATGACTTGAGAATGCAAATCAACCCTTCTGAGACTGGGGTCTTACAGCACATGACTGCTTTTGGGTTCCAGGCAAAAGGGATTTTCTCTTCTCCACCTCCTGCTGCAATCCATAACTTTATAAATTCATTCTCAATACCTTTGGGATGAACAACAGATGAGGTTGTTTTATAACAGAGGTCATAACCCTTTCAGGAAGAATTGTTTTTACATTTTACAGAGCTTAGGATGAAGGACTCTAGATTTCCCAGAGCACAAATAACAATAAAAATTTCCCAATCAGATACCATCTTGACTCAGACAATGTAAAGTTGCTTACAAACTTTCAGGACTGTGAAAAACATCTGACTGTGGGTACAGATTGATTCACCCAAGAGCAGTGAAACATGAAAGAAATTGTACAAATTGGCATGTGATGTAAACTGGCATCAGTTCACTGCAACCAATATATCTGCATTGACTTGCATGAGGTAGAGGTAGCCCTGCAACTTTTAGTCTAGCCTAGAGTAACTCTCACCCTGGAGTTTTTGCAGTACAAAGGGAAATTACAAGAGTGAAGTAAGACCTGACATTCATGATTTCTGCAACTGTATATGCAATTCAGGAAAGTGCATTCTGTTCTCATTGTTATCTGAAAGCAGAGAACCCAAATCCAGAGAATCCAAGGTTGCCTGCTTACGGTACTACACGTTTACATGTGAGCAGATTTTGAAAACAAAATACTAGGGCCTACTTTGAAAACATCACAATTATTTCTCCAAAACTTCCTTGAGGCTCTTCACATCCTTAATGTTATTATCCATTAGTCTGATCCACACCTCCTCAGAATCAATGTAGGTATTGATGTTAAACTGTGCAGTCTGATTTAGATTTCTATGACATATGGACTTCTGTCCACCAGGTACTCAGCTGCAACCACTAAACTCATTTCACTCAGATCTCAACTGCAAATAGAGTATTAGGGATAAACGGTCAGTGCTTTAATGGTCGTTTCACACTTCATCATCAAGTCATCCATTCTCTGCCTGTGCCACTTAAGTCCTCCATTCTGTTCCCTCAAATATATCATAGCAAAAATGAACATGACAAAACAAATGTTGAAAAAAGCAACCTTTGCTTGTTGTTGGTGTTTTTTTTTCCTCCAACTAAATGGCGAATTGTCCCATTATACTCATTTCCTGCAAAATATGTATCTCCAGGACCTTCAGTGCAGCAAAGCAAAGCACTGCTACAGTCATCTTCTGTGTGGAGTGCTTCTGTTTTACATACTGACATGCATTTTAACATGAAAAAGGTCAGAGATGGAAACAGCACAGCTTGTTGCTGTGACAGCAGACATTTAACAGAAAGACTTCTGGACACACTACAGTTTAAAATAATTTAGTAAAATAATTGCCATGATTGATTTTTTAGGTCCCCGAGTTCATACCACACACTTTTGTGTGACAACTCCCTTCAGTGCTGTTTTTTCTTTCCTTTTTTTTTTTTTTCTCTCCAGCAATGACAAGAAACGCATTTCAAATAAGTTCTGGGTCGTTGTCAAAGTTTGATCAGATTCACAAACTCCACCATCATTTGTTGGCTAAGGCCAGTCTACAGAGCTGTTGCCAATCCTTATTCCAAACAGCCGGTAGCATAAGGCTAGCAGAAAATCATCTTGTTCAAATGAACTTTTGATAGCCTGCCCTTATGACAAGTGAAGCCCTACTTGCAAGGAACGCAACACTTGCTTTTGTGGCCATCACAGATGTTGCTATAGCAATGGGCACGTCAGGACTGCACAATACATCTGCCCCTGACAATAATTAGTATAGATATTACAAATGAAAACTAGAAAGGATTATGTTTGAGGGAAAAAAAGAACTGTGAGATACCAGAGAAATAAGCAAAGCTGTTGAACATGGGAGAAGCACAAAGTCCATTGCATACAACATAGCACTACCTTGTATTCATTCATTTAAGCTAACTAATTTAGGCATGACAACATGTACAAAACTAAACCCCAAAGAGCTTATGAGCTAGAGGTTCTCCATAGTCAATTGAAGAGACAGGAACACTTGAGGACTGCTTCAGCTTGCTTATAAGCAAGTATCAGCTAATCTTTGTAGAGTGATCTGATGCAATCCCAGAAGGAAGCCACCTAAATTTACTAAAGGAAATATTGGTTTAGAGATTTTATCACATATATAATATTAGTACATAGAGTGATCTAATGCTGCAAAGTAGATTTCACAGAGTCAGCCCAGAAAGCCAAATCCTTTCCAAAGGGAGGAGAATTAGTAGAAATTATCATATTTAGCACAAGTGTGTAACAGAGCATTCATCCGAAAAGCGGGAGCAATTGTTTCTAGTCCAGCTAGTCAAGGGGGTTCAAAGCTATACTTCTCAGAGAGACAGGTCTGATTTTCAAAACTTGATCCTAGTCTCATTTACATGATTTACCTACTAACTCTCAAGCACAAAAAGCATAAGTTATTCTTAGAAAGGCCCAGTATTTGAAATAAGCCAACTTGCAATGCAGTGTCTTCATGTGGACCAATGCTCTAAGCTCCTATGGCCATAGTGATGTGCAATCATGAGATGCCGTTCAACTTGGCCTATGGCTTGATACTTTGTGCACTGTTCCGGTCTGCAGAACACAAATAGAAGTAGGACCTAAAATTAGATTTTGCACTTTCTTGAAAAGCCTCCCTAATAACAGGACAACACACAGCACAGCAAAGTGTATAAGGCATAGACCATCACAGTTACTGATCTGACCTGTGCTAAATATGGTCTGACTTTTTGCCAATGATCTGAGAAATTCAGATTGAAGGGGGATCACAGGGTTCTTAGGCTTTATTTACATATCTCCTCACTCTAACTTAAGAGACCAGCTTGGTTGGGAGCAAGGTGTACAACCATATCTTTGTATGGTCAGTTTATTAAAATCCTGCAATAAGCTCTGTCCCTTTTACCCACTTACCCTTATTAAAAATCACCAGTTGGTCTGAATCACAGTCTTGATTAGCACAAGGCAGCAAGAAGGAATCATATAGTAGAAAAAAAAACACCACAAAATGCCAGTGGTAAAAACTGAACAGCATTCATTGAACATAATATGCAGAGAGGCTAAAAATCTAAACACAGATCACAGCAGAAGCCTCTATTAGAAAGAAATTAAAAGGATTTTGGTTTTCAGTTTTAAGAACAAGAATCCGTATTTGTTTAAAATTAAATACCTATTCTGATCTGTATTTTGGTCATGGAAGAATGAATCTGGATGTTTATCTTAAGTATAATTTTCATTAAAAGATAATAATTCAGGAAATAGCCCAGTAGATATGGGGAAAAAAAAACAAACATGAAAATGCTATAATTCAAGTTTTACTTCTCTCAGACTGCAGATGTTGACTTACAATGGCAAAATACTGTTCAAGTGTATACATATGAAGCCTCATACAGTGTTTTTAGAGGACAAAAGACTAAAACTAGATTTCTGGAGCATAGTTAAAACTGCTACTTTAGTAGCAGTAACAGTACTGTAACAGCAGATGAACTAGAAACACTATAAATAAAACTTTCTTTTTGAGCTATATCTAAATTAAAATCTCAGATCCTCATAATTTTGATGTTAGGACTTCAAAGGATGAGAACACCAGCTCTGGAACTTGCAGATGTCTCTCTTTTGTACCCAGAGCCTGAAAATCCAGACTTCAAAATAACACAGGAAGAGCGGTTTGCATAGAGACATTTCCTCTGACCATGAGCTCATCCAATAACACAATACGTAGTTTTGCTTTACAAACATATGCTTCAATTGTGGAAAGCACTTCCTGTGTGTGTAAAGAAATGCAGGAGTTAAAGTGCTTTCCTGATTCCTTGAAGAGGGTATACATGAGAGTCTAGATAACAGTGTCATTTTGGTTTACCTTCTTATCCCTTGCTAGTCAACTCACATGTGGGTTGGAGGTAATTTTCTCTGCTCTCCAGCTACAGCCCCAGACCTCCTGCTTTGGTGTGATGAGGGAGAAGACAGATCAGCCCTTTCCTTGGTGCAAGGGAAATATATTCCTCCCTCTCCTCCTTGCTCTTACCCTGCTTTTCACTATATTTGGAACATTCACCCCTGAGAGTGTTTCAGTACTAAATAGTTAGTTTCCAAACAGTACACAGACCTGGAAATACTATTGAGCATATCCATAAGTATATATGTTACACATGGCTCAGCTATGGCACAGGAAAATCACACAACTTGCCCAGGGTCACAGCATATTCCTATTGGAAACATAGACCTGAGGCACCTGATTGCCACATCCCTGCTAAACAGCAGTCTCTATTTTAAAGCTAAAGTATAATTTGTTCACTTCAAAGACATAACAATTTCTGATAGCTCTGCTAATGCAGACTACTACTGATATGAAATGCAATACTTAAATATACGTTGAAGCATTTGACTTCTCTCCCATTCTTAGTATATTTAATTTTGACAGTTCTAAACAAATGTCAAACTTGCTTTCAATTTCTTCCCTCCTCTTCCCCACATTTTGTGCTGGTGCATTGCTAACAGAATTAAAACTTGAAAATAGCCTTAGGCTTTGTAACCACTTCTGAATGGTATCAGAGGCTTTTGTCTATTTCAGAATATAAACTCAAAGATACTAATTTTGCCATGTTTTTAAATAATAAACTAACAAATGTTCATAGCTAAAATAATAAAAATGGGCTGTAAAATGCAGAGAACAAAACAAAAAAGAAAGAAAAATGGGTATCATATTGCAAAGGAAAAAGAGTTAGATTGTCATGAATGTGAAAGGAAATCAATAGGACAACTTTGGAGACCCATTTCAATCTGTTGTTGACATTGTTTTCTAGTAGTAATTTTCTCAAAATGTTAACAGTATTGAGTTTGCTTATTGATTCTATTATTTTTGACCTTGCATTAGTGTGGGCTAATCTTACATGCCATAAAATTTCCTTTCACAGCTAAAATTATTGTATGGCTCTAGGGAAAAGTTACAATCAGGTCACAGTCCCCTTAGGATTTTGATGAGCATTTAACTGGCAATAATGAGTTATTTTGGCTTTCTATATACCTTTCTGTTGTTTACATTTTATTACAAAGTTTAGGCAGGATCGGCATAGAAGCAATATTGACTGAAATACCAAAATCATAATAAATTGAAAAGTAAACTTAGGGCAGTTAGATAGATCTCTACCAGAGTCAACAGTATAAACATACAGACAGACAGGGAGCTGAAGCCAATGCATTACTCATTTGCCTGGAGATGCTGCTGCAGAGCACACGATGGGCATAGCCAGCTGTTGCAACATTTATGATTCAGCAGCAAAAGGAGCAATTCCACTTGCCTGCTGTATAACACAATACAACAAAGAGGATGATGAGATTATCCTCACAATAAAACTTTACATCATGTATTCTCATACATATACCTATGAGACCTTATTTGCATTCTCTTGTACTTATGCATTAATTACACAACATTATTTTTACTCAAGTTTGTATTAAGTGCTCAGAATGGACAGTACTAAATTAATCAGCAGCTACTACATGGTTCAATAGTTTAGCACCATTACCAGTACTTAAACATTTCTCAGAAGACAAACCCATTTGTTTCAGAGAGGATGTTCTGTGACTCCTTTATGCTGAGTGTCTGAATACCTCCAAAGTAAAGAACAAATATCTAATGCCCTACATTCATGCATCTCTGCTAAAAATAGAGGCTTGTGGATTTTTTTTTTGTTTGGGGCTAAACAATTATTTTCATAACTGACAAACAGTCTGACATTTTGAGTTCCTAATAGCTATGGTGGCTGTTTAGAAAGCATCCAAAGAGCTAACAGTTGGGTTTATATCAAAAGGAGATATTTTGGATTCTGAAAACTCATAAAGGTCTAGACATACCCAGATGTTCCTTATAAAAGAACTTTAACACCAGAGAAAAGACACCCAAAGATAGGCTAAGTGCCCTGCTTGAAGGCTGCATAGTATATATGTCCCCAGAGAAGAGAGCTGGAGGGAGATTTATTGTTTGAGGCTTTTAGCCTCAAGCTTAATTTTTAAAGGTATGTATTTCCCTAGAAACAGGATAGTTTCATTTAAAAGTCACAGGTGCCCTGAAGCTCTGCTTAGAAGATTACCTCAAATTTCATTTAATAACGGGCTTGAAACTTGAGTCAAATTATTTATTACAATGGGCAATATTTTTGTCTGGTTTTCCCTTATGGTCATCTTTGGTGCTAAAAGGGCTCCATAAAAATTAAAAATTATAGCAGCTTATACTGTTCTGCTGATGAAGGTTTTTTCTTCAAACTGTCTTTAAACCTGATATGTAGTTTGAGCCAAGCCTCCCATGTAATCCTAAAACAAGTAGCAGTTCATCCCAGTTTATCCCAGGCTAATGTATCCCAGCCTCAAGTTTTGGTTTTAGAGTTTTGATGTCTAAATCCTGACAGCAGAAATCGCTATGGGAACACAAATAGGAGCTCACACAAAATGCAGTAATTAGAACTAGACTTACACAATGGTTAAAAATACAGATTCTGGTACAGATAAGGTTTTGAAAGTCGATCTAGAGAAATATCAAAAAGAGCTGAACAGAGACAGATTTACCACTTTCTGGTCAATTTAGAAAATACAGAAAGGTTCACCCTCTTGCTTTGCATCTTGTCTAGCAAAACCCACATCAAATTAGAGGGTTTTTTTTAGAAACATCTTTGGTTCTTTGCACCCTATAAATAGAAACAAGTGGCCACATACTTGTTGAATGCTTGGGTTTTACCGAATCACTATTTTCCCACTAAAAACAGTATAAAAATAATTTTGTTGCAATGGTGTCAAGTACTATTTCTTTACTAAATTGTGATACGTCTCTTTTTTCTTTGAAGAAACAGATGACCTTTTTCTAGAAACACAATAATTAGAGCTTTTTGTTGTATACTTTAAACAATTTAAGAAGAGACTTTCTTAACTACAAAGAGAAAGAAAAAAGTCGCATAGTGAAAACTTCTATTTTGCTGTAAGGTCTCTATTGTCCTCACAATATTGTCCTTCAGGAAAGAGCTTTCATCCAACAAACTGGAAATGCCATAGACACTACAGCATCGGAATTAAGCCCGCTAAGAAAATACTTGAGCACATGCTTAAATATTATCCAGGTTGTCTAATCTGTATTGTCTACTTTTGCTGTTATTACATTTTTGTGGTATTGGATAAAGAACAAAGGAAAACAAAGTTGGAGAAGATTTAAAGAAGTATGAAGCCAAAATAACTTAAAATAGGGGAAAGCATTTTCCAAGACCTGATTTGATAAACAATCAGGTTTATTTCTCTGCAGTCCAGTTAAAAGGAATTTATGAAATCAAAATACAGAGAGATATTTATCCTATTAAAATTACATAGGCATGAGTATCTTTTTTTTGTTTGTTTTAAGAACTCTCAAATGCAGAGACTCAGAGGTGAGACAAGTCCAAGCCAGTTATTACAAGACTCAACTATAGAAACTTGCAGAAGCTCTTACACGCAAGAATGATCATCATATATGGGTTCCTAACATAGGATTTTGAAAGGGGGCTCGAGGTGGTCAGCAGTTTTACAGGCACCATTAAGTCTAAGTAGAAGTTGACAGAATTTAGGGGATGAGTCTCATTTGAGCTACAACTATCTTATACATCCTTGGCAGTGCAAATACACCTTAAAGTGAGCATAAGTTATATTCACGAACAGCTAGGAAGTTTCCAAAATACATCAGTGAAAGGCAATGAAACTTGAGCTTCAAAGTCACTTTCATACTTTTTGAAACTGTTACAGAAATCTTCTAAAGGCCTCTAAAAGGCAGAGTAAGCCATAACACCAACCTGAGGAACATATCCAGTGACTCTTAAGTATGAACGGGGGGCAGTACACATACATATGTGTGTTCAGTGAGTATCTGATAAAGCATCTGTGTAGTGATGTGTGAATTATAATTACTCTTATGGTTGTGTACTGGAGTATCTGTTGCTGTTACCTAAGGATCAGGATAGTAAGTGTCTATGGATTACACTGTAATGGGCACCTGGATAATTCCATATATAAAAAAATAAAAGCACTCAATAAACTTCTGTTTTAGAGATCCTTGACCTTTTTTTTTTTTTCCATTTTTCTGGGGTTTTTGTTTGTTTCTCACCTCCATCTAGACTGAAGGATTAGCCCTGTGAGGTACCAAAAGCAGACTGCCCCTTCTGTAGAAAGCCTGCTGCATGAACCCAGTAACCCCCAAATTCAGGTTCCACTCTACACAGCAGACAGTAATACATGAGCTTGTTTTAGGTCACTCTAGGTAACTGAAAACGTGCGGATTAATTTTTTAGGTACTGCAAGAAACAAAGCATTTTAACCTCCTTCTGCAGTGATCAAAACCTCTTATAACTGTGCCCCTGAACAGTGAGCGAGGGACTGCACCTTGAAGACATGGGCACATTCAGGAAAATACTGCAGGCTGTGATTTCAAGAGGAAGGGAACCTTCATTCTGAAGGAGATTTGAAATGAAGGACTTCTCAACGCCTTCTCCTATCATGTAGCTTCTACTGAGATGTTTGCTAGTTTCTCGCTGACTAGGCTATCTGGGATTCCAGTGTAATGCATTTAATCCTCCCAGATACAAGGCAACTACTTATCAGAAGGGTGATGTAGATGCTACTCCAAAATGTTGAAAATTCTAGTACAATACATAAGCTTCTTTCACCTATGCAATGCCTGTCATCAAGTGTTTATATGACTGAAGAAACCCGGCCTTTAGTCTCTGCTTCTTTCTGTTCCACAGCTCTAAAATGGGAACATCAGGGCCTCTCCACCCTTTGAAATCACACCAAAGAGCACATACTAAGGACAAGGAAGGGCTTGGGTGCTGCAGTGACGGAGTTGTAGAAGTTGCAGCTTAATACATAAAGTAGACCACAGAGCCCACTCCTTTGCCATCCACCAAATGCTTTTTTTCTGCTGTATCTGCCTTTAAATCAGCTCTGAGCTGCTCTTTTCTGTCTGTTACCTAAGATATTACATGAATTAAATTATTTTTGTCTACTTCATTTCAGAAAGACAGAAAAGACAAGACAGAAAATGACGTGTGGCTTATGGAGAAGAGCTGACACAATGAGTGGTGGCCTTTGCTATCCCTTCTGGGAGTTATATCTCAAAAATCCCTCCTGATCTGTTTTCCCCACTTCTTTAAGGTTTGCAAATTAATTTCATTTGGAATCAAATTTAATTCAATGATAACTGAGCTCTGCCACCAATCACTTATCTGTGCTTACTGTGATACTTCCTAGGCCTCTACACATGCATAAGTTCTCTAAACTGCTAATGAGGTATTAAATCCAGCTCTGGACTCACCAATCTCTATTCCCTCCTCCGTTCTTCTAAAGTGATTTTCAAGTTGCAGTCCCCAAGCCCCATAGATTATAATCCATAATGTATTTGCAAATTGAGCAAAGAAATAGCAGTTTATAAAACCATTATTTGGTGGTTAAAGTTTGCAGTGTACCAATAATCAGCAAACTGGAAGTTTTATGTATCATAATGCAAGAGGGTGAACTCCAAAGTCAGCATGCTCCATTCCAGAGAACTACCAAAGGCACCAGTACCTCCTACCACTGTTGACTTCGGTTATTTTACACTAGAAGAAGTAATTTTACACTAGAAGAAGTAATAATTTCAATATGCACATATCAAATGGTCGAAGTTGCTTCCAGAGTCCAGAGAGAGCTTTCAACCAGCAACAATGTGATAAAACTTCTGAAAAATGCCACAAAAATGGTCAGTTATAAGAAACACAGAGGAAAGAGTCTGTGAAAGCAGCTGTGGGTTCAGAAGTTATAGTGAGAGATAGTAAATAGCAACCACTGCATCTCCTTGTAAAGGTATAAACCCATCAGACAGGTCTGATGATTGGTAACATTCACAGTTGCTTTAACCCAATAGCAAGGATGAACACTCTCCCACCCTTTCATAACACAGAATTCAACACCTAGCCTTGGTAAAACATGTTTCCTTGTAAGTTCTGGGACAAAAAGAGAAGCATGACAGAACAAGCCAATTTGCACATGCAGTAACCCACCTACTGTACCCAGCATTGATTTGTCTGCTGAACATTCTCAAACATTCATTTGCATAAGAAATTACCCAACCCGACAATTACTTGAATGCACAGTTGGAGTAACTACAGACAGAGATGAGATAACTGCGCTTATCTTTGTGCACATACTCCCATCACAAAGTTTTCCCAAATCTGGGACTGCTACAAGAATCACAACTTCCTTGCACACTTTTCTTTGTCTGCAAACTCAGACTCTTCCGTTTCTGGAAATAGCTACTAATTCATTATTATCACTGACATTTCTTGCAAATTCATGTGTTTCCCTAGCAGTGCCTGTTTCCTCAGTTTCATTATTATCAAACAGCTCTGCTGTGATAGACTGCTGATCCTCATCTTCATATTGATTAATTTCATTTTCACATGCATCATCCTGATTTTCAACATCTTCAGCACAGTCTTTTCACAATGAGTCATTTGCAAGACAGATTTTCATTATTGGAGTCATCATCAGCGTAGGAATGTGCTGGACCAGTTTCAGGTACAAGGCTGTATTCTGCTCAGTTACACCAGTATAAATTAGAAATGCACATAGAAACTTAACAGAATTATTCAAAAACTCCAGTGATGCAAGGAATAAACCAAATCAGGCCCACAGTGCTTGCTTCTCCCTGCCTTTTGGCTGTCTCAGGAAGAAATATGCCAATCATACTTGCGCTTGATTCTTATCAATGTAATTAAAATGCAATTTTTTTTAATTAATTTGTAGATTAAACAGAGTCATTTTATTATGTTTATCTTGGACATCTGAAATATTTGAGCATTTAAAATTACCAAGTTGGCTAAATAAATCTTTAATTTAGTATAATTTAATTTGTTTAAATTAAAAAATGCATTCATATTCCAAAATATTTTCATATTCATTTGGAACACTAAATTTGAACTTAAAATAACTTGTAGTTGTCCCTGCTTTTTCAGTGTAAGGTCATGAAATACTGCTATCTAATATGATGCATGCTCTTCTATACATACTAATCCAGACCCTTACTATTTATTATACCATATCATCAGTTCTTCAAACTCATTCTGGCAAGAAGAGCAAGGCATCTGTCGTGTTGAGCAGATAAAGGTATAAAATGCTCTAGAATGGTTCAAAAGCAACTGGCAAATTCACAGAAGGAAAATCCATCCCACCAGACTTGTCTGTGGAAGCCTGGCCTGCAGCCGAGCGGTACTCAAGGCACTACTGTTGTGTGAGATGCTCAGCCACTGGCCTGGCAGGCAGGGTGCTACCCAGACCTCCGGTGTGAACCTTGACATGAGAACATAATGGCTTTAACAGAAAGATTATTGCTGTCTAATGCCCTTCTAAAACCTAGAAGCATGAGACGAAGTTGCTTTCCTTTTAATGTGTGCAATTACAGATGTTATTGTAGGTCATAAAATTATCAGCTATTATATTAAAATCCAGTTCTAGAGCCAAACTTCTGCCAGTAAGAGGACTTGGAAAGTAGTGTAGCCAATGGAAACAAACTGTATGATACACACAAGCTGAAGCAATGGTTTGTCTTACATTTCAAAAAATGCACTCTTAGGAGTGGCTACAGAAGCACCATTTCCCCTCTTTCTTTTTTGTGAACCTTTTCTTCTTTGGGAACAGGCTCCAGCCTTCCCTGCAGCAAACTGTCAACTTCATCTATGGAAAAGGGAAGAGGGGAAGTGGGGGGTAGGAAGAGAAGGAGAGGGGCAGCAAGAAGGCATTATGAAAAAGGACCATTCAGATGCTGGATTTCTGGCAAAGACATCCTAATTTATTTGTCTTTCCCCATCCTCTAGATTTCTTCAGTCTTTCTTCCTGAGCTCTTTTTTTGGACTCTTTAAGCTGCTTTACACAAAATTTCACAAAGTGCTGCACCCCAAGCCCCATGGGATTGTTACCATGTCTTGAAGGTCATGGTCTTCTTCACATACTCCAGCTGCTTGCCACAGAACGGCACTGGCAACTCACGCTCAGTTGACTGACTTGCAGAACCAGCTGCTAAGCAGTTGTTTCTCTATCTTCTTTTTGCTCAGCTGATTATTCTCACTGAGGCACAGGACCTTGGATTTGTCTTTCTTGAACTGCATCATTTTCTTCAGGTTATTTCCCCTGTTTGTATCACTTTGAATTCTAATCCCATCTTCCAACATAATCACAACCTTTCTCAGTTTGTGTCATTTGGAATGGTAATAAGCACTCTCTCTGGTCCATCACACAGATCTTTAATGAAATATCACTAGACCTAGAGAAACCCACTTAATATATCTTTCAAGTCCTACAGTAAACCATTGATAAGTATTTTTGAAGTGAGTTTTTCAATTACCTAGTATTTTCAGCTGGGTGATGCTTTTTACTGGGATATCCCTTGGAGCTCTCCCAAAATCTTGTGCTGGATGGGCATATGAGTATGGACACTATCCCCAGGAAACGGCTACAGTTTTATTTTGAAAGAAATGTTGGCAGCGAGCATATTTTCACCTGTTATTTCTATGTCTTCCAGAAAAAAACAAAGCAATATAAAAAGCAGGATGTATCAGTTGTCAAGTTTTGTTCAAGCCTCACACAAATTAAAATCGATTGAAATTATATTTCAGGGTTCCTTTCAACTCAGCCTTAACATGGGTACACATGTGTACCTGCATACTTATGTATGCTTTCTGCTGAATTCTGCTGCTATATTAAATCATGCATACACATTAAGAAGCTTAGATCCAGTTTTACAATTTATGTGAAGGTTACTACAGATCTTGTTATTTGCCCTCATAGCTAATCATGAATCCAACAGGGTATGAACAGGATTTTGTGCCCATAAAGCTGAAGACAATTTTTTCCAGAGAATTTTAAATTTTAATGAGAGCTTTGTTTTGGCTACTCCTGTTTACTGTTTGCTATAGCTATTTGACATTTCTCTAGTAGGCAAGGTTTAACAGGAAGTTAAGATGATGTAAGATATTTTAAGATGACTATTTTCCTGACCTGCCACCACATATTTGTGCCTGCACTTCAGCTGCATTTCCACGTGAAGCTGCATCCACGTTTTTCACTTTTCCTCTGGAATTCTTTTTGCTGTCTCTAATGGTCAGTCCCTAATTTTAGGAAACTATTCTCATCTGATGAAGCAGCTCTTAGAAACCTCACTTTAAAAACCCATTCCATAAGTGCTTGCATTTTTCATGAACTTTGGGTGCATGTGGTCTCAAGGACAGTATATTCTGTATTTCAACATTAGGGAAAAAAGCCTAACATCAAAAATCATATGCTATTAAGAGATCATTTTGTTCGATCAGTTTAAAGAGCAGGACTCAGAAGTAGCACGTTAACCTTGAACCTACGGCTTCTCTATGCAGCCATCAGCAGACCATCAGGCTCTTGTGGGACACTGTACCTGTCTTGACTTTCCTGAGCTAACTCATGGGGAGGACAGTTTTATGAAAAACTGAGATCCCTGGAGAAGGGTGTCAGACTTTGCGCAGATGAAAAGCTGGCAATCCTGTGCACATATCCTTCTGCACATCATAAAGAGGTGACAGTTACAATAGTGTTTATTAGAGTGGAAATTTTTCATGCTCCTGTGGTATCTGATAACTGTTATAGGCGCTAACGAATGACTCGTGAATAGCTATCAGAAGTAAGCTGGAGCATAAAGTAAAAATTCAAAAGTCAAAGGGAACTTCAGATCTGCAGGCAGCGAAGGCTTCTCACAACTCACACACCCACGGAGCTTGGAGCATCCCAGTAAAGGACCAAATGCAGTCGTGCTTTGCAATAAAGCCAGGGAGATGGTACAAAACAGTAATTACAAAGGAGCTCTGCCAGCTGCCTGTATTCTTCCCTTTCAGACAAAGGCGTATCACAGACTACAAGATAATGGTCATAATGTGCCATTTGAACCAAGTTTCCATCTACCATTAATTCCACAGGCATAAAATTTCCCTTTTGCAAATTACTGCTTGGATCTCATACGATGGTTTGAGAGTCTAAAGGAAAAGGAGGTTGTTTTCAAATCTTCATGTTTTTCCTCAGCACAGTCCTGAGCCACATGAGAGTCTCATATAGATACAAGCAGAGCTGGTACATGATTTTGAATATGCCCACACCTGCCAGGCTCCCCTGTATCATTTATGAGACAGACTGCTCAAAGGGGACACTGGTTTTCATTTAGGTAACACAATTATTGTAATGAAGACGCCATTTATGCATTTTCTTCCTGAATAAGGGTTCATGCTGCCTTTGTAATTCTCTGTCTGGTATGTTTAACAGCCTCAAAAAATAAGCAAGTAAATTTTCAAAGGTGAACCTCAGTGCTGCAGTCACTGCTGAGGAGCAGGATGTGGCCGACTGACACCAACTTCTGCACCAAGACATTCTGCTGTTTAGCCAGCTGCTCACCTATAAAGCTTTACTGGGCTGCCCCCACCACAGCAGTTATAGCCTAAGCTAGCAAGGTGCTACAACATAGAAAGTTATCAAGGAAGCAGGAATCCATACATTTCATATAGCCCATTAAAGGACTGTCTTAAATACATGCAGCTCCTTTTGTCACAGAAATACAGAACAGCATCACCTCCTTTCCAGAGTTGGCCACAGTCCCCTTTACTCTCTGTATTAAATATATCCGCTCATCAAATCACTGAAATAGCAGCAGAGTTTCTTTTGCCCCTTGATTTTCTCTAGGTAATATAAAATTCAACATTCAAGGTGCTCTTTAAAAGTAGGTTACCTCCCGATGAAAAGAAGAGTTCATATTTGTGCTGACAGTAGTGGATGATGTTAGTACTGTGCTGCCTGTATGACAAAAAAAAAAACAAACTAAAACCAAAAACCCAAAAAAACCCACAAAACAGCAAGAACAAAAGATACCTTCACTTCCTCACTAAAATTCCCTTAGTTTGAGTCAAGGACACCTTTCACTGCTTCAATTAGCAAGCAAAAAGTATCGTACTCCAAATGAATTGAGAATTGTAGAGCAACACTCTCGCTATTTTCACAAGGCATGGAGACTTTCATAACTGGAAAGACTTTTTAGAAGATGCTTTTTCTTACTGTGGAATAAAGACAGCTAAGATTTTTACAGGAAAGATCCATTCTGTGTGTCCCCCCCATGCCTTGGAGCTGTAATTCCTTTAGTACTCCCTGTAAGATCTCTAATCTTTACAGTCAAGTACAAAAGCTACTAATATAAATATTTGCAATACTATCATATGCTGGAGAGTCTTGAGTGATGAACTGTTCTGCAATTTGCAGCCCACTAGCTGTGGGTGCTGTTTCTATTATGCAAAAGGAATGTGGTAGTCTGACAGAAAGTATTAAACAAAGGGAAGGTTTTGCACAGTGCTAAGTACGGGGGGTTTGCCACTTCAGAGCGAAGTACTACAACGTATTTGTACTACTTCTAATAAGACAAGGATAAGTAAATCAGGGTCACCAAGTGGACTGTTCCAGTGAGTTATGAAAGTGAGAGTAACAAACTTGAATTTACAATGCATGCCCTTTAGCTAAATCTGAGATTTGTTGCAGTTATTTTGGCCTTATTAAAGTATAATATTAACGTCCATGAGAGAAAATTTGTTATTCCAAAGACACTTCTATACCAAACAATGCTATATTTAGAGACAATAACTATCGTGCATTGCATAATCTGGCATTTGTGCCACAAGGGAGTCATATGGCATTATTCACTAATGACAGAAAGGCTTCTGGCTCCTTTTCCTGGTATAATAAATATCTTTTTAGAGCAAGCAAACTAGAGGGGGTGTATTGTGGTACTGTGGAAATGGAAGTATTTTTCCTACTTGTGTGGTAGGATTTAAATTTTCTCAAACTTTAAAAACCAATAGTAAATCAAATACAACTAACAGATCACTACTGAAAATTCAGTTCGAGATAATCGTGAATAGGGACCTGTTGCTACTGTTCAATTCCCTGCACAAGTCTGGTAAGATCAGGCTGTGGTACTTGTAAGACAGAAATCATCACAGAGTGCAAGTACAGTATGGATTTGGGCTACTGCTTCTTCAGCAAGGATGAGATGTCACAACTGTTCCATGACTGGACTGGTCTTGGGCTGTAACACTCTATGAATCAATTGTTCTTGGCAAACCTAAGTTTCTTCTTTTCAAGAGATTTTGGCAAGGTGATTGTGATTCTTAGGCACCATTCTTAGAAGAATAACACTGGTTAAATAACAGAAACTAAGCATTTAGGAGAAAAAGAGATTTTAAACCAATAAGCCACATATACACCTATAGGACCTAAAACCCTGGTGAGAAAAAAAGATAATTCTGACACTTTTTTCAGACTTTCCAGAAGTGTCATCTTCTGGTTTCTTTCCCCTTTGTGAGAGACTCATCCTTTTTCTAACTTGCCAGAGTAGATCTGATTGCCTGTGTTATTTTCCTGCCCTAGTTAAAAGTAGTTTTGTCAGTTTGATGATTTTTCCTCATTCTCTGTGAGGCTAATACTTTGGCATTGGTCCTTAACAACTAAATGATTTGCAGTAAGATGGCCTGTCACAGACCTCTCCTGCATGAGCTTTTTCTGTATCCCCAGATCGTCAACCCTCTGTTGTGTTAAATCAATTTGATTGTAAAAAAACCAAGAGACAAAAAAATCCAAATCCCCATAAAAATAACTAAGCCAGTATGTAGCTATTGCAGAACAGTTTCAAATCCGTCAGTGTCACTAGGGATCTGATCTTTCCAGTGGGTTGATTCACAAAGTAAAAGTGATGGGTGTTTCCAAGAGATCCCCAGCCCAGCCCAGTGCTGTTCCCTTCAGATGCACAGCTAAGGGGGGTAGGAAAGCAAGGACAGCCACAAGAGCAAGAATCACCCTAAATCTTCAAACTGCAGAAAACATTCCTCTATTCAAAACTGGAATAACAGGCTGCAGGTATTGATGAAGTTTAAGAAGCTTGCTGCTTTGAATCACAACTTTTTTTCTCTCTCTGACTTGATAGTGCTCCTAATTCCTCCATTTTTGGCATTTTACCCCCTTCCATCTCATTGCTCCCCAAGTCCCCTGGAAGCTTCCTTTTCAACTTGTGAGATGCTTTTGAGGCACACTGATGGGTGATTACCAAATTACCAGCATCAGTGACTCATGAAATCCTCCTTCTCAGAATGCTGTAAGGCATCTTGTACTTATGTGCCTTTTTAGCTTTTGTCATTTTTCCCTAAAGATGCTTAAATGAGTCTGACAGATACTGAATTTATGTTGTCATTGGTAATGAATAAAAGAAGGTGGCCACACCTGATAGCAGCTGGCCATTGTCTTCAGAAGTTTTGTGCAAATGGAAAATCTGATCCCAAAAGTACAGCTTAGGAAAGTCAGTATTTAAGAGCTCAGGGGCTGGGAAGATAAGTGTAGCTGCTTCTCATTAAGATACAAGTGTGCAATAAAATGGAATGCAGAAAATTAAATCTCCATGGTTTGTGGCATTTTGCCATTTACCTTCAAGTTTAAAATGAGAAAAATACAACATTTTCTCATTTTCATGAGACAATGATAAAGAGAAGAAACATAACCAAAAGACTGAGTGAAATAGTTTTGCAGTGAGTAACAAAAGCCAAACATTTGAGACAGCTGGTCAGTGCCCACAGCCTCCTGAAAAAGGCAGAGAAGACACCCCTCACATCACAGGTCAGAGACTAACATGGCATTCATCTCTTTGAATTTTGAGGAGTTTATGCTAGAAAACAGTACCCAGACTTTCCTCTCCCCTAAAAAAGGCCTGTTAGCCACCTCTTTTAGAGAAAATATGTCTATAAAACTGTAAAAATTATATTGTTTCCTTTTTATAGAGCAGAATGGCTCTGCAACAGGTAAATACATATGTTCTTTTATATTTTTCATGCTCTGGATAACACATCAAGGCATTTTATAGACATCAGGTCAGCACTGACATGTAACCATCGAAACCGTCAGCTGCACAGAAAGTAACAACCCATCTCAACTCTATCCAAACGTAGGAAGTGAAGACAGACTCTGCATCACATTGAAAGTTCACCAGCCCTTTTAACAGGCAGAACAGAAATTATTTATACTGAACTCTGCCAATCCAATTACAATGAAACAACTATAAATGACGTAGGTACAAGGAGTTGATAACCATCCAAAATGAGATCTATTATAACATCATATCATCCATTCTGTGTGGATGACTGGTAAAAGAAAAGCAAGGAAGTCCACAAATAGATGAAGGTCTCAGTCTTAGATCTCTTTCCATCCCAGCTGTGAGAAGTCAAGGTGACTTCAGTAAACACTGGACCAGAAAATGAAACCTGCCACAACCATTGTGTGAGATAGCTTCAGGCACAGTTTATTTCTCTCATCATTAACAATGCATATTTTGATGAGACACAACCATTGCAATCTGCTCTAAAAGCCCAAAATAAGACTCCAAAAATTTTACGCATATTGACAGACTCGTATTTTGTACAAACATGATTTTCCAGTCAGGTCATAATGCCATCTTAAACTAGGAGTAAATTTTTGCAGCTAAGTTATAAACCCCTGAAAGCAGCATTTTATAATGGAAATGCTGATACAAGCTTAACCAGAGCAGCAAGAAGAGTGCCGTACACTATAAAAATAAAAGTGAATCATAAAGCAGTTAAGGTTTGATTACTATAAAATACCTGGGCTTGAAATTTTGATTCAGACTTTTTTCTTTTTAATTACTTCTCATGACCTAGAGATACTTTTTAGACAGATAAAGTCTAGGGAATTAGATCAAAGATCGTTTTTGTAACTTCAGAATACAGCACTAATGTGTTCGATGGTCTCCTTCAAGCAGAAAACAGAAGACTTTGAAAGTTATTTTGTCTACTTGTAAACAACTGTGTGAAGTGGAGCTTGCAATTAAAAAGAAACCCCTTCTCTAAACTCCAGCCAACCAAAATTGAGATTTGTAGGGGTAAACCAGAAAAAGAAAAAAACTAAAACAAAACTAAAAACCCAACAAAAAAGCAAAAAGCAAAAACCTCCCAAGATTTCAAAGATGCCTGGTAGGAATATTTCTTAATTGAGCCATGCTTTAGAGCTGCATGGAATTGTTCTTATTAAAAATTGAATAAGAACAGAGGAGAAGAACATGGGAGCTTTTGAGAGATTAGAGCTTTGTAAGATTTACTTAAAAGGTTTCTATTAGACTTCAGGGGTTCTCTCACGTATAAAAAACCTCACCTACACAAAACAGCCTGAAAAGCTAAGGATCCAGCTAGCAAAAACTGCAATCAGTTGATTGGGGAAAAAAAGGCAAAGAAAGTCCTTTTCAATGCAGTAGTAATGCTCTGTTGAATCCATGTGTTTTCTTTGTTTGCTAAATAATCATCACAGTTTTTTGTTTAGACTCTGCATGTTAATTTTCAACCTACGTTTCTTCCCAATATTTCTGATTTAACTAATTGGGAACCAGCTCGCTCCACGTTTGCCCTGTTTCCTATTTAATGCACAGTCTGCAATGGTCTGGGTATATTTCAAGAAGCATGCACAACAAAAGTTTCTTTACACTGAGTACATACAACATCCACAGGGACCACAGACATCTCTGGTTAAATAATCTTCTCTACAGTGAACAAGATATAAAACGTGCTGCAAATTCAGGCCCCTTCTGGAATTTTATCACCTTTCTCCACTGAAACTGCAGGTTTGCTTGGAAACCTTAAATATGCCACCTGCTATCTTATTTTGGAATCCACCTGCAAAAATGAAGCCTTAAAATTCATCATATAGGGACAAAAAAGTGTTCTCAGTTCCTTGGCTCCCATCTGTGCTAACCCTGCCTTAGCAAGCGCACCTTCTGCATCATGCCAAGCTTTCAAGTATTGGCAGACTTTGGGGATTTCACAAATGAAACACTTAATACTTCTGGGCAACCTGAGGAGCTTTGCTGATCTTTGTTCATATTACGTTTCTAGCTCATTCGAGTTGGCTCACGGACCAGTTTCCCATTAGGATTTTATCAAAATCTCAAATGACACATTTCCAACCCATTCCCCTCTTTGCAAAGCTATTACATGTTTTAAAAGGAGCTAATCCTGACTCCCATATACCTATCAATGGGTACAGGAAGTTTCAAAGAAATGCTACTGAATGTGCCTTTAGGCTGATATTACAGATACGTGGAAATAAAAAAGGCTGCTGGTAGACTCAGTGTATATTAATGTAACAGTAATGCAAGCTTTATTGCTTGCTTTAGTTTAAAGGGGTGCAGCTCTTAATGATCAATCAGAAATTTGTAGAAGCTTGCTCAGGAACAAACAGAGGAAAACCAAATATGATGGATCTTACTTGAAAAGCCTGAGCACATGGGGTTTCTCAAGTTCCTGAGCTGTCCATCCCACCTTGCTTCAGCAAACCCAGCAGCCTCCCAGGCTGCAGACTCTCCCTGGCTCAGAGCAGACTTCAGAGCCTGCAGCACCTTTCCCCATTTCACGGTTTGCTATTAAAACACAATAATAGTGAATTATTAACAAATGCCACAAACTTATTCTCTTTCACAGCTTCTACTGTGGCAGTATGAAGCCTGCACTATATGGGAGGTGGAGAGGGTTGAGAGAAACAACTGGTCAGTCCAGGTTCCTTCCAGCACTGCAGCAAGTACTGTTTGTTAGAACAGAGTTCATGGAGACTGCAAGTACTGGTATTTCTAGCTCAGCAAGGATTTACTACTTGAACTTTATAACCCCCATCCCTAAAATACAGAAGTGATTAAAAGCAAGTAAGTGGGAATAAAAGGATGCTACTTCTGTGCCCAGTTCTTCTGGGAACTGTGTTACTTCTGCAGTCAGTCCTTCTGGGAACAGCATTTCAGAGCTGTTGGTTAGTGTCTGTGCTTTCTCGAGAATAGAGCCAAGCAAGAAACCAGAATGAATAATTTAATCTTGAAGTTTAAGCTTTTTTTACTTATGCTACATTTATTAGGAAAATCTGGTGATTATGTTTTAATTCATTACAATAAATTCTCTGAATTTTAAGCTAAAAAAAAAGAATAAAATATGAAACACAATAATGAAGATAGAACATGGTTAACAATAGAAAGGAGCTAAAGTTAAGCAAGCTATACAGAAACTTACTATATAGTTCAGTAAAGAGGACAGAATACACCAGGATGGGTTAACATAAACAGAAACAAAGACGAGATGCTGGCAGCTCAGCTGTGCAATACGGGGCAGCACAGCTTTAAGGACCTCAGCATCAGCCCGATGCTGACATAGCAAAGAGAATTTGCAAAACAGCAATCAACATGCTTCACAGGTGAGAAGGACAAAACAAATGTACATAGAAAGATTTTTGAGGACATGGCAAGTGCAGCCAAGGGACAGATTAGAGAGGAAGGGTAAGAAATCTCTTACAATTATTTCGTATAGAAAGATGTGAAGAAAAGGAAAAATTGTGAGCATTTTAAAAGGTATAACTGAAAATAATGGAAACATCAGGATTAATACTAGGAATTAGAATTAGTGCTGCTGTGAACACTAGCAGCCCTAAAACTTGCTTCACTAATTAAGATGGTCTTACCATTTCCTTGCTAAAGAAATAGTGTGTCTAGCCTGAAGGAATTTAGTCCTTGTGATAAAGAAAGAAAAGGGAAAAACCGCAAACTAAAATAAGCCCCTTCTTATTCTCCTATGCACATTAACTCTTAACACCATCAAATACATGTTCTTCATATACAATACTCATTCTTGCAGTATTATATTCCTGCTTTCAACATAACTGCCATAATTATTGTTTTCAATGAAATCCAAGATTTCTTTTATGCATGCTATTTTAAAATGGAAAAGTATGTATGCTTATAGAACACACACGTCTATCATACATTGTATTTCTTCTCCATTTTAATATTCTGTAATTTGCCTCAAATCCCTATATGAATTTCATATTGCAACTATTAGACTCCACAGCCTATTGTACACAAAAATCACTCTAGAAGAGTCTGAACAAGCCTTGAGAAAACTTGAATGAGATCTAAACTGATGTGCAACTGGGTTTGGGGGGTTTGTATGCTTTTTGTTTAATCTGATGGTTAATCATCTTACCAATTTAGGCATTTATAAAGGTCTCCCCAGGAGTATTCTTCTGTCTTAGAGATTTAATATCCCTTCTAAAAATGACATTACACAACCAACACCACAGCAAAGGAAATCAGATCTTAAAAATGCTAAACACTTTCTTCAAGGAATCTTAAAGGGAGTTTTAGGTTTTCTTCAGCAGGGCAGGCTGCCTTGTGGTTACAGAATTAAACTGTGATAGCAACATAAGAGCTCTGCTCTTCACTATTAACTCTCACAAGCTACTCCAAGGCTCTCGTATCTCTGACTGCAGATCAAGGATAACTGGAGAAACTTATTGATAGCTTAGTTTCCTCTTTTTTAACTGCAGATTACAAAATTACCAAGAATTTGCCAATGCTTTTCTGAAAAGTCACCCAAAATGCCCAGATACAAGAAATGATTAGAAATCACAGACTTGTGAGGAAAATCTCTTAGACCCCATATCATAGCAGATTTTTTTTAAAGTAGAATTTTTACCTGAGAACCTGTTTTTATGATACGTGAATTATGACAACATTAATAATCAAAGGTGAAATGGATCAGTACATACTGATATGATAGGCAGGGGAAAAATCCTGTGTTAGTCTTATTCTCTGTATATAGTGCCAGCCTTTTTCATTTCCTATTACCAGCAGAGTCAGGGACTGCACCAGTTTTATCAGGTTTATGGTGTCAGTCAATTAAATTTTAAGTGTTAACTAGCAATGAAATCCAGCCATAGAAATTTTAAACAATGAAAACTAGCAATATTTTGGGGAGTTATTCAAATAGTAAGCTTCTGTGAACTTAAATATGTATTAGTACACACTTGTTGTAGGAACTCTGCTAATGAAAACCTCCTTTTCAACCTCAAATCACGTCCATTCGGAATGGACACTAGAATAGCACACACAAAGTGAATATATCAATATTTTGTATATAACAGACATAAGTCTAATGGGCAAAGTCTCCAACTGCTGCCGCCATTCATTTTGATAAAATACCACCCATGAATAATTAGTATTCATTTGCTCTAATTAAGGAATATAGATAATGGAAGCTAGATTTAGAATGTGTGAAGCAGTTTTCTGGAGCCTGTCATGCACAGGTCACGCCAGACCTAACTAAAGATGTGGGTACAGCCCATGTTATGGGGGCATGAGGCTGCCAGTGTCCTGCGCGACAGGATGGGACACAGGGACAAAGCGTGATGTGAGGAGTTGCTGAGAGATTTCCAACAGCAGACTTGGACTGCAGCATTTCTCAGGTCCTACACTTCCCAAACACCCGAATCTGTGAATTATGCCTAAAGCAGAAATACAGTACTAGGCGTACAAGTCAGCATAGCAGATGCACAGATGCTTTTCTTTATATATTATTATGCTGTAAACTTGTATGTGAGTGAACAAGTAATGCATGCAGCAGGCAGACAGCTTTTACAGGTCTGTTTGGTGACTGACGGGGTGCAGATGAGCTTTGCCCAGTGGCTGGAGCTGCATAGAGAGGAGATGGAGGTCTGCATCAGTGCATGGCAGCGGAGGGACTTGGTCAGCGCCTTTGTTCATCTGTTTACTCAGATGCAAGGCACAGAGGAACCATTGCACAAACACTGCTGAAATTAAGTTTCAAAATCACTTGGAGAGATTCTCTTTAGGAAAGGCTAAATGTAATTGCCAAATTACTGACAGACTCCACTGGCCTAAAGTGAGCATTTATTTAAATAAATGCATTCCCCCCACGGGTGATGCCAGGTACAGTGGGGCAGGCCTGTCCTCCTGAAACACTGCCACAGTTTCACCTTCCTCCTTTGATGTGATGACATTGTGGCTATCGTCTCCTGGTTCAGCCTGTGGGGTCAGCCTCATGAACTCACCAACCTATTGCTATCGTACCCAGACCAGCTGGCAGAGGCAGCAACCAGTGACAGCTACATAAAAGGAGATTTTCAGGCAGACACATACCTATCTGTCCAAAAGCCTGCTCCATCCTCTCTGGGGCTTAAGAAAAGATGCTTGATTTCCTTTAACCACCAGAAAAGCATACACAGAGGCACCCAAATCAACCAAGGGGAAGTTGCTCTAGCTATTGTTACCTGCCAGCTTAATTACTCTGCCTGCACTATTTCTTTGCTAAACTCTATCATGTTTAAGCCTTTTACTGCAGGCAATGGTGCTTTTTAGCCATGACTAGGTAATTAGCAGCACTACTTTTCACTGCTGATGCAAGCTCAAATCTCAGATTATATTTTTCTGGCTGGTTTCTAAGAAGCAGGTCCTACTGCAGTCTGGGAAGGGTGCTGTTAACTGAGGCTTCTCAGGAACAAAGCAAAAGAGAGGCACTGGCCCAGTTAGTCTCTAGGCTCAGCTGAGGAGCAGTACTGTTGTTAGTTGCTTCCAAAAATCATTCCGCATGAGTGCTCCTCTGCTGCAGCTCCCTGGGAGACTGGCAGCAGCTCATCGGTCCTGGCTGGGAGACGAAGTCCGTTAGTGCTCCCGTATTGCAGTGTGGAGTGTAAGCATTCATCAGCAGAGCTCTACATTGGTGGGGACACGGCAGCCAGCTGCGGTGGTAGCAAGGAGCAGCACACAGAACCCCTTCTCAGCACTGACAAGCCCCTCTGCCCACCCTGCAGACCATGTTGCTGTAGTGCCTACAAGGGTTTCAATACCCAAGACAAGGAGTGCTGCAACGCTTGCAGGTTTAGCTATGCATACTAAGAGAAACCAGGAATCAAATCTGAGGTCAGAACTAGAAAATAGAAACATAGCCTCAGTATGTAATTTCATGTTTTCTCTGGAGAGCAAAGAAATTTTCAATTGGCTGTGGAGGTCTCTTACAAAGCAAGAAGAGAGAAAAATACATTTGGAATTTAAGATCAGAAATATGCAAGAACAGCTGTGTGACCTGGGCATCTAAAGCAAGCTTCAGCATTTAAAATAATGTCAATAGTTGTGGGCAATATGTAGCACATTGATAACTGGAGTTCTGCTGGGAATGAGCAAAGTGCGTTATACTTCTTGCATTATAGTTTTGATTTTTCTATTCTTTGAAAATGTAAAATCTTTGGCACTTAAAAAAATTATTCCCACCTAGATTGCCCTTAAATGTTGCCCCTTCACTAATTCCTCTATGTTTTTAGTTAAAGAAAACTCATATGTTTGTTGGATAACTGGAATTCACAGTGCAAAAGAGCAGTGCTCCACCTCTAGCTTTAAAATGGGAAAAATCATATCAACATATTTTTAAACCCACAATATGAATACAGCTTACCCCAAATCCCACTTCTTTGTTCCCCTTTATAAAATCCATTCTAGTGAGGCCAAATTACATTCTAAGCACTTCTAAAGGGCTTAATAACACAATCAGATTTGATGTGAAAGTGGTTATAGATTCTGCTCTACAGTAGTGTTAGTTGGCTCAGCTATAAAATATCTATATCTCTGTATCATGATAGATGACCCAGTATAATAAAAGATCTTGACTTGCGTGTATGTTAACAATTAATGGGATGTATAATGTATCACATACTGTGTGTGGAAGGTAATAAAGAGGTGTAAATGAGAATTACACTGGTTAATTGGTGTCATTAATGGTTCTTTTGTTCTGCTAGAAAAGCAGTATCTTACTCTCAAGATGATATTGTAGGGCTGGCTGCAGACTTCAAGTCAAGAGTTGAGATGAGTGAAAAATGCCAGCTCAGCTAACGAATTGCTTCTATAGGGATGTACCCTGACATGAAACATGCTTAGAAACCCAAATTCAGTTCTAGGAGATAGACTGGTTCCCTTCTTCTCCTGGTTGCCCTCAGATCTCATCCATGCTTTTCAAAGTAGGTTACTATATGACTCCTTCTTGTATGTCTGAAATAGATCAGGCAATTGGTCTGTTTTCCTGGCTGGATTTGCTCTTTCAAATGACTTTAGTTATCTCATGATCCTCTGTTCTGGTTTTGGCTGGTGCAGTGCTGTGTTTTGGCTTTAGCATGAGAACAATGTTATTAACACACTGATGTTTTAGCTGTTGCTCAGTATTCAGTCTCATGCTTTGCCAGTGAGGAGGGGCACAAGAAGCCAGGAGGAAGCAGAGGCAGGACCTGAACTAGCTAAAGGGAGGTTTTATACCATGCCTTGCTCAGTATAGAAACTGGGCGGAGTTGGCGAGGAGCCACATATCACTGCCTGGGGAGAGGCTGGGCATTGGTCAGTGGGTGGTGAGCAACTGTATTGTGCATCACTTGTCTGTCTTGGCCTTTATTCCTCTATCTTTTTTCTATAATTATTGTTATAATTGTTATTATCATAGAATGGTTTAGGTTGGAAGAGACCTTAAAGATAATCTAGTTGCAAGTAGTTATTTGTAAGCAGAGCTTTATGGTGTTTGGCAAATTAAATTCTACAATCATCGACTGGCTGGAAGTTGTGTAATGGTTTTTTAATACAGGACACGTGGAATATTTTATGACAGATAAGTCCAATTGCAGCTATTATGAAGGGGAGGGGTTAAATAGCTTCCCCCAGTTTAGAAAGGAAACTGGTACCTGGGAGTGAGAGTCAGTTATCCAAATTCTACCCTATCCAAAGGAATATGCTGATATTCCTCTACTTGAGAAAAGAAAGCATGTGAAAATGCAAAGCACTGCAAAGCCTCTGCCACTTCAGTACAAATCTAAGTGCCAGTGCAGTGGCTCTGACTCAACAGCTTGGGAGAAGAGCCAGCACACATACATCATTTTAAAGGTGAAACCTACTAACCACACCAAAAAATATTTAGCAATTATAATAAAAGATACCTTTTTAACGAGTGACTTTTTAATCAGCTCTACAGTGCTGTAAATCAGGATGTTTTCCAAAAGACTAAGTGCTAAGCCACTGAATTTAAATGGTCTGACAAATGATGGGCCGTATAGTGCCCAGTGACATGATCAGGAGCTCTCTAAGTGGATTTAGGGCAATGCAGAACTCTATAAAATCACTGTATCATACTCAGAGTTTTGATTTTTACATCCTTCTTCAGTATTTGTGTGTTAATTTAGTGCTTGTGGAAGATGCCAGGTATACCGAGGCCCTTTTCAAGCTCAGCACATTGGAAGCAATCTAAGCCTCCAAACGTTCTGCTTAAATTTGGCTCTTAATGCTGTACATCACAATCAGGTAAAGAGCCATTTCTACACTGCCAAGCTCAGACTGATGGAAGACCCATCTCTCTATGCTGATGAGTTGGTGGGCATGAATGTGCCACTCAAGAAAGCTGGCAGAGATGTCTCCTGAAGCCTGCCTCTACCTGCATCTCCAGATAGAGTAGTACCTCTGTTCAGTTTAATTCTTGTGAATTTACTGAAGTGACAGCTGTGAAAGACAAGTGTGAAGGTCAAATACACAAGATCCTGACTGAAAGCTTTATGCCTAATCTTAGAGCCTCCAAGCCTAACAAGATTTCTTCCAAGATATATGTCCTGAACAGTGACAGACCATACAACAATCTTTCCTTTTTCAAGTATAGCATTGCTTGCATTGTGCCTGAGGCCAAAACTAGGATCACCACCCCAGGGTGGCACCTGCTTGCTGAATACCCAAGCAGTGAAAGACAATATTTACCCACAGAAGGAAGTTCCAGGTTTTCTAAAGCTGTTTATCATTGCTCTGGCCACTGTTGCTAAACCTAAGTTTAGAAAGTTAATTTGCCTCTTCAAAAGTAACCAGAGGACATTGAAAAGTTCATTTCAATTGGCATTTTAAAGAAATTAATTGAATTATTATTATTAGTATGCCTTCCAGGCACCTCTTTGACCAGCAGGTGGAAGGAGGTGATCCTGCCCCTCTACTGGGCTCCTGTCAGATCCCATTTGGAGCACTGTGTACAGTTCTGGTTCCCTCAACATAAGGACATGGAGCTGTTGGAGCAAGTCCAGAGGAGACCACTAGAATGATAAGGGTCTGGAGCACCTCCCGTATGAAGACAGTCTGAGAAAGTTGGGGCTGTTCAGCCTGGAGAAGGCTGTGTGGAGACCTCATAGCAGCCTTCCGGTATCTGAAGGGGGCCTACAAGGATGCTGGGGAGGGACTCTTCATCTGGGACTGCAGTGATAGGACAAGGGGTAACGGGTTTAAACTTAAAAAGGAGAAGTTCAGGTTAGATATAAGGTAGAAGTCCTTTACTGTGAGGGTGGTGAGGCACTGGAACAGGTTGCCCAAAGAAGTGGTAAATGCTCCATCCCTGGCAGCGTTCAAGGCCAGGTTGGGCAGAGCCTTGGGCAACATGGTCTAGTGTGAGGCATCCCTGCCCATGGCAGGGGATTGGAACTGGATGATCTTAAGGTCCTTTCCAACCCTAACTAGACTGCGGTTCTATGGGAAAAACCCATATTGCACAGATGAAAGCAGGCTTCAGTCAATATAACTCAATTCACTCCTGGTAAGCTACTATTGAAATGGGATCCCTGAAGAATACCATAAAGACAGACTATAATACCGTCACTCTCCCCAGCCCCTGTTACTGCCCTGACCAATGTTCTATTTTAGTTATACCTGGATCCAGCCTTGAACCCCAAACCAGTACATTCCCATATCTTGCTGAAGAGCATTAACTTATTTTATTTTTATTCTTTTTCCATATTATCTCACACCAGAGACATCTGTAGGTTTTAAAAATTTTAGAGCATTTTGAGTACATCATTTCTTCTGAACAAATTTGCATAACTAAAAGCAAACAAGTGATATAAAAATGCATTTGTGTGATCATCATTTTAAGGGGTTGACTAAAACCTTTTTAGGGAGACAATTAGAAATGCAGAGGGAGTGTGGCTGATTTATGTGTATGACAGATTCACTAACTACTCTGTCTTGGTATATTCTGAGCTCTCCGTTCCCATCACCAACTGGTAAACACTCCCATTAAATATTTCTCTTTTGACCTGTACACTTATATTTCATTAGCATACATTACACATGGGCCAATATTGGAGCAATTTATCCAAACTAAAGTTCTGTTGGTGCAGTTGGTTTTGAGAGTGAAAAGTTGCATGCAAAATTAGAAGCCAGAGATAGAAATAAGGTCCTTAAGCTACCCAGAGCATCGTCATGATTTCTAAATAATTCAAAGATTATTTAACCTGAAACTATTCATCTAAAGTTTTTGCACAGTGAAAAAGAATGTAGAACAACAAACTATGTTATCTGTGTAGGACCAGTAACAGCAAAGGAATATAGTATGTGCGCTGTCTGCCCTTCCCTGTAATGGTCGGTCTGTCTCTAGCTTACTTTCCTGGCTTAAATGTTTCCAACAAGCAACTTAGCTGCCTCCCTCCTAGAACCATCCTCTTCAGAGAAACCTGAAGTTAATTGACCGTATGCTTATTAGTTATTAGAGTCCTTTTTTCCATTTCTCATGATGAGTTTTCTCACCCATAATTAATTACTCTAGTTGTACAGACCAAGGCATTTCCTCACAGCACTAACAGTGATGTAATTTACTAAATTCAACAGCTTTTATTTTTGGTTAAAATAAAAGTTTTTACTTAAATGCTATGACAATATTCATCAGCTGTTCTGAGATGTGCACTGTCTTCTTTCACAGACACCATGGGTGTTGAGGTGCTGTGAAATCGTCATTCTCTTTGAAGCTATGTGGAATAACAACAATAATTTCCAAGAGGAGCCACAACATTTTTCTTACTTGGTGAAGAACATGCTGCTAAGGCAAGATACCATCTTTACCATCAGAGACTTCTGATCTAGGACTTGTGCTTGCAACTCTCACTTCCTTCGATAAAAGAGGGGGTGGTATTAAAGAGAACTATCAGTAGCATGAGCTTGGAATATGAGGCAGGCCTTATCCTCTGACCACTGGTTAGAAATCATACAGTGCATCTTATGAGAAGGAAAAGTATTTTGATTTAAGGTAACAACTGCACAACACATATGTCTAAGTTCTTATGTTAGCTGCAGAAGAAACAAGTTTGCACATAAGCCAGTATGTGTATCTACCTCAAGACAGAAGTGAACACTCACACCTTCACCCTTGCTAGTGTGCATTTAGTCAGCAATCCAACTTAAGGAGATATTTTGGATTCAAACTTGCTAATGAATCAGTAAAGCTGCCAGTTAAGTTCATCACTTAAACAGTGGCTAATCCTTTTTCAAAGATCTCATGGTAAAATACATCTTAAGGAAGGGGTGAAACAGTTAAATGTGTAATGATTTTCACAACAAGTGAAAGAATAAGCATAAAAAACTATTCCTTCTCCCCCTCCCAAATAACTTCTGCAAAGAAACAAGCCCCACACTTTACACTTACACAGTCTGATAAACTTTAAGAGGAATCCCCACAGGCAGATACTGCAGTACTAATAGCAGCACTGAGCACAGCAGCTGTGAGCACACTTATCTGCAGCAGCTCATCTTTCTATTTGCCTGGGCTCTGGGAATAGTCGCCTCTGACACTGCCAAAGGTAAACCACATTTAGAGGACAGGAATAACAATTGTAACATTCAGTATGTCACCAGAGTCCTTTATCCTTTTATTATTCCTAGTTAGCCTGTCAGGAAACATTTGCTACATACAATAGTGAAGAAGCATGGCACCAAGTGAATAACCTGAGACTAATCCTAACCAACCTCAATTCATTATTTCACCCGGGTTCTTATAGGATGAGTTTCTAACAGAAGGAGCAAAAAGGATATTTCAATATTCTTTCATCCTTCATTGTGCTTAGGTTCTGTCTCCTACAATCCTATTATCAACAATCCTGATGGAAGTGAATTTGTACTCCTCCCCTTTAAGGATGTGGCCCAAGACAGCTCAGTCCAGACTGTCACCTTGCATTGACTGCATTTTTTTTCCACAGGCTTTTCAGTGCAAGGATTTTTATTTTAGTTGCTATACTCTGATCTCAATTCAGATTAGGTTTAAAAGCCTAATGATCAACAATGAATCAAGTTTACTTCAAATTATAAATCTGACTGTATTGAGTGTGCAGCAGCTCTTAAGGAAAAATGAGCTTTCATAGAAGACCTGACTTTTTTTCTTTTTCTTTCATAAACACATCAACTTAAGACAGACCACTCCAAAACTCCAGTTTCATTTAGTTGTCATTGACTTCTTCACAGAGTTCAGTGCTGAAAAGCACACATCACATTGCCTCAGAAATCAAGGAAAGATTTAGAAGTAAAGCTACAAGGCATACAGTAGAGGCTCACAGATGATAGGTGTATTACAATATATTTTTATCTCTGGGTAAAGGAATATTCTCACTAATATTGATAAGAATTGGATATACATATCCAGAGGCAGAAGCACACATTTGTTTGCTTATAAATCATTTTTAAAATCGGGAAACACATCTGTCAGTATTGTCCTCACAGACCTCTTAGATTCAAGGTGATATAATGATGACCAGAGTGCCCTGACTGATAAGTAATTTCTGTTTCAGGGAGCTCATTTCTTTGAAGCAAAGAACCCAAAAGTTCATGATGCTCACAAGAAATGAATAATAATTTATTACGTATAGACATGTCTGGGCTCTGAAGTCTATAAGACATGGAATGAAATCCTGGACCTATTCAAGTTAATAAACAGAGCTGCCACACTTTAAAAGGGTTTTAGCCTCTATAATTTGCTGTCTAAGAGCAGATATTGGACCCTGGAAAAGTTTAATTTGAACTTCAGATTAAAATCAGACTACATCAAACTAAAAACCTTTCACTGATTTTAGGACTCACTTGACTGAGTTAAAGCAACTGCATTACAGCACATCTCCAGAGATGTCAGTGAATAATATTTATTTAAACAATGAATAAAAAGTAATAATAAAAAAGCCATGGTAAAACCACCCAGAAGCAACAATAAAGCTCAGACAGACACAGGACAAACAATAAATGAGAAAAAGTAAAACAATTAAAAATCTTCAGGGAAATAGAAATTGAGTCCTCGCTTATAGGAGCTCATGATTAAAAAGCACACTGACAGTGCCCTTTAAGTGTACAAGCTTTCTATACTGAAGAATATAGTCTGGTTGAAATTAGTATAAATCTCACAGTGTATTAAAGCATCAGAAGATGAGGGTAGCTATGGTAATTCTAGCACATTATTAAACACCAGGCAAATTGAAGAGTACATTTCCTGCTTTTTGAAAGAAATGAATGATATCTTCTGAATGGGGAATGCTAAGGGCAAAGGAAGCCGGCTGAAATGGCTTAAACCAGTACCGCAGTACATTTATCAGGACATTTAGTGTGGCTTTTCATGGGAAAATGGTGGAAAGAGAAAGGGGGGGAGTGATTTTTATTGCTAAAATTAATTTTATTGCAGTGCTAACTAACCCTTTTCCCCCCTGGAATCACAAGCAAATAAAGAAAAATGACTGGGAATGCTCTTCCTCTTTGTGGTTTTTCAGCACTCATTTGTGTTTTCAGCAGCGCAGTGCTAGATCTGGGCTGTGCACTGCACCATTCCTCTGCCCAAGTTACAGCATGGAAAGCAGATACATAAAGAACAAAGAATCTGATTAAGAAAAGTACATTTATATTTTGACTGTGTTTTATTTTTAACATAAAACATCTTGAAAAAAGTTTTATGATTTAGCATTTATGAATGACTAGATTTTAAGAGAATTGTAATATTTTTTTAGGGTATTTCAGCTCTATGAGTTATTTCTTGTAGATTCAGATAATGACATTATAAATCTTTCTGTGGAGGCAATTACTAAGGCAGAAATGGCCTATTCCCCATTGGCTTTTAGGCTCAGCTTACTGACATATTACAAGCAGGCTTACCATGGTCATTAAAAACTGATCTGGGATTTATTGTACCTCTTTAAACTCTCAGTACTTTGAAAAGTATTGAACAGAAAGGAATACAAGGTGAAGTTACAAAGAGATCCAACGAAGCAATCAGGAGAAAAATAGGCTTAATTTATCCCAGCAAGGCCCACCAGAAACGCCACAAAAATATTTGAAATTGAGCTTTGAGACCTTAATAGAGATCACTCGCAAGAGCTATTAATCATATCAAATGGAAACACTTTTAAGCAGAGGGTTTGGGAACATAAAGGACATCAACACCAGATTACAGGGCAGAAAACAAAGCCAAGATTTTAAGACTGCCAGTAATGACAAAATAGCTGCCCAATGCAGTAGACAAGAATGAAAAAAATTCAGCTACAGCAACTTTTCTCGCCTAGATTCCAGTCACCTGCAGTGCAAGCAGGAATTTAATCTATACCTTGTCTTAACATCAGACCTCAGATCATTGCACTGTAGTCGGTTTTCAGGGTAATCTCTGGTGGCCAGCAGTAGGGCAGGCATTTGAACAAATGCCTGAGAGCACAAATGCGCCATCACCTTGTGCAAATGGAGCTAAAAGGCGGCCAGAATAAGAGAAACACTAACTACCACTGGATTTGAGCAGGACTGGCGTACTCAGTAGCAGGCAAAGGTCAGTGACAAAATTTCTGTTTCATCACCTGCCAGTTAACCTTCAGTTGTAGGTTGCCAATGATAGAGGCTGTATCTTCAGAACAGCTACAGCCCCAAACAGAATGTTCTGCTGGGACATACCCTGGGGTAGAGGGTTCGGAGAATTTGAGAGATTTCCTGATGTAATGCATACCTTCCATTTCTTGTCGCTTTTGTCCCAAGCTTAAAGCTGCCTTCATAGGAATGAGCTGCTGCCTGGGGGAGCTACTTTATGTCTGCATTTTATATTCTCCTACAGTCATCTCCAAGTATCCCATTCATTTTAAGAAAGAAGCCCACCAAGGCTGACTGGTGTCTCAGGGTGTTATACAGCTTTACAGAAAAGAACCATTATCTGTACTCTGCTGCAGGTAAATAACCAACACCCCCAAATTGCCTGAAAAAAAAACTAATACAGTTTCACTGTCTGGTTGGATTTTTTTAGAACACTATCTTTGGTTTTAGTTCATGAAATTAGATGACAATTTGGTCACCTTTCCAGAAAACTATGAATGAGCATCAAATTTGCAATGGATAATGGTTCGGTACCTTTCTGAAAGCCACACTACAGATGTTTGAAGGGTGTGCCTTGTAAGTTGTCTTGTGCTTTGTCAAGATGATTCTGACAGGCACATACATATTCTAATGTTGTACAGTATGTTAGGTTGGTCAACACTCATTTTAAATACATGTTTTAACATACTATTCATTTCAAGCCTGATATCAGATTATTACAGGTAGTCAAAAAACACAGCTTTTTTGTCAAGTTTGCATTTTCCAGTGAGATTTGTCACTCTAAAATTCTCTTTACTTTTCACCAGGAATAAACTGAACTATATTTGAAAATAATGGCTTTAATTATAATTGGCATATCTGAGCCTACAGCTAGTGCCAGTCACTTTACTAAGTGACATTACTTATGACACTGGCAAGATCAGAGTCTTTTATCACTTTTTTTTTTAAATTATTAATAGGAGACAAATTTCCAACCTTCTCTAATATCTGATTATCTCTGGATAACTGGAGTCAGGTAAAGATAGAGGATCACATCCATAACTGGGCCGCCACTAGTAATCCCTAAAAATCCATGGTATTCAGAGTGCAGAATCTGTTCAAGATGAGCAGAAATTAGAAGATTTACATCCCCTTTGACTAAAGCCACTGTCAGAAGATTGCTGTATATAAATCAGGGGTGAGAAAACCTACGCCCCAGAACTAGGCACAGCCCACGACCTCAACTCATATTTTTGGTGCGCGTTAGCATACAATCCACAAGAAGTGCCTGACAGAACTATTCATCACTGCTAAAATTAGGAATAAATATTTGCTAGTAGAAATGGCATAGTACTGCATCAGAGCCCAAAGACTAGGAGGTAAGGGGTAATAAGAGAGAGAAAGGAGAAGACTGGTAGGGGCTGAGTTCCTCTGGGCTGCACCAGCCTGGGTGCAGCACCCAGATAGGCAAGATGAGGATGCAGCATTACATTCTTCTGTCCCTCCTCTTGCTCCTCACATATTTGCTTTGTATATACAGCCCAGCTTTGGTTCACATCCAATACTTATCTAGCAAAACTAAAGAGGTTTATGTATTAACCGGGAAAGAACAGCAACAGTGCAGGCTTGTCCCAAGCTAAGCAAATTCACCTTTCACTACAGAAATAGATCCAACTGCAGAATATGGTGCCACACATGTAGAATCTGCCTCCATATGCAAAGAATTTGTCTAAAATACTCTTTCCATTAAGACAAAGCTCATTCGGACCTGCTCTTCCTTCTTGGAACACACACAGCATTGATTTACACTTTAGTAGTAATAACTTCAGCTATTAGAGTGCTCTTAGTATCCTTTTTAAATTGGCTTGAGGCATTTGGGGAGTCATTGTCAGGCCATCTAGAATGTAGATAAAGGGATCCTGTGGCAGAGTAATATTCTGTATAAACTCCAGTCTATGGATGATGATGTATTTACCATAACTCTGGCATTGTGAGCATTCCGATAACGTGGACAAAGTGTTCCAGAATATATATTGCATCACCAGCCCCCTTATTATTCAAAACACAGGCAGAGTGAATCCCCTTCATAGTCCAGGAGATCAATGTTGAATTTTGTTATTAGAGAAGACCTTGATCACCTGGTGATTATTTTGACTGCTAGTACAAACACCATCCTGGGCCTAAGCCTGGTGTTTGTATATGAATCTCTAAGTTCCTTTAGCACCCTTAGCTTAGTAATACTATGCTGCAGAACAATTTGTTTCGGGGTTTTTTAATTATTATTTTTTAAAATGTATTGTCCATAAAAATCTAGAAGCACTGACTGTATCAGATGAGTCAGTCTACTTGAAGACAATATACTTTACTGAGATGTCCAACTCCTGATATTCCAGAAATGAGTAAATAGTCCTTTAACATGCTTAATTCTGCAACCAACCATGTGAGAATTATCCTGCTGATAGCTGTTGAAATACTCTGACTGATTGGCAAGGTCAAAATGCCAGGGACTATATCAATATTAAAGTACAGAATACAGCTTCAATTTTTAAATTTACTTAAACTTAATGGTGCAAAATCAGCTGCAAAATATGACAGTGAAACCCAACTCTATTCTCTAGCTTATATACTCAAGAGTGGTTAAAATTCTGGAGCTTTTCCTTCAACTGCTTTCAAATAAGTATCACAAAGATTTCTTCTTAAGAAGAACACCAGATTAATACACAAGATTATATCATGACAGCTGCTGAAGATTGCCAGACTTGTACACCTTTTAAGGTTTTCCTAATAATTTTTACTTGTTGCCCCAAATATTTAATCACAAGACGTCCTACCTGAGACCTCAGTGTGGAAGTCAGCAGCTACATACACAGACAGAAGCAGCCTCTTTGGCACTATGGATTCATACAGAAGTATTCCTCCCCTTTTCCAAGTTCCTCAAAGTGTTGGCTCCTCTCTGCTTGGCTTGCCTGGAGAACCTGTGGGAACAAGGCATCATGATGCTCAGAGCTCAATTCAAGTTAATGCTTCTGCCAGTCCTTCTCACATAGAACAGCCCTGGGGAGCATAATCTCAGAAAACTAGAAAAAAGGTCCCTCCAAGCATTGATCACACTCTTCTATGATCAGGTGGAATACAATACATGTTATATGAGATAACTGGGCAGCTTCAGAAGTAAAAAATCAAAGGTAAATGCTCTAAACACACAGGACAAATCAGAGACAGAAAGTACACCTAATTGTGCATTCCTTTGCTTTGTCCATATACACAATATTCCACCATCTTCCTTCCATTGTGATGACAGACAGCTGATATCAAGAGTATATTGAAAAATTTCCATGATTATTTTTTAGTTCATGCAAGCAAGCATATTTCAAAGATGGTGAAAAATAATGAATAATTTGAGGTTTGGGAGTTACCGCTTGGAATGTCTATCTAAATGGACTTTTTTTTCCTCAGAAGTGCATATAGAGCAAAGTGAACTGAAATGTTCATAAGTTTCTTACTGTAAACCACATAACTTATTGATTTTGATGGCATACCAAAAGAGTTCTGTCACTTAAGCAAACTTTAAAGTTCATACTAATCTAATCTTGGGAGTATGTTACAGTTCTCAAGCATCAACTCGTACCTTCCCCAAGTGAACTAGATGACCTCCAGAAGTCCCTTACAACCTAAATTATTCTAGGATCCTATAAGCATTTTGAACCATAATTTTCTGTGCTGCATCGCTGGTGTTAAGAATGCCATTTAGCATGCTCAGAAATGAACTATGCAGCAACCAAGATGGAGTTAGAAGAATGCAATTTAAAACACATTTTCTTCACAGATAATGTGATATGTGGTTTTCTCAGGAGTAACTCTCATGACCTATTCCAGTCACAACCCTTATTTATAGGTGGTGATGGAACGAATGAAACCTGCTGCTCCATAGTGGGAAATTTTTGTGATGCAATAACTGAAGCAGCCATCACAGAAAATTAGGTTCCTGTACGATTGTGCATGAAAACAACTTGAGGATTCTCTCTGTACTATGTGATTTACAGTAGAGAAATATTTCACACTGCTATACAGAGGGCCCAGATTGAATCTTTGATGGAACAGCAGTAATTCTGAAGGAATGCAATGTGTCAGCCCACCACCTGACAAGAGTTAAGGTGGGAGAAAGAGCACCTCATGAGAATTTGCCCTTTTCCAGCAGATTGGCACAAATGCTACTGAATCAAATTCAGGTCCAAGCAACCCCAGTACCTGTCTCCAACATTTATATCAGAAACTCTGGGGAAACGAAAGAAACAGCAGACAGTGAATAAGGATACTCAACCTCCAGAAGCAAGTGTTCTGGGATGTTCTAAAGACAGTAGTTACAGGTGGACCTGTCACTGGTGGAATGAACCTCCCTGAATTGCTAACACAGAAAGATCAGGTGCACAAAATTTTTCATGGGAAAATGGAAGGCTCACACTCCAAAGCTAATAAGAGATTCTAACTCTCCAGGCAAGGTCCAAGGTATGCAGTAAGAAAACCCATGGTACAAAATGAGATACAAACAACATCAGCCATAAGAAGAAAACACTCTAATTTAGTGAAAGGAAGTCCAAGTGAAGTTGGATTGTGCTAACTTTTGAACTTGCTTCAACTCAAAATGTAGAGAATGCCATCAGCAGATGTCCTCAGGATGGCCTACATATTTATTACCTTTTTGGGGGTGGGTTGCAGCATGAAGACAGTTTCACCACAAGGACATTGTCCTTGATAAGAAAGGTTAGAAAATATCTGGAGAATTTAGATCTTTTTAATTCATTTGCCTGCTTTGCAGTCCTTTCTACCCCATTCCCTGTTATTTAAAAGACTAAAGCTTAGTAGTATTAATAGTTATTCTTGAAAAATATTGAAGAATGAGTGAAATGACAAAACAGAAGTCTAAAAAATGAAAAAAACAACTAACTAGGATACCATAAAAGAGTTCCTTCTAAATTTCTGGTAAAAGTCCGCAACAAATTATCTGTATTCTGTAACGATAACATGCTGAAGAGCTGGACATTTTGTTCTTGAAGACTGAAAGTTGAACCAATTTAATTTTCTTCTACAAGGATGGAGATGTTGTGGACAGAAAGCAATAGGTGTCATTAACTTTCTGATTACTGTAAAAGATCTTGTGAAGCTAAGGAAACATTGTTCAGCTAAAACAATACTACAGTGAATAGAAAATCAGTTTCAAAACCGTTACTTAGAGTATTTAGCAAAGGTTCATTGCTAGAATGGGAGGCTGTACGAAATGAGGCTCCACAGGGGACTGGGGTTGGTACTATTCAATATTTTCATTAGTGACCTCATTGACAGAATAGATTATGCTTATTACATTTGCAGACAGCATCAAATTGTGAGTATGCTGGAAGACAAGATCAGAATTCAAAATGATCATGACAACTCAGACATAGTCTGAAAAAACAGGATGCTGCTCAAAAGGGACAAACTTTATGTTGGCAGCAACATTCAATAGCACATGATGAGGGAATAACTAGCTAAGTAGCAAGTCTATGCAATAATTCAGGTATTATAGTGGATTGTGTATAGCTCCTATCAAAGTCGGACCTCAGATGTGAAAGAACAGGTGCGAACCAGACCCACATATTTCTGTTGCCTGAAGCTTTAGCTGACAGAAGAAAGTCACGTGCAAATACTACTAGATTATTAAAATAACCTTTCATGTTCTGCTTAGAAATCTTTATAGGTGCAGATATACGAAGTTCAATATTTCTGCAGAGGTGCAAGGCTACTGGAGAGATGCTCTTAGTAACAAGTCACGGTTTTGAATTGCTGATATGAAGAGCTGCTGACAGGAAGAATTTTATCTAATTCCAAACCATGGGTTGCTTTATGAAGAAGGTAACATGATCAGTTGCTTTGATGCACTTGAATGACAAGAGTTGTGTGAGCATGCATTAAGTGTCTGATACTCCATTAAGCTAGTGAGTGGCACAGAAAGTCAACTAGTAGTGTATTTTAGATGATTATAAATAAGGGACTTTGAAGTACAAATTGTTTAACAGGCCTTGTACAGTCTATCTGTACTGAATCCACTGGAAGAAATTGCCTGAAAAAGGTTTATTTATATAAAAATATGACCATAGCACTGTTGTCAAGGTCAGTAACCTTAGGGTGACCTGGTAAGTCCTACATGTTCAAGACTAATCTGCATAAGGGGTACCTTGAGTTTACACAATAATCCCATGCTTCCATGAGTTCTCAGACAGGTTAATAACATTAAGTTGAAATCAATCTCCACACTAACCTGTGACAATATCTTGAATATTACTATATTTGCATATCTCAGACATCTTTAACATGTCTTATTCTATGGAGATACTGGTACAATGGTTTTATACAGATATCAGACAAGAACAGAGTTCAGCATTACAGCATAATGTTAACGTGAGAAGACACCACCCCTTATACTAGGTGGGTGTTATCTATCTTTATCTTGTCTTTATCTGTTTTGATGTTGTCCATGCCACATTTAAAATAGATGCCTGGCTCCAATTTGCACCAAGATGAATGATAAATAACAGCACAAAACCTCATTTCACTAGATTTTCAGTAACATGATTTACTAAAATAGCTTTAGCAATTAAAATTACATAAAAACACTATCACAACCAAAAAATCTGGAGGAGTAAGCATGTAGGACATAAGTAACGACCAGATAAAGCTGTTGCATACTGTACTTTCCCTCTGACCCCAGTTCATTAGAGAAAAAGCAATGATTTAAAATACCTAGCTAACCTCTTCCAGAGCTATAGTTTATAATCATAAATCAGGCATGTGACTACCTGGAGGCATTGGGGAGTTAGCTCTGTAACACAGTGTAGCAGCAAGGAGGGAAAGAAAGTTCCTATTATTGAATCATGCAGTAGACATTGGTGCTTGAAATTTCCACTTACACTACATTAGCTCGAGGCAGTTCATTTGCTAAAATAAAAGAAACAAAGTGTAAAATATTCACTGACTTGCTCAACAAAGCAATCAACGAAAGGGAAAAAGAAGAAGAGAGAGAGAGGGAGGGAGGGAAGGAGCATGATTTTTTCTTTCCCCTGCTATCACACTGTTGATAAATACAATTAGTGTTTTAAAATAATCTCACCCGTTCTGTTAAAATTTAAAAGTGTTAGTGGTATTATCAGTCTGTCTATCCATCTCCCTTTATTTTGTCTGTCTCCTGCTTCTATTTTGTGTGAAATTTCAGGAGATGAATCCCATTTTGTATTAATTCAATGGCTGTCATCTTGCATTGCATCATGTAGCCCAGATCACAACAATGAAATCTAAGGATTTAAATTAATAATATTGCAACACATCACTTTGTAAAGCGTTATACTTATCCATATCTAGGTAGCTCAGGTACCTTGCCTCCAGTGTGATGCCTTTCACTGGTAGCTATGGGTGGGATTACACCTGTACAGTTGCAAACAATTTATAATTGGTAACTGAATACTCTGACTTCGTGGTGGATAACATTATTTTAATAGGGTGTTGAGTTTTAACAAGATGTTTTTACTTAAAAATAAAATAGTTGGGAAAAGCTTCAGGGAATATGAGATCTCTGTTCTCTGAGTGGCATTTTCCACACCTACAAATATATGCTGACAGGTAACTCTATTGGATTACAATTGCCTTACATACAATGTCAGCTAAAGCTACATGGAAAGTCAGCATCTTGGAGCACCTATGAATCATGAAATAGCTGATAGATTTGGTTAACTATTAGAATTTCAGATATAATGTCATTATGCTACTAATTCACAAAAAGGAAAAGGAATTAAAAAAAAAGCCAAGATTATGTGCAAGTAAATCATCAGAACCACTACAAACTCAGGAAGGAATAAAACATGATGCCTAAAGGAAAATAACACACGAGATCAAAAATACATCCTATCCAACATTTACTGTTGTTATTCAGGCATGTCTCCTATTATGTTTTGTCATGTAGAAACAAATCCACTAGTAGGAATCTACATTTTTAGTTTGTGAATGCTTCTAAAAGAAAGGATAAAAAAAAGATACATGACTGTAAGTTCTTCAGTGGCCAGCCCAAACTATGAGAAACAGATGTGCACCTGGAAGTGCCTACCTTTTTCTCCCCTTTCCTCAGAGCATACTGGAAGCTGTAAGAATATTCATAAGGCTTTATGTACTGACAAACATATGAAGCTCTTGGTAAGCAGATAGGCACAGAACTATATGGGATTCATTAGGTAGCTGCTAATTGTCAAGTAAGTTCCAGCCCAACCTGCTGAGTGTAAATGCAAATTTACCACCTTTGGAGCTGCCTCATTCTACAGCTATTGATTTATGTTTGAATGGGAGTTCAAAAAAAGAGTTGTCTTTTGAAGCCTTGCTATCTGAGCATGGCTCCTTTGTCCAGGTGTCTTGGGGATCTCTTGCTGCAATTTTGATCTTTGTATTCCAAAAGCCTTAGAGAGTCAATTCAGGTAACTTAAAAGTGAGATATAATCAGAAAGGATTTGGAAATAAAGTCTTTGCCTTGTCACATTAATGCGGCCCTATCAAGTGGCAGTTTATCAAGAGGCAGCTCACAAGGTTTTAATGAGCATGCTGCCTGTTCTTGTACAATACTAATTAATCCCATTTTTTCACACTGGTGTGATTGCTTCATGAAACCCGCATTGTTTTATGCTCAGCAGCAAAGCGGGCTCTCACTGATTAAATCTCCTTCCCAGAGCTGGGGCCTGACAACTGAATTATACCTTGCTCAAAATAATAATGGGTATCAGCTAATAAATACGGTTTAACACACACAAAACTATGCAGCCAAAATCACACCACAAAATAGGAGTTTGACTTATAGGCACAGCAGTGTTTCATTAAACATCTGTATTATAATTCACTGGTTTTCCAACTGATGTAATAACTTAATTGATGAGAACAAAGACAAGCTTATTTATTCACCCAATTGCTTGCTTCTTGACTAACGTTTTTCCTTGGTGTTATTGTGGAAATAAATATGCAATATTCTTTTTATAGAAGTCTAATTTAGGCCCTTTTTTTCTCCTATTGAGAAGTCAACATCACAATCTGTTTCTGACAAGTTCTTGCTGCAGTGAAGCAGACCGCATTATGATAAGACAGCAGTGTGTTGTTTACCCTAATGTTCAGACATTCCAGCAAAGGTGAGAGAGGTGTGATGCTTCAGGCAGTTAATAATGAATAATTGTCTGCACATTTACATTACAGGGTTCAAAAAGCTTGTTTTCTCTTTTCCCTTCCCCATTCTCCCACATGATTTAAAGCTTCTTCCACCTCAGCCAGGGAAGGGATAACTGCAAAGTACTAATGAGAAGTACAGCACTTTTCTCTGCAAGAACCAGTCAAATTAGGAATGTCACAGATATAAAACAGTTTTGGAAAAGAAAAAAAAATAAAAAGTTTTGTTTTTTTTTTTTCTCCAGTTGACAGACATAAAAACATACGATTTATTCACTTTTACTATGCATTGGTTGCATGTTGCAAAATAGGATGGTCAAGACTTAATGTCTCATTTTGCTTAAGAAAGTCTGAAGAAAGCTATTTTACCACTTAGACAGGATTTCCTTCAGAAAGTGCTCCCCACAGCAAATAAAACAGAAAATCAATCATTAACCTTGGATTTAATATAGATTTATATATGTAGCTTTGGATGCCTGGGGAGAAACTGTTTATTATTTATCTCTCATTTGTAACAGTGCCAGAAAAATATGACGAATTTTACAGCTGGATCTAAAGAAATAAGGGTGTGGGATTTTTCAAGGGAGGAAGAAGACTCCTACCTCCAACCCCTCCAGTACTATTAACTGAATTTTGCAGCTGAATTTAATGGAAGAAGAAGGAGTAGATGTTTCAAATACACATAGTATTTATCCTTAGCATCACCTTTATGAAATATTTACAAACTGAAGGAGTCCTGGCAAGAGTTAGGCTGGAAGAAAAAACACTTTCAGAATAAAAATATTTTTCATTAATTGTCATGTAACTTTTGCACTGGGCTTTTCTGTTAAGAATATGGGTACAAGTAGCACTTCTACAGATTGAAGAATTATTCTGAATCCTTACAAAAAGATGACTCAAACAACAAATTGGAAGGAGTGCATTCAATTAGAAAGAACAGATGAGAAGGTGCTATCGGATAAGGCTTCAAATAAGACAAAAATAGCAGGTTTTAAGTTGTGCTGCTTTTTGATGGAATTAAAAAAAGGAGGAACAAGACAGCTTGGAAAATATGAGCAAGCAGGAAAAAAAATCTTAATTTGGCTTAGTCTCTCTAATCATAGATTGCGTTGGAAAGAACATTAAGATCATCAGGTTTCAACCCCCTGCCATGGGCAGGGATGCCTCATGCTAAACCATGTCGCCCAAGGTTCTGTCTAACCTGGCCTTGAACACCACCAGAGATGGAGCATTTACCACTTCTTGGGCAACCCTTTCCAGTGCCTCACCACTCTCACAGTAAAGAAGTTCCTTATATCTAACCTGAATTTCCCCTGTTTAAGTTTAAACCTATTACTTCTTGTACTATCACTACTGCCCCAGATAAAGAGTCCCTCTCTGGCATCCCTATAGGCCCCCTTCAGATACTGGAAGGCTGCTATGAGGTCTCCACGCAGCCTTCTCTTCTCCAGCCTGAACAGCCCCAACTTGCTCAGCCTGTCTTCATATGGGAGGTGCTCCAGCTCCTGATCACCCTCGTGGCCTCCTCTGGACTTGCTCCACATCCTTCTCATGTTGAGGCCACCAGAACTGCACGCAGTGCTCCAAGTGGGATCTGTGGAGAGCCAAGCAAAGGGGCAGAAGCACCTCTTTTGACCTACTGATCACGATTCTTTTGATGTGGGCCAGTTCATGGCTGGTTTCTGGGCTGTGAGCTCATGCTGAAGCTGGCTCATATTCAGTTTCCTGTCGACTGAAAATAGTCCCTATTCCAATTTTCAGCTTGATACAAGCTGCAGATTTCTCCTGAAGATCTCTCCCATGCAGTCTTCCAGATCTCTTCAGGCAAGATTAGCATTTCCACATCAGTCTCAAGGGCGTGAAGTGAGCACATTGACTGTGAATGGTTCTACCACATTGGGATACCTCACCTGATGCTACCTTGTTATTTCATTAGCCATGATTTTTCAATGTTGAATGTGCTATCACTTATACATCTTACAGAAGAGTGGAAAGGGACATAAAGGCTGAAAAAGCGGAATGGTTCTGTCCCCAGTTGTAGTCAGTTTGCAGAGGTAGAAGTTTCTGGGGAATCAGGCACTATATCTATCCTCAAATTGTCGTAACTCTATGACAGATCAAGCTATAATTAGATTATAACCTATGTCTGATATTAGAACTCAATTTGTAGAATTGATGTGCCATATGAAATAAAAAGAATAATTAATTTATATTAGCAAACCAATGTTAACCATCTGCAACGACTTCTCCATGCACAAGTGACATACGTATTGGCATAAAAATGCCCAAATCAGTTATTTATACTTTTATATATAGAAATACACGAAAGATACTTTTGGAGCCCAGATTCAAACTATTTTTAAATATTTGCTTGTATGAGCAGAAGGATTTAAGCCTATCCCTAAATAAAATAGATACTACATTATTTTCTAATAATTTTGTTCAGGAAAAAAAAACCTTTCCCTTCTTCTAGAGAATCTAATTATTCAGTGACAGCAGTTGGCTGACTTGGGCACAACACAACATGTCAATTTTCAGTTGCTTACACAGTATCACAGAAACTGTTAGAAATTGTTTTGAAATCTGGCATACTTTTCAGTCATCCTAATTCCTCCAAGTGAGCCAAACCTGATTACATTTGGCTCACCCACAAAAGATCTGCAAGATGGGGAGAAGAACAAGCAGAAAAGAGAATGAAAAATCAACAAGATTTCCTCCCCCCTGCCTTCAGTTACGTCTCACTGTAACAGTAATCTTCTACACTACCTGAAACCATACCAAAAATTCTCAAACTTGAATTTTTCCTTTTATTTTAATACTGATATTGTCTCTACAGGAGCAGATTATAATCTATCCATGAAGAAGAAATAAACCCCCGACTTCAGGGGATAGTTCACAAATACATACTCATTAACTCTCTCTTGAAATTTATGTCTGAAACCACACTTCCCCACGCTAATGTATGCTGGGACTCAGTTACAGCGCGAGACTAATCACAACAAAAAAAAAAGCCTTACCAAATTTATCATATATAGAATATTTCTGGGGTAGCCAGCTTTGGAACATGGTAAATGCATGATGCAAGAAGATAAAACATTCCAAGTCTGAATATAAATTCAGATGCCACAGTGAAATTACGCTGAATTACGTCAGATGAGCACCTGGCTCTTTATATGGGAACTATTCTGCTTCTGTGACATATTGCTACCCCATCAGTATTGTTCAGCAAAAGGCCTGTTGATTTAAACTCTTCCTTTGATACCAAATTAATTTGATGGCTTTTGTTTTGGATTAAAGTAGGAGACATTCATGTTTATTACAAAATACTTGTACTTTTCCAGCTGCCAAAAACGTACAGCTCTAAGCACAGAAACACAGATCAGAATTCCCATTTCCAATATGAAATAAAAAAATCTTATCTTTAATGCAAGGATATGCTATTCAGTCTCTTTACATTGTAACTACAGGATTTTAGGATTTATTTTTTTTATTTTTTGTTTGATAGACCAATGAAAAAAAAAGTGAAGGCTATTATTCAAATGTTTGTGGACCTTTTTAGCTAATGGATTCAAATCTATAATTCTGCACTTGTCAACAAGATAATTCTTCAATCATATTAAGACTGCATAACTCACTTCAGTCCAAGTCTTCTAGGACTTGATTCTGCAAAGCAAATAACATTTCCCCAGGGAAGAAAATATGTACTCATGCTATCTAATTCTCAGGTTCTATCAGTGTTTTCTTCATTATTTTTTGGGTATAGAGACAGATTTCTTGTAGGTGTGGTCCTATTTACATAAAACCTAGGCCCCTCCATATAAGCATATGATATTCAAAGCAGCATTATTTTAGGGCAATTATCTGTGTTCTCCAAGATACTACCAGACTTTTTTTATAGTAGGTTTTCAGAGGAAAGTCTGTATCTTATTTTAAGTAGCTTATAAATAGTTTAAAAGTTTAATTATGTTTGTCATTAAAAAGCTTGCCTCTCCCTTCCCACATGCCAGTACTAAATTTAAAGCTGAACTGAAAGTTTTGAGCAAATGAAATTCAAATTAAACAAAAAAAAAGTATTTGAAAAGAAGTTTTATGATTGTGCTTCTGTTTCAATGCTAATGACAGACTGCCAACCTGAAAAAACTCTTAGCTGTAGATTTAGAGGCATGGAGCATGGTAGGTCCCACAGAAGGTCCAATACCCAACAAGTCCCTTAAATACAACAATAGTTTGGACAGATGCTTCAGTTCCCATTTGATATATAATGCAATTTACAACATGTATAAAGAATAACAGACATGTCTTTAAAATACAATAATAAGCAATTCAAGTTTTATCAGCAATTTACTCTACTTTCATTTTCACCTCTGAAGAGAAAGCTGGGAGCAATCAAGAGAATATGCCCACTGCTAGAGAGATTTAGTTAAACAGTGCTCATTTTAAAAAGCATCACCCACCACAGGAAGTAGCATCCAGCATTTCAAATTCAACTTCTAAAACACCTCCAAACTTTCTGTATTGTCTTTTAATACATCACTTCTATGGTCCTCAGTACTTCAGAGTTCTTCAGACAGAGAAACTGCCCTGATTCAATCAGGTGTTTCTACTAGAAATAAATAATTATTCTTCTAGAATATAACACAGTTGTTGTGTGCTTTGCCTTTTTAAATTATTATTACTATTGCGCTGGCATAAAGAACATTCTTATTCTATTCACATTATGCACTTAAAGCACTTCACAATCACAGAATGACTGAGGCTGGAAAGAACCACTGGGGATCATCTAGTCCAACCTCCCTGCTCAAGCCAGGTCACCTAAAGCACATTACCCAGGATTATGCTCAGACAGCTCTTAAAATCATCCCACAACCTCTCTAGGCAGCCAAGGCTAAGTCACCCCTGTAGTAAAGAAGTTTTTCCTTATTTTAAGGTGGGATTTCCTGTGTTTTAGTTCATGCCCATTGCCTCCCATCCTACTGCCTTACCCCACTGAGTCTGCCCACATCCTCTTGAAACCCTCCCTTCAGATACTTGCATACATTAATCAGACCCTCAGTAAACAAAATCCAAAGAATTAAATGGCACATACTGTAGAGCTGGATTTGCATGCTATTGGGCATCATAATGCAACTCAGGCATCCAACATAAGCAAATGAATGCTTTCTTAAAAAATATATTTCAATAGTTGCAAAAAGCAGATCATGAACTGCTGCTGGGCTCAGCAGAGCTCACTAATAACTGACTGGATGCAGTGCTGGTTCCAGTGCCACGCACTAATTTTCTACGTAGGTCAGAAAAAGTACTAAATAGTTCCCTAAAACAGCTACATGAAACAAGGCTAAATGACTGCAAGCAGGTGAGCTACCATAACTTAATAAGCATCCAGTCACCTCCTGAGCCACATTAACTATTTGCTGCTCACCAGAATTGTGAAGCTGACCTGAACCAGCTTCATAACCTTAAAAATTCACTAGTCTGTTGAGAACCCTCCAGCCTTACAGGATGATTTCTGTGGTGCTGTTATTTAAGTGGAAAGTGTGAAATACTTTCCTCACTTCTAGAAATTGAAGCAGAAATAGGAAAGGCAACTGTACAAGCCTTTTTACACCAGAGACCAACCTTTATTGGCAGACATTTAATAAAGAGTGGTTCTCAGCTCCTCTGTTCTCCATAGAGGACTTGAGATACTCCTAATATTCTTAAACTAAAATACACTAGGATTTGATGACCCCTTCTTCATTTTCTGCTGTGTACTTCAGAATTGGAGGTGGCAGCAGCCCCGATTTTACCTGGAAAATATTAGCATAAGTAGGAAGAGAGGAAAGACAAAAACTCTCCTTAATACAGGTTGATATGTGACTTTGCATAGCACTTTGAATGTTATTAAGTGTTTGAATTTCTTCCTGTGTCTTTTTAGCCTAGATGACTGTCTTTCTCTTTCACTGACAGCCTCTGCAGGACCAAATTGACAGCTCTTTAAAGCAGCCTGACAAAAAGCAGCATTAATTAAGTCATTGCCGGACTGTAATTGTGTTAAGAAGTAAAAATCTAATATGAGAAAAGGTTAGTGAGTCCTCTCTTGTGTCAGATTTTCTACTCTCTATGAATATTAATGTCCTTAATGAAGACAATCTTTGCCTCATCAAGCCGTTGTTCTGCATTCAGGTGCCAAATCCCTGCACCATTGATTTGTTTTTAAAGAACAAATATGTCAGGGGAGAGTGACTGTCCTGTTTCTTATCAACATCATAGAGAATGCTTTTGTATTCCTGGAAAGAGTTTATAGATTGTGTGCCATGTACAAGCAGTGTCTGTGATGGCAGAGGAGCGGTGGGGAGGGGAATAATGTTGAGGTGAGGTAAACTAGTTTAAGTAATTTAATAGAAGTGTTACATTTTATCACGTTAGCTTTTTTGTGCGTGTGTGCTAGCAATATTCGTATATTAACAAGGTTATGATCAGCAGTTTTAATGATAAAATATGAATTATCTCCCCAGAAACAATCCAGCAGTTTAAGCACTGAAATGAAGGAGCTCAGTGGTAAAACGCTGATCATCTCTTGCTGATTACCCCTCCCCTCCTCCTCCCGATCAAGCAGATAATTATGGTGGTGCTGATGAATGATGATCCTTTTTAAATAGGTTGAAGGCCCTTAGGAGTCTTACTCTGGTGAGGAATGTTTTGTGCACTTCTCCATCTTCTCTGCTCAGCCCCCACGTTTCCCATCACTTCACTTACTACCACCTTTAAAGCTTATATCAGCTGTGAAACAATTCTGCATGATCAGTTACTTCAGTACCGTTAATACTTCTGGTTAGAAATTGTTGCGTCTACTCCAATGAACATATGACAGGCCTCTGACATCCAGTTAAAGCTCAGCACATTGCTCTGAAAGGTAAAACTATTCTCCTGATGGTGCTGGAAACCAGATCAAGTGAGAATCCTACTGAGGGCATTAGAAGGTATATGTGGATTTCTATAGAGGATATTTAAAAGATTCATGCCCCTTCTGAGAGTTGAGAGGTAATTAATATTCTATTTTCCAAGCAGAAATTCTTGTAACAGCTCAATTTTAAAGGAAACTCTGGTATGCCTTTTATTACAGAAAAGTAACAAAAATCTGAGTAGCGTGGTTCTTTTTAAAGAAAATCTCAGCATATGTTAACACCGACAGAATAACATGAGAACTTTTCTAGACAAAATTAAACATTTTAGGTTTTGATTTGAGATGGATTATGTCTGCCAGTTAAGATGGATACAATAAATGTTCAGTGATGATAGCACCAACAGTTCTAGCGTGATTTGTACAGCAAGCGGAGCAGAGGAAGTTTCTGACCTGACATACTGGAAAATACAAGCTCAGAGCTGAGAAGCCACTATTCAAGGGTCAGACATTCACTGCCACCAGACGGGATGCATGAATTTTGTACATAAGGCAGTGAAGGATCCACAGCACTGTGCAGTGCATTCCAAACAGTGAGCACTGACTCACCAGCAAATACATCTTATTTCTGACCCTAGAGCAGTACCTCTAGGTGATTATCTATATGATAGTTTTTCCCTTCAGTTGATCAAGCTAGAGCTGTGCAGCTGGTTACTTACAACAGGGTGCCTGCATAATGTACCAAAATTCAGTAATAATTCAGCTGCAGTCACTACATATGAACTTGAAGCAAAAGCAGTTGACTTCTGAAGGCTGGACTGGCCACCAAGAAAACTTCAATGCTTTTAAATCTGGATACAGCACAAGACCTGAACTGCTATCTTACAGCAGTATTCACTATGGAGATGAGGGATGTGTTTCTATTTAGCAATAGTTAGCCTTCACATTTCTCACTGCCTCACTCTATATCTGACTAGGCTTTCAGGAACCAGCACACAAGCTCTTCTTTCAATGTTTTAAGCAACTACAGCTTTTGTAAACAGCCTGCTCTCTCTGCCCCTGTGCAAGCCACCTTCTCTCTACCCAAAATCTTTTCTTACAACCCAAGTAATTGCTTTTATTTTCTTAGCTAAAAATCAGTTTTTTGTCCTGCTTTGCCTGGATATGTTCTTCTTCTTAAAACTAACTTCTAATCCACACAATATTACAAGATGTAGGACAAAGTATTTCAAGCTAATTCATGAACTACCTGCTCTCTGCACAATAGGTCCAAAAAGATAGTAATTCTGAAAATTTAGGTGAAAAAATGACTGAAACTAGGATATTTTAGAGAAGCAATAAATTGGGGGTATTCTTGGTGTGGTTTTTTTTTTTTCTTTATAGAAGGTGGAAGGCATTGGCCCTTCAATTTAGGATTTGAAAAGCCATTTACTAATCTAGCACTGTCCCCCAGTTCCTTAATATTTATCATCCTTACATGTAAGAGAAGGAGTAACCCTGATTTTAAAAATATTCGTGTGACATTAGATATTAATATAGAAACAGATCACATTTGATAGGCTAGTGGCACAGCAGCCTACTTTGGAAAACACTCTCTTCAGGATATATTGGGATATTACCTGGAGATGACAAAGGTTTTGGTTGGGTTATTTTTTTCATTGGAAACAGAACTGTCTATCCGTAGCTTCCTTGCCAAGGGAAAGGAAATTAAATGATATTTTTACCTTTTTGGGGAAATCAACTTTGCTGTCCTTCCACTGGTTTAATGTGAAATCACCACCTGAGTCCTCTACTAGTTTAAGTATGGGACTAAAAGCAAGTCTTTAGCACTTATTTGTTCAAATAGGCTTGCAACGAGTTTGCTGGAAGAGTTTGCATAACTGGACATCAACAGAGATGACACATGGTGCAGTTTGCCAATCCTTCCATAGGCAAGTTACACCTGCAGTGAGTCCCCCCTGAAGTAGGTTATGCTGCAGCAATGAGTGGTGGAGACATGGAGGAGAGTTCAAGAATGACAAAGCTCCAAATGCAAGGGAAAAACATTTTCCGTGAGTTTGTAGGATATTGTCTGAAGCTTGTTTCAGCAGATAAAGCTGTTTAATGCTGCTTGATGGAGAACTGGAAGATGCTGAAATGCTTTGGCTTTTACTCAGCTTGTCTCACCTTTTGAGCAGGATTGTCACCTCTAAGTAGGACTTCCCCTGCTTGGAGATTGACTTTTTGAGGGCCTCTCTGGAGGTATCCCCACTACTCTGGAATATCTGAAATCACGCAAATAATATGAAGCCAGCTTCCCTCAACCTAAATTCATATTGGCTCCTCTGTAGTGAGAGGAATTACACTACATTTATGCTGTCAGTGACTTATACTGTAACTCAGAATCCAGGTGAGGGAGTTATAAATACAGTACTGTAACAGAAGAGTTTCTGACATACCACGTGGGAGTTGTGTTTTTCATACTCATTTTCCTTTCAGATTTCTTTTCCTTCATTTTTTTTACTGGTCCATCTTTGCTTATTAAACTAAAAGCATCTTCTCTTGGGACAGCCTTCCCTAAATTAGCTTTCCCATTGTCCAGCTGACCCACTTGTAAAGCAGACAGACAATATAGAGGACATTTGGAGGAAACCATATAGCAGTTTGCGTGACCAAGCAGTCGCTTTTCAATTCCATATTAAAATTATTCATCATAATTCTAACTTAATTGCCACAAACCTTTTTCTACACTTTTTCTTCCTCTAAGTGCGACCTCTTTAGAAAGACAAAGCCTGTTGTCTCACTAGGTCTATAGGCTTTGACTCATACTTCATGCTTATGCCCCTATATTTGATCACTATTTGTCTGACATCCCACTCCCACCCCTGCCAGCATAGCTGGAAGTCAGTGTTGCTAAATCACCAGAGATTATATATAAACACATTATTTAAAATGGTGTGAACTTTAAATATAATTACTTCCTGTCAATCAAAACTTACACACAAGTGAAACAGCTATACTCCAGGCTGTTCCCTATGTGTCAAAATTCTGGAAGACTTACAGCAGTCAAAAATAGCGAGTCCAGCACTAACCATCTTTCTGAGGGCATTAACCTACATTTTGGCATTTCTTGACCAGACTGCCAAACCTTTGAGATGGGTGTACCTCCCTATGCTTATCCCATACAAATAGAAAACTATAGACAACAAGGAGAGTACTGGCCAAACTGAAAAGATGTTTTTTTCCTCCTTCTCATGAGGTGAAATTTATCACTTAAGTTTTACAGTACTGAGAAACTTCCAACAACACCTGCCCTACTGTGGTTTAAGGGTTTCTGCCCTACATTCTTTGTTCTCTGAATGCTAAGTCCCCTTTGCACACAGTGGGAGCCAAGCACATATCTGATTTTTGGTGCTGTATTCTACCGAGTTCCAACTCTAGGCAGTCTGGCAGATTAAGTTCAAGCTCTGTGAATAGAAGGGAGATAATTCAGAGGCTTCTTATTACTTCTGATCTCCGAGCTGTGCATGGATCACAGCTCCCAGATTGCATCTGTTCCCAAAATTTTCAAAACAAACTCAGCTTCTATGCATAATCTGTTTTCTTACTATTATGTAGCAAGACATTCAAGAGGAACACAACAACCTTCAGGTGATTAAAACACCCACTAACAAGACAAAAACCATAGGGTTTTTTTTTAGCATATACTTCCCTGCAAGAACACATGCCCACAAATGGTGGCCTTCAGTTAAGAACTACAACAGAACCCATAAAGACCACAGACAGGCTTAAAAAGCAGACCTTTTGTGCAGATGCAACACAGTTTGTTCTGCAGCTGAACTGAGGTAGGAGGTGGATTTGCATTTACTAATCTAATTATGACCTTGAAAGATCACCAAGATTAACATTGACAATTCCCTTCCTCACCAGCAAAGCTTATTCACTTATCAATGTATGAGCTTTAAAAATTATTTGAAAGTGTGCATTCTGCTACAATGGCAGAGATATTTCCCTGAATTTTTTAATATATATATTTTAAGGGTGACATATACGAAAGTTTTGTACCACAAACACATGGGACTGGGTGCCCTTAGACTAACTCTTGTATCTGTATGGGAAACTGTATAAGCTTTTTCCTCTCCAGCATATAAGTGTGCTTTGTATCTATCTCAGAGAGACTACTTCTACAGGTAAAAGGATCCAGTAACAATTCCAACTATAAATAGGGTTCGAGACATGAGACGAAAGAAATTAAGAGGTGTATAAATGAACCTTGCTGTAATACTGACCTAGCTCCTTCTCTCCAATTAATTTAATTGAGAGTTTTGGTTTACTTAGCACTTTTCATCCATAGATCTAAAAGCACTTTATAAAGAAATGTAAATGTCAATATCCTCATTTTACAGATGAGGATAAAAGGGCACAGAGAACTTATATGAATCACCCCAGGTCAGAAAGTAGGTGGCAAAACCAGGAATAGAAACCAGTTTGCTTACTCTGCCTGCTGTGCCCCCCATCCATCAGGAACTGTGAATTCTAGGTCATTTAACAAGAAGCTACAAAAATCCTTTACAAATCTGAAATCTACGAACTTTACACATAGGGGTGCAAGCATTCCAACTGTAGAATCAGAAAGCAAAACTTAGTAAAAAGAGCTGTAAGAAATGTTAAAGTTTGTAATTTTTTTTTAAAAATTAAGCATTTTATTCAGATATTATTATGAAAAAATACATTTCACAATTTCTCCCCTCCAGGAAAACTATGTTTTACCACATGCATGGAGTTATATTTCAGGCAGCTCAACTGGCTACACCCAGGGTGTAGTTATTCAAAGAAACCCGATTTTATCTCCCTGGAAGCAGATGTTCTCAGTTTTAAGTTATTTTATCCCATGGCAAAAAAAAATTAGGAGGTGGCCAAGTAGGGAGAGAGGCTACAAAGTCTTCTGAAACATGGGTTCATAATTAGTGGAGTTGTTCTATCTTACAGCATCCATGTCTGACTGCTGTCTATAGGAACTGCTGAATTACCCTGTTTTAAGAGTTAGTAGTTTATTGTTTTTCACAGAATATAGTGAAGTACTTCAGGACTACTTGAGATTCAGTTAAAATACTTTACAAAGTTTCTCCATACTCTGCTTTATAGTGCCATACCATGGCAACCAATGATTTTCAAGAATCTCAACTGACTGTTTTAGCTACGAAGATAAATAAAGGATAATATGATATGAAACAACATAATCTATCATACTGAGAGTCTCAGCCACAGGATAAAGTGGATCTAAATTGATTCATCTGCAAACCCCTAGCTGAGAGGCCAGTTTACAGAAAACTTGTGTTAGTCCTGCAATGGCAAGCTGCATTTGATCATATTCCAGTGCAGATTCATGGGCTGAACCATTGACAGCAGCTACGTCATTAAGTCAAAGTCTGCATATCCCATTGCTGCCTTCCACATTGAGATTTCATCTGAAAGACTAAAGACTATAAGGATATTTGAGACATTCTGTCAGTATTTTATGTCACCCAAGGCTGGAGAAAAGCAGCAAGAGAAATTGGGATCTGGAAAAAACAATCACCTTATATAAATGTAGTATCGAAATTGGAAAGTGAGCTAGACTTTGATACTAATATTCACATACTATTTCCTTAGGAAGGATTCACTCTCCAACTGTGAGCAAGATAAAGGTCATTTTACTAATCAGAGGTTTATGGCAATTTCCTTTAGCATCTTTTCTGAAAAGAGAAAGCTTGATGACCAGTTACCCTACAGCACATGGCTTTTGAATTTGAAGTCTTGAAGGGCAGATTTTGTCATTCTTTTGCTGAGTTTTCTGTGAATAATACCTCTGTGATATTTCAAGACTTCAGTATAGTGCATGACTCATGAATTCTGTAGTAAATAGGCCAGACTTGCAGCTCCAGGTATTTTTAACCTCCTAAGCAGAAAAGGGTAATATTTAGGATAAGAAACTAACATGAATTTAACAATAAAAATAGAAAGACCACTTGGTACACTGCACTTGGGTAACCCCCCAGGACAGAACTGCACAGATTACCCTATGTTCTTTTCCAAACAATATTAAAAAAATAATATGCTTTATGGAATTCTTTATACTGTGAAAGCATTGATACAAAGCTGTAGCTAAAATAAATATGATACCATGACACCATCCTTGTGGTAAGGCACTGGCAACCTATCAATTTCTCAATCTGAGCAAAAAGAGAGTTAAAAGATGACAGGCCTTTCCTTGCAGAACGGTTGATATAGAGCAAGCAGCTACAGCTCTGTCCCTGATTATTAGTTGTGACTAATACAAAGTAAGCAGATCCTGAGGATGCCTGGGGATAGCTTCAAAACTGGAGGTTTCATCTTACCCTCCTTCTGCAAGAGGACAATCAGATGGGTAGAGGTGGCCCTCACCACACAGTCTTATTTTGGTGCTGATGCACTATGCAGCTGGTAAATAATACAATCATAGAATAGTTATGATTAGAAAGGACCTTAAAATCATCCAGTTCCAACCCCCCTGCCATGGGCAGGGATGTCTCACATTAGACCATATCACCCAAGGCTCTCTCCAACCTGGCCTTGAACACTGCCAGGGATGGAGCATTTACTACTTCTTTAGGCAACCTGTTCCAGTGCTTCACCACCTTCTGAGTAAATAACTTCCTTATACCTAACTTGAACTTCCCCTGTTTAAGTTTGCCTTAATCTGCCTCCATGGAATTCTCATTCCTGTGTGTCCCCTCTATACTGGGACCTCTCGTGAGACCAGGGTCTGAGCTGAAGCTCACAAAGCCCCACAAAGCCCAGAGAGCAGAAGCTCTGCCTCACAGCCTTAAGCAGAGAGCTGCAAATAGGCCTGAGCTGGAAGAAGCTGAAGAAGCACTAAGGTGGCAGAACTCCTCACAAACACTTCGGACTGGGTTTTGTATTGCATGTTTCCACCTGCAATTTCACGCTAAAGTTTTCAGATGTCCATCAGATTCAAGTGCTTAACTCCCATTGAATTTTCTAGGGTTTGGGCAATGAACTCCCTCAGGCTTTTTAAAGAATCCCATGCATAGCCATTTTGCTGTCCTTGTTCTTGCTAATTAGCATGATGCTCTGCTGTGTGACTTTACAACACTGCAGAGGATTCTCCTGAATATGGGGGAGTGTGGGGGGAAGGGGAGTTATCTCATTGAAATTTGATTCAAAAGAAGGAAAATGAAAAACATTTCTATTCACATTAGGTTTTATAAAACCATTTAGTGTTATGAAAAGCCTAGTGTTTAAGCCTAAACTAAGTAGACAGTGATCCTTTAAGTCCCTGTCTTCCAATACATTTCACCATTCTATTCTTTCAGGGAAAGTTAAGTTTGTTATTCCTTCACCTTCCAAAGTCCTTGATGGGTTATTTCTAGAGAATATTTAAAATCTGTGAAGTATTTTTGTCGGCAAAAACGTCTACAGAAATTTCCTCAAACTCCAACATGTATTTACCCACTTCTCAGAAATTCTTCTTCCATTTTCTATTAATATTATTTCACTGAGATCAGTCTCTGTTGAGAAATTTAGTTTAAGCTGCCTAGCAGTCTTAAAAGAGGAAGATCTATTAATTTAATCATTTACATGAATCATGTCTAAATGATCTCAGCAGAGAAAATGTGTTAGCCATTTAAATCCCATCATTACATATTATATAATAATTACCACTAATTCTAGTTTGGATGGGCCACAATATTGCTTTACATACCTAATATATTCAGAACATCTACCTTACCAAGCTCAGTCTTTTTGTGACCTTTGAGTTTATGCTTGTCTCTTGATTATGAACATAGGACAGGCTCTCCAAGAAATTAGGTATGCACAACACACACACACACACAGAGTACCACATCCATTTGGCATGCACAATTACCACTTTTTTGCTTAATATCTCAAGCTCTTTTTGTCTCTGGGAGGTATTGAGCATGCTATTGATACTGTTATAATCAAAATAATATTTATTTGTTCAATATTCCAGTGCTGTTCATGACACTAGTTCTCACTCTGTATCAAGCTAACCTTACAGCGTAAGATGGGGTTATTCACAGGAGACTACAGGTTGTAACTTCCTCTGAATTTCCAAATCCCTTACTCAAAGGGCTACTTGAACATTGTGTGTGCAAACTATACACAAGCAAACTGTATGTAGATTTTTGTCTACAGCTCAAGACTGATGGAACTGGCATGGATTTTTTTTTAAATGAATAAAGCAGATATTAATTTGCCATAGGAGATCTCTGCATATAGCTTTCACTATACACAATTATAGAGCATTCAGGCATGCAAGGCCCAAGGAGGAAATAAAAAGTACACACCAATGAATGAACAAGCTACCACATTGCTTCTCTGTTGGGTAACCTTAGCGAAGACCATCAACATATAATTCCTCACTGGGAGAAAATCCATTTTGATGTGAGCGTGACAATCCAGCATTACTCAGCAAGTCAAAAATGGGTTCAAACACTTTCTGTTCGCCACTGATGTGAGAAGGTGCTTGTCATCATGCTGAACAAATAATAGCCCCAGAGTGAGAGCTCTGCACCTTGGGTCACAAACCGTGCTTGCAGTGAGCGATTTCCAGGAGAAACACATAGCTCTGTGCATCATGGAGCCCATGGCTCCAGTACTGCTCACAGATGCCAGCATCTGGCTTTGCCCTTGAAGAAGGGTTGGACTGTGTCTCTGTCATACTACAACATGAATAGATTAATCTAGTATTTTTTTTAATTATTTTTTTGGTTTTCACTAGCTCTGCATGAATGCATCTGCCAGAAACCTCTCTTCTATATCAAAATTGCAACACAAGATACACCCAATTAATTACAGAAGAGTGAAACTTCCAACTCTCATATCTCAAGGGTCAGATTTATCCCTGGTGTAAGCCAGAACTCAGTCGTGAGACAAATTTGGCCCTAGGTGACTTTTTTCCCCCCTTGACTAACTCATTACACCATCTCTTCAAGAGCTGATGAATTGAACCCCTTGTGTTCTGTTTGCAACCATAATTAGTATTCATTTTGCAAAGCTTAAAGTTCACCCTTGATACAGGACTGATCCTAATGTTAATCACTGCGGTGTCTTACTGCCTTTGACTCTGATCTGTCAGGTTTGCATTACTTGTCCCATACCTAATTTTTTGCCCTTACCAGCCAAATAGCACCTCGACATCACACTGTGTCAGAATTAGAAACTTTTGACAGATCTGTAATCATCTAGTTCTCATCAGCTCTATGCATGTTAGTCACTTCATTTCCACATTCTAACAGTTAATATGCCTTAATTTCTCACACTTTGTGAATATTTAATTCCTCCCTTTTCAACATCATTTTTAGGTTGTGTGAATCATTTTCAAAGCCTTTGCTATTCTCCCTCCACTATCATCTGCATATTTTATGAAATGGCACAGTTGAATCTCTGAGGGCTCTTGATAAAAATGAAACTGGCAGGCTGCTCATTAGTTGTTTACCTGGAGCTGTGTGAATCCCCTAGAATGGTGGATTCCCATTTGGATTTGAATTAGGATATTCTGACACATAAGAATTGAAAACCTTTCCAAGCTAAGCACGATTCTTCCCTCCCCCACCCCCTCTTTCTACCCCAATTAATACCTTTTCTAGGAAGTTTGCATTCTTTTGACCAATCATACAGCCATACTGTACCATATACACTAACATCTACAACAACTGGACTGTTAAAAGGTGAGAGACAGAGGCTGTAGCCAATTAGCAACTCTAATGAGGGGGAAAAGTGTCCGATCGAGAATGCACAGAGGGCAGCATGACTAAAATGAGAACTTTTCAGGCTTCCAGAGTCAAACCAGGTTGCTGGCACTGGGGCTGTGGCTTATTTAAGCATGCAATTTAATGGGCAAGTAATCAAAAAAGTTACATTCAGTGCAGATTCTATATGGTTTTAAAAAATAAGCACTTCAGAGTGACCGCACCTGGCAAGTCTCATGCAACAGTTCTCATTATTCCCTTGATCTTATTTACACAATAAGGCACTTTCAAGTTTCACCACTGAAATAAACTTAGAAGTCACTTTTAACAATTCGTGAGTTATGAGATGGAAAAAAAGGACAACCTTGTGGATTTTCTTCCATGGATTATCAGCAGAATTCAGTGGGTTATCCCATCTCTGATGCAGAACATTTTTTTTCCCTTACTGAACCTGTACTTCTCTCATTCAGAAGCTGGGTGCATGTTGTTCACAGCTATCCATGCCACCTCTACAGTAAAACACATCCTGACTTCCCAATAGTTTTAGTTTTTAGTATCCACAGATTTCCATTCAGCTTGATTTATTTTTATGCTGATATCATGTTCTTTTCATAGATTTTACTTAAGAGCAGCAATGCTATCTCTCTATGCACTAAATGTTTTATGAATTTCTTGGCCTCTGTTGACTTCATAAGTAAATAGGGAATTGGGGCCACTATAAATAAGGGTAAGAGAAACTTTCCAGCTGTAGAAGCTGCATCTGCATTGGTACTTTGTTCACACAGGTGTTTTGGTAGAAGAAAAAGGAAAAATGAAAAATAGAAGGCACTTGGTTTTGACAGGAACTGTTTTTCTATTTTATCCTCATGTCCCACCTAATATATCTTCTTTTTAACACATCTCTTCAAACTTTTTACACAAAAAATACAAATAACCAAGGGCAGAGTTTATAATTAAAATTCCACAGTTTCTGCCCCTCTGATGCTGCGTACTTCATTCCCTGAAAACGAACAGCCAAGAGCAATCAGGAGCTCACTTCTCTACTACCTAAAACTCTACCTCCTTGGTACCAACTGAAAGCATAGTTGAGAAACAACTCACTGGCATATCGTATTTCTTGATGCTAGCTCTCAACCTAATCATGTGCCTCATACAATTTTTTGTACTAGTTAAAATCCCAGCTTTAAGATGGCCCTGAATATTTCAAAATCTAATAATGAAAACAGATATTTTATATAGCCTTGAATAGAGTGAGGATGGATTTAAATACGCTTTGCTTATTGTAAAGATTCAGAATTTAAATATATGTATTAAAAATTATTTTCTGCAATCTCATGAACCCTGGCTGGTTGGGTTTGTAATTCTTGTGTTTGACAGCGTTGCATTCTTTTGATTTGGAATATATATTTCAGATCTATTACTTTTTAATTGGACATGAACATGACTATGAACTAAACTTAGTCTCCAAGGGCTCACATAAAATTAGCCAAGACATGAAGAAAATGGAGTTGTCACTACAACTCAAAACTATCAGATATTGCAAGTAGTTAAAAATAACAATAGTCATAGATATGCTCATACAACATCACATAATTAAACACAATAAGCAGCAGGTTTGGTAGCGACATTTTAACTGAATACACAAAGATTCTTTCTCTACACCTGCTACAAAGTAAGTATTTAACATTTATCATTTCCTCCATTTTAGTATTTTTCCATCTTATTAAATATTGGTTGGATTCAGAAATACTTTTATCCTGCTGACAAGAAGCACACATATCATTTAGGTCTATGCGCATCATTCACTCTCAGTGATATCAGCCTTTCAAAAACCTTTAATATCAAGCTACAATGCAATTGTTTCAAAAAGGCATTCTCACTGCTACAACTGCACACAAAAGAACTACAGCAATTATTTTGTTAACTGCAAGGGTGAGTTAAATTAACTTGATACTTCAGTCTTGCAATACTAGCCGGTGTTACTACCTTAAAACAAGAAGTATATTTACCATAAAACAAGGACTTCGCTCTCAGTAAAATGTTCATACATACGAGGACACACTTTGTTCAATGAAGACAATTGTCATACCTCTACCTACTAACACCACTGCATATTCTAGGCAAAAATAAAGACATCTTTTGGAAATGACCATTTAAAGCAACAGTTCAATTGCACACTGAGCCCTAGTTTTTGCTCTTAATGGAAGTCATCTGCATCAACCTTATGCTGGTTTTCTGTGCTGACACTTTCTGTTTACTCTATGGAGCAAACAGATGTCTATCAGCTCAAACCCATGTAAATAAGACAGAATGCTGTTTTTTCTAGAATTGGGTATTCTTCTGCACAGTCACCATATAATAAATAGATGGTGCTCACAGGGAAGTGACACTTAAGTGACACAAACAAGTGACAACATAGTTACTCCAGCAGAAATCCAGAACACAGCAGGGGCTGTGTATGGAAGTGTGAGTGGTATAAGGACACATTACTGTGGGAATGAAGACAGGTCAAAGGACTGGAAACAGAACACCAAGCCATTTGATGCAAGTAACTAAAAGACTTAACCAGAAAGACAAACTTTGTCTGCAAAGATACTGCTCTTTTCTAATGCAGTTGTCAACTTCCTTTTCTAAAATTCTTTTAGAAAGGAAAGCTTTCCAGTTTGGCTTCATGAAATACAGAGTCACGGTTTATGCTTCTCTACCCTCCCTACCCCTCCTCCCGCATGTTAAACAGACCAGAGACCTGACATTTTATGTTGTTTGTTGGAAATGATAAGCTTAATCATGAGTGAAATGTTAGGAAGTGACAGAGCTGGCCACAGTAAGGTCATTTCTTGTTTCAGCCAAGTACAATACAGCTTTCCCCTTAATTGCATTGCCAGTCCTTGCCACAGGAGGACCCAGGCATTTGCAAGTAGGGAACTGAATCTGTCTTTGTGATAATTAAACCATGGACCTCTGTAAAGACTGCCAAATCTGCCATATGGTAGTTTTATGACCTAGACTGCTGTTATCTCTTGAGAAAGCTAACATCCTAATCTCATTTTAGTTATCTGTGATCAGAACCCATATTTCTAGAGGGCAAAATGCAGAAGAGTACTGCTTATCGCAGAGCATCCTAAAGCAATGATTTTTTTTTCAGTGGTTCATATTAATAAATTGAAGAGAGAACTCATTATTGACATACTGAAATTAAACCAGAAATCATGAAGCTAAAACCAAATAACCTGTGGGTTACCTGTGCATAGATTGTAACATCTCACTGTGAAAAATTCCCAGGACTCAACTCTGTATAGATGAACACCGATGAGTAATTAAAACATTCATTGCAGGAAGGCTGCAAAAAGGCCACTGAGTTTTTCCAATGCAAACACATCATTTTAAAACACTAATACAGGATACTAGTGAGTCTGGAAGTCCAATACCATCCATCACAGCCACAGCACTTGAAGAGCATCCTCGTCAGCTGTCAGAGCTGGGCAAATATTTTGCAGGAAGAGAAAGCCAGATTATGAGATGACCAGTAAGAAGAATAAATGTATCAGAACTGGTGCTGGATAATGCTTTATGCCTGACAGTTTTCATATTCTATTACTTTAATAGATTAACATTAATTTGTCTTCAAATCTGCAATACAGCCATCTGAGCATTTGCATTGTGGCTCAGAAATATATTGTCATTTAGAAATAAAATACAAATGCTTACCAGCTGTGGTCACCTTCTTACATATCTTTTGGGGCTGGATCATTTCATAACCAAGAGAATGCATCTGTTCCTTTCTGCAAGGTTATATCTTCGAAAGTGCATTGAAAGCACAAGAAACAGGTGGCATATTTTTCATCTCACTGGTAGCAAGCAAACACACAGGCTATATTCTTTAATGGCTAAAAGAGCCTTAAATAGAGGTATTTTTAGTACTACAAATTGCTGTTTGAAGATGATGCCTGTTAGCTGTTTTGGGATGGGATATTTCTGTGTAAAGAAAGACCTAATGGCTACTCAGGTCTTTATGAAGTTCTCCAGACTGATGACCTTCATCACATTTATCTGCTAGACAGTTACGCTTATCGAGAAGTTGCATAGGTCTGTTTTTACAGAAATATTCTGGTTTTATGATCTAGATAATGTAGCCTGCTATAAATCACCCTGGTTGTCCCTTGATATTTTGAAAACTGATGAGACTGCCGATTCTTGCTTCTTACTTTGTATGCAAATGATAAATTATAGATGGGAAATAAGAAAAAGAAGGTTTTACTCATTTGCTGGATTGAAACAGACTGGATTAGTGAGCAAGCAGTAGTACCCTTGGACTATTTATTGTGACATTGCTTAGAAAAATTCAAACCCCAAAGCCTTCAAATCACTGGGGACATTGTTAGCCTTCTGCAGGAATTATTAAAATGTACAGAAATGTATGAGCATCACTTTATAATAATTAATCAGGGGCTGTTGATTAATAAAGCTCATTTTTTAGTCCCGATGATTCAGGGTATTATCCAAAGGACAGTGTCCTTGTCATATTGATTAAGAAACCAGACTTTGCCGTGGAAGAAAGTGTGAGAACAGACACACTTCTTCCTTCCCCCTCCCCCTATATAAAATAAATATTGAATGAGAATATTAACTCGTTAACCTTGACAACAATTTGTAATTTTCATAAGGAGGAAAACCCATGTATTCAGCAAATAAATTGCTGCAGGGATTTCAGGGAAACAAATTGGAGAGAATGAAGAATGCTACCATATGAATTCTGTCGTTTTTATGGGCTGTGATGATAAATTTGTTTGGTTATGTCCCTCAATTAAGGCCACAAATACTGTAAAGCGTCAGAAGCAAGTTAACTGGTAGAGATGGTACAAAAAAGTCTGGGTGACAATCTAAGGTCATTCAGGAAGTTCAGTTTTCTTTCTTCTTTTAGATCTAGCTCAGATCTGCAGCAAATATCTTAGCCGAGTTACAGAGTGCATCTTCTGTACAGTATATTAATCCCCTTAAAGCCTTTGTTAAAAGATAACTCCATTTATTAGGTATTGCATGAGAAAATCTTATGTGGAATTAACAGCACCAGTCACAGCTTTTACAGGGTTATCTAATTATTTTTAACTCAGTTTAACCAGGAATGCAGGTAAAATAAATAATTTGTAAGCTGTTTACCCCTGCAGTTGGTGAGCACTGTTTTTTAACCCCCTATAAAAACATTATGCTTTGAAACTTGAGCTGGAATGCTGTTTTAATGATCACAGGAAAAATGGACACTGCTCCTGCATGCATTTCCAGCTGTAAAAACCTTATTTGTTCACATCACCAAGTAACCCAGCAAGCCAGCAAAACTGATTTAAACGTGTGCCTAGTTTTAAGCTTGTTTTGCCTCAACTAACATCAAGGAATACTACACATGCTTAAAATTAAGCATATGCTTAACTGCTTTGTTGGATTACAGCCTAAATTATCTATTAATCCAATTGCATGGTTTCCTCTGATCACTGCCAGTTAGAAATTCTTACTGTACAATAGATTTAATATAAATGCATTATGTTTGTCAGGCATGCCACTAGATTTGCATGCTGTCCTTGTCTGCTTGGGCATATTATCATCCATAGGAGAATATTAAAGATTTAATATGATTTCAAAAATTTAATTTTAGTGACTTTTTGAAGGATGTGAATGAACTGGATCTTGTTTAGGAAACTAAGAGGAAAAATTAAATAAAAGTGCTTAATACTTCAAAGGTCCAGATAGGGAACATGAGGAAAACGAGAAAATGAACATGGAAACTAGTAGCCTTGGAACAGAAAGGCAAGACAACACACATGGGATTTGGCATGTCACTACAGCAACAATAACTGGTGTCTGATTATATTCTGATTTTACTGTACTCATTCTGCAAGAACTCCAGGAAGGGGAAATTCTGACCCCCTATCTTATATGTAGGAAGTTTAGGCATAGAGAAACTGCCTGCTAGGCTAATAAAGGTATGCAAGTGAATTCCCATTCATTTCAACACATGAACACACGAGGTGCCCAGGTACTTCAGTGAAGGGGACCACTGAAATCACAGCACGTTTGCTGCTATTACATTTGCCTTTTCAGTCTGTATGTTTTAATGGTTGTTGTCCTTGGGGTTCTCACACATTTTAATGACACTACAAGTTATTTTAAATACACTAAAAAAAACCCCAGCCTCACAAACGTATCCTTAAGGAATTTGTCCACAATCTCACAACACCCTGTAAAGGAATGGGTTTAAATCCTATGCACAGTGTCACCCTCCTCCTTAGACCTGGCAAACCCTGAGCTAAGTGGGATCCTGTCCATCTTGCAGCAGTGGTGGCTGTTTAACTACTTGCAGCAAGCAGAGCAAGTTTTCAGTCATATTCAGCTGTGCTGCTTTAGCTGAAGTGCAGAACAAAGATTTGTGTAATGCTGATGTTATTAATATGAAGTGATGGGGTACAAGCTCAGAGATGCAGCTATTCACTCATGATGCACTACAGAGGGTAACAGTAATAATGACTTTTGTTAAGCCTTTTTTGTTCTCAGAGTGCTAAAAGCAAAAATAAATAAATAAAAATAATACCTGCATTTCTAATACTGGTGGCACTGGAATATAATCAGGCAGTACCTGCAGGATAAATCAAAAGATTAAATTAAGTTGGGATTTGAATCCCCACTAAACAAAGAATCAAACAGAGATTACATTTTGCTGGACTCTAGTCTCAGAATAGCTTTCAAGGGCCTCCCATACAAACATAATATCATTATTTGCTTTGACCACTGGTACGTTAAAGAAAATACAGGAGAGGGGGTGGAAGGGAGAGTAGTCAGGCAAGCAACAATATGGAGAGCAGTATGGGGCATGCTAATTTTTATTCATTGCCTGGCCTCCTGCCTGCTTCTCCTGAGTCTATTCAAGTCCTAGCCTTGGGTTCTGACTCTTGACCGATATCTGTCAGCATGTTCTGTATCCTGCCTTCTGCTGCTACTTTTGTTCAGCCTGATATTTTACCTTGCTTCTTGCAGGAGACCGATACCTGCTGTCCCTCCACCCACACTGCCATCTCATGAAGCTATTTATTCCTTCTCCACAAAAGCACAATCACCAAACCCCTCCACCTTTGTAGAGAGATCGTTCAGATACAAGATAGATATCTATTACTCCGTGATTAAGATTAATTTAGAGGCATGAGAATCACTGCACTGGCTCTGACCCATGCATGGGCTGTACAGTCCTGAATTCCTCCCCTGCCAGCAACCAAAGAAAGGTGAAACACCAAAACTTGCACATAATTCACACCTCCCTGCCCACAAGATGTCACCCTGAATTTTAACAAAGGTAGGTTTACCCTGAAATATTGACTTCTCCCTCCTTTCCATATTCTGTTCCTTAGAATCAAGCACATTAACTCTTAAGTATTCATGATTTACACATAACCACAAAATTCCTGTCTGAATCTTGCTGCTCCTGACATCAGTTGCACATTGGCAGCAGATTCCACCATTGAATTCTGGGCTGTATTTCCTCTAGTTTCTCATAGTGCAGGATAAATATTTTCAGATCAGTCTGCACAGCCCAATCCAGTGTGACCAAAGGCTGTTTTAGGCATGTTCATATCTCAAGCCTGAGAACAAGCATGTGGGAGATTCTTTAATGTAGAGTCTTAAAGTGTGTTATCTGATAGCAGCGGCCTCAGATTTCAAGTATTTCACAGCTTTTGGACGATAAAAAAAAAAAATCCAGCATGAAAAAAAGGGAATGAGAAGTTTCTTTAAACCTTCTTGAAAGTGGAAGTGACAACAGCCTTACAAGAGTGCATTGCCAAATCTTTAGCCTTGGAAAATGCTGTATTTGAATTTCTAAGGTTTACTATGCACTGTTATTTTAAAAACTGATTCAGTTTGTTTAGACCCCAGAGCTGCAACTCCATCTTGAGAATATGCCGATGTGTACACAAAGCTTTGCTGCTCTTTTCAGCAAGAAAGAAAACTGTTTCTGCCAGATTTTTGCACCCGTTTTACATATTCCCTCAGCTCTATCTCTGTGCGGAGACCACAGACCCAATTGTGGGAAGGGAGCGTGTCAATGACCCATTATAAACCTGACATGACATTTATGTGCACGTTTACCAGGGTTGCTCTCACAAGCACAATAATTACACACACAAATGAGGTTTGAAATTGCCCTTTTATGAAAATTCAAACCTTGATATTTAACTATTTAATAAGAACCTATCTTGCATCTCATTTGCAAATCAGATGTTTGTCTTAAAGGCTGGATTTTTCAGAGGGAGGATGTCTGACATTGGTGTGCATTTTCTATGCCTATTTCAAATGCTTATTTATGGAGTATGCATACACGAATTTGGCTTTTTTTCTGAAAAATACTTGTTTCATCTCTTTATGTGTGTTTGCAAATGATTGCCAGATAATTACTACTGGACACAAAACAGGCACAGAGGTAGGCGCACATATAAACTTGAACCTCAGGTTCCTAAACATCTTAAAAACAAGTCTCCCAGATTTATCAGTAGGTGATTATAAGCCAGAACACTGCACCATACTGTAATCAGCCTCTGTCAAAGAAGTCCCAACGTACTTCTACACATACAAGTATTCTTTACAAATAGTCAGGAGAATTTTACCAATGTTATGTGGTGTATTGAACCCATATACTATATACAGTATTTTATTCAAGTTTATTATTTTACAGTTAACTCAAAACATTGGGGCTGCTTTTAAGGCAAGATTCCTCCTGATTTTATGGGAACAGAGATAAACTGACTATCTTGGAAGTTTTACATATAGATTATTTTCCTACTTGCTGCCTTTTCTTTTTTTTCTTCCTAATTCAAGACAGCTGTGACTTTGGAGATTCTGACATAATTGTCAGATTTGAGGAAAGAAGATAAGGGAATTTCTCTTCCTAATCTCTATACTACATCAAGAAAGCTCAGCAGTTCCGCATCAGCTTGCAACTGAAGATCTCCAAATACTTCACGAGGCACTGAATCACAAAATACAGTATATCAGGCAGCTAATCACTGTACCTACCGTACCAGTGGGAAAACAGAAGCACAGAGTGTTCAACTGATTTGCCCAGAGCCACATGTCAAGTTTGTGGCAGAGCTTGGAAGTGGTACTGAGACCACCTGGCTCTCAGTCTTGAGCTTTAATAGCAAGACCATCTGTGCTCCTAGACACTATGACAATACAAATACTTAATTCTGCTGAAGACTTTTAATGAGTTGTACACGCATACAAAAATATCCAGACCAATAGAGTACCTGTCGCATCACCATGCCCTGGGAGGGGTGGCAAGCTTGGTATACAGCAACTCACCACTGATGAAAGAAGCCAGAACTCTGGCTCTGGGAACCAGCGCTTTTAGGAAAAGAATAAACACAAATGTCTCCCCTCCCACTTCTAACCGGGCTGTCTTTCCTTACTGTGAGCATCAGAAGGGGGAAGCAGAGAGCTCAACTGAACTTCCTAGAAAAAGGGCATTTATAGAGCAGTTGTACTGAAGGTTATTCCTACAGAAGACTAAACCATTGAAGCAGAAACACTTTTGTCTCAACACTTACTACAAAACGACTTCTGAAATTTCTGCCCTTTCTAGAAAGTATTCTAATCTGATATCCAGTAACAGATTTTGTTCATGCCAAGCCCACTGTTGCTGTGAAAACTCATTGTTATATCAGTATTACTGAAGACTCCAAATAGACACTGAGAAACACTGTAAAGAGAACAACTAAACAAAATTAGGCTTTTTAATAGGAAAAGAAAGTTTACTGCTGTTACATATTCACTGATTTGCAGCTCTTATGCAAGAAGAGAGATATGAAGGGATTAACTGAGTATCCTCACAGGAAACCATAATTTTTCAAGAGTTTTCCCCAGTAAATTTCCCTAAATATCCAGGCTAAGTTTCACTCCAGTAATTCACAACACCAAACCCTGTAAATATTTTGATCAACTTTGTAGAGCGATTACACCACAAATCCGCATTCTTAGAACATCTATTTTTTATGAATAAAGTAGAGCATCTCAAATAGAACGATCTCAAAGATCCATGAGCACAAATTTCAGAAGCAGAAACTGATTTGTTTCATCCACCACCCATATGATAATTAATGTTTTCTTTCAGAAACCCATTGTACCAAAGTAGCAACTGATCAAGATATCAGGAAAGCTAAAATAAACAAGGAAAAAAAGTCAAGCTGTACACAGTCAGCATGGGTTAAATTCTCATAACTTATCTCCAGCAACTCAAGTCAGGTCTCGTTTTCATAGGAAGTGATTTAAAAGGGCAGCTGTGTTGTATCCTGATTTATCATTGATACCGATTTTAATAAATGCCACCTTAAAAGAAAGCTTACATACTCAGACCCATTCTCCTGCCACCTTTTCTTCCCTGACCTGCCATTAGGCTTAGTTCTCCTGTGAATTTCATTAATAGTTTATAAACAGTGATTACACATAGTCACTCAATAACCACAAATTGACCAACCTGGGTTGATACATTTTCTCTGCAGAGGCTTTCCTGACTGCACAGGTCCATTTGAAAAATAGAGATTATAAAGTTCAATGTCAGTAGCCAGCTTCAGGATTGTATAGCTTGACTATATCACAAAGAGTAAGTTTCTGAAAACTTACAAGCAAAAAAGGGGAAAAAAAGAGTAAATTTAAAGGCTTTAAAATTTTAGTCATATCTATTGGTGTTACAATATTTTAAATTATTTTGAATGTTAGGCATTGGTCAAGAGTATATTGGTGGAGGGTCATCTTACCAAAGTGTGTAAAGCAACTTGTGGAAGTTTGTTTCTATTTAATCAGAGACAAGTGACTGTGCACAAAGCAGCACTGCCTCACCCCCAGTGAACGGGGCACATCAAGCACCACTCAATCCCAGCAAGGAAAACTAAAGCCCAGGATGTGGCTGGATTCTATTTTCAAGACAATCAAACTGTTCTAAGGCTCCTGGTTGTGCTTGACCAAGCCCCTGTGATGCTGCCCAGAGCCCTTCTCTCACATACCAGCACACAGCAGCACCCAGGGCAGCTGCTGTTCAGAGGAAGCTCTGGATCTGTATACTAAGTGTTTAATCACAATTTAAGTGGGGAAAAGGCACTACAGTGGCCCTGTTCTGTACTGCAAAACAAGGGCTAATGTATGAGCATGAATCCCATCAAATTTTGTATATGAGGAGATTTCTCTGTTGGTTAATCCTTTCTTATTGACCATTCCTCAGAATAAATACAGGAGTGAAAACCCTCAGCACTGATTACTTGAGCCAACTGTCTTGACTAACTGTCCTACCTTCCACAGGAATTAAGGAAATGAACCGTGATATTTTCTGAAGGGGCAGAATTTATTTACTTCTAAGAGATACACGCATCACAAACCCAGAGCTTGGAGAAAAGGGAAGTCAAAGCATCCATCCATTAGCATTCTCTCAAGGAGAAAGGGGGGATATTTTCAGTGCTGTATTTTTTTACAGAGGCAAGTTAAAAATCCAAAACACATAAAGCGAGCTTCCTACCTCAGACAAATATCTATCTTTGATTATCGTGTCTACACAGGAGGCTCAGGCTTGGACCTTGCTGAGCCTTCCTAAGAGATGCCAAGCACCTTCAGATACAGCAGCTCAGCCCCTTACAGAATCAGGAAGGAAGCTTATTTTGGAAATGAGCAAGCTCACACACTCCAGTCAGCCATGTACAATCATTTTCCACAGTACAATAAAGAGATATCAGAATTATGCTCCATGATTAAGCTATTGACAGGCTGGCATCCTTGCAATAAGCATCATGCCAGGATTTATTAGTAAATTTGGCCTACAAAGTTCTCTAACCTGAAGTTGTACTGGCTCAGCAATTTCTTCAACTGATTTGACAAAAATGTTTTCAATGTGTCACGCATACAGGTACACATAGCAATGATTACCATAATATTATAAAACACAAAGGAAGAAAAGTGCAGTAATTTGCAATAATTATTAAGCAAAAATAGGAAACTTTAATTATTAATTTTTTGAAATCATTGAAAGGAGAAAATAGCACACCTTCCATGTGCAGACACTGAAATTAGATTAGCTTGACAAGCCTGTATCAGAAGGAAGAGGAATCCTTCAGTGCATTTATTTAACAGACCTTGAACATGTTAGGAAGCAACTCTGTATTACAGCATCCTAAAAATGTGAGTGAAAGGATTTTAAATGCCACCTCTTGGTGCTGCTTTTAGATTAATACAAAACATTGAAAGAATCCAAATAATGACAGCTTGCTATCCAAAGTGCCCTTTAACAGGATCAAGAAGAGCAGTGTAAATGGGACTAACTAATGTTCCTGTGTGGCAATGACAGTTCTTCGCTTTGTAGTGGCAAATCTTTTACCATGCCACAGTTGTGTTTACCATCTAAGAGGAGCCTTCTGGGCTCATCATGTCTTTCCCATAATCAGGCAATCCAAGAGCAGCTGTGCACCCATGTCCATTAGCCATCTAGTAAAAAATATTCAAATACACCCATTTACATGTGTGCAGAAACCCCAGATGAAAGCCTGATCCCAAAAAAGTCAACATAAGTTGATGTCCTCCTGAGAATCTGCTTGGCTATGGTCAAGAATCTACTTGTCTGCACAAACACTAGCTTATATCAAAGCACAATTACATCTGCTCCCAAGGATTCTTTAAAGACTTGAAGTTTCTCAAGCAGCAGAGTAATCTAAATCAAGTCTGTAAAGTTTAATTCTTATTCTTAAAAGTCACGTTCCACTTTCAGATCACCCATAAGCATACTTTCAGTAAGAAAGTAAAACAGGTAAGTAAAAGGTCTTGTAACATCCTATTAGACTGTTCGTGTCTAAGGTCACATACTAAGGACTCTATCATTCACTTGCTGAGGGGTGAATTTGGCCAGCCACACTGAAGCAGCTTTAGCCACTGAGCTTCACAGAGAATATCATGTAAACACACAATTCAAAAGACAAACATCTTGAAGGCTGTTGTGTTTTAAAACATCATCCAGGAAAGAATACAAGTAGGGTTGATAAACCAACTACATACTTAACCAAGTGACTTCAATGGAGCATTAATGACTAGATGAAACAATCATTAGGCAGGAGTCTGAGGCTCTGTGACCCTGAAATTCTACATGTATCAACCTGGGCCTGATAAGCATTTCTCCAAGTAGAATTATTACACAGCCTTTCTAGGTGGATTCCAAAATAATCTGTTGTCTCTCCTTTTAAAGATCTCCATGTCCATCAGCAGAAGATGGCACAGGTAAAATTATCAGCAAGAACCACTTTGTAACTGCACCATCTCTGCATCTTGTCTGAAGGTGCACTCCCCACAGTCACTGCACTGCCTGCATCAGTGTCAGGTTTATAAAATGGTATTGTCTGATGAGGAGGAACCAAGAACATTTACACTGCTTCATGCAACTGTTTCTGTTGTTGAGCCAGTGACCCCTGCTGTGACAAATATGTATATTACTCACAACTTGACACACTGGACCTTTTTCCTACCAATTTCCTCCTTCATAAATGCACCTAACTTAAGGTCTCTAAGATCTACATCCTTTCCTGGTAAGTTCCATTCTCACTAGATTTTGAGATACTGAGAACTTCTGTTTCATGCTTTCCTTATGTCACCAGAACACACCACTCAGACCAGAGATAAAAGCCATTAGCCCATATGAAGCTGCCTACATGTGCAGCAATACAGAGAAGAACACATTAAAAAATAACTCTGTAATACCTTTTAAAGCCCATATAAAATTACCTGGAGCTAGGTTCTCAGTATCCATACACCTTTGTTCCATCAGCTTTATTCACCTGGATGTGACCTTTTGATTTTAAAGTGTTAACAGCAGCTGTCTGCTCTTCAGAAACAACTTTTGCCCAGGGAACTCACAGCATTTTTTAAGTAGCAAAACAGTTTTATAGTATTCAATGTAAATACTGGTGGGTTTGTTGAAGGAAAGGGTGTCCCAGAGCAGCCAAATCATGAAACGAAATCAGTTCTACATGAAGAGAAAGGAACTGACACAAAGAAAACTGGGAAGTTGCAGTGATCCAGGTTTGAGCTGCCTAGGTCATGGATAAGGATTTTACTAGCAAGGATAGAAATGATAAATGAAACTAGGGGGATTGTTTTTAAAGAACAATCAGGAAAGATGGAAAGGTATTGAAATTTGGCTAATGAAGCAGAAGAATCTGCAGAGGCTGTAAGTAGAACCAAAAAGGACAGGACTTCTTTTGTAGCTTTTTTTCTTCCTCTTCTCATTAGGCTGACTTTTTTTTTAGGCTGAGCAAATACTGTGTTATATATCTCTGTCTCATTGTCTTCTGTCACCTGAGTAACACCTCTTTTACTGCTGCCAAAATGGCTACACCAATGCTAGGTCAGACCAATTATTTCTTAAATGGTTTGTATTCACCTGCACTTCAAATGTGTGGCTTAGAGAAACAAAATAACAGCACCTCATTCTCAGTCTGCTCCAAAGATCCATTATGCTAGCAACACATCAGTCTGCTCAATTAAAGAGCCAACGACTACAAAGCAACTGTATATCATTTGTATTACCTTTCTAGAGCCGACACTTTATTCACAAATATCTGACTCCAAGAGGTCCTTTTTTGCTTAGCTATGTGTTTTATCCTAGCTTGCATTTATGTTAAAAAAAATAAATCCAAAAAATCAGCAATGTGCTTTAAACAAAGACTTCTGTGGCCTGCATACAGCTATAGTTATTTCTTTTCTGAAAGAGGATTTTGCCATTCTATGCAGCCTACTTCAAACTGATTTGTTAGAGGCTTTTCAAGTCCCATGAAATAACAGTCTGAATACACACTTTCAAAATATTAGAGATCCAGCATTTAAACCAATATTGCTGTTTTGCCAATAAATTCAACTCTTGCTCAGCCTCAAGCTGTGTACACATTAAATAATTTGAAGGAGTTTGTTACACCTTCTTAAGCTAACGAGGTTCATTTTTGTTGAATGCTATTCCAAGTTCCAAGAAGATAAACAGCATTTCTCAGTTCCACTATTCAAGCTAAGACAGACATTAGTTTTCAGTCTATGTACATAGCCAGTCCTGTCTAGATTCGGGATCCACCAATCCAACTTTGAACCACGTCTGCTTCTCTCTTACTGCTTCCCCACATCATGCAGTAGGGAGAAACTAAACTGACGGCTCCAAGCATCTTACCTAGCACTAGTATTGATACATCTTGATATAACAGCAGCCCTACAGCACTCCACAAAGCAGCTGCAGAAAAGATGGACCCAGGCTCTTTGTTGAGGTGAGACAGTATGAGAACAAGAAAGAGATTGAAACAGGATTTTCTGTATGGATACAAGAAAAACTTTCTTCCTCAGGGAAGACAATCAAGCACTGAAATACTCTGCCCAGAGAGGTCGTGGCATCTCCATCCCTGGAAGTTTTCAAGACCCAACTGAGAGAAGCCCTGAAAACCCTGGTGTGAACTCAGTATTTCTCCTGACTTTAAGCAGGGTGTTGGATGAGAAACCTCCCAAGGTCCCCTCTGACCTATAGTAATAAGGAGCAATCATGATATAAACTCAGGTATTCGAGCATCACAGATCTTCCTCACAGAAGCTTATTATGACTGCCAGAAAACTTCAAGCAGCTCCTTGCTGAGCTAATTTAAAATAACAAGACAAAGCCTTGAAATATGAGGTCTTATTCTCCACTCTTCCAGCCTTCCATAGTACCTTGCTTGTATGACAAGTTTGTGTAAAATGCTACAAGAAGAATTCTCTACCTACCTATATTAAATAGCAGGGCCACACATCCATTTGCCATTTGTAGGGCCAAAGAGCTCCAATTCATTTTCCTCTTTTATACAGACACATGCACCTATGAAACAGCAGAATGAAACCTACAGATGACATAGAATAAAACCCTTCAGCTCTGCAGCAGAGTAGTGACATAGGTGTGCCAAAGCCTTTAGGACAGCCCAGGTTGACTTCTTTTCAAAGTCTCATGAGGAGGTAAGCTCATTTCAAGAAAGTGTAAATTCTGCCTAGTGCAAAGAAAAATTACTTTGAATTAACTGGATAGATGTTATGAATAATCCACATTAAATTCTTAATTTTGGGTTACGATAGAAGACTTAATAGTGGTCAGATACCCACTGCTTATGCAATTAATTCTTAGCAAAGAAAATGAATGTGAGATATAAAATATTTTAGAAATAATCTTTTCATACAAAAACAATGGAAATTTGAAGACGGATTAAGATTTAGTGTCACAACAGATTATAGTGTGAACAGAGTATGTCCTTACAGAAATCTATTTAACTAGTGATATCCTAGAGGGAACAAACTATAGGGCTTTTTGACATGAAAAATGTGAATTTGCTCTTTATGTTTACTAGAGCTCACAACTGGCAGGAAATGAGGCATGAAATGTATTGTCAAACATACAGTGTTCAAATATAATGCATTGCTTTAAGTTGAGCATTGCTTTTAGGGATGCGAGCTCTCAGACTCCCATAAATAAGTATATTTTTAAAAAGCAGATCAACATCCCAGTAACTATATACACACACAGAGAAAGTTATTACTATAGAAGTACTTATTTTAATAAAACTCCATCTAGTTCTTTGAATATTATAGTCCCATTTGTTACTTTTCCCTAAAATGAACTAATAATGAAAAAAATACTAGGAAAGAGCAGTACTGTGCATAGACTAACACAAAATACAGTGGAGGAAGCATTAAGTGTAACAACAGACATGAGGCATGTATGTGCTCCATAGCTCATGGCTAGTGTAGGCTTCTGACCCATCTGGCACTAAAATCCAACCAAGCAGAAAGGTGACTGGTTGCTGGTTCCATGAGACAGCCATGGCTTCTGTCCTCCTCTGCTGCTAGATCAGTACAGAGAGGAAGAACAAGGAGCGAGGGCTCCCACCCGCCAGCTAACTGAAAACTTCAGCTCAAAGTTACTCTTAAGTGATAATGAAAGTATATATCTTAGAGAAAAATAATTGAATCGTAACTCAAGACCTGCACATTCTGTTGGAGAGGAGGAAGAACATCATCCTTCTGTAAAGTATTTTTCCAGGATATTGTTTCCCTACTATGGCCAGAGACATCAGTACCAAAGAAAAAAAATCCACTGAAATCTAATTCTTGTATATTAAGGCCATTAAGTAGCAGCAAAACATACAAATCTGCTGTTTAGAGTCATCTATAACCCAACTCACCTAATACTTTAAGAATATTGTAAGCTAGTGAGTGATTGCTCAGCTGACATAAGCTCCAGGTAAAATGAGTTTTACACTTATTTTACAGCCGAAATTGAGTATGCAGAAAAAACAATTTTTTCTTTAAAGTTTGTCACCAAAAAGCAGAAACACCCCAAAACCTAAACCAGACACAAACCAAACAAAATAATCCCCAAGCAGAAGAAGAACAAGAACCAACACTATTTCAAAATAAAGTATCTTTTTTAATGTGATGCCAGGAAACCTCAGCTGTATGGCAATGATTTCATTAAACTATAGGTGAAAGTGATTGCAGGTGCTTTCCTGGATCAGAATGGGATTGTCTGGAGTACAATATCACTTTGCCAGGCTGTCTGGGAGAGGGATTTGTTTTCTCTTTGTTTTTTTCCTTCTCACCGTAACAGTCTACTGGTCATAACATACAGAAGTTGGTAGGCATGTCTTATTTCTTTCCCTCTTGAGTTTTACAGTGAAATAGACTGTAAAATGTGTCACACTGACTTTTCAGTATCAGGGAGGAAAGCAAGGCTAACTATGGTTAAGCCATTTATTACCGTTTAGTCCTTAATGGCAGGGAGACTGCTTTGCTTCTGCTCTACAGCTACTAGAACCAGTAGAATTATGGCAGGGATAGATACAACCCATTTTCTTTAAGTCAGTGTCATTCATTTCTACCAAAAAGAGGCAAGAGAAATTAATGGTTCTCTCTCACCCTTCATACTTTGATTCTTTAAGTTATTGAACACTTTCTATTCTTGTATGATGGAAAGTGAACCGAGAGAGGCAGGCACTTATCAGAAGCAAATCCCAGAACAGACAAGGGAACATATTTGCAGCTCAGTGCTAGATCACTTCACTGAAATTAGCAGCAGCTTTTTCCTATCAAAGACCCAAGCATTTCTATACAGTGTGACAATCTGTGTTGAATGACAGACTAGCTGCAGAAGCACAGGCTGCTTGGGTACCTGGGATGGGGTCAGCATGTGGAACTCATCACTGAATCTGGGAGTGCTGCACTGGTGCATCTGGAAATATGCGCCTGTGATCCTGGACTGCAGTATCACTTATCCTCACCTACCATTTGTGTATAATGTAAACCTGTGAGCATGAACTGTTCAATTTTAGAGATCTAGTGGTTTGAAACCGTACTGTTAAGATCAGGATCTAGGACTGAATTTGGGCTTCCGAAGGTATTTTCTACACTGGGGAGCCATGGGAGAAGAGACTCAACAACAAAAGTAAAGGTTGTCATTGAGTTTTTATGCTTAAACCTAGAGAAGGGCAACTGAAAATCAAGTCCATTACATGTTCTGTAATGAATCTATTAGGTAAATAAATTAATGGGAAGTCAGTCTATAAAGCTGTATATTTGGCATGGCAATGCCTTTCAGACGTCTAACCTTTTAGCCGCACGTACAATGAGTGCTTTTGACAGTTTTATTAGTTGAATAGTTGTCCATTTATGAGTCCCATCACATTAAGAATGGGGTTTCTGTATTTCTGCCAATATGCTAGGAGTGGAAAATTGTCTCTTGTGTTTTCTTTAAAAAGAAAAAAAAAAAAAAGGCTAAGAAGACAGGTCCAAACAGTTACTAGCCATCTTGGCAAACATGCTACTATTGTTTATAAATCCATAAAATTATTACTGTTTTGGGATGGTTTCTGTTACCTTACTTTTTGTAACAGACAAGTGACTTCCAATGTGTCAATGAAACCTAATAAAATATAAATGCAAACCATTTGCCTGTTTTTTCCCCTTCACCTTGAGCACAGATTACATGATTACATCAACAAACCAAAATCAAAATAAGAGTGCAAAATGTAACAATCAGAATTTTAGTACAGAACCAGCCAGAAATCCTTTGTGTTTATTAAGTTTTACTTTACAAGAACCTTATCTATATCATGAAAAGCACTATACAGGACTTGCTGGCTAAGGCCCCAGTACAACAAAGTATAAACATATGTGTAGCTGTAGGCACACAAGCAGTGTCACTATGTCAGCTTTAACCTGTGTATCAACCAGTAATCTTCCCCTCAGGCAAAAGACAGAACAGAAACCAGCCTAATGATGTGCCTTTGCAACCAATATGGGTTTGCGTGACCCGGATAGAGAAGTGTGCTTCTCTGCCAGTGACCATCACTCAGAATTTCTTTTCACTTATCTACCCTAGAGACTCTTAGCTTGAAGTAAACCTGGAGGGACTATCAGAGCAATATTATCCAGAGGTGAGATCCAAAGAGCTCCTCAAAAAGCTGAGAGCCAGACATGAATATTTCACATTTACCTTTGCATTAGAATAATAGAATAGTTAGGGTTGGAAAGGACCTTAAGATCATCCAGTTCCAACCCCCTGCCGTGGGCAGGGACACCTCACACTAAACCATATCACCCAAAGCTTCATGCAACCTGGTCTTGAACACTGCCAGGGATGGAGCATTCACTACCTCCCTCGGCAACCCATTCCAGTGCCTCACCACTCTCACAGTAAAGAATTTCTTCCTTATATCCAGTCTAAACTTCCCCTATTTTAACCCATTACCCCTTGTCCTATCACTACAGTCCCTAATGAATAGTCCCTCCCCAGCATCCTTATAAGCCCCCTTCAGATACTGGAAGGCTGCTATGAGGTCTCCACGCAGCCTTCTCTTCTCCAGGCTGAACAGCCCCAACTTTCTCAGCCTGTCTTCATATGGGAGGTGCTCCAGTCCCCTGATCATCCTCGTGGCCCTCCTCTGGACTTGTTCCAACAGTTCCATATCCTTTTTATGTTGAGGACACCAGCACTGCACACAATACTCCAAGTGAGGTCTCACGAGAGTAGAGGGGCAGGTTCACCTCCTTCGACCTGCTGGTCATGCTCCTTTTGATGCAACCCAGGATACGGTTGCTTTCTGGGCTGGGAGCACACACTGAAGCCAGCTCATGTTCATTTTCTTATCAACCAACACTCTCAAGTCCTTCTCCACAGGGCTGCTCTGAATCTCTTCTCTGTCCAACCTGTAGCTGTGCCTGGGATTGTTCCGACTCAGGTGTAGGACCTTGCACTTGTCATGGTTAAACTTCATGAGGTTGGCATCAGCCCACCTCACAAGTGTGTCAAGATCCCTCTGGATGGCATTCCTTCCCTCAGCATATCAACTGAACCACACAGCTTGGTGTCATCAGCAAACTTGCTGAGGGTGCACTCAATCCCACTGTCCATGTCAGCGACAAAGATGTTGAAAGAGACCAGTTCTAACACTGATCCCTGAGAGACACCACTCATTACTGGTCTCCAGCAGGAAAACAAGCTAGATGACCTCTTGATGCCCACCAGAAATTTCCACATAGTTTAGTTCTCACTTACTTCATTTTGTTACACCCAACAGTGTAACACTACACAGATTTACGTAATACTCAAATAATACTGTCCTTACAAGATAGCAATTCCCATTTTTGATGCAGACTTGTCTCCCCTTGCTCCCCCTTGTGTTTTCACTTTTAAAGAAACTCAAACATTTCACTTTGAACCTTTGGCTAATCTGTCTATCCTAGACCCTCGCCTTATTGAGCAAGGTATTCCTACAAAAAAGTAGGAAGATTAGTATAACATTAAATAGGAAAACAGGCCCATACACACAGCTTGGCAGCCCCAAAATGGCTAGAGGAAAATCCTTGTTGTTAGATTTATACTGTTTCATGCTAGTTATTTCAGCACACTAGGATGAAGTTTTGCAGTTCCTCCTGCCTTATACACATTAAGCCCTCTGAATTTTGTTTTCACCTTGGATATAGTAATTTCAAATTCTAAACACCTGCTCTACTTATCCATGCTGTCTTTGGTCCCATCAACCTTTTTCAAAACCATAGGCACACTCATCTAATTTTGTTGCCATACTTATGTTGTCTTTAATCTAGAAAGAAGCATTTTTGAATACTAAGAAACAATATTGAACAAAACAGCTTATACTGCTTAACACGGCATTCTTTGAAGCTGAGTATTTCCCCCTCGTAAATGCCAGCCTGTTCTTCTCTTCATATCCGCTGTCATCATTTGACAGTAGACTAGGTTGATGCATAGCAATATACCACTGGCACAGGACATATGGCCTGAAGTGAGGACTAGAGGTGGACATAACTCCTACTACTCATGTTCAAATTAGAAAAAAGATTAAACCCACCTCCGTTTTAGTCTGCTTATGTTATTTCATCTGGCAAAGCCTATACAGAAATTAATAATAGCTTTCCCATCTGCGAATAAAAGTATACTACTTAAGATTTTTGGCAGTGAACTGGCATTTTGTCATTTAATCATTTCACATCATTACACTGCAATATGCAATGTAATGATATGACATTCCTAAATGACAAACACTGGGTACCTCCTGTGCTGGAAGAAATAACGTAATAGGAAGGAAATTATACACTTAAGGTTGCCACAGTTTCACTCCCACAAATTGGGATTAAAGTATAGAATAGTTGCAAGGAGAACCTCACCTACAGATGACCGAGCTAACCCTTAAGTATCTATTGACTTCAGACCCAGAAATATCAACCCTATGGCTTGCATCCGATAAGAGTCATGCATCCTAAAGCCATGCCAACATATTCATTACCTGACATACTGAGGGATTTAATATCCAGCACTTCCCAGGGTCAGACCATAGACAAAGAAAAGCCAAAACCTCCTTATCTCTCCAGCCCACTTGATTTTGAGGATATATTCTCCTTTAAGCATTTTGGAGAAATGCCTTCAGAGATGACTTGTCAAAGCCTGATTTGCCTCTATGGTGCGGTGGCAAGTAGGGTAAAAACAGATAAAAGCCCACCAAAGCCATAAGACAACACTTGCTACTCACACACTGCAAAGCCTTAGAGCATTTTCAAAGCAGGCCCTAAATGCTTAAGGCCCTCAGGGACCTCCAGCATCCTAATTATTATTTCCCACCCATTCTTCCTACTATCAATTCAAATCACATAGAAGGACAGGAAGGAAGCTGTAAATAACGGTCTAAAATAAAATGTCACTAATGTGCTGATAACCCCTCTTACTGCACATCACTTAACATCAAAGTGCCACTTCCCACCTTTCCTTTAGCCTGTCAGAAATCTGCAACTAGATGAAGTTACCACCATGACACAAACAAGACCCCAAAGTACTGGGGTGGGTGAAACACAAAGCTCTGAGTTTACTGTTTTGTCTGTGCAAGAGGGATCTTTTCATTCTAACCAGACACTGAGAACTCCAGTGCACTGTTGCAACTGTTGGTGCACCACATCTCCAGGGGCTCAATCAGGCTTCTGTAGTCACCAGAGGATCCTGCAGAAGTGGAGAGCTGGCAGGAAAAGCCAGAGTACATGGTACTCTGCTTGAGACTTGGCTACTAAGCAGTCTTCAAGACTACTGCACTAAATTTAATCTCCAAGAAATTCTGAAGGGGCTTTTTCAGACCCAGTTGATCCAGGTTCAGGTGCAAACATCTTTTTGCTTCCCTTTTCATTTGCCTGAGCCATTCACAGCCTCACCACCATGCCTGTCAGAAGACTTTAGAAGAACTGAGAAAGAGACAATAAAATTCTGAAGTGAAGAGCTCTTTAAATATTAGCTCAGCTGGTATTATCATACATTTTTCCAAGTTCAAACATGATAAAGTGATTTGAGAGTTTGCCAACTCCATATTCAGGGGAAACATGCAGAGAGAGGAGAATTGTTGATATCTTTGATGTAAGTTCTTTTTCTTACTTTCTTTTTGTTTACTTTAAACAACAAGCTTCTTAAAACTCATTTCAGAAGCCATCAGAAAACACCAGAAATTACACAACAGTTTTAGGAGCAGAGTTGCAGGTGGCAAGATATTTATTTACCAGAAGAAGCTATCCATGAATGGATGAGTTATCCCAAAGAAATGGTTATTTTCTTTGCCATTTTACTCACGGAAAAAAAGCCCTATTGAATTTCTGCTATGCAGTCATTTATTATTCAGTGGCTGAGAGAGACGGCTTTCACATTCTTCCCCACGTCAGTAAGAAGAAACAATCCTTAAAAACAAATTCCTAAAGTGACAATGAACTTCTGGTTCCCACTATTTATTAAGCAGCCCTAAACATCTCTCTCTTCAGGACATGCTGCCACAGCAAAAGTGCTTTAAAGACAGAGGCATCATCAAGTAGGGCACTTCTGAGGTGCCTTGACTTTGATGTGCACTTCCCCAACTCAGGTTGAGGTTTAGGGGGTCTAAGACAACCTAGTTCTTCCAGAACTGAAATCAGTTCTTGTAGAGGGGGCCATGATAAAAGCATGCCACAGCCCACAGTCAGCCCTTCCCACGTTATGCCGCAGCCTCTGCTTATTCCACACAGGATATTTTGCACTAGCATACATTGCAAGGCTGAATAATAGATTTAAAGACAAAGTGTTTCAGGGAGAAATCAGATTATTTGAATTTCACCACCTTCCTAAGTGCCCAGTAAAGATAACTCACCAAAAATAAAATCACGCTAATACACAAACAGTCATTAAAATGTAATAATACAGATATAAGTTTACTTAATCCTGCTTCAGAGTGCCATAGAGAAAAACACTTGGCAAGAGTAAGAATGGTGAGTGGGAGCCAAAGCAGTCCTGGATGCTTGCTTGTTTCCTCATCTTTTTTTTTTAAAGCCTTCTTTATTTTCTTAAATCATTCTGTGCTGGCATATTCACTAAATGCAGAAAAGACAGAAGGTACTTACATATCATGACTCATTAACAGAAAAAAGGAAAAGTGGGAGCAAAAGCAATAGGTGGGTGGGGTAAATTTACCACATAATGATTTAAAAGTTTTGGATTCCTGAACATGGGGGGGTGGGGGGGGGGGGGGCAAGGAAGGAATTTAGTCATTCAGACTGTGAAATTCTAGGAGACTAAATGTCTACTTAAATTATTTCATCACATATTCATTAGGCCATCCCAGGGAAACTACTTATATTATTTGATGGAGTTTCAGTTCCTTTCTGGCACCCTGAAGACGACAAAGAAGAATGAACAAATTGGGAAAAAACCATGAACAAAGGAAATGGCAGGGAAAGAAAAGCAGAGAAATCTTAGAAAAAAAAAAAACTCAAAACCTCCACAGACCTATTGAGCTATGGCATGAAAATCCAAGGTCTAATTTCAGCCTCTGACACTGACTCCTCCTACAACCCCAGGCTTGTTGCTTATCGCTACTGGTCCTCATTTAGCCATCTGTAATGCCAACGCTGCCGTTTTCTGCTTGTTTGTCTTCGCTGCACTACAAATAAATCAGGAGTTATGTTTTAACATGTTTCTTCTGTAGCACCAAGCACATAAAAGAATTTATCCTCTGAGTCCACTAGACTGCAAAACAAATAAATATAAATAATGATAAAAGAAAAGGAGAAAGAAAGTGAAGCACTTATGTGGAAAAGTCAGAAAATCTTTGCTTCATCCATAGTTACTGCCCATAAACTTTTCCCTTTAATAACTGCTATAGGTTTGGGTGTCATGTCCTTCCCCCCAATCATTTAAACTGTTAAGCTTGTTCCTTTTAGAAAATAGAATATATCCTCTTTTTTGGCTGTATCACAGTAGAAGATACTCTGCTTACTCCCTTCAAATTCTAAAACATGGACTTAAAAACCCAGGAGAACAGAATAAATTTTCTGCTATTTTAAAGAATTAGAAAGTGCTGTGGAAAGACCGTACTTGGCTGGGAACTGGTTTATTAAAAGGATGTTGCAGCTAGAGAGTGGAAAAAATAGGACAAAGCATCCAGTGGGAGACATTGTTCTCCTTAGGGCAGGCATCAGAACTACACATCCAGTCTGGGAGGAAACGGTACATTCAGACTTGTTCCAGCCAAGTGCAGGAGATGAAAACTAATCTATCTGGTAGCCAAATCTGCCCTGTACAGCTGCATCTTCTTATTTCGCTGGTAGGACTGACAAATTCAGCACAGCTTAGCAGTAAATTTGCCATCAATAGAAAAGAATAGGTGCTAACACCTGGGCAAAGGCCTTTTGTTCAGCACACCAATTTCTTACACAGGCAGCTTCTAAAGACAAGAAGATAAAAAGATCGGAAGTAGTTCAGATAAAGAGTTCAAATCTCCACAACTGGGCTTGTGAAGGATAAACTCCATAGAGGGGAACCTTACACATCACTAGCAATGGCCAACCTGTAGACATTACTCAGGTGAAAGGTTTTAAAGGTTCAACCAGTACTCCTGCTGCTCATCTGCTGGCTTGCACCTACACAACCCAGCTATTCTGCTCAGAGAGAAGCTGTCTTTGAAAGACTCCTTTTTTGTCTGCATTTAGAAAACACTGACAGGATGGAGGTACCAAATACTAAGCATATGAAGGATCTGCATAAAAATGCAGAGGGCTTAAGCATTTATTTTTAGCCAGTTATAAATGTTCTTATTAACTGTGGCTATCCCAAACTCCCTTAAAAACAAGAGTTTAGCTCATTATTATATTTTAACTTGGACAATTTGGTTTTACCCCAATAAATCCCAAAATCTAGCAGAAGGGAACATTGCACACATCTACCTCACCAGTGTAGGAATCCAGTTAGGCAGCAATAGTAGTAGTAAAGAGACTGGTGATAGCAGAAGCTTGGAGAACCAATTTATTTCTTCTGTCCAAAACTAACTTTTTGTGCTACAGTTTCACTCTTTAATGAGCGTAATACCAGCCCCCTCATTTAGGACGCATGATGTAAGAGCACAACTTAAAGGGTGGGCCTCAAACAGCCAAAGCATCACTATCCTGAGAATATGGCATACAAGTCTCAATGCCTTTTTATAATATAAATCTGAGTTTATGGTCACACCATGACTTTCTGAATGTTAGTTCTTCACATTATGATAGTTGTTAGCATATGACACATCATACCACAGTAGATTAAAGACTGCTTGCAAGTGCATATGAAAATAGAAATATAAACCCATAAAGGCCTCTGGCCAACAAATATTTAGCTCTCAGAAATTTGCTTTAAAAAAAATAAAAAAATCTAAAGAAGTAAACCCTCAACCAGACAAACAGGGATGAGAAGTCAGCATTTGTGACCCTTCTGTATAAGCCTCTTTGCTGTTACAATACAAAACATTAACTGCGTTTTATAGGTCCTAACAATTTTCAGCTTTAATGCAGTCCAAGTCTGCATCAGATTCACAGTCACAGCATAACCAGCACTGCAATTCTCTCCAATTTAATACCAATAATCCCACATAGGAAAGAAATCATAACTCTTAACTATTATACGTGATGACATCCGCCTTTTAACTTTAAGGAGTGTTCTTTAAACATTTCTAAACTTTTCCTATTTCTTCCCTGTGCCTTTATATGAATTTGCCTGTCACTGAAGGCTGTACACAAAGAGAGACACAGACACTGAGCACAAAGATATCAGGAAGTGGTTTTCCTAGCAACAGTAATCATCTGAGAGATCCCAGAACATCCTTCCTATTCATGCAGCATTTTGTGTTTTGAATAGTGCTGACAGGTGAAGTGGATTCATAGTATTTAATACAAAAAATATTGCTGTGGATGGGTATGGCAGAAAAGCAAAAATATCCACACTATTCATGAACAGATGAATTCACTGTTTTCATAATGTTCCAGATTATTCACTAAGGCACAATTTCAAAAGCAAAGACTTTCACCTTCCCACAGAATGAATAATCCAGTGTACTCTGCTGAAGCAGTGTCACCGGGTGGTTTTCCAATAGCAGTTTTGTATCTTCAAATCCTACCTGCCCAGTCCAAACATCACCAGGGGGAGTTCTTCCATGCATCCAAACCTTCCCATCCAGCACTGGAATCTTCCACCTCACTCCTTAATGAGTGAGTGTAACCTGCAAGCTACTGCAGTGAGGCCTGTCCTCCCAGTGAGCCTCAAGTTCTCTTTTCACATCCAGAAGTTAAAGTCAAATCTGTTGCTTTAGAAACTCCTGAGAAACTGGTGTTCTTTCATGTGCTGATCTTGGGTTTCTCTGTCACCCAGCCCTATCCTTAAGTGACTGAACGGAACTTAGAGACAGACACTACTTATTATAAAGTGGATACAGCTATTCTGAAAATACAACATATTAAAACCTCAAAATTCTTGTTGCCCTACAGGGCATATCAGATCCCACAAAAATAATGGGATCGTGAATGATCATAAGCAAAAATAGAATGCAATTCTGTGCCACTGCCCCCCACCAGTAGAGGTTCAACAATCACAGGGTTTTTGTTTCTTCAGCTTTTTGTCCTACCATTTTCATGAAGCTTCAGTTCAGATTTCTGTTGTCTCATGGGAAACCAGGCACATTTATTTTCTTCCTGGGCCACATCTCAGTGGTTCTTCTATTGCTTTTCCTTCTTTGCACTCAAAAACATGCCTTCCAGAATTGTTTTCCCAATTCTATCGATTCAACAGCTGCATCCCAGCTTCCTCACATGAACTTATTGAGCAGACACTGACTTACTATCTAGAACACTGTAAATCTTTTTCTTCCTGAAGGTCTTTCCAGTCTGTATAAGTGCAATGTATTAATTATTACCATTCCCTCAAGAAAAGCATGCCATCTCTTCAGAAACCTATCTAGTTCTTATCCTGGCCTTAACCTTCCTTGCACTTTGAGTCTTCTGGTTGTCAGTGTATTAAACTGCTTCCTCCCTACCTACACCTGCACCACAGGATATATAATGGAAATGTCAACAAATTCTTGGCTATAGGCATGCCAGAGGATGGGACTTATTACCTGGACAATTTGTTACTGGTTCAGATTTTTATGCATTGAAAGTAATAATAAATTAAATTGAAAGGGATGAATTCAGAACAGATGTGAACAGGTATAACGAATGGCAGTGTCAGAGGAAATTAAACAATGACAAACAGTGGTGTAAATTACAATGTCAGTTTAAGCTGATTTTAAAGGGACATCAGCAAGGTAGCTTTCGTGGATTTGGCATTTGGAAAGTACAAGTTAGCTGCAAGTGAATTACATGGGGTATGGGATTATAAATATGTGTGATAAGAGAAACTACTAATATGAAGTTGTAAGATAGCAGAAGATCAATCAGCTTCCTGCTGCTTTCTGCCTTTATGTTGGACCTTTTTTCTCCATTTGTCCTCTGTCTTTTGCAGTTGCTTAAGTTGATACAAAGAGGATATAAAGTGCTACTGTTCCAGTCAAATTTGTACACTTGCTTTATACTACTGCTAATCCTCATGCATGACATGTTGTACATCCTTGTACATAAAAATGGAACACACAAAAGGCCTTTTAACTTCCCTCTCGATAGAGAAGGTTCTTCCCCCTCCCTAAAAAAAGTATCTTTATTTTTCTAATGAAAATATTTTGAAGATGTACCCCATAAAAGTTATATTAAAATTATTGAATCACAAGTATTTTGTAACCTTCTAGAAATATCCACTGATATTTAAAAACCCAAATCCTTCATGGCTTCAAAAATGCCAAGGAAAGTAATGCTATATTCCAACCAAATCTGCTCCCTGCATCTCGCAAACAGCTTGAGTATCTATAATGAGCTACAATAAATCTTTAGATTGAAGCACTAATTAACTTTGGAGTTGCTTGTCTCTCATTATGAATTTAAGTTTCATGGAATTAGCCAGTCTACACTAACTGTCCCATATACTTTTTTTTTCCCCCCCTCTCAAATGAAGCAGCATTAAATAACTTCCTTTTCAAGGACAAGAAAGACATATACAGACAGCCAAATTCATTACTGCTCTAAGCATGCTCCTCTCCAATATGCCTGTGGTGTATTTGGCCTTAAAACTGTGAGGAAAAGGTGACTTACAGCATTCAGACATTTGTGGAGTCGGAGCTCTGCTGAAACTCTGGAACAAGCAAGCCATCCAATTTTGCTTACTGCAGTAATTAATTAGTCACCATTTTCTTTACAAGTGGGAAATAACATTATACTTTACTTTTAGAAGATTGAAGCTAATGTGAAACAATCCTCCAACACCATAACCAATAAAAGCTCATAGAAATGCCTGTGCCATACCCTCTGGCTACTGACACAACACTATTGATACATATATCAACATTGACAGCTCTGGTAACAGATTCCTCCAAAACAGTGAGATTTAAACTAGGAAAAAAGTCACCTTTGTTAAAACCAGAACCAACTTAATCCAAGATGTGATGCTACAGAAAGAATTTGGGAACAGGAAGAAGGGACAGAGGATCACGTATTAAACTCACTAGGAACCTGCAGTGAAAAAAAGCCCAAGGATCCTAATATGAGGATGCACACAGGGGGGACCCAGCTCTTGCTTTTGAATGCAGATTGCAGCTAAAATGAGTTTCAACACTTTCAATAAGTAAACATAAAAACACTGGTATTTCCAGAAGCCCCATATGAAGAGGAAAGTGTTGCTCGGTTGGTGTATAATCATCTTGATAACAGTGCTTATTCCTAAACTCATGAGATAATCTTACACTAGATTAGCCTACCACTAGCTCCAGTATATATACAACTTTGCTAAATGACAGCAGAAAGCAAGAAATAGCAGAATAGACTATAACTACTGCATTACTCCTCAATATATTGGTGAGAACTCAGTGGCCTGCCATCCCATATTATCCATGCCCCAGTTCATTCCTACCTGACATGCAGGTTGCCACCTGTGGGATGGCATTTCTTTGCAAGACTGGACTGTGCTTTTGGAGGAAGCAACTGCACACAGCTTAGAAGTATAAGCCTCTAATGCTTTTACACTTTTTGGGTGGAAGGAGGAATGCTCCTGGATTCACTGCAAAGCTAACTGCAATCATGTTTGTTTCCCTGTACCCTTCCAAATTAGTATATTAAATCAGATCATAGAGTTTGAGAAGTGATTCTTCTGCCTGTGCCAGGATATTACAGTACAGACATTTACAAAGATCAGATTCAAGTTTAGAATGAGATTCTTCCTCTCATTAACAGAAGCCATACCAAGAATTAATTTGGCTGCTTTCTCCCCAGCATCATAACTATTACCCCAATTAAATTAGTGGTATCAGTTACACAAATACCTGACAGGTTTTGAGCCCTTGAAGGGTACTGATTTTTAAATTACATCTATAAACAAACCTTGAGGAAAAAACTCCAACTTTTTAATGTCATTTCTGCAAAACATTGTTTGAGAATCTAAGAAATAAGTCAAAAGAGTATCATCTGAATACGACATTTCTGATCAACAAACACCTTTGCAGAAGCCTGCCATGGTCAGCAGATAGATGGGTATATGCTTTAATTATTAAGCAATTAAGAGCTGAAAGATAGTAACTTAGGAAAGCTTTCCTTTAATGAAATGGTTTGGTTCTAGTTGAGGTTTCTTTGCTCAGTATTTATTATTTGCCCAGTCTTCAGATGGAAATGATGAGTATTTTGACAAATGGATTGAAATGCTTAGCTTTACAGTAGCTTCTGTATAAGCACCTGTGTCCTCCCCACTTGAAATGCTACATGGCAGTTTCTTACACAAGTATTTCTCTGTAAATCAAACAAATAACACTAGGCTTCTCATACAACTAGTTCACTCCCTCATTAGCAAAAGTCTAGCCCTAGTAATAAAAGCAAAATTGATTATCTAAAGGTAGTCAAAAGCATACAAGTCCTTTCTTCTTTTTTTCTTCAACCATCTCCAAGTTTTTATGTAAAAATAAAAGCAAACCACTCTAATCACATAATTTCCAACTTGTATGCAGGACAAAACTGCTGCACAAAACACTATAGAGAAAAGTGTCTATGCCTTAACGTATGAAGCATGTCCTCACACTTCAAGTCACTGAGATTTCAGTACATAAGTTGCCCAGATCTCAGAAAAACAAACTACTGCCACAGAGCATATTTCTAAAAATTCTACTCTATTAGCTCCTGGAGGCCCAATAGAGTAAAAATAAGCAAGAGTAGCAACATATATTTATAAACCAACCTGTGGAATGGAATATATCTGTTAAATAGAGAGCAGCAGTCTCTCCTGCACACTACACAATCTTCTGTTTTCACAAGAGTCCATTTCCTCAGCAGATACAGTTCCGTATAAAGTCCGTCTCTCTCATTTATCTAAGTTCAGAGATTCAGAGAAATAAATAGCTGAGATACTTAGCATAAAGCAAGCAGAGGGGAGAAAAAAAAAGAAAAATCAGCTGCATGAACTTGGAAGCAAGCTCCACTGGCACCATTGCTTTTAGCAAGATGCTATCTGACATCTTTTGGCTGAACAAGTCCCTTTTGTGGGGAGGATTGTACAGCAAATATTTCTGAGTAGCATAATGTTTGTTGGATATTGCTCTGTTAGGGCAGCTTGTGTTTTCACTCTATTCTGCTTTTGTATGCGAGGGTGTGGAATTTGTTAATCTAAATAAAACTCAAAATAGACAGCATGGCTTAAAGAGCTGCTGACGCCTGGTGGGAAATTTTGAAAGAGTTCTCTGTTCAAAAGCAATCCTCTGCATGAGTCTATCTCTAAGCTTTTCTTCCCTCTCAGTCTGCAGAAGAAAAAGCTTCCAAGAAGTGGATTTGGCTGTTTAATGGGAACACAAACTACTTTCAGTCCAATTTGATCCACTAACTTTGCTTTACAAGTGTTTATATCTATCTTGCCACTTATTGCCCCACAAGCCTCTGTCTCAGAGAAGGCTACAGATACAAGGATGCAATATCCTTGTATTCTTAATTGCAATTAGTTATTCCTCAAGCCACAGACAGAATGCTGAATGACTCTCATTCTGTTCTCAGCATTTCTGGGCAAAACTCCACACCAATTACCTGCTCCAAACTGCTCTCCCTGACTTGCAGCCCCATCACTACCTTAGCTTCCAGCATGCTGCACTGCAATAGATAAAAGTACCAGAGCTTTATTAAATTTAAAATAATTCTGTTTGAGATTTGCATTTTTTGATTTGAAGCTAAAAGTTGGCTGTTTAAGCAAACATCCAAGCTAGCATCTACAGTTATCAATAACTACTGAGAAACACCCAAAAAACCATTGCACACACTCATGCTGACTGAAGTCACAAATTCTCCACCAGCATTTATGAGGAAATTCAGACCACAGCAGCTGAGTTCTGCAGCAGAGCTACTTCAAGGTTTAGGAAATCTTTAGATAGGTTAGTCTGAGTTTAACTGAACTTTTCTAGTTAATGCATCAAGTCTGCATCTTATTTCTTCCTCATCATGATCTCCCTTTTTACAGAAGGAAACCCTTCCATGCTTTAATAAATAATATTGCAATAGAAGAATCTGAATAGTGTCCAAAATGGATCCCACCTGATGGTTGTAAGGCACGCAACCTTTTGATAAGATGAGGGAAAAATAAAACTAGAGTTGCCAGTATCATTACAGGAAAGCCTACACTTCTGTTCATGACCTAATGTGTCCTGATTTGAAGCTCAAAACACAGCACAAAAATCACCATGCAACCCACATATTCATTGAATGGTGAAAGCAAATAAAACCACTCTTCTAGATTTTTTCCCTTTTAAATGTGAATACAGTAATCCACAGTTTCATTCTTAGATGGATTGTAGATATTGCCTCATTACTCATATCCAGAAGAAGCAAGCCTACCAATAATGCTTTGTCAAGTACTAAAGATAAAGCAGAACAGATCACTACAGAATGAACCAATTCTGAATGATTTTTAATGCACTTACTTCCAGTATGCAGATTTTAAGAGAAAGATGATGAATTTGAAAAGAGGATATATAAGGGGAGATACTGTGTTGGGTATTGTACTTCATATAAGTAACTGATTACACGTATCAGTTTCTGTTAACACTGAGCATCCCCTCTGTACATCTGTGAGATTTGGATATTTTGGGTTTGTTTACTTTTTAAAGCAAGAAGGAAAGGCTGAGCTAGATAATCTCACTAAAATGTAACTGGAACTGATTTAGACTGTTATCCACAAATCAGGACAATCTACTGAGCACTAACTACTGGTTTCACATCAATTTAATTTTCACCCACTTCAACTTGTTAGACTAGCCAGCAGAGGCATGACATTTTGTAAGCCACCTAGTTCTGAAAGCCATTGCCTTTTGAACCCTGCCCACTTCTCTCACCTTTCCCAGAAAAGCTGTTCAGATAACCTGCATTAAAAGTGTGCAAACTTTTACTGCTTCCTGTGATTCCAAACTGTCTGAATCAAGGTTTTGGGGCCAATTCTCATCTTGTTTATTCCTTCCTTATATTCCTGTAATTCAGCTGAGTCTAGTGGACTGTTAGATTCAAAGTGGTGTGAACTCAGGGTTCACAAATCTCTATTTTATGAACAGGTCTACATGAGAAAAACTCTGTCACTATGAAAGACTGTCCTGTCACTCACCAGCTCTCAATTCCTTTCAGCTTTTCAGTCATAGACCTCATCCCCATCATAAAAACAGACTGAGGAGTGCTCTGTGAAGCTGATTGCAAGAACTGCCACTGTGAGAGCTTCCTTCAGTAGAAAGGATTAGAGCGTCCTGAAAATGTCAATCAGATATCAAAGACACATGAAGATTGAAAAATAAAATGTACAATTTATAAAAATAAGTCTTTGGGAGACACACTCAAAGTACCTTGAAAGAAACTTGAGAAATAAATCACCAAAACAAATACATTCTCTACTGTCCAAGTTCTTTACTGATCAAACTCCAAGCAATGCAAACAGTACAATAAATAAAACAGCTAAATCCTCACTAGCATCCAATTTCCATTTCCCATGACTAAGTGTCTCCTACAGTTGATGCACTTCAGCTGATATGAGCTCATATACCTCCCACTAACCAGGTGCCTTACATGTCAACAGAAAGACATGACTATCACAATCAAGAACACACTGCTGCTGCTTGTAACAGGAGCTGCATCAGCCACCCAGCTAAGCCACCCTAGTAGTGCCTGCCTGTTGAGTTTTCTGTTGTTTGGGTTTTAATTCACTTTACTAAGATTGCTTTTCATTCACTTACTGACAGGTAGTTATTTGTTTGCAGGGTTCCGTTTGACATTTATTGTTAGTATAAAACACTAATAATAATAATTAGCGCCTTTTTAGAGTTGTCTGAGGTTTTAGTGCTGGTGCATTGTTAATATAAAACATCCCAATGCTTTGCTGTGTATAGGATAGTATGATAGTATTTAAATATAACAAAGGGGCTCATTATACTGAGACCAGATTGCAGTATCTTTGAGCCGTCTGTTAGCAAGCCAAGATTTAACATCCTCTAAACTTGTCTGCAATATTAATTCTTTCTGGAAAGGGGGAAAACACCCAACCAAACAAAAAACAAGCAACAAAAACCACCACTATACAGACATACACCATTTTTATTCATGTAGAGTTTAAGAGTTAAAGTGATTACTCTGAGAACCTCGAGATACTCCAAACATGCTTGTGCAGGCACATGTCCATGTATGGGAATAGACCATTGAAAACCACTTCAGAGTTACCCCACTTATTCTGTCACATCTCAAATAATCATTTTCGTAACATGACCAATGAGGCTATGGACAATACTTTCAGAGCACCTAATTAAACTAAACACTATCATGGATTCATATTAAGCACACTGTAGTACACACGTTCCATGGTTGGTTGCTCTTCAAGCTACAGCAGTTTTCTGTTTGCTATGTTATATCGATATGTTGCAATGGTTACCTACTTCAGTGGGCACATTTTACTCGAGGGAACAAACTGAGGAAAACTTCCCATATAGAGATGCAGTTTCTAAAATTAGGAATCATTTAAAACTTCAGAAAATAAGGTACACTGTTTTGAATTACATGGTGTTCCAAGAAATGCTATACTGACAGTGGAAACAAGGCTAAAAGTCTGAGCCAGACATTTGCCAATCACAACTAGGCTGGTCTCATGTTTTTCCTCTCCTGTTAAGTTCATCTCTAATCATAGTTGAAAGTTTGAGTCAGTTCTTATTTCTGCTGTGTAAACTCAGGGATGATCTCATCTTTGTAGAGCTCTGGGTTTGGACAGGTATTATTCCAGGGAAGATTCAGAAGTCAGATCTGTGCCAGCTAACATTGCACAAGTGAAGCCCAATTTACAACTGGAGGAAGAGCTCACCCTTTATCTTCTAATGGAGTCAGATCACAGAGAGAGAAAAGAAATAGGAAAACCTTGAATGGAAGGTCAAAATAATAGGTAGAAAGAAGGCAGAGTTGAGATTTAAGTAGCTCAACCCATAAAAAAGTCCCACACAATTATTACTTTGAAAAACAAACATGAAGAGCTGAGGCAAGTTTCAATATGTGCTTCAAGAAATGGTTTTGAGCAGAAAGGCTCACAAATGTGAAGGGAAGAAAGAAAAAATGCTCAGTTATTCCTTTATTTTCCTTTCTTTCAAAAGCTAACTCATTCTAACTCAAGGAAACAGCATTTATTATGACAAACTGAGTCTAGACAAGATATGTCAGATTCAGCTGCACTATATAGCTTAAGGTATACACATTTATACTACATATTGTAAGAAGAGACATATGAAACACGAATTTCAATATTGAGCACTGCTAGATCTTCTAGGCTTTCTGCCTGAGCACATGTTTACATGAAGCACTTGTCTCTGTACTGTCTTGACAGCCACAGGGTTAACTACTCTCCTTTCCCATCTGTCCTTTCTTGAGGCCATTGGGCAACACCAACTTCCCAGATATCAAATTTATTCTTCATTCAAGGAGCTATATATCCAGCTGACATACTAAGCACTTACTGTATTTAATTTCAGTACCTCCAATATCTGAATTCAATAAGCATTTTAAAAAGAAATTCCACTTTGTGCCAACTAAAACCTCTGAGCCAACAGCTTTTCTTTGGTTCTTACCCTGCCCATTCAAGCAAGCAGTAGCTCGAGAAGGAAATGAGGAGTCAGGTTTTTTTGGTTGGTGTTCTGGCTCTTTGGATGGAGCAGCAAGAACTGCTAAAATCATTCTTCTATCATGCATTTATTTTCCACCCTATTTGGCAAGCAAACCAAGAAAGCCTAAAGTATCAAAAAAAGTCAAATAATCCCCAAAGCTTGAAGGATGCATGAGAATATAAAAGCAATGTCTTTCAAACTGTAGCAGTGGTGGCATTGCTAGGAAGGAATCACAACAGGTACCATTAAAATACATTCCAGAGGAATATACATATAAAGATATGTAAATGAAAATATATATAAATAAAAACAAAAGGTTAGGCTGATTTTTTTAACAAAGTATTTGAAATAGAGTGTTAAAAAAACCCCAACAAACCCAAACTTCTGTTTAAAGTGAAAAGGAAACAAAGGTCAAAGTCTACACGGAATATTTGACTAAGAAATCAACTTGGTTTCATTTTCTGAAAAGGTATGAAGATGGACGTTTTTACCTTAATTCTGCTGTGCAAATGCTTGGAAAACATGAAAAGCTTAGTCGGCTTTAATTTTGGCCTAACAGGGTTGGGATGAAGCTTTGTTTCCTATGGTTCTGAACAGCCATATGAATCAGACCTCAGCAGAAAGAAATTCACATCTGCTATTGACAAGAACAGAAGCAAAGTCTTAGGAAAAAAAAAACAACCAAAAAAAAAAGATAAAGCCAAAATCTGCTGAAATCTGTTTTGATTCTGTGACCCAGATACCAACAGGAAAATAACAAACAGTTGCTGTATGTTACACTTGGCTTTCTATTGCAGAGTTGAGCCTCAAATGACCCCGGAGCATCCATTTTCTGGATTATAAACTTTCTCAGAAAGCATCAGAAGTCAAGATGTTCCCACTAACGGGCTTGTCTTTAAAAAGAGTGTTTTACTGAGGGTGATCATTCTTATTTACAAATAGGCAATTTCCAAAATCATGTCTCTATTAAAGGAGATTAATATCATTACAAGTTCCAGGGATAAAAATAATTTCACCAAGTTAATTTCAACATCAATGATACTTTATTTCTATTACAGTATATATTAAAAAAAAAAAAACTTTTGACAAAAAGAATACTTTTCCAAGAATTCTCCTGTTCACAACATTTTTTTCCCTGGCAGGGTCTAATCTTTTGCTTTCTATCCCCTTTAAATTCAGCAAATTCCACAAAAATCCAAATGGATTCTCCCCCCAGAAACTGAAGAATTGTGTCAAAAGTTTTTCCAACTCTTAATTGAAAGGTTTTCCCTCCTGAAGCTAGTACATTTTTGCATCTTGGTTTCCTACAGCATTAGGAATTAACAATCCATCTGATGAGGTTTGTATCCCCAGCCCTATCTGACTTCACCTGATGGTGGGTGGGCTAGCCATCTGTTCAGGGGAAAGAAAAAATCCTGTGCTTCACTTCAGTTCCCTCCCTTTCCCCCACTACTCAAGCTACAACAAAACTGTTTCTTCAGTCTCTTGTCTCACCCATAAGTAGTTTCCACCATCCCGCACACGTGATGTAATGTAAGATGACATGATTGATGCAGCCTGACCTGTCACGTCATGACGCTGCTTGTCACATGTGGAATTCAGGAAGAACAAACAAAATAAGCAACCTTGATGTGTTCATAATAACTGATGATTTTTCGTTTCCTCATTATCTCCAAGTTACTTGGGCATTTACTACATAGGTGTTGTCACTAGTAAGCAAGCAAGTTACATGCTCTGAGACAATGATAACAGTTGGACCACAATCACAGAAAACCTTTATGTGGGCATTTTCTTCCCCAAGAAAAATTTTGACAGAGCAAAGACTGAAGGCTTAAATTACAGATTCACCTAATGTGAAGTGGGCTGCACATTTCAGCTCTCCTGTAAATTAGAGAATAAAAACATCTTGTCACGCCTCTTGAGACCAGTAGGTACCTGCAACAAAGTGCTAAAAGCCAACCCAGTGCTAATGACTACCTCTACATTTCCTTTAAGTGGATGCTGGACTCTTTTCCTTCAGTGTCTATTTAAAAGGCAGAAAAACAAGGGAAAAATCAAGACTATGTACAGTTTACCTGCAGTTCTAATGTGCTGCGTATTACAAGGCAGCATAGACTGACGTTACCAATGTATACTGTATGGCTATTCTGCTTCTAAACCCCTGTTTATATATGTAAAAAAGTGATAAAGGTCCTACAGCACCTCATAGTTTTAGTTGTCATTAGACATTTATTTTCCCAGAATGCTTTTTCCTTGATACTTCATTTAAAGTATAAGGCTCCAAAAGGAGCCTTCAGAAATAGCCTAGTTCTTCAGAAAATGTCTAGAGCTACATGCTCTTCTTCTCACTATAGTCATTAAGGGGCTCTCAGCAGCCCCAGTGGAAGTGGTATGAGATCAAGACACAGCAATCAGATCCCAGGTTATCTCATATAAATAAGTCCTCTAAGTAAGTCAGCATATGTGTGAGAAGGCAGAGGTTAGTTGGCATGCTAATAAAGATGACTCAAAACAAAAGGTATCATTTTCAACTAGAAGGATATTCCTCAAATAGCAGAGTTGCCAGCAAACACTTCATAATCTTCAAGTATTTCCAGTATCTTCCACAAACCACAGAAAAAGACATAAGCACCCCTAAGTTTTAACTCATTCTGGGCAAATCCCTAAACTGCATCCTGGCAATTTCACCTTCCTTACCAAGGCAATCTGGCAACTGTTCTCTTCGGGATCTTTCTCCTCTAGGACCTTCCAGTATTACAGGAAACAAGGTGAGCAGGTACCTATCAACACCCTTCTGTCCAGGGTTCTCTTAAGCTTTTCTCAATCTTTTTAATGTTGATTAATTATAACTTCCTTAAAGCATTTCTCTGTACCCACAGAGGCAGTTGAACTGTTTCATCCTAGAAACTACAGCCAGATCCAACTGCCTGACACTTTGGAGTCATGCAAAAAAAAACCCCAAAACCCTCTAAAAAATCCTACCAACTAAGACTTGCAGAGAACTTTATTGTGGAGGCAAAAAGGACACAATTTAATGGAGGTTGATATCCTGTAACTATGAAATGACATAGTGAGAGGGTCCAGCAGCAATAGACTTCAGATTGGCATTACTCTGAAGTGGCAGATTACACTTCAAAAGATAAACTAGATTAATTATTGCTCAAGATTTGGTATATTGCTGGGGCTTGCTGAACAGTGCAACAAAAAATGGGATCAAGTGATAAGCAAGTGAAAAGCTCCCTGGAAGTATAAACAAGCAAGGGCAAACTTGAACTATATTTTAGTAAACACATGCCTTTGACCAGCTAATATTTCAAACATCAATTACCAATGCTTGCCTCCAGTGCAGCAGTTGTTGACTTTGAAGACTTGAGGTGATATCGTTAAATAATGTAGCTCCATTGTAATAAATCGAACTGCACCAAAGTCAACCCTGGAAGGGTTTGATCCAAGTATATTTGACTTCAAGATCAAAACAAACTGACTAAAACTTTCCAAGAGTGAGTCTAATGGCTTTTCTTTAGCAGACAATGTTATCATAGTCAAATATACTCACAAAGAACAGGGCAGCACTCAGCAATGGTGTTCCCAAGAAGCCGGCGGCTGCAGAGCAGAGTGCACTGTGCTCAGGGCTCTACAGTTGTGTTTGAACACAGTAGCATTTTACACTGTACACCAGCCTACAAAGAACACAGACTCATGCATTAATCCTCTGCATTGTGGAAGCACTTTAGATACAGACTAAGACACCAGTGTGTATTTGGGGTGGGCAAGCCAGACTGTTTCACTCAGAGATGGACTTCCTCTGAAAACAAACAGCCATATAAAACAACCACAAATCCACATATTAACTGCCTAAAAATATTTCAAAAAGTGTTCAAGCTGAAGTTACAAGTGCATTCAAACCAACCAGGTACTCAGCTGTTTTACCTCCCAGTTTACTGAAACAAAGTTTTAATGAAAGATTCACCTACATGCATTTCTTTCATTTTCACCTCTAACCTTAGATCATCCTATAAAAACATCTAGGAAAGAGCAAATAAAAGCTCCTCATTCATCATAAAGCTTGATAATATATTTTATAGAGTACTTGATCTTGAAAAGAAATCCTGCAATTTAAACATTGTATACAGTGGCCATTCCCTAGCCAAGTGCAAAGCAAGGTTGTAGAGCACCAAAGACAGCCTAATGGTACATATGCCACCAACTCCAAGAACAAAATTTGCCTCTGGCTGCTGTAGAAACACATCCTACACCATGATCCAACATGTGAGTGGGACCTAAAGCAGAACTGGGAGATCAGCACATGGCTGAGCTCATCAGGCTGGACACAGATCTCTGAAGGGCAGAATTCATCCATGTTCAGTGTGTATCTCATATACACATGGTGCATTTGCATCTAGCATACAGCTTCATCTAGGGCAAAAGACATATGCATAAATATCTTTCTAGTAACCAACTCCTTCCCGTTATGTGTCACAATGAGTTTAAACTGGAGAAGCCCAGTGCACAGCTGAGCTGTAGTGACTGAAGTGCTCTTACAGGAAGCACTCACCATGATAAATCAGTACAGAATTTACTGGTCACACACCTTCCCAACATCTATACCTTCTTTATGTATAAGAAATTATTATATATTTCTCCCAGTCCCACTAAAACTTGTACACCACAGAGCCCTTTAAACAGCAACAAAATGCTGTATCTATTCACTGCCACTGGATAATTTAATTTTTAAGCTTGCTAAAATTGCATTTTCTGCCCTCAGTAATTTCTGGCATGTATACTGTCATATGGGAGGAGAGAGAAAAAAAAGCAAAACCTTAGTGTAAGGAAGTGCCTTGCCCCCCACCTTTTTAAGTGTAACAGCTTTCCAAAGAGAAGCTTTTATATCTTATATAGTAACTGTTAGCAGTCTGTGACATTTCTAGTCTGTCCAGGGTGTAACTAGTACATCACAGGTCAAGTCTGTCACCTTCATAAAAGCAAAGAATATCTACACTGGCACACTACACTGTGGAGTTCCTCTGAGAATTACCAATGTCATACCAAATACCATCAACAGTATTTATCTTCTCTTCATCTCTGCCATTTGTAGAAGCTTCCAAAAAATAATTTTTTTTTACATGAAGATAGCTTTCTCCTTACTCTTGTGAAGTGAATGCCATAACCCAAAGCTTGAATCCATGAGATTGCATTTGTCCTTGTGGCAACTATAATTAAAATACAGCTCTCTTTGGGGAATACCTGGAAAACGAAGGTTATTGTTGTTGCTATTATTAATTAATTATCATCAGATGCCTGCTCTTAAAAAAAATTATCAGTCTTCAGATTTTGATGCTCCCTATTATCCTCATTAAGTAAATGGTGAAATAAAGATGAATGAATTGCAAGCAGACGAATTAATGATTAGCCAAGAATACTTTATATTGAATTCTCTAACTAGCAGGTTTCACACCAATAGAAAATGCTTGCATACCAGGCTCTACTTTAGGTAAATGCACAAAAATAGTGCTCTGATTAGGAAACTTTGCTCTGTTCCACAATGGAGACAGACAAATCAGGTGCAAGGAGAGGAAGTTAAATCATTCTCATGTAGCTGGTCAAGGATTTAGCAAGGAAGCAATATTAATTACAGGTCCATCCCAGACACATCACATGGTATTATCCTAAATAAGAAATGACATAAAAAGCAATGGATCATTTCTACAAGGGAGATGGGGGATATTAATAATAGGCCAAATTTAAGGTGAAGCAAAGCATCAGAGTCCTCCAGGGATGCAGTTACGCTGCTCTGATTTCCACACCGGTGCCAACATTTGCACAGCAGGCGCAGCACAGGGATGCTCTTCCTGATGTGTTGGATGTTTTGCCAACTGTATTTACTTCTCTTTCTCCTGTCTCAACCCCAGCATGTTCCTTGTTCTGGCAGGTGCAGAAACATGGGCTCCATAGCCAGATGGGCAACCCCTAGGAGTTCTCCCATGTCAGCAATTTGCCAGAGGTTTCTCTTGTGCTCCTTGACCTTTGCAAAGCAACCAGCTCCAAAGGAGCTCAATTCTCCAGCCTCAGACCTTGCACTCTATTTCTATTTGTCAGTGAACAGAAAAGAAGGATTGACTTGAAGGAAAACTTCCATTTATTTAATAAAGAAGCTGAAGGAAAAGGATATTTAGAGCTACCCTGAAGGATCAAGTTTCCCAAATCCCTCGTTTCTAAGTAATTTAGAATAGAAGTTGAATGTTTCAGAAATGCTAATCAGTTATTCAAACGCATTTGTTGTGCAGTAATATAGAGTTGGCCTTTGCTATGTATAATGTCAAGACATGCTATTTTAGGGAGCAATATTCCCTTTGCCAATCTCTCTGTGAGGCACTGCCACGCATTGCTGGCATGATTCAGCACACTCAGATTTTCACCAGGAACATATCTGTTACAGGCAGAAGAAACTTAATGGGACCTCACTTCTTTCCAGGTTTCTATTACAGAGAGTCCTGTCCCAAATGAAGCATAAGGCTCACCTGTGCATTGTATTTATTCCTCAGAGGTGCAGATTCTGTGTCTACTGTCACAATTTACAGTCATATAGACCTCACAGCCAGGTTTGTGGTAGCCCTGCAGTGCCCTTCAGAAGTTGTCTCCCTCAAATACAACCACTGCTCAGGTGCTTGCTAACAAAATACTGTTCTGCATGTGCCAGACAGCATCCAAAGCCAGCCCTACTTGTTATTTTATCACCTACTTATCACTTCAAAAAATCCTGAGGCAGGCTTTTAAATAGCAAAGAAATTTAAAGGCATATGTTATCTGGGTTTTTAGTACGGCTGTGAAGCACATGCCCTGAGTGGCACCAGCATCCACTATGGATTTAACCTCTTGGTACAAGTTCATCCTCTAAAGGAACAGAGAGCCTCCAGTGTCAATGCTGAGCCACACAGGCCAGAGCTTCCAAGGGGCCAAGTATGACAACAGATATATGTTTAAAATACCAATTATTGAATGCATCCATGGTGTAGGCACAGCAACCTGCTATGTATTATGCATCAGATCCACTTACACAGCAATTTCTGTGGGGAAACAGACTCATGCATACTGTCCAACCTGTATGAGAAATGCTGACTGCCCTGTCACTGGGACCTTCAAAAGTGTGCAGGAAAGGCCAATTCTGTTCTGCATAACAAAACATAACAAAACAAGACCAATACTTACTGCTTCTAAAAGTCTTGTGTATCTTGTGAGCAGTTCAGTCCCTGGGTTCAACCTTCCGCTCCCTTTCTCACACTTCAAGAACTGTCCCTCACAGAGCAATGGTTTGCTGAATTATGTCTTTATATACTTATTCAATTAGACAATTTAAAATGCATTGCTAACATGCAACATTACTTGCATTTAAAAGCTAATACATTTTTCCCCCTCTATGTCTAGTTTTACCTTCTCTTCTTGTAAACCATGGCACATAGACTAACAATAACAGTAGCAAAAGGGAATGAGAGTGAGGGATTTGTCCCTCATTCTGTTGCAAAAGTATTGGTTTTGCTACTGGGGGCGAGACTGCACCCTGAAAGCCTTTTGTGAGGTTGTAGTTACGCCAGAAATTTTCTAATGGCAGCTTTGGCTTAAGTATTCCTCCATCAACAGCTTACTCTGCTTCCAGATCACCTTCGCCTCCCTTGCAGCCTGGTTACCGATGTGGCTGCACACAAGTTCAGGAAATGTGTAAAACCACCTTTTTTTTAACTCTCCTTGTGGGCAGGTTGTTTTTCAGCCACATCACTTCCTAGGTCTGTTTCACTGCATACTACAATGGTAGAGACTGTATATGAAGTTAACATAAGAGCAATTGTTATAGCAAAAGGATAGGAGTTGTTTAAACTAGTTTAACCCCCTTAGAGCAGCACTGCTATGAAGTGTCATATGGCCCACGATCACAGATGACCCAACTGCCCTGATCACCCTATTCCATAACTATTCTTCAGGGAACATTGAAGAAAACCAGTAGTCCTAGCTGAACATCCTTAGTTTAGTTCCTTCAAATCATACCTTTTATACCAGTATTAATATCTTAAAAAGAGCAGTGACAAGTAGCATTAAATCTCTGTTCCCTTTTTTCTCATTGTTAGTTCAATAGGCTGTTAGCTAAAACATACAAAAGAAAGGAAGACTGGCTGACTTGAGACCTGCTGAAGAGGCTTTTGCTTACACTGCCTGCATTGCTTTGTTTATCTGACTGCATTGTTTTGCTTCAATAGTTATATTTAGAGCTTTCATAAAAAGGATGAAATAGTAGGGTTTTTTCCAAGGTGCTGTGGCTATTGCTAAGTTCTACTGAGCACACAGAAGCTCTGCAAACAAAGAACTAAGCAAACAAAGAAAAAAAGCTAGACAGAAGATGGGAACTCCTACCCCAGCCCAGACAAATGGCCTTGGGTGGGTATTGAACATGTAAGGGTGAGGATAACAAAGGGTGATTGCAAGAGGTGGGCTGAGTTTCTGCTCCTGACAGGTTCATTTTAATGCTCATCTGTGTATGTTTACTCAGTCTGAGGGCATTTCCACATGGAAGTGGATATACAAACAAGGGTCTGTAAGAGGATAATTATTATTTTGCATTTGTGCTTTACAAACACTACTGAATTCAGTCTCCCACAACACTGCTGTAATGGTGAAGTGGTGTAATTCAGTCGGGAAACAGGCACAGAGTACAGTGATAATTCCCCCCCCCCCCCCCGTTATGTTTCCTTACATCATCACTACCAACATTCTCTCCCATCAGATACATGGGCAGAAAAAGGAGATGCAAATTTATAGCAATCTTATTTTCACTGAAGTTTCACTGTTGTAGCTGCTGGACCCACAAATAGGCTGGAATAGCTCAGCTGTAAACTAAATGCCCAGCAGACATGCAGGCAGAAAGATTCTGCCCTGACTCAAGTGAGGATGACTTGTAGCAGTAGTTGTTGAGGTTTGAGCCCTTTTTACCCTACTACAAGCACATCCTACTTTGGTGCTCTCACTGAATCCCCCCCAGAGGGGTTAGGCTCAAACCAACCTATTTGAGTCAAAGAGAAAATGTTTGTTCTGCTTCTTCCAGCAGCTCAGAGGGATGTATGCTTTTTGCAAGTGTTTAAATTTTTACCACAGTATTTATTAACCTATCCTAATGTTGACTTATGCTTCAATAAGGTGTCCAAAGAAGTTGAGCAGTATACAATTGTTATAAAGAGAATGGTGCATTATTGCTGATCTCAATTTGCATCAGAGAACAATCAAAGGACTTTTATGAGAGTCATTACTACAGGAACACAGTCAGTACAGAGCCTGAAGTTAAAGCATTGCAGCAGTGGCAGAACTACCACTTTCATTTGTCACCTCAACAGAAGACATTAAAAAATATATAGGTAATGAAACTTAAGCATAACAGGTTAATAATTAAGATAGCACAGATTTCTCAATGTGCTGAAATAAGAACAAAAAGGCAGTACAAAGCATCTGTGCCATGACAACGTAGCAAGCAGGAATTCTGTAAAACCACAGGTTGGACAAATGTATGAATTCAAGGGTGGGGGCTTATTTTTTCTGATATTTCAATATTTTTGCAGTTTTCAGATATAAGGTTTGTGATGGGTTTATCATTTCAGCTGTCTCAACCTCATCTTTTTTTCCTCCCCTTCAAAACACATACACTCTTCTGCAGAGCTGACCATCATGTGCTAAAGCCTGCCTGTCTCTTTAGCCTCTGAAGTTGGATGCTGAAGAGGTGAGGCTGGCTTTCAGAAAAGGTCAGCTAGTGCTAAGGTGGGAGACAGCCTCAGAGGTAACTTGAAGCACTTGAAATGATAGAATAACACTTTTGAATGGGCAAAGGGGCAGAGAGAAATACACACAGGAGGAAGGGGAGGAATCAAGGCAACAGGAGATGAAAGTGAGGAAAATGGGAAGAAGGGTAACATGCATAGGGAAGCAAAGATAGCAAGCAGAAATAAGGAGGCACAGCATGAAGATGAGAGCTATTTCAGTAGCAGAGAGGGTCCAAAAGAAAACAAAGTTCTAACAATATGAGTTGCAGCCTCTGCCTTGTCCTTCTATGCCTTTACTTTTTAAACCAAGTTTATAGCATATTCCAAAGCTACCAAGTGTGAAAAACTTTTATACTACATCCAAGTGAAGTGGGATGGAAAAAGAAGCAGAACTGATTTCTTTCAACAGAGAGGGAGATGAAGCTTCATTTCCAAGCTTTTGTTCTCTTTTTCCCACCACCCATGCACATTCAATCAGTCTCAGCACCACCATGCTTCTTATAGCCTTTCACCTCTGTCCGTTCCCAAAGGAAGTTATTTACCCCTGTTTCTTCTTGCCAAATGTGGCAACATGGTGGCAAGCGTATGAAAGAGTGAGACAACCTGTCATCTTTTCGAGAGTCTGTAGAAAGACTGTTCTGCTTTAGTTTGTCTCCAGATGTGAATGTTTCTGCCTTTCATTCTTCTCCCGCTGCAATGTGCTAGCAAGGTTTCTATCTGGCAGATGCTGGAACAGGAGACATGGTAAGAGCCCTGCTAACAGCTCAGCATGTGCTTCTGCACTAGCCTCTCTGCCAGGTTATCTGGAACACAAGGTAGTGAGAGTCCCTGCTTAGGAGAGGGTACCAGAATCTGTCTTGACAAGTGTTTTGCATGCAGTTAAATAGACAAATGTATTCCGCTGCCAGCCTCTTGCAGGAATTTTACTTGATGCCTGTCACCAAACAGCTTCTTTTGCACAAGAAGAATTACAAAACACTCATACCCTGTAATGATCAAAAAGAGAGCCCCATGCCCCTATTAGATTTCAGAAGTGCTATCCACACTCCCTTGCAAGCTAATAACATCTAAGCTTACACAAAATTAGGATGTGCATGTCTGAAAGGTAAAACAAATATAAAAAAAGCCTGCTATATTATATAAAAGCTGCTAGTCCATCCTCTCCACTAGCCTGTTTGTGACAATGAAAATCCACCTTCACCAGACACTGCACCATGCACATATACAGCACAAGCCCCTTCTCAATTCTGATAGCTTACGATCAACATCTCATAGAGGAGAAAGGCCATAAACCTCTAGCTGTTTTAAAATCAAATACTGTTTCAATACCCTCAGCCTGCAGGCAAACCCCTAATGTGACTCTTACCAAAACTATTTCAGTGATGCTTTGTAGCCATAATTCCCAAGAGAGAAGTGTGCACTTTACCTTGTGTACTTCAGCTACTTTTCCAATTCACTACTTGTTTTTGTGTTATGGTCAAGTAGGATTCCATTAGAATACCTGTTAATGGGCATGATTAGAAACTCTCATTCTAGAAGAGCTTGAAAGTAATGGTGCCGTTCATTCAACAAATACAAGCTCTCAAGAGAAAAATCTTCCTTATTTCACCTTTTGTATCGCTATTTCTACGCTGCCCTTTTCCAGAGAGTTTCATGCACCCAAACCTCAGAATTACAAAAAAAAAAAACCCCAACCCATTAATGATAAAAACCAGGTTTCAGTCTCAGCTAGAGACTGCACCTCTTTAGTTATCAGCTAAATACCACAATTAAAGACTTAAAAAAAACCCCACAAAAAAACATAGAACCTAGCAATTTCCATGACAAGAAGTAACAAAGCCTGCTTTTTATTTTTATCTTGTAGTCAACTGAAACCCAAGAGGCTGCAAGATCCACCTGAAGCTAACCCTGCTGCTGGAGCATCCACAAAGGACTCTCCCATTTTTTTATGCTCTCCGAAATGAGAGGTGTGTAATCTGAGTTTATGATAAAGAGCATGATAAACTCTAATGAGTTTATGCAACAGCCTGTCCTTCCACTGTGATCTCTTCCCCCTCCATTTGGCCACCCATTTTTATACAACTTAAGGCCCTGTTGCTCCTTCAGCACCAGCAGGTTTTTGTTGACATCTGCTTGAATATATTAGCCACCAACAATATTATTGCATTTAGTGTATTTCCATCAGAAATCAAACAAAAGGACAAACTTTACATCTTTCCTTTCTTGACCCACTTGCTCAATCACCACTGCGATGCAAAGAGTTTTCCCAGAGAGACTGCAAAATCTCCATTCACTGAGATACTCAAAAATCATTTGAAGAAGATCCTGAACAAATAGATATGACTTCAAATTTGGACCTAACTTCAAAGCTAGTGTCTCCTTTCAGCAGGTAGGCTATACCAGATGAGCTCAGAAATACCTTCTAATTTAAGTTTGTTATGCTCCTAGTAGGGTCAACAGTTCTGAGCAGTTCTGATAAGCTTCCCACAGTATTCAGACACGTAAATTGAATCCTATCTTAAATTCTACTAATAAATAGTACAACAGATTCTGGATGCAGGTAAGGAAGCACATTGGAAATACTTCCCTCTCCATATTACAGCAGCCATCCAATGGTTGATGAACATTGTGTGCCAAGTTACTCACTACCTATCCATGCTAAACATTCAACAACCCACCAGCACATAAGCACAGTTTCTTAGGGCACCTTTGCAGTACTTCTGAAAGCACCAGTTGCAGCACCATGTAAACCAAAACAAAAAAGCAGCTAGGTGAAAGACCAGTTTCTTCCATAGCTCGCTCACTCTTTGACCTCTCAAAGGAGAGAAAGACAACAAATTGACTAAGCTTCAAGAATGCATGTCATAGGCTTCCAAAAATGGTAACAACTTTGTCACTTCTGGCTATGACTGAATTTAAGTTGGCAATTCTGCCAACCCTCTGAGCCATCCGGCCCCTCATGCCTTTCATTTTTTAGGATATGGTTATATTAGCCCATCCATTATAAATATGACACAGCAGTACCCACAAGCATTAGAGAGTTTTCAGCATTTCAGCTAAAAACCCCATTTTGGAAGGATTTACAGCTTGGCTGCAAGAGTGGCGTCTGGCTGAAACGTGGCATACAAAGTCTCGCCATAAGAGCCCAGCCATTTAATAATAAATCAGTTTGGCTATTTTTAAATTAGAAGGCTGAAAAATACAAATGAAGTTTACCATTTGCTGACACATCTTTGATCTTAGAAGGAATGCGAATTCCACAGGCCAACTCTTCAGCTGATGTAAATCAGCATAACTACACTGGCATCAGTGGAGCTCCAGTGATTTACATGCTACAAATCTGTCCCTGTATTTATTAATGAAATATTTGTAGTTAGCTTTTGGGTCAAATCTTTGCTGTTGATGTAACCTACTGGAATCAAGGGGGAGTTGCACATATAAATGCAGAAAAAGACTTAGGTTTCTTTTCTGCACTCCTGATTATTTAATTTTTAATTAAAACAAAATTGCAGAGTACAAACATAATCATAGAGAACCCAGAGTATTTAAGGCATTACATATCTTGGTTGAGGCTATAATGAGATTTACCAGGCAGCTGTAGGACATGCATCAACTGCTACTTTTTAATCTTTCTAGATAGATCCATATGGCAATCTGTGCTATTGTTGATCCATATTTACACCACAAGCATATAGTTTAGTAATTTCATAGTAGACCATGCTGAAAACAAAAATCTCCAAAAAAAGAGGCCAAAGATTTCGATTAAATTCAGGATTTTCTCTTCCTTCCTCCTCTCCCCAACACTATCTCCTACCCACTGCTTGCTTTGTGTTGCAGAAAGGGCTAAATGTCCCTACCTCAACTTTTTCAACCCATGCGTGTGCAGAACATCAGCTAACTGAAGAGGCCTGCTAGTATCAAGGGAGCAAGCATGGTAAGGCACTAACGCCGAAAGCCAGAACAGCCAAGCTCAATTTAAGTCTGCCCCCATTTCCTCTGCCACACAGGGCAAGTTCTGTCACCTTTTGGCACCGTTTCCCTCCCTTCCCCCTGCCATAAAGCCAAATGGGACTAATGATATTTATTAAACTGTGTGTGGAGCTGGGATTTATGTATGACATATGCTAAACATACCGTCTATTTGCATGTTTATGATTGCACATGCCATCATAAATGCAAGGTAGAACTGCCTCTGCAAACACATCATTTTACAAACACTTCTGAAAACCTGAGCATCACCTGAGTGACTGACCAGATCTTTTTAAAAGTAATATTTTGTATATTTAGCGATACTATTAACACAAAACATTTACTAACACTCGGCAGGCACGGTGCCTGTCTATTATGGTGCACGCAGAAAGCATTGTAGCATTAATTGATGTGATGCCCAAGATAGAAATATTTGCTTGTTTCACTCAGTACATTTCTTCATTTGCTGAATAATTCAGCTTCTAGAAAGGCTTAGCTGACCTTTTCTTGATAAAGTCATATTTCTAAGCACTTGCTTGCATTTGGTATTTTTAATCAGGTTCAAGTCCACTCACTGCACATCAGAGCTGAGAATAATGATGCAGATACGCGTTTTAGCCAAATGATGTTCCTTACAGCGCACACACTTCCCCCAAATCACTGAGTTGTTAAGTGTAAGAGAATTTATGATGCTAAATAAAACCAGAAAAAAAAAGATGTTTTAATAAGATGAAAATCCAAATGTTAAAATAATGAGCCATCTGTATGGGTGGCCCTCTCCTGAGAGATGCCAAGAGCTTTACCATCTGTGAAACATTTACCAGCTGTTTCCTTCCTTTTTCGTGAGAACATAAGAAATCCTTGCAGTTGGTGTTTCTAACTGACACATCCCAGTGAAGGAAACAGGTTTGTTCAACGTCAGGGACCTCTCATGAAAGCTAGCCTGGCTGGAATTAACCTAATATTTGGTAAGCATCACTGTCCGGCATTTTGAAGAGATTTTTCCAAGCAGTGGTCCAGCAGGCCACAGGGCACTCTGGAAAATGGGAGAGACAGAAAGCAGCCCACGAACCACAAACTGGTTTCAGGAAAGAAAATATATTGAATATCTGAACATTTCTTTACTGGTTTGCTTTTTTTAAACCTTAATCTGTTGCAGGAATTCAGGATAAATTTGTAACCCATATGAAGCTCAAAGGCCCCTGCAATAACTAAGTATAACATGAGCACAGAATTGGACTTTGCTGCCTCTCCTCTGATCATTGTTTCACATACCTGCCATCAGCATACCCCCGCAGCTTTTAATATCTGTACACACACACTGAACCCCTGCACAAATGAATTTCGTAGGGTCCCAGGATCAGACAATCACACTCCAAGAGATTCCAGTTTGTGGTGCACAGCTGAAAGGCTGCAAAAAAAAGACAAGTTTAATCCATGAAAGGATATATTGGCTTGTATTTATTTATATCCTGATGTGCTGTAGCCCTAATTGCACAACATTTAATTATTTCCTTAGAGTTCTCTTATTTCATTAGCTGTCAATGTGAGTTGAAGAGAATATAACTTAAGCAGCAGAATTAGCTTTTAAATTCCAAGTGGATGAAATTTGTCCATAGGAGTGATAAAGGGAGATTCTATGAAGTACTCAGTTATGTTTTCAAAAGTTAATTTTTCAAGAGAATTGTGAAATGAGTTGGGGGGGGAGGGGGGAGAAAAATCAGCATCTGATCAAGCTGACAGTCTATGTGGTTGTGTAAAGAGCAATATTTGGTTATTGCTTATACGCCAACCACCAACATATACTTCACAATTAGGAGAACTGTAACAGACATGAAAACAGACATCAGCTCTACACAGCACACTAGCAGCACCTGCCTCAAATCAAGGACCATTTTTCCCAGTAAAGGTTTTCTCTCCCTTTCCTCACTCCGTTTCCCAAAAAGGGAACATCAGCCATAGCATGAATAAATGAAAGAGGCTTGTCATTTGTTGTGTGAGGATGCACATACACATGAGTGGGGACACCAGCAAACAGAGCAGACAACAGCGTGAACATATCAGGACTGATTTCTGACACAGCACCCGGAGAGTCCCCTTCTGCTTGCAAGGGGACATCCCTGCACACATTGCAGAGTTGCCTCTGGAGCGAGTAAACTATCCCACCACTGATCCCACTCAGCCCAGGGCTCACATGCTGCCTGCACATGTTATAGAAACTCAAAACCTCTTCAACTTGTACCTATCACAATGCAACCCCGTAATCAGCCCCACAATACTCACTAGCTGATTCCCATTTTTCAAGAACTAAATATGGAGGAGTAGTCTCCATACATGGGCTACCTGTAACACAAGTTATGTTACAGAGCGTAACCTTTGCAATTCAGTTAGGCAACACCAGAATAAGAACACAGCAGCACACTGTTTCTATTGACAGCACCCACTAATAGACCTTTGGGCAGTTATCCTCCTAGGATCTACAACATGAGAGCACTAAAAGTCTGTATGACACCGAGAAATACCTGCAAAAACCACTACTGGCATTGCTCAGTATCTCTTAGTACAAGCCATAAGCTAATGGATGACAGTAATGGCCCACAAAATTCATCTCATTGAAATCAGGATTGAATCAGTTAGTCAATGAGGGCAACATACAGCAGATTTCCTGCACTGTAGGATCTGTTCAGTACATAGCTAAATTAAAGTATTAAACTGGTTTCCTTATATATAATGATTTCATTGATATTGGAAGCATTTTTCTTGCAGTTAAACCCCACCCAAGTAGAATCACTTTGAAGAGACAAGTACCTACAATGGAATAAAAGGGCACAGAACATTTGGACGCAGGAGTGAATGACTTCTAAAACACAAGTAAAAAAATAACCCAAGCTGAGGACAGACTTAAGTAAATCTGTAAAAAAGGATAACCTCAGGGTCTCCAGGGCTGGCTAGAGCAGTGTATTTGATACTTCATGCATTATGATATCAATCTGAAATGTGTGGAAAGGCATAGGCATAACACTGTGATTCCAATTTCTCTCCATAATTTAAGAAATCGTGCTTTGCCAGTAAATTAAGTCAGAGTTGTGGATACTTTTTATTAAACCACTTTGAATAGTATGAAGCACAGTTCTACAGCTACCAAAAAATATCAAGATAAAGGAGTCATTTATGATCAAGCAAACCAGCTTCCCCAGTATAGCACCCATGCTGTCAATAAAACACCTGGCTTTTCTCATGAGACTGAAAGCTTAAGCTCTGAGTTTTAAGTAATTGCAAAGAACAGCAATAGATTTTTGCTGGCATTCTCTGATAATTTTGAAATGGGTGCTAATACCAAATGCTACCAAAGAGTTTATGATCTGTTCTTTAAAAAGGAACAAGATTTCATAGCTCACACAATGTTTTAGAGCATAGTTATATCATTTTGAAATGAATCTGCCTTTTACCAGAAGATCAAAAGTCTTTAAAATATAGTGAAAATAAAGTTTCATACCATCCTGGAACAGCAAGTCCTGGAAAACATCATATCAATATTTATTTCCAGAGAAACTGAGGCATGAAGTAATGCAGAATTATTTTCAGGCTGATGTATCTGTGCTTGCCTCAACATCAGCAATTCAGCTCACCTACATGGAAGTCCTAATGGTACCATAGCCCTTACATTCTTCATCAAGTGTTATAAAAACGTTGGAATACAGGATAGTATAGAAAATGTGGATTACTTGAGTGTTACCTGTTCAAAGAAGCATCTTCTTCTGAGGTCAAATGTTTTTAATTCACTATATCCCCTAGTGACCCAAGCTCATAACAGCATCTACACTTACATGAATGTTATTAGTATGTGCTTATAAAGGGATCAGGGAAAAGCTAACACTGACTGCATTACATGCTGTGTTCCCCTGCTAGAATGAGATTAAGGTCATTGGCAGGGCAGACCATGTATGTCAAAAGTTTATACTGCAGCTATCTTCACCGGTTTGCTGAAGTGCTCATAATTTCAGGCACTCAAATACTCCCCAACTTTGTGAGTACAGAACATACGCAATCAATCAGAAAGCCATTACTAACAAAAAAGTGGGGTTGTAGGTGTATGAAATCCTGCATATCTTCTAGGATTTATAGAATCCTAGAAGCGTTTAGGTTGGAAAGGACCTTTAAGATAAAGTCTGACCATTAACCCAGAGCTGCCAAGTCCACCACTAAACCATTACCCTAAGCACCAGATCTACACATTGCCACTTCCTTGGGCAGCTTGTTCAGTTCTTGACAACTCTTTTGGTGAAGAATTTTTTCCTCATATCCAGTCTAAACCTGCCACCTGGCACAACTTAAGGCTGTTTCCTCTTGTACCATCACTTGTTCCTTGGGAGAAGAGACCAAATCCCATGTCACTATACCCTCTTTTCAGGTAATTGTAGAGAGGAATGAAGTCTCCCTGAGCCTCCTTTTCTAAGCAACCCCAGGTCCCTCAGCTATTCCTCATCACATTTATGCTTCAGGCCCTTCACCATTTTTTTTGCCCTTCTCTGGCCCCACTCCAGCATCTCAATGACTTTTAGTGAGAGGCCCAGAACTGAACACAGGATTCAAGCTGCAGCCTCATCAATGCTGAATACAAGAGATCATCACTTCCCCAGTTCTGCTGGCCATGCCATTTCCAGTACAAGCCAGGATGCCACTGGCCTTCTTGGCCACCTGAGCACACTGCTGGGTCATACTCGTGTTTATAAAACCCCACAGCTTACTTTGCCACCTAATACAAATAATAGCCAGGTTTTAAAATTCAGCAATCCTGATTTCAAACTACTATTTTGAAATCTCTCAGGGTCATTTTGCTGGTTTTAAATTCCTTACATGGCATCAAGCATAATATGTGTCTATACTCACCCATTTTGTTCTGGGCTCTAGTCTACAGCTCAAACATAGCTCTGAACAAAGCACATCTTGAATGCTACCCTTCCACATGCAAACAAGGAAAAACTCACTTTGCATTTGAAATGTCTGTGTAACTGAGTGTTAAGCCTTGCTTTTGTTTTGAAAGCTAGCAGTTTTAGCAGTTAGTACTTCTAAATGACAGCAGTTACAGTGTTCAACTTATAAATTCTAGACTATTGAAATGGATTGTAACTGCAGCCTCTTTTCTGTGCTCCTGAAGATGCTCTGACTGCTGTAAACTGCATTGTGACTTTCAGTGGCTGCACCGAAGACTGAGCAAACTACTACACCGATATGCAGAGAAAGACTTCACTCCAGTATTTCTGCCCAGCTAGGAATTTCAACCAAGTAGGTGCTTTGGAGTTAACTCTTGACCAACAGGTTTTATCTAACAAAAATGCCACTGTACAATTCAGATGTTTCAATACACTTAAAAGTATCATTTATTTTGGTCCAAAGGGTCCTTAAGAAAAGTTATAGGACAGGAATAGTAACAGGTATACAGACAGACTAACATTTTTGCACACAGAAGGTAATTTCTTAGTATTGTTTTATGTGAATGATAAAAATGGAGCTGTTTGGAAAAAAAAGGAAAGAAAAAGAAATCCCCTGCAAGTATTTCTGGCTTTCTTGACCCTGCCCTTCTTTTATTGGTATAATATTTACGATCTTCTGTATCTTAATTCTTCCATTGAGAGTCTTAAGCCGATTCACAGACCAGGTGCTGCGTAGGTGGGTGCTGTGTGCGTTTCCCCTCTGCTCAGATGCCTGAACTACAAGAGCTAAGCATCATGTTCAGCCAGGCCTGAACACCCTTTGAGCCAAGATTAACAATCTGTGCCAAACTATGGCGGTAGCTTGGGATCAAAACACCTTTTTAAAACTTTTCTTAATATCTGGTTATATAAATAGTACAAATCTGTCCATAAAAATCTCTTCTAATCACTTATGCAGTCAGGAAAACTTATACCTCATTTGTCAGAATGTCAAGAACACTAGGTGCCCATCCTTGATCTCAGTAATCCATTATTAGTTAACTCCATTGATTTCAATGGAAGGCATCAGATATACCATCAAGAGGAAAAAAAAAGAACAAAACTGTATTTTTTGGCACTTCCTTAAGAACTCATTTGCAAGCTAGGAGTAGCTGCTATTTTCATTAAATTTCAAAGAATGATCTGCTTTATAGCTTTCCTTTTAGTTTATTAATTTTCCAATCTCAGCCTTCTAGGATCTTCCACCTAAGAGAAAGGCGCTCAGTCAGAGTACCAGCATCTTCCCCTATGCTCTAGAGAACCAGACAGGATTTCTGATACACCATAGACACAAAGCCACCACTTGCCTTGGCACTGTCAATCCTCGTGTTGTCACTTGCTTTTACTGAATCTTTGGTAGAAAGAAATACAAAAAACAATGTAAAATTCAAATAGGACTGGGAAATACATTTAGTATCAGATTGCCTTGAAGCCTACTGCAGCTTTTTGCAAAACTATATCCATGTTCTCCCAAGTTCTTGGGCACATCTGGAGTTTCACAGTTTTGGATCAAACCAGATGACAGCAGTCTGTCAAAAGACAGCTAGGAGCCCATCAAATAGATATGCAAAAGAATTAAATTAAGAAAACTCTTTTAAGCTCAAAATAGAATTTTATGTAACACAAAAATAGTTCTTTTTCCAAACTTCCTTCCATGGAAAGGACAAAGTTAATTCTTTCTGTCTGAAAACGACACATTGGCTTTACTAATGACAATCTTTAGAAACAGAAAAGCAAGAACATTTACTACTAGCTGCGAAATCATTTTACAAACGTGAAAACAGTGCTCATCTTGTGCATGGTGGGGAGATGGGACTGAAATCACACCATGATTTCTGGTTACCTTTGAGGAACCCAGCGCTGACCCAGAAGTTTCACATCTCAGGTATAGAAAATCTTAACTCAAAACACTGTTTTGGACTGAAAAGTCAGTGGAGCTTGTTCAGGAAAGGCTTCTGGCTTGTTTTGAGAGATGGCGGTTCAGAGCATTGTACTTCGCCTCAGAAATTTAATTGTACCCAAATTAAGACTGAAAACTGATCAGGTTGGATTAAAGCCTGGTAGGATTGTGGACAGAGATTTCTCACTCTGTCCTTTGCTAATATTTTTCCAAACTGCTTTTTGGCAATCCTTTCATTTTTTATTTTTTATTTTTTTACCCAGTTTTCCCTGTAAATGAGCAGTGAAATTCCAAGGGACTCTATCAGGAGTTAAAATCATTCAGTATATATTTGCCAGCGCATGCAGTATTTATTTTTAAACAGTGCCAAAACTGTTTATAGATAGAAACAACAGGACAACCCATAATTAAATAACTGTTTCTGCTACATCTGCTATTTAGCAACTTGAAGGAAAATAATTTCCCAACAACAAATAGGAATGGTCAAGAAAGCTCTCAAGTTTGGGCCCATTATTACCATATAAAACAACATATTAGTTGCTTAGCTACCAATCATAAAAGCAGCCCAATTAAAAATGAAAGAATCTTAACTAGCTGCATGGAATATAAAAGTGAAAAGTTAAAAGCTGTCAGGTGGTTAGTGGAGAGAATACTGAGAAGTGATTGACAAACTGGGCTTGCTTTGCTTCAAATTTGGCTTTGATTCAATAAATGATTGACACACTGATGTCGTCTGAAATAGCAGATTGTGCTTTGGAGAGGCTATTTAGCAGCCCATTGATTGGCAGGTTACTAAAATTGTCCCATGGACAGAGGTAACCAAACAGAGCTATATTTTGACAGGTGGGCTTTTTTTTCTCTTCACCTGTATTTACTATTCAATTTATATTAAAAGCAGAAGTGGAGAAAGGACCAGAAAAGTGTCATTCAGTTTCCATGAAAATGGCGTGATGTCTCCTTTTGTAATACTGTTCCACAAAACTAGGACTCCATTCCTCCATTAAGTATCTTGCTTTTTATGGAAGACTCTTGAAGCCAAACTGAACAGCCTCACACTTTTTTTTCAGAAATGGAGACATATCATGAACATGAAAGTGTTTCTCAATTTGAACAAGCACCTTCACAAGGCAGTAACAAGTAACACAAGCAAACACGTTTTCTAGCTGGTAGCAGATAACAAGGCTCAGTTCCAAGGGGATGAGGTATCAACACAATCTCATCATTTCCTATAAGCTAAGGATGGGGTGGATCAGAACCTGAATTTGAAATCTACAACCCTGAGTAAAACAGAGTTTACAAGAACTCATTCAGTCTCCTCTGACCGGGTGTGAGGCAGCACACAATGAGGCAAAGAACTAGAACTTGGCCATGAGTGACACAAATGCTTTAGAAATACCCGATGACTTAGGAACAACAGGAAAGAAGAAAGAGCCTGACCAGTAACAGCCATTAAAACCTAGCATTTTTTTTAATCAAAGAAAGCACCAAAAAGCATTTTTCCTGAGTAAGCATAAATACAGCATTATTCCTCTCCACTGCTAGCCTCCAGATTCCAAAAATAGTAGTTTTCTAGGTTTATTGTCACTTATTCCTGACACTTTTAATACAAAACCAACTACTACTGTTGAGCAGTAAGTCTTTCTTTTTTCTGAAACCCCTCCTTTTTGTTCCTAAATTTCCAAACAGAAAGGGTATTTCCTACTTAGGCTCACAATTGTTATTCTTATTATTTTAGACTTCTACAAACCTTCAGTGTTTTGAATATACTTCTTCTTTTGTACCTGGCAGTCATTTACATAAAATACTCTTCACTTTTATCTTCAGCTTCCCAATCATGAGCAATTCACTGCTAAGACTCCATTTTATATAACCCAAAGAAGCTTACGCATTAGTTGTAGATAAAACACTAGGGATGGACATTTACCTTAGGTGTGAATAAATTAATAGGTACCTGAGTCTGCAGGTTACACACTCCACTTTGAGAGAGAAAAAAAAGAGATTGTTTCCTTCAGAGAAATACCTTCACAGCACATATTCAAACAGACTACACCACAAATACAAGAAAAAACATAACCGATAACCACTTACCTGAAAAAAGAGCACATACTGAGAAATCCCAAACAAACCCTACACTCAGAAGTAGACAACATCAACTATAGCCAGACTGCTGCAAGTCAAGGTGGTGGAGCACCTCACCTAAGCAGCTGCTGCTCATAAAGGTGATTTGCAGCAGGGAACACCTGAAGAAGAGCTGGTGAGTCCACGGGAAAGGCAAGGTCAGTCTCCTGGGCACAAGTGTTTGCACTTAAACACAAACTTTTGCAAATTCTTCTGTTGAAAGCAAAAAATATTTCCATATTTGCTTTTTTTTTCCTTTCCTATGTTTCAATATTCATTATTGCTTTTTTGTTATATAAGTATATAAGAGACAAAAGGACAAAATATAGAAGCTTCATCTCTTCTATCAAAAAATCAGAGGTTCACTTTATTAAAATTATATTTCAGTTAAAGTCCTATTTAGTAGCTTTAGCATTTCAGTTATACTTCCTCTGCACTGTTTATTAAACAAACGTGCTTGGTATATGTAAACTGTGTTTGTCCCGGTGGGGCTCGGTGGGTGACATGGTACAAGTGGCGATGTACAGTATTACAGATTCTTACAGTATTTAGTGCCTCACCTTTTACCCAACCATTAGGAGAGACAGAACACCAGAGGCTTTAGAAAGCACCAGTGTCATTTTAGCCCCCCTATCGTTTTACATCAATTATTCCATTTGCCAGCATAATTTTATTTTCCAACTATAAATAATAATAATAATAAATAATCATACCAATAACAGTAAGAATAGGCTTACACTGCACAAGCAATCATTTATTTGAAGCACGGATAGCTTACAACCCAATACCACAGTGACTGGGTGCTTTATAATGAAATTGGCCAGATAGATGTGGTATGGCTGTGGCCATTTGAAAATGTGATTTTAGTCCCAGACATCTTTGCCTTGCCCTCTGCTCAGGACATGTAGCTTCTTACCAAACTTTCCTGTAGGTGTTTATCTGGTTTTGTCAGCTCTGTAATACATTTTCCCCAGTTTATCTGCTCTCTTTATTTGGATGGCCACTGGATCTTTAAACAGAAGGGGGAAATACAGCATCAAAGAACTCCCAGTATTTACTTACCTGTCTTTGTAAGTGGTTTGGCCTCTCCCATCCCCTCGGTGTTTTCAAAAGAGGAAAGATGCTCTACTTTCCAGAAGAAAACTGCTTCTGCTTTCTTTTAGTGCCTCCTCCAGAAGATGCAACCTCACAACCTCTTAGCTACTGGCAACTATCAGACCAGACCTTTCAAAGTGTGAATTTCCTATGGGCACAGGATTCTTTAGCAACAAAGCTCTCTATAAGAAAGAACCAAATGCAGTCCTTGTGGTTTTCATTCCCCTCCTTTCCAGTTACAGTAGTGCACAGTCACAGAAAAAAACCACCCTGATACCATTCTCAAACTTCTACTTTGCAGTAAGGCATTCAGCAGTTATGCAGCTTTGCACAAAACATGTCCATTTTTTAATTTTAACATTCATAGCATGTTTTTTAAAAAAAATCCATTAAATTTTTTCAATTAAATATGGTAATTTAGGAAAAAAGTTTTGGAAGAACACTGATTTCTAAGTGTTGCCTTTTCACCCTAAAAATGGCCGGTTTCAGTTCTTCTTTTCCTTTTAATTTCAATTCCGTCTTTTTTCAAGGACTCTTTGAAGACTACAATCCATTTCCTGCCCAGTTCCAGCTAATTGTTACTAATTCAAAAGATTCTAAAGACTTTGTTATTATTTAGAAATGAAAATAAATCCACTCATCCGATGTGCCTGCTGATTAGGGACTTAAACTCAAAATCCACTGAAGAAAATAGGAGGTTTGTGGATTGCGGCATGAATAACTTTTAGATCAAACTCATTCAATTAGCTGCTTTTGCTGGTTTGGTCAGGGAATGGTATTACAACGTTGCTGTGCTTGGTTCAGGGAAAGTGACGTGTTTATTGTTGTTCTTTTAAGCAGATTTGTTGGGATTTCAAGAAGGAAAATTCAGTTCCTAAAACAAGAGCTTCCAGGCTGCTTCAGCCTGCAGCAGGTATGCAAGAATTAATTATAAATTCTGGAAATAGGATGTCATAGTTAAAAATGCATGGTGAGCCTTATGTATAGTCCTGAAGGAGATCTTATGGGATATTTTAGCTGATGACATTGTGATGGAAGATGAACCACAGATGTGGCTGGAGAAGGAAGCTGCAGCCAGAGCTGTGCAAACTATTGCACTGCTTTAAATTCTCATTACTTGGCCACAAAAGATTACTTTTTGTAGTTAGATGGGAGTTCAGACACAAATGCCTTTTTTTTGCAGCCAAAGAGGGAATCCTTTAGCTGAAGATTAGAAGGCAAGGGGCTCTGGAAATGCTGCCTGCTGTTAGTCAAAGTATAAATGGTTAGCAATATCAGGATTTCATCCCAGGAGGTGAAATTTAACCTTTCCTACCACCTCACCACACTGGAGTAACTGAACTGTGTGCACAAAAATGCCTGAAAGGGAGAAAACAGATTTTGCCCCAGTGCTTCTGTTCTACCCCTTTGTAGGGGAAAAGACTTTGTATTGCATGACAAGGAATATTTTGAAAAAAAAAATCCAAATATATATTCTATGAACAAATTAATATTTGTCTAAATGTGAAAAATGTGCAAAAAAGAGTTCCTTTTAATGCCCATGAACACACAAGGGAAAAGTATAAAGTCACAAAATTAGATACAACTAGTGAGGAACATAATAAGAGGAAAGTGTTTGGTAAGTGCCCTCTTTATACAGGAAAAGACCTAGGAAAGATTACATCTGTCACTCAGCAAAGAGAGAAAGCTTTTGACAGATCACCCTAAGAAAGCCTTTTTTACTTTCATCTTCACTACAGGAATCAGCTGTGATCAGATTGCAAAAATAATCAAGACCAGCATTAGGATGGTGGGAGCTCTGGCTACAGTAGGAAAAAGAGTTTCAAGAGCACTCAGAAAACACACAGACAAGGTCAAGCCATTAAACTCATCTTAGAAGAATTTCAGAACTACAGGGATCATCCCTGAAGACTTCTGGAGGACCAATTGTTTCCAGAAGTCTCAGACTAGCGCAAACACATCCTTAAGATGGAAGGGTGGGAAGGGACCACTGCATCATCCTGGCTTCTGCTCATATAAAAATACCAAAACAAAACTATCCTTAAGAACCTATAATAAGACTTTCAGAGATGAATAACAGACAACACGGAATTATTAAGGATAAATTATGTCAAACCTACCTAATCGCATTCCATGACAGTGTGACAGACCTTGTAGAACAGAAAAGTCATATATGTTGACTTCTATTAACTTCTACCGCTGTCTCACATATCAGTCTCACATGAGCGAGCTATGGGGTATCCTCCAGGTGGCATTACTGCAGTTAGCTGGAAAACGTCAGAAAACCCGACTCCAAAATTATACCTTCACGGCCTATTGTCAGGCTGGAATAATGTCTGGAGTAGGTTCTGGGCTTTGCAATATCCAATACTTGTATTAATGTCTTTGAAGGTGGAAAACATTTTGCAAGGTATCTGCAGATGGTTCCAAGCTAGAGAGAACAGCAACAGCCTTTGAAGACAGCATTGTAATACACAATGATCCTGACAAAATGAAGAAACAGTCTGAAAAAATAGGATGCAATTCAAGATGAATCAGTGTGAAGTTGTCACTGATGCATAATCAGCTGTTCAAATATAGGATGGGGACAACTGATTACAAAGCAGTTCTACAAGAAAGCGTCTGGCATTACAGTGAATCAGAAGCTGTACGTGAGTCAATAGTGTTGTGCTCCTGCAAAAGGGCATATGTCAAACTGGGACATATAAACAAGTGTCATATGTTGTACATGTGATGTAATCCCACTTGGTCCTGGGAAGATTTCAAATGCAATACAGCATCCGGGTTTTGGCGCTGCACTTCAAAACATATGTTGTCCAGCCACGGAACAATGAAAATGGTGCCAGGTCCAGAAAACATGACCTACAAGGACTGACTGAAGAAATCAAGGGTGTTTGGTGAGTAGATGTCATAAGTCTTCCAATAGATTAAAAATTGCTGCTAAGGTGGGGGGGGGAGGGGGGAACAAACTGTTCTCCATTTCATTTGAGAACACCATAAAAAGAAACAGATTTCCATGAAGTGTTCAATAGTAGGAAAAATTTCTAATTGTAAGGCTGCTAGAATAGATGGCCCAGAAGAACTATTGAATGCGTATCGCATTGGTCAAATGTTCCTCAAAAGGGAAACAAGTAGAGTTAATCGTACCACTGGCCAGAGAGAGGACTGACCAGACCACTCACCAGCTGCTCTTTTCTGTAAGGAATCCTCATTCTGTCAAGATTCTTTTACAACCACTGTAATCCCAATTATTTTTAATCATTTTTTCTGCAGTAATTTTGAGTAAGAAGTAAGGAAACACTGAAGCTGACAATGTCATTGGTTGGCAATATTACTACATATTGAAACATTTTCATTTATCAAACCCAAATAATTCCTAACTTTTTGCTTGTTTGATTGTAGCACTTGTCAGGATTTCTACTTTTTCCTTCTCTAAAGTGGTAGGCAAAGTGTGAAGGGGGGGATCATCAACTCACCTTGAGTTATGTACCTACATGTTTATAACTTCAGGGAGTGGAAGGGAAGAAGACAAAAAAAATAAAGAAAATAAAACCTAGCCCCATTTAATTATCAGCATAGCAGCCACAGAAAGACAGACAGACAACAAAAGTAAGATAAGAGACACTTCAAGTAACACAGCTGAGTTTGCTGTGACTATTTGTGATGGGAACTGTTATCAAAGTCAAGTACACAAAGCGTATTCAGCCCTTTATTGTGCACAAAAAAATCTGTGAACTTTAATGTATACTGAATCACACACATTACTTTGAAAAATCAGACCCAAACCACACCAAAGCTATAGCAATAGAGGATTTTCACTATCCCAGATCACATTCGTGTTCCATGTAATCTGCACCTAACCAAGAAATTGAAAAACCTCTAAGAGCAGACCTGGTTGATTGCATACTTCCAGATTTGGAGGGGGGGGGGGGGGGGAGAGGAAATTCCTTCTGGATCCCAGTGGGGAATTCAGCTCATGCCCTGAAGCATGAGATTTGATTACTCTTTTTTGAACATGCATAACTGCCATTGCTATTACTGGTCATAACATTTTGTCAGGAAAGAGAAATATTATTCTGCAATGTAATAAAAATAGATAAAATTCAATATAGCTTCAGAATCATTTGCTACATTTCCAAAGTAAACATTAAGCACCCATCAAGATTATTCCATTGGATAAGCCAAGGAAGCCTCCAGTACTATCTGTTCATTTTATTATCTCTAATTTTCAACTGTGCAAAAATGCTTTCGGTAAATATTATGGGTTCTTCCTGTGCTAGAAGAGATGCTAAATGACCTTCACCAACTTAGTTATAAATAACAGAAGCAGGGAGCACATAAATGCTGTGTAGTTTCAGCTCTATTCAAACCTATCAGCAAATTCTGACCAGTGGATAAAAATGGACACCAGATTCTGCTTGCTTTTTTTTCCCCGTCTTCATAATCCCACCCCAGTTCCCTCTTGAAAGGCATTCTGTTCTGTCAGCCATAATGGCATCTGCTGGTGGAGACAGGAAGCCATAAATCTGTAGGGTTCCTCTCGACCAAGCCTTGTTAATGCTCCCATTTATCACTGAGGATAGGGTGCCATCTCACTAGTGCTCTACTCACAAGTCCATCTTCTCAATTTCCCCTTCCCAAAGGAGTAACCATTTAAAACAGTGACTTTCTCATCTTGCATGTTGAGACTGAAAACGCCACTGATACAAATACCATACTCAGTGTGTAGCATTTGGATTTAAGCCATGACTCTGGAGAACAATAGCCACTACTTGCTGATCCCAGACTACATTGAATCTCTGCTTCACTTACATCTAGAGCTTGTATCTTTTTAACTTGGACAGAAGTAGCAGATACCAGATGGAAAGGTTAAAATCTGAGGGGGCCCTGGCACTTGCCTCCCCCTTCTCCCCCAATGCCTGCTAGTTTCCCAGCACATTACAATACTGTACAATGGATTGGGAGAATTGTTAGTAAAAGAAGCATGTGTTAAAGCAGCATTTAGTATCCAGTGCTTCAAAATAAACTATCATAATCAGAGGTGCAGTATCTTTCTGCACTGCCAGGGAGCAAAGGGAATATAAAACCAACTAGAAGTGTCTCCATTTGCTTGATTTGGGAACCAGGACACAGAAGCTGAAGGGATCAAAATCACAAATCAGGGCTAGATGAAACATGAAGAAAATCCTGGTTTGCCACCCTGCCCCTGAACTACCTGATCCAGGGCCAGGGCCACACTCAGTGTGCCATCTTTCTCACAAAGTGCTGGGGTAACTGCCCCACTGCTGCAGATGTCCTGGCCCCTCTTGGCCCCACATTTAACCCTGCCTGAGCTGGGAACACAGCAGAAATCCCCTGGTGTGCACCAACTGCATTTTACACATGCTGCATGCAGGTAGAAGAGGGCTGTGCAATTCTGACTGATTCAAGCAGAGCTGTTCACTTCTGAGTGAATTATGCTAGACAGAAGTGGAAAAATGTGCATTTTATAGTACTGTTATCCTATTTTATCTTTCAAACTAAGCATTTGCTTGCACCAATAAATACTTTCAAATTGCTTACAAAAATTGCTAGAGTTCGTACAGGCAAAGCTATCAAATAATTTAAGTGAAATCAGTTATGTGGGCACTTTCATAAACACAATCTCCTATTAGACTGCTAAATACAAAGGTCACTTAGGGGTCTTCCCGTGGAAACTCATTCCCTGCCTGAGCAGGGGGACTGTGAATCTCCAGTGGCACCGGCTACAACACAGCGGCTCTCACTGGTGCTTTGTAACAGAGCCTGGTTGAACAGACTGATTTTAGAGGGTTGCAAATGATTCCTATTAAACCCAAGAGTTTCACTAGAAAGATACAAACGCCAAAACAGAAAAAGTGTCTAAGAACTCAGTTTCATAGCAAACGCTGGGATTGGACTATGGAGTATTGCAACAACCACTTTTAAGAGGTCTTACACAAACTGTAGTTGAATATATAGAAATTAATCTTTTCAGCAACAAATCGCTTTTAAACCCTCAAGGTGTTAACAGCAGTTGTGGGGAATAAACGGAAATGAATAAATGGGGCAGGGAAGTTCTCTCCCTGTCTCTTGTGGAACAACGCTGTTCAGAGTTCCCGTGTCCGGTCTCCCTCCTTGGGCTGGCCGCTTGTTGGCCTCTGGAAGGATGAGACAGCCGGTGTGGTGGGACAGGACCTCGCTCTGGGTTACCAGGAGGGTGCAGCAGCACTCGATGGAAGTTCCCGATTACCCCTGATCCAGGTGCCGGGGGAAAGTCGGGAAGCTGCGGGGGCTTGTCCCAGACAGGCTGACCCCGTTCTGCCGAGCCATTGGCGTGCACGCACTCCCTACTGAAGCGCTGCGCTTCACCTGAACTTCACCCAACTCCCCGTGTACGTCCAGCCACGCCGCTCCTAACCGCGGGGTGCCCGTTCGGGTGAGGAGGAGAAGGAGGAGGAGGACGACGATCCGCGGGGAAAGCGCTCCGCTCCCCGGGTCCAGCTCCTCGCAGGCACTCGCCCCCGAGGCAGAGCTCCCCAGCCGGTGGTGCCGCCGCACGGGGGGAGCACCCTCCGCGGTCCCCGCCACCCTCCCGCACCGCCGTAGATCCCCGTTATCCGCTTGTTAAATCTGCAGTGACGTAGGGCGAGGGGCGCTGACCCCCCCCCTCCCCCAAATCCCCCCGCTCGGGGCCGCCCCGTCGCGGCTCCCCCCGGCTCCCGGCCGTCGGCGCTCCCGGCAGCGCCTCCCTCGGGAGCCGAACTCCGCGAGCCCTGTCTCTTTAACGGCGCGGCGTGTGGCGGTGCGCGGAGCGGATCGCGTCCTGTCACCGGGTCGCGGAGGAGGAGTTTGTTAATGTTCAGTTTGCTCGGTGGATCGATGTTTGCTGGCATCGCCTCGCCCTGCCTGTGTATGTGTGTGTGTGCGGGTGTGTGTGTGTGCGTGTGTGCCTGTGCAGTGTGTGTGTGCGTGTGAACAGCAGATTTCCTCCCATCCAAAGCCTCCCTGTCCTCTCCCATATCACTCACCGCCTGGCATCTGACAGCACGGAACCTGCAGCGCTCCGCGCACACGCACACACATACACACACACACACACACCCGGGCACCGCTCCGCCATACAGCTCTGCGAGGAGGAGGAGAGGAGAGGAAAGGGAGGAAGCAGCCAGCCCCACAGTCTTTCCAGAGCTGCCTTTTTTAATATATACATATCTATTTTGTTATTTATTTATTGCCATCCTCTGGCACTGTGGGCGCCTTTCATTTGCTCCTGAGCTTGGATGTTTGAATCAAAGCAAAGCAAGTGTTGCAACAGTTAAAAAAAAAAAAAAAGAAAAGAAAAAAGCCAACAAAAAAAAAAAAAAAAAAGAAAGCGAGAGAGAAAGAAAGAAACCTAGATCTCTAAAATAAAATAAAAACCAAACAGGTTCCTATCAGTGAAGTGGGAAGGAGGGGGGCAGGGGAGGCTTGAGGGGGTGCCGGGGGAAGCGGCTGAGGCAGAGGAACACGGCTCAGGAGCGTCTCAGGGCTCTCGGATCTGGGGACAGAAGTGAGATTGGAGAAAGTAGAGCGATGCCAAGGAGGAAACAGCAAGCACCCAAACGGGCTGCAGGTAAGGAGAAGCCATCCACTGCACAGCCTCTGTCTCTCCGCTCCTTCCGATCCTACCCCCCATCTTTATTATTATTTAGGGTCACCCTTGCTTTTCCGGGCTGGATCTTTATTTATTTATCCCCCCTCCCCCTCCCTTTCCCTTCCTAACTCCGCGGAGCCAGTTTCGGTCCCGATTGCCAAGAGCTTTGCTCTGATACGGGCTGGCCCCTCCGCCGCCCGCCGCTCCCGCCGCGCTCGTTCCGCTGCCCCCGGTGCCGCTGGTGCCTCCGGTACCTCCGGTGCCTCCCTCCCCGAGCCCGTCCTGCCCCGGCCAAACTTTTCCCCCCAACTTTCTTCCACTCGGCGCCCCGTCCCCCCGGCCCCTCTCCCTTCCCGAGCCTCCCATCTGCTTCCCGCTCCAGTCCCTACCGTCGTTTGGTTTTTTTCCCCCGTTTCTAATTCCCCCCTCCCGGTGGTTTTTGGTTTTAAAACGCGTGTTTCGCCAAGTGGGTCGGTGCGGTTAATCTTTTATTTCGCCGTGTTTCTGGTGGCAGCGCTGGCCGGGTGTGTGTGTGTGTGTGTGAACGTTGTGTCTGCCTGAAATAGTACAGGGACTGTCTCTGCTGATGAACCCGGTGGGGAAGTTCAGCCTTTGATCATCAGTGGTGAAAATTGCAACAGGAAATAAAATGAAACGTTCTGACTGTTAGAAGACAATCCGCATTTTCAAATCAAATCCTTCTTTTGTTTTGTAGCCGAGTTGATATATTTGCACATGCCAAGTGGTTTTGCAATGTAGTTTTTATTTTATTTTTTTCTTTTTTAAGAACAAAATAGTTTGTAACTTTGGAAGTGTTTTGTTTTGTCGTTTATAGGGAGTTCTTCTTTGGGGGCCAAGGAAAAGATGAGTGGGCCTGTATAGTAAATCTTTTCAAAGAGTTTTCTTTCAGGCTGCTTAATTGCCTTTTTTTTTTTTTTTTTTTAATAGTGTGGTGGGGTTTTGTTTCTGGGAAGCGCAATATGGAAGTTCATTTTTCTTCTGCCAGACCCACCCACTGAAAAATCAGCTTTCCAGTTGATTGCCAGCTTTGATTTGACATTTGATTGATCACCTGTCATCTTGCTGCCTTTGATCTATTCATTCTTGATATATATCAATAAATCACTCACCATGGTAACCCAAGTGCCAATGACGTAAGGCTTGCCCTCTAGATTCTCTTAGCCAGACATGCACAATTATTATCTTGTTTGGCTTTTAATGTAGGCGGGTTTCCCCCCCCCCCCTTTTTTTTTTCCTTTTTGTCCTTCATCAGATTAGTTCTTTAGAGAAAACTCATATTTTATGGTTTCAGTTTAAAAATGGTTTGCTAATTTTTCCTCCCACTTTGGAATATTTTCTAGGTGTGGAATATTATGTGTGGGACAAAATGTACAGGCAACTTCAGTGTCATACTTGAATAAACTTTGAAAAGTAGTGCTCGGGATTTGTTCAGGGGTAAATGATATTTCAGAGAATCTGGGACACGTGTAACTTTTATAAACTTGCCTATTTTGCTGTGTTCATGTAGGTGTAGGACGGTGGTGTGCAGGCAGAGCCTTTTGGGACGTGACCAATGAATGTACCTATGCAGGTTGCTCATATGATTCCTGGCAGCAAAGATCCCCTTGAACCATAAATAATAGTGGAGCTAGAAATGCATATATATATATGTATATATATATACACACATATATATGTATTCAGAAGAACTCTCTGATAGGTTGCTAGTATTGTTTTATTCACAAATAAGTTATATCTGAATAAGGCATTAACATTCTCAACTTGCAGGATAAATAGCAATTTTTTTCATGGATGCTGATCATCACAGTGACAGTGCTAGAATTGCTCCTTTTTTTCTCTCTGTCAAGAGGATGAGGCTTCATTTTGTTTTGTTTTCAAAGTAGGATTTTCACGTGCAATGCATGTAGTATCTTTTTGTACAACGGGGACCCTGTTCTTTTTAGAGGCGTAGACTACAGAGTAAGTAAATTTTTGCGAGCAAAGCCCATGCTGTTGTTTCCCGGGATTTCCCTGCTGAGAATACAGTAAGATATGTTTTTATCCAGAACGCTACAGTATTTTTGAGAATCTTAATGATGAGGGAGAAATTTGAATGGCCACAATTACATCCCCCCTCCCTTATTCTCAGTATAAAACGTGCATCGCTCTTCAGTGGTGCTATTTCTTTGATTATATTTGTCCTCAGATCAATGTTGTTTCAGGTGAGCAAAATACTGCAAATGCAGTCCAGTTTCAACCAGCATAACTGATCTGAAGTAGATTTATACATTTGTTATAGTTTTCCTGCTTTGAAGTTGCTTTCATGTGTTGGGGAGTTGGGGGGGGTGGTCTTAAATAGTAAATGCGCCTGTTGTATGTAGTTCTTAAACTGACTTTCATTTTCAGGGATAGTACTGAGGTTCTGTTTTCTATAGTGAAAGATACCTCGAAGTGACAGTGAGACAGACTGTGCAATAAGAAAGGAGTTGCTCATCAGAGCTGATAGCAAAGCTCCTTATTCCTTTTATTTAAAGGAGTTAATACATTATATATTACTTAATTTTCACTTTTATTTATTTTTAGTTGAACAAGTTCAAACGTATCAGTTGCACTGCATTCTGTCTTGATGGCAGCAGAGATATTGAAGTTTGCAACTTTTAGCTTCTTTAGATAGTTCACCTCCAAAAGAAGAAAAATTATAAGCCTTATGATTCTGGACATGCCTGCTTTTGTCATTGCTTAAAATTAAATACTATGCACAACTGTAAATAATTACTACCATGCACTGACTTTGAAAGCAGGTTTCTAGTTTGATTAATGAATAATGTAAAGGTTAGACAGAACCAGCGAGTGAATCAGAAGTGAAGTCCTGCTGCTAGATGAAAATCTGTCTAGAGAAATATACATGGCAATTTTGTCCTTTTCTATTATTAATTTTAAGCCTTGTATTCCTAAGAAATATATTATAGGCCATTGTAATGAAGCAAAGTAGTGTAATTGGATAAATGGGGCACTATTTATGTTCAATAATGGGGATTTTTGATCTCAAATTACACTTTTAAAGACACTTTATTTCACATCAACACCAAAACTATGTCAAATGCATTTTGATCTTTCCAGGGCCAAATCTTTTCTGAATCGTCATTCCTTTTTGAGATCGTCATTTCCATTTCGGTAATTCTTGAAGCAGATAGTTCCAGCTCTTTATATCAGTGCCTGCTTTAGTATCATACTTCTGTTTACAATAAACAACCCATTTGTGCTGTAGCTTTCAGCCAAAGGGCTTTACAACCTCTGGGCCTAATTCTCCTCTTGCTCAGGTGCAAATCAAAAATAGCTTTACTAGCAGCATCAGCACAGTTGCAGTGAGGACTGTCTGCTGTAAGAAGAGACTTAGGCCCAGAAAGTACTTCATCCTTCAATGAAACGCAGCCACCTCTGGGGTAGAAGTCTTGTAACGATTCCATAACAAATGGTAATATATTAACAGAAGGATGGAAAAAGGGTGGGAGCAAAGCAGAATTGCTATTCAGATTTTATTCCTAGGGGTATGAAATAGCTTTCAAACACAATTTCACTGGATTAAACTCTCCTTTCCCCTGCAGCTTGTTTAAATGTGCATATTTTATTTTGTGATCATGAATTGCTAGTTTGCTTTTTTAAACCCTGAAATGAGGAATCTGAACTTAACACCTTTTTGGCTGCAGTTTTGTATTTCTTTTCTTTCTCAGCTCCAGTAGGCTATCTGAGGAGCTAAGCTCAGGAAAAGTACGGCTATCAGTCAGATATCAGTCACATGTATTTTGTTTATTGGAGCTGTAGAATAACACAGTTTTGTTGTTGGAAGGGAGAGTCCTTGTAGAGCAGCAAGGAGAGGACGGTTAGCAGTCAGTTCTTTACAGCTGCAGTTTGCACCTTAGTAGTATAAAGGTTATTTAAAACAGAAACATCTTTAGAAAGTGAAATTTTGTGTCTGCAGAGAGCACAGTGAATGACCAGCTAGTTCTGATACGTATATTTCTGTGATGAAATGATATATATATGTATAAATAACCAAGAGCACTGAGGCTTTTCGAGTATTATTTGTATCTTTTAATTATAGGGGCAATAGAAGCAGGTTCCGAGCGAGCAGTACTGAGTGAAACTGTAGCAATGGCAGCACCGTTTTGTTTAACCATCCTCTAGAAAAGCAAGTGCACATCAAAACCACCTAAATAGCTCATGCCTCAGAACCTTTCAGTTATTGTGCACATCACAGTGCTGACAGATGACAGAAAAGCCAAGGTGTTCACAAACAAGAGGAGTCTGTAAATCCTGGTTAATTAAGTATATTCCAGAATATACTTTTACAACTAAAGAGGCACCAAAATAAGTCGCCATCTCCGTATAAGTTCTGGAATAGGCTACTAAGCCCAAAGTTACTATGTAATTTTTTTCCCATGTCAAAACTCTGGCCTGAAAAGGGCAATTTGAAATCACATTCATTTTAGTTACTGATTCCTTATTTCAGTTTTACTCTCACATATCAAAACACAGTGTATTATCACTACATAAAGAGTGGGACTCGCCAAGAGTTCAGCCCCTGTGACTGTAAAATAAAAGATATTTCCATCAGTAAATGACACAATTTTCTAGCACTTTTAAAAACATGTTCATTGTCAGAAATTCTTTTGCATAAATGCGCTCCCTCTTCTGTGCTCTCTAATTGAAAAGCTCATTTTCTTCAGAACGACGGGATTTTGGTATTTCCTCCTGGAGCTTTCTTCTCCTGATTTTCCCTCTCGTTAGTAGCACCCACCTCACGCAACTGTTTCCCCTAGAAGAGGTCCCCGAAGTTCCTCTGTAGCACAGAGCCAGGGTGAGCTTTTCTCCTGTGATTTAACTTCCCATCCCGATGAGGACATCACTCCCAGAGAGCAACTCCAGACTTGCGGAAAAAAAAAGCTGTCAGTTGCTGTGGCTGCAATTCCCAACTTAGCAGCAGCAGAGGGAATGGAACTGTACTCTATCAATTACAGTTGGAACCAGAGGCTAAACACTTATTGTGTTAAGCTATTGTGCAGATCTTAAGAGCTCAAATGTAAAAAAAATATCATGTCAGCTAGTGGAGGGGAGAATAAGGCCTGGCTCTTCTACTGGATGACGTATTATTAGCAAATGCACAGTAAAATTATTCATATTCCATTTAATAACTCTCAGGTTGAGACATATGTGTACCATATTATCCCTTAAAAAGGGGGGATCCTATTGATTTTACTGCTAAAATAAGCCTTTTGATTTCCCTCTTCTATTCAAAAAGAAAATATTCCTGAAGTTTTACCTGTAAAGCATGCTCATGAAAGCAGAGACATTTTCATCTGTCTCCGAACCTGATATAGGAGTCAACTGCAAACACATTACATTCTCAGCTGAAGTCTTCTATTTCATTTGTGCAAGAGCAGTGATTTTTCATTACCTATTTAATTACAATAATTTACATGAGTGGGTCCTGTTCTGTGCCTCTTACTCAGCACTTTGCTTCAGTGGGTAACTGGCCTGTGTAAAGACTGTCTATGTAGGACTGGGCTGTTTAGCTACAAAATTAAATATACATGTTTCTTCACTAATGTTTTGCCTCTAAAGAGGGACCAGATTCTGTCATTAAGTTTTAAATCTAGGGAGAATTCTGCTTGTAACTTGTGTTGCTAGTGGTTGTACGCTATTCTTAAGCCTGTATGACTGAGATATTTTGCTTGCTGGTCTAGCCTCACTTCTCAAACATGTTTCCATTCTCTGTGTTAATTATTGAACACTGTTTCTTGGTACCAGCAGATGATACAGTCTTTTAAGGAATCCTTTTTTAACTGGCAGTGTTAATGTTGTGCACAAGAGCAGCAGCTCTTAAGTAAATGCACAAAGATGGTTTTGCAAATCGGATCCTAAAGTTCCACGTAGTTTTAGGGACTAAAACCAGTTCTTTCTTATTAAGGTGACCTCTCACTTGAGGCTGTTGGATCTTGGCACCGAATAATTTTTACCATGTTATAATAACGGCTCTTGCAACTGAGAAATTCTTGACAGCGAACCGTGTATTTTTTAAGGTTTCAAGGAGAAACGCATCATAGAAGCACACTGTTTCCCATTAGATTTACACATCCCTCTTAACTGTTGCTGGCTTTTCATCTGTTACCTTGTGAGGTTTTTTCAGGCAAAAAGAAGTGGAAAAACTGGTCTTATGATCTAAGTGTTGCATTAAGTGTTTCATTTAGAAAAATGAAGAGAATCTTTGTTTGCCTAAAAGAAATGTTTTCCCCTTTTACCCTAGGAACAAGAAAGTCACAACAATAGCTTGAAAATGACAGGATTTGATTGTGAAAAATAGAGAGTTTATAACATGCAGCACTCGATAGTCCCAAGTATTGGTAAAATTCCACAGTTAAATAGAACAAACAGTACTAAATGTATTTGAAACAGATCCTCTTCAGGTATGCACACATACATACACATATGTACGCACACATACCTGCAAAAAGGAGACAAATGACTGCTTGGGAAAGGGATGCACCATTCGTATTGACAGAAGCTGGAAAGGCCTGTTTTTCAGAGCAATTTTTGATTATTCCACTAATATCTGCCTAAATGTTAAAATTCCTGTGATGTGTTGTGTCCACTGAAAGTCCTTTGCTAGTGTTTATTTTCTTTAAACCTCCAGGTCTTGGAATCTGGTGATTGTATTAAGCACCCAATATGCATTGTAAAAGGAAAATTTATTTTAAACTCCGTACTGTGGAGAACTAAGGAGCTTGGAAACATTCAGTCTGAAAGTTCTTATGCCAGAAGAAAAATGCCATGATTCTCAAAGTGACTGTATCATCTCATGATTTTCAGCTCTTACAATTTCTGAGGTGGTGCTTCGTGATTTTTGAATAAGCAAGGTTGGCAATATTGGTTTTGACTGATTGTAATGATGAACTGGTGTGTCTGTCTGCGTATATAATTATATCTGTACACACACATAATGCCAGTAAACAAAATCCATAATATAACAATGGAGTGGAGTTACTTGAATAGTAGCTCTGGATTTGTTTTGCTATAAACAAAGCAGTTGTGAGAGATCAGACCATCGGTTCTTGAGGAGTGGCTTTCAATTGAAGTTTTGTGGAGATTGTTTTTAGTGTCAATTAGATCGAGAAAGTTAATAGCCAGTAACTGTTCTTGAAAGTCTAAACACTTGCAGGACCTACAACAAATGCACAGCCAACCTGTTTTCAGATGTAATCAGGCTCAACTTTATTGAAAAAAATTTTGCAACTATCAACATTAATACTGTATTTTTATTGTATTAATGCAAATGAGATGCTGACTTCTTTCTTTTATCTTTATGGCTTGTATCTATTATAGCTGTATCTTAGTCCTTTCTGTATCTTTTCTCCCTGTGTTCTGTAAACTGCTATCGTCTAATGATACTGAGGCTCATTAAAGTTACTCACAATGCTAAAGAGATTGTGGAAGCATCCGTAGCTTGAGATGCCTACAGAAAAGCAAAACTACCAAGTATATGGGAAAAACTAACCCACATCAATCCTTCCATTCCTGTTTTGGGAAACCTTTAATATTAGTAGGTCAAACAGGAAGAAAAATCTTACAGGAAGGACTGTGTACTGGAAAGAACAGGTTGTTTTTAGTACATACACATTCCTACCTGACAAAGATAAAAAACAATAAAGTTTTAAGGCGCTTTCTGGCTCTTCCTGCATCTCTCTCAAAAGACTCATTTAATTGGAAAGCCTGTTGTGCTTGGTTTTATGCATGTATAAGGGAAAAGGAGCAATTTTGCACAAGGCCTAATATTCCAGCACATTGTAATCGAAACTTTCTGGTTGCTTTTTAAGTCTCTATGTTCATATAAAATTAAGACCCACTTATCTTAAATTGTAGTAAATCTCATTCAGTATTGCTTTCATAACTTAAAAAATGCTGTTACATATTCCCAGAGCAGCTTTGCTGAAGCGATATTTGGTCTGTTATGTGGAATCAGTGTAGAATTTTTATTGAAAAGAAGCAGCACACAGTTCTTGTTTTTAATGAAAAAAATTAAATTATCTGGAATACCTTGATAACAAAGATTTTTTTCTATTGAAACTCTGCATAAAGGAGATCTGAATGAAAACCTGCACGTAGGTGCAGTTTGGTATGTGCAGACAGCAAGTCTGCTTCTATCACTCATCGTTCACTTGGATGGAAATAATCTGTTTTTGGTAGAAAGATTTTGCTCTGAATTTTCCATATACAAATAATTTCGTCTGAATTACACTGGGAATCACCAGCACAATTCATAAGGCCTGCAATTTTCTTTGTACATATAGGAAGAACTCATTTACTTCCCGCAGCATGATTGAACTTCACACACAAGAGCTGGATCTTTTCATGATGCTCAGTTTGTATCAAAAAAACAACCCCATGCTACCTGGTATATTGATGTACCAAAAAGAAATTTTTATGTGTTTTTCAGCCATGTCATAACATACATAAGCACGGTACAAGTAGCATGTGAAACATTAACATGTGAAAGAAGAAAGAAGCTAAGTAGTTGTATTGATCATCTGTAGCATTAAATGCTAAAAATATTAAAAGCTTTCTAGTGCTTTTGATTAGCTGTGTGGTCCCTACTCATATGTACGTGTTTTGTTAGGAATTGGAGTAATATTTCTCACACTTAGCACCTTTCTTCCAAGGATTTCCTACTAATGCTATGTACTCCTCAGAATAACACCAGTGAAGTAGAATATTTTTTCCCCATTTTACAGAAAAGCAAATTGAATCCAGGAGATTTTAACTGTTATCCTCAAGGTAAAACAGCACTTGCTCCTCATTCCCTCCTCAAGGTGCTAGATCACATTTTTACTAATGGTACACTTCCAGGAGAGAAAGCTGGGCTGGAGGCTCAATGCATCCACATGCCTGCTGCTGGAGTGAGAAGAGGGAGTAGCCCAGCTGAGGCACCAGGGAATCAGCCCTGAATGGGGCTGGAAAGGCATTTTCATGTTTTCTGTGAAACTCCCTATGGCAAAGGAGGCAGCACTTTGCTTGTGTCCAGGAGCTCCCGAAAATGGGAGGACTCACAGTCAGAGAGCTGTGTTAACTCTGTTAACAATCCAAGTGAGCTTTACTGGGCAGGAGTTTTAGGCAGAATAATGTTAAGTCTTTTACCTTCCTTAAATTATCTTTAAATGCATTTTTGGTCAGTTACTTTTCCCCCCATATATTGTTCTACATTTCCTTCTCAGACCTGGGATCTTGCTTTTGTACTTCTGAGAATACGTAATGCGTGGCCCTGAGAAATATGAAGAAACTGATTAAATTGTAGCTAAACGGGACATAGGCATTTTTTCTTCACCTTCACTGGTGCTTGGAAATCTCTGCTAATAGAGTTTGAGGCTCTAACTTTTGTAAGTCAGGCCCTAAAGGGTCTAAATCCTCACATGGGCATCTAAAGAAAGACCTGAATTTTTAAAAGCTTTTAGCACCAAGCAGTTCCCTTGGACCTTCCTCAGGCCTCTCTCTTGTGTAAACTGGAATTGTAAAGCCTCAATCAAGGGCAGTGTTGTTTTTCTAAAGTGGAGATGTATGTATTGCCCCTAGAAGAAATATGCTGCATGTAATAGCCTATGGATTCATTAAGGATTGTTTATGTTTATTTTCACACTGTATTACCTTTCAGGAATGGTCGTTTCAGCCATTATATTGACAGGAGCTCAGAATAAATCTTAGGTAATATAGGGCTAATCTGCCATACCTGAGAGACCACCTGCTACCCTCTCAAACAGAGGCCAGATCGTTTGGTGCTGAATCACCAGGTAGGGCTTTCTCCTCTGGAGCTGGGAACTTGAGATGCTCTCCTGTGTCTCCTTTTCATGTGGAAATTAATGCTTGCCACTATTTCTGAATAGCAGGTTATTAGAGTTCGTATGCAAATTCCAGGATGGGAATTTGTCTCTGTTTGATAATTGATATAATAATATATATTTTTAGTGGTCCAAAGTCCTTGGGCTTGATCCTTGTATGTGTAATTTATGTTTATTTCTAACTGTTATTAAATGTAATTTAGTTGTTGGTGCCTTTCATTGCCTTAGATTGAAGGGAGTGTCTCTATCCCATTGCCCCTCCATAAGCAATGCCCTTTTAGGGTTCCTTATCCTGTATCCTTGCCCAGACATTTCCTAGCCTGTCAAATACTGTCATTTTATTCCTTACAGATCATTCACAGTACATCTCCTGTTGCACACACAAGTAAGGAACAAATGCAATCATGATGCATCATCGTTTAGCATAACAAATAAAAGCCGATCAGTGCAGATTTCCCTTAAGTGTCTCTTAATATGTATTGTCAAAATGTCTGAAGATGTCTTTTACTCATAAGTGTTTAATTATTTGTGACAATTAAACTAATATTCAGAGCAGGAAAAAAATGAGGGTATTAAATATTTTCCCATGTCAAAAGCTAACAAAATGTCACCTGGCATAGCAAACTCCTTAAATTTCATATTTCAAACATACCTTACAACTGAAAAAGCCCTTGAACAAAATTACGGGGCCCCATTTCACAGCCCTGGATTTTGTACTGAATTTGAGGAAACTGGATTTTTAAAACTAGCCCAAAATTTAAGGGAACATCATTAAAGCACATATCAGTAATGAGCAGCTGAATAGTTGATGATTAAAAATTTTTAAGTCTGTGCTGAAATTTACAGTCAAGGGCCCCTCTGCCTGCCTGAATCAGGGACTCAGATCTGGGTTGTATAGCCTCAGCCGGTTATTGTTTTACTTGTGCATGAGGAAAAAACAGCTCAAATAACACCGAGCAAGCCATCAACCTTATCTGTGTTCAGAATTATAGATTTATTTTGTTGGTTTTGTCTGATGATCCCTCTAAGCGAATCTGTTGTTTGAACTGGAGAGGCAACATGCTGTGAATGGGGCAGAACAAGTAGCCAACATAGCTGCACAGGGCTCAGTGCCTTCACCGGCCTGGCAGCCTTTTAATGTGGTAAAAGCTCAGCTATGTGATAACGAAAAGGGTGAAAAATAACAGGAAAGATCTTGAAAAGAGCAAAAAGCCAACAGAGGACTTGAGAGTAGTGTTGTAGGGATGCTGGAGCATGCATAGCCCGGACATGGCAACAATAACATCTGTGTTATGGGTGCAACAGTTCCTACAGTCCAGATTGTTTGGGGTTTTCTGTTGAGACGTTTGATTTCTACTGATTCTCATGTTTCCAGTTCTAAGCTGCTCCATTTCCACTATCAAAATCTGTGTTTTCCTTCTTAAAACGTTATTCCTGTAATTTAGGGTAGGATGTTATTTGGCAGAAAATTAGAAGACATACATCAGAGTTTATTTCAAAGCTGTGGGACCACTGAGCTTTCTGGCAGTGACGTGAACATTTCTCAGAGATGTCTTCTGCTTTTCCTGAGAAAATCCACCCATATTTGTGTGAATTATAAACTCTAAAAGTTGAGTTGCCGAAGAATTTTTAGAAGGTGACACAGCATTCCCCAACGTGCCATCCCCACCACGCATGCTCTGTTCTCAGTTCATCTTTTTCAATTACATTCCCTGAAAATACGTTTTAGCTGGGGATAAGTAGGACAATTGCTTTTCCTGCTGCAGGGACACCGATGGGTCTGAGCAGTCGAAGGAGAATGAGGAAATGGTCTGTGTTGTGTGTTCAGCTGGGGCCCAGGCCCTGAGATGGGAAGCAGGGAAACTTAGGAAGCAGAGCATGGACAAGCAGGAGTAAAGACAGGAGCAAAGAGCACAAACTTAACAAATATCTGTAGAAAATGGTGGTAAAAATGTATTAATTGACTCTTTTGCCTGGTCAGAGTAGAGCATGATACTCAGTATTAGCTCTTGCAGTGAATTCATCCAGCAGTTTCTGTCTAGATTAAGACCTTTGTGGAAATAAGTGCTGTTCCACATGTGCGGGTCCAGGCTGTCCTCTGCTTGCTTTTGTAAAGCCTGGCCAGGCCCTGGTTTCACCGCAGGCCGGGGATGGATGTGTGCAGGAAGTTAATCTGCCTCAGCTGGGAAGAAAGGTGCTGTCTGCATCTGCGGGTGTGTGGTGGGACTGTGGAGTCTGAGGAGCCGCTGGCTGAGGGTGCGCTGAGGTGACCGCTGAGCCCCACGGCCCTTTTGTGTGGAGAAAGGACAAAAACTCACCTAAAATTTGCCAGAGCCGTCCCCCCCGTGTGTTAAATGGTGGTGGTGATGTCTCATACCTGAGGAATTGTGCAGGCAATTCATGGAGGAACCATCAAAACAAGGAAAATCCTGGTCACCTGCTAGGAGTCTGGAGGAGATGTGGGCAGCGAGGGTCAAGGCCATACCTTCACTGTTGAGAACTAAATAGACGCATTGAAGAGTTCAGGTGGCACACTGAGAGGTTTGTAGAAACCATACACAATCTATAGTGATAAGAATATATATGGGGCAGTTGCATATTGTTGTGTTGTGCTGCTGGAGCTGCCTGGTCAGTGGCTGGGCTGGTGCAGGGCTGGTGGGTGCCCACTGCCTCAGGTAGGCTGGAACAAAGTGTGGAAGTTACTGGCAGTTAAGTAGCTGTCGTACAAAAGCAAGCAGCTCAGGAGAAAATACAAAGAATAATGCCAGGAGTTTCAACCACAGATATCTGTTTAGATAAAAAGGGCCTCTTAGCCTAAGATCTCATGCTGCAACATGCAAATTGTGAAGGGCTGAGCCCTGTGTCGCTGTGTAACTGCCATTTACTTCAGCAGGCGCTGGGCTCTTGTGGCTCTGATGTAGATTTTCACTTGGGGCAGGGGATTTTATTTTTTTTAATTTATTTTTTTTTATTTCATTTAATTTTCTTTTAATTTTACTGTCCCGTGGGAGATCTTTTATAGACATTGCATCTTTCTGTCTGAAGTCAGTGTCAAAACTTGACTGAGGATCAGCAAGAACAGAGCAGGTTGCATTCAGGATATTACAGAGTTTTGTGTCACCTCCAAAATTTGTACATTAAATAACTAAAATCCTGCGAATGTTAATCTAGAAAACAGTCACCCTTGCATTACTCTTTTGCTGTTTCTGTGAACTTACCAGGGATTTTATAAACTTGTGATTTCGGTTAAACAGAGGTAAATCATGTGGAGAAATATTTGCGTGGGGGCAAAGGGATGTTAATGATGCCATCGACATCTGGGTTTCCACTTGTTTGGATTAGGGATATTTTACCTTAATCATTCCCAAACATCTCTGCTAAAATCCCTTTTTTCATTTTTTTATCACCTATGAGGTATAGCCAGGCAGGTTTTCAATGTGTGTCTGTGTGTTAGGGTGAAGTGCTGAAATCTGTTGGTAGAGTATACAAACAGTCTTATTTTTGTATTTGTCCTCTTCCATTGTAATTGTTTGGAAACATTTTGATTCAGTTAAAATGCACTATTTTCAATATACAAAGTATGTGCAGGGGAACAAGGGAGTGATTATGAGTTCCTCCAAGGGAATAAGCATCTTTTAGCCATCATCCTACAACTGGGAAAGTTCTAATACGATGTCTATATAATTTAACCTAATAATTTGTTGGGGTTTTTTTTACAGTGATGTAATAGGGAGAGTGACCTGGACTATGTAAAAGTTCCCCTACTTACTACACATTCCCAAGGGCAATGTAACATTCTAGACAGTGTTTTATATTCCCTGATTAAAACGTAACATATTTTTGCATTTCCTGTGCAGTGACCTGTTAGTGCTCATAGACAGAACACTTAAAGAACAGTTACGAGGAGACATTTCCAAATGTGCCTAATATGCGCAAGTTTTTATAACATTCTTATTTCATTTGAAATTGCAGCTACAGCAGGAACCATTCAGACAGTGCATTGATTTAACTTTTTAATCCACTGTTTTGCTATGTCAAGTAAAATAAATGTTTGTTTTTAGCTCCGTTTTTTTTGCATTGCTAAAACTCGTAACTACTTGCTTTAAGCTTGGGATTCTAAAGGGAGCTACATTATCTGAGATTTAAAGCTTGCTTTTTGTAGCTGCTTTCTCACAACTCCCCCAAGGAAAAAAAAATACAAAAGTACAACTTTAGCAAAAAGGGCTTTTATATCTCTATCAATTATAGAAACACCAACTGCAGTAGATTACAAATGTGTTTGGCTGATTGTGATATTGTGTGGGGAAAACTGTCACAAGGAGCTGGATTCTTTTCTCCCCAACACCACTGGGCTGTCGCACAGCTCCTCGGGCTGCAGCCGGCACTTCTGTCAAAGCTGGGGTGAGCAAGAGCAGGGTCTGGATCTGGAATTGCCAAATTGTATACTGCCAAATCTAGCTCTGTACTTGTGCAGAGTACAAGTGCAGCTCTAGTGCAGGTCCTGGCGCTAGGGAAAAATAGGGAGCTGTCAAATGTGAACACAAGTGCTAACCGTGTGTCGTTGTGTATGCATGTGTTTTTGTGTGTGCCAAAGCAAAAGCCACACTGATACGTCTGCAGCCTGGACCAGAAAACTCTGTGGAGAATCACTCCAGTTATTGCTGTTCTTTATTTTTTATCTCCAAGATATTTGTTTGCTTTTACTGTCTTGAAGAACAAAGTGGGGGGAAAAGGCACCACAGAACAAAAATTGTTTGAGCGGCTCATAAAGGTAAAGTAGCTGGAAGTAATGAAGAAAAGAAAAACATCAAACCAGCAATGCAAGATGGGCTATTTAGCATTTTTGGTGGTGTTTATCTCAGGAAAAATTAATGTATCAAAGTATGTGCGGGTTGTTATCACTCCACTGATATCGTGGGTAGAAGGGTAGCAACACAAAGGCTTTCAGTTGACTGCATCTTGGTTACTGTTTCATTCATCTTACTGTGCTTTGGGTCAGTCTGGGAGGACGAGGTTGGGCCCTGGTTTATTTTAACAAAGGAAAACTGACATAGCAAAGTTCCGTGTATACTTCACATTGAAAATGCAATTTTCTATTTTCATTTAATCCCAGGAATGTTGGCGTTTTCCAGTCTGTCAAACAAATGAGTGCACTGGAAGACAGTTAGATGTGTCTGTCTAGTTCATCTATCTAATCTACCTCATTTCTAATGTGCCCATCACCATGATGTCTAGGCAGAAAGTATCTGCCCTGATTTTGCTTTTTGTCTTTATTGGCAGTGTTAACTTAATTGAGTCCTGAGAGCTTTCAGATTCATCTGCAAAAATAATAACAAAACCATTATCAGAATAATGATTCATTTTTGTACTCAGAATTTCCCCTTTCTCTTCTGAGTATATTCGGCTGGTTGATTATTGTTGACTTATCTAGACGAGATTGTATTTTAGAGGTGTTGTATTAAATTGGAATTTTACCTGAGTCAGCAATGACTCAAAACTCCACTTGGCTTCTGAAGTTAATTCAGTCATGTCCTGTAACTTCCTACTGCTTTTCTTTGCAGAAGTTGACTTAATTTACTAAACCACCCAGTTTAGCAGCTGCATCTGTTCTGTGACTCTTTGCCATATAAAGCATAGGTAAAGCCAATAAAAAGTATAGAAATTGTGGTTTCAAAAATTGTATCTTCATTCAAAAGCCCTGTTTTCTGTTATATTTAGTTACTTCTCTCTTGGCCAATTAGGTAAAAATGCACCATAAGACATAAGTTGGAAGTTCTTCTAAAGCAAAGGCCTGAGGTCCATGATAAAGGGAGAAGAAATTCCGCTATTGGCTTGCTGTATGTAAGCATGTGGTTGTCATGATCTGTATGCACATGTGGGGAGAGTGTACTGCAGTGGGGCACCATGGTGCTGCTTGCAGGCACAGGCAGCCTGTTGGTGTGAGTGGTCATGGTGATGCCAGAAATGTGTCTACAGGGCATGCCTTGGCATCTGCAGGGTTGGGTGCCACCTTCCACGTTTGAAAAATATGGCCCAAGTAGTAATCAGTCTGCAGTAGTCAATAAACTTAGGTTGAAAAGGCTGAGTAACCAGGGTGTTGCTCACTGAGGGAAAGAGTTCACTGAAAATGCTGCAAATGTAGCTTTCTCAGCTATAATTGAATTTGATCTCAACTGTACAGTTAAGTTACATGCAGTCCCTTTTCTACATCTTTCCTATGTGTGTTGAAAGTGTCTTTATAAACTTACCCCTCAAAGATAATTTCATTGAGAGCCAGACGTTTCATACGTGACAGTGATTTCTAATCCCATCTGGACTGGCAGATCGCAGATTCCCAGCCTGTGGCCTCAACATGTAACGTGAGTTCACACAAACACAGTAAACCATTACTCTGGCCGTTCAGTTAGTCCTGGAGTGATTGGGTAAGAGACGGATTACTCTTTGTAATATTTAATTTCATCTTCCGGGTATTTGCAGAGGACC